>NC_052157.1:34236429-35436429 GCF_902713615.1 Scyliorhinus canicula
CTACTGTCTCTCGGTGGGCATTATCCAGAATTACAATGTCAGGTTCCATGTGTACATTGACAATACTCAGCTTTACCTCTTTCCAGCCCTCCACTGCCTAATTTGTTACAATACATGTCTGGCATTAAATAATGATGAGCAGAAAGTTCCTCGAACTAAATATTGGGAAGATTGACGTCATTGTCTTTGCTCCCTGCCACAAATCTTGTTCTCTAGCAATTTCCACCCCTCTTCCTGGTAACTGTCTGAGGCTGTCAAATTGTTTGCAACCTTTGGTGTTGTTTTTGACACCAAAGTTAACTTCTGACCGCCTATATGCGCTTCTTCTGAAAGTCCCCCAATGTTCAACTCCATAGCATTGCTCAATTCTACCCCTGTCTCAGCTCATCTACCCTGGAAACCATTATTCATTTATTTGTTCTAGGGGTGGAATTTAATGCCTTCCCAGAGGGGAGTTTGGAGGTGGGGGCATTTAACCGGGTGGGAATGTGCTGTGTTGGGACCTTGCTGTCTTCCCACCTCTGCCCAGTTAAGTTTGGGATGGGAAGGCTTGTGGATGGCCTTCTAGCCCCAATGTTATTGAGGCCCTTAAGCGGCCCGTAAGTAGTCAAACAGCAGTGGGTGGGGCAGTCACCATGCAAGGAGCCCAAAAGCAAACCTTGTCAGGATTGCACGTGTGCTTCCTTTGGGGAGTGGGGTCCTTCTTTATCAGGCACAGATCGAGGGATCTGTTACTGGAATAAGGTTGGGGGAGTGGGTGCAGCCACTGAGTCACCCCCGCGTTCCTTTGTCTGATCCCCGCCAATCCACCATAGCCAGCTACTCCATCCCACGTTCATTCACCTGTGATCTGGGAATGCTGAAGATCCTCGATCTCGCCACCAGGTAGTGCTGATGGCAATAAGAAACTGCCGGCCTCTGACGTAAGTGCCTGACTGCCACTTAGTACAGTAGGCCTTTTCAAAAGAAGGCAACATAGGGCTCTCCACAGCTATGCAGCCAGCGGGCGAGACCCCATCATCCCGAGGTTTACCTGTTCTAGTGTTCACTGGACAGTCCCATGAACTGATCCAAAACTCTACTGCTGTATCCTAACTTATCAAGTCTTATTCACTAGCCACCCCTGTGGCTGCTGACCAATATTTGCTCTCGAAGCACACTGAGCTAAATCGCTGGCTTTTAAAGCAGACCAAGGCAGGCCAGCAGCACGGTTCAATTCCCGTAGCAGCCTCCCCGAACAGGTGCCGGAATGTGGCGACTAGGGGCTTTTCACAGTAACTTCATTGAAGCCTACTCATGACAATAAGCAATTTTCATTTCATTCATTTCAATAACCAAAATATAAAATGCTCACCCTTGTTTTGAAGTTCCTCCATGGCCTTGCTCCTCCTTATTTCTGCAGCCTCTTCCAGCTCTATAAGCATTCAAGATGTCAGCACTCTCCAGTTCTGACTACCCGTGCTTCCTTGAGTTTTATAGTGCATGATTGGTGGCCGTGTCTTCAACTGCTTCGGTCCTTGGGCTGTAATTCCCTCCCTAAACCACTCTCACAATGTCTTCTTTAAACTTGCTGCTTTATCCAAGCTTTTACCCTAATATCTGCTTATGTGGCTCACAGTCAATTTTTTGTTTGATATTTTTCCTGTAAAGCACCTTGTGATTTATCTTTACATTTAAAGGTGCTATATAAATGCAAGTTGTTGCAATGAATGTGCAACTTCTCTTTTGAAAGATCTGTACGAATCAAGCTGATTCAGCCATTTATAGATTAGGAATGGATTGGAAAAAATGACTTCAGTGCTCCGAAAACTAAATCGATAACCTCTTGACGGGAAAGATTAATTTTATTGTAGCCCGCTCACCTCTCGTTGATTAAAAATGGAAAATCTTTGTTCAGCCCCAATCATTTGGCTGTTTGGCTTGATGTGATCCATGTTTGAGAAATACAGAGGTAAACTGATGTTTAGAGCACTGGTGAAATAGTTGGGAATCTTGAAGAAAACGTGTTCCTGCTTGTCACCAGGGATTTCAGTACTGCACGCTTTCTTTATCTGCTCACTGATGGAATGTTGTTAAGATTCAGAGAAAATTCTTGCGAAGAGAAATGTCTTGCAGTACTCCCTCAGGATCAAAGTCCTCTTTCCAAAAAGCAACATGCAGCTCGTTCCTGCGTTCATGTCTTCCATTCCATTCAACCAACTACCTAACCTTTCAAATGTTGACACAATCTCTTTCAGTTCCCAAAGCTGGTTGTGTTTCGCAGCTTATCATAAATGAAGAGACTTCTTCTGCTGTCTAAACCTTGCACTTCTTTGCATCTTTCTATGTCCCTTTGTTTTATTCTCTGCAACCACCAGGAAGAACCTGTTTTCACCTACTTCAGCCCCATGCTTCATAATTTTACACACCATTTTTGCCACAATGTTTTTTCCCCCCATATTTTATATTTCTTTACCCAAGCAGCATCCTATTGGATCCTTTTTGATGGTGTGTGTGTGTGTATATATATGGTTGCACTGCTTTGTGATTTTTCTTTTTGGGTTTGGTTCAATGTTGTTTTTAATTTTTAAGTAAGTCGTAAACCTGCAAGAAAGTAATAATCTTTCTTTTACTCAATCCAGGCTTTGACGGAGGAGCTAAGCTGACCAGGTCTACAAGAAGAAAGCTCGGAAGAGAATTCGTGTACCATGCACTAGGACATTAAATACTGACGAGGCTAGGATTGCGCGCTGATTTATCGGAGAGAGGAAGTTGAAGATGGGGCGGAAAAAGATTCAGATTACGAGGATTATGGATGAGCGTAACAGACAGGTTAGAAATTGGAAGTGTGGAAACTTGCGGAATGTATTTTGTTACAGTTTCAAACTCGTGTAACGTCTGAGACTTTCCTTTGAGTCGCCCACAATTTTATTACAACATCAGCACAAAATGCTGTTGATACTTTGCAGATCAAGTAGCATCTGTGGAGAAATTTGTATTGCTTTTGTTTTGCTGGGTATATAGGTTATCCATTACTCAAGTGTGTAACGACTATTGAGATTAAGCTCCAGAATGCTTCAGAACATCATATTAAGTAGTCTTCACGGCTGCTTTTTTAATCATGGAAAAGAGCACATTTGCCAATGGGACTAGATCACTTTTTGCAGATATATCTGGCTTTTAAATCATTTGTAGACTTTTGCCTATGATGTCACTACACATTACAACCAGAGGTGATCTTTCCTGCTGATCTTTTAATACTTGAAATTAAATGTGATTTGTACTATTGACGTGCGACGGGGTGAAATTGTCGTCAGCCCCTTAATATTACTACTTGGAGCTCGGATCAGGATTGCTAAATTATGCCACCTAATTATTTATGCTGATGTGTTCAATTCTGGATTCTGAATTGGCCCCAATTTTAAATGAACTATTCAAATATTAATTTGTCTCTGCACACAGCCACTTCTCCTTTGCATCCATTCTGTTCACTGTATATATGAAATTCTTTTAAAAAATTGTTTGAAATTGATACTCTCACACTCATGTGTGTAAGGCTGTGTGTGTGGTAACAGAAAGATGCCCTTGGGAGCTGAACACAAAGAGCCGGCCTACAAGGTTACTGGATTCTGTGCCAACATAGATTTGCAAACTAAGGAACAGAATGCAGAATAAAAATGGTGCAAAACAGTATACCATTATTTTTCTTGTTCCTTTGCTGCAACAAATGCTGGAATAAATTAGAATTCTTTTACCACATATATTAAATTTTCCTGTCCTGCGACCTATTACAAAGTGCCTGTGCGCAGGACCTTTAAAAATTCATAAATGATAATTCATTCAAGTATATACTTGTACAAGCATATTCTTATTAAGGAGCAATGTCTGAGACATTTTGCGTGTAATTTTGACCTAACTAAGTGGGCGGGAAATGAGCAGGTTCAAGTGGGCAGCATGGTGGCACAGTGGTTAGCATTGCTACCTCACTGCACTAGGGGCCTGGTTTCAGTGCCTTTGGTGACTGTTTAGAGTTTGCACATTTTCCCCATGTCTGCATGGGTTGCTCCGGTTTACCCCCAATGTGCAGGTTAGGTGAATTGGCCATGATAAATTGTCCCTTCGTATCCACAAGGTTAGATAGGGTTATGGGCATAGGATGGGGATGTGGACCTAGGTAGGGTGCTCTTTCAGAGGGGTGGTGCAGGCTCGATGGGCTGAATGGCCTCCTGCACTGTAGGTATTCCATGACACTTCTATAAGCCAGTTGCCTGCTTTTCGCTCTGTCCAGTTTCACCCTCCGTTGTAATCAGTGGAGACTACAATTGGATGGCGGTTACTCAAACGGGCCTGCTTCTGTCTCAATGGACTCGGCAAAAATAATGGTGTTTATTTCTGTTCTTATCAGATCTCACTGTTTCTCAAGTAATTACACTCCTTCAGCTAGAAATGGCTGTATTGCTTCTGAATCCAAAATTCTAGGGTTCAAGTCCATTTTCATATTTGGATATAATACCGATCGATGGTCCTCTATTCAAATGAAGTAGACTTTAAATTAATTTAACAGTTATACTTCATGTGGTATAAAAAAAACAAATTGCAACTACTTCACAGAAATGCTAAAGTTGCAACATAATGCCATGTCGAACATGAGGAATTACATTTGATTGTTGTCATTGGGATTCCAGTTTGGGCTTCTGGATTCTGATGTCTTTGGGGTGGCTTTGGAGACCATTGGTGAAGATGTACTGAAATACCTGCAATCTTTTTTTAAAAAATAATTTTTATTCAAATTTTCACAAAAAAGAAAACAATAACAGAAAATTCAAAGAACAAAAAGAACAGAACTCCTCTCTCCCCCCCGGGCTGCTGCTGCTGCTGACCTTTTGTTTTTACCGTTCTGCCAGGAGATCTAGGAATGGTTGCCATCTCCTGCGAAACCCCTGCACTGACCCCCTTAGGGCAAATTTCACCCTTTCCAATTTAATAAACCCCGCCATATCGTTGACCCAGGCCTCCACGCTTGGGGGCCTCGCATCCTTCCACTGAAGAAGAATCCTCCGCCGGGCTACTAGGGACGCTGCAATCTTTTTTTTATCGATCAATCCATATAATGGTCATGGAAACTTTGGTCTTCAATAGGATTTAAAGTAATATTGATCAAGAATGAATGCCGACTGACAAATTTAACTGCAATGCGATCACGTTTTAATGGTTGAGCGTTTTGTAATATTTCAAAACTGTGAAAAAGTTTCCTGTTTTGAGCAACCAGTGATTTTTCTGGGCTAATCGAACAGCACAATCTGTACAGTGGCAGTGAGAATTTGTCCCTCTCCAGGAGCAACTATATTTTTACAATCTCCTGAGGTTATCTATATTTTGTTTTATAACAGATCTATCTTTTTTGAGCCACATTATGGGTAGTTTCAACAGATGGAAAACCTCCAATGGTATTGTGGGAAAAGCAGGCCAGTGTGGTTAGGTTTGGGTTACTTTTGCAAAGAGCCAGTACAAGTAAGATGATACAAATGACAGCCACCTGGCCTGTAAACATATATAGCAATCTGCTGCTGTGATTTTGATTGCGTCTTGGAGCAATTCATCATTGTTCTGAAGGATTCCACTCATGTCGCAGCTGTAAAACGTCAGTATAGTAATACATTCCACAAACTAATCATTCATTGAAGATCATTTTAAGATTTCCTTCCCTACAGGACATTCGCAAACCAGATTGGCTTTTCGACAATTGACGATTGTTTTATCGTCATCATTCGACAAGTTTTTTTAATCACAGATTTATTAAATGAATGCTATGGTGGGAACCCATGTCCCCAGAGCATTTGCCTGAGCCTCTGGATTACTCCTGATATTACCACTATATCACCAACCCTCCCTACCCTCTTCATACATCAAGCTTATTGTTCATCCATTTATCAGTGTGGATGGACAGTAACTTCTGTACAATAATATAATCACAATAATTTTGCCATCCTTAGAAATGATTGAAATAGCTTGATGCTTTGTGTGTCTATATGAGTCAATTCCAAAGGGAATCAGCCATGCCTTCTGACCAAAAGGGTTTGAAGACACTGTCCATGTGGACTTTCCGCTGATTTGGCAGGAATTCCCCAAATGACACTGCCAGTCAAAGGATGTATTTTTACAGATTCTTAACAATACACCAGCGGCCTGTATTTGGATAACATTCCATGTTTGAAGGCATTTCACAGGAGCACTGTAAAGCAGAATTTGACACCGAGCAACATAAGGTGATTTGGGTGCAGATAAAGCAAAGGTGGCGGTTTTTAAGAAGTGCCTCAACGGAACGAAGAGAGGTAGAAAGATTTACACGTGTTGGGGCCTTGGCAGCTGAAGGCGCAGCCATCAATGGAGGAGCATTCAAAATTCTGGATGCTCAAGAGGCCTGAGTTAGAGGAGTATAGATAGTGTTTTGAGATGGAGGAGATTTGCCATCTCTAATCTCTTGCCATTTCTAGAGATCAGGCCATGGAGGGATTTAAAAACGAGGATCAGAATTTTTTTTGATATCCATTTTAGGGGATGTGGGCATCACCGATTGTGTCAGCATTTATTTCTCATCCCTAGTTGCCCGTAAGAAGGTGGTGGCGAGTTGCTTCTTGAACTTCTGCAGTTCTTGAGGTGTAGACACACCCACTGTGCTGTTGGAGAGAGAGTTCCAGGATTTTGCAGAATGGCGATATGTTTCCAAGTCAGGATAGTGAGTGACTTGGATGGGAACTTCCAGGTGGTGGGGTTCCCAGGTATCTGCTGCTCTTGTCCTTCTAGATGGTAGTGGTCATGGGTTTGGAAGGTGGTGTCTGAGGAACCTTGGTGAGTTACTGCAGTGCATCTTGTAGATGGTGCACATGGCTACCACTATTGGTTCATGGAGGAGGGTTTGTTTTGTGAATGTTTGTGGAAGGAGGAGCAATTAAGCAGACTACTCTGTCCTGGGTGGTGTCGAGCTTCTTGAGTGTTGTTGGAGCTGCACTCATCCAGGTAAGTGGAGAGTATTCCTATACACTCCTGACTTGTAGATGGTGGACAGGCTTTAGGGGGTCAGAGGTGAGTTACTTGCCATAGGATTCCTAGCTTTTGACCTGCTCTGCAAGTCAAAGGATGCATTTTTACATTTTTAAATCACGTGTTGCGTAATCAAGACTCAGTGCAGATCAGTAAGCATGGGAGTGATGGGTGAATGGAAAATAGTGAGAGTAAAGATATGTGCATCAGAGTTTTGGATAACTTCAAGTTTATGGAATGGTGGAGGCGGGCTAGAAGTGCATTGGAATTGTGAAGTCTAGAAGTAACACCCGAATGGATGAGGGTTTCAATAGCACAGGAGCTGAGGCAGTACCAGTGTCAGGTGGTGCTATGGAGGTGAAAATTGCTGATCTTGGCGTGTATATGCTGGTTGAATTGGAGGAAATTTTGACTAATCCAGTACTGGATAGCGGCCAAGCAATCAAACAATTTAGAAACCATGGAGAAGTTAAGAGAGATGGTGGTACGATAGAGCTGGGTGGCATCAGAATGTATGTGGAAACTGACACTATGCTTCTTGGTGATGCGCCTGAGGAGCAGATAGGAGGAAACAAAAGTTAGATCCTGGGATGGGATTGGCGGGGGGGGGGGGGGGGGGGGGGGAGGGGGGGGGGGGGGGGGGGGGGGGGGAATGGGGGAGGTCCCCAAAGATAATAGCGGAGGAATGGGAAGATGAGCTATTGCTGGTGAGTTTTCTGGCTATGATTAGCTGGGTAAGATGGAACCAGGTGAGTGCAGTTGTACCTCACTGAAAGAAGATGGAGAAGTGTTGGAGGAGGATGGTGCCATCAGCCATCTGAAAAGCTGCAGACAGATTGAGAAGGTAGACAAAGTATACTCTACCTTGGTCACTGTTACACAGGATGTGATCTGTGAATTTGATAAGAGCCATTTTGGGTCTCAAAGGCAAGATGAGCTTGGAGAGGACATGAGAAGAGGAACTAGAGATCAGTGTGAGTTCAGGGTAGGGAGGAAGGGAAACTTGGCACAGCAAGCTCGGCGAGAAAGGAAGGAAGTGGCAGAGGTGTCTGCGTGGTCCTTAATCTTCGCACTTATTGGAGATGAAGGTAGGGGGGTGGGATTTCAGAAAATGGTTGCTTAATACAATGCATTGCACCCAAAAAAATTCTCTTTTTGCAGACTTTTCCTCATTATTTTTCTTGATTTCAATGTTTTGTGCACCGAGCAAAAGGTTAATTCTGGCTCATATGATGTGAGTATAATAGTAGAATAACAGGAGCCTTGTGTGCTTTAACTTTTGTGGAAATGCTGCCCAGTCATCGTGTGTGACCCACTCACAGGGAATGTTGTCAAGCAACTTGACCTTGGAAGCTACCACGTGCGAAGCCAAGGCTGTCCTCAGCTGATGATAACACATAGATGTTTTCAGGACCAGTCACTGGATCGCAATTAGAAGTAGAAATTTCCCTAATTCTTCTTGTCCATAGCCTTGACTGAAACTTAATGCACACCAGGAGTTAGGCCTTGGACCTTCTTTTTGGAGTCAGCTACCACAAATCAATCCGTTGAATGTCACAGAGCATTGCCACTAATTTTCTATTTTCAACCTAAGTAAGTGGGATAAAAAGACTGCTGTTAGTAACATTTTTATTACTTTATTTATTTTAAAATCACCTTTCTCTCATTTCAAAAGACCAAATGGTAGGAAGTTTTCAACTTAATTAAGGAAATTGATAAATTAGATCAAAAGATAAGAGGAGATAGTGGATTTTAGGAAGTTGGAGGTAAATAGGTTTAGATAGCAGGTCTCACACTTTAAAGGACATATCAAATATTCAAACACTACGGGTGGATTGTTTTTGAGAAACCAGAAAAATGTCGATTATGGTAAGAAGTGAAAGTTGAGATCCCATCAACTAGAAAATAAATTTTGGGATAAATAATTATTTCTTGTTAAATTTCTTATGTTTTTGTCCTGTGTTTGTCCATTTTTTGTTTTAGCAAAACAGACTCTGGAATAGAATTTTAAAATCATTATTTTAATCTCCAGTAATTCACACTGCCATTGTAGGGTTGTGCAACTTAAGTTCTTCAGACTTCAAAATTAGACATAACGGTTTTCTGTTTTGTTTCTAATGCAGGTGACGTTCACAAAGAGAAAATTTGGATTAATGAAGAAGGCTTATGAACTGAGTGTACTGTGTGACTGTGAGATTGCTTTGATAATATTCAACAGTTCAAACAAATTGTTTCAGTATGCGAGCACTGACATGGACAAGGTTTTGCTCAAGTACACAGAGTATAATGAACCCCACGAAAGCAGAACCAACTCTGATATTGTTGAGGTAGGTGTCGCACCATTTTAATTTGATTCAATTTATATACCAGGTGCTGATAATTATTTTTGTAACATGTTTGAAGTTGGTTTACTGAAGGGGCTTTATTGGCTACCTGTGGGTTAAAATTATCACCGTTAAACCATTCAATTTTTGTGAGTGTTTTTGAATGAGAGCTGGGGGTCTTTTAAGTTTTTTACTTTGTAGTGCAACCCCTGACAACAGCCCAATTTCAACAAGAGTACTGCAAGGTAAACAAGGTGGCACAGTTGTCCCTGGAGCCAATATAAATATTACTGCTGGAGCTTGAGGCTATTTTATTCTGATTGCAGCAAGCTGAGTGCCTCAATCTGTCCATACAGGCCTGCAGTGTAGCTTTGCACTCACTGGCCCATATTTACCTTCCTCTAACATATAAGGGAAGTTATGGCAGCCACCGAACAAAATTATGAACCTTGACTTAAGAAAAATATGTGTATGCAGGGTTGTACGTAGAGTTATTTTAATGTTCCAGTACTGTGATATTCGGAATGCAAATGTGTTCGAATTCCAGAGCGCTGGGACCCTTGCGGAATGTTACAGGATCTCATCTTCATTTGATATAAATGATAAGGAAATGCTTTATAGAGATAGGGAAGATGTATTGTGCATTCAAATGGATTGATGTGTATCTGATGTATCACAAATCCCTCGATATTAGTAGTTGATAAACCAGATTAAGGGAGAGAAAGCAAACGACGGGAGAGAAGGATTTCAGATTAAATATACGCTTGTGGATTGGAAGCTGTGCGGTTCTTGCTTAGGCATTTAAGTATTGGAGAGGGGTATAGTCCTACTCTTGGATAATGCTATACTATATGTAGTAAAGAATAAAAATGTGGAGAGGAACTATGTTGCACTTACTTTCAAATGACCTCCCTTATAGAAGGGGTTATCTTTATGTCTGGGGCACTGTGGGAGCTGTCGCTAAGGAAGCCATGTTGCTGGACATCAGGAAACAGCTCCTGCAGCTGGGAAATATCACACTGACATTCTTTCCAAGCTGTCGGCATTCAAGATCCATTGCAATCAGTAACCTCCAGGAAAAATTGATTTTATTTCAATGTTATAAGTTGAAAGATTTACTGAATATTAGGATTATTTTTTATAGCTGATTTGGTCCAATTGGACTTGCAAAGGAGGAAAATTTATGTTTTGTGGAATACTGGAATGTATGAAATTTTCATGCATCATGTATCACATGCGAAGAACAACAGTGTTTCACAGTATGAAGCGTGTCATTGAGTTATACATTTAGAAATAGAGGGTGGATTATTACCAGAATTTGGTGAAGTGTCAGGCTCAGACAGAAAACTGGAGTGTAATTCTCCAGTTGCGCAGATCAGTTTTCTTGCAGAATCCTGAACATTTTGCACACAAAAAAATAGAATGGGCGTGGTTTACGGTGTCTCTCCGGTGTGGCGGTGCCTCATGGATCTGGGAACTGGCTCCAAAGAGATCTAGGCACCATCTTTACATAATGTGCAGAGCAGACTAGATCAGATTGAAGCCTAACGGCCACCATCCCGAAGTTGTTGTGTCCCCAGCCCACCCCTCCCCTGGGCATTCCTTGCCGGCACAAGCAACCCCTTCTATCTCTATTCTCACACTGCCTACCACACATCAAAGCACCCCCCCCCCACACACACACACACACACACACACACACACACACGGCGCCCACTAGGGCATGCTCCTGGCACTACCCCTTGGCACAGTGCCAAGGCACTACCCGGCAGGACCCTCTTCTCTTCCCCCTCAATCCCCACAAACCCACAGATGCTATGCTTACTTTGATGTAAATGTTGGGTACATATAAATATTTAGTGAAGGGGAATCATTTGACTAATTATATTAAAATCCATTCAAAGTTATTAAAATGAGGTTCACGCGATTGTGAGTATGAATCTCGTGACGCCGCCAGCGAGGAATGGGGAAAGTTGGGAAACCCGATCTCTCGGGCAAGAATCGCATTTCTCGATTCTTGTGAGATTTTCAGGCCTCGCCGCCGATTCCACGGACGGTGAGTAAGGACTCAAGATTTGCGCTCAACAGCTTCTGGCTTTGTATCAACTTTTACAATGGCATAGTTAGTTCTTTAAAATCAGGCCAATGCACGCATTTGCCTGCGTCAGCACATTCTACTGCTACTAGTTTCTAAAAATACACGAAAGATAAACATACTGGCCACGCCAGTCCAATTGTAAGAATCTTCTAAAATGAATGGACATGATGCACTGAAGGTTTATTCCTCAGTAGTTATTATTCTAGTGTTCCCCCTGTCATTTAGATGAATGAAAATAAGCATTTGGTGTTGTATGTTCCAATTATGAGAGTGGTGTGTCTTATTTTTAAACTATCTGGACTGTAATTCTACTGTATCCACCTCCTTCCTGAGGTTATTGGTTTTTAAATTTAAAACAACCGTTTTGCCTCCATTTTTACATTTGTTTTTTTTTGTGTGTCCTAAATCCTTTTGTACAGTGGACCTTGGCTGTGCTGAAAGGATGACTAGCTGGCACACGTTTAACCTCTACTGTTTGGAAACAGTAGATGTGAATAACAGTAGCTTGTGGTGATTTCCTCTTTCTATTTATTTATGAAACCCTTCTTCCTCACCACCCTGCCTCCAACAGTACTGCCGAGAATGGGACTTTGTCATGATTGGTGCAGTTCTATGCTCTATCATTCATCCAAATAACCTTTGAGACTCCCCCACCCCCAACCACCCCTATATGCCCTGTATCTGGATCAGTTTGAGTACCCAATAAAGCACAATAATGATTCTACTGTAGGTGCCAAATTAAAGTAGTTACTCTTGACAGGGAAATGGTAGCACAATGGGCGGCAGGGCAGCACAATGGTTAGCACTGTTGCTTCACAGCACCAGGGACCCCAGTTCGATTCCTGGCTTTGGTCACTGTCTGTGTGGAGTCTGCATGTTCTCCCCGTGTCTGCGCCGGTTTCCGCCCACAAGTCCCGAAAGATGTCCTTGTTGGGTGAATTGGAAATTCTGAATTCTCCCTCAGGCGCCAGAGTGTGGCGACTAGGGGATTTTCACAGTAGCTTCATTGCAGTGTTAATGTAAACCTACTTGTGAAGCTAATAAAATCATTATTGTAATAAAATGAATAGTAAAGGCCCTAGAATATCTTAATCTAGTACATTGATGTGAGAAAATAGAATATAATTTATAAAGCAAAAAGGGCAAAAAGAAATTCAAGAAGTAGTTCTGTCTTAATCAATTAATCTCAATAGGGACAGCACGGCAGCGCAGTGGTTAGCACAGTTGCTTCACAGCTCCAGGGTCCCAGGTTCGATTCCGGCTTGGGTCACTGTCTGTGCAGTCTCTACGCGTTCTCCCTGTGTTTGAGTGGGTTTCCTCCAGGGTACACCGGTTTCCTCCCAACAGTCCAAAAAAGGTTAGGTGAATTGGCCATGAGAAATTACCCTTAGTGTCCAAAAAGGTGAGGTGGTGTTACTAGGTTACGGGGATGGAGTGGAAGTGTGGGCTTAAGTGGGGTGCTCTTTCCAAGGACTGGTGCAGACTCGATGTGCCGAATGGCCTCCTTTTGCACTGTAAATTCTATGATTCTAATTCAGCCCTGAATGAGAGATCCACTACCATTTAAAATTTCCGGAATTTAAATTTCATACACGAGCACGGTATTGGATCATTGCTCAGAGATAACACAATTGAAGGTTCTGGTTGTTCCCTTAAAAGACAAAACACTTACAATTTACCCAGATTTTTCTCTCACTTGTCAGAATATATTACCAAACATAAGCCACTTATTTACATTTAATTTTGGTCCGTTGATCATTTTCTAACATTTGTCCTTGTGTCTTAATAGTTTTATCTGTACCACAAGCAACTAAGATCCACGTGGAGAAAGTATGAAAGTGTCACATTTATGTTTAATGTTACATTGTTCTGGCAGATAAGACAGCATCAGCTTCAACTTTTGCCGCTAAGGTGGTAGGGATGGGTTGCGGTGGCGATAGGGTTGGAGCATTTTCCATAATAAAGTTGCTTTTCTTACGATCCCAGTTGACCTAACTGGATGGGAAGGCCACGGAATGGAACCATAGCTCAAAAGACTGTCACTTTTACTTTTTTGAAAATTTGAAAAAGAGTCGCATATTAGTTTTAACATCGAAGGAAAAAAACATTGATTAAACATGAGAAGTTGGATTATGATACAATACTCCTTTAACCCCCCCTTAGCTCAACAAATACACACTGATTTTAAGGTTAACACTGATTACAAAACTTATCTTCAGCTACAATGGTCTCAGTAACACAAGGGCCCTTTAAACACATAATTTGGCTGTGGTCAGATACATTCTCCACTCTGAACCCAAGTGAATGTCTGTGGAGTTCTCTTCAATTTCCCCCCCAGATGATTGTTACATGAGGGTTTCAACACTCCACTCCCAAAAAATACGCTTTAAAATCTTCTTCCACAACAATGCTTTCCATCAGCGAATTTGCAATCTGAAATAAAAAAGTCCACATTTTCCAAATTACATTTTGAAACAAAGCTTCTGGTCTACTTTCAACAAGGAATCCAACATCCAGATTTTACAACTTCTCCTTCAGGATTTCATTTTCTTGCCTGCTGTGCAAGATTTTCACAATTGCTTTAACTATCAACTCCAATGTTGCTTTATGGTTGGGGTGTGTGAAGATTGAGATGGGAGGAGAAATATTTATTATACAATGTTGATGTCATTGTCTCTGTTATTTTTATAAAAATTTTCAATACCTTAATTAAAATATTTTAAATAAAAAACTATCAACTCCAAGAGTGTATTAAAATGGCATCAAACATTTGATTTGCCTCTGAAATCTGTTATCCCACATTAAATTTGATTACTGCAACTGTGTCTTTCACTCGCAACACTTTGGCTGCTTTTCTCTTATTCTCCTTTTGGGATTCTGCTCTCTTAACTTCCGTCTTCCAAAGACATTCTTAATATCCCAATCCCCTAGTTATCTGGACTGTATCTGGTCTTCGGGAAGTCGGCCTCTTTGCAGCTCTTTTATCTTGTCCAGCTTCTCCTGGTAGAGTTGAGACCCAGTGTTGTATCTTCAACTGCAAATGAATTCAGCTAATAACTAAACCTCACAAGCATTTCAATCTTAAAAGGTTCCCCAGATGCTAAGCAACGATCACATACTTCTGCATTTTATTTACTCTTCACACTGTCACTCTGTCTAAGCACAATAGAAGCACAGTTTAAATTGAGCAAACCCCCACACATACAAATATCTTTGTCCAGCATGAATCTAACTATAGGTTAACCCTGCCTTCCTCAGAAACATATTAAACCCACTTAAAACCATAATTTATTTCTAATGTTTACCTTTGTTTTGTCACACTTTTATGTTTTGTTCAGCAAAAATAATTTTTTGGAATGTATAATTTGTGCAGTCACTCACCATCTTCACCAGAAGAAAAGATGCCAGTGTAGTTTATGCACAAGTAAAACATTTTTAACAATGGCCCCTACTGCAAAACAATGTAGGTATATATTGCAGCCATTTCACATTCCGTCAAGTCACCAAAATAGTAGTGAGACTTTTTTTTGATGATGTTGATTGAGGGAAGGATAGTGTTCCATGAAGCTAGAGAATTCCACACACCTGACCAGGAAGCAAAACTTAATTCACCTGCCCATCCAAAGGACATCCACCCCAACAAATCAGGACTTTGCTCAGTACAACACTAAATTATTAGTCTACCTTGCTAGGTCAGATTACATAGCTCTCCCAGCAAAGCCAAACTGGCTTTTGCACAACAGCCAAATGTAATTCTTTCTCCTCGGTCCAATATCCATTTACAGATGGGAATTGTAGTCGACAACCCGGTCGAAAAAGGCAGTCTTCCTTGTGTACTATACAGTGGTGACTGAAAGACATCGCTAGCCCATGTCTTTGCCTGTATGTTTGGAGCATTCCATGTCAATTTGTGGATGAGGGTAAGTTAGGTCCACAAGGAGCAAAAATGATTGCTCCTTTGAGATGAAGTAGAAAGTTGCGTAAGGAAAACCAAGGTTTTGAATTTTACTAGTTTATATTTCCTTTTTTGCAAACTTAGGAGAATTCCGCTTATTGCTGTCCTTGGGACTCTACACTCCTTTATCCAAAGGAGACCTGTACTAAATGGCGCCTGGTCCAGGCCTCACTGGCAAGGCTACTCGTTCCCGGTCAAGCATATTTAAGTGAGCTGTATGATTCATTTTAAATTTGCAGATCTGGATCCTCACCCAGCGAGGGCGCGATCCAGACCATGACTTCTCGCGAGGTTTGGATGAATCTCATGAGACGTTTCCAGAATCTCGTGAGGAGATTCATTGGCCTTGTCGCACTACCAGATCTGGCGCGACGAGGCTGTTCAATCACGCCCACTATCTTGGACTGAATCAGACTCTGCAACTTCTTCATCCTGTTTCATATAGGATATGGGTTCAAAGGTCACTATCCATCAACACAACTCCTTCTTTCTACCATGCCTGTCTCTATGCCTACTTCATCCCTTGAGTCATTTCTGGACTCTTCCTTCAAGGACATTCTAGTCTCCACCTTCTGTAAGCTCTTAACTTGTCAAGAAATCCTCTGCCTGATGTATTCATCCATCACCCTAATCCTCACTGACATGCATTGACACAAATGCATCAAATTTAAGATCCTTATCTTTGCAAACCTCTTTATTGTCTTGTCTTGTCCTACCTCTACAAGCTACTCCAGGTTAGCACCCCTCCCTGTACATTTTTGATTTTGTCCTTCTTGATTGTGCCCTCCATCCCCTCCATTGTTTCAGCTGTGCTGGACTTACTCTCTGCAACTATGTCCCGAAACATTTCTACTTTCCTTAAAAGCTCTTCTCTGACCTTCAGTCTCATTTACCACTCACCCAGCATAGTGGTAAATGATTCACCCAGAAAATGACGCGGGTGCGGTTGGCGGGATCTTTCCCACTGGCTTTTTGAGTGGGGTCCAGCCCTGGATTCAACCACATTTCATCATTTTTCTTTTGGGGGGGGGGGGGGGGGGGGGGGGGGGGGGGGGGGGGGGGGGGGGGGGGGGGTGGGGGGGGGGGGGGGGGGGGGGGGGGGGGGGTCACTACGGTCAAGTGAAATTATTTTAGCAGTGGGGTCGCTGGCGCGACCGGCACCTCCAAAATTGGGGCACCCCGATCTTCAATTGCGCTTGAGGGTCCCTACACTCTCCACCCACGAGCATGAATTTGAGGAACGGATCATCCGTGATCGAAGTGAATGAAGCAACAGGCTGAAGGGGCTGAATGGCCTGCTATTGTTCCTATGTTAATCCGCAACAGTTTTGTCGGCAGGTGGGAGTCATCTTTGAGATGCAGAGTTAGATGTTTCTCCCCTTTACCGTCCCCCTTTCATTGATATCAGGGCAGGAAACGGGATGTGGGTGTCATCTGGAGTGGCCTGGTCACTATTACTGCCAGAATTTTATAGTTTTGTCTTAAAATGCATTTGAATAATTTTATTTGTGCTATATTGTTATGCTTTATATTGATCAACCCTGAGTTTCGCAATCGAGCGAATTGTCTAAATCTGGTGTCTGAGCTGAGAGGCCTGAAGAGAGTACTAAGGCGGCTACCCAGAAGCTGGAGTGTGACTGTAAGACAGCAAATGCTAAGCGGGATTTTATTAGCGCTTCAGCAAACGACATCCTCCGTTTTCCTCCTGCTTCCGCGGTGTCTCTGGGCCACAGGGTGGTGTGATTTTGAGATGGCAAGCCAACAACTTACTCCAAGGCACCAGCCTCTCTACAAGTGTGCACTATCAACCTGGTGATCTCTGCCTCCTATGAAGAAGCACCTGGCCTCGACTTGGGTGTTTTCTACGTAGCAATATGACTAATCAAAAAATCACCAGGTTAGGGGATCTTGAGCGTGAAAACCACATCCTGCCACTGTGTGG
This sequence comes from Scyliorhinus canicula, assembly GCF_902713615.1. Classification (NCBI taxonomy): domain Eukaryota; kingdom Metazoa; phylum Chordata; class Chondrichthyes; order Carcharhiniformes; family Scyliorhinidae; genus Scyliorhinus; species Scyliorhinus canicula. The sequence goes on from NC_052157.1 coordinate 34,253,769, forward strand.
TATTGCTTGTTGGTATTTTGCTGTGCTACATCAGCTACATAGCAAATTATATGTTTTTAAAATTACATTTAAAGTTTGTTGCCCCCGCACCCCTCCAAGGGGTAACTGTTTTATTTTTGTTGAGTGTAGTGCCACCACCTGCTCCAGCCCAGCTGTTTCCCGCTCTCTCCATATCAGCTGGAGATGTGACAATAAGGCTTATGGCATCTGCACTGTTTGGCAGGTGAAAATGCAGGATGGGCTGTGGGTGGGTGAGAGCGTGCAGCTGCAGCTCAGCCCGTCTACATTTAAAATGGCAACCCTGGCAGGACATACTATTGAAGTGAGCTTTTTTGTTTTGCTGGTTAGTCGATGATTCGATATTTTAGATTTGTTTAGCAGCACCAATTAAGGAAATGAGTTTACCATGCATGATTGCCCATGTTGCAAGTTCTGAAACTTAAGCTGCCAAGTCGAGAGGAGCTGCAGAGCAAAGACAAGACACTTCCTCTCAGGGAGAGAAAGCCGAGGCTGGGTTCCTCTTGAGCCACTCATGTGAACTTCCTCATGGCTGGCCTGTCTGCTATACCAGGCCTGTCGTGTGTGCTGCTGAAATACCTAAAATACAACACCATACCAGAGAGAGTCCTATGAATAGTTAAGATCTTTTTTTGGGGGGGGGGGGGATCTTTGTTCATTGGCACCCTTTTTTTTGTTTAATACTGCAAACACCATGAAGGTTCAAAGACAGCATCTGCAGCATGGCTGCACACTTGTGTGATGAGTTGACACAATTGCAGCAAATGGGAGTATTTGGAGCAGGCAGATTGTGCATGCTAATTTGATTCCAGTGAAGACATTTTGGAGTTCACGGCTCCAAACTAATGCTCTCCCTTAACCTGTGGAGCTGAACAAGGAGAGACTACAAAACTATAAGACATTACAGAATTAGGCCACTCGGCCCATCTAGTCTGCTCCGCCATGACTGTTATTAAAAACTGGCCAGTTAATTGCTGGTTAGTTTTCTTCCAGCTTTTGCTAAGTGCCGACAAGTGTTTGGTGCTTTCTGGAGTTGTTTCAAAGTATAAAAGTCTACAAGAGATCGTGCAACCAGGTCCCAAAGGTGTTCGTTTTTTACTGATTTCAAAGCTTTGCGCGCACCAGTTGTTCCTGTAAATGGGTGCATTTGTAGGCATTCCTGTTGGAATCTTGCATGTCTTGGAGAATGAACAGAAGCCAAGCAAAACAGTTCAAGCTGTTGGAAGAGGGAAGAGAAGGGGGACAAGGATTCTCAGCTGGAGGCCTTTCCTGGCACTCTCTATTTGGAGAGCAATTTTCTTACCTAGTTCCTCCTCGAGGTTGATATGTGAGATATCTGCCCTTCAAAAGGAAACCGTTAACTGAAGTCTGCCACCTGTTATAATCACAGCTACAAACTCAAGGTAGCACAAGTAATGCCTGCCGATGCCTTTGAAACTGGCCATGTTGATGACCTTTCACGTGTCTGCTTCTTTCCGAGCTGAACATATACTTGCAAAAAATCACTATTGAGAGCCAACTACATTTAATTCTGTCTTGCTCAGGTAGAGAATTGCAAGCATCCCCTTGGTTCAAGGTGCTGTTTGCTGCACACACATTGTTTTGTGGGTGCCACATATCTATTTTGCTTTGTATTGGAACTGTAGGGATTCCATGACCTCAATCAGCGGGTGTTTGACCATAGGCATCAACCCATGAAAGTTAATGTCCAGGTGTTCTGTCAATTGTCCTAACGTCTTCAATCTGCAACAACAGCAAAGCAAAGAGTTGGCTACTGGGCTGTGATGTTCTCGTACCTGGTGTGTCCTCGCATGCACTTTCCACTCTAATCTAGCCTCTTAAGATATGCACAGTACCAGTTTCTGAGCTGTTGACTGCGAGCGTGAAATCCATGCCAAGGGGCGATTTTGAGCCTGCATTCGCGATCTGCGGGATTGCTGATGCGGGCAGAAAATCCGGAGAGAATCTAGAGACTTCTCGTTTCCTAATATCTTGATGGTGACGAAAACTTCATTTTAATGGTTTTGCATGCATTTTAATCTAATTAGCCAGCCTCCCACCATATGACCCCCTCACCGAGTATTCAAACCTCTCCCAACGTGTTGTCACGTCGGGCGATGTTTACAACAGGTTTTGAAAAACGAGATGGGGATCTTCCAAGGTAAGTATTGCCCCCAAGTGAAAGGTACATGACTGCCCCAACATTGGTTGCCACTGACAAATTGGCACAATGCCAAACTGCCAGGCGCAGTGCCTGGGATGGGACCTCTGGGCAGCCCCAAGAGAAGGGTTCCCTTTGACTGTGTTGGGAAGAACTGATGCCTGTGAGGGAGGAGAGTATCCTGCAGACTGCGGTTTGGGGGGGTGGTGCGGGCAGTCATCCTGACTCCTCTAAGGTAGTGGGGGACGCCTCAAAGCTAGTGGGGTGAGTGGAAGTCGCCTGATGCCTGCAAAGGGGTTTCGGTAGGGTGGGGGGAGGGGAAGAAGGAATGTGTCTGATGATGTTGGAAAGGAGGCAGGTCTGAGTGTCCTGTCTCTTCTGCTGTGGGGTTGGGGGGGGTGGGGGGGGGGGGGGGGGGGGGGGGGGGTCAATGCTCATGAGGGATGGGTCTAATGTTTACATGGGTGGCGGTTTGCTGGGGCATTTTCAGTTTGTGTGTTGATCGGGGCGCCCTTCTGTTCATCTGTGCCAGTTGTCTGTGAAAGGAAATTTGCTAGTCTTAACTCCCCAGCCATTTTCCTGTAGCCCTGTAATCGGTTCCTCTTCAGCTACTTTTCAAATTCTCTTATGAAAGACAAGAATGTCCACCACACTCTCTCCTGCAGTCCATTTCAGATTACAGTCACTCACCGTGTAAAAGTACATTTTTCCTTATGACACCATTGTCTCTTATTCCATTCATCTTATGTGGCTATCATCTGCAGTTGGTAAATCAGAAGGGATTGTAGGTTGAGGAAGAAGTATGATGCGAAAAGGAGGATTAAGTGTGAGGATAAATTGGTTTCTGCCCTCCCACTGGCCACAGCCTCATCAATGGTCATTCCGATAATGGCTGGCACTGTCTCCTCCAGGGATGTACAGGCATATCTTTGCGTCCCGTTAGTTCCCACTTCTCTGGATTGTGCACCACCTTATCCTGCAAGAGAGAAAGGCAGTTGGGATGGTTCAGGCAGTTTGTTCAGCTGATGTGGCTATGGTTGAGTAGGTAGTAGTGTTTGCTGAGAAGTGGCTTTGAAGCTTGCAATGGTTTGTTGTCCAAGGGTGGACTGAAGCCATGAATTATACGTGTGAACTCGGATTGCAAGAGATTGTTGTTTCGACGAGTGCTGAGAGTGTGATGATTTGAGTAAGATCTGAGGCAAGTGATGCAGCTGACAGGAAATGACATTGAGAGGTACTTTGACTGACCTTGACCACTGATGTGAGGTTATTGAACTTCTTTGGCGTTGCATTCATGCCATTGAGGTTTGACTCATGACATTGACTTCCATGTCTATCTGAACTGCAAGTGGAAGGCCTCTGCCCCCCCTTCTGCTGATATAGGGTATCTCTCTTACTTACCCCTCCTCCACTAAGGCTTTCCAATGCAGCGTTCAAATACCTTGGAGCCCGCCCCCTCCAAAGTCGTGCCATTCTTCAATATTCCACAGATCAGATCCACTTCCTACAAAACTAGCAGCATCTGCTCCAGCCAGAATTCACCTCCCCCTTCAACAGTTGCAGACTAGCTTTAACTGCTGCTAGCGAGTTATCCTTTGTGATGCATGCAGCCAGTGAACAGCTTGGTTAGTGTTGCCTGCACACAATAATCATTCAAATGAGCAGGCAGCACAAAGTTAGTTAGTGTCATGCCTCTATTACTTTGAATGGGCATGGGTTAAATGTGTATCATGATGCCATGCCCATTTTTGGGCGCTATCCAAGTTAGTCCTTCACACCTTTTTGTAACAATTGTGAAAAATATTTAATTGAGATTGTTTAAAGTACTGATATTGACAAGAACTGATTACCTACAATGTGGCTATTTTGCATTTGATCATTACCTTTAAATCAGATTTTTATTGCTATCTGAGTGAGTGTTTTCCATGATTGTTGGGCACTGCTGAGACCCCTTTTTTTGGCTTATCTCTTTCTGTTCTCCTGCGCTTTCTGTTCTGCTTCAAAAAATAGCAAGGCAATGAGAACGCAGCACCCACATTCATTCAGTTGATACATTGGAGCACACTGTGTATCATAGGGTGCTGATCAGTAGAGTTGTGAAACAGTCGTCTTTGACAAAAAACTTATTAATTGAACAATTTATAGACCACTGTGACAAGGGCTCAGTTGATGCTCAGTGCAGTAAACAAAAAATGCAAAATGTTTTGATTTGATTTTGGAAGAAAATATTGCAGAAAATAATTTTTCCAAAAAATGGTGAGCACATGATGATTGACTTTTTGACCTTGTGTGTTAGTACAAAATGGGGGACAGTCAATTGATAGCCTGCTGTAAATGCCCTTTGATTTAAAAAAAAATATCCATTGAAGTCAATGGAAATAAAAATGAAATGAAAATCGCTTATTGTCACGAGTAGGCTTCAATGAAGTTACTGTGAAAAGTCCCTAGTCGCCACATTCCGGCGCCTGTCCGGGGAGGCTGGTACGGGAATCGAACCGTGCTGCTGGCTTGCTTGGTCTGCTTTAAAAGCCAGCGATTTAGCCCAGTGAGCTAATGGATTGTCAATTTGCTATCTCCTGTTCTACATTGTTGCACAAAGTCAATGTTGAACCCTCCGAGCCTACAAAACTAGCGCAAGAAAATGTTGCACAGAAGACCAACTCACTTTTCTGTCCATGCACCATGAGATCTTTTGTCTCCGCGAGGATCTACATCAAAGAGCAGGGAAGGCTTTTACTGAATTAGCATAAAATATCGTGGAAATGCTTACAAAGTGTATAAATGGGCGTAGGAAGTGTATAAGCAGGCGGAGGACAGTTGCACCTGTATTTTCTCGAGGTTTTGTACTGAAATGTCAGCATTATGTAATTTGTTGTGCCAAAAACTTCTAAAATGCTTGTGGCTAATTTGGCTCAGTGGTTCTTTTGGTTTGTGAGCAATACTCTATTCCACAAAGACCAAACCATTTTTATTTGCAATAATTTTGTATCTTGCATTTTTCATGAATAAATCTTCCTATCCATTAAATTTCTCATTTTTTTAGGGCAGCACGGTGGCGCAGTGGTTAGCATTGCTGCCTCACAGCGCTGAGGTCCCAGATTCGACCCCGGCTCTGGGTCACTGTCTGTGTGGAGTTTGCACATTTTCCCCGTGTTTGCATGGGTTTTGCCCCCACAACCCAAAGATGTGCAGGGTAGGTGGATTGGCCATGCTAAATTGCCCCTTAATTGGAAAAAAAAATGAATTGGGTACTCTAAATTTATTTTTAAAAGAAATTCTCATTTGTTTTGCTGGATCTATCCATGCTTTCTTTGTAAGTTTCTGTTATGTTTTAATAAGAGGAGCTGAGCAGATTTTTCCAAGACATTGCTCAATTTTTTTAAAAAAGGACTTTTTTTACTGAAATTATGTAAACTTCTGGCATACACTCTTGAGTGCTCACTCCTTAAAAAATTATTTCGCATTTTCAAAGTACAGGATACTTGTCATAAAATATTGTTCAAGAGCTGCCCGTAAGATGGGCTTATTACCAGGGTGGGCTTATTACCAGGAATACAATTTAAGGGAGAGAGTCCTACTCTGTACCTCCTTGTAAGAAATGTATTTTAAACCATCCTTTTCTGCACTTGTGCTCCTCCTTACCTGTGACACGTGTAAGCCTAGTTTCTTTCTTCCACAGATATTGCCTGATCTGTGTGTTTCAGTATAGTTTCAATAAGTCAGTGTCCATTCACTTTAACATGTCAGCTGTTCGAGGCAATGGATAATATTTCTGTTAGTTATTTCTGTATTTGGTCAATTAAAGCTGCACTAAATAGTAAACAGGGAACAATATGTGACTGTGTATTGTAAAAATAATAAGGGTTAACAATTTATCGTAACATCAAACCACTAGATGGTGATCAAGCGCATATACGTGGATCACGTGATAATCTTGATTCGGGGAGTATGTTGTTAGGCGAGATAGTGAATAGTTGTGTTATCAGGAGCTCTGTAGTTAGAATCATGGTTTCAGTTAATCTGTAATTTTAGAAAGCAAGTAGAATCAATTTAGTTGTGTAAATAAATTAGCTTTGTTCAAAACATCGCTTGGTGTTCTTTGTGAGACACTACACTTCAAAGCCATCCTCATTCAGAAATCAAAGAACATCACATTCAACTGCTTCTACCCCCAGCACTGCTACCTGCTAAGAGCATTTAAAATTGACTTTAAAACCCATGGTAAAAGTATTACCACATTCAAACTACTCTCGGCCTTGTGATTTAATTGTTTGAATCAAAGAGAAATACTGTTTGCTGGATAATGACAATAAGTGACTATTGTTATTATATCATCTCTCAAATGCGTGTAGTGCTTTCCAAAATTCACTTTGTCATCAGTCATTGACTATCTGTATTTGATTTGTTAAATTTGCAGTAGAAATTGCAGATGGCATGTACATAGAACATAGAACATTACAGCGCAGTACGGGCCCTTCGGCCCTCGATGTTGCGCTGACCTGTGAAACCATCTGAAGCCTATCTGACCTACACTATTCCATTTTCATCCATGTGTCTATCCAGTGACCACTTAAATGCCCTTAAAGTTGGCGAGTCTACTACTGTTGCAGGCAGGGCGTTCCATACCCCTACTACTCTCTGAGTAAAGAAACTGCCTCTGACATCTGTCCTATATCTACCACCCCTCAATTTAAAGCTATGTCCCCTCGTGTTGGTCATCACCATCCGAGGAAAAAGACTCTCACTGTCCACCCTATCTAACCCTCTGACTATCTTATATGTCTCTATTAAGTCACCTCTCAGCCTTCTCCTCTCTAACGAAAACAACCTCAAGTCCCTGAGCCTTTCCTCGTAAGACCTTCCCTCCATACCAGGCAACATCCTAGTAAATCTCCTCTGAACCCTTTCCAAAGCTTCCACATCCTTCCTATAATGTGGTGACCAGAACTGCACGCAGTACTCCAGGAGCAGCCGCACCAGAGTTATGTACAGCTGCAGCATGACCTTGTGGCTCCGAAACTCAATCCCCCTACTGATAAAGGCTAGCACGCCATATGCCTTCTTAACAGCCCTATTAACCTGGGTGGCAACTTTCAGGGATTTATGTACCTGGATGCTGAGATCTCTCTGTTCATCTACACTACCAAGAATCTTGCCATTAGCCCAGTACTCTGCATTCCTGTTACTCCTTCCAAAGTGAACCACCTCACACTTTTCCGCATTAAACTCCATCTGCCACCTCTCAGCCCAGCTCTGCAGCTTATCTATGTCCCTCTAGGGCAGCACGGTGGCGCAGTGAGTAGCACTGCTGCCTCACGGCGCCGAGGTCCCAGGTTCGATCCCGGCTCTGGGTCACTGTCCGTGTGGAGTTTGCACATTCTCCCCGTGTTTGCGTGGGTTTCGCCCCCACAACCCAAAAAGGTGCAAGCTAGGTGGATTGGCCACTCTAAATTGCCCCTTAATTGGAAAAATGATTGGGTACACTAAATTTAAAAAAAAAAAAGAAAAAAAAAAAAAAAATCTATGTCCCTCTGTATCCTATAACATCCTTCAGCACTATCCACAATTCCACCGACCTTCGTGTCATCTGCAAATTTACTAACCCATCCTTCTACACCTTCTTCCAGGTCATTTATAAAAATGACAAACAGCAGTGGCCCCAAAACAGATCCTTGCGGTACACCACTAGTAACTGAACTCCAGGATGAACATTTTCCATCAACCACCACCCTCTGTCTTCTTTCAGCTAGCCAATTACTGATCCAAACCGCTAAATCACCTTCAATCCCATACTTGCTTATTTTCTGCAATAGCCTACCGTGGGGAACCTTATCAAACGCCTTGCTGAAATCCATATACACCACATCAACCGCTTTACCCTCATCCACCTGTTTGGTCACCTTCTCAGAAAACTCAATAAGTTTTGTGAGGCATGACCTACCCTTCACAAAACCGTGTTGACTATCGCTAATCAACTTGTTCTTTTCAAGATGATTATAAACCCTATCTCTTATAACCTTTTCCAACATTTTACCCACAACCGAAGTGAGGTTCACAGGTCTATAATTACCAGGGTTGTCTCTACTCCCCTTCTTGAACAAGGGGACAACATTTGCTATCCTCCAGTCTTCCGGCACTATTCCTGTTGACAAAGACGACATAAAGATCAAGGACAAAGGTTCTGCAATCTCCTCCCTGGCTTCCCAGAGAATCCTAGGATAAATCCCATCTGGCCCAGGGGACTTATCTATTTTGACATTTTCCAAAATTGATAACACCTCCTCCTTTTGAACCTCAATTCCATCTAGCCTGGTCGACTGAACCTGAGTATTCTCCTCGACAACATTGTCTTTCTCCAGTGTAAACACTGATGAAAAATATCCATTTAACGCTTCCCCTATCTCCTCTGATTCCACACACAACTTTCCACTACTATCCTTGATTGGCCCTAATTTTACTCTTAACACATCCAGTGTGATTTCAAAATCCGCACCCCCCCCCACCACCCTTGGAAAGCACAAACTAATGACTGGTGCAAGACGGTGGATTTAATTTCTTGTGTATAATAATCTTTTTTATTTCCACTGATCACTTCTATAACTTTCCAACACTACAAGGAGTTTGTTACGGTATCTGTATCACTGATACGTGACTGCATTTGTAGTTTTCTCATCTGTACAACTTTTCCTTTCTGAGTAAGCCACGGTTTCTGTTTGTAGGTCTATATGGCACTGCGACTTGAACATTTCCTAAGGCCTTGATCAGCAAGCTAGCATCTTTTAATCTCTGTGACTTTAATGCCCCTGTTATGCTGTACCATGTGATTTCTGTCTCCCAGGAGTGCATATGCGTCGCCATGACTGTAATGTCTACTCATGTTGCTCTTGAAGAGAACAGAGCTCCATGCATTTGTACTCGGGAATAAAAGTCTGCTCATTGGCCTTTGATGTCCAGTACTGTTTCTGTTGTTCAGAAGAAACTACCAAGGGCACATTTAAATGCAGTTTGGTGGACTGTATGAATTCCTTTTGAGGGACAACTCCTAAAAAGTTAATTTTGTAAAAGTTTCAGTCTGCAGCAAGTCGGTCTCACTATTAGCACCAAACTGCTGATTGTTAAGAAGTAGAAAATGTTAGACCTCCGTGAAATGTGTACGGTTGCATTACATGCACAACAAACAAACATATGAACACTTGTATTATTAAATGCTGTGGTTTATTTTTTTGGAGCTATTATCGGAGGGTATGTTGGTACATTGGGTTTGTTATCATGTCTGTGCTTATACTGGAAGCGATGCCTATTTCAAGGTTGAAAAAATGTCTTCAGTCTTGGTCCCAGGCGTTCTTTTTTGGCCCGGCACAGCAAAGGATCTGGCCCATGTCATGAGCATTCAATCAATTGCACAATACCAGATCATGTCGGCATCCTGTGCTTTTATCAAATTGTTTCTTACTGCTGTATTAAACAGAAACAGATTGATTCGTCATTCCGAAATACAATATAGATCACAAAGCACACATCAACCTGGGATTAATTGCTCACTGCTGTCTTTTCCACAGAAATTTGCACATATTGGATCTGCATTCATAATTTAGCATGACCCAGTTGCTGCTTCTGCTGGCTCGTGTCCAAAGCCCCTTGAAGCTTCCTAAGATTTAACCATCAGTAGCTTTTACCTCCGATGTGCTACAGGGAGGATGGCTGACATATATTTGTGCAAAGGTTTTGTTCAATAAAAATCTGTGGATTTTCTGAAATTTATTCAATACCTGTGGGAAGTCAGAGGGATCTGTTTATTGCAGAGTAGTCATCTGTTTGAGCTTACCTGAATTGATCAATAATATTGTGGGAACAGTTGCACTATTGCCGTTTTACTTTTGAAAATAAAACGTAAATGGAGAAATTTTGGATCAAACCACTGCTGGTTATGCTGTCAGGAAATTGCAGTTTGTGATTTTCAGTGTAATTTTGAAAGCGCTGTTCTGCTAAGAATTACATGCTTCTATTTTTCCTGCCAGTGTATGATGTGAGCTCCAGCATGACCGACATTGCTCTTCAATTCAGCATGCTGAGCGCTGCTTGTTGATATCATTTGTACACCAATACCGAGCCAGCAGCAACAACTGACAGATGCAGATGGATTTCGAGGCAGATGGATTTGCTAGGAGAGTTTTGTTCTAATATTGTGAGCGTCGAATTGACTTTACCGTAGTTTTAAAAAAAGTAAGTCGACATTAGCAGATGCGGAGATGGTAATCTTTGCGATTCTTTCTCATTCAGCATGTGCTACACACTGGGAGTTGAGATCAGTCAGTCTCATTAGCACTGGTGATATTTTTCGACATCGCAATTGCCATGTTCAGATGACATTGGATGACACTGAACCATCTGTTAGCCTTATTCTCATCCCTTTCGAAAGGCACAGATCGAAGCAGCGGCATGTTTTTACGTAACCTTGCATAACGTTCTGTGATGTTTATTATGAATATTGCAGACACCTTGGCAGGAAAGAAACTGAAGCCTATGTTTTCCATAGTTCCTAGAGAGAAGTTGAGAAGGCAAAAGATGTTGCGGCCCTGTACAACTGGAAGCTGCGTACTGGCGGGTACCATGTGCCACTTGAGTCTTATTAAAGTACACTTTTCAGACACATCTGTGAAACTGTGTCACCTGGCGCCAATGGAAGCCATCGTTTAGGATTCAAGATATGCTAGAGTTGCCACACAACAGCATCTGCCTGCCCTGACTGGCCAAATACTTTTGTTTCTGGTACTTAAATACCTTGCTGACCCATGACACTGATTAATGCTTTGACTGCCATGCAATCTGTTTTCGGTGACTTTTTCAAATGTCCCATATCTTGTAAAAGAGCACTTCTGACTGTTTGCTTGTGAGGGCACAATTGCTAGAAGAAAGTTGATCCACATTTGTAGTTGGCTAATCCCTGCTCCTCGCAAGCCCTCTGCTAATGGACTTTGTGATGTTGAATGGAAGAAACTGGCACAGTTGAGCTCAGTGAGGTCTCTTGGCCTACTCTATCCTGTGGTATAACTCCTTTCCATGAGTGCACTGACATTTGTTTGCCTGGGGTTGCAATTTGTCCCATTTGACGTTTGCGCATCTTGTGGCAATTGTATTTCGTGGCCCATTTTGTTTGTTAGAAGGACACCATCAGATTTTGGAGACCCTCTGAAAACTAAAGTCAACATAGCCTTTAGTTTCATGCTATGGGTAGCATGGTAGCACACGTGGCTAGCACTGTGGCTTCACAGCGCCAGGTTCCCAGGTTCGATTCCCTGCTGGGTCGCTGTCTGTGCGGAGTCTGCACGTTCTCCCTGTGTCTGCGTGGGTTTCCTCCGGGATCTCCGGTTTCCTCCCACAGTCTAAAGATGTGCAGGTTAGGTGGATTGGCCATGCTAAATTGCCCTTGGTGTCCAGAAAGGTTAGGAGGGGTTATTGGGTTATGGGGATAGGGTGGAAGTAAGGGCTTAAGTGGGTTGGTGCAGACTCGATGGGCCGAATGGCCTCCTTCTGCACTGATGTTCTATGTTCTAGCCTCACTATTACAAAATGGAGATCACTAATTGATCCAATCGACATATTGTTGCAAGTTGCTCAGCACAAAAATATACATCTTGGGTATCCTTGAAGTAAATGTCAATTGACAATACCTTCAAAACTGTTACGTGAGAATAATCAAACTATTATGAAACATTACTGATTAAACTTGGACAATGCGTGGAGGATACAATCTCAGTTGAATGTATCCTAGTGGATGATGGTTTTTGTTTTTGTCGCCTCATCCACCCTAAAAGGTTGGTCATGTTGTGCGACTTATATTGAACACTTGGATTGTCCCAATTTTTTTTAATATCCTGCTAAGTATGTGGATTCTGTTCAAAGACTTGTAGATTTTGCACAAAGCTACCTTCAGTGTATACTTTGTAATTTCTTTAAATGTAATTCATTTGCGGGATGTGGTAAATATCTAGTTAGGCCTACATTTATTGCCCATCCCTAGTTGCTCTTCAGAAGGTGATGGTGAGTTGCCTTCTTGAACCGCTGAGGTCTCTGAGGTGTAGATACAAACACAGCGCTGTTAGGGAGGGAATTCCAGGACAGTGAAGGAACGGCGCTATATTTCCAAGTCATGGTGGTAAGTGACTTGGAGGAGAACCTCCAGGTGGTGGGATTCCCAGGTATCTGCTGCTCGTCCTTCTAGATGGTGGTGGTCTTGGGTTTGGAAGGTGTTGTCTAAGGAACCTTGGTGAGTTACTGCAGTGCATCTTGTAGATGGTACACATGGCTGCCACTGTTCGTCAGTGGTGGAGGGTTTGAATGTTTGTGGAACGGGGAGCAATCAAGTGGTCCTGGATGGTCAGACTGGCAGTGCCATGGTGCCCAGGTGGCAGCTGGAGTGCCAGGGTACCACCCTGCCCAGAGCCGACCTCCGGGGACCTCCGATGGTCTGGGAGAACACTCCCCCCCCCCCCCCCCCCCCCCCCCCCACCCACTAGCCCCCACAAGCTCCCATTACACCTGGTCTGCGTTTGTGTGGATCATGCCATGACTAGGTCTCCCAGGCTCGGCATTCGACCCCAGGCTTTGGGACACTTCAGCACCGACATATTTAAGTGTTGATGCTGGGACTCAATTGCATGCGGTTTGTGTTCCGTTGGTGGCACTGTTCGTGAAGACGGTCAGGGCATGCAAATATGCCAGCCCTCTGCTTGCGCAAACTTACCACACACTTACTTTAGCCACCAAGATGGCTCACAGAAGATCTGTCCCCCACCCCACGAGGTTGGGAGCCTGAGGTGGGCTCACAGCTCCTGGCCAGTAAGGAGCGGAGGGCACCCTCTTCCCCAGGGTGGGCTGCAGACTCCAGCCTGCTCTCCTGAACACTACCTGGAGGTGGTGGCAGAGGCAGTCAGTGGTGCCTGTCCCACCAGGAGGACACATCTGGCGATCGGGAGGGTTGGGTGTTACTTGTGAGGCTCCTGCTCTGAGAAGGGCAGAGAACTAGGGTGGGCTCAAAGGCAACAGTGCAGGTGTCCTGTGGCTGGAGTGAGCTCTGCTAATCCCCTGCTTCCTCTGCAGTGGGGCAGCGCTTCTGAAGAGTGCCAACCCCAGATTGAGCTTGGCTACGCCCATCCCCTTGATGAAACAGCTGGGGTCTGAGGGTGTCCAGAGGGACGGCCTAGGTTGGCTCCCAGGTGAATAGAGGCCTTCTCAGCATTCCGAGGATACAGGCAGCTCGCAGCTGCGCGAGCTGTGGAAACGGAGCGTTCCCTGCGGAGGCCAAAAAAACCCAAGAGTCCTGTTTGATAGCGGGGTTGTTTGATAGTGGGGTTGTTCTTCGCCTGCAGGCGCGGAGAAAGACCCCGCTATACGTGCCCAAAACAGGACTCTGTTTTTTGGCGTGTGTTTTGAATAATAGTTGGATAGCTTTCGAGATGGACAGGATCTAAGGAAATGATGGGCTCTCATTCCACTTGGTGACCACTAGAGAATTTTTTGGCACTGCTTTCATCACATTTCATCTGTAATGACACCAAAATATTTTTTATTTGTGGTCATAAATTCCAGCAGCCAATCCAAAGCAAGTCAGCTAAGTATGTCAATGAGTATGACATAATGTCCTTGACTATATTAATTAGTGTAGTGATTTTATTGTTGGAGAAAAACATAAGTAGGTCAGGCTAAAAACAATAGTGCAAATAACGACTTGAAATTTGAGCTGCAAAGGGAAAAGAGACTTCAGGGTTTCAGAACGTGCTTGTTTGTATCCAAGGACTGCATAAAACATCATTTTAGCATTATACGAACCACATATTAATTTCTCAACTGACTGTGACATGGGTGGCTTGAATTGCAACCAGTGTTATTCAGACAACAGCAAACTAAGAATGACTAATTAATGAATGCATTAATTCTTCAACTCGGAGAAGGAAAAACTGTGGTTAAAACTATAACGCTGAAAAGCCCTGCAGATCCTCTTTACTAGCATGAGAAAGTTGAAGACTGAACCCGCAAGATCAAGAGTTCTTTTTGCTTTTCTTATTGAAAAAGCTTGAACTGAATAACATTACTTTTTTTTTTTACACACAGTTACTTTTCACTAATTCTCACAGCGGAAATGTTATGCATTTTCATCATAATTGTTATGCTTTATTCATAACTATAATTACATGTTTTGATGAAGTGTAAAATTAGTCACCCAAATGTACTTAATCTCTTCGAAGAGAAAGCAACATTGTGCTTATTTTAGTTAAACGATATCTAATTTAACGCAGCTCCAATATATGGACCATTATTTTGCAGTTGGCAGAGAGGGGCAGTGCTTGTTGCTGATCTGAGAGAAGGCTGCCCACAAGTATACAGTGAGCTCGGTGATGTCCATAAACAACAAATTAATTCTCTCAGTTATGAGCGTTCTCTGGCATCTAGCAGGAGTGAGACCATCAAGCAGCCTGGGCAACCAATGAAATTGAAAAATCATCATTCGCAGCAAACTAAAAAAGTAAAAAGCACTGATTATCGTTCACCTTTTCCCCATTTTAAGAGAGTGAGAAAAATTGAAATGTACGGGCGGAATTTAAGTCGAAGCTGAAATTATTTTTCATAATATTTCATAAATCTATTGAATGAAGGGAATGGCACTCCAAGATTTTTTCCTTGGGATTAAAGAGGTCAGGAATTATGACTTGGTATGCTGTTTAGAAACTTGGCTACATCCCAGTTAGCAAGGTACAGCATTTTTGTTTTATTTTGCAGCAAGAAAAGTGAGATTTTAAAAAGGAATTGAAGTTCACATCAAATCACTGATCTTTTGTGTTGATTTCATCTGCAAAGATCCCAACAGTGCAGCTTCTGGGGTGATGGCTTTGTCCAAATTTCTGTGTTCATGCATGTATGTCACTGGTGAAACTCCTGCCCTGAGAGGGGCAGAGAACCAGGGTGGGCTCCAAAGGCCACAGTGCAGTTGGCCTCTGGATGGAGTGAGCTCTGCTCATCCTCTGCTTCCTTCTGCAGTGGGGCAGCGGGTCTGAAGAAAGCCAACACCTGATGGGCTCCTCATTGAGTGAACTGATAAAAATTAATTTGACGTTGATCGACATCACAGAGCTCACTGTAGGTTTACTGTCATTCTCGTGGAAATGCATGGGTCATAAACTACGAATACATTGTGCTTCGTAATTTTGCATTTTGGAACCATGTTGATTGTCCGATCTGCTGGATATATCATTTTCAAATCTATGTTGGCCAGCCCTTGGTGCCAGGGGGATCTTCCAGTCCTGCTGATGACAATGGCTGTTTGAATGGCTCGCCATATCTGCCGTGGGTGGACTCACCGCGAAGAGGCTGCAAAATTCAGACCATTGTGGACTGTTTTAAAGTATGAACCTACTTATGAGCATGGCGCTGATCATTGATGCAGAAAATGCTAACACTGCAATAAAAAAAGTTACTTTGTTGGCAGCTGGGTAATGTCATCGTGCATTAAATATCTAGTAGATAAATGCTTGCTGCAATTGGAACTGAACCTGATTATGTAATATTTATGAATATCATTAAAGCTGCCATTTCATATTTTGGTAATGAAGGCAAATGGGACACAGCTGCTATTACAAGGAAGCCACATAAAACTTATAATTAGTTTGATTGATCAATTACAACTCTGGATGTGAAATGAATAAAAATTGGAGAGCCAGGCAACTGACTAATTACTGATATCAGCAAAGGAATTTTAAGCAAATCTGAGTGTGTAAAGTACCCAGCAGAAATCAAGCAAAATTGTGAGTTGGTGAGAACTTCTAGGAAGCAGCAGTAGAATAGGGTATTACAATTGCAACATGATGTGTGACAGTGTGTTGGGACCTGCACTCATGTACATATCTAGCCTTGTAACTGAGCTGCTGTGTAGAGGCTAAGTGCTCCAAGTCGCTGGATATGTGGGAAAAGGCGAGTGAGACAGCTCTTTTGTCTCCACTGTAAATCTATTACCTGCCCTGCCCTTGAGAGCACATTGAAGATTGGTTCTGTCAATTCTTCAGTCTACAATCTCTCGCCTTTCATAGTTGCATCTGTAGCCATTCTCAAAGAATCAATGATCCTTGCCTCGCTAATTCACTTGACATTAAGTATAACTGGAGTTACTAATGATTCCTTCTTCATCCTACCTGCCAAACTGTTTAGTCAAAGATTGCAATAGTGCTGCCATATCTAGAAAGGTTTAACTATGCCTCCTAAATGGCCAGGATACCGGGCAAAAATGCAGACGTCTATAAGTTTATTGCCTTACATTCAAACTCTCTGGTTCAGCTGTCTCTTTCTCTTCAATCTGTGCTGCAACTTTTATTGTCTTTCATTTATACAACAATGGTTAGCGTGCCTCTGAACTTCATTTGAAGCTCCAAAATCCCTGCCCTATATACCATTCCTCTTCCTCATTATGTTGAAATTAAAACTCCTCACATTGTCTTTCACTCTAGCTCATCCATTCCTAACACATTGGAGCGGTGAATTCCTTACCTTGTTAAGCTTTCTTTCTTGTTCTGATGTTGTTGCTTCACCACTTGTTGCTCTATATTTTTGGCACTTTCGGGGGTTTTTTCTGTTGGAAGGAAGGTGAAGGGGTGGGAGTACGATTTACAGGACCCTGGGTATGGAGTATTGACTGGATTTATTAAAAAAGGAAAACAAATCATCTATTGAGTAAGTGCATTTAACAAAAAGAAACGAGTTGCTGGCAACTCAGATGTAGATGCCTTGTATTTTTGTTGCCAGTAACATCAAGTTCCTTTCTTGGTTGAATGAGTTTGTTCTTGGCCAGGCTGCTGTACATGTGGTCTCATGTAGGCATTCTGTCTCTGGAGTGAAGATAACTGACATCAGCTAGTTCATTCTACTTAAATCATTCCTCTCAGCTTATTTTGTGAAGTGGCATTGACAGTGACTGTGAAACAAATGAAAAGCCCTCCTGCCTCGCACCCTTCCACCTCACCTTCCCCCCCGCCCCCCCCCCCCCCCCCCCGCCTCATGCCAGACTGCTAATTAGAGGGCGAACAGTGGGAAATATAGAAGCAATGCACATTGGAATGTGACAGTTTGCTCCATTTATAGTATAAGTACAAATGTATCTCTACAATTTAGAAAATTTTTAAATGAAGTCTGAAAGTGAACATTTTAAAAATTTGACTGACAATATTCATTTAGGAGGTCTTGTGGTGCAGTGGATGGCCTCTGAGCTGGAAGTTCTAGGTTCAAGATGCGCTCCAGGATTTGATGACCAAGCATTTAACTTCTTTTTAAAGTTTCCAGTTAAGGAGCAATTTAGTCTGGCCATGCAGACACTGGGAGAATGTGCAAACTCCACACGGACTGTGACCTTGGGCCGGGATCGAACCCGGGTCCTCTGTGCCGTAAGGCATCAGTGCGATCCGTGGGGCAGGAGTGTTAACCATTGTGCGGGAGGTGCATTTAAAACGTGGTGAAATAGGTTGCATGCCAACCTGCAAACCCTTCCAACCTACACCAGTGGCAGGCAGTAGGAATAGGAGAGATTCCTGGATCTCAGCCATGTGATGGAAAGAAATGTGGAGCCTCTGCTGTTACTATTTACAGCCCTGGGGCTCGAAAGTGCAAGTTTCCACATCGACTCTGACTCCTTGAGGGCCAGTTAGCTGGATGTGCATCAGATTGGTGTCAACAGAATGGATTTGATTCCTATTCAGGCTGGGGCGGTTTTGGGACCTGCCTGCTTGCTGCGGCCGCGATCGTGGTGCTGTGCGTTGGATCTGCCTTTGGACAGAGAACTGAATCGATTTGGAAGGTTGACCCTAATATGGTCTTATTGTCCAAAATGTGTTGGTGAGATGGTTTTGATTCTAATTTACCCTGTTGAACAGACTGTTTAGAACCCTTGGATCCTTGTTGATCTAGGGAAAAAAAATCATGTCATACAAGACTCATTACATTTATACAGGCCATAGTTCAATCTTACTATGATGGTGCCAAGTAATAGCACTGCCTCAGTTCCAGCTGTATTGCTCCCTAGATCCTACAGTTTTTTTTGCCTTTGGGTACTGACGCGCATTGTATTTGGAACCGAAAAAGAATACCAAAATCAACAACCACATGTTGTGCAAGCTTGTTTAAACTTTATTTTGGATCCTCCATAGGAGATGGATAGTTTTCGGTCAGACTAAGCAAACATGAATGTTATCTTTGTAGATACAATTAATGATATTGTACATTTATACGTTACCGCACGTGTTTGCTTCAATAACTTAACTGTAGCTTAATCTGTATTTGAGTCAAAAAAATTGAAATTTCTTGTTGGTAAGGAAGCAATCAAGGAAAACTTGTATAAAAGTAAATGTTCTATTTTAGATTTATGTTTCTGTTGTAAAAATTGTCATCCAGTATTTATTTAAATGTGTCTTTGAAGCATTGCACTCCAAGCATCTCTGCCTCAGCACATCTGCTGCTGCAATCCTCATCCATACCTCTGGAACTCTAACTAAACCAGCCTGTTCTCTCTTGTCTGACCTCCCATCCTCCAAAAACTTGAGCTCATCGAAAAGCCTACTGCAAGAAAACCAACATGCGGCAAGTCCTGCTCACCATTGATCTATGTGCCTGTTGACATGCATTGACTCCCAAGTGCATCAGAACTTTATTTAAAATTCTCATGCTCATGTTCAGACCTCTTCCCAATGTTATTCCCTCCCCATCCTTGCCTCTGTAACCCCCTCCAGCTCTAAAATCCTAGAAGAAGGTGGTACATTATAGATAATTATTTTGTGCAATAGTATATATTTGCCCGTGTATTTCCTCCTCATTAGATTTGGAAAGATTTATTTTAATGACTTGCATTGCCTCCTCTGCAAACACCTTTCCTGGTAGAATTTTTAAAAATAGTTTTGACATGCTATACTAAAGTGTGAGATCCCCAGGAACATTCAGTTCGTAAACAGATTCTTGTTATGACAAACACACTTCAGTAAAATGTGTAATTTAGCCAACTCAAAAATAGATTATTAAAGTCAATGTGTACTATAGTTATTGATACAGCAAGTCTGAATCTTTTTCCCCCAGTTGTACTGAACTGAGATGTTCTTACCTGAGTGACCTTGTTTACTTAATGCAATTTTGTGCACGTTTTTAAGATCAATTTCATACATGTGCCTAAGATCTAAAATCCATTAGTTTTCAGTAAAGTGAATTTAGTTACTTCTGAAACAAAACTTGTGACGGTAGGGGTGGCACAGTGGCCAGCACTGCTGCCTCACAGCGCCAGAGACCCGGGTTCCATTCCGGCCTTGGGTGACTGTGTGTGGAGCTTGCACTTTCTCGGTGTCTGCGTGGGTTTCCATCGGGTGCTCCGGTTTCCTCCCACCGTCCAAAGATGTGAATGTTAGGTGGGGTTATGGAGATCGGGCAGGGGAGTGGGCGTAGGTAGGGTGCTCTTTCAAAGGGTCGGTGCAGATCCGATAAGCCAAATGACCTCCTTCTACACTGTAGGAATTTTATGGTAATACATCAAAGAGCCTGATGCACAAATTAAAGACTCTTGAGCATGGTAAAATCATCTAATTATTCAGTGCAACTCTTCAAGGGATTTGGTACTCTTCAAGGGAGTTAGTCCCCCTGTCCTCGACCCTCAATCAACATCACAAAAAACAAATTATTTTATAATGTTCACGTTGCTATATTTGGGAGCTTGGCCACAGTTCCTACACTACAACAGTGACTGCACTTCAAAAGTACTTCATTGGCTGTAAGACACTTTGAGTTGGTTGTAAAACGCTTTGCATTGTCTTGTGGTTGTGAAAGGCACTAAGTAAATGCAAGTTTCTTTTCCTTCTGTCTGGAGCTTGGATCCAAGATTTGCTAGGAGATTAATCGCTTCTTGAATGCAAGCTATTGGTTCTGCACTTGGTCATCACTGAAAACATTTCAAAATGGTAGAAATCAATTGGCATTGTGAAATGAGAAACGAGCATAAAGACAATTTTTAAAAATATGACTAATGGTTAAATATATTTAATTGCCACCCCCAGTCCCCTCAGCTTTGATCAAATTCTTTGCTGATTTAATGCACAGAATTTTGAATTGTATAATTCTGAATGGGATTGGCTTCCTTGCCCAGCAATGTTGAGCAGCAACCCCTTAGTTTGCAGATGGTGAGCTTAATAGACCAGTAAGTGTTATTAGGCACTGTACTTGTCACTTATTTTCTGAGAAGGCTCACGTGATTCAGTAAATCAATTAACTGAAAGTCATGGAAAGGCAATTAAGAAATAATCAGAATAGTTAATTCAATTGAAGACTGGAAATTATATCGTAATTGAGATAATTTTGAGTTGAAAGCTTTTCCTGATTTCTTTTTCCTCCTCCCTGCCACAGTGGCGTTGACTCATTAATGGGGTGCACGCCACTTGATCTGGTATCTCACACAACTGGCCAATATTCCTGCAAGTCTTGATGGGACAGGACCTCTGACCTCCCTGATTGTATGTTTATGTTTGGTGTATAAATGTTTAACAGGTCAACTTTTTTTTTAGTTTTAAAACTAAATACATCGGAGGAAGTGATTGATCTTCTTTTCCTTGGCACGTAAATTACAGGAAACATTTTTGAACTATTTATGCATATTTTATGAGATAATCCATGTTTGCAAATAGGGACAAGTACTGTGAAAATAATTAAGATTAATCACTCTGAAAATATAGGCAAAAATAGTAGAATTTAGCCCTGTCAGCACATGATTTAAGGGTAGGAGCCTCAGCACAAATATCAACCCAAGGTTACAGTTCAAATTCAGATTGTCTAGCTGTGTTTGCAGCATTCATGTATTTAACCCTGGGCCAGTCGAAACACAGCCACTTGAAGTAATCTCAGTTCCTTCAATGTATCATCCCTGTTAATGAAGTTCAATCTTATAGTAAATTAATTGATAATAATGAGCCCTGTTAATGAAGTTCAATCTTATAGTAAATTAATTGATAATAATGAACCCTGCAAATTACAATCCGAGAGATCAATAGCTGATCTCCGATTGTGTTTTGTATTCATTAATAAGATTCCCTCAACGGCATGTCCCAAACCCGCAACCTCAATCGACTACAAGGGCCAGGGCAGCAGGCCCATGGGTACACTGCCACTTTCAAGTTACACTCTACCACCCATATATTGCTGCCACTTCATCGTTGCTGGATCAAAATTCTAGAACTCGCTGCCTGACAGCACCTTGAAAATACCATCACCACATGGAGTGCAGCACTTCAAACGACAGCTCATGGTTATCTTCCCAAGGGTAATTGGGAATGGATAACAAATGCAGGCCTTTCCAACATCTCGTAAATGAATAAATAAAAAAAGCCTCCCAGATATTCCTGGGTTGATCGTGTTGTAGCTATGTGCTATTATTGCACATCTGTGATGTTAAGTTATAGTTCTGACTTCTGATGTGTGAGCAATAAACAGTAGAAGATTCTTATTTTGTTGCAGAAGAGAAAACAAGCTTTTGAAAGTCAGTCATTGACCAGCAATATGCAATTCACCAGCAATTCAAGAAGCCTTCTGATTTCAGGGGCAGCACAGTAGCATTGTGGATAGCACAATTGCTTCACAGCTCCAGGGTCCCAGGTTCGATTCTGGCTTGGGTCACTGCCTGTGTGGAGTCTGCACATCCTCCCGTGTGTGCGTGGGTTTCCTCTGGGTGCTCCGGTTTCCTCCCACAGTCCAAAGATGTGCAGGTTAGGTGGATTGGCCATGATAAATTGCCCTTTGTGTCCAAAATTGCCCTAAGTGTTGAGTGGGATTACTGGGTTATGGGGATAGGGTGGAGGTGTTGAACTTGGGTAGGGTGCTCTTTCCAAGAGCCAGTGCAGACTCGATGGGCTGAATGGCCTTCTGCACTGTAAATTCAATGAGATCTATAATTTTATGAGATTTTCACTTCAATGTTTTATAAGTGACTGCAATTACTTGGATTTGCCTGTTGAAAGCAGTGGCCTTAAAAATGCAGTTCAGATTAGCATTTCAGAAACCAGCTGTGCGCTGAAGTGAAGGCTACCTTTGTGCAACTCCATAGGAGAGCCAGAAGTTCTAATTTTCAAAAACTAAACGTTCACATCTAACTATCTACATGAACTGCACATTTTCTTGGTCTACTTAATTTCTGTGTGTATGTGTGTGTGTCATGTACGGCCCATCGAGTCTGCTCTGCCATGACATTTTCTAGGTTCTTCTATTTGGTGATACACCAGTCTAAAATTGCACCATTGGACCATAAGAACAAATATGTTAATTGAATGGACATCTAATTGACATTTCACTTGCATTGAGCCTAACTGGGCTGAGTTTTGCCAGGCCCTGAAAATATTCTTGAGAGAACCATGCCAGTATTCTTGACCTATAAACACTTACTGACCTGCAAATACCGGCATTCAAAGTATCATCTTGCATCATTGGCTTTGTCTTTATATGCGATGTTTATGTAACCTACCTCTTCACTCACCTGATGAAGGAGTTACGCTGCAAAAGCTCGTGATTCCAAACAAACCTGTTGCACTTTAATCTGATGTTGTAAGACTTCTTACTGTGCCCACCCCAATCCAACGCCGGCATCTCCACTCCATTTTTGAAGAAATGAAAGGTGTGCTATACAGGAGTGGAAATGGAAATGCTGCTTTTTTAGACCTAGCTTCTGATCTTCGGATGCAAACTAATTAGAATAAATAAGGAATTAGATACTGAAGTGAAGAAACATCGTAACGGGAATTCGCATGAGCGAATGTTAATACTGAAAACAATATGTAAAATTGAAATATACCTTGACTTTAGAAATTGGGTTAGAATGTATATCATTTGCAATTTGACGCTTTTCCAAAATATTTTCTAAATTGGAAAAGGAAGCAAAACAAAAATGCGAAATGGAGTAGTAACAGGTAGTGGATACAAAAGATGCTGTAAACCAACTTTTTCTGTGAAAATATGAAAGAGTCAGTTTTCTCAGAAATATTACTCTGGGGAATGCAATAACTGATTTCTCCAGAAAATTATTTCAGGCTACAATAGATGACGCATGACCAAACGTTATAGATCACGTGGATAAGTTCTTGAATTGTGGACATTTTGCCCTTGCTGCCCCCTTGCTATGATTTTAATTGGGGACTGTGGAGGGAAGAATTGCGACCCTTGCCCCTCTCAAATCTTTGCTGCAAATTTGCACGACAACCAGTAACTAACCATTAGCAATTTGCCCACAGGCACCCAAATATTTCGTAGGAAATTATTTATTGGAGAAA
Organism: Scyliorhinus canicula; assembly: GCF_902713615.1. Taxonomy (NCBI): domain Eukaryota; kingdom Metazoa; phylum Chordata; class Chondrichthyes; order Carcharhiniformes; family Scyliorhinidae; genus Scyliorhinus; species Scyliorhinus canicula. The sequence continues at coordinate 34,277,268 of NC_052157.1, forward strand.
AAGAATTGCTTCAATAGGGAATTGGATATATACTTGAAGAGAAAAGAAAATCAGGGCTACGGGGAAAGAGCTAGGGAGTGGGACTAATTGGATATCTCTTTCAGAGAGCTGCTACAGGCACACAAGGTTGACGGACCTCCTTGTGTGTGCCAAATTTCCGTGGTTCGCTGTTCAGCTGTAGTTGTGTGAGGTACAATATTTAATTGTGTCTCAAGATATTCTTATCTTTGTGCTGCAATTTGGGATCGCCAGTTCTATACCAGAGGACAAATTCCATACATATTCACACTTTGCTGAAAAATTAATGTGAATACACACAACTGGCGTAAGCACAAATACCCCTCCCATGGCAAACTGTCAGCTTGGATGAGAAAGAGTAAGAAATAGAAAAATATTTGAAGAGGGAATTGCAATACATGCATGCCAGTGACTGCTGCCCTTGAAGCAGCCCCAGTTAAATTGAAGTCCATGGGAATCGAGAGGAAAGACCGGATTTATACCTGGCCGAAAGGAAGATGGTTGTAGTTGTTAGCAGACAATCGTCTCAGGCCTCTGGGATATTGCTGCAGGAGTTCCTCTGTGCATTGTCCCTAAGTGCAACCTTCTACAGCTGCTTCATCAATGACCTTCTCTTCACGGAAAGTCAGAAGTAGGGTTCTTGTTGGTGATTGCAAAGTGATCAATTCTATTTTCAATTTCTTGGATAGTGAATCAACCTGTTGCTAAATTGCAAGTAACATTTAGGCCAAGCAAGGTTTAGGCAATGATTGTGTCCAACAAGAGAGAGGCTAATCATGTTCCCTTGACATTCACTGAAATTACCACTACTGAATCATCTGCCTTCAACATACAGGGGTTCCCATTGACCAGAAGCTTATCTGATGAGCCTCATGAATACTTTGCCTGGCAGAGCTGGTCAGAAGCTGGGTATTTGTGCAGTAAGTGGCTCACCTCATGACCCCCGTCAGCCATCTACAAGGCTCAAGTCAGGAGGACGATGGAATACTCTCCATTTGCCTTGATGAGTGCAGCTCCAATAACACTCGAAGCTCGGCATCATCAGCGCAAAAAAAAACATTTGATCGACACCCCATTCACCGCCTTAAACATTGACTGGCTCCACAACAGGGAGTGAAATTCAATGTGTATAATCTACAAGACTTGCCTCAAACACCATCTCTTAATCTGTAACCTCTGCCATCTAGAAAGACGAGAGCAGCTGGTACATGGGAACACCACCATCTCCAAATGCTGCAACACCCTCCCACGTCAGGTGCACCTTCGGCTCACAGACTGCATCAGTTTAAAAGACATCTTACCTCCATCATCTGAAGGATCGGCAATAAATGCCGTACCACTGACTCTTTGATCCAGTGAACAAATTAAAAAACATGCATATAAATTTCTATGTCCACTTTTAGTTTCAAAAAAGGCAATTTGACTTCTAATTGACTTAAGCAAGGCATGTGGTATAAAGGGATGTACCCAAGTTACACTCAATTACATTTTAGTAGCAGAATTAACGAATGTGGTGTCATGTTCCTGCCTGTCCTGGACAGAAAAAGCAAGCAACTGAGTTGACCTAGAAAAGAACTGATTCTTTGGAGTTCAGCATCCCTTCGAAGTTGCTTGTGCTAGCTGGGTTTTGAAGATTCTTGCATGTTATGCACCTTTTTGTTGCAGTTAGCAGATGTCACTGTTTCAACTAATATTGCAAGTGTAGTTTCACAGTGTTATATTGGTTTTGCCACAGATTGATGAGACATCATCAATATTATCTTTGGAGGTCTTAATGCAGCAATTTTGCAAAGCAGAACATCAATTCTTCCTCGGCTGATTTAACAATACAAGTTCAACTACCAAAGCATGATCAGTTGGTCCCTATTGTTGAATATAGCACCCTGCCAGTCAATGGTACATTTTGTGAGACTGTTTTCTCATGCTGAGAAGGAACATATTGCCTGTCTTCCATGTGCCTTTACCTGTCTTAGTGCTTCTTCTGCCATAATACCCCGGTGGCACATGGTGGCGTGTAGGCTACAATTTTCACTGCGGAAAAAGCAGGTGGTCTTGCAAAATTACCTTTAGCAGCAGTGGCATTACCAGCAATAGCAAGGGCATTTGCGGAGTGCTGAGTGGAAGGATGAATGTGAACAATCGGAAGGAGGAAATTAGCTTTGTGTTCCATGGCACCAGTGCCACACCCAAGGGGACGTGCCTTTGCAATCCTCATAAACTGGTGGAAGACTGATTGCTGGAATGCTGTGACCTCCCACCCAGCCTCATCCACAAGCTCTGAACACTGATATGCACAACCATGATGGCAGCAAGTGAAGTTTGCAATACCAACCTCTCACCAACTCTTACCAACTTCTACAGATGCACCATAGAAAGCATTCTTTCTGGTTATATCACAGCTTGGTATGGAGCCTGCTCTGCCCAAGACCGCAGGAAACTTCAAAAGGTCGTGAATGTAGCCCAGTCCATCATGCAAACCAGCCTCCCATCCATTGACTCTATCTATAATTCTCGCTGCCTCGGAAAGGCAGCCAGCATAATTAAGTACCCCACGCACCCCGGACATACTCTCTTCCACCTTCTTCCATCAGGAAAAAGATACCAAAGTTTGAGGTCACGTACCAACCGACTCGAGAACAGCTTCTTCCCTACTGCCATCAGACTTTTGAATGGACCTAGCTTGTATTAAGTTGATCTTTTCTCTACACCTTGCTATAACTGTAACATTATATTCTGCAGTCTCTCCTTCCTTCCCTATGTACGGTATGCATTGTTTGTACAGCATGCAAGAAACAATACTTTTCACTGTACACTAATACATGTGACAATAAATCATATCAAATCAAATACAGAAGGCTAAGTTTCCAAATATTTGATGTCTTCTGCTTTTGCTGCAATGAGGCTGAGACATTCGCCAGCGGGCACTGCATCATGATTGGATTTGCAAGTCTGCTAATGGAGTTGACTGGATAGATGGGCTGTTAAGGCTTGTGCAAAGCCCTGTGTCAAGTTGGTGCACCTCCATGCCCTTGACATTGCATCCAGGCCGGCAAATGGAACCAAAATTTTAATTTGCATCCCTATCAACCGTTTTCTGTTCCAGTGAAGGGTCATTTTTGACCTGAAAGATTAACGCCGGTTTCTCTCCACAGTTGCAGCCCAACCTGCTGAGTATCACTTTCTGTTTTTAATTTAATCGTTTCTCTGTAGTTCGCCCTAAGTTTTTATGCATGCATGGGACCTCTGATGAGCTGACACCTTTGCTACCCTTGCCCCTTGCTATGTTGCAGTCCACTGATCCCTAGTGTCTCAACTCGTGCAGATCCCATTTCTCACCTGTTCTCCAAAGTTTAGATAGTCAATATCTGAGTTGATGCTTGCGAGTGTGGGAGCAAACCTGTGTTTCTTTTTCATCATTGTCTTCCTGATTTTCTGATCTTCCACCTCTAGTACTTCGCCACTGCCTGGCTAGGTGGTGGTTCTTGTCTAAAAGAATAAAAATAAAAGGGTATGAGTTCTGCTCCGGAAAGTAGGGAAAGCAAGAACTGTACGGTTACATAAATCAGGAAAACTTGTGGGTTGGGGTGGGAGAGTCGGATGTGATACAGTATTTTGATATTGGAATCTTGACCGTCAGTCCTGCTGCTAGCCACAGATTCAGCAAAGGTCACTCCAGTGATGGTAATGACCATCTCCTCAATTAGGGTAAGTAGCCCCCGCCCCGCTGACTAGTTAGTTACTGCTGCCTCCAGTTACGCACCAACTTCCCGTAAGAGAGGGAGAGCAATGTCATTGGGTGTAATGCAATTTGTTTGGGTGATGCAGCAATCATGGTTGAATAGCTGGAAGTGAAATGTGAGTGTGAGTCTTTTAGCAGTGTTGAGTGTGAATATGAGGTGAAGCTTTGACTGATAGGTATGAGTCATGATTGACGGATTGTTAGTAAATGAGTGATGGTATGTGCTGCTTTGAGCAGTGTGCAAGGCTGGTATTGCAGTTTAACACAATGTGGCATTTGAAGATAGATTTGCTGTTGTTGACCACTTGTCTGAGGTCAATGAACTTTCTGAGGCACCACACCCAAGCTCCCTAGCTTGGCTTCTGGCACTGCCCGCCATGGCTACCTTGGTCTTACTACCTTCTCAATGTTTCTCCGCGGGGCTTCCTGGATCCCTGTGGAAAGATCCCATCAGTTTTCTTCACCGTCGCAACATCCAGTGCAGCCTCGGAGAACCTTGGAACATGCTGTCTCCCCTAATGCACCATACTTCACTCTTCTTCCTACTTGGGTGCTCATACAATTGTTCCAGGGTCTGCTTCAACCAAAATGCCCTTCCCCTTTTAAGTAGCGCAGGCTGGTTTTTTAAGTGGTGCTAGCATGGCACACATTTCGACCCACCGCCGAAATGTCCAGCCACTGAACAGTGCATTTAGGGCTGGCCGGATGCAGCAATCATTAAAAATAAAAATAGCAGGTAGCATGAATTTGCCACACTGCCTGCTTCAGAGGAATATGCAGGGATTAATCCCTTGTTGCAATTGCTGCACCCATTTTTTTAGTTGGATTTTGCTTCGCGTAGCTAAAAAAAATCTCAATTATGAAAAAAGCTTCAGCTGCATAGATTGTAAAATTTTCATTACATTTGAAGAACAGTTTGTCTGTCCCACTTTCGATTAGTGAATTAGCTGACAGAAGCAGTCTTTCAATTTTGTGCAGCTGCACATGCTAGTATTACATATGTGCCACCTGTAGTGATTCAAAATATTTACATGTAATACAGAACTTTTTTTACTTGACTTCAACCCAGCACAATCAATCGTTTCAGAAAGTGTTGACAGAGTTTAATTTTTCTTGGTTCATTGTTTGGATTGCTTTTCTCATGTATTAGCACACGAGAAACATGAGAACTGATTTGATTTTTAAAAAATCAGTTTTTATATTTGCTTACCATTCCCAAATATTATTAAATAGAAAAAAAAAGCACTCTTATGTAATTATATTTGCAGGTTGCAGCAGAATTGCAAAGAACTCCAGAAACTATGCGACTGGAGTTTTGACCTTGTTGAGACCATGGGCTAGACTCTCTGGTCCCCCGGCTACATTTTCCTCGGCAGTGCGCCGTTTGCCATTTTGGGGGTGTGTTGCCAGCAGCAACAGAGAATCCCAACGACCAGAAAAGTCCGACCCGTGACTTCGGGTTCACCCTAACCTCTGCCTTTGGAGTATCAGGGAAAATATGTTTCTTTAATTCCTTCATGGGAAGTGGGCATTGTTGGCAATCCCTAATTTCGGAGGGAAGTTGAGAGTCACTTGCTGCGGGTCTGGAGTCGCACGTCGGCCAGACTGGGTAAGGCTGGTGGATTTCCTTGCCTGAAGGACATGGGTGAACCAGATGAGTTTTTACAACAATCAATGTCATGGTTACCATTACTGAGACTTGCTTCAATTCCAGATTTATGAATTGAATTTAAATTCCCCCAACTACCGTGGTGGGATTCAAACCCATGTCCTCAGAGCATGAGCCTGGGTCTCTGATTACTAGTCCAGTGACATTACCACTACACCACCATCTTCCTCTTTCCATCATCCAATTATTTGTTCATAGAATCATTGAATCATAGAATTTACAGTGCAGTGTTGTCAAGAGGTTTTTTCAGCCCCCTGGCTGCCAATTTAAGCTCCTAACGAGCATTAATTGGGTAAGGTGAGACCACTGCCATCCATTCAGTAGGAGGCCCTGCCTTGGAGATCAGCTGCCAATCAGATTGGCCAGCAGCTCTCCAATCCCACCTCCAGCAGTGGCGCTGCACCAACCAGTCTGGGACCATGTCCCAGGAACCAGAGGCCCAGGTATGTCAGGGGTCCCAGGACAGGGAAGGCCTGCAATGTTGCAAGGCAGGTGATGATCGGGCTCTTGGGTGGAGAGGGTGTGGAGGCCAAGAGGGAGGGACTTCGGGAAGGGGTGCCCCAGTTGGAAAAGGATTTCTGTTGGAGGCATCTCTCTCTCTCTCTCTCTCTCTCTCTCTCTCTCTCTCCTCTCTCTCTCTCTCTCTCTCTCTTCCCCCCCTTCACGTTCTGGTTCGAGTTGACTCTCCAGGTTTCCCTCGCCCCTGAACTGTCATCCACCCTCCAAAAATTGAGGCTGGGCAGGAAACAGGCCTGAAGTGGCTTAATCCCCCCCCCCCCCCCCCCCCCCCCCCCAATCTTCCCCAACCACCTCGCCTTTTGCTCACCCCAAACCTGGACATACTCCATGACATGATAGGATTGCCTGTTGTCTCAGCAGTGGCCATTCACTTGCTCTGTGAAACATGCAACCCTGTCTCAATCAGCACACTGCACCATTCAGCGGCAGTAGCTACAGAGAGCCCACAAATTACCATTCCATGAAAGTTGTGTCCAATCAGTTCTTGGGGACTAAACCTGCAAGTGTCTCTGTTTTACTACCACCAGCCAAGTTAAAATGATGGCAATCACCAATTAAGATCAGAATTTGGGCAAAAGAAGACTTTCAAGCACTTCTGTCAGATTAACACACACCGCTCATTTAGTGTCTATTTTCACTTATTCACCAAACTAACAATCCCACCAACCACCTTACCCCCGTTCCCCAAATATTTGGATTAGTGGTGTCCTCCTAAATGCAACTTGCAAGATCTTTGGTAGATGTGTAAAAGTACAGGTTGTACTTGACTAATTTAATGGAAATTTTGAATGAAGCAAAGTGTGTAAACAAAGGGCATACAGTCTATTTTGTAGTATTTTATTTTATTTTTATAAGACACTTCAAAACTGTACTTTAAAAAAAAAGACCTATGGCAATAAACAGAGTTTAACTGCATGGGCAGGGAGAACACAATCTGGATTTGTTAGTGGTTTTGGCCCAGGAACTGGTGCTGTGATCTGTTTAAACTTGGACAACCAGGAAGAAGAATGCATGAGGACGGAATAAAGCTCTGGGCTTCAGTGCAGAGTGCAATGTTATTTTTCAGGAAAAAGATCAGTGCAAGGGGAAATGAAGGCTAAATATTTAAGTTTCTCAAAAGGAGAGCAAGAGAATTCTGTGGCTGCAAATGCATAGATTCATATAGATGGCTGCAGTGGATAAAGATGGAATTCAATGCTTTGTATATATATATAAGATTGTTGGAAGTAAAGACATGATTTGCATCGCACACATTGGTTAAGTCACAGTTATGAAGGTGATCCTGTGCTCTCCGCAGGGAGTTGAGATTATAGGGATCGGGAAAATTGGGCCTGGGATGTTGTATAGCCTTATCTCTGATCCACAGTGCGAGGCTGCAGCTTCCTTGCTGATTTGCTGAGGGTTGTCTTCTCACCCCTACTGCATGCAGAATCAAGCACCACATCAGAGAAAAATATTGGGGGAAAAAAATTAAAACGATAAAAAAGACTGCCCTTGTTTGGAGAAACAGTAACGGTTGGGGGGGGGAGTGTTGGGTGGGAATTGCTAAATTGGAGATTATCAGCAGAAGAATGAAGGTGCCTGGTAGCGCTTTCAGCCACATTATTGAACGATAATAGTTCCTTATTTATATTAATTCTTTGAATAAGCAAAGAAATTTGAGACATGTTTTCTTAAAAGTGGTGCAAGATAGAATACTTTTGGTAATTGTGTATTACGAGGAGACTATCTTATCATTTAAAAGGGAACACGGTTTGAAAAATAAATATCTGAATGGATAAAGGCCTGGAAGTAATATTAGACTAGATAGCACCGACTGAAGAGAGAGTACCGATGCACCGACTGAAGAGAGAGTACCGATGCACCGACTGAAGAGAGAGTACCGATGCAATGGACTGCATGACCTCTGCATTAAAATGGAAAACCAGCACATTTCTGCCAAAACACCACAACACATATGGAATGAGTGAGTGACAATCACGGATCATACAGGCAGTGACTTTTAGGAAGAAATGTAAACTCATCTCTGCAGCTGCAACAAACCAAAAACTTTCTTCAGGAGTGAGTAATCAATCAAAAACCACATGCCCACATGAGAGAGGGAATCATCAACAAGATGGTTGGGAATTTCCTTACTTGGGAATCTTCCTGGGGGGGGGGGAACAGCTACAGTGATTATTGAACAAGCCTGATGAATGGCCAGATAATTTCACGAATGAATGAAAATGAAAAATGAAAATCGCTTATTGTCACGAGTAGGCTTCAATGAAGTTACTGTGAAAAGCCCTAGTCACCATATTCCGCCGTCTGTCCGGGGAGGCTGGTACGGGAATCGAACCGTGCTGCTGGCCTGCTTGGTCTGCTTTAAAAGCCAGCGATTTAGCCCAGTGAGCTAAACCAGCCCCTGAGATGAAACCATGTGGAACTGTTTGACTTGGGGCTAGCTGCGTCTGTGCTTCATAGACTAGCAGCTCTGAATGTGACTGGTGTTGGTTCTAGCTTGACTGCTCTGTGAAGAAGGGGCAGGATGTGGTGGGACAAACGCCCTAAACAATTTATTTTGAATGAATATCAGTAGATATCAATGGTTAGAGAGGTTGGTTGTCTCTTAACTTCCTATTGGTTACTGTACCTTTGGAGACTTTCCATTGCTGTCTGGTATGCTCACTGGGGACTTTTCAGTCATGCTAATGGACAATAATAGTGTGTTATCTGTATCAATTTTTCAAATAAACAAGAAGAAATGTAAGGGGGAACATTTTGAGCATAAGGTTCTTACTGCTGATCTCATTAAGTTTCTTCAATGCTCGGAGTGTCCTGCCTTCGAGGAAATGTAGTCAATGTTACTTAATTTCCCCAGTTCCACAAAAATGCACTCCACCCATTTTGGATTTCCAGATGGACCAGTTCAGCTAATGGCCCCATCAGCAACTCAATAAATCCGATACAGGCTGGTATTTATCCTGATCTTGGAACATAATTGGGGCCCATACAAGCTTGTAAACGTATCCCTTTGTAGAGCAAAATTCCTTGTATGGATAAAATCAGTTTCACTAATAATTAATTATTGCTAGGAGTTCACAAAATAAGCTGTAATTTCTTTTTGGCAAAGATCAGATTCTTTAGATAAAGATTTGTAGTGCTTTCAAACGTAGTTGCTTAGGATTGCAGGAAACAAAAGAGATTTTTATTAACAACACAGACTGGTGAAGATCTGGAAGTGAATCAATGAAACAGCCATTGTAAATCATTCTGAGCTTCACTGTCTGATCAGCTAGAATATCTTTTAATGGTGTAACCTGAGTCCTTACTGCCGAAATGTAGAAATTCAATAATGGTTACTGAGTACAAGCCCTGTCGAGAAACAAATCTGAGCAGCTCATTGAGGCTGCTTTACTTGACAGCAGTAGAAATTGATGATGCAGTGCAATCTGTACAAAAACATGCCAACAATTTCACTTGGATCCATAGTGAAAGTAAATTAGAATGGTACTTGAATTCTGTGTGGACCTGGATTATTTGTGGCTTGAGTATGTATCTTTATCTGATTTGAACTTGGTTTGATTACTTACCTACTACAAATGCTATTTAAAAAAAATAAATTATTATACTATTCTGAGGGTAACATCACCTCCCTCCTACCGTAAATGATCACATCAATGAACTATTGGCAAATGTGGTGTTTAATGTCTATCTCTGAACTGGAAAAAGCCTAGTGCAAATCAATTTCAATCTTTCCGTTTTAAAATGGATTATCACGAACATGCCCATTCAGTGCTAACAGAATGAAGGTATGGCTGCTTAATCAAAATTAACATCAATTGCAAAACCTTGATATAAGCTACTCTGTTTAGCCTCAAATTATCTAAATCCAATGTGAAAGGTGAGATTGATGCTCTAGAAAGAAAATGGCGATATATTCAGAATGAGACTAGAATAAAGGTCTGTTGGAAATAAATTTTGATAAAGGCTTGCATTTATGGAGCACCTTTCATGACCGTGGGACATCCCAAAGTGCTTCACTTCCAATTAAGTACTTTTGAGGTGTAGTCACTGTTGTATTATGAACTACTAATTATTTGCATTGAACACCACCCATATTAAAAGCACACTGCACGCTTAGAGCCAGTTGTATATTTTTTTGCCTATTTAATTAATAATAATCTTTATTGTTACAAGTAGGCTTACACGAACACTGCAGTTACTGTGAAAAGCCCCTAGTCGCCACACTCCAGCGCCTGTTCAGGTACATGGAGGGATAATTCACCTAACAGCACGTTTTGTGGGAGGAAACCAGAGCACCCGAAGGAAGCCCATGCAGACACTAGGAGAACATGTAGTCTTCGCACAGACAGTGACCCAAGCGGGGAATCAAACCTGGGTCGCTGGCGCTGTGAAGCAACAGTGCTACCATGCCACCCAATTGCTGTTAGTAATAAAAGATTACTTGTATTTGCATTTTACAAACCTGCTGACTGGTCAATATAAGTCAACCAAAGCCACGGGTATGAACATAGAATTTCACCTGTGTTGAGACTCCGGGTCAAGTGGGGCTGGAATTGACTGTGCACAAATGCAGGGTGTCGTAGCACTTACAAAGTGGGGAGTCCTTGCAATGACGGCATTGTTAGCATTGCTATCTCACAGCGGCAGGGACCCAGGTTCAATTCTAACCTCGGGTCACTGACTGTGTGGAGTTTGTTCCTTCTCCCTGTGTCTGCGTGGGTTTCCTCTGGGTGCTGCAGTTTCCTCCCACAGTCCAAAGATGGGCACGTTAGGTAGATTAGCTAAATTTCCCCTTGGTGTCCAGGGATGTGCAGGTTAGGTGGGATTATGGGGATAGGGCGGAAATTAATGGTCATATCATTAATTTCCATAGTATTCACTGTGTTTAAATCACAGTATTAACACAGTGACATATTTTTAACTTGTGAAAATGTCACAATAGCAACACCAGGTAAGTATATGTGTCCCATTCTGAAATAGTTTGTGTAAAGTTCTGCAGCTTGTATCTATATTATTCAGTGCTAGAAAGGGCAAGCATAGAAATCAAACCACAGTAATCTTTCTCTGTTTAGTATGCTGGTTTTGGATAGAGCCCTTCATTCCTTCGTTGCGATCAAACATGTTTTTGGAGTGTTCTTGCTGCAGTGTGTAATCCGAAAGCATCTGCACAGCCTTTGTAGCATCAGCGAGGGAAACAGGCGCGCAAGCGAGTGGCCATTCATCCGGACTCTTCAAGGTCATGGGCCCGCTCAGGGTCCTCGGTTGAAGAACGTACTGAATCTACAATAACATCAGCTGGCAGTATCCTTGTGCATCGTAGGGCATCATCTATCTCTGCGTAGATTTCTATGATTGTCTATTCTGGAATTTCCAGGTCAATATCCTGCAGCTGATCGAAAAATGCCTCGTCATTGGGTTGGATGGCCACACCCTGCTTTTCCTCATTCTCAACGTGTTGTGCAGCCATAACCTGTTTGAACCCAGAACGATGGATGCAGCTTCCGTCATCATCTTCCAGGCCTTTTTCATCATGAACGTGGGCTAACGCTCTGGGAATGTGGTTCCAAATCCCACAACGGCAGCTGGTGGAATTTAAAATTAATTAATAAAATCAGGAACTGAAACCAAGGGCGGGATCTTCGGTCCCCCAGCCGTGTTTCTCCGCGGCGTGCCGTTCGCTTGTGGCGGGATTCCTGCTTCCCGGCACCCCTTGACGATGAGAAACCCGCAGGCGGAGGTGCGCTGCCAGTGGGAAAAGAGAATCCCAACAGCTGGAGAATTCTGGCCCTAGTCTCCGTGATGGTGACAATTTTGACTATCATTTTCGACTGTCGTTTAAAAAGAAACCCATCTGGTTCACTAATGTCTTTTAGGAGCGAAAGATGCCATCTTTATCTGGTCAGGTCTACATGCGACTCCATGCCATCAGTAACATGGTTGACTCGTAGCTACCCTGGCTCTGAAAAGCCCAGAAAGCCAATCATTTCATGAGCAATTAGGGATGGGCAGCAAATGCTGGCCTCGTCAGCGATGATGAAAGAATTAAGAAAACATGTCATCTGTGTATTTTCAGAACCCTCATAATTCCCTGATCCATTCCCTGTGGTGCTGGGAAGCAAGGACGACAATTTCATACTCTTCAGGCCCCGTGATGCCAGGGTGCATGGGGCTGTTCTGTAATGATGGCAATCTTCTTTATTTTTTCTTTTGTTGATCTGTTTTCTCCACTTTCCTGTCCCATGCCTCAAAGATGGTGGCCAAGGTAAAACCCATACAGCCCATCTGTGAGGCAATGTGGCTGATTGGACTTTCCTATCCTAAGAAGTAGAATTTTGGTGCCTTTCACATTGGTGTTGACCATAACAGGGAGGCATTCCTTGCTTTGCTTTCCACCATTACATGCTTCACTTTTAAACATCAAAGACAGGCCCAGTCTGACAAAAGGCAGCAGGTCAACACAGGTTTCATCTGCATTAAAAATGTCGCTTGGCCCAGAATCTCTCATGATGTGGACAAGACTATTTTGGAGTCAATCATCTGTCATTGCTTCTGTAACTGCCACACCCTCTCCACTCGCCTCCCAGAAGGTGTCCAGTCACCCATCACTGCAGGAGGTGACCTCCATGTGTCCCAGCTTCTTTACCAGGGCAACTCCTCTTTCCTGCAGGATTGGCCGGAGATGGGAATGTTCTCTGCCCCGGCTGCCTTGAACCATGTTAGCAGTGCTTCTTCAGTGTCAGGAATACGCAGTTGTTCTCATCCTCTTCCTTGCTGGAATGAACGGAATGGGCTGTCTGTTTATCAAACTCTACCAAAATGTTTGCCTTGTGTTTCATAATGGTGGGCAAGCTTGATGGCAGAATTTCCCCCTCATTTGCAGTGCCCATTTTCCACTTCACACCACAGTTTTCAACTTATTATATCAACATGCTCTTCTCTTCAATCGTTAACACTTTGACTTTTACACAGGTTTAGCTTATTTGTAGAATTTGCATGTCCTTTCACAAGGGGATGTCAAATGATGGCTTGCCCAGCGCTCCATGATTTTGCACCCTTGTGCGGTGAACTCCGCTCTGGTCAGTGTGATCAAATGACAAGTTTGGCTAATCCGGAGAGAATTAGTTCAGGAATTCAACAGAACTGGAGTTTTGTCATCCGAGGTTGATGCATCGCAATTTCACTGCCAAAGCATTTAATTTTCCTCTCGTCCTCATTTTCAGTGGAGTGTTTAAGTCATTGTTGTCATTGTTCCCGGTGGCTTTGGGTGAACATACCATTTATGCCAAGTTATAGCCATGTCATTTCGAAAATTATTTTTATTGTTTGTATATATTTTATCAAACCACCTTCTGATTGGACTGACGGTTGGTTCTTGGGCATGCAGGAGGTGGAAAAGAATTTAATTCTGTTACTGTGCAGGGTTTAGCAATCAGGAACAGGATTCCTCACTCATCCGCATAACAGGGGTAAGTAGGTCATTTCATAACAGTCCAACTTCTGCCTAGTTGAAATGATCTAACTTGACACTGACCTAAATTGAAATTGATCCTAGGATCATCTTGTAATAGGTAGCACACTGAGTGTTCTTATTCTAGAATTGGCTGAAAGTGCCTCCATCTATTTCATCTAAGACCCTTGGAATTTACAAAGAAAAGTGGCGGGATTCTCCCTAAGTCCCCACGCCAGTGGGAAAACAGCGTAAACAACTCCAGCATCAACAGCCCCCAAAAGTGTGGAATTCTTCTCACTTCCAGGAGGACGCCGGAGTGGTTGGCCTGCGGCAGCAGGCACTGAAGGGTCTGCGCGAGTTAGCGCATGCGCCAAAGTGACGGCGTGATCTCACGTATGCGCAGAACCGCCAGCATGGTTCGGTGCATGCGCAGACCGGGCGGCGTATTCTGCCGCATATGCAGGGGGTTGTCTTCTCTGCGCCGGCTATGGCAGAGCCCTACAGGGGCCAGCGCGGAAGGGAGGAGTGCCCCCGATCGCGGGCCAGGCTACCGTGTGGGCCCTCCCCCGGGGGTCAGATCCCTCCACGCCCCCCTAGGACCGCATCAACCGACTTAGCTGCCAGGTTCCGCCGTGTGGGACCATGTCTAATCCACGCCGGCGGGACTGGCCAGAAACAGATGGCCGCTTGGCCCGTCAGGGCCAGGAGAATTGCCGGGGGGGCTGCTGCCAACAACCCCCAACCGACGTGGCGTGAACCCCGCCCCTGCCCAAAAACCGGCGCCGGAGAATACGGCAGCCAGCGGCGGGGCGTGATTCGCGGGTCGGAGAATCCCGCTGAAGATGTTCGCACAGCATTATTTTGGGTTAAGAATAATTTGTAAAATAAATAAAGGGGCGTCACAGTAGCACGATAGTTAGCACTGTTGGTTCACAGCGCCAAGGTCCCATGTTCGATTCCCTCTTGGGTCACTGTCTCTACGGAGTCTACACATTCTCCCCGTATCTGCGTGGGTTTCCTCCGGCTGCTCGGGTTTCCTCCCACAAGTCCCAAATACATGCTATTAGGTAATTTGGACATTCTGAGTTCCCACTCCATGTAACCGAACAGGGGCTGGAATGTGGCGACTCGGGGATTTTCACAGTAAACTTCATTACAGTGCTAATGTAAGCCTACTTGTGACAATAAAGATTGTTCAAAAAACAATTCATCTAAACCTGTTGGGGCTTCTGGATGTATTATATAACTGCATTAGGGCATGTATTAAGTAAACACTGGATAGAGATGCTTTTCTAACTGCAATAACTGGGAATAGTTAGCCGCAAATTTATTTTCCATTCCGCACTAGCCTTCCTTCACCAGGATTTTGGCTTTCCATCCATTTTAGAAAGTAGTTTCCACAGCTTACAGGAATAAATGGGTTAGCGTTATCAGTGAGACACAGTCTGTCCTAATTTTCCACTTTATGGTGGTTCAGTGCTCCCCTTATCTCTACAGACAGTGACATAATGCTCTCTTGGATACTGCTATCTTTATCGTGGCCTGATGCCCTATCTTCAACTAGAAGGAGCTTGGCTGTACGTCCAGAAAACGTGTGTTTGTTCCATTGGTCTTGTCATAATATACACACAACTATATGATGGTGCACAGACAGACAGTGATTGACACACAGGATGACCAATGAACACACAGAACACAGCAGCCAATCACCAGGCAGGACACAACCACTATAAAGCCAGAGGGCACTAGTTTTCCCGCTGTCTTGGGATCCAGCCTCTGAGACAGTCAGAGCCTGTGAGCAACAACTAGAACAAACACCATGTGGTAGTAAGATAGTCTGGTCAGGTTAGCCTCAGGTCTCCAGTCAACTCAGCATAGTGTCAACCCACAGTTAAAGTATGTATAATAGTTAAGAGTTCAATAAAATCGAGTTACATTTCTTCAAGTGTTGGAAGCCTGTCTCTCTCACTGCTGCAGTAAACGCAGTCCTCGCAGACCCAGCTTACCTAACACATCAGGTCTCTTTACAACATTGAGTAAAAATAAATGTCAAATCCAAGAGTAAAACGCCGTATTGTTTCCTTGAAGTTCCATTGGCTGCAAAACACATAATTATTTGTAGTTTTCATGAAATGTGGTAGTTTGATAAGTAACCAATGTAAAGCCTAAATGCTCCATTCCTCCTTCCTTCCGCCTTTCCTTCCTGTTTTCTTTTAATGGAGGCGAGTAAAGAAAGAGCTTCAGTTGTTAACACTGTGGCGACCTTCCTTCATATTTCTCCCACAAATTTTCTAGCCTTCTGGGTGTCTTGTTGCAGGTTATTCAAGTATTTCTTAATTCTTTTCCTGCAGTGTTCCATTTGCCCAGAGCTTCCCATAAATTGCAGCACTTCTGATTTGAAGTAGAGATAGGATCAGGGTATTCCTGAAATTGTCTGATCTGCAGGATTTCCTGTGAAAAACAGAACCAGTGTAATGAGTGTTGATTGCTTTGTGCTGATCGTCAAGGATTGAAATTTCCCGGCTTTAAACCACAATGGAGGTAGAATGATGCTGAGCGGCTGCCAAATAAACTGGTAAATATTGAGTCTTTTGGGCTAGGTAGGTACTGCCTCATCATGTGAAAGGAAATTTGCTGCATGTGAGAGTGCAATTGACCAAGAGGTGTAGAACGTCCAGGAACAGTGGGATAACCTGAAGTTTGGGCACTTGAGTATTAAAGGAATGTATCAATTATGCCACCGTTAGACATCATTACTGATCATTTCCTTTGGCTTCAATGCCAGAGTTCTATATCTGTCAGCTAGAGTTAGCTGTAACCACCCTGGTACCATCACCAACAAAAAGAAAAATTACCTTCACCTGTGACTCTAGCAAGGTTTTGGGCACATTGTTTCTCTGAAAGGAAAAACTTATTTTTGCTTGTTGCCCATTGTGAGCAGTTGATTCCAACTCCAAGTTTTTTTAAAAGTGCTGGTCCCTTGGCAGTACAGATAAACCCTGGTTGTTCAACAATTCAGTGACCCGCAAAGTTTATATCCATTGACTCGCTTCAAACCTATAGCTGTAGTGAGTAATCTAGAGTTAACACTGACAGCATTATTGGGATGGTGTAGAAGAGGTGATCGTGGGAGCTAGATAACGATACCAAGTCTAACTATTGCATTGGATCAGAAATGTAATTTATTTCAATTTCAATTTCAATTTAGAGCTCCACATTTTTGTGTTTCATGGAACTTGTAGTCACAGATTCTGGGCGGGATTCCCCGGTCGGCGAAATACTGTTCAGAATGCCCGTTTCCGACATAATCGGGGCCGCTGGCACTTTCCCGATGCTCAGCCCCCTCCAAAGCGGTGTACTCGAGGAATACGTCACACACCGTATGGACGGCCTCAGGATGTTACCTGAGGCCCTCCCCCGATGCTCTGCCCCAACTGGCCGAGTTCCTGACTGGCGTCAGTCGCGTGTGCTATCATCTGTCGGGAACTCGGCGTGGCGGATACGGACTCGGTCCAGCGCTGCGACAGTTGGGGGAGGCCTGATCCGTGGGCAGGGAGGAGTTTGGTAGAGGCTGGGAGCACTGTTGCGGGGTGGTCTTTGGGTCGCGAGCCGGCCAAAGGGGGGGGCACTATTTTGCAGGCCAGGTCCGCGCGCAGCCGGCTCCAGGCCACCGCCGTGCACGGCCACGTACCCGGCAATTCTCCGTGGCGTATCGGCAGCTAGAGTCAGGTGCTCTACGCTGCTCGGCTGCTAGCCCCCAGCCAACAGAGGATCGGTGGCCATTTTGCGCTGGATCTTCGGTCGTAAAATGCCACCATTCTACGCCGGCGTCGGGACATAACCTCAAAATCGGAGATTCTAGCCGACTATCTTTACTGCGCTTGTTGTAGTTATATTATTTATACCAGCCTGTCCTAATGCTAATTTATAATTCATTGACTGACGGCACACATATGAGAAACTGAACTGGCAGCTTTCCTTATTTTTCAGCTTAGGTGAGTCTGTCTATTTAGTATTTGGTAAAGCATTACATTTTTGTGTATCAAAGTAAATCAGTAGGACCTAATGTATTTAAGTATTTCCAATATAACTTTAAAAGAAAATATTTTAAAATGATGTAAAATGAAAATCTGACTATGTAAAACTGCATATTATAATTTAATTCCATAGAATTTACAGTGCAGAAGGAGGCCATTTGGCCCATCGAGTCTGCACCGGCTCTTGGAAAGATCACCCTACCCAAGGTCAACACCTCCTCCCTATCCCCATAACCCAGTAACCCCACCTAAGAGCAATTTGGACCCTGAGGGCAATTTGGCCTGGCCAATTCACCTAACCTGCACATCTTTGGACTGTGGGAGGAAACCGGAGCACCCAGAGGATTCGAACCTGGGACCCTGGAGCTGTGAAGCATTTGTGCTAACCACTATGCTACCGTGCTGCCCTATAATCTCGATAATGAATTTGGGGCACCATGTTCTTACGGTATTGACATGAAATTTTCTGCATGTTAATTTGTCTTAATTGACTTTATTTAAATAATGTCCTTTATATGTGGTGCAGTACAACCGTGAGGGAAGAACTATTTACAGGTGTTGTATTTTCTATTAGCTTTTGGATTATCGGTATTAAAATGTTCCAATCAGTAAATGTAACCACGGGTTGAATTTGAAGCTGGGGTGTCTGTGTTTGGCTAGCCCACTTGTTAGTTATTTTATGGCCACTAAGCCTTGAATTGGCTCGAGGTGGTACTTCCGCCCCCATCCAAGAGGACGTTCTGTCTTCCAAAAGCTGCGGGCCAATCAAATGGCCCAACAGTTTTCTTGTACTAGCAGTGCCACCAGGAACTGTGGACAATGCTGGGACTACAGCAAGCTGCCTGAAGAAGAAGAGCAGGATCCCGGAGCAAGGTAAGTCCGGGGTCTTGCTAGAGCTACGCTGGCATGCCACGTGACGGTGGTTTTTTTTTAACAGGACAGAGGAAAGAGGTGAAATGTGGAGGTGGCGGGAAAACCGAGGGTAGTCTGTGCTTGGCATAGAGCGCGGGATTCTCTAATCCCGCGGCAGAGTGTCCACACCGTCATAAACTCCGGCGCGTTTTACGGCGGCGTGAACGGGCCGACCCACGACTAATTCTGGCCTCTACAGGGGGCCAGCATGGCACTCCAGCTGCTGATCCTGGCGTGAAATGGGTGCTGCAGGATCCGCGTATGCGCAGTGGTGCCGGCACCAATGCGCGCCTGCGCAGTGGCTTCCTTCAACGCGTCGGCTCCCGACGCAACATAGCGTAAGGCTACAGGGGCTGGCGTGTAGGAAAGGAGGCCCACAGCCAGAGAGGCCGGAGCCCCCCCCGGACATCCCCACCCTTCCATGCCAAGGTCCCGCCGGCTGAGAGCAGTTGTGGACTTTGCCTGGGGACTCGCCGTTTTCACAACCGCCGCTCGGCCCATTCCGGGCCGAGAATCGGCAGGCCCGCCGCATAGAGCGGCCTACGACTGGCGCCAATGGCGCCGATTCTCTGCTCTGCGGAGAATTGCCTGCCGGCTTCAAGGCGGCGTGGCGCGATTCGCTCCGGTTGTGGGGATTCTCCAGCCCGGCCCCGGGCTGAGTGAATCCTGCCCAGGGTGCCTATACAAGCGGCATGCTCCCTGGCCTGGTCACCAGGTCGCCAGTTTTACTGGGTGCCCTGGGCACTTAGCCAGCCACACAAGGCACGGGAAAAAGCCCCTGAGGCTACAGATAAAATACCTGCGGGGGAAGACAGGAGCGGGTAGGTGGGCACAGCACCACTGTCCCTGGCACCCCATTTTATGCCACCTCTGCTAACCCGGCACAGGGGAGCATTAAACTGAGCCCTCTGAAACTATTGGATTATTGTAACTGGTTCACTATTGTCCTTCTAAAAGAAAATCTGCTGTTATTCCCCAGTCTGATATATACAAGGATATAATCCCACATCAATGACTCCCTCTGAAGTGACCTAGACAAAACCACTCAGTTGGACAACAAATAAATACAGGCCAGGCCAGCGACACACAAATCTTGAGAATTAATCTAAAAAGAACTTTATTTGTTTACCGGAAAAAATTATGTTTAGCAAAATACTGAATCAGTGGAAACGCCACAACTAGAGTATTGTATGAAATTCAACTTCAATGCAAAAACCAAAGTGACCAAGTTTTTAATTATCATATCTAATATTTATTTTATCTCTGCATTCACTATGGGCTAATTATGCCTTGGAATCTGTTTCCACATGAACAGTGCTATATATATTTCCGTACTATTATTGTACGTACTCAATGGTCTGAATTCCTTTCCTTCGAGAATAAATTAACAAACACGTTGTGATTATAGAATGAAATTTGCATTAGAGAGAGATGCTTAGCTATTCTGGTAGACTGAGAGTTTCTCTATTATAGCAGCTGTGCCTATTGATCCAGTTGCCCTTATTGAAAGGAGAGACACTGAACTGTGCAGTAGAATTGCTGGTTAGCAAACACAAACCTATACTTCCAGCACAGATGGGAAATGCAGAGTATCTTGTATGAGGGTCGATGATGCCGGAAACTGCTGGCATTTACTTCTCTAGGAATTACATTTTATCCTCTTGCTTTAAGTCCCCATGGCTGAACTTTATATCACACATCCATGGAACAATAATAGAAGATGTTTGTTTAATTTCGCCTGATAGCAGTTGCATCCTGAAAAGTGAAATCAATGTCCCATGTAGTGGAATTCAGATAAATAGTTACTGAATATCTTAACTATTATTCCAAGTTACACATCACCGATATTTGAATTCAGCATTGAGCAATGTATTCGTGAAACATGAATTTATTCAAACATATCAAGAAATGTTCTTAAGACAATCCCTTCTGCTATAATTTTCCTTTTCGCTTGTATAACTTACTCTCATTCTTGATGTGGACCTCCTTTTCTTTTCATATTGGCTTGCTTTAGATTTGGTACTTTTGCGTCAGGAATTCAAAGGTTGTGTTCGAAGTGGCTGCACGGTGGCACAGTGGTTAGTTAGCACTGCTGCTTCACAGCATCCGGGATTCCTCCGGTTTCCTCCCACAGTCCAAAGATGTACAGGTTAGGTGGATTGGCCATTCTAAATTGGCTCTTAATGCCCACAAAAATGTGCAGTTTAGGTGGGGTGGACCTAGGTAGGGTGCTTTTTCAGAGGGTCAGTGCAGATTCAATGGGCTGATTGGCCTAATTCTGCACTGTAACGAAATTGATCACATATTCTTAGTCAACACCGAGGGAGTTCTCCATTATCAGTTGATAAACTGAGGTGCTATCTGTGTGCTCAACTGGACACAGCTCACATTTTCTTTGAAGAGGAGCACAGAGCTGTGCTGGTGCTGTAGTCTAGTGTTTTTCAAACTTTTTCCCCCAGATCCATTTTTGCCAACCGGCTGATCTTCACGACACATGACACTTTCGCTTATCTTTAATGCGAAGGGGAGCCCACTTGGTCTTCATAATCTCACTCCACTAACAACTGACTCTGGGGTCTCAACCTCAAAAGGAATTTTTCATCCATCACTTCTCTTCCAAACTCTGAAACTTCTCCTCTCATTCGTCAGTACTCCCTGCATTTAACACACATGGATTTTGCACTGGCGCAATTGACAAAACCATACCTCAAGAAATCATCTTTATATTGCTTTGATCCCGTGTTAAGTATCTTCTTTGAAGGCTGTTCACCACAGGCCCTGGAGCTCTGTACAGAGCTAACACTAGCATTGCTCTGTCCTGCCATGGACTATCCTGAGCAGAACTCTCCAGCAGATTCAGATGTGAGATCCTGGCCAGTGGATACACTGCCTATTTGTGTCTCTGACCGTCTCTGCCTTGGAACAAAATGATCTACCTTCACAGTTCTCTTACCTTGCTTGCTAGCAGCTAGAAAATAGAAGCAGCTTTCCTCTGATTTTGCACCAAAAGCATGTAGAACATCGAGCATAGAACATACAGTGCAGAAGGAAGCTATTCGGCCCACCGAGTCTGCACCGACCCACTTAAGCCCTCACTTCCACCCTATCCCCGTAACCCAATAACCCCGCCACCCTTTTTGGCCACCAAAGGGCAATTTCTCATGGCCAATTCCACTAACCTGCATGTCTTTGGACTGTGGGAGGAAACCGGAGCACCCGGAGGAAACGCAGACACAGGGAGAACGTACAGACTCCGCACAGACAGTAACCCAGTGGGGAATTGAACCTGGGACCCTGCCGCTGTGAAGCCACAGTGCTATCCACTTGTGCTACCGTGCTGCCTGTGTAAAGTACATTGAGGATAGTTGATGTCAAGCGTATGTGCAGGACGCGTGTCCTGCTCATCGCTGCTGCGTACACCGCCTCATTCCATTCTCATTTCAAAGCCGGTAGAGGCCGCCATTCTCAATTTAAATGCTAGTAGCGACCGTTCGCCGCTCCCCCGCGATCACTGACACTGCATGTGATCCACACTTTGAATACCCCTGCTGTAGTCAGTGTCCATCAGTCAACCAGTACAGATTGTATAGTCATTCATCTCCCTGCCGTTTGAGGGATCTTGCAGTGTGCACCATGGCTGCTTTGCTTGCCCATAAAATCCAGTTACTGTGTTTCCAAAAGTAATACAATGACTGGGAAGGATATTGAGACATCCTACTGATACGAAAGATACTTTTGAAATTTAAATTTTTATTTGTCCCCTCTTCACACTGATGTAATTCTACACATTTTTCTCCAGATATTCAAAGGCCTTAACAGTTTTTTTTAAACCAAATTTCCTTGCACCCATTTTAAATTATGAGCTAGATTCAGAGAATCAGGAATAAAAATGGAATATAACAGTTTAGTCTTCATTTGCAATGATCTTTCCCACCAATCTTGAAAGTCATGTGAGAAAATAGGAAAGTTTGTACCAACTGTTAAAATTGGATATTTTTTAACTCTTGATTATGCTAATTTGCATACACCATATGCATGGTCCTGAAAAATTCCTTCTGTCAAATTTCAGGAAGTGGCAATCCCAACAATCATTTCGATCTGTATGAAGTGTTTCAAAAGACATAGCAAGGTGTTACATAAATCTATCCTTTCTTGCGCTCTCTCGTATGCTTGCTCTTTTTTTTTTCTCAAACGCTCTCACTTTCCCCGATCCCTCGTTTGTCTGTTTCCAAAATGCTGCCTTGTCAAATGCTTGTAGCGCGGTGTTGGTTCTTGGACTTGGCGACTCTTGAGGTTCTGGTTCCATTCATGAAAGCCTAGTTCAGCAAAATAATTGGGGCTGGCTTTATTTTTGGAAGTCGGGGAGTTATTTCTGATAACGACTGACTTGTTTCTTAAACAAAGGACTTGCTGTCACAGTAAATTATTTATTGTCACCAAAGGGAACAAGGATTTTAGTTGCTAGAGAAGAACTTTATTTCTCAGTACATTGCCCGATTTCAGTCATGTTAATGTACTAATTGGGTGTCGTTTTCAAATAATAAAAATTATTGGTTAAAAACCACATTTTGTTTTGGTATGTGGAACTATGGGATTTTGCTGAATGTGACACAAAACACTATATTACGGCTTTTATTTGCAGTAAGTAAACATATTGTTGCTTGCAGTTAAGTGGGCAGTAAACCGTTCAACATTTTGTATTTAATTGTATAGGATTTCGCCTGACCAAATTTACATCTGTTGGATAAATAAGTGTTATTAGGGTAAATGTTGACCGCTGCCTAATTGCTGTTCGTATATAGGACTGAACAGACTGGAGAGTTGATCTGAAATTGGGTTTAAAATTATGAAGGGGTGTGATAGGGTAGGCACAGAAAATATGTTTCCATTTGTTGGGACAGTCCAAAACTAGGGGCTCTAAATATAAAACAATCAATGACAAATCCACCAAGACATTCAGGAGAGGTTATCTAGAATGTGGAACTCGATACCAAATGGAGGATTTGAGGTGAATAATGTAGACGCATTTGAGGAGAAATTGATTAAAACACGAAGGAGATAGAAATACAAGGATATGTTGAAAGAAATAGAGCAGAAGGAGGCTGGTATGAAAGCAAATTACTGTGGATGCTGAAATCTGCAACAAAAACAGAAAATGCTGCACAATCTCAGCAGGTCTAGCAGCATCTGTGGAGAGGGAAGGGGGCTAGCTTTTCAAGTCTGAATGACTCTTTGTCAAAGCTGGAGAGAACTGGAAATAGGGTCAGATTTATACTGTTGTGGGGGGGGGGGGGGGGGGGGGGGGAGAATTGAGGCTCATTAACACTCGCATTTGCCAGTTGGGCTGAAGGGCCCGTTTCTGTACTGTAATGTCAATGCGTTATGGGGAGGTTACAGACCCAATATGTTCCCTCTAGGGTAATAGGAAGGTGTAACAAATCCAGAGAGCCATGGATGAGCAGAGACAATGAGAAGGAAAAGAGAGACTTTTAAAAAGTATAAGGGGAGAAAGTCTGCATAGGTATTAGTGGAGTACAGAAAGTGCAGGATGGAGCTTAAGAAATCAATTAGGAGAGCAAAGAGGGGATATGAGAAAGCTCTGGCTGGTAAAAGTAGGGCAAATCCCAAGATAGTCTATAAGCAGGTCAATGGGAAGAGGATGAGCAGGGCCCATTAAGGACCAAGGAGGAAATCTGTGGGTAGAGTCAGAGGATACTGGTAGGGTGTTGAAATGTATATTTCACATCTGTCTTCATCCAAGAGAATGAGGAGGTAGTTATGGAACTCTGGGAGAGAGATTGTGAGGTTCTTGAGCAAATTGTCAAAGGGAGTGACAAGGTATTGGCGGGCTTAAAAGTGGACAAATATCCAGGTCCGGATGAATTGTGTCCCAGGCTGCTGTAGGCGGTGAGGGAGGAGATTGCCATGGCTCTGACCCAAATGTTTAATTCCTCCAAGAGGAGGTGCCAAAGGACTGGAGATCAGCTAATGTAATCCCACTATTTAACAAAGGTTGCAGAGACGAGCCAGGGAGCTGCAGACCAATGAGCCTCACGTCAGTAGTTAGGAAACTACTGGAGAATATTCTTAAGGGAGGCAAGGTTTGGTCAGGAATAGTCAGCATGGCTTTGTCAGAAGGAGGTCATGCCTTACAAATTTGATTGCATTTTTCAAGCATGTAACCAAGTCCATAGATGAGGGTAATGACGTTGAGCAAAGCCTTTGACAAGGAGACTTATTAAGAGGTTTTAATAACTCTCCTTAAAAAATTATTACAAAGGCAAATTCACATGGGATACAGGGCGATTTGATGAGGTGAATTCATAATTGGTTTTGTGGTAGGAGACATAGTGTGATGATAAACAGCTGATTTACTGTCTGGAAGCCAGTGACCACTGGCCCCTTATTGTTTGTCATTTATATAAATGACATAGATGGCTATGTTGGGGGGGGGGGGGATCAATGAGTTTGTGTATCAATAAACGTTGATAGTAAGGTTAGCCAGGTGGTTAACAGTTGAGTTTGAGTATCTTGGGTTACAGGAAGATATAGATGGGATTGTCAAATGGGCAGATAAGTGTGAGGTGATATGGTCTGATACTGGGAAGCTCTGAAAGAACAAAGGGACCTTGGCATGCTGGTCCATAGGTCTCTGAAGGCAGAAGGACAGGTTAATAGGGTAGTGACATAGGCATATGGGACACTCCCTTTTATCAAACGTTGCATAGATTGCAAAAGCACGGAGATCATGGTGGAACTATATTGAACTTTGGTGAGGCCACAGCTGGAGTACTGTGTGCAATTCTGGTCGCCATATTTTAGGAAGGATATAATTGCACTGGATGGGTGCAAGGAAGATTCACCAGAATGTTGCCTGGGATGGAACATTTAAGTTATAAAGAGAGGTTGGATGGCTTGGGTTATTTTCTCTGGAGCAGAGACGACTGAGGGGTAACCTGAGGGGATGTACAAGATAGAGGGGCATGGATAGGGAGCAGCTGTTCCTCTTAGTTGAAGGGTCAGTTACGAGGGGACACAAAGTGAGGGATTAGGGGGGGATTTGAGGAAAAGCTTTTTTACCCAGAGAGTGGTGACGGTCTGGAATGCAGTGCCTGGGAGGGTGGTAGGCGGGATGCCTCACATCGTTTTAAAAAGTACCTAGATGAGTATTTGGCACGTCGTAAATTCAAGGGTATGGGCCAAGTGCTCGCAAGTGGGATTAGATGGGCAGATCAGGGCCTTGGTGCAGACTCGATGGGCCAAAGGGCCGTTTATTCTGTGGATGAGACTAACTCAACAAATCTCCCGGTTTACCGTTCAGAAATTTTAATGTGTTTGAGTCTTTTGTTTGTATTGTGCAATTGGGTTCAGCATGATAACTGAAAGGTGTGCTGTACAAATAAATGCCTACACACACGCTATGGGAAATCTGTTTTCACAAGTAATTTGGAGAATACTTGTTTGCTTTTTTCAAGTGGCATACTAATGAATACCAGCACAGCTCCCATTACGTTGCCCATAGGAAGTGGATGAGGCTGAAAACATTATGGTGGATAATGGTCAAGGCCAAGAAGCAAGGAAGAAAGGCGAGGCCAAGATGGGTCAGGCCGAACACAGGGGGATCCAGGCAATGAGCAGCAGTAAAAATTAAGCTAGTAGTTAAGAGGCCTTCAGAGTGAGTGCAGTTGCTGTGTAGGTAAATTCGGATTCTTCACACTTTTCTTTCAATTTTGGTTTTATTTGAGAAGATTGAATCAAAGAACAACCAGAGCAGCTGCATCAGAAGAGAAATTATATTTTTAACAAAAACTGAAGTAACGCTGCATCCAATATGTAGAGACTTCTCTATATGTTTGCCATAATGTACTGGAAGAAATAATCTCTAGATCTGAAACACATAATTCCAGCAACATTTCATCGTTTTGCCTTTTTGACTTTCCAGGCAAGTGTAAATGACAAATTTTGCAGGAATATTTTCACAATGCTCTTGGTTAAATCCTTATTGATCCCCAGAGGTTAAATATATCAAAGGTCAGTATGCAACAGTACCAAACAGTGAAATTCAGAACTGAATTTCAAGCACGAGTTGGAAAATCATTGTATTGGGATGTTGCAAGTTAAAATTTTTGATCAGATATCACAACTTTCAGATTGGATGGCCATACGTGGTTCTGGGAATAAACATATTTTAAGAGCAGTATATGTGTATTTCTTTGCAGCAATAATGCACATGATATACTTTTAAGAATTGAGTTTTGGAAGCTGTAGTTTCCTAATTCACCCGGTGGCAGAAGTTTTGTTGACACTGTTAATGTTCTATTGTTAATGATAATATTAAAATATAAACTGTGCACTGCAACCTGAGAAATCATAAAATTACCCACTGTCTGAACCTGCTTTTTGAGTTGTATAACAAATTGCTCTATAAAACCCATCTTTAAAACGGTTTTGTCAAATGATTGAAAGCTTGCACTATAATCTATATTGCGCAGCTCTCATTGATTGATTGTATTCTCTGACCTAGGTATCAAACATTCGGTGTTATTAACTGTCCCTCAGAATGGTTGGACAGCCCATAAGAGCACCAGACACTTGAGTAGAGATTTGAAGAATAATGGATTTTTAAAAAAAGTATACAGAAGTGCAATATAGCGCTCGTCATCATTAACAACAGCCTTCCAACCAAATTGATGATAATAAATCAGGTGGTGCAAATAAATTCATTAAACTCAAATTGTTGTTGAAATGCTTTTTAACTTTGAGATATTATTTGGTTATAATTACCGAAGTTATTGGAACAATTTTGCAAGCAAAGGATAAAATCCATTTACTGAAATTGTTCCTCACAGGCATTTTCTCTTTCACCTATTTAAAAAAAATCAATTAACAATTGTTATGGGCCAGGGTTTAGAAAACTCCAAAAGTATATCATGGGTTCACCCGACCTACAACTGTTTATTGATTTTGGTTTCGATGAACACAAGGGCCTGCCTTTCAGGTGTTATTCAACAGAGGCCTTCTGCATTTTTAATCAAAAACAAGCTTTATTCTACAAATTTAGTTAACATTTTTATAAACACACACAGTAAGCTTTTTTATCAACTACAAACATAAATACCCCACACAGCTACAGTAATCTATGTATAACCCCGAATAAATTTCCCCCCATTAACTGTTCCAATTTAATATCACGATCCCGTAAACTAGAAACCCCTTTTCAAAGGTATGACACAGCACTCAAGGCCTGGTATGGATCCTCTTGTTCCCTTTCCAAAACAGCAGGTTTGAATTCCTTCCAGAAAGCAATTATTTCTTTTCAGGTTATCAAGTATACTGGAAATCGCTTTTAAACTGAAGCTGGAGAGACAGGTCAAGATACTTCTCTTTGAGTACAGCAGCCAAATGTGAAAACAAAAGCAAAAACTCAGAGCCACAAACAAGCCCCAAACCAAAACGCAAGTAAAACCAACTCCCAGAACCACAGCCCAGCTCCACCCACAAATAACATCACTGAATCCATGTGATGAGACAAAAACATTTCTTAAAGGAACACTGCCATGACACAATATAATGTGTAAGGGATAATTTTGCCAGGATCTGCTTTGGCTTGGCGGCCTGAATTATCAGGGCTACAATGTAGTAACCCTGGGTGCGATCCAATGGCCACTCAGCACCCGAAAAGCAGCTTGCCATGGTACAGCGTGACCAATAGAAGCTGGGAGACCCCGCTCCTGGGATCAACCTGGCTCGCAATGCCTCATGAGATCTAACGCAAACTCACAAGACATTGTGATGTAAATCCTGCCCATTGTGGGCGGGATCACTTTTTAGCAAATTTGCATATTAGCACGAGGCAGCTGGTCTCGCTTTAATGCGCAGATTCCTGAGTTAGCCGAGGTGTGGGATCTATCTCCTTCACCTCGGGCGAGCACCGTTCAGTACTGCTCTCCACAAACGGGGACCAGATGGAGGACCAGGCAGAACAGCACTTGTGGGGGGTCTCCCAGGGAATTGGAGGCCCCCTTTTGGCAGGGTGGTACCCTGCACTGCTGGTGGTAGCCTGGCACCCTAACAGTACCAACTGGGTGCTGGCATTTTGTGGGTGCTGGTGCTCAGACAAGGGGTGCCCTGTGTTGGTCAGGGTGCGGGGGAGTGTGTGGGGGCTGACTCCCCCATAGTGCATTGGGGCTTGGAAAGTCATGGGTCATGTCTGGGGCCTTGGGAGATTGGGAAACCATTTTTAAATGGCGCCAAGGTCTCTTGCTATACTGAGGAGTTCCGGCAAGCAGAGCTCCTCGGTCTAGAAAACGGGGTTCTGTGCATCTTCAGGTGCGCATTCCCCGCTGAGGCCTCTTATTTAACACGAGTGGCTGCGAGTGCCGGGAAACACGCAACTAAACCCGCTCGCTATGGGACTTTGTTCCCATTTAGTTGCATAGCGCCCCCATGTCTGCTGCTGCATTCAAGGGGTGGGGATTAGGAGAATAATTCCTACAGTGGCTTCACCTTACTGAGTTGGTCTTCAGAATTAATGCAACATTTGACTAGAAAAAACAAACGTTACTTAATAACATAGGTTTGAATGCTAGAGAACTCAAGCAAAATGGTGCTTTAATTTGATCACTTATATAGCCAATTGAAACAATCAGCTGAATCGTAACTCCCAGAAATGGATTAGTTGGGCCAGGTTAGAGGTTGACATTCAAAAAATCTGGATCAGGGACCCAATCTGCCTCGAGCCCCCCTTACTCTTGGTTATAACATAAGCAGGACGAGGGGCAGCAACCATTCCACTCATGGTGTGTGTGTGTCCTTCATTTTACCAGTCATTTTATTTTCAGCCCAAGGCCAGGTTTCAAATCCCCCACTCCAAAAAATATCTATCTTGCACCCCTGCACTCGACCTATCTCCTCTTGGGCCAGCTTGGGTTTCCCAACCTCAAAATAGCCCATCCAAAGAATGCACCTCCAAGGTAAAATCTAGTCAATTATGTTTTACCAATCTATTTGTCTCAGTGGAATATAATTGAATCGAATGACATTTCATTCTGTTATCTGATTATAGTAAGACTCTGGCACTCTTATCTTGCAAGCTGTTTACTCCCTCGAATCAGTAGAATGCACCGCTTCAATTGATGGAAACTAATGCCTTAATTCAGAAAGCACTGACTTTGATCCAGGCTTTAATAATTATTGTATTTTTTTAAAAAACTGTTCATACAACTTTGTTTAGTGAATGTGATCATTTCCTCTTACTTCTGAAGACTTCCAGATTTAAACTCCTGGTTGGAAGGTTTGTGGCAGGGGATGGTGGGAGGGTACTGGTCAGGGCAGATGGCAAGTTCCCCAGAACTATCCGCCCTCCTCCCTACAGCCTGAAGCCAAACATGGTGGAAAGCCTTGCTGACCAGTGGATGGAAATAGGGCTTTGTGTACGGGAATAAGGTTTTGTGTATCTTGAAACAGCAGCTGAGAACCAGCAGGGTAATTATAGAGTAAGGAGGATCGAGAGTGCATCTCCGTTGGGGAAAGTCCAGAGCAGTGGAGGCTCGAGGTTTCCTTGTGGAACCAGGAGGACGGCATCCGCTGTTCCTGGCCCATGAGGAAATGAACATTTTTGTGATAAATTGATTACTTTCTTTGGCCAGGGCCCACTTGCTGCCAGACTGAGCTGGCAGGGAAGCCACCACCACTTGGGTTAAAATAAAATTGCAACCATCACACCATTATGGCATTGGGGCCTGATCCATATATTGAAAGGGGAACCCCACTAGTTTCTGATAGGTATCCTGCACACCTCTTAAAAGCAGCAAGTTAAAATTGCCAGTGTGATTGGAGAGGGGGAGTTGGTGTCTAAATCATTATCACTTCCATCCAGTTAAAATCAGACTTCCTGTTTTATAATAAATTCAGGTCAACATCAGCATCAATTCAGTGCCAGTACTCCTCTTGAATAAAATGGTTTCGTTTGAGTAAGTAGCAACATTAAACCTAAAGAAAATGCTGCAGGTACATAGCAGGTTTTTCAGCTTTTCCGAAAATGGGTTAATGTTTTAGACGAAGCCTCGCTTTCAGATGCTGATATACCTACTTTGCACATGGAACATTTATTGGTCTTTGTTTCTTCCTCCATTCTGCGGAGGCACTGATTGAATGCAGTGCACCAGTCCTGCTGATAGGCCCATTCAAAAATCCTCTACTACCTGATGTACTCCTCTTATTGGTTGCACTTGTTTCTAGTAAATAAAAACTAATTATTAAAAATATTTTAAAAATAACTGTGGGGCACGGTTTGGAAGAAAGAAATCTCTGTTACGATTTAACCTTGTTCAACATTCACCGCAATTTTGGTATTTCAAGGATAGAACATAGAACATTACAGCGCAGTAGAGGCCCTTCGGCCCTCGATGTTGCGCCAACCTGTGAAACCACTCTAAAGCCCATCTACATTATTCCCTTATCATCCATATGTTTATCCAATGACCATTTAAATGCCCTTAATGTTGACAAGTCCATTACTGTTGCAGGCAGGGCATTCCACGCCCTTGCTACTCTCTGAGTAAAGAACCTACCTCTGACATCTGTCCTATATCTATCTCCCCTCAATTTAAAGCTATGTCCCTACGTGCTAGTCATCACCATCCGAGGAAAAAGGATCTCACTGTCCACCCTATCTAATCCTCTGATCATCTTGTATGCCTTTATTAAGTCACCTCTTAACCTTCTTCTCTCTAACGAAAACAGCCTGAAGTCCCTCAGCCTTTCCTCATAAGATCTTCCCTCTATACCAGGCAACATCCTTGTAAATCTCCTCTGCACCCTTTCCAATGCTTCCACATCCTTCCTATAATGTGGCTAACAGAACAGCACACAATACTCCAAATGCGGCCGCACCAGAGTTTTGTGCAGCTGCAACATGACCTCATGGCTCTGAAACTCAATCCCTCTACCAATAAAAGCTAACACACCGTACGCCTTCTTAACAACCCTATCAACCTGGGTGGCAACTTTCAGGGATCTATGTACATGGACACTGAGATCTCTCTGCTCATCCACACTACCAAGAATCTTACCATTAGCCCAGTACTTTGTCTTCCTGTTCTTCCTTCCAAAATGAATCACCTCGCACTTTTCTGCATTAAACTCCACTTGACACCTGTCAGCCCAGCTCTGCAGCTTATCTATGTCCCTCTGTAACATGCAACATCCTTCCGCACTGTCCACAACTCCACCGACTTTAGTTTCATCTTCAAATTTACTCACCCATCCTTCTATGCCCTCCGCCAGGTCATTTAGAAAAATGACAAACAGCAGTGGCCCCAAAATAGATCCTTGTGGTACACCACTAGTAACTGAACTCCAGGCTGAACATTTCCCATCAACCACCACCCTCTGTCTTCTTACAGCGAGCCAATTTCTGATCCAAACTGCTAAATCACCCTGAATCCCATGCCTCCGTATTTTCTGCAGTAGCCTACCGTGGGGAACCTTATCAAACGCTTTACTGAAATCCATATACACCACATCAACTGCTTTACCCTCATCCACCTGTTTGGTCACCTTCTCAAAGAACTCAATAATGTTTGTGAGGCACGACCTACCCTTCAGAAAACCGTGTTGACTGTCCCTAATCAAATTATTCCTTTCCAGATGATTATACATCCTATCTCTTATAAACCTTTCCAAGACTTTGCCCACAACAGAAGTAAGGCTCACTGGTCTATAGTTACCCGGGTTGTCTCTACTCTCCTGGAACAAGGGGACAACCCTATAATGCGTCCTACTTGACTCTTATTATTTAAGGGTGTCAATTGCCAGAATTTATGAAAGCTTTTAAAGCAAAATATAGCACTCTAATTTCAGCAGCTACATTTTATTCTTCAATCAATGTGCAGGCACAGTCTGATTAAAGATTGACCACCTGACGATGTTTGTCTTGGTCTTGCATTGTTGCTTGTCGATATGTATATTCTTTAATACCATTGGCCCATTTTCCGTTAACACTGTGGCCAGATTTTTCTTTGCCTCACCTGTAACAATATGGACGCACATTATTCTTCACTCCCAGCTTGGTAAGTAAATCAGTTGGGAACCCCAGTTCTGACTGAGAGCCTCCATCATTCTTGGCAACAGAGTAGTTAAATTGCGCAAGTTTACTTGTCTAGTGATAACCTGGAAACGTACTTGGCACATACTAAATAAAATAATATTTGGGAATTAAAGATTGCAATTCAGTCTCAGACCGAGAATATTCCCATGGGTTCACATCCATGATTTATGAAGCCATCAAAACTTATCATCTTGACTTACACTTTTTGTAATTCCTGCTGCAGCATCCGTTATCTTTATTCTGTATATTTGTTATGCTGCAAATCGAAGACGCATTCCTCCATTGTAATTTATTATTTCAGTCTTGAACATCCAAACCTTTTCATTTTTAGTTTTACTGAGGTGGTGTGGGGTGCGGGACAGGCAGGGAGAGGGTGACCAGCTTCGAGAGATTTTTTTTCCTCCCCCATTGCTTATATTGCTATGCTCTCCACTGACCCCATGGTATTACAAGCAAGGACACGTTTCATTAATTTGTTCACCGTTCTAAATCACTGTTGCTGATTTTGGCCTGCACGCTATACTGACCCATTCTTCTCTATCAGAAGGCACAAAGCACAACTGAACACTATTTTTTAAAAAAGGAATGCAGCGGAGCCTCAGCCCTGGTTCACTCTGAGCATTGGGCAAAACTGTATTTTTGTGTTCTTGTGTTGCGAAGTTTTTATTTCAGAGCGATAATCCATGGGGAGATGAAAATGGGTTGACATTTTTCATAAGTTGGCTGCTTTCCAAGCTATTCTCATGGGCTGTGGTTTTTGCTAGACAGCAGCTCACAGAAGGCACCAAGATAATCTTGCAAGTTATAGATCTTTTTGTCATACTGGAGTCTCAAATTGAGGAGAACCAGTTTTCAGTGGGAATATAGTGTAACACAGAATAAATGATCATTCTGGATGTCCTGGAAGGTTTCAGTCATTGTGCTTAATTATGCATCTTGATTTCCTTATACAAATTTTATGAGAATGCTAGAAAGATGGCATTATATTTCAGCCTTGTATCAGTTCAAATGTTATCATGGTTAGAATGCTTAGATAAAATAGGAATTATAATTTATTTCCGGTTTTGCAAAATCAGTGACTTTGTTTCAGCAAGTGCTGTTACCAAATAGATGAAGGACACACTTGCTGTCTTTATCGCATAGAATCATATTTGCAAATCCCCCCTTACGACTTAAGTTTTTAAACTGCAACAACTTAGAATGGTTATAAAGTACCTTTCACATGATGCAATTTTGCAAGGCACTTCGTAGGAGCATCATTAAACCTGATATGACACTAAACCACATAGGAGATATTAGGTCAGGGGGCCAAAAGCTTTGTCAAAGACATAGGTTCTAAGAAGTGTCTTAAAAGTGGAAAGGCGTCCAAAGGGTATTCCAGAGCTTGGGGCTAGGCAACTGAAGATGCTGCTAACGACAGTGGGATAATTATAACGGAGAATGTATAAGGGGCCAGAATTAGAGGAGCGCAGATATGAGGGTTGTGGGCTGCAGGAGATTCCAGAGATGGGGACTGGCAATGTCTCCCACTGATTTGAAAATGAGGATGGGAGCTGATGTAGGCCAGTGAGCACTGGGGTGATGGGAGAGAAGGATTTACTGCATTTTGGGAAACGGGCAACTTTTGAACTGCTTCAATTTACAGAGTGTGGGAGTCAGGAGTGCATTTGAATAGTCATCTTTTGAGGTAATAAAGGCATGATTGAGGGTTTCAGCAGCAGATGAGCTGAAACAACAGGCGGGATATAACTAAATGATGAAAAAAGTCCCATAGTGAGCGCGTTTAGCCGCATGTTTTCTGGTGCTCGCAGCATTGAAAAACACAAAGCTGTAAAACCACCTGGGTGAGATAGGGAGCCTCAGTGGGGAAAGCAGGGCCTAGGCTGCACACAGCACTGTTTTGTGCACTCAGGAGCTCACTTGCTGGATCTACCAGTGCAGTGAGAGTTCAGGATGCCATTTCTAAATTGAGTCGCAATCTCTGAGGTCCCCCAAGCCCAAGGACTATGGGAAGGTCCCCGCCAACCCCCCAACAGCCCTGGCCTGATCACCATGCAAAAGATCCCAGCCTGGCACCCTGACAGTGCCATCTGGGCACCTTGAGAAAGCTAGGCTGCTAGTGCCAGGGTACCACCCTGCCCAAAGGACATGCACCTGGGGGCCTCCGATCTCCTGGGAGACCCTCACGAGTGCCATTCTGTCTGGTCCCCATACTGGAGACCAGTATGGAACAGCACTCGCCCGAGGTCTCCGAAGCAAAGGGGATAGATCCCAACGCCTCGGGTACCTTGGGAAACTGCACATTAAAGTGAGATTAGCTGTCTCACTTTAATATGAGATTTGCCTAAAAGTGATCCCACCCACAATGGGCAGGGTTTACATCTCAACGTCTCGTGTGATCACGTCAGATTTCACGATGCATTGTGAGCCGGGTAGATCCCGGGAGTGGGGTCCCCCGGGTTCTATCGGCCACGCTGCGCTGCACCGAGCTGCATTTCGGGTGCAGTATGGCCATTCATTCACGCCCAGCATAAACATATAGTAAATCACAACTAACTTTCATTGCGGTTGTGGTGAAATAATTGATGCATGGAAGCACAGCTACTCCATAGCACAGTCATTGCATTAAGATACATATAGTGTAAAGGTTTTCTGCAGTGGTGGTGCTTACTGCAGTGTTTTCAGTCCCTTGTCAGTTTACAACACGAATACATGGTGGCACAGTGGTTAGCACTGCTGCTCACAGCACCAGGGACCCAGGCTCCATTCTGGCCTTGGGTGATTGTGTGGAGTTTGCACTTCCCGTGCCTGCATGGGTTTTCTCCCACAGTTCCAAAATGTGCGGGTTAGGTGGATTGGTCATGTTAAAATTCCCCCTTAGTGTCCAAAAATGTGCAAATTAGTTGGGATTATGGGAATAAGAGTGGGACTAGGTGAGGCCCTCTTTCAGAAGGTAAATGCTGACTCAATGGGCTAAATGGCCTCCTGCACTGTAGGGATTCTATGATTCTACCGTCAGATATATAGGCCAGCTAGTTTTATTTTACTGAACAGTTTTTTTCAATTTCAGGAGTTTATTTTTGTAAATGAGAGATAGCAGAATAGAATATTGGAAAATACTAACTGGATCTTTTGTTTCTTGGATTTGGTAGAACAGCATTTCATGATTTTTCGACAGTTTAAATCATCTTCAGGCAACCAGCATACAATAAAATGAATGACTAGATCATTACACTTGGATACAGTAGTTTGCTTGATGTAATACATGATGGACAACTTTAAAAAATAAACTAAAATCTAGTCAATGACCAATTTCTCCAATTTGAAGTTAAGATTAAAAAACCGGAGGCTGAAGGTTCAGTAAAGCTATAGGGCAGATGTACATATACATTGAAAGTGATGGGTTTGCCAGTGCTAAAATTTGCTCTAAATATGATAAATTTATGAGTTGCTCTGATGGCTCAGTTGGTGATGTGCACATTGTGGAATTGAGCCGTAACGGACAAAGGGGGGGTACAGTTTCAATCCCTTGTCCCCTATCTGATTTCAGCCTGGGACGATGCAGCGATCTCTAACCCTCTGAACTAGTAAGAGGAAGACAGCCAGAATTTCCATTCCCAATTTGCTTTTCCTAACCCATTTGAGGATGTGTTTGTATGCGTGCTCATTGGTTGAGAAACAGGATCGTTATTTGACCATTTTATCTACGGTTAAATAACCGGATGATGTTGACTCTTTTCTGATTATGCCTCCGTGGCGCACCTTCAGACTTTTTTTCTACTTCCAAACCGCTATGTAAATTGAAGTTATTGGTGCATGTGAAGAATGACCACTTGGATGGATGCAGTAGCCACGTGTAGTTGGCATCATTTTGCAGTACAAATCAGTTACTTCATGGAAACTAAAGTAAAATTAAAAAAAACAACCACATAGAATTCTTGGAAGCAATAATAGTGCAGGTTTGGTACGCTACTGATTATACTCAGACCAGTTAGTTTAAGACTACGACTAATGATAGTGCCATTTTTCTGGCTTGTAAACCATGGCAGTCTGGTAAATTCACCAAGCTGCCAATTTAGACGTTTCTCGTTTATTAAAATTCTATTCCGTTGACTGTAGTCTGCTTAAAAAAGCTCTGATTTTGAATAATACCAGGGCCAAATTTTCAGCCAAGTTTGGGATTGAGATCAGAGGCAAATGGCAGGTAGCCAATAATCTGCAAATTCTTTTATATAGGGGCCTATATAGGAAAACATACCTGTAAACAATTGGGATTTCAGTCAGCAGTATGGGCTATGTTGGCTGACAAACCAACTTTAACGTGACGGGCTAGGGTAGGAACAGGGCCGGTGCTAGGAATTGCGGGCCCAATTAGAAAAGTGATGGCGGGGCCCCTACTCTACAAAAGTAAAAATTTATGTATGTTTATATTTAGTGTAGTCTGCTCGTCTTTAACCAAAAAAAAACATTAAATACTTGATATACTAAAATTTTGAAACTTACTTACCCGGGCGGAAGGATTTGGCGGCGCAGGGCTGAAGGATTTGTCGACGGTAATGTGGTGCGTTCCCCAAAAGTAAAAACTACCCTATAGTTCCTCTTAGAATACAGAAAAGGCTTCAAACGGTAACTCTGTCGCCGCTGGCGCGGGGCCCCCTTAAGGTGCGGGGCCCAATTTGATGAAATTGGTCAAATAGGCTTAAAACCGGCCCTGGGTAGGAAGTGGGTGGGGGTTGCAGTTGCTCACACAAGTGAGCCCCACACCCAGATTGGCTGCCAGGTGACAGCTGCGGTTGTTGGTCGCCCCCCATCCAAGCTCAAGCCCAGGTTTCTGTGACTATTTTAAAAACCACAAAAAAAGTCACTTGGCCTTTTCCTTTCTCTTGAGGTGGGACCTGCTAACCTGTGAGTGATAGAGAGTCTCCCAGTTTGCCTCCAGCATCTGGAGCCTGCACACCATCCCGTGGTTGGATGGTGAGTCTACTCGCTGGCCGTAAATTGGCTCCCCGTTTCAAAATGGCAGCGGGCCTGTCTCTTAACACACCGCGTGGGGTTGATGTCAAGAGCTAGTCCCCACTTCCTGACCCCTGGATGAAAATTCAGCCCTCGGTCTTTAGTTTATTTTTTAATTTAGAAAATGCCATTTGTTTCCAAATTAAGGGGTAATTTAGCGTGGCCAGTCCACCTACCATGCACATCTTTAGGTTGTGGGGGCGAGACCCAACACTGGAAGAATGTGCAAACTCCACACTGTGACAGTGACCCAGGGCCGGGATTGAATGCAGGGCCTTGGCGCCATGAGGCAGCATTGTTAATCACTGAGCCACTGTGCCGCCTTGTTTTTTATTATTTTAAAGTAGATCTATCTTATTGTTCATGAGAAAGAAGCTTAAAGGATTTATTTTTTGCTAAGTTTAATAATTTCGGCTGAACAAGAGTTGTAGATTTTTAAACTTCTTCAAACAAGTTTCAAATGCCACAAGCAGCAGTCACATTGTCCTGTGTTTTCTAACCAAGCACAGCCCTTATCAAAGTGGAAATGCAGCCTCTGACAAAATGGAGGCTTGTATCTCTCCCAAAGCCCTCACTGGCCCTGTTAACAGATTACAACATTCCAGATGTACTCCTGTGCACAGTACATGGCTCATGTTATTGTGTTACTGACTAATGATAAAAAAGAACAGAATTATTTCACGGCTTTGGGGCTGAAAGTCGAAGCTCAAATTAAGTGATAAGGTGACAGGACTTGGATATCAGAAAAGCTTCATGGCGTGTTATCTTTTAATGGAGTGCTGTTGTTTCAAGCTCCCTAGTGGTGACAACAGCCCCTCCAGAGTCGCACTGAGCAAAGATGTCCAGGAACAGTAGCAGAAGCCTGTCTGCTGAGCGATATTTCCCAATGGAGGGTGCATATTTGCTTTACTCATATCAGTGCTGGGAACTGTCTGAGCTGGCAGCAAGAGCTAGCTTGGGCTCGCACTTCATGACCTTCAGGGTACCAAATAACAGAGCCATGTATGGCCATAGTGTATGGAGTACCCAGCCGATTGGCTAAGATGGAAGATCAAGGCCTTGAACGGCTGACAGGTGTTAGAAATGACAGCACCTGTTTACCAAGTGCTGATTTAATGATCCTGTACATTAGTGGAAGTTTTGACAGAGTTGGCGTATAGAACACAAAGCACATGCCAAATATTTTCATTAACTTTCTTTACAGACTTTCCGCTTTAGATTAAAAGGATTGCGGGTCTTTTTCTGGAGGTTGACCATGTAATTCTATCTGGTGAAACAGCTTATGATGATTGCAGCAACAATATGTTCCAGTGGTGCTCTGACTTAAAAGTTTGTATCGAACCTTTTTCATATGTCTAGCACGTCTGCTTTGAATTTCACCATAAATGGGTCTGATCTCACAAACATGCACTGCAGCCATGAGCATGCCTCAAAGGGGACGTTCCCCACGAGTTTCTGACCATTGAAATTAATGGAGGGAAAATCACCAGGAGCGGCCTGAGATTCCCGAGTATGTTTCTGTGAAGCACTGGGCTTTCCGCCAGGACCAAGCCTTCAGAATATTGGGCCTTGTACACCAAAAATATTGGTGAATTTGAATTCATTTTTCAAAAAATATTCAGAGATCTCTTGATCACCTTCAAATCACATGTTGCGCGGTCTTTCTGTTTGTCGGCATCTTACCACAGACTATTGCAGAATAATAAATAAAACTCTGGCCTATACTGAATTAACTGGTTTCAGTTGGAACACTGGTGGAGCACCACAGAAGAGCAACATGTTTGTCCTGGGCTTAGGAGACATTGCCCTCGATTTCCACTGTCCACTGCTGCACAGTGGCCATTTTGGATATTTGCCAGATGATGAAGATTCCCGTGATCAAAAACCCATTGATTACATCTTTTGCAGACTCACATGTGAAAAATGGCTGCTTCGATGAGCCATTTTCCACATATAGAGCCACAATTTAGTATCAATCCCTTCTCATAGGAGGTGACGAGTAAAACATGATCGGAGGGGGAATGGAAAAGGCGGGAATAAATTAACCTGGTTTGATCTAATTCTGCAAAAATGAAGTGAGGAAAAGTATGAACTGTTGTATAATTTAAACCAATGGAAGGGGCACAATCGCAATACTGAACAGCATAAATTCAGATTTGGTTTTGCAGTAGATTTCTAAAGTTGGTAGGGTGACATTGTTGGGCCGGGCTTTTGCTCCACTATCCTGCTTGGGATCGGGTGAAATGATGGGAGCAGTGGAAAATTACCGCTGCCTCCCCATCCCTGGCTGCGCTTTCCTCATTCTGCTCCCCCACTGCTGACTGCATGTAAATAACCCAGTTTCCCTGCCTTCCTCCTGTACCACTGCTGCCTCCAGGGTGGTGGCAACAATCCTACTTTGCGCTGTTGGAAATGGAGAGCACCCTATGGCATGTCCTATTCCTTATCTCGAAGCCCCTTACTTTGCAGTGAGATTCCACGCCTTTCATTGAGCCTGGTTTGAAACTGGGGGGGGGGGGGAAGAAAAGGCCTTTG
The DNA here is from genome assembly GCF_902713615.1 of Scyliorhinus canicula. Taxonomy (NCBI): domain Eukaryota; kingdom Metazoa; phylum Chordata; class Chondrichthyes; order Carcharhiniformes; family Scyliorhinidae; genus Scyliorhinus; species Scyliorhinus canicula. The sequence continues at coordinate 34,317,276 of NC_052157.1, forward strand.
CAGCGCTGCACATCTCTGCATTCCACTACCACTATCCGCTCCCACCTCAAACCCCACAGATCATTTCAAATGCTCCTACCTTTCCTCTGGTCTTGTGGTGAGTATCCAAAATATCTCTGCTGAATTTTACTTAATTGCAGTGGTGGGCTCCCTGTTGCAGGGACTTTTCCAGCATCTTACCAGCTCGCAACAAGCAGAATGGGTCAGAGTGACAGCAGGTAGAAGACCTTCCTCCAAAGAGATGAGGAAAATATAGACTGCTATCTCTGAAAATTGCTAAATTTTCCTTTTGTTTGTTGGGCTTTTAATATTCATTGAGCAGAGATTTATTAAAATTTGAATTATGCATATAACTGAAATACACTGAAGTAATTTTATGATGAGTTGGTGAATTTGAATATGTCATTAATTGTTCGAGTAATGGTTAGAAAATCTTTAAATACCAAAGTAACCTGTTAGCACAACTCTAAGAATCCTGCCATTGTGGGAAATTTAAACCCCCCCCCTCTCTACTTACTAGCGACAGTTCCGTGATGGCGCTATTATCTTTGTATCCTTAATATCATTGAAATTATGCCAGGTGTAAATGTTTTGTAAATGTGTAACAGCATGCCCTACAAGAGCATGGAGAAATGAATCATAATTACAGTCAAATGTCACATTGTTTTCAGTTATGTTACATTATATTTTGTATGGAATGAACAGAGGGTACATGATAAACAAGTAATCATCAGAGACTAAAGCAGCTTGAGAGTCAGTAAACAGGAAATTAGTTCGAAGGGAGGCTATACAGACTCAAAACCACAAATAAAACCACACAACAGGTCGATACAAGTAACAGGAAAGTATAAAGCATTTGGTACAAGAAAATTAAGAGCAATACAATAATATTTCAAATAATTAAATATGCACTCTGTGCTAAACTGTGGGAATACAAAAGTACCAATCGCAGATCAAGGGCACGATTCTCCGCTCCCCACGCCATGTGGGAGAATCGCGGGAGGGCCGGGCGACTCACGACACACCACCCTGGCACCCCCCGTGATTTTCCCACCCCCCACTCGCAGAATCGGCACTCGTCGTTTTTCATGGCGACCGGCGATTCTTCAGCCCGGATGGACCGAGCAGCCTGACGTTCCCGACCGGTTCACACCAGCGGCAACCACACCTGGTCACTGCCGTCGTGAACATGGCGGCAAATATTTGTTTGTGGCTTGTGGGGGGCGGAGAGGGGAGTGAGCACCACGGCCGTGCTCGGGAGGGGACTGGCCCGCGATCGGTGCCCACCGATCGTCGGGCCGGCGTCTCCAAGGGACGCACTCTTTCCCCTCCGCCGCCCCGCAAGATCAAGCCGCCAAGTCTTGCTGGGCAGCGGAGGGGAAGACGGCAACCACGCATGCGCGGGTTGGAGCCGGCCAACCTGCGCATGCGCGGTTGTCGTCACTTAGGCGCCGCCGTTGCGTCATTCTTGGCGCGCCGTCTTGACACAAGCGTCAAGGCCCGGCGGCCGAGATTTACGGAGCGTCGCTCCTAGCCCCCTTGGGGTGGGAGGGGGGGTGAATAGGGTGCGAGGAGCGGCCTCCGAGGCCGTCGTGAAACTCGGCCTTCCCAATGCCGCGCGGGAGCGGAGAATTCCGCCCCAAGTGTTCAGTTGTGAAGGATATTGTTTGGGCAGTGCCAGCTGAAATCTTTCTTCTTGAGGGCAACTCGGTTTAGATGCTTTCCAGAAAGCCATGCAATAGCATTTTAGAAGATCAGTATAAAAAGAGTCACCAAAATGCAGGGAATTATTGCCAGTGCTTTTTGTTGCTAGTGTTAATTATGCTTTCTTCAACAAATTTCTTGGCACTCAACAAATTTATTGTCTGTGCTGAGCTTTACACTAGTGCTAATCTTGGAGTGTAAATTGGGTACCAAGGTCCAAACTGATGGAAATGGTAAAGTAAGCTCCTGGAGAGAGTTTTACTCCACTTCCTTCTGGTTGGCACCATCTGGTCAGCACTTGATGCTCGATAAAAGCAACATTTACACTGTAGCTGCACAGTTGGTGCAAAACCAGAGCACTCTGCACCAATGCTGTCGTTGAATTTTTGTGAACGTACCTTCATAGAATCGTGGAATGTCTACGGTGCAGACGGAGGCCATTCGGCCCATCGAGCCTGCACCGACCTTTGGAAAAGAGTGCCCTACCTTAGCCGATGCTCCGACCATATCCCAGTAGCCCCACTTAATCTTTTGGACACTAAGAGGCAATTAATTAAGGCCAATCTACCTAACCTGCACATCTTTGGACTGAGGGAGGAAACTGGTGCACCCGGAGGAAACCCACGCAGACACAGTGAGAAAATGCAAACTGCACATAGACAGTCCCCCGAGGCCGGAATTGAACCTGGGTCCTTGGTGCTGTGAGGCAGCAGTGATAACCATTGTGCCGCAGTGCTGCCCTTCTCTGGGTAAAATGTTTATGTCTAAAGAATACTATTTTCCTCTGGTGATTTGTGTGATAGTGAATTAAATTGTCATGCATATTTCCTTTAAATTAATAGGTAAGTGTGTTTAAGACTGGGCAAAAAAAACTATTGCTTTAAGAAGTAAGTAATTGATGAAGCGCAAATAGTATGACATAATTAGAACGCTGGAATTTTTATTTTGGTCTTTATGTTGTGCCCGTATGCCTCTGAAATTTGAGAACCAGTGTTATAAAGTAAAGGCTGTTGGTCCTTTGCCACTGCAAACTATTTGGAAACAGCTGAGCTTTCGCATGGTTTTCAGACAATGATAAGTAGGACAAAGCAAAATAAAACAAACAAGTCTTGTGATATTTTCTCTGGGTACAAGATAATTTTAGATATAAAAGTACTTTAAAACTGCAAGGAAGAAAGGTGTACCTAAACTTTCGTCAGGGCAGGTTTGGGCTGTGGATAGGGGAATGTTCAAATTTATAAAATGGTTAAAAACATTTGCTATTCTTGGGGAGCTTTCTGAATTAAATAGAAGCAAATGCTGAATATAGGTGATGGTGCATTCAGTCTTGAGACTCACCCCTATATTGTCAGAACCAGGAGTCAAAAATACGAGTGCTCACTATTTTAATATCTGTTACTGAATATTTTGTACAGGTGAATATTCTATTTGTGGAGAAATAGTGTGAAACTGTTCCTGGTCATGAAAGGATCAAGAACGAGAGGGCACAGATTTAAAGTGATAAAATTTGCAAAAGAAGCAAATGTGATGAGAGGGGAAAAAAAAACAATGAGCGGTTTGGGCCTGGAATGCACTACCTGGATGTGTGGTGGAGGCAGGTTCAGTGGAGACATTCAAGAGGGCGCTAGATCGTTTCTATTCAAGTAATCATGCAGGGGTATGGGTAAAAGGCAGGGGAATGGCATTAAGTCATGATGCCTGCCTGGAGAGCCGGTACAGTCGTGATGGACCAAATGGCCTCCTTCTGCACCGTAATAATTTTGTGATTCTGCGCACTCAATTTTCTTCCCTTTATTCCCATTCCCCAGATCATTCAGTGATTGGGGAGGCACAACTCTTACTCCCAGGGTGCCACCAGTGCTCCTCTGAAATGTGCTACTTGAGCATATGTAAAGTGACCTGGCGACCAATCTCTCTCTCATTCCACAAGAGCTTGGGCTATGAGAGAGAGAGAGCCACTGGGGATTTCCCCTTTGAGGGTGTGTTGGGGGTGGGGGTGGCAGGCAATGCTATAGTGAGCTATATCATTGTTGAATACTCTGCTTGCAGCTAATTCCTTCACCCCTGCTGGTGCAGTCCTGGACACCAGTCAGGACAGTTGCCTGGTAATTGAAGCCTTTGCTGATGTAAGTAAACTCCAGACACTGGGACGCAGCCAGTTCCTCAGTACTGACCTATCAATGCCATCATGAATCTCCCAACACAAACCAAAAGTAAGATTTTGACTCGGGGAGTTGCCAAGGTATTGACTGATGAGGCAGCTGTTGGGGACCTGATTAAAGAGATCTTTGACTCTTCTGTGCATCAGTCATGGAGTCCTTTCTGCAGTCTGTTGCAATCTTGCCCCAGCCATCCATGCTGCCAGCCAAGGCAAGATTTTAATCGATCATAAAATACACTCTGAGCCTTTACAATCACTAAAATGGCCAAGTAAAGGTGGGGTTTAGAAGTAAATATGGACCACATATCCCCTAGATACCGGGGGACTTTCTTTTTATTCTTACATGCAATATGGGTGACGCTGGCGGGGCCAGCATTTATTGCTCAACCCCAATTGCCCTCAAACTGAGTGGCTTACTAGTGAACTCTTAAAGAGTCAACCACATTGCTGTAGGTCTGGAGCCACATGTTGGCCAGACCAGGTAAGGATGGCATATTTCCCTCCCTGAAGGACATTAATTGATAATTGACTCCTGCTCATCGTTAGACTTTTAATTACAGACCTTTTTGAATAAAAATTTCACTAGCTTCCAAGGCAGGATTCGAACCTGGGTCCCTGGGTTACTAGCTCAGTGACAATACCACTACGCCGCTACCACCCCATAATATTGAGACATTCGAGCACAAAGTGGGACACAAAAATAATGGGCGGAATTTCCCCCCCAAAAATTACAAAGCATCATTTCAGGCACGGCATTTAGTGAGATCTTCCCGCACTTTATTTTTTTGGAGGGGGATTGAAAGTGGCGCAGCCTAAACAGATCGGCAAGCCCGGCTTCACAGTGATCAGGGCATTGTTTTTAAGGGATGCCAGAATCTCAAAGTGACTGTGCCCCTTCACCACCATCCTCACCGGCATCAACCCCCACCCCAAAGGATCTCTGGCATTGGCCAGCAAAGAACCCCCCTCCTTTGCGTCAGCATCAGGCGCCCCACCCCCCCACCCCAAATTGCTGGTATCATCGTGCCCGCCCCTCCCAGGTTAACGACACCCGTTTCGGGGCGGACAAATTCCATCTTTCAGACCCCACGCCTCGGCATGACACTGGCACTGTCCCCTGGCACGGCGTTGGTAGCCTTGCAGAGCCAACCTTTCAGTGCCAGGGTTGTCCACCGAACCCCCCAGTGTGGTTATCGCGTCTAGCCTCCAGTGGTGGAGACCAGTACTGATTCCTGTCGGCTTCCCGTTGCACTAGCAGGTGGGCGAATAGCAGGAACCGGGAGAGTGGGGTTCAAAGCTGATTTTGAATATGTTAATGCTGCTTTTAATATGCTAATCTGGGCATGAAACAGACCAGGTTAGCTGCAACGGGCTGGGAGCATCACGCACTTTTCGGCTCCCGGTGGAGATCCCATTTCGGGCCTCTCCCACATCGCAGCCGGAAAATCGCCCCCAACATATTTAAATCAGGCCCCCACAGTGCAATATGCCTTGAGCATCACAAAGACTGAGATGAGGTGTGAGGCTTTGCCTTCATCAAAAGCAGTATTGGGTGGATTTTCCGTTGGGCACATTGGATCATGTGTCTTGCAGCCAATTGCACACAAAGTAATGTGCAAGCTAGCTTCCAATTTCCTGCTTTATTACATGGTCACAGTAAGCTCTTACTAGAAACCTGTCAGTCATGGGAGCATGTTGATTCACTGGTGGGGATATCCAGAACTGCAGCAACGAGTTAATGACTACAGCAGCTGTTTGAATAAAGAATGGTTGCTTGCTTTGCACCGTTCCCACAGGAGAGCAGTCAACTAAACGTTTATCCAACTCAATTTGTCAAACTTTGTAAATCATCCAATACTTTGCAAATAGCATTTACAATATGCAGTATTTTATTTGCATCATTCATATCCTTCCGTGCTGTGTAACTCTGACATACAAACTGGATCAATCACATAACAAGGACTTCAGTTTGAAATATTCAAAATAAGCTGGGTACAGCACTAAGCCAAAATTAGGGAGCACTTTTTGACACGAAGCACTTGACTAAAGTTAAATAAATGCAAAGATCGCTCATGAGAATATAAATTGGTCCCATTTTATTTCAACATTGCGCAGAGAATAAAGTTTTGTTTGTATGGGAATAAAGCAATAGCGGATGTAATTGTAAACTTCGATAATCATATCAGAGGATAATGATGGGAATTGTACCTTGAGCTGTTGCACAATGGCTGTTGCCACTCATGGTCATGCCCAATCAGATATATCTTCTCCGGGAACCTGGTGTATAGATTCTACTGATGTCAGTTTCAGCCTCTTCAGTTTTCACCATGACCTCTGCTACTCGCTGCAGGTTGGCCTCCTCCCTCATAACAGGACCTTTTGCATGATAAGGCTGTGGCGTGTACAACTGCTACTAATAATCACGTAGTAATCAGCATTCAGCTCGAGCTGTTAAGAAACTACCTGCTGAGAGGGAAGTATTGGGCTGGCCATTAATTCTTATAGAATACAGGTCGGATGTGCGAGTCAGGATTTTTATATAATTAAATCCCACAAGTTGGTTTAAATGTAAGTTGAGCTTTTGCATCCTTTAGGTGTGAGTGCTGTGCACCAACATTGAAGGGTCTGCAGACATTCTTGTGGCAGACTAGTTGAGTGGGTGAGCCATTTCCTGCTTTTACCCCACAACCCTGCACAACCCGTGGGGCAAATCCACTCCTGTCCATCAAGTTTGTGTTATACTTAGTCTTCTGCCAAGAAAGCAGTCAGGGCTCAGAATAGGAGGTCTCGCCTGTTCCGTCTTCCTTCTTTTTCAAAAGAGAAAGGGAAACTTGCTGGATCCACAAGTGGAACATCTAGTTCCCCAGCCATTGGTCTGCTGTGGCTCACTTGACTTCAGATTTACTGTGTTGATACCACATTTGGGATATTTATGGGTAGGGAATGTGCAGAAAATCCAAAAACAGCCAAAGAAGCCGGGACACAGTTACTTGCAAGCCAGTAACTCTATCAGTGGGAGGTCGCAGTGTGGGACACCTGAGGATGGTCCCTAGCATTTGGGAGGAGTGGGGAAAGAGAGGCCACGATTGGGAGATAAATGAAAGAGATGCCATTGGGAGTGGTGAGGGGTGGAAGAAGTTGGAGATCAGGGTTGTGGGATGGTGTGCAAAGATCTGCGTATTTAACTTGATAGGCTTGATGGTTTTACTCTACCACCTCCATATGGTCAACACCCAGGGCCTGCTAGGGCTCAGCGAGAATTATTATAGAATTTAGAGAGCAGAAGGAGGCCATTCGGCCCATCGAGTCTGCACTGGCTCTTGGAAAGAGCACCCTGCCCAAGCCCACACCCCCACCCTATCCCAGTAACCCCACCCAACACTAAGGGCAATTTTGGACACTAACGGCAATTGAGCATGGCCAATCCACCTAACCTGCACATCTTTGGACGGTGGGAGTATACTGGAGCACCTGGAGGAAATCCATGCACACACGGGGAGAACGTGCAGACTCCCCACAGACAGTGACCCAAGCCGGGAATCGAACCTGGGACCCTGGAGCTGTGAAGCAATTGTGCTAACCACTATGCTACCGTGCTGCCCAAATTATCATTCTCAACTTTGCATGTGAGGCAATACACTGCTGGATTCTCTGATAATCCTTTGAGCTACGAAATGCAATAGCCTAGAAACTCTGATCCAGAAAGTTTAAACTTCCGATGGGTAATTACCCTGCACCAGGAGCTGTCCGACACTCCAATTTAAATCGGAAACTTCGGATGATTCCAACTCTCCGAGCAGAATAGTGTAATCCAGGAAAGGCGGGATTAAAACCACTTCTAATTCCTGGGTAACTATATTGGGGATCCTGGCAATCTCCCCACCTGAATCCCTGAACCACCTCTTACCACACACGGTAGCACAAGTGGATAGTACTGTGGCTTTACAGCACCAGGTTCCCAAGTTCGATTCCCCGCTGGGTCACTGTCTGTGCGGAGTCTGCATGTTCTCCCCGTGTCTGCGTGGGTTTCTTCCGGGTGCTCCGGTTTCCTCCCACAGTCCAAAGCCGTGCAGGTTAGGTGGATTGGCCATGATAAATTGCCCTTAGTGTACAAAAAGGTGAGGAGAGGTTATTGGGTTACGGGGATAGGGTGTAAGTGAGGGCTAAAGTGGGTCAGTGAAGACTCGATGGGCCAAATGGCCTCCTTCTGCACTGTATATTCTGTGTTCTATGTACATATAGACAAACAATGTGTCCCCCACCCCTCTCATCTATTGTGTCCATTTGCCGATTCACTTACCTTCTCCCTGGCCTCTTGAAGAAGCAGTGTGCGACCTTTAAACCTACTGCTTTATAGAATTTACAGTGCAGAAGGAAACAATTTGGCCCATCGAGTCTGCACCGGCTCTTGGAAAGAGCACCCTACCCAAGGTCAACACCTCCTCCCTATCCCCATAACCCAGTAACCCCACCCAACACTAAGGGCAATTTTATCATTGCCAATCTACCTAACCTGCACATCTTTGGACTGTGGGAGGAAACCGGAGGAAACCCACGCACACACGGGGAGGATGTGCAGACTCCACAGCTAGTGCCATAGAAAGGGTTTGTGCTTTCACTTTCCGCTAACACTGCACAGAACGGACTTGGGAACCAGGTATGCTGCACATTTCTCACCAAGCCTGGGTCGGAAGTCCATGTGACAAATGTGCAGTTGCCGACCTGGGATAAGTAAAAAGGAATGAAGTGGCAACCCAACTGTGATTGCCACTCCTCTGAGGTACTGGCCCAGAATCCCTGTACAAGGGTCCAAGCTGATCTGCATTTGTGGTGTTCTGATGTTGACCTCACCATCAGGATTGTTCTCTCGTGCAAGCTGAGCAGGTTGAGCACATCCTGTTCATTTGTTTGCATAAATTACAGATAGAATGAGCGTGCTGTGCATATTATGGAAATAATTCTCGGGGGGGGAGGGGGGGGGAGGATAAATCTAATATAATTTTTTCTGCAATTTGAGCTAGTATTTTATGAATAAAAATGACTAAAATTGATCATTTGTGCGGGAGAGGGAAATGCTTGTCCTTTCTATTTAGATTTTTGTGTTATATATGGTTGATTTTAATTCCAGCTTTTTATACCATATGTGTGTCCAAGATGAACACTGAAGAACTGCATATACATGAATAATGCATATCACAGGTCAAAAAGAACATTGAGTTCCTGGTCTGTTACTAATGTGCATATAAATCACTGGTCCAAATTCTGAAAACTCAAATAAATCATAAAATCCCTACCTTGCAGAGGGATAAGGCCATTCAGCCCATCGAGACTGCACCGACCCTCCAAAAGAGCACTCTACCCAGATCCACTCTCCTGCCCACCCCACCCTATCCCTGTAACACCACTTGAACATCCCTGGACACTAAGGGGCAATTTAGCATGGCCAATACACCTAACCTGCAAATCTTTGGACTGAGGAAGGAAACTGGAGCACCAGGTGGAAACCCACACAGATACAGGAAGGGCGTGCAAAATCTACTCAGCCACCCAAGACGGAAATCAAACCCAGGTCCCTGACACTGTGAGGCAGCAGTGCCGCCATTTGTGTGCTACCTGGATTACAGTCTTGGAAGAGGTTTTCCTACATCTATTTGTTTGTTTGTGATTTTAAAAAAAAACTTTCATGGGATGGTGGTGTCGTCACTGGCATTTATTGTCCATACCTAAATGCCCTTGAATTGAGAGACTTGCTGGGCCATTTCAGACAGCAGTTAAGAGTCAGCCAGATTGCTGTGGGTGGAGTCACATGTTTGTAGTTTCTGCTGAATGATCCTTTCCCTTCTCATTTTTTTTTCTCTTTATCTGCGTTATCTTCCCTTTCTCACCTCGTCTCAACTGAAATAATCTATCTCTTTTTTTTAAAAAAACACCCAAGTAGATTAGCTTTTGCCCCACTTTCATCTTGGGCTGTGTATTCATTGTTGAGGCTGCACAGTGATCTTTCCAAAGAGTAGTCATGTGTTCAGGGCAAGAAATGCCCTGTACTGACTTTCACCCCATTGTTTTAGCCACTACAAGAATTCCTTGCCAAAAAGTTCCCTGTCCTATCACAAACAAACCGAGAAGACTCAAATGTATAATTAATTTCCCTCAATAATTAGTCCTGCGGTCCATATGCTATGCTTGTCTTTATCAGGCGATGTGGAGATGCCGGCGTTGGACTGGGGTGAGCACAGTAAGAAGTCTTACAACATCAGGTTAAAGTCCAACTGTTCTTTATCAGAAGTCCATCCGACATCATTCAGCTGATCTCAAGTGTTTAATGGCCTGAAAAACTCCTCATCTTTAAATATCTTATTTTCAAATCGCTTCATGACCTTGCCCCCACCGCCCCATCTCTGTAATGTCCGGGATCCCGGCACTCCTTCATTCTCAACAGTTGCTCATCCCTTATTTTAATCACTCTATCATTGACGGCTGCACTTTTGTTTGCCGAGTAATTCCCTACCCCACCGCTTTCATCTTTGAAGATGCTCCTTTAGACCTATGTCTTTGACCAAGCTTATGGTCACTATCCTAATGTGGCTCAGTCTAAATTTTAGTTGATTGAGTTTGTGTGAAATGCCTTGCTATATTTTACTGTATTACTACATTAATGGTGCTGAAAAATACAAGTTGTTGTTGTGAGATTGGAACAAAATGCTTCCAGTCCACCTCTGAAATCTTTTTCTAAATTTTAATTCATATTTAACGGGATGTGGGCTTCGCTGGCTAGGCCAGCATTTGTTGCCCATCCCTAATTGCCCTCGAGAGGGTGGTGGTGAGCTGCTTTCTTCAAACGCTGCAGTCCATATGGTGTGGGAGGGAGTAGGAGGGAGTTTCAGGATTTTGACCCAGCGACAGTGAAGGAGCGGCAATATATTTCCACGTCAGGATGGTGATGTCATAATTGTGCACACACTTATTTCTTCAGATGAATTCTTTCTCGACTATAAATTATGTCTGAACTGCTTTATCAAAGCAGTAAAACATAATGAGCATGCCCCAGGTTTTCTATTAATGCACGGGGCCTGGATGGGAAGACTAGTGACTGTTTAAATTTTTAAATTTTTCTTTTCTTTATAAATTTAAAGTACCCAATTCATATTTTTTTTTCAATTGAGGGGCAATTTAGTGTGACCAATCCACCTACCCTGTATATCTTTGGGTTGTGGGGGTGAAACGCACGCAGGCACTGGAGAATGTGCAAACTCCACGCAGAAGGTGACCTGGGATCGAACCCAGATCCTCGGCACCGTGAGACAGCAGTGTTAACTACTGTGCCACCGTGCCACCCACTATTTGAATTTCTAAAGAGTTCAGATGTGCATTGAGACTACAAAAGGTAGAAGTTTGTCTTGGGAAGTAGCACAAAAATGGGCGGCATCAATATTCTGTTTCATTGACTTCAGTATACAGGACGGATAACTGGTACCTGATGTGATATTTCTCACTAACACTCAAAGTGAATCTCTACCCCTAGAACTTTCAGAATAAAAGTTCTACTGTAGACATTTTGTTTTCATTTAGTTTATAACCTCTGAACTCTCTAAATTGCATTTGTGCATGATGACACCTACAAGTATGCTCTGTCATGCACGTAATTGGTTTAAGCATTTTCTTCTGACCTATTTCCATAATGTGTCAGTTTGCATTAAAATATATGATAAAGCATTCCACCCATGTGTAAGGCACGTTTCCATATCAAAAGCAGGGCTCCCTCACTTCACCTCCAATGTATTTTGCCCTTACCTCAAGTGCGTTTAACATTTCCTTTCAAGTCCTGGACAATTTACTGAAACAATCTTGGAAAATAATTGAGTAGCAGTTCACATCATGTGAAACGAGAGGAGCTGTGTAAAATCATTCGAATTTTAAATCTGCAGACAGCTGCTGTAGTCTTCATGTATCTTATTAAAGGTGAATGAGAATGGACTTCATCCTACAGTTTTTTGACCCAAAATAAGTTAACGATGGTAAAGCAGCTCTCTCATTTTAAATGATTGACGGGTACTTATTTCTCAATGTTGAAATGTGCAATCCTACAGTTTAGTCTTGCTGCAGTTGTGCAGTTTTCTTCTTATTGAGTGCAAAGGTGGCTGCCCTTTGACTTAGCTCCAGATTCATAAAGGTGTCCACTAAAACCGAGATAGATTTTGGGGTGGTGCTGGGTGAGGGGCATCATAAACTTTATATATCTAATCAGTGAACGGTTATTGTCAAAGCAGGTTTGTAGTTGTGTGTGAATTTTCCAATTGTATTTCAGACCTTAAGAAAGAAAGGACATAATGACTGTGATAGCCCAGACCCAGATGATTCTTTTGAGCACAGTCCGCTCATGGAGGACAAATACAGAAAGCTTAATGAAGATAATGATGTAATGTTCAAGCGCTATGGTGTAAGTACCTTCATCTGGTATTCTTTGTGTTGATTCTTTAAATCTGCTAGGCACTTAACAAGAAAGAACACAGAGGCTGCGACAGTCCAGAGCCCGATTCTTCATATGTGCTCACCCCACACACAGAGGAAAAATATAAAAAAATTAATGAAGAGTTTGATAACATGATGAGGAATCACAAACTCGCAGTAAGTAGATTTTGGCATGTGGTCCTTTTGCTTGAGAAGACATTGATTTCCTTGCTACCCGATTGCCTGCTCTTTGACCGAAGAAGACTGCATGAAGACAACTGAACAGAGCGTGAAGGAACACAGAATGAGACCTAATTCACAAAACATGCACCTAATCTCATGAGCTGATTCAGAACTAACTCATTTAAATTACCATGGCTGGAATGAATCACCCTTTGCATACTGTGTAATTTCAGTTATTGCACGCCTCCAGCATTATTATGATTTTCCATCTCACAACTCATTATCACTGTGGTGTATAATAATGTGACTGTGGATTAATGTACAGAATAATCCACTCTTAACATTTGTAGTTTGAACATGGTGTGTGCCAAACTGATCCAAACTTTTTTATTAAGATGTTAGATGTTGCATTTGGAAGAATGTGTCTTTCCCAATCATGTCTTAAAATTTATGGAGCACCAGCCTAAGCTTTCAAGTATATTTTAGTTTTGGAACTGCCCTTTGGATTAATCAGCCAGCAAGTTATAATCTCAATCAATCAAAGAAAAATAATAATCACTTTTGCAAAAGGCACAACTTGTTTTGTTGGTTTCCTCCATATAAATCACATTTGCTAAAGGGAGGATACATAATCAAACATTAAGCTGATCCTTAGTAGAACCAAATACTTGAATTGTGTTTTTGCCCTTTAAATATTTTACTGACATGTTTGTACATAGAGCAAAATATTTCACGGTATTGGTTGTGTTAATGTTTGAGTGCTGAATTGTATAGATGGTAGAAGAAGATAGCTAGAAACCATTTTGAGCCAAGGATATATGGGCTTGGGTGTGTTAACAGTGCTAGCTGATTATGGGGCAAAACCTTGATATTTACATGATGAAATAATTGGTGTTGTTTTTGACAACTTTAAAAACATCATGCAATTTTACATGTTTATTTGCCAAATTCTTTCTATTGAATTCTATTTTGCTTTACTGTGGCAAATGTGGGCATATCAACTTTTGTCATTTTATTCATACAACAGTAGGAAAGATTTAAAGGACTGCACTTGCACATATCAACTCCTGTATCTAAACTGCACCTGACACCATTAAGATGGCTTCTGGTAGCTCAAGTGGGTAGAGGTACTAATATTGCAATGCAACACTGGAGACCAGAAATTTCTTAGATTTTTTTCCCTGCTGAGCTAGCAAATCGAAGAGCAGGGGTGAGGGTGTTAAAATTGTTCTTAGCATGCATGGCAATATTGGGTAAGATTCTTGAAACATGTGGCTCGTAAGTGAGGATGTGGTAGGGCTCTGCTGCTGAGACATGTTAACACTCACTCTGCCCTGGCTTGGGTTTGAGAAATAAACATTGGGTCCAGGTGTTTGTCTGGGAAGCTGCACCCCAGCATGAGTCACTTCCTCAGGGGAAGAGGAAACAATATCTGAAGGTTGGGAGTGAAATTACATCAAAGACAAGGGTGTATGGATTTATAATGGCAAATTGCCAGATGCACATGGGTGGGTGGTTTCTGACTAGTAGACCCAGTATGAATTTTTCTTTTGCGTCATGCAGCATGATTCATCCGGAAGCAAATTCTTGAAAGAATGTGATCAAAAATGTCATCATGTAACAAAATGTAAAGCTGTAATTACATGAAGTTCAAATGTAGAATTTTGTTGCAAATGTGCAATTGTTCAAATGTTTATGTTCATTTAATGGATGGCTGAAAAACTAAAAGTAAATATGTCACAAATAAGTTGAAGCAAAATTAATTTTCATTTTAACAATGTGCTTATTAAATGCAATGCTTTTTCTTTTGATTTACTATTTATGATTTATTTAATCCACTGGATCATTTTATAATAGATCATGTTAATTTGTGTAGGCCAGCACAAGAATTTTGTAATGAGAAACTTGGGGTGGAATTAATCCAGACTATCGTGACGGAAAACATGGTGGTCAGGCCCACTTTAACATGGGAGAGGCCATGCATCAGTCCTGTGGGAAACCCTCCTGTGATTAAGTCAAAAGTTGGAGGAGCCAAGACAAGAAACCTGCCCATCCATTGTGGGATGTCAATTAGGTTCATTAATCTGTCAAATTACACCAATTATTCTTGAGCCCACCGGAATTTAGTGGTGGCTTGGGGATTAAGTGGGAGTCTCGCAGCTCGTCCGAGCTTCCTGAAGGCTGCCCATCAAACCATGCCAGGTTTACCAGCAGTCTACTTTGTGTGTATGTGTTTGGGGGAGGAGGGAACAGGGAGGTTCAGATCTTGGCTCCAGAATTATGACTGTGTTTAATACTTAACCTTCAAATTGAGATTAACAACTGTTGCAAATTGAGAAAATACTGAGGAAAATTACTGCACATGATTACCACTAAAAAATTTACCTTCAGGCTAAACAGTCCCAATGGACCTCCATATTTCTCTTTTTGAAGGTATACTGAATAATGTTCATTATTTTACCGCAGTTGGTAACTTGCATTTTTTCATTAATCCGAGTAAATTTTGCCTTTTGAAAGAAGTTACCATTTGAAGTTTGCACAAAATATTACTGTTCAATACATTTCATTGTGTTTATTATTACAAAATTCTTGTTTGTAACTTGTCCTAAAACCTAATGTGTTGCCTGTCAGTGGCATGTGCCAGCTAACATTCTTGTTTTAACTTTGTACTGTTTTTGAGAAGTGTGCTAATCTGTGCTGTAAAGTTACAATAATGTACTAATGTCAAATATAACAATTTTTGATTTAATCTATTTATTTTTGCTGATTTACACACAATTTCTTTGCCACTCAAAATATAGTTTTACTTTTAAATATTAAACTCATTTTATTGAACAGAGTTATTATAATCAATCTCCTTTGTGGAGGTTTTGCTTGGAAATGGATAATATCACAACTGGAAAATGTTACGTTTCTGCCTCTTTAACCACATATGTAATGATATTAAAACACAAGCACAATATCTGGCAAGGTACATATTTTGAGGAAAATGTAATTGGTGGTGTTCTGCTCACTGTTATTTGGCCCTGATTGGTAGTGCTGCATCAAAGTGCACTCCTTTATGAGCTCATCTGTCCTGTTGTTTTGGATCAATAATTAATCAGAATTATTATTCCAGCTGTCACATTTCGATGTGATTGTAAAGTGATTAATGTGGTAAAATTAAAGAAAATAATTGAAAAGTAGAGAATACCTGTAGTTCCATCTAGAGCATTTCTTTCAAATCTAGATTATTATAGAATAGATTTCCAAAGCGCTCACTGATGAAGCGGTACCTCATCTGCTGTGATAGCGTATTGCAAACCCATGGGATCATTGTCACAATTGTCACTCCTCGACTTGTGAGAACTTAGAGAATTGGCCTCCGTATGTATAGAGAATTGCCCCCCCCCCCCCCCCCCCCCCCCCCCCCCCCACCCCCCCACCCCCCCCACCCTGCATGTATAGATAGCCAATGCTTGTGGAACAGCAGAATGATGTATTTTAACACCAGTTTAGGGAGGCTTGCAGCTAAACTGTTGCTGTATTAATTATACCGGGACTGGGGTAGTGGTTCTTGCAAGATTGGGCGAATGAATTATGTATGTTCTTGCCTTTATGCTTGCTTGCTTGTGGGTGGCTCCATACCGTATCATTTTAGGATTGTGCTAATTTATCTTAAATGCTAGATTCCTATGTACGTTAAAAACAATCAGCATATCATGAACTCAGTTAATCACAGGACATCTTTGCTATTTCTTTTGTTGAGGTGACACATATTAGCAATGAACTAATGCATTTTCTGATTTCCTTGCAGCCTGGTTTGCCGCAACAAAACTTCGCAATGCCAGTTGCAGTTCCAGTGAGCAACCCAAATACCCTAACTTACAGCCACCCAGGAAGCTCTCTTGTAACTCATTCATTGATAACCACATCTCTAACAGATACCAGCATGCTTTCGCCTACACTGCCCAGAAATGTTGTGTCACCAGGTGCTCCGCAGAGACCACCAAGCAACGGTACTGCAAGTATACTTGTATTTCTAACTATTGCAGGGAAAACACTGTTGTGGAAGGTGTCCAGTTGTTGTTATTTTCTTCCCACAGCTAGTGATGTTCAGGGTGGACTTTCATCTGTTCCCATAGCTAGTTTTTTTTTTCCTGGAACAGGTCGCCAGAGGCTTGTAATTTGAGGGGCGCCGCTCCGCATCAAACGTGGCTGACCAGCAGCCTCTCCCGCTCTTACTGCCTGACTTGGCTTGTTGGAAGGATTTTGTAGGATGATGCTCAACCTGTTTGGCCACATTATGAACACCCCTTCCTTCGCCGTAAAATCCTGGGATGGGGCACAATCCCAGAGCTTTTGACTCAGAGGCAGGGATGCTAACCCACTGCACCACAAGGCCTTCATACCAAGTAATCAGAAACTCTCTTAATTAGTAAGATCCCATGCAAAGGGATAGCGTTTTATTAGATTGGGCATTTGTAAGTAAATTAATTAGAACAATGCCATAACTGGAGTAACTTGATGGAATAGAAATAAGATTTAAACTTTAAACTAAAAATACCCCAAATCGTCAGAATTTTTCTGAAAGTCGTGGGTAATTTTCTCAGCGGTTTGGGAGCCTTACCCATTGACAGTGCATGTCGGGTGCATATAGTACACAAGAATTGCCACCAATATCTATTCAAAAACTTGTAAAGAGTATACCCTGATGTCCTCCCCAGCTGGCAAGGCTACATACCAGAAACTATCCTTGAAGTCACATCCCTGGCAGCACTGGAATTGCTTTTCAAAGTTCAGCAACAACAACTTTTGTTTATATTGTGCCTTTAGCATCGCACGTCCCAAAGTGCTGCGCAAGAGCAGGATAAAACAAAATATGACACTAAACCGCTTGAGATATTTGGTCAGATGACCAAAACTTGGTCAAAGGGGTAGAATTTATGGAGTGTCTTGAAGGAGGAAAACAAGATGGAGAGGTACAGGGAGGGAATTCTAGAGCTCTGGGGCCTTGGGGTGTGACATCTCAGCAAAACAAACATGAATCCTCTCCGCTACTTTAAAAGCATTGTCCAAAGCACAAGTTATTGCTATTTATTATCTAATCTGCCATCTTTTGATCTTCAAACTGCTAGAGGTTTAAATTAAGAGAATCAATTAATTCTGACATAGGGTACAGGTAAAACCTTTGATGAAGAAGAATCGGCCGTACATCTATAATTTTCACCCAAGTCTCGAGAGGTGTTTAACAAATGTCGGACCGGTCCCAATGCTGGAATTCTGGACCCCATTCCTGGGCTGTCTTAACAGATGCGGACTGATGCATGTCAAAAGCCTACATCTGGCATTCCTGACCTGGCCAGCTCCATTGCAGAGTCCTACTCCACAATCTTCATAGAATTGGGCCAGGTTTTTAAAGAGTTCCCTCAGAAGAGTCGTAAACCTTAGTCTGCGCGAGGGAACTTTTTAAAAGGTAAATTCAAAAAGTATTTGTCGTGTCCACTATACCAAGTCCACACTTTCCTGTGCCCCCCCCACCCCAAGTCCCTTCATGTCCCTATGTAAGCTAAGGCATTTCTATGACACTGTCTAGAGGCAATGAACACATAGTGAATACTGAGATGTGTACAAAAAAAGTTTTTTTTAAATAATTAATCCATTCATAACTTTCATGTTGAAGGAGTCTTTACTACAAGCTAATAAAAATTTCAATCATCCAAGCCCTTTAAAGTATCAATAACAAAATACACAAACCCTTGAATCACTTGTATAAACAGACATTGTGAAATTGACAGCAGAGATCATAGAGCCTGAGCTGTCAATCTCGCAACATTTCCTCTAGGGAGCAGATGTTTTACTACTCTTACGGTTGTCTGAGCGCTCAGCCAAGTATAGAGATGTCTGAGAACCCAGACATTTGTTATGTTTGCTGCAACAGCAGAAGACTGCAGATGCTTTGGCCAGAATTCTCCAGTCGTTTGCTGGCAGTGGAATTCTCTGGTCCCACCGCAGCACATCCCCATCCAGGGATTTCTTGGCGACGTGGGGTGGCCTCAGTGGGAATTTCAATTGACAGCGCCGGGAACAGTGAACCGCGCCGTCTCCCACTGCCTCGCACCACACAGCTGAGAGGCCGGAGAATCCTGCTCATTGTGTTTTCATTTTAACTGGGGAAAAAGTCCTATGGACAAGCGGGCCTTTTAAACCCCCGCCTTTAAACGCAGCAGCCCCTCCTCCCTCCGAATGTTTTCCTGGGTTAACTGGCCTGACTCCAGCTCACACCCATCTTCCAGCAATGGAAATCCCGTATTTGCAGCCCCCCCCCCCCCCCCCCCCCCCCCCCCCCCCCCCCGCCCCGGCTGGTGGGTGGAGCTGGGAATTTTCCTGATTCCTGCTACCCGCCTCGAGGATGAAAATCCAGGCCAATGTTAGATGAATATGCCAAACAGATTTTTGAAAGTGCAATCTTAAGTTTACAAAAACTGTTTGAGGTGATATCACACCATGCAGCATATATATTGTGCATCAAATGTTTCAGTCTTGTGTTTTAACATAGGTATCAATCAATTTGTTGAAATGGTTGCTGCCCACATTAAGAAATTTTACTTAAGAAATCGGTATGAATAAAAATGATATTATGACATGATTTCAGTCCCACCTGTATTTGTCAAAATGCCTGTTGTTGTTTGCCCTTCAATGCCTGTTGCTGTTTGCCCTTCAAAGTGTCAGCTGAGCTTACTAGGCAGCTCTGTCATCTGAGCCAGAGAGTTGTGGATTCAAGCCCCACTAAATACTAGAATGTGGTACCAAGGGAGTTGCTCCATCATCAAGCATGCTAGGGTATATATCCATTTGCAAGCATCACTATGTTGATTTAACCCAAGTCACTGGCATAGGCAGCAACTGAGGCCTCTACCTACACATTCTTCAATTGCAGCAATGAAGGATACTATGCAAGCCGTACAGGGCATGTGCTGTCTGCCTGCTTCCAGGGAATTGATTTCAGTCTGCACAGCACTATCCCATGCTGTTGTTAATCACAATCAAAAGAGAAGATTATTTGGTTGTTCATTTGATGGCACAGTGACACAGTGGTTAGCACTGCTGCCTCACAGCGCCAGGCATCTGGGTTCGATTTCGACCTTGGGTGAGTGTCCCTGTGGAGTTCACACGTTCTCCCCGTGTCAGCATGTGTTTCCTCCAGATACTCTGGTTTCCTTTCAAGTCCAAAGATGTGCAGGTTAGGTGGATTGGCCATGATAAATTGACCCTTAGTGTCCAACGGTTAGGTGGGGTTACAAGTATATGGCAGGGTAGTGGGCCTGGATAGAGTGCTCTGTCAGAGGGTTGGTGCAGACCCGATGGGCTGAATGGCCT
Organism: Scyliorhinus canicula; assembly: GCF_902713615.1. Lineage (NCBI taxonomy): Eukaryota > Metazoa > Chordata > Chondrichthyes > Carcharhiniformes > Scyliorhinidae > Scyliorhinus > Scyliorhinus canicula. The sequence goes on from NC_052157.1 coordinate 34,337,131, forward strand.
CCTCTGCAATGTAGTCATTCCATGATTCTATGATTTGCCGTTTGATGGACCTTGTGCACAACTCAGCCACCATATTTATCTACTTAACCACAATGACGGGGAAATGGTGAGATAGCGGTTATGTCAATGGGCTAGTAATCCAGTGGCAAGGCTAATGCTTTGGTGACATGGGCTCAAATCGCACCAGGCAGCTGGTAGAAATTTAATTTAAAAATATAAAGCTAGTGTCAGCAATGACAACTATCACTGATTGTCCTTCAAACTCACCTGATTCACTAATGTCCTTTAGGAAAGGAAACCTGCCATTCCTACCTGATCTGGCCTACAAATGACTCCAGACCCACTGCAATCATAGAATCATAGAAATTTTACAGTGCTTAAGGAGACCATTCGGCCCATCAAGTCTGCACCGGCCCTTACAAAGAGAACCTACTGAAGCCCACGTCTCTACCCTATCCTCGTAACCCCTACTTAAAATTTTTGGACACTAAGGGCAATTTAGCATTGCTAATCCACCTAACATCATTACACTGTGGGAGGAAACAAGAGCACCCGGAAGAAATCAACACAGACAGTGGGAGAAAGTGCAAACTCTGCACAGACAGTGACCCAATCCGGGAATCGAACCTGGGACCCTGGGGCTGTGAAGCAACTGTGCTAACCACTATGCTACCATGCTGCCCCCTAATTGGCAATGTGACCCCTAATTGCTTTCTGAAATAGCTTAGCAAGCTGTTCAGTTCTAGGGTAATTACGGATGAGCAACTAATGCTGGCTTTGCCAGCAACACCAACATTCCAAGGCGGAAAATTAGGACTGTCCTTCAGAAGCATTATTGGGCATCATCTTTGGTCATCATGAGGATGTGATAAGATTATAAATAAATGCAACTTTAGTTTCTTTCTAAGGAAATGGGTGAGATGTTGAAATTACAACTCCAGATGTTTATTACAGGCTTATAATAGTGTTTTAAATTGATGGACTTCACAAACCTTTCAAATGTTTTCAAATATGCATTACATCATCCAATTTTGGAGGGCAAAGATTGAGGGCACGATCTTCCAGCTCCAGTGGGATATTCCGGTCTCACACCGGCAGACCGGCTTCCCGGTGACGAGGGGTAGAGTGCCGGGGAAACCCGTTGACTATGGCAGGATTGGTCAATCCCAAAAAGCACGCGGTAGGTTGGTCGGTAAATCGCGCCCAACACGCAGAACATACAATTTAGATAGATAGTTATCATGGGATTTTGTGGATTTAATTTCCTTCCCCAAGTGCAGCTAATTAATGGTGGTTTGACCCAAAAAGCTGAGGGGAAAGCATGAGCACTCGTTGCAGTCCTCTAAATAGTACATACACCCTGATGTATACCTGTGGTGTAACTTGTTGGTGAATATTCTATTTGGCTAGTTTTCTTGTCCATATGCTTCAACATGTGTCATTATCTTTGAAAATTCTGTTAAGTATTATCCTGCTAAACTGCTGCATGTTTAATTTGCAATTTTAAAAAGCCTTGTACTGATTGTATTTTCAGTGAAAATTCCATGAATTTTTTTTAAAGGTAATTTATATTTCTATATATCTATAGAGTACATTTTGGACCAGTTTTATTGGTAAAATATATTGAGGATGTGTTTTTGGTGCCTTAGATTTAAAGCTGGATTTTTCCTCTGTTTTACTTTAGGTGGAATGATGGGTGAACTTACGATGCCAAATGGTGCAGGCACCAGCCCTGTGGGTAAGCAAGAAATTGGCATAGACTCAATACCTTCAGGCTTTGTTTAACCTGCTGTCACTAGAATTTAATTGCACTCTGGTGTACATATCGACTTTGTACAATAGTGTTATGGGTTGGTAGCCCGTTTCACATCTCTTCTGATTTTTTTATTTCCATTGAACTCGAGCGCTGGATGTTTAAAACGGGCTGACGACTTGTTATCACCCGTTTTACACTGTTGCGCAAAATTAATATGGAAGCTTGCTCGTCCTTACCAGCTGGAGTCAGCCAGAAATCTTTTCCGGGACAGGTGACTTCAGGAATTTATGCTGTTGTGATGGCATTTTGGTCAGGTAATCTTCAGTCTATTTTCTGGTCAACTTGTCATGTTCAGATCAGTTTCCTTAGCACTTTCTTTCTCCTGCTTTCCATAATAAAGTTGACTCTTTTTTTGATGTACATCGAGACAAATCTGTTGATTTTCATTTCATTTATTTTTGTTCATTGGGTACAAAAAGGTAAAGTTGTGGTTGAGAATAGCCACACATTCCTTTTTAATTTTTGTCCAACCTTCAAAAAAACTTTTTTTGGAATTACATATTTGCCGAGTCTCCTCTGCATTGGTACAAACATCTAATCAATAAACAAATACAATTATCTGATAAATACAGCCATCAATCAAATAGATAAATCAAACCTGGAATCCTGCTCTGTTGCTTGGTAGCCAGTACGTAAATTGTTGAAAATAATATTCCTCTTGATTCAGCATCTTGTTTGCCAACCTGTATATATTTTAAATTTTTCCAATTAAGGGGCAATGTAGCACAGCTAATCCATCTACCCTGCACAGCTTTGGGTTGTGGGGGTGAGACCCAGGCACCTTTGTAAAATGGGGTGGGATTCTCCGTTCCTCGCCACTAAGATCAGGGGCGGGATTCTCCTCTACCCGGCGGGGCGGGGGGTCCCGGCGTAGCGGAGTGGCGCCAACCACTCTGGCATCGGGCCTCCCCAGGGGCCAAGCCCTCACAATGAGGGACTAGGCCCGCGCCGGAGCGGTTGGCACCACGCCGACTGGCGCCCAAACCGGCGCCGGGGCTGGCCGAAAGGCCGGTTCGCGCTTGCGCCGGTGCGTCAGCTGCCCCGATCGTAGGCCTGGCCACCGCGGGGGCACCCCCCGGGGTCTGATCACCCCGGGGGCCCGCTCGCACCGCCGATCCCGCCGCCACCAGAGGTGGTTCAAACCACGGCGACGGGAGAGACCTCCCAGCGGTGGGACTTCGGCCCATCGCGGGCCGGAGAATCGCCGCAGGGTGCTCGCCGATCGGCGGGGGGTGATTCCCGCCCCTGCCAATTCCCGGGTGGCAGAGAATTTCTGCCATGGCGGGGGCGGGATTTTCGACGGCCCCGGGCGCTTCTCCGACCCTGCAGGGGGTCGGAGAATTTCGCCCCAGGAATCCCGATCAGACGGGGCATCCTGAATTGGCAAAATAACGGGATCGGTGCTAGGCGGCCCCAATCTTGGTCCTGACCCGCTGTCCATAGCCAGAACTTGTAAACAGCTGATATGCATTCATTTAAATGTAATTAACAGGTTGGAAACCCAAATCTCCACCTCCCCATTATGCCCGGTTCCACCCCCCATCCCCCAATGGGAACTGCACCGGGCAAGCTTTAGTGCAAGTGTTGACAAGTGCAGTCCTGGAGTGCTGGGCTCTGAGGAGGCGACGTGGATGGGTTCAAGAAGGTTAGCCCATTGGTCAAGTGCTTCTCTGCCACTGCCAAGCTGAAGAGGGAGGATGTCCCAAGGTACTGTATAAGAGTTTGACCCAGGGACCCTCTCCCAGGATGGTTGGGGGGGCGGGGGGGTTGCTTCTGGACTGCCCCTTCCATCCCTGGGCAAACTGGTGTGGTGATCTCAGGCAGTCCACTGTTCAAAATCATCATACTTGTCTGACCTGTTTGAACATTGAAGTGGCCTTTTCATTCTGAAATGCTCTTTCTGACAGCTAATGAGCAGATCATACAGTTCATTGAAAATGCAAACCATTAAGACTTTCCCTTTCTTCACATCACTGGTGCTTTTTGAAGTGGCTGAGTCTTCCTGGAAAGTCCACACAACTTGAATCCCCTAAGATCCTTTGAAATGTATGGGCTGAGATTCTCCGCAAATGCAGAGAATTGTAAAGGCTGCCGTGGGACAGGCAGTGACACACGGCAGCCTTCACGCCCACTTCCGGGGCCGATTCTACCCCCGGGCGGGGCTAGGAGCGCGGCCCCGTGCGTCACGGCGGCGCGGCCTTGTCGACGGTCGGCAAGCGTCACGCCGGCTGACGCGGCCAATGACGTCGGCAACACATGCGCAGGTTGGACACCGCCAACCCGCGCATGCGCAGTTGGCGTCTTTTCCCTCAGCCGCCCCGCAAGAGGGCGGGAGGGTGTGAAAAATGTCGGGAGGCCCTCCCTCTATTCTCCCACCCGGCGTGGGGGGCGGAGAATCGGGCCCCACGGAATTTGTCCAATTTCACAGTTTAGTAACTTTTGCCTTTGAGAACTTAATGGCTTAAACACAGCAGGCTGGAGGTTTGTTTATTTATCTTTCCCTTCAGGCTTGAATGCATCTAAAGTACCCACTGTAAAGCACCTAAAGTGCCCTGTTCCTAGTGGCAACCTTTTCTGTTTGACAGCTGCTGGCCACTTCACAAATGTTAACTGCTTTCATTTCCTCTTTTCTAACCGCAGAAAGTATTGAGCATTGTTAAAGTGGCCAGCAGCTGCCAATCAAAACAAAGTTGTGCGTAAACGTTATAGTTAGAATCAATAGAGAGTGCTTCAGTTACATTCAAATGTAAAGGGGACAAGTGAGGTTTGCATCATTAAATTCTGCACAATGATTCAACAGCAATTCCTGCACTGAGATCTTGTCCTTTCTTATTTAGTAGTTGTATCTTTCCAGCAGCCTCTCATGTGAAATTTCCTTACCTGGGGATTAACATTTGGCCTACTTAAAGTAATCTCTTAACTGGATGCAATATAATCTTCTACTATACCAACTCCTGCATTTTACAATACCAGGTATTAAGTCAATCCGATTTACACATCCGATTCCCAACTTCCTTTTCCCTTCAAACTCTTTGAGCATGTTGACACTCAAATCTGTGCCTATCTTTTCACAACTCATGTTTGAACCTATACACGAATTGGGCTTATTTCCCTTGCCAACCATCAATATTAGCTCTAGCAGTTCCCAAATCTGTTTATGTTGCAGTTTTGGGTATTTCATCAAATTTTCTTCACATAATGGCTTGGTAGAAGTTTTTGTTCTTTGTAATCTGTTTCACCCCAAGCTGAGTTTCTGATCCTTTTTTCTCCCAATTAACAAGACCATCTATTTTTGCCGTCATAGCGTGGCGCACCTCTGCCCTACCTCAACCCATCTGCACTTTAAAACCATATCTATGCCTTTTTCGCCGCAAAATTTGACTTTTGCTGCTCCATGACTAACCGACCCTTCATAAGCTTCATCCGATCCAAAACTGTGGTGCCCTTAGCCTCGTGCATCCATTGTCATCGTTGCCTCAATGGGGTATTATCTTTCCTATTCTCTGGTTTTTATAAGCCTCCCTCACTCCACGGGCGGTATTCTCCGCTCCCGCGCGGCATCGGGAAGGCCGTTGTGGACCTGGCCGTGTTTCCCGACGGCCTTGGAGGCTGCTCCTCGCACCCTATTCAACCCCCCCCCCCCCCCCAGGGGGCTAGGAGCGGCGCTCCGTAAATCTCGGCCGCCGGGCCTTGACGCTTGCGTCAAGGTGGCGTGCCGAGAATGACGCGACGGCGGCGCCTAAATGACGTCAGCCGCGCATGCGCAGGTTGGCCGGCTCCAACCCAAGCATGCGCGGTTGCCGTCTTCCCCTCCGCTGCCCCGCAAGACGTGGTGGCTTGATCTTGCGGGACGGAGGAGGGGAAAGAGTGCGTCTCTTGGAGACGCCGGCCCGACGATCAGTGGGCACCGATCACGGGCCAGTCCCCTCCCGAGCACGGCCGTGGTGCTCACTCCCCTCTCCGCCCCACACAAGCCACAAACAAACCTTTGGCGCCATGTTCACGATGGCAGCGACCAGGTGTGGTTGCCGCCGGCGTGAACAGGTCTGGAACGTCAGGCCGCTCGGCCCATCCGGGCCGGAGAATCGCCGATCGCCGTGAAAGGCGGCGATGCGGCGATTCTCCGAGCGGGGGGTGGGAGAATCGCGGGGGGGGGGTGTCGTGAATCGCCCGCCCCTCCCGCAATTCTCCCACCCGGTGTGGGGAGCAGAGAATCGTGCCCCACGTCTCAATGTTATCTACCCATCCAATTTTTATTCTTTCTCTTCTGATTTTATCCTCAATTTGGCCTTCAGTTGTTGCTGGGACAAGGCTTTGTTTCTAATGCCTGTACTTGGCTATCTTTCTCTATCGAACTGTACTTTTGATTCCTGAACTACTGCTCTACTATCTAACCCACCCATTTATCTTTCTGTCTGTTCAGCTGATTCTGTGCATCCTCTGCCATTATCCACATTTCATAAGCTGTAGTTCTCCTCTCGCCCTCTTTCTTCAGTCCAACTCTTGCATCAGTAGAGTGCAACACTCCACACTAGTGACTATGCTCGACCTTTTGCAGCTTCATCCTGATGCTTTTGCACTTCCAGATGCTACTTAAGTCACTGGTCACAGTCCTACCATGGCTAATCAGTCTTGGATGTAACTTTGTGTCCACTGCATTGAGCCTCGGTATTTGAATTTGTCGATTGCAATGATGAGATTGATGCTTCCAACCTGACTTTCCCATTGCCATTTAGAGCCATAACATTTGGTCTTTACCTCATTGAAGTTCAGTCCAAATGATTCACTGGGTCTTGGAATAAGCTGCCTGGGAGAGTGGCGGAGGGGGAGTTCCATAGGAGGTTTCAAAAGTGAGCTGGATACATATTTGAAAGTGATGAATTTAGAGGGCTATGGAGATGGGACTGGGAATGGGGCTAGCTAGGTTGCTCTTTTGGGAGCCAGTACAGACACAGTGAGCTGAATGGCCTCCTTCTCTGGTGTAAATGACAAACAAACTAACAAATAAATAATCCTACATAAAGGCAAAACCAGCATTACCCTGCCAGTGTCCTGCATATATAATTTGTTCAGGCAGTGAATGTGGGTGCCGCCTGCTGAACTTTGGCTTTTTGTGAAATTATACCCTTAAATTTGTATCATCAATTCAGTTTGATTTGTCAAGAAGTGAGCCATTTTATGTTTGATAAATAGATCGCTATTTGAAGCAGGAAAGAAACTAATGGCAATTTAGCATGACCAATTCACCTAACCTGCATATCTTTGGACTGTGGGAGGAAACCAGAACACCCGGACAAAACCCACGCAGTCACTCGCAGAACGTACAAACTCCACACAGACAGTAATCTGAGGCCGGAATTGAACCTGGGGTCCCTGGTGCTGTGAGGCAACAGTGCTAATAACCACTGAGCCAACATGCCGCCCATGTGTATGGCCTCATGTTCTTTCTGGAACGTTACCCGAGGACACTGTCTTTTTTTTTTAACTAACATTTTATTAAGGCATTAATGGTTTTATAACAACGAATGATACAAATGTAAACATAATTCAATGCGCAACACCTGCCCCCCCCCCCCCCCCCCCCCCCCAAACCAACAACCATACCCCGCCATCCCGGCCCATACACACACTCCCCAAGTACCTCCATCTCCTCTCACCACTAAATTAAACTAACTCCCCCTTATTCCCCAACCAATCTGCTAACAGTTCAGTTTTCCCCATAGAAGTCGATAAACTGCTGCCACCTCCGAACGGACCCTAACACTGATCCCGTTAGGGCGAACTTGAATTTTTCAAGCCTGAGAAACCCAGCCATGTCGCTAACCCATACTCCCGATTTCGGGGGCTCTGAGTCCCTCCACGCCAATAAGATCTGTCTCCGGGCTACCAAGGAGGCAGAGGCCAAAACGTCAGCCTCTCTCGCCCCCTGGACTCCCGGGTCTTCCGACACTCCAAAGATCGCCACCTCTGGACTCGGTACCTCACTCGCTTTTAGCACCGTGGACATGGAGGAGGATTTGATGTCTTCCATTTGTCAGTATGTGATCATTTTAAAAAAAAAACAGTCATATTGTAAGAAACAAATCCTGAAGCTTAGTGCTCTTATAGGTGTATGACAGATGGTGCATGTTCTATATTTAGACTAGCTGCAAAGCGACATTTAGCATATCAGCAAAGTTTTGAAAATGGCACTTGGAATCTAACATGTATATATTTTGACCGCTTAATGTGATTAATCAGTAAAACCTGAGCAATTCTAACTCTATTCCTCAGCGCTGACCTCTGCATACTCTGCAAATCGCTTTAAGTGAAACTCGTTAATTTTCGCAAATCTAAATTTTACAAGCTGCGTATTGTTTCTCGAGCCAGGAATAAACTTGATTTTAAAATGCACGTATCAAGCTTGCGTAATGTGTAATTGACTATACTTATGAAATGTGTTCTTGGCTAACAAATGCTCTTGGGGATAGGATCTGAGGCTGATAGAAACGAGGCTGGTGCACAGCAATTCCTGTTGACACCTTCCCAATTTTTCAGTACAGCTCATCGAAGTACGAGTGAGCTAGTCAAAATTCTTCGGCCTACACCAGGCAGGACGCAAAGTTTAGCACATCAGTACAATAAATAGGGGGTGGCACAAGTGAAAGTTCATTCAAACATCACACCAGCTCTCCATTTACTTTTACTCTAAACATTGTGCCTTTGTAGCTCAATTGTGTTAATTTCCATGCTCTAATAATGCTGGAATTAAATTTACAGCATAAAAAGGACTAATGTCATCCCTTATTGGGTTTTTCATTTTATAGTTAATTGTTCACATCATCCAAATATTAAAAGATAACATTGCTACACAAGAAACATATCAATATGGTGTAATGTAATATTTTCCTAAAACACTCAACAGAATTTTGTTCACTCAAATGACGGTTTCAAGTTTGCATCAGTTAATACCAAGCCTTGTATTGATTGCAAAGCCAGTAACATGTAAGCTGAGCAGGACTTCTGAACATCCAGCAAGCATTTGGAATATGTCATACCATTGAGCTCCTGGTACACAATAGCCTGCCAGCTAACTGTGCCTGTTGTATGCTATGTGAAGTGGAACAGCAGGTGCAGATTAAGGATGAATCCTGGAACTGAGACCCCAGTGAGGCCCTGATGGATCATCAGCTGTTGTTTTTACCTTTCGAGTGGAGGAGGAGGCAGCTTTCGAAAGAGCTCAGTATGTCAGCAGGGATGTCAGTTTCACATTCATGGCATGCTTGTTGTTTGTTGCCAGTGTTGTTGGGAAATAGACCCCAGCCCGCTAGAAATGAATCTCATGATTTAAAGGGGAAGAAAGTTTTTTTTAATTTAGTGTACCCAATTAATTTTTTCCAATTAAGGGGCAATTTAGCATGGCCAATCCACCTACCCTGCATATCTTTGAGTTGTGGGGATGAGACCCACGCAAACATGGGGAGAATGTGCAAACTCCACACGGACAGTGACCCAGAGCCAGGATTAAACCTGGGACCTCGGCGCCATGAGGCAGCAATGCTAACCACTGCGCCACCGTGCTGCCCTAAAGGGGAAGAACATTGAATTAGATTTAGATGTCCTTACACGTATTTCAGAGTGGGTTAGCACTGTTGCTTCACAGTGCCAGGGACCATGGTTCGATACCCGGCTTGGGTTGCTGTCAGTGCGGAGTCTGCAAGTTCTCCCCGTGTCTGCGTGGATTTCCTCCGGGTGCTCTGGTTCTCTCCCACAAGTCCAGTTCTGAAAGACGTGCTTCTTTGGTGAATTGGACATTCTGAATTTTCCTGCAGTGGACCCGAACAGGCGCCGAGCTGTGGCAACTAGGGTATTTTCCACTGTAACTTTTTTTTAAAATAATTTTTATTGGAATTTTTTACAGAAAATATAAAATATAACAACAATCAATGAAATGCAACAAAATAACCCATAACAACTGTAACACCCCCCCCCCAGACCGCCTCAACGCATGTATCATATCCCCCCCACCTCCCCAACCCCAACAAAAGAACTTAAAAATAAATTTAAATTAAATAAACAAACATAGTCATCGTTCTCCCCCCCCTTTTCCCTCCCCCCTCCCCCCCGGGTTGCTGCTGCTGCTGACCCAGTACCCTATCGTTGAGCCAGAAAGTCGAGGAAAGGTTGCCACCGCCTAAAGAACCCTTGTACCGACACTCTCAGGGCGAATTTGACCTTCTCTAGCTTAATAAAACCCGCCATGTCATTGATCCAGGTCTCCACGCTTGGGGGCCTCGCATCCTTCCATTGTAGCAAAATCCTTTGCCGGGCTACTAGTGACACAAAGGCCAGAACACCGGCCTCTTTCGCCTCCTGCACTCCCGGCTCCACCCCAACCCCAAAAATCGTGAGTCCCCAGCCTGGCTTGACCCTGGATCCTACCACCCTCAACACCGTCCTCGCCACCCCCTTCCAGAACTCCTCCAGTGCCGGGCATGCCCAGAACATATGGGCATGGTTCGCTGGACTCCCCGAGCACCTGACACACCTGTCTTCACCCCCAAAGAACCTACTCATCCTCGTCCCAGCCATGTGGGCCCTGTGCAGCACCTTGAATTGAATGAGGCTAAGCCGCGCACACGAGGAGGAAGAATTAACCCTCTCCAGGGCATCAGCCCATGTCCCGTCTTCGATCTGTTCCCCTAGTTCCCCCTCCCACTTAGTTTTCAGCTCCTCTACTGATGCCTCCTCCACCTCCTGCATAACCTTGTAGATATCAGATATCTTCCCCTCTCCGACCCAGACCCCCGAAAGCACCCTGTCACTCACCCCTCTCGCGGGAAGCGAAGGGAATCCTTCCACCTGCCGTCTAGCAAATGCCTTTACCTGCAGATACCTGAACATGTTCCCCGGGGAGAGCCCAAATTTCTCCTCCAACTCCCCCAGGCTCGCAAACCTCCCATCAATAAACAGGTCCCTCAGCTGTCTGATGCCCGCTCTGTGCCAACCCTGAAATCCCCCATCAATGTTCCCCGGGACGAACCTATGGTTCCCCCTTAACGGAGCCTCCATCGAGCCCCCCACTTCTCCCCTATGTCGCCTCCACTGCCCCCAAATCTTGAGGGTAGCCGCCACCACCGGACTCGTGGTATACCTCATAGGAGGGAACGGCCACGGTGCCGTTACCAGGGCCCCCAAGCTTGTATCTCCACAGGACTCCCTCTCCATCCATTTCCATGCTGCCCCCTCCCCCTCCATCACCCACTTGCGCACCATCGACACATTGGCTGCCCAGTAGTACCCCGAGAGATTGGGTAATGCCAGCCCCCCCCCCATCTCTACCCCGCTCCAAGAAGACCCTCTTCACCCTCGGGGTCCCATGCGCCCAAACAAAGCTCATGATGCTGCTGGTCACCCTTCTAAAAAGGCCCTAGGGATAAAGATGGGCAAACACTGGAAGAGGAACAAGAACCTCGGGAGAACCGTCATTTTGACGGACTGCACTCTACCCGCCAGTGATAGCGGCACCATGTCCCACCTTTTAAATTCCTCCTCCATCTGCTCCACCAGCCTGGTAAAATTAAGCTTATGGAGAGTCCCCCAACTCCTGGCCACCTGCACCCCCAGATATCTGAAACTCTTCACTGCCCTCTTAAACGGGAGCCTCCCAATTCCCTCCTCCTGATCTCCCGGGTGTACTACAAATACCTCGCTCTTGCCTAAATTTAACTTATAGCCCGAGAAGCCCCCAAATTCCGCTAACAGCTCCATCACCCCCGGCATTCCCCCTTCTGGGTCCACAACATACAACAGCAGGTCGTCCGCATACAGCGATACCTGATTTTCCTCCCCACCCCGCACCAGGCCCCTCCATCTCCCTGACTCCCTCAATGCCATAGCCAGAGGTTCAATCGCCAGTGCAAAGAGCAAGGGGGACAGGGGGCACCCCTGCCTGGTCCCACGGTAGAGCCTAAAGTACTCCGATCTCCTTCCATTTGTAACTACACTCGCCATCGGAGCCGCGCAGAGCAGCCTCACCCATTTGATGAATCCCTCCCCAAATCCAAACCGCTCCAGCACCTCCCACAGGTACCCCCACTCAACTCTATCAAACGCTTTCTCTGCGTCCAGCGCCACCACTATCTCCACCTCCCCCTCCACTGCCGGCATCATGATAACGTTTAGCAGTGTCCGCACATTCGTGTTGAGCTGCCGTCCTTTGACAAATCCTGTCTGATCTTCGTGTATCACCCCTGGCACACAATCCTCTATCCTGGTGGCCAGGGTCGTCGCCAGCAACTTGGCGTCAACATTGAGGAGCGAGATAGGCCTGTATGATCCTCACTGCAAGGGGTCCTTATCCCGCTTTAGGATCAGAGAGATCAGTGCCCGCGACATCGTCGGGGGCAAAGCCCCCCCCCCTCCCATGCCTCATTGAAGGCTCGCACCAACAGGGGGCCCACCAGATCCGCATACGTTTTATAAAATTCCACCGGGAACCCGTCCGGCCCCGGGGCCTTACCTGACTGCATTTGTCCAATCCCCCTGACTAGCTCCTCCAACTCTATCGGCGCCCCCAGCCCCTCTACCAGCTCCTCTTGAACCCTTGGGAGACATAGCCTGTTCATGAAGCTCTCCATCCCCCCTCTCCCCATCGGAGGTTCCGACCGGTACAGTTCCTCGTAGAAGTCCCTAAAGATCCCATTTACTTCTGTCCCCTTCTGCACTACATTCCCACCCCCATCCGTCACTCCACCAATTTCCCTAGCAACATCTCGCCTACGGAGCTGATGCGCCAACATCCTGCTCGCCTTCTCCCCATACTCATATACCGCGCCCTGCGCCCTCCTCCACTGTGTCTCCGCCTTTCTGGTGGTCAACAAGTCAAGTTCCCCCAGCAACCCCTCCTCCGGTGCCTCCGCGTATCTCCTGTCCACATCCAGGAGCTCCCCCACCAGTCTCTTCATCTCCCTCCTCTCCCTCCTTTCCCTATGGGCACGGATGGAGATCAGCTCCCCCCGGATCTCTGCTTTCAGAGCCTCCCAGACCATCCCCACCCGGACCTCCCCCATCTCATTGGTGTCAAGATACCCCTCAATACTTCTCCGGACCCTCCTATACACCACCTCATCAGCCAGCATCCCCACATCCAGGCGCCAGAGCGGGCGCTGGTCCCGCGCCTCCCCCATCTCCAGATCAACCCAGTGCGGAGCATGGTCTGAAATTGCTATGGCCGAATACTCGGCATCCTGCACCCTCGGGATCAATCCCCTGCTCAGGACGAAAAAATCTATTCGTGAATAAACCCTATGGACATGGGAGAAAAAGGAATACTCCCGCGCTCTCGGTCTCCCAAACCTCCAGGGATTCACCCCTCCCATCTGGTCCATGAATCCCCTTAGTACTTTGGCCGCCGCCGGTCTCCTACCCGTCCTTGAACTGGACTGGTCCAGTGGGGGAATCAAGCACTGTGTTAAGGTCTCCCCCATGATCAGGCCCCCTGCCTCCAGGTCCGGAATGCGGCCCAACAAGCGCCTCATGAAGCCAGCATCATCCCAATTCGGGGCATATACATTAACCAGCACCACCTTCTCTCCCTGCAGCCTACCCTTCACCATAATATATCTGCCCTCCTTGTCCGACACCACCTCAGCCGCCTCGAACGCCACCCTCTTCTCCACCAGAATCGCCACCCCCCCCGGTTCTTCGCATCCAATCCTGAGTGATAAACCTGCCCCACCCACCCTTTCCTCAGACGAACCTGGTCCGCCACCTTCAGGTGGGTCTCCTGGAGCATAGCCACGTCCGCCTTCAACCCCTTCAGATGAGAAAATACCCTAGTTCTCTTAACCGGCCCATTCAGCCCCCTCACGTTCCAGGTAATCAGCCGGATCAGAGGGCAATCCGCCCCCCCTCCCCCGCCGGCTAGCCATAGCTTGTCGACTGCTCGCCCCAGGCCAGCTCGCCCCGCCCGACCCGTTCCCCATGGCGATAACGCCTCTCCTCTATCCCCCCCGGCCCACACCAGCTCCTTCCTGACCATTCCAGCATCAACCCGGTATCTCCCCCCCCCCCCCCCCCCCCCCCCCCCCCCCCCCCCCCGGGCTAGGACCCCTCCTAGCCGCTACGCTCCCGCCAAAACCTATCCCCTCCCGGCATGGGGTCATCCCCCTCTTGCCGCACCTCCTTGGCACCGCTTCAGCGCGGGAAAGAAAACCAGTAGAGGCCACGCCCCCACCGCCAGCTCCGCCCCCCCTGCCCCGCGGCGCGGGAAACCAGAGGAAAGCCCGCGCTTTCACACTGCCACACCCCACCCTTCTGACGCAGCTCCCCAAAATCCAGTTTCACCCTAACCCCCAGCCCCGTACAGAAGAGAACATATAAAATACAAACTCCCGACATTCCCCACATACCCCACACCCATACCCAACAAACAGACCCACCCGGAAACCGAGCAAAAAGAAAACCAGCATAAAAAACACACGTGTCAAAGTTAAAGAACAGTAACAGCGAAAACAGCAACGGCCATAGTGTGTCCCCAGGCCCTAGTTCGAGTCCAGCTTCTCCGCCTGTACAAAGGCCCACGCCTCCTCCGGGGACTCGAAGTAGTGGTGCCGGTCCTTGTATGTCACCCACAGGCGCGCAGGCTGCACCAATCCCCAACATTCATCCGCCCCCTCCATCCTCCTTTCATGGGCATGGCTCCTCCAGGCCCTGGCCCTTGGCAGTGCCACCCAAGTACCCTGGCACTGCCAAGCTGGCACCTTGGGTGTGCTCCTGCCAGTTATTCAGTACTACACAGGCACCCTGAAAGTGCCAGGGTGGCAGTACTAAGGTGCCAGCCTGGCAGTGCCAAGGTGCCCACGATCCATGGGGAGGTCCAGAGAGCCATCCTGCCCTTCCCCTGACCACCAGGGGCCCCCAATGGCCCAGGAGACCGTCTGAGTACCGTTCTGCCTGGTCCATGTTTGTGTGGACCAGTACTGATGGCTAGGGACTCCCTGGGGAGGCTGTTGGATGCCGGCCGGCGGATAGATCCTGGGTGAGCACGCCCAAGTGGGTTTCAAACCTACTTGGGTGCATGAAGCTTGGTCACGCCCATTGTGGGCCAGATCACAACGCCTCGCGAGATCTGGGTGGATCTCACAAGGCCTGCTGGCTGTCGGGAAACCCACGGGAGACTTCTCCTGGCATCTACCGGCCACGCCACACTCCTATTCGGGCGCAACGCAGCAGGTAGATCGTGCCCTAAATGTCTAGAGAAAAGGCGTGAGCAGAAACCCAAGAAGGAAATGTTTGGCATCATTTGAAAAGTACACATTACTAGGTTTATTTAACCAACTTGCTTTACAGTGAAATTGGATAATTGAAATTAATGAATTATTTTTGTTTTTCTATTCATTCTTGAGGTGTAAGTTTCACTGACAGGAGCAGCATTTAATGTATCCCTAGCTGCCCTTGAGAAGGTAGTGGTGAGCAGCTTTCTTCATGTGCCGCAGTCCAGCTGGTGAAGGCACCATTTGATACAGGGTGCCTGGCTAGGCCATTTCAGAGGACAGTTGAGTGTTAACTACTTTCCTGTGGATTTGGAGGGACTAGCATGAACTTGAACTTTAATTCTCTCCCCCCCCCTCCCCCTCCCCCTCCCCCTCCCCCAGCTGCTGTGGTGGGATTTTAACTCGTGGTTTAGGACATTGATCCAGACCTTGAGAGTACTAGTCTAGTAACATTACAGTTACGCTACCATTCCTCAAATTTTGCCCTGATTGATTTTGCTCCCAGAAACAATCCATTGTTGCCCGTAGAAGACACAATCTGATTATTCCTGACTGGGAAGTTCTTCATTGATCTCGCTCTTATGTGGGTTCCATGTAATGTGGCCCCCCCCCTGCAAAGAACTATTTCGATTCCGGGATCACCGCATAAAAGGTTTGCAATTAAAATTCTCATCTGATGAATTCAAGCCCCAGTATGCACATCAGAAAGAAATATATGGGTCAGCAGATTGTATTGCACATCGATACTCACTTGTGTAATGCTTTTATTGCAAGTTATTTTAAATTTGCAACACTGGTTAATAACTGTGAAATGGTTTTTTAATATGGTAGGAGGCATTTTACTCATTCGTTATTGGGATTCGGGCATTGCTGGCAAGGCCAGGATTTATTACCCATTCCTAATTGCCCTTGGGAAGGTGGTGGCGAGTCGCTCTCTTGAGCCACTGCAGTCCATGTGGTGAAGGTGGACCCACAGAGCTGTTAAGGAGGGAGTAGGTCAGCACGAAAAGAGTTGAAGTGATGTTCAGAATTTATATCGTCACCAAGGAACCTAGATAATGAACAAAATGCACTTAGGAATCGTTTTTTTTTTTTACCCAACCAGCTTCAGCTACTTTCTGCCAGCCATTGTACAATAACATTGACAGGAATCTTTGCAGCCCAGGTGCCTCTCCTGCTTGGAGCTGAATGTGCAGCAAATGGCTTGCAAAGGGAAACCAATTTAATTCCACAAATTTTGTAGAATTGCTGAGAAACATATATGGTTACCCATTACCTTGTGTTTTGGTTCACCCCAAAAAACAAACATGGAGATAATAAGTAGACGATGGGCCGAATGGCCTCCTCCTACACTGTAACTTCTATGATTCTATGCAAAATCTTTGAAAATTCACAGACCGTCTCTGTGTCACACATGCGTGTATGCAAAAGTGTTTTCAAGCATATTACTTGGGCTGTGATTTGATAGCCAAATGTTATAGCCAGTGATCAGAATATTACTTGTTATTGGGGTTAGAGAACATATGTTATCATGATTTTTAAACCAGGAAAACGTGAGGTAAACAAAAGAACGTCTAGAGCAGGGGTGGGCAAACTACGGCCCGCGGGCCGCATGCGGCCCGCCAAAGGTATTTCTGCGGCCCACCACGTCATTAAAAAAAAGAAAAAAAAAAATTTTTTTTTTTTTAAATTTTTTTTTAAAGGTTAATGGGTGGGGGGGCTGTTGGGTTACTTACTGGCATAGGGTGGATACGTTGACTTGAGTAGGGTGATCATTGCTTGGCACAACGTCGAGGGCCGAAGGGCCTGTTCTGTGCTGTACTGTTCTATGTTCTATATGAGGCGCCCAGAATCATAACCGGGTGAAGTAATTATTTTACTTAATATACTATGCGGCCCTTTGTGAATTGTGAATTTCTGAATGCGGCCCTTGCACGGAAAAGTTTGCCCACCCCTGGTCTAGAGTATTTTCCTAGTCAGAGTAAGTTTCAGGAAAATCGTAGTTTGCATGTGTGTGTTCCTGTAACTTCATGACATGCCGCTCAGTGAGGTTGCGTGTGATTTGGAGCTCGACTGGTGAGCACTGTCACTCCAATTTATAAAACAATTTGTCATGTCAACATAGCATTTTGAAAATGCCACATTCTAATGAGATAAACAATGTACTTTCGCTGATTGGAACACCTCACATCTTTTGGAGGAATCCCACACAGAATATTTCTTATGTGACCAGATTTAAACCTCTCACCCCCTCTGCATGCCTTAATGGCAGTATGCTGTCTTTAAATATGGTTTTGCAGTAAAGCCATCTCTTTTGGCGTCAGGGCACCATCATTTTAAAAACTAAAATTGCAGGATGAACAACTCAACATGTTTTGAAAAAGTTTTGTTTAAAAATGAAATCCCAACCAGAAGAAAATTTGTTCTCCCCAGAAAAGCTCGAATCAGAGTGTGCCACTGGTCCCAGTCACCGCATCCTTTCAAAGTACAAGAAACCATCACTTTTACAAGTGCAATTTTCTTCCCTGCTGGCTGTTTTGCCATTTAATTCACATTCTCATCCTCTCCCTCCAAAGCTGACCTGAGCCCAGGTCGGTGCCCCTGTTGCACTCAAACCACCAGTGAGGAGATTTGCAAGTTTTCCTCTGACTTTTTGGTTTCCCTTCTCACTGTTATTTTCATTATAAGTTTTAAACTTTTTCATTTTGTTTCACCAGCTGGCAGTTAAATTCTGAAACATGAAAGTATAAAAACTTTTTTTTAAATTTTTCATCACCATTGATTATAAAAAGGATCCTGCTACAGTGCAGACTTTGTTTGCACTGGAGTGCTCAACTTGGTGCATTTGAGTGCTACAGTGAGAGTTTGGTGACTGAGGGAGTTAGGTGAAGAGGGAGAAAGGTGCTCCTTACATTTCATTTCCTATATTTATCAAAGAGCGTGAAGGGAGCCAGGAGTTTGGAGTACAGCTGACTGGAATCAGAGTCGGAGGGCGGAGGCCCAGTTGGTCTACGGGGCAGCGAATTCTGTAAAGTAAGAGGGGATGGCGGCTAGGGCAGTTGCATGCTCCTCCTGTAGGATGTGGGTGGTGAGGGATACCACTGGTGTCCCCACTCACTATACCTGCGGGAAGTGCACCCAACTCCAGCTCCTCAGAGACCGTGTTAGGGAGCTGGAGCTGGATGAACTTCGGATTATCCGGGAGGCAGAGGGGGTTATCAAGAAGAGTTACAGGGAGGTAGCCACACCCAAGGTACTGAACAAGAGTAGCTGGGTTACAGTCAGGGAAAGGAAAACTAACAGGCAGACAGTGCAGGGATCCCTCGTGGCCGTTCCCCTTCAAAACAAGTATACCATTTTAGATGCTGTTGGGGGGGATGACCTACCGGGGGAAGACCCTAGAGGCCAGGTCTCTGGCACTGAGTCTGGCTCTGGGGCTGAGAAGGGAAGGGGGGAGCATAGAAAATCTATAGTAATAGGAGATTCAATGGTTAGGGCAATAGATAGGAGATTCTGTGGTCGCGAGCGAGACTCCCGGAAGGTATGTTGCCTCCCGGGTGCCAGGGCCAGGGATGTCTCGGATCGTGTCTTCAGGATCCTGAAGGGGGAGGGTGAGCAGCCAGAAGTCGTGGTGCACATTGGTACCAACGACGTAGGTAGGGCAAGGGGTGTGGAGGTAATAAACAAGTTTAGGGAGTTAGGCTGGAAGTTAAAGGCCAGGACAGACAGAGTTGTCATCTCTGGTTTGTGATAGCGAGGCTAGGAATAGGGAGAGAGTGCAGTTGAACATGTGGTGCAGGAATGGTGTAGGAGGGAGGGCTTCAGGTATCTGGATAATTGGAGCGCATTCTGGGGAAGGTGGGACCTGTACAAGCAGGACGGGTTGCATCTGAACCAGAGGGGCACCAATATCCTGGGGGGGAGGTTTTCTAGTAGTCTTTGGGAGGGTTTAAACTAATTTGGCAGGGGAATGGGAACCGGATTTGTAGTCCAGCAACTAAGGAAGCCGATATTCAGGACGCCAAAGCACAATGTGATACAGTGGGGAAGGTAACACTGACAAAGGAGAGTACTTGCAGGCAAGGAGATGGGTTGAAGTGTGTATACTTCAATGCAAGAAGCATCAGGAATAAGGTGGGTGAACTTAAGGCATGGATCGGTACTTGGGACTACGATGTGGCGGCCATCACGGAAACATGGATAGAAGAGGGGCAGAAATGGTTGTTGGAGGTCCCTGGTTATAGATGTTTCAACAAGATTAGAGAGGATGGTAACAGCTGCAGAAAGGCAGTTCGAGGGGGATCTGCATACTGAGGTAATATGGGTTGAAGTCAGAAATAGGAAAGGAGCAGTCACCTTGTTGGGAGTTTTCTATAGGCCCCCCAATAGCAGCAGAGATGTGGAGGAACAGATTGGGAAACAGATTTTGGAAAGGTGCAGAAGTCACAGGGTAGTAGTCATGGGTGACTTCAACTTCCCAAACATTGAGTGGAAACTCTTTATATCAAATAGTTTGGATGGGGTAGTGTTTGTGCAGTATGTCCAGGAAGCATTTCTAACACGGTATGTAGATTATCCGACCAGAGGGGAGGCCATATTGGATTTGGTACTTGGTAATGAACCAGGGCAGGTGATAGATTTGTTAGTGGGGGAGCATTTTGGAGGTAGTGACCACAATTCTGTGACTTTCACTTTTTAGTAATGGAGAGGGATAGGTGCATGCAAGGTTTACAATTGGGGGAAGGATAAATACAATGCTGTCAGACAAGAATTGAAGTGCATAAGTTGGGAACATAGGCTGTCAGGGAAGGACACAAGTGAAATATGGAACTTGTTCAATGAACAGGTACTGCGTGTTTTTGATATGTATGTCCCTCTCAGGCAGGGAAGAGATGGTCGAGTGAGGGAACCATGGTTGACAAGAGAGGTTGAATGTCTTGTTAAGAGGAAGAAGGAGACTTATGTAAGGCTGAGGAAACAAGGTTCAGACAGGGCGCTGGAGGGATACAAAATAGCCAGGAGGGAACTGAAGAAAGGGATTAGGAGAGCTAAGAGAGGGCATGAAAAATCTTTGGCGGGTAGGATCAAGGAAAACCCCAAGGCCTTTTACACATATGTGAGAAATATGAGAATGACTAGAGCGAGGGTAGGTCCAATCAAGGACAGTAGCGGGAGATTGTGTATTGAGTCTGAAGAGATAGGAGAGGTCTTGAACGAGTACTTTTCTTCAGTATTTACAAACGAGAGGGGCCATATTGTTGGAGAGGACAGTGTGAAACAGACTGGTAAGCTCGAGGAGATACTTGTTAGGAAGGAAGATGTGTTGGGCATTTTGAAAAACTTGAGGATAGACAAGTCCCCCGGGCCTGACTGGATATATCCAAGGATTCTATGGGAAGCAAGGAATGAAATTGCAGAGCCGTTGGCAATGATCTTTTCGTCCTCGCTGTCAACAGGGGTGGTAACAGAGGATTGGAGAGTGGCGAATGTCGTGCCCCTGTTCAAAAAAGGGAATAGGGATAACCCTGGGAATTACAGGCCAGTTAGTCTTACTTCGGTGGAAGGCAAAGTAATGGAAAGGGTACTGAGGGATAGGATTTCTGAGCATCTGGAAAGACATGCTTGATTAGGGATAGTCAGCACGGATTTGTGAGGGGTAGGTCTTGCCTTACAAGTCTTATTGACTTCTTTGAGGAGGTGTGACCAAGCATGTGGATAAGGTAAAGCAGTGGATGTAGTGTACATGGATTTTAGTAAGGCATTTGATAAGGTTCCCCATGGTAGGCTTATGCAGAAAGTAAGGAGGCATGGGATAGTGGGAAATTTGGCCAGTTGGATAACGAACTGGCTAACCGATAGAAGACAGAGAGTGGTGGTGGATGGCAAATATTCAGTCTGGAGCCCAGTTACCAGTGGCGTACTGCAGGGATCAGTTCTGGGGCCTCTGCTGTTTGTGATTTTCATTAACGACTTGGATGAGGGAGTTGAAGGGTGGGTCAGTAAATTTGCAGATGATACGAAGATTGGTGGAGTTGTGGATAGTGAAGAGGGCTGTTGTCGGCTTCAAAGAGACATAGATAGGATGCAGAGCTGGGCTGAGAAGTGGCAGATGGAGTTTAACCCTGACAAGTGTGAGGTTGTCCATTTTGGAAGGACAAATATGAATGCGGAATACAGGGTTAACGGTAGGCTTCTTGGCAATGTAGAGGAGCAGAGAGATCTTGGGGTCTATGCTCATAGATCTTTGAAAGTTGCCACTCAAGTGGATAGAGCTGTGGAGAAGGCCTATGGTGTGCTAGCGTTCATTAGCAGAGGGATTGAATTTAAGAGCCGTGAGGTGATGATGCAGCTGTACAAAACCTTGGTCAGGCCACATTTGGAGTCCTGTGTACAGTTCTGGTCACCTCATTTTAGGAAGGATGTGGAAGCTTTGGAAAAGGTGCAAAGGAGATTTACCAGGATGTTGCCTGGAATGGAGAGTAGGTCTTATGAGGAAAGGTTGAGGGTGCTAGGCCTTTTCTCATTAGAACGGAGAAGGATGAGGGGCGACTTGATAGAGATTTATAAGATGATCAGGGGAATAGATAGACAGTCAGAGACTTTTTCCCCAGGGGACATAAATTTAAGGTAAATGGTGGAAGATATAGGGGGATGTCAGAGGTAGGTTCTTTACCCAGAGAGTAGCGGGGGCATGGTGGGCCTGTGGAAGTAGTTGAGTCGGAAACGTTAGGGACTTTCAAGCGGCTATTGGATAGGTACATGGATTAGGGTAGAATAATGGAGTGTAGATTAATTTCTTCTTAAGGGCAGCATGGTAGCATTGTGGATAGCACAATTGCTTCACATCTCCAGGGTCCCAAGTTCGATTTTGACTTGGGTCACTGTCTGTGTGGAGTCTGCACGTCCTCCCCGTGTGTGCGTGGGTTTCCTCCGGGTACTCCGGTTTCCTCCCACAGTCCAAAGATGTGCAGGCTGGGTGGATTGGCCATGATAAATTGCCCTTAGTGTCCAAAATTCTATGATTAACCTAGGTCAATAGTTCGGCACAACATAGTGGGCCGAAGGGCCTGTTCTGTGCTGTATTTCTCTATCTTTCTCTATCTATTAATCTAATGAGATGGCAAGAAATAGCAAGAGTAGGCCATTTGGCCCGCCAAGCCTGCTCCAGCATGCAATAAGGTCAGTGCTGATCTGATTGTGACCTTAATGCTTCTTCCTGTCTGTCCCCCCACAAGCCTTGACCCTCTTGTCAATCAAACATTTGTGTTAACTTGAATATATTTAATGATCCAACCTCCACTGCTCTCTGGAAGAGATTTCCAATTAATGACCCTCTGATGAAGGAAATTTCTTCTCCTCTCTGTCGTAGATGGGAGATCCCTTATTTTTAAACTGTTCTCCTCAAACCCAGAATTCCTCACAAGGGGAAACATCCCCCTAGCAGCTACCCTGTCAAGCCCTCTCAATCTTTCAATAAGAAATGTTTGATTGAAAATCAGTTGCCTGAGAAATGTCAACAGCAATCACTAGTGTTAAGCTTCTCTTGTTCGCCAGGATTCAAGTGATCTGGTTTCCCCCCCCCCCCCCCCCCCCCACCCCCCACTGTTACTGGCCTTTCCTGATATTACACTGCTGCCATGTGAACAGGAGCTGATTGCCATAGAATCCTTGCAGAGCAGAATGGGGCCATTTGGCCTATCAAGTCTGCCCTGCTCCTCCGAAAGAGCACTTTACCCAGGCCCACTCCCCCACTCTATGCCTGTGACCCCATAACCCCTCATAACCTGCACATCCCAGGTCACTCGGGGCGGGGGGGGGGGGGAGGAATTTAGCATGGCCAATCCACCTAACCTACACATCTTTGGACTGTGGAAGGAAACCGGAGCACCCGGAGGAAACCCCCCGCAGACACGGGGAGAACGTGCAAACTCAACACAGTCACCCAAGGTCGTAATTGAACCCAGGTCTCTGGCGCTGTGAGGCAGCAGTGCTAATCACTGTGCCACCGTGCTACCCTTAAAAACGTGACAACTTAAAAGTGATTTGTGAGTAGTGTCAATCCCTTGCCAAAGGACTGACTGGTTTCCTAGCTTCCATCCCTCGTCTGCTTTTTGACATCCGTCCCTGGCCTGCTTCCTGACCTCTAGCCATCCTTTTCTTCCGGATGTGGCCTCTACACACCCATGAGCCTCTGACCCACACACAGCATGTACCATCAGTCTCCATCCCAGCCTCCGCTATCTGCTGATCTTGGATTCCTTTCAGTTTTGCCCTGTCTTCATTCCAGGCCACAGCCTTAAACCAATCTAAAAATAAATCTCGCTAACTTTAGTAAAATCTACATAAGATTTCCCAGTGTAAACTAGCTCAGGTCTGAACTCTGAAAATGGAGGTGAATGTAAAAATATAATTGTTTAATGAATAATTCACATAGGATAATTACCCACAGCAGTTGAAGTTGTAATCATTACAACTTTAAGTCCCTCCATTTGCCTACTGAGCTTGCTTTGCCATTCAGGAAGGTTGCTGTATGATTAAGGTCACAGGCTGCACCAGAGTTGACTCATTATTATGTTGTTCTAAGTTAGCTTAGTCAATTTCTGGAATGCATCTGAAAAACATCTAACTAAGTCAGCCAGGTTACTTCTGCACTTGATAATTGATTGATGATCCACACCATCTGTGGAACGTTGGGGCACTTTTTTTATAGCATCATACCTTGAAAATTACATTTATGTTGGAGAGGATTCAGCGAACATTTAAGAGGAGGTGTCAATCATTTAAACTTTACCTGTGACTGCAGAATGAAAAAGCACAAGTACAACAAAATTGTCAAAGTTGGGGAATTGAAGAAACTTAATTTTCTAATAAAATATTAGGGGCCGTGATTTAACGGAAATGAAACAGAGTCCTGTATCGACCACCTTTCACTGGGTGTTCCCTGCATTTGCAGCACGGAGAACGATTCCACTATTAAATGGGATTCTGCTTCATTCCTGGGCCACACCGAGGAATGCCCCGCCTCGGCCACACATAGTCCCATTTCCTGCACTAATGGGCTCTGCTCACCAGTTCAGGAAGAGATCGGGGGCGCCATTTTAAAATGGGGCCCCCAATCTCTCGGCCCCCTACCCCAGCCACTGCCCCCCCCCCCCAACTCACCGATTGTTTTTCCACCCCCCCGCACCCACATCATAAGGGCGGGGCACTCTCTGGCCCGATCCCTGGTACAGGCATGATGGCACCCTGCCAGCCTGGTACTGCCATCTGGGTGTCCCTGGCACTGCCAGTGTGGAATTGCCAGGGTGGCAGTGCCCAGGGGTGTCAGGGTACCACCCTGCCTAGAGCCCGACCACACACTGGCCCGCCAAATGCTGGTAAGCCTGGTCCACGTTTGTGGAAACCATTGTTAAATGGCACCCGCTCAGGGTTTCTGAGGTGTGGCTGTTCGGTTGCTTGGTAGATCCGGCGTAGACATATTCAAGTGAGACTAGCTGCTCACTTAAATATGCAAATCTGGGTACCGACATAAATGGGCAGGATTCAGATCGCGATGCCTCGTGAGATTGTGGAGAGGCCGGTGAATCTCGCGAGAGGCCTATCACAAACTTTATCGACCTCATCACATACTGTGTCAGGCGCGGCAGATAGATCATGCCACAGATTTGTGAATTCAACTCCCTTCCAAATCAGCTAATAGAATAGGATTAATCCTACAAGGAAGACCACCAAAAGACACAGATGAAGAAATAGTTTACAGACCATTATAGTTCATCTTTTGTTAATTGTAGAATAACACTAGTCATGTTATTGAATTATATAGATATACTGCCCAAACATGTTAATTTGGTGGCATAAAAGTCTGGTTATCGTTAGAGGGATAGAAGGTACAGTTTGTGTAGGAGGTAGTGTCTAGGTTGAAGATGATGTTTGCTTGAGAAAGCCTCATTGGTTTTTACGCTTATGGAAAGCTCCTTCAACTACATGTTTTGAATTAACAAAAAGTGACTACCGAAAATCGGTAGCCAATTAATCTCCTGTTTGAAGGCAAATAAAGTCTTTAGCAGATTGGTGAATGGAATGATGACATCTCCAGATTTTTAATGGCCGTCTAAATGCAGCCTGTTTGGTTCCGGGGCTGCTGTTCTACAATAAGTCGTTTCCAGCAACAGCAACAGCTTGCACTCTTATGTAGAACTAACATGTCGGTGGGTGCAGAAAGCCAAGCCCAAGGTGGAGATGTTAGAAAGGAAAAAGCTGAAGAAAAGCTTGGTCAAAAAGGTGGACTTTAAGGAGGAGGGGATGATGGAGGTCAACAGCAGAAGTGAGGCAAAAACATGTTGGGGAGTGAAAGGTAGATGGGGTTAGTGGAAGCTATCAAGGTGGGAAGTGTCAGGCCACAAGATAGAACAGACAGCTGGGCTTTTTTTGAGTGTACGACAGCGAGAGCTTTGTTTGTCAAATTGTATCGGGCTGAAACACAGAAACTATTATTCCATTTGGGATCAAGGTTATTTGGCTCCCCGAGTAGATAAGTGAACAATGGGAAAAAGCCCCTGATGTTGGAAATCATATTGTTTGCATGAAAGACCTGAATTAATCGACAGAGTGCTCTCTCCCTAGTACCATCCTTCAGTTGCACCTTATAATAATAAAAATTGCTATTGTGTTCAAAAACAGAGTCTTGGGAAAATGATTTTGTAAGGAGCCTGACATTCTTTTCATTTTGTAGTGGTGTGGAAAATAAATATTTGAGTTCAATGTTTCCAATAACGTTGCCTGCTCAATACAGAAGCTCAGTTGTTCGTGTTAAAGCTGGTCGCGTGCACACACAAGATAGTCATTCTTCTGACGGCTGGACGGGACTTTATTTTCCATATTCCAGCTACTTCTGGCAAAGGCAAACCAGAGGAACTTAGGGCGGTTTAGTGCTGCAACTTCCAAACAGGCAATTTGTTTTTCTTCCCCCGAATGAGGGCCAAAAAAACACCTCACCAAACATAACTTTAAAAAAAAAAAATTTGAGTGCCCAATTCATTTTTCCAGTTAAGGGACAATTTAGCATGGCCAATCCACCTACCCTGCACATCTTTGGGTTGTGGGGGCGAAACCCACACAAACACAGGGGGAATGTGCAAACTCCACACGGACAGTGACCCAGGGCCGGGATCGAACCTGGGACATCAGCGGCATGAGGCTACAATGCTACCCACTGCACCACCGTGCTACCCCTCCAAAACAGTGTCTTGGCTCTTGGGTGACATTCGTGGAGCAGAAAGGATGGCGCCAAATATTCTTTATCCCAGAAAAAAGACAAGATGGGAAAGGCCTTCTGGTAGGTAGTCTGCCCAATCCAATCCCTGCACACGTGCACAAAAAAAAGTATTTAAAATCTGCGAGGGCCAATGGGAACACTTTCCGTTCATCGCAGTTCATTTAATTTTCAGTTTGTTCTTCCACGTCTCGTTCACAACAAAATCACTAGGTGGCAGTAAAGTGCATCACGCTGATTTGAGATGGCAAACTGTGGAACGATGTGTGGGTGTGCCCGTTTTTAACAACCGTTAAATGAAAAGACCAGATGGTTTTCTGTTTATTAGTTGTATTTGTATTGGATAGGATCCAGACAGACTTATTTGCATGCTATGTGGAAAATGAAAATGTTATGCAATGCGATTTTGTTTAAAAATGGAGTAGGATATAATTGTGTTCAGTGCACTCGCTCCAAAATGGACAGAATATTGCCAGTTTTTCTGATCTGCAACACAAATGATTAATCTTTTGCCTTCCAACTGATAGCTTTGAAGCCTGTGAAGAACTAGTACATACAAAAAAAATTCTCTATTTCCATTTTTTTTTAGTGTTAATTATAACGAGTAACTTCTCCTGGCACAAAGATCTTCTGATCAACCAGTACGGAAATGATACATTTTTTTTTTTCCTCTTTGGTGTGCAGCTTTGTAGAACTAAATGATCAGCATATGTTTTAAAGGTTGCATTTTTCCGTGCTTCACTGTGTCATACAGCTGGGGTTTACTGTTCAGTGGGCCTGTATTATGTTAGATTTTTGTATCATGGTCCCCACATGCACTCAGCGGGATGCACAAGAAAGGCAAGAATCAAAATGGTAAACCTTTATTGCATATGATTCCAGCTGATTTAACCTGAACAGTTGAGCTGCACAGGCCAGTTGTCATCGTCTTAAGACATTAAGCCTAAGCTTCCTATTGCCACTTAATGAGCAGTTTTCATTTTGGACTTGATTGTAGCACACATTTAGTGCAATGATCCTAGCAGAGTTCAATGGAAACCCACTTTCTGCTTCTGATTCATTATTTCCACCAAGATCTACTACTCAAGCAGGTAGTCTGGCAATGATGATAATTGTGGCAGCTCATGTGTCCTGGTTGAAGCTGGAACATTACTCCGCAATCGAATCCACAATTAGCGCAGCAAAATGATAGGCATAGAAATTCTCAGGGTTTGAGGGGGAGGCAATTAATTAACGTAAGCTAACTTCTGCCTGTTACCTTGTGAGTTGTTGAATTGCTTCCAAACCTCTCAACATGCCGAGGCAGGTGATTGTTTGAAGCAGCTCACGTAGATGAATTGAATGTTTTTTTAAGAAGCTTGCCCTATCTTTTAAAACTCTGCTGTATAATCATCATTAGACCTTTTATTAGGGTAAGAAAGAAGGAATTCTAGATCTCAAGTAGAATTAATAAGGGCCCGTCTTGGTTCTTAGATTTTTGCCTGCACCTGTCCAGCTGGATGTCTGTTTAAAGGTTTGATCAATTGAACTGGGAGGTGATCTCCATCAGGCTGGTGCTCTCTTCTCTAGAAAAGTGAAGACTGAAGGATGACGTGAGAGAGGCAAATTATGACAGCGTTTGATGGAGTATTCAGAGTTGGAACTATTCTGGCTTAGAACTATATCACTATTCCTTCCCTGTTGCTGAATCAAAATCCAGGAACTGCCTTCCTAACAGCACCAGGGCTGTACGGCCACATAGGAATTCAAGAAGGTGGTTCACTACCACTGCATCGAGGGCATTTAGGAATGGGCAATAAATGCTGGCCTAGCCAGGCGACAACTACATCCCATGAACAAAAGAAAAAAGATGTAGAGGAGATATTCCCAATCATACACAAGACCAGAAATGGGCCATAAATGTAAGATAATCGCAAATAAATTCAGTAGGGCATCAGGAGAAATATCTTCACCCAAAGTGGGTTGGAATGTCGAACTCATTACTACAGAGAGCAGCTGAGACGAGTACTCTAGCTAGATAAGGACATGAAGAACAGAATAGGATACATTAATGAGGTTTGATGAAGAAGATGGTCTGAGGCTTGAGTGGAGCGTAGATCCTGCATGGACTAGTACTTTAAATACTTTGTAAATGATGAAGAGCTTCCTGATAGCAGTCTAAAAATTATCTTTCACTAGTTCATGCCTATTTCCCCTCATCCTCCTCTCCCAATTGGAATTAAGGTAGTAGGTTAGCCTTCTCCATACCCTTTGCTTTTTTATGTACCGTGGTATGTCACACCTCAGACACCCACTATCCAGATTGAAAAGCATAATTTTCTCCAGACTTTCCTCATATCTCAGATCCTGGACACTAGGATTCGGATTGGAGGCTCTTCACTACTTTTGTCTGTCTTGACTGCCTCCATTATTGCTTGGTAGCCAGAACTGAACTGGCTGTGATGCTCATGGTGTGGCTTGACTAGAGTTCTAGTTAACCATTATTTCCTCTGGCTTAGCTGTGCACGTCAACTTTTTGTTGGCCTTTAATGATCAACATTTGATGTTCTACACGTCTACCAAATTACTCTCCGCACTCTTGGTTACTTCCAACATCATTTGCAGAAGACATTTGTGCCTGTTTTCCATTTCTGGTTGAAATAGAATCCCTACAGTGCAGAAGGAGACCATTCGGCCCATCGAGTCTGCACCAATGCTCTGAAAGAGCACCCGATCTCCCCCCCCCCCCACAGTTCTATCTACCTGTGCTACCGTGCTGCCCCATGCTTGCCATCCTTTTCAAATTTTGACCATTTTGTATTGAGTCACTGAATGTAAATGACTGATGTAAGTTAGAAACCGTAATGGTCTCAACACTGGTGTGCCTTCTATAATCAGAGTACTTGGATTACAGAAGAAGTGCAATAGGATATCAATATATCTCTTTTTAAGAAGTACAGACAATATATTGAGACTGGCTTCATTATTTTCATCTCACGGAGAGCACAGTGCTCTCATAGTTGTAGTAATTTCCTGAAAGGTTGCTAAAGCAATCATTTTGTTTTTTGAATTCATGATCTAGTAGTGTTTTGTAATTGGACAGCTGACTGTCAGCTGTGCTCAAATGGTTCTTTTTAACAACAATGGTATTCTGTACAGTCATGTGTTCAAGGCGATAATCCTGAGATAACTTTCCGACCTCAGTCTATTGGCAGGAAGCCCCTCCTCTCGGGAAGAGTATTATTATTAGTGTGCAAGACAGTCTAATTGTTTGAAGTATCTAATTTGCATCTTTTGCCTAAAGAGACTTATAAAATGGCATCCAGAAATATATATCTCTACTTAAGGACTGAAATTTGCCACATTAAAAAAAAATCTTCCCTGCAAGAGAAGGCCCCTTGAAATAGACTTCTTGGATGACATTTGGTTTAAAAGGCACTGTCTGGACTCATTGATCCTTGGTCACAGTTCCTGGGGAACACATCTACGAGATGCTTCGCAGCCTTATGTAATCAGGGAAGATACATTTTTGATTTACTTGTTCATTGGCTGCACAGTAGAGGAATGACCCAATTCCACAGTTCATTTGAAACCATCAACTGCAAAATACTTTTGCAGCAGGTTTCCAATGCAAAGCCACAGCCAGTAATATTGGGCAGAACTTAATGCTCTGTTCTGTGGCAAGTTTGGTGGTGGGGGAGCATTTAATTAAATGGGAGGGTGGTAGATGGGGACCCTGCTGCTTTCCCGACTCCAGCCTGATTAAGTCCATGGTTGAATGGCCCATGGGCAGCCGTTGTGCCCTGCTGCCAAGTGAAGCTTTGAAGTGGGCAATTAATACCCAGGGAATTATGCGATCGGCTCCTTCCAGGCCAGGGACAGTGGCATTTCTAAATGCGCTCATCAACACGTTTCCTATGTGAGCCCAATTCATTGTGATCAAAGAAAATCAGGGTGTGCCACATGCATACTGACTCTCAAGGACTGCAAAAACTTAAATTAACCAAGAAACTTGAGTCCCAAGTGTAATAAAAGGAAATATAACATTGCAAAAGTGTATCTTTTAATTTCTTTTTCAACCAATTTCAGGAAATGGTTTTGTTAACCCTCGTGCTTCGCCTGGCCTGCTGTGCTCCACAGGTGGCAATGGATTAGGAAAAGTGATGCCCACAAAGTCTCCGCCCCCTCCTTGTGGAAATGTTGGAATGAACAATCGCAAGCCAGACCTTCGAGTAGTAATTCCACCGACCAGCAAGGGCATGATGCCGCCCCTGGTGAGTCCATTAGACAATACTGCAATGCAGGTTATATCAACACATTCATTCATAGCTGTGTCACTCTATTTTATTCTGAATTTTATTCTGATAAGCAGAATAACGCACAGAAAATAGTTGTGTATACTTAGGTCCATGGGTACACAGCTTGCGGGAGCCATACCATGAAATAGTCAAAATGTTGACAAAGCAAATACATTACGAACATCCTCATAATACTTTGATAAAGCATCATCTTATATTTTTATAGTTTTTGTATAGTATCTTCCACACAAAACAAAATGCTGCAAAGCAGTTCTTTGGGAGGATGGCTAAACTAAGCAGGAAGTAGGAATTGTGACGAAAATCATGCTCCGAGGTAAAGGTTTATGAAGAGAGTAAGATTTAGAAAGACTCTGAAGTTGAGGGGACAGGATGGTAAAGCTGGGTAATCGCACTAAACTGATGTGCAGAGATTGTGCGCTGGATTTGCACATGGAGGATGGTTGAACAGGTCAGGTAAAGAAAGGTACTGGAGGAATTACGAGGATTATAACTAGTCTCAGTAGGCGTCAAGGAGACAGTATGGATTGGCAACAACAGAGTGATAGTCATGCAAGGTTTCCTGAAAGGGCATGTCTCAGAGTTGGAGTTAATCTAAGGTGGGGCTCGGGCCACTATTGAGGAGAACATCAGAGTAATTCATTGAGTTTCAATGGCTCAATGACATAGATAGAGTGATGTTCCAGAGGTGGAAGTAAGCACTGTTGGATATGGGGTTAAAAGAACACAAAAACATAACTGCAGATTTAATCTAAGCACGTGCCAGGATGGAATGTGGAATTTCTACCTGAGGCAGAACATAGGAGCCAAACAATAGTCTTCCATCTTGCTTAAATTGAAATGCCGCAAGTTCTGGCTGCTCTAGGATTTGGTGCTGGCCAGCTAGTTCATAAAGTCGAGGGTGAATCAAGAAGCTGGAGTTGGTGTCATTGGTGTAGTTGTAGAAGCTGGCCCTATGTTTGAAAATTATGTAATTGAGGGATAACCTCTAAAATTGGAATAGGAGGGAGCCATGGATGCAATACCCCAAATGCTGTGGATATGTGAGGAGAATCTATTTGAAAAAAATTAACTTGACTACATTGAGAAAGATGAGATGCAAAATAGGAGTCGACAGTACAATGGGTGCCATGAGAATTTAAAACAAACATCCAGTGCTGTTTTTCATTTCAATATAACCATTGATCAGTTACTAGTTGAAGCAAACAAATTAACACTTGGAATTTAATCTATACCTTATATTGATTGACTACCAATTGTGTGCAGTGTGAAGAGCATTTTCACTTCGAATAACAAGAGTATGTTTATTTTATATCTGCTTTTTGCAGTCAGAGGAGGATGAGTTGGATATGGTAAGTCTGATCTCATCTTGGAGAAATGTGTGTGTTTTTAATAGGTCTTGAAAGAGGTTTGAACTAATATACGTTTTGAGGTTTTTTTTAACTGTAGTATTGCATGGTTTTGAGTTTGAAGCGGAACGTGCTTTTCATTCAAATGGGAAGTATTGTCTGTCGTGTGGAACACCAGAATATGCCCTTGCATTTTTACCCTTTTAAAGAAAATATTTCTACCCCTATTTTCGAAGTAACTGCTAATTTGAAATAGAAACATAGAAAATAGGATCAAGAGGAGGCCATTCGGCCCTTCGAGCCTGCTCTGCTATTCAGTACAATAATGGCTGATCATCCAATTCAATAGCCTGAACCCGTCTTTCCCCCCATATCCTTAGATCTCCATCGCCCCAAGTACTATATTTAACAGCTTCTTGAAAATCATATGAAACCTTAGAATTATACCTCTTGCTACACCTTCCTGCTTTCTCCCAGCAGCCTGATGCTCAAAAGCATATAAGAACTTCTGCAATAACAACAAAAGCCAACATCTAGTTCTACTCATTCCCTAATTTATATAAGTAGCTCTCAATAACTTAACAGGGAAGTAAATGTATGGAAAGTTTTGACAATTGCCCAGATTTTGTAGTGTATCTTGCTTTGATATAATTTGTTAAAACCTTATTAATGCAAATCCATTGTTAAGTTACTAGGTTGTATTCCTCAAGAATCTTATGATTTTAGTTTGAATCAAAGATCCAGTCTATACTAACTAAACATTAGCTTTCGACACAGTTAAAAGTGCCCAGATTTGTTCCTCGATAGTGGTTCAAATATTGGGTCAATCTGTAAGTAACCCGATAGCCACCAAATAATGATTTCTGGCATTACTCACAGGTTTGAGCCGGAGAGGCTAGGAGGGAGGTTTCAGTGATGGGAGAAGAGGGGAATCAGGGGGATTAAAAGACCTGTTCCTGTGGGGATGTTTTGTGAGGTTGGAAGAGTTGGGGAGAAATATGGACTGGGGCAAGGGGAAGGGTTTGGGTACCTGTAGCTTCGGGTTTTGCTAGAAAGGAAGTTCCCAGCTTCACGATGGCGCCGATCCCCTTATATTGACGACAGGGGGAATGGAGAATGAGGTGGTGTCGGCGATTTACGGGAAGATTTTGGGGGAGGACGGGGTGTCTATGGAGGGTATTAAAGCCAACTGGGAAGAAGAGCTGGGGGAGGTTATGGAAGAAGATCTGTGGTGTGAGGTGCTCTGAAGGGTGAACACCTCAACTTCATGCATGAGGTTGGTGCTGATACAGCTGAAGGGGGCACCTCATGAGGGCAAGGATGAGACGATTCTTTGAGGGAGCGGAGGACATATGTGAACGTTATGGGAGGGGTCCCGGAAACCATGTACATATGTTTTGGTCCAGTCCAAAGCTGGCGAGGTATTGGAGGGA
Organism: Scyliorhinus canicula; assembly: GCF_902713615.1. Taxonomy (NCBI): domain Eukaryota; kingdom Metazoa; phylum Chordata; class Chondrichthyes; order Carcharhiniformes; family Scyliorhinidae; genus Scyliorhinus; species Scyliorhinus canicula. Next base: position 34,370,552 of record NC_052157.1, read on the forward strand.
GGCGTTCAGTATCATCGTAGAAGTGCAACATGTGAACTTGGAACTAGGTCCCCATAATAGCCATTTTCGGGGTGTCGCACCGGCCTGAGCTGCACAGGGTGGGGGGGGGGGGGTGCAGATGTTTTAGCCTTCGCCTCGCTGATTGCCCAGAGGCGCGTCCTGTTGGGGTGGAGGAGGTCAGCTTCTCCACCCATCACCTCGGCTTGGCAGGGGGACCTACTTGAATTTCTGACTCTCGAGGAGGTGACATTTAAGCTGAAGTGGATGGAGGAGGGGTTCTACAATTCATGGGGATTGTTTATTATGCATGTTCGAGAACTGGTTGCCATTGAACATTGGAGGAGGGGGGTGGGCATTGGGGTTATTGTATATTTGGGCAGCACGGTAGCATTGTGGTTAGCACAATTGCTTCACAGCTCCTGGGTCCCAGGTTCGATTCCCGGCTTGGGTCACTGTCTGTGCAGAGTCAGCATATTCTCCCCGTGTGTGCGTGGATTTCCTCCAAGTGCTCCGGATTCCACCCACAGTCCAAAGATGTGCAGGTTAGGTGGATTGGCCATGATAAATTGCCCTTAGTGTCCAAAATTGCCCTTAGTTTTGGATGGGGTTACTGGGTTATGGGGACAGGGTGGAGGTGTGGACCTTGGGTAGGGTGCTCTTTCCAAGAGTCGGTGCAGACCCGATGGGCCGAATGGCCTCCTTCTGCACTGTAAATTCTATGATTATCTATGATATTGTTGCATGTCTTACTGATTGACTGTTAACTTTTATCTGGAATGCATGAGTAGATATATTAGTCTGTATATTAAGGGGGGTTGTTGTTTCTGGGGGTTGTTATTGTGTTTGTTTTTTGTTTATTTGATGAAAATGTTGAAAGTGCGGAGAATAAAACGATTTTAAAAGATGATTTCTAGCATTAAGGCCATTCACCTTGCTTTGCATCTAGGATTGTCGATATGTGTTTACTTTGTATTAAAATGTATTGTGAACTAGAATCATTTTGCACTGGTTAACATTTGGTCGATTTTATTTTTTTCTGCATGCCTTTGGGGTGCTTGTGATTGCTAATCTAAAATTTTTGGGGCGGAATTTTCTGAAACAAATGGCAGTGTCATTTTTGGTGAGAAAATCGGTGCCATTCCCACCGGCCCCAGAGGTGGGATCCGCAATGTAATTTTCTGCAACTTTGCTGGTTCTGGGGGTCAATTGGGAAATTAAATGAAAGGAATGCTGCATTTAAATGGCTCCATAGTGCTTACTATCATTCAAACCAGGAGGATGGCAGCGAGGAAATCTGTATCTCAATACCCGGAGGGGGCCCTCAGTCATTTGCTGGATGCTGTGGAGGAGAGGCGGGTGACACTATACCCTCGGTCTGGCACGAGGCCCTCCAGCAAAGTAACAAATCCCACCTGGGAGACGGTGCAGTACTGGTCAGTGCCAGCAGGGTGACCCAGAGAATGGCTGTGCAATGTAGAAAAAAATGAATGGCCTTCTCCAATCAGCCTGGGTAAGTGCCCCCTTTCTCCACTCTGCACTCCAGCCTACTGTCACCCTCCCGGAATGTCACCTCGATCCCACATGCCGCCATCTCGCAGGGCCCTAGCACCCCACCTCCCACCAGCATCCTCAACCGCCTCACCACCTCACCCCGCACTCCTCATCAGCCACTGACCTGCCAGGCACGAGGCTCACGTTATCCCCAGCTGTGTTCCTGAAGAAGAAGTCCGCCATAACGTCCGCGAGCGAGAGATGCCCAAACTGAAGATCCAACTCTGTATGTGGAGAGAGCCGTGGAGCTCTCGGGGGAAGAGCAGTACTGAGCCTTTGATAGCGATGTGGGCCTGCGAAAGAAAAGTGAGGAACCGCTGCACCTTCATCCAGATGAACAGTCTCAAAGAGTTCTGTGTAGTACAAACACTTGACCAGACCATGTACTCAAACCAGGAACATCAATCAAAGAGCCTGTACCTTTTATGACCAGTGTCCCACCTCCCACCCTCAACACCAACTCTGAGGAGGACACAGCAGCAATTGTGAAGAATTCCTTAGCCCCCTCATCTTGCTCGACCTGGCCAAGGTTGGATGAATGATGTCCAAAGCCCTTGCATAGAGTGCATCAGTTTCCTCATTTAAAAGTTGAGGGCTTCATGCCACAGAGAAAGGGTGTCCTTTGCCTCCAGATGGCACCAATTTGGAAAGGCACCGTACAGTTTCTTATGGCACATGTTGCCTGACCCCTCCATGAAGGACACTCTGATCCTATTCTCCCTCGGTCTCCTTCTGCGCCTTTGTACCCCCGTATAGATGGTGCGGCCTCTGGCCTCTGAGCCTGCTCTGCATCCCCGGTCTCCTGTTGCTGGGTCAGTGCCTCTCGGTCCTATTTACCCAGGTGTCTAGCTTTGAACCCAGAGTATTCATCCCATTTCTTGACTTTGAACAATTTTGTAGTTCAACTAATTAAACAAAAATAAACAAACTGACGGACAAATTAACAGGGGCACTGCCCAAAACAAAAACAAAGAGCAAATGAAACTTAAACCAAAAGATGATTAAGAAGTGGTTTTCTGAATGCTATGCATAATTTCCTGGATTTCCCGAGTAACATTTTTAGTATTAGCACACTCTGGACAATTTTTACCATCGAATGTGGTAGGTTTTGAGTTGGGAACCCGAAGGCATCACTCTAATGGTACCAGTTAATGACCTATACCACGAGGCCACGGGAGGAAATTTTCTTGACTTTGAATTATTTTGGTAATTCCTTGACTTTGAGACTGTGGGCAGCTGACATTGTTGAGGGTTAACTCTTGATGGCCAATGAGTTTGACACGCTTGAGTCTCTGGAATGACCCCCCCCCCCCTTCAAGGCTTGACACCGTGTTGTCTTCTCTTTTGGAGTCTCATCTACCCAGCCATTAGGCCCGCCTCCTTGACCCTCATCATATCCATGCCCCCATCCCATGTGGTCCGCAGCTGCCCCATACCCCCACGTTACAAATTGTTGCTAAGAAATTTAAAATGGCGTAAGCAGCAGATCTCAGAACCACCCATATTAGTTGTGGACCCCATTCTGGTAACCACTGACCCTTCCCCCCCCCCCCCCCCCCCCCCCCCCCCCCCACCGGACACGCAGAGGACCCCCATACTACAGAACTGGCCAGTGATCGTTGATCCCTTGGACTCCCTGGTCATATTTGGAGACAGTGGTGTTCACCTCCTTCCTCCTTCTCGGGATGGGATGATTGACTGAGGGCTGATGGCGCGACATTAACCATGGTAAACATTATTATAATACATTCAAATTGATGCAAATCAGATTCACGCCCTTCCTGGGCATAAACCTGATTGCGTCATTGGGGAGGGCCCAGGGAGATCACGTTCTGAAATCCTGCCGGTGATAATCCCCTTTTGGCTTCTCGTGAGATTTTGTAGCCATGAAGAGATTTACGCCCGCAGCCAACTAATCCCACTCTTACAAGATCAGACGTGATCAGTCGTTTTCAGACTAGTATGGCTGTAGGCTACTAATCCCACTCTTGATTTAGAAATCTACCACACTAACAAAAGTTACAAAATTGTCTAGTATATTTGTGTTACTGGGCTCGATTCAACCAAATGGAAACCAAGTCCCACAGTGAGCGGGTCTGGCCACATGTTTCCTGGCACTCACAATGCTAAGAAACACATGGCTATTCAACATGACTCATTTTGTATAAGGGGCCTGAATGGGGATTCACAGCCGAGGCCGCACATAGCCCCATTCTGTACATTGGGGAGCTCTGCTCGGCAGAACTGTCCAGTATAGCGAGATCGCAACGCCTTTTTTAATGATGTCCAAGACCCCATAAGTGACCCCCGATCTTCTCCCTCCCCCACCACTGGCCTGATCACTTGCGTACAAAAAATGCCAGCTTAGCACCTTGGTAGTGCCAAGCTGGCAGTGGCACCTGGGGACCTTTTCAGTGCAAGGTTGGTACCCAGATGGCACTGCTAGGGCACCACCTTGCCCAAGGGCCATGCAGCTGGGGGCCTTCAATCCCCTAGAAGATCCCCACAAGTGCTGTTCTATCTAGTCCCCATTTATGCTGAATGGCACTTGCCCGAGGTCTCCGAGGCGAAGGGATGAATCCCATAGTCTTGGGTACCTTGGGAATCTGCGCATGAGAGTGAGAATTACTGTCTCGCTCTAATATGCAAATTTGCCAAAACGTGATCCCCCTCTCAATGGGCGGGATTTACATCGCAAGGTTTCCCGGGATCTCCCGGCTATTATCGACCACACTGTGCTGCGATGAACCGCTTTTCCTGCGCCGTGTAGCCATTGGACCGTACCCACTTTGGTATGTTATTTTAACATCATTTTGGAATAATGTCTTTCTTATTTAAACATTGCATGTAATAAGGCTATTAACTAACGACCCTTGCCTTTTAATCTGGTTAAATTACCTTCCTTTCAATTTGCCCCCTCTTGCTTCTCTCCCTTTTGATTCTTTGATTGTGTAGGTCGTTGTTCATGTGCGTGTCTTGATGGTGGGGGTTCCACAGGAGGAAAAAACCTGGTCAAAACCACGCTGATGATAGTACCCCTGTACTCTTCAGCCTGACACCAGCCAACTCTGCACAGACTAGCAATTACATTTGGGTCCTGTTTCCACTGTCATCAAGTAGTAAGAGTGGCTGGCTGCACATTGTTTAAAGCGCTAGTGCTGATTCTTCTTGATGGCTACAAGTAGTATTTGAAGAATGCACTTGTGTTGTCCATGCTGTGGAGCTTGCCTTGGTTATATTGCTCTGTCAGTCACACAGCATCATGCCAACACTGCGACCACTATGCACAGGGAGCCTGTTTACACAGGGTTGATGGAAAATTGCAGCAGGTCTACTATTGATGTTTACAACAAAGAAGGTGGAGACCACTGATTCCTCATGGAGCTGCACGGTGACACAGTGGTTAGCACTACTGCCTCACAGCACCAGGGACCCAGGTTCAATTCTGGCCTCGGGCGATTGTCTGTGTGGAGTTTGCACATTCACCCCGTGTCTGCTTGGGTTTCCTCTGTGTGCTCCAGTTTCCTCCCATATTCCAAAAATATGCAGGTTGGGTGGATTGGCCACGCTAAATTGCCCCTTAGTGTCAAAAGGTTAATGGGGGTTATGGGGATCGGGTTGGGACATGGACGTAGGTGGGGTTAGTGCAGACGTGGGCCGAATGGCCCCCTTTTGCACTGTAGAGGTTCTATGATTTTATGATATCTATGCTGGCTCTTTGCAGGAGCAATCAAAAACAATGTCCTATTCTTCCCTTTTGGACTTGTACTTTCCTCTGATTCAAATATGTATCCAGTTGTCTCCCACTTGTACTGTCAATTCAGCAATTGACTGGTATGTGATGCTGTCAAAGACTCTCTGCAATTGACTAAAATCCTCAACAGGAAAACTGAGGAAGGATTTCAGATCGCTCGACCATTCTTCTGTGCACCATTCCACCTGGTGGCCTGACGGGGAACTGGAGAATGAATGAATAAATGAATGAATGGCGGGCTGCATTGTAAACCGGAGCAGAATTGGAGTGTGTCTTGCTTTATTCTTCCATATTACAAGTGGAGGAAACATGATCCATTACGTCCCATTTTGCACAATGAATAATCCTCAATACAGCATGTTCATCTATTATAAATTATGGGTCGCATTCAGTTGCAAAAATAACTTCAGTGTACAAAATATAAAATTAGATTTCTTGCTTTTGTGACAAATATCTTTGTGCCTGTGAATGTAGTGAGTTAATGAGATTTAGATCACTAACAGCTTTTTTTGAATGGAGAAAATGAAAATAAATTTGCTTGTCCAATAATTCCTGTACAACTCTGCCTACGGAAAGTTCTAGCATACGTTTGTATTAAATAACTATCTTTTTTTTTAATTTATAGAATGTACAGAGGATAAGCAGTTCACAGTCAACACAGGCTCTGGCAACTCCAGTTGTGTCAGTTACTACTCCAAGTCTACCACCACATGGTCTGTTGTACTCGACATACAACACTGGTAATTGAACAATATTCATTCACATGCATGATTGTTTGTACTGAAGTACAATTATTGGGAAATTGGTCTCTTCTTTGGTAAAGTGGCCTTGCTTGAATTTTGTATGCAGCCAGGTTACAGGAATGGAATATTTTGGTAATACTACCTATTATTTCTGGGCTGAGAAGTGGCAGATGGAGTTTAACCCTGAAAAGTGTGAGCTTGTCCATTTTGGAAGGACAAATATGAATGCGGAATGCAGGGTTAACAATAGGGTTCTTGGCAATGTGGAGGAGCAGAGAGATCTTGGGGTCTATGTTCATAGATCTTTGAAAGTTGCCACTCAAGTGGATAGAGCTGTGAAGAAGGCCTATGGTGTGCTAGCGTTCATTAGCAGAGGGATTGAATTTAAGAGCCATGAGGTGATGATGCAGCTGTACAAAATCTTAGTCAGGCCACATTTGGAGTCCTGTGCACAGTTCTGGTCACCTCATTTTAGGAAGGATGTGGAAGCTTTGGAAAAGGTGCAAAGGAGATTTACCAGGATGTTGCCTGGAATGGAGAGTAGGTCTTACGAGGAAAGGTTGAGGGTGCTAGGCCTTTTCTCATTAGAACAGAGAAGGATGAGGGGCGACTTGATAGAGGTTTATAAGATGATCAGGGGAATAGATAGACAGTCAGAGACTTTTGCCCCGGGTGGAACAAACCATTACAAGGGGACATAAATTTAAGGTGAGTGGTGGAAGATATAGGGGGGATGTCAGAGGTAGGTTCTTTACCCAGAGAGTAGTGGGGGCATTCAATGCACTGCCTGTGGAAGTAGTTGAGTTGGAAACATTAGGGACCTTCAAGCGGCTATTGGATAGGTACATGGATTACGGTAGAATGATGGGGTGTAGATTAATTTGTTCTTAATCTGGAACAAAAGTTCGGCACAACATCATGGGCTGAAGGGCCTGTTCTGTGCTGTATTTTTCTATGTTCTATTATCTCATGCTTAACAGGCACTATATGGTACTGAGCCACTCTGCCTATTGAGTGGGAGGGGGGGGGGGGGGGGGGGGCGATCTGTGCTGTTTCTAATGAAATAAATGAAGATGATTTTTCATCACTATTTGCAAATTATGGAAAGTAGCTGTAATTTGCTAGCTAATTCTGAAAAACTATAATGGGAAAGATACTATTATTCATATATTTCTTGTGGGGTAGTGGTCCGAATAGCTAAATCCAGGTAATTAAAACAAGTCAAATGGAGGTTAGTCGTAACAGCTTGTAAGTTTCTGGCTTCAGGTCAGAAGAGTACAACATTAATTAACCTACTTAGCAAAAGAGAAAATTAGTGCAGTCTACTTCTTTGAAAAAGGAATAACGTTTTTAAATTCCATCCCCAATTTTCTTCAATGATTATTTTGCGCTTTTTGTTGAGTATAAATTGTTTTCTATAAAAATTATCGAGAGGCAGATTTCAGATTGTGGAGCTGTAGAAAACGCATGGCATTTCCTTGTGTTATAATGTTGGCATGTTATCAGAAGAATTAAAAGACAAAAATAAGAGACTTGGAAATGCTGCAAATATATATATATATATATATATATTATGGGCTAGATTTTCCGGTTACCCAACCGCGTGTTTGTCGGCGGCTCACCATTCGCTGGTAGTAGCATTCTGTCTTCCTGCTTGTCAGTGGGATTCCCCATTGAAGCCACCACACGCCGTCGGCAGCAAAAGTAAATCGCAACAGCGGAGAATTCTGGTCTGTATTATACTTCACGAAAATAATGTAAACACTCTGTCTCACCATTAAGGTCAATGCACTTAATTACTTAACAACTATACTAACGTACTTTTACATAATTGAAGGCAACACATTAACACATGTAGGGGGTTATTTTGGTAAGAGAGCAAGTCGGAGCTGGTTTAGCACAGGGCTAAATAGCTGGCTTTTAAAGCAGGCCAACAGCGCGGGTTCAATTCCCATACCGGCCTCCCTGAACAGGCGCCGGAATGTGGCGACTAGGGGCTTTTCACAGTAACTTCATTTGAAGCCTACTTGTGACAATACGCAATTTTCATTTCATTTCATTTTCAAGTACTTATTGGGAGCTAAATGGGTGCTGTGCTGATGAGACATGTCTGGTATGTAATACAATTTTGGTGTTAATTGCTGATTCGCAAAATTTTAACTTGCCTCGAGGTGATAAAACAAAAACACCTTCAGGTTAGCACTCAAACAATGATCATCTTATAAACCTCTAACAAGTCGCCCCTCATCCTTCTCCGTTCTAATTAGAAGACGTCTAGCACGCTCAACCTTTCCTCGGAAGACCTTCTCTCCAGTCCAGGCAACATCCTGGTAAATCTCCTTTGCACCTTTTCCAAAGCTTCCACATCCTTCCTAAAATGAGGTGACCAGAACTGCACAAGGTACTCCAAATGTGGCCTTAGCAAGGTTTTGTACAGCTGCATCATCACCTCACAGCTCTTAAATTCAATCCCTCTGCTAATGAATGCTAGTACACCATAGGCCTCCTTCACAGCTCTATCCACTTGAGTGGCAATTTTCAAAGATCTATGAATATAGACCCCAAGATCTCTCTCCTCCTCCACATTGCCAAGAACCCTATCGTTAACCCTGTATTCCGCATTCATATTTGTCCTTCCAAAATGGACAACCTCACACTTTTCAGGATTAAACTCCATCTGTCACTTCTCAGCCCAGCTCTGCATCCTATCTATGTCTCTTTCCAGCCAACAACAGCCCTCCTCGCTATCCACAACTCCACCAATCTTCGTATCATCTGCAAATTTACTGACCCACCCTGCAACTCCCTCATCCAAGTCATTAATGAAAATCACAAACAGCAGAGGACCCAGAACTGATCCCTGCGGTACGCCACTGGTAACTGGGCTCCAGGCTGAATATTTGGCATCCACCACCACTCTCTGACTTCTATCAGTAAGCCAGTTCATTATCCAACTGGCCAAAATTTCCCACTATCCCATGCCTCCTTACTTTCTGCATAAGCCTACCATGGGGAACCTTATCAAATGCTTTACTAAAAATCCATGTACACTACATCCACTGCTTTACCTTCATCCACGTGCTTGGTCACCTCCTCAAAGAATTCAATAAGACTTGTGAGGCAAGACCTGCCCCTCACAAACCGTGCTGACTATCCCTAATCAAGCAATGTCTTTCCAGACGTGGAGTGGCAGATAGTGTTGAGGATTGTCAGAAGATACAACAGGATATAGATATGTTGGAGACTTGGGCAGAAAAATGGCAAATGGAGTTTAATCTGGACAAATATGAGGTAATGCCTTTTGGTAGGTCTTACAATGGGCGTAGCCCATTCGGCGTGGCCGATTCGGCGTCGGAAATAATTGGCTGATTCGGCGTGGCCGTTTAGGCGTCAGGACATTTCGGCGTCACTTTTAAAAATATTTTTAAAACCTAGTTTAAAAACCTTCATTAAAACGCCGAATTGGCCACGCTGAAACGTCCCATTCCCCTCTCTGGAGCAAAGGTGAAATGGTTCCAAGGTTTTGAATAAACCTTTTAAACCTTGGGGGTGGGGGGGTGCTGTCCCCCTGAACTGGGCCGCCTGTCCGCATCACCTCGCCAGCTGCTGTTCCCCTGAACCAGGCCGCCTGTCCGCTTCACCTCGCCGGCTGCTGTCCCCCTGAACTGGGCCGCCTGTCCGCTTCACCTCGCCGGCTGCTGTCCCCCTGAACTGGGCCGCCTGTCCGCTTCACCTCGCCGGCTGCTGTCAACTGGGCCGCCTGTCCGCTTCACCTCGCCGGCTGCTGTTCCCCTGAACTGGGCCGCCTGTCCGCTTCACCTCGCCGGCTGCTGTTCCCCTGAACTGGGCCGCCTGTCCACTTCACCTCGCCGGCTGCTGTCCCCCTGAACTGGGCCGCCTGTCCGCTTATTTTCAGAATGTCTCAAAAGCAGCATGATTAATGTTGAATTGTTTCTCAATTGGTAATTTTAAAACTTCATTTAGAAATCACTATTGATTTTTCCAGTAATAATGGAGCTAGCTGATATCTGCCTTGAAAGAAACTTAAATGAAGATCTGAGAATTAATAATCAGTTTTAAAATTGGAAGGCAATAAAACAAAGCTGTTCCTATTGGTTATTGAAATTACAAAATCCATTTCTAACCTTAAGAAATTTGACTATTCTGGGTTAAACATAAAATACTTCCTCACTGTTGGGAAAGAGTTAATGTTCCCTAGTTTAAGTTAGAATTGGGGTTTTATTATTTAATAAACTGCAAGGATAGGGATACAGGAGGCACTGTTTTGTTGTGGAGGAATGATTACTGAACACAATAAACTGGAGTCGAAAAAGGTCAAAATTTGCTTTGTAGTTCTTATTATAGAATTATCATCAGAGCTTAACACTCACCTTCTTTATGATCGTTCAAGGTAAATACAAAATTCACTGACCAATAGTAAGGACCTGCGGGCATGCTATTCACTAAGAGCAAGACCGATATTAAATGTCTGCTCATTGCACTAACCTGTCTTTCTGAAGCCTGTCCCGCCGCCGAAAAATTCCTCCGCCGAAAAATTCCTCCGCCGAATGGGCCACGCCGAATGGGCCACGCCGAATGGGCCACGCCGAAAGGGCCACGCCGAATGGGCCACGCCGAAACGTCCCATCCCCCCTCAAAATAAGGGGAAGTAGATTTAGGACTGAGTTTAGGAGGAACTTCTTCACCCAAAGGGTTGTGAATCTATGGAATTCCTTGCCCAGTGAAGCAGTTGAGGCTCCTTCATTAAATGTTTTTAAGGTAAAGATAGATAGTTTTTTGAAGAATAAAGGGATTAAGGGTTATGGTGTTCTGGCCGAAAAGTGGAGCTGAGTCCACAAAAGATCAGCCATGATCTCATTGAATGGCGGAGCAGGCTTGAGGGGCCAGATGGCCTACTCCTGCTCCTAGTTCTTATGTTCTTATTGCACCTAAAATATTCGGAACAAACTTGCTTTCCAAAAATCAATGTTCAGAAAATTGTGATAGTACCTTGGTCTCACTTTAGTTCAGAAAGCTCAATTCTGCTCAGTTATGTACCGTACCCACCTCCCTGAACAGGCGCCGGAATGTGGCGACTGGGGGCTTTTCACGCTAACTTCACTGAAGCCTACATGTGACAATAAGCTATTATTATTATTATGTGACGGGAAAGATATGAGTCAACGACTCTTCTAGACTCAACTTTGACCCAAATCTAACACAATGAAATTGTTTCTGAACCGAGTTGTTCTTTGTAAGGTCAGAAATACAACAACAGACTCCTGGATATTGAAATGAATTGGTTTTAGCTTCTCCATCTACAAAATATTTCAGATTGGAAACAACTTCAGTATATAATTGTACCTGTCTAATTTTACCCAGGCCTGTTCGAATGACTTCTGTTAATTAACAATTCTTGAAATTATTTAATATAACCATATTGCAGAATAATTCTTCATGGGGAACAAAAAATGAAATTACGCTTCTGTTCTTCAGTGCTCAATGGAGTTTTTACTATTTAAAGCTGAGGATTCATTTTTAATTCAAAAATTAAGTTTTTCCTCCATTTCATTTGGCAGATTATTCACTAACCAGCGCTGACTTGACTGCACTATCAGGATTCAACTCACCGGGGGGGTTGTCGCTAGGGCCAGTGTCTGCTTGGCAGCAACACCATCTTGGACCAGCTGCCCTCAGCTCACTAATGTAAGTTCGGCATTGCTAATAACGGCTTGATTGAAAGTTATCTACATTATTAACAGGAATTCAAATCAAAAATTAATATCAACATATTGTTATTGGAATGTCTCTGATCTTTGGCCAAATGCCATATGATATTGAGGCATGGAGATCCAGATGGGCCCAGGTTTGATTCCCAGTCTATATTAGCTGATCCTAACTAAGCAGAGTTGGCAGCATCCCAAGCAGCCTTTGTACCTGGCCTACAGATGTGAAGAAGAAGCCAAAGTTCCTGCTGCTGGCTCCCACCCAATAACTCGGCTTGAATAATTAGTGTGGATAATGGATGGGGGATGTGATTGAACTCAACTTTAATGCCTACAAGAGATCTAAATGCTGCAGGCACTGAGCGCGTGTATAAAAAATGGCATTTGGCCCCACTACTTTGGGAGTCATCATTAACCCACATTTTCCAAAATGGGAATTATAAATAGGAAAATTTAAATAATCATCTTTTATTAAAAAAAACTTCAAATTTCTTACATTTAGGAAGTCCCTGCATCAAAGTAGACAAGCTCGCTTTCAGTGACCATCTCTTTAACTATTCAAACTTCAGTAGATTTAACCTTTCCCGAGCTCTACTGATTCTGGGCTAGACTTTGTGTGCTTCCATCTATTGTACTTCCGCACCAAGGAAAATATTTAGTAGGTTTTCAGAGGGAAATTGGATGCTGGCATCAAGATCCAAAGTTTCTTTGATTCTCTTTCCTTTTACGATGGTTTTTGTAGACCCGTTGGTAAGTTTCTGGAACCTAAATTCAGGTGGTGTCTAATCTGCGCCATAGCAGCACTTAATTTTAAAAAGCAAAATCCTGCCGATGCTGGGAATCTGAAATGAACAAAGAAATGCAGCACCTGTGGAGAGAGAAACAGAGTTAATGTTTCCAGTCTAATATGACTTTTCTACAGAACTAACTACTGAATTAAATAATAATTCTTATGAAAATACTGGAGATCTTTGGCCCTTGACTTTTCAATAATTACAGTCACCAGGTTTGTAGGTTTAAACACAATTAGTGTTTATTTATAACCAGAACAAATATAGAATATGCAATAAAACAACTAGTTAGCGGCGAGGGAATACCAGACTCCCCCATCCTCTACCCACACACACAAGACACAAAAACAGCCCAGTAGACCCCTACTGGGTTCCTGTTCTGGTTGGTGACTTACTGGTTGACCTTTTATACAGTGGTTAGTAGAGATCCCCTGCTCCTAGCGGGGCAGATCGTAATCCGCAAGGATCACGGGGTAGATAATCATTCCCATCCCGTAGGTGGGGGTGGAAGAAAATAATGAGGATGAAGGGCAAAGGTTAAAGCGGTCGTTGCATCTGGAGGTGCACTCTCTTCATCTTATGCTGCCAGATTAGATTATTTCGTTCTCAGCTGGTAATGGTCTTTTTTTATAGTCATTCAGTCAGAATCCTGGTTCTTTAGGAAATCTCTTACTCATGGGCAGCAGAATTTCTGGAGACGCCTAATCTAAAAGTCCACATGGGACCTACGGGATGGGAATGATTATCTACCCCGTGATCCTTGCGGAATACGATCTGCCCCGCTAGGAGCAGGGGGTCTCTACTAACCACTGTATAAAAGGTCAACCAGTAAGTCACCAACCAGAACAGGAACCCAGTAGGGGTCTACTGGGCTGTGCATATATCTGTTTCTTTATGTGGACTTCCTTATTAAACCTGAGTGCCCATCAAACTGGGCCTTTAGCTCCAGATTGGCACCCAAGCCTCTATCTTCCTCTAGAGAGACTTGATTTGGCATCAAATCCTGCTTTCAGCACGTGGTCTGACTTTACTTCTCTGTAATCCCAAGAGAACCATTCTCAGACTTGCTAGAGAGGAGAGCTCTTATACTGGATTTTGAGAAAGAGAGTGATGAGAGATAGAAATTGTGGACCCCTGGTTACAAGTTTAGGGCCTTGCTGTCCCTATTGCTCACATGGACAGAAATAATAAACCATGCACCCTCTGCAGATTTTTTTGCATCACATTTTTCCTGATTAATAGCTCCAAATCTTCACCACAAAAAGGGAACAACCAGCATTTGTAACTTCCAGCTCTGCGGCCAGAGCTGTGTTTCAAGTTGCTAGCTCCGAGTTTGCCTGCCCCTACATCTCTTTTGTTTTCTTTATTAATTCTGTTTCAGGAAGTAGAGCAGCAGTGTCACTGATACCTTCCAAGACATTCTTAAACCTACCACAATCCCAAAATTCTTTCCTAGAGCATAACTGTTTTAAAACCAAAAGCATGACTCTCCTTTCAGCAATGTTATTAACAGTACCTTTGGTTCTGTTATCCATCATGGAACAGTTTTGTAAAACAAAAAGCTTCCATTAGCCAGGCATTCATTTGTTCAGCCATTAACCTTTCCCTAATGGTTATCAACCTTGACATTGATAAATGCATCTATTGTGAATAAGAAGATCTCAGCATCGCTTAATCTACACGGTCCTAATTCAAAAGATACTGACATCAACTCTGCATCTTGAAAGATGAAAGGTCCTTGGCCCTCTGTAGGATATCTGGAAATAAAATAATGTTGGTACGTATATTTTAAATTTAGTACAATGCCATTATTGAATTCCTACATTGATATTCAACTTGCTGCAGCCCCAGAAGCAGTTGCAAATAATATTCTTTGACTGATGGATGTGTCAATTTTCCATATATTTGCACTTTAATTTTACTCCACATCTAGTGCTTGGAAGGTCTAATGCAGGTAGGGAATATACAGTGAATGGTAGAACCCTCAAGAGTTTTGAAAGTCAGAGAGATCTAGGTGTACAAGTCCACACGTCACTGAAAGGGGCAACGCAGGTGGAGTAGGTAGTCAAGAAGGCATACGACATGCTTGCCTTCATTGGCCAAGGCATTGAGTATAAGAATTGGCAAGTCATGTTGCAGCTGTATAGAACCTTTAGTTAGGCCACACTTGGAGTATAGTGTTCAATTCTGGTCGCCACACTACCAGAAGGACCCTCTGCAGATTTTTTTGCATCACAAGAAGCAAGAGCCAGAAGGGAAAATCTGATCCAGCTCATATTAGTTTTGTACCATCCTTACACATAATCCCTTTCAGGAATTCTTGATTTCCCACTTACCTGCGCATTCCAAGATCAATGTTTTGTTACACTGAGAGCATGATGTTGTCATGTGGACTGACAGCAATCTGAACCACAAGAATCTTGGTTTCTTGACATTGTAATTGTTTTATTACTAGTTTCAAAGAAAAGAACAAAGAACTAAGAAAAGTACAGCACAGGGACAGGCCCGTCAGCCCTCCAAGCCTGTGCCGACTATGCTGCCCGTCTAAACTAAAATCTTCTACACTTCCTGGGTCCGTATCCCTCTATTCCCATCCTATTCATGTATTTGTCAAGATGCCCCTTAAATGTCACTATCGTCCCTGCTTCCATCACCACCTCCGGCAGCGAGTTCCAGGCATCCACTACCCTCTGTGTAAAAAAAGCTTGCCTCGTACATCTCCTCTAAACCTTGCCCCTCGCACCTTAAACCTATGCCCCCTAGTAATTGACCCCTCTACCCTGGGGAAAAGCCTCTGACTATCCACTCTGTCTATGCCCCTCATAATTTTGTAGACCTCTATCAGGTCATCCCTCAACCTCCGTTGTTCCAGTGAGAACAAACTGAGTTTATTCAACCGCTCCTCATAGCTAATGCACTCCATACCAGGCAACATCCTGGTAAATCTCTTCTGCACCCTCTCTAAAGCCTCCACGTCCTTCTGGTAGTGTGGCGACCAGAATTGAACACTATACTCCAAGTGCGGCCTAACTAAGGTTCTATACAGCTGCAACATGACTTGCCAATTCTTATACTCAATGCCGTATGCCTTCTTGACTACCTACTCCACCTGTGTTGCCCCTTTCAGTGACCTGTGGACTTGTACACCTAGATCTCTCTAACTTTCAATACTCTTGAGGGTTCTACCATTCACTGCATATACCCTACCTGCATTAGACCTTCCAAAATGCATGACCTCACATTTGTCCGGATTACACTCCATCTGCCATCTCTCCGCCCAAGTCTCCAAACGATCTAAATCCTGCTGTATCCTCTGACAGTCCTCATCGCTATCCGCAATTCCACCTACCTTTGTGTCGTCTGCAAACTTACTAATCAGACCAGTTACATTTTCCTCCAAATCATTTATATATAGTACGAACAGCAAAGGTCCCAGCACTGATCCCTGCAGAACACCACTAGTCACAGCCCTCCAATTAGAAAAGCACCCTCCCATTGCTATTCTCTGCCTTCTATGACCTGGCCAGTTCTGTATCCACCTTGCCAGCTCACCCCTGATCCCATATGACTTCACCTTTTGTACCAGTCTACCATGAGGGACCTTGTCAAAGGCCTTACTGAAGTCCAGATAGACAACATCCACTGCCCTATCTGCATCAATCATCTTTGTGACCTCTTTGAAAAACTCTATCGAGTTAGTGAGACACGACCTCCCCTTCACAAAACCATGCTGCCTCTCACTAATACGTCCATTTGCTTCCAAATGGAAGTAGATCCTGTCTCGAAGAATTCTCTCCAGTAATTTCCCTACTACTGACGTAAGGCTCACCGGCCTGTAGTTCCCCGGATTATCCTTGCTACCCTTCTTAAACAAAGGAACAACACTGGCTATTCTCCAGTCCTCTGGGACATCACCTGAAGACAGTGAGGATCCAAAGATTTCTGTCAAGGCCTCAGCAATTTCCTCGCTAGCCTCTTTCTATTCTGAGGTAGATCCCACCCGACCCTGGGGACTTATCTATCTTAATATTTTTCAAGACACCCAACACCTCGTCTTTTAGGATCTCAGTGTGACCCAGGCTATCTACACACCCTTCGCCAGACTCAGCATCCATCAATTCCTTCTCTTTGGTGAATACTGATGCAAAGTATTCATTTAGTACCTCGCCCATTTCCTCTGGCTCCACAGATAGATTCCCTCGCCTGTCCTTCAGTGGGCCAACCCTTTCCCTGGCTACCCTCTTGCCTTTTATGTACGTGTAAAAAGCCTTGGGATTTTCCTTAACCTATTTGCCAATGGTTTTCCGTGACTTATTCTAGCCCTCCTGACTCTTTGCTTAAGTTCCTTCATACTTTCCTTATATTCCACACAGGCTTCGTCTGTTCCCAGCCTTCTAGCCCTGACAAATGTCTCCTTTTTCTTTGCGACGAAACCTACAATATCTCGTTATCCAAGGTTCCCGAAATTTGCCGTATTTATCCTACTTCCGCACAGGAACATGCCGGTCCGGAATTCCTTTCAACTGACATTTGAAAGCCTCCCACATGTCAGATGTTGATTTGCCCTCAAACATCCGCCCCCAATCTAGGTTCTTCAGTTCCCGCCTAATATTGTTATAATTAGCCTTCCCCCAATTTAGCACATTCACCCTAGGACCACTCTTTATCCTTGTCCACCAGCACTTTAAAACTTACTGAATTATGGTCACTGTTCCCGAAATGCTCCCCTACTGAAACTTCTACCACCTGGCCGGGCTCATTCCCCAATACCAGGTCCAGTACAGCCCGTTCTCTAGTTGGACTGTCTGTATATTGTTTTAAGAAGCCCTCCTGGATGCTCCTTACAAACTCTTCCCCGTCCAGGCCCCTAGCACTAAGTGAGTCCCAATCAATATTGGGGAAGTTAAAGTCTCCCATCACAACAACTCTGTTGTTTTTACTCATTTCCAAAATCTGTCTACCTATCTGCTCCTATATCTCCCGCTGGCTGTTGGGAAGCCTGTAGTAAACCCCCAACATTGTGACTGAACCCTTCTTATTCCTGATCTCTACCCATATAGCCTCGCTGCCCTCTGAGGTCTCCTCTTGTACTACAGCTGTGATATTCTCCCTAGCCAGTAGCGCAACTCCACCACCCCTTTTACATCCCCCTCTATCCCGCCTGAAACATCTAAATCCTGGAACGTTTAGCTGCCAATCCTTCCCTCAACCAGGTCTCTGTAATGGCAACAACGTCATAGTTCCAAGTACTAATCCAAGCTCTAAGTTCATCTGCCTTACCCGTAATACTTCTTGTATTAAAGCATATGCGCTTCAGGCCACCAGATCCGCTGTTTTCATCAGCATCTCCCTATCTGCTCGTCCTCAGAGCCAGACTGGCCCTATTCCCTAGTTCTCCCTCAATGCTTTCACCTTCTGACCTATTGCTCCGGTACCCACCCCCTGCCATACTAGTTTAAACCCTCCCTTGTGACACTAGCAAACCTTTCACCATGCACCAGAATGGAATGGATTCATTTTAGTGTTTTTCTTTCTGGAGTCAAGGAACTGATGATCAGAGAGGCATGGAGAAGATCATCTGACTTAGTGCAAAAGTTTAAAGGGACAATATTCCTGGGCTGATTTTTTTCCATCAAGTGGATTTCAGCTATTTTACTGTGGTGATCAATCTCCCAAATTCTTTACATAAACCATTCCCTTACTTATGACTGAAAGGTAAGTCAGTAATAATGTGCTCTTAGATCGTACTGATACAATTCTGGAAAGTCTTGTAGCAAAATGATGATAATTAATATTACTTTACAGTTTTCCCTCTCTTCCCACAATGGCTTTCCTGCCAGTTGCTGCTGAAAATGTAATTTCACCGGGGTGTGAGATCTCCATCGTGAAGCTAGATCCAAATGCAGCATTGCCAGCACACAGCAACACTGTGACAACTACTTTGTTTCCCCTGTTGCATATGGCAGCTTGAGGAGGGTCACTCAAGATTCAACACCCCCGCTCCTGTGACCTTCACTGGTCTTGCTCTGGGCTGCTGGTAACCACTTTCCTGGTTGTGGAATGCTTAATGATTCAGCGCTGATTCCATTCTAGTTCATGGTCTGCGGCAACTATGGCGAAGGACTCCTGTGAGGGGACAATGTAATTTCAGTTTCCATACAGTAGGTTGAACAGAATTTGTAAAAGTGGGAGTTTATGGTTTATTTTTCCTATTGCAGGGGGAGGTGCCGAGACAACACTTGGCTCGTTCTCACATAGGCATTACTGAAATCAGAAATTCACAGATCAGAGAATTAAGTGTCATTGTTTTGTGTTGAGATTTTTATGAGAATAAGCAATAAGTATGGTTTTGGTTGATGTTTGTAGGGCTTAACAAAAAAGAAGGTTTAAACAGCAATAATCTTTGGTGAAATATATTATTTATGCTGTATGTGCAAGAGTCGGCATGCTCACATCAGCTGCTATTTTAATTTTCTGCAGAGTTAACAGCCAGTCACTTCAGGGTTCAAACCTTTCGATCAACACCAACCAAAACATCAACATCAAATCGGAGCCAACCTCGCCCCCTCGGGACCGGATGACACCTTCAGGTTTCCCTCAGCAGTCCCGACACGACACGGGGCGCTCACCCGTCGATAGCCTGAGCAGCTCCAGCAGCTCGTATGATGGAAGTGACCGCGAGGACCCTCGGGGTGACTTCCATTCACCCATTGGACTCGCAAGACCCTCCACAGATGATCGTGAAAGCCCATCCGTAAAGCGCATGCGGATGGACACGTGGGTGACATAAAGCCCCCCTTTGCTCCCGTTTTGTAGTATCTCTTTTGTTACAAGAGAACTGTCCTTACATATCTAAAACAAGGACATGGAAAATGTATAAGTTAATCAGGTACTCTACAGTGCAAATTAATTGTATATTTGCAGGTGTCCCACATTAAAATTTTAGTCACTGTCCCAGTCTGGCACTTATTTGTATTAGCTGTTATCTTATACTGGTTTGCAAAAAAATAAATTTATATTCAATCCTACCATGCTTGCAAAAACAAGACAGTCGGTTGTCAATTCTGACAGTGTCCTGTGTGTGTGTATAAAAATGGTGTGGCTAGTTAAACTTTCTGCTTTGTAGCATTGAAGCTGTAGAAAGAAACAAGAGAGCAATACTGTACATAAAATAAATCTATGATATTGAACCTGGCATGGGTCTCCGTCTCTTGAAGAAGTGTTATAAATTGCACGGCATAGAGCTGAGGGGTGAACAGTTCTTCCTGCATGTGCAAAAACTGGTTGTAAAAGTGACAACACAATTTATTAAGTGCGTTGGAAACATGCATTAAGTACCTGCATGAGAAATGAGGAGACTGTTGGTGAATATAGCATTAAGAGAAACTTAATATATTAAGTTATAATTGGAATTTAGTTAAAGCTCTTTTATGTTGATGTCTGAAATCCAAATTTGATTCAGATCACATATATTTTTATTAAAAGAAAACATAATACCCCAACTTATTATTGACTATATAGAACTGTATAATTTTAAACACATTCAGCTATGAAGTTATTTATATATGCCAAAGTTGCATGTTGATGCTCTCTAGATATGGTTTTATCTTGTTACCTTGGCTTAATTTTTGCTTTTTTTAAATGCAGGCTAAACCTAAAAAGCCATGAACACTTGCTGACCTATATGTAAAGAGAATTTGAGCCAAATGTTTGTGTATATAGCATTTAACTATATCACCTTTGGTGTCGGTGTACAATGTATTGTTGTACGTTCACCAGATTAAAGTATATTTTTGTGGATTATCACCAACCTGACAGGGCAAGATCCTAATGAGTAGAGTATCCACTGGCAATTACTATTTTGTTTAATATGCTGTACTTCCTTGGGTTTTAATTATTATATATGGCATTTGCAAAAAGTAGTAAAAGTTTTATTTTCCTCAATGGCAGTGAATGTGTATAATAATTGTTATTTCTGTGCTGTATGGTAATGCTTTACTTACTATACATATAAAAAGCAGATCCTGAATCCCGATGTGATATTTGTCATGCACAAACTTGAAAGCAAGTTCCTTATATTGTAGACTGTTGTGGATAGAATTCCACTGCTTTATTCAATTACACTTTTCTGATATAAGCTGCCTTTTGTGATAATTCACTGACAGTAGACACTTGTGGTTCTTAATAAAAAAAAGTAAAATACCTGCAAAGGGAGTAGTGCAGGTGAGTACCTTTAATAAATGTAAAAGGTTTCTTTTATATATTTAAAATAAAAGGATTGTTCAGTGGTGAGTGCAATAGGAGATTTGACAATCAAAGGGGAAGGCCTGAGTGCACACTTGTAGAAATAGAGCAATAGAGTAAGGTTTGTACCCCTCGAATGGACTGACTTGATGACTCCCAAGTGAGCCAAAGTTGATGGCACCAAAGGGAACCAAAACCCGTCATGTTCACGGCTAGTCGACGCATTGTAATTTAGTGATGCAACGTGTGTTTTTTTAAAAAATTAAATGGAGATGCATGGTTTGCTGACACGGTCTAGTGACATCACTGTAGGAACTGGTCCCTTCATTCTGCCATTTTTTCTCCATCATATAACACCATCTGTGAAAGGCTTGAGATATAACTTTCAAAAGGATGACACCATGTTCAATAAAACATTCTGCCAAAGGATTGCCAGCAAAAATGGGCCTTTTGGCTTTGGCAACCTGATGTAGGGTCATTACTGCACAGAAGGAAGCATTTGACCTATTCAGCCCATGTTGGTCAATATCCACTAACACACAATAGTGAAAATGTGGCAGCTGATGAATGACCTTTTTACTTGGTTTATAACAGACTCCATTCTTTTTTTTGAAGAAGAGTGAAGCAGAATAATTGTTTTTTAACATGACTGGCTGAAAGCTCATGCCATTAGTATAAGTTCTACTTAAGCTGGATTTACAGAAATTGTTCTGTATGACTTGTGTTATTACAAAATGTACTCATTACTGCTTTTTGGTTCTTTTATCAGCAATAAATCCAGGCATAATATTCATTCTTTGATTTTTTTTTTCTGAGGAGGAAATCTAACTCTTGGGCGTTTAGATAAATTCTGTAGATAATATCTTAAGTTTAATATCTAAGTTTCCTCAAAATAGTGATTCATTGCGTTGTCTGAGGAGTATATGACTCCCAAGTGCTTGAATCTCGTATAGAATGAACACTTTGCACACTCAAATCTGAATGATCTTTCTCATATTACTCTCTATCCATCCCGCTCCCCCCACCTTGGTTCCACATATATTAATTGGCTGACCATGCGTTCATAGATTAAATAAGACTAATGCTACTGAGACAATGGTAGGAATTTTAATTTGCTCACTCACTCACTGCTGAACAGACCTCTTTTAAGCTGCCGGGAAGCAGCGGAGATATGTAATCTGCAGAACTGAAAAATGGCTTTATTGAATTATGCATGTAGATGAAATTTTCTGTACATCTGGTAAGAAGTTTGCTTCACATTTACTGTGTCTCCTTGTGTGCAATTGATAACAATTGTCCTACATAATGGGCATTAATGTTGCATAATTATGTCAGCTGTATGCATGGTTTAATATCGGAACCATGTGTTGCTTTAGTTGATAATTTTGTGTCTACATTAAGAGATCCTCACTAGTATATTTAATTATCAGTTAAACTTATTCTTTAAGTGCACCCTTTTCCTTCATCTGTTTAAGACCATTTCCTCATGTATCTCTTACCTTTTTGCACTGACACTGAAAACCCTTTAATGGTTTTGGCCAGGTTGGATTAGGGCCTCCTTTAAAAGCCAATGAAATGATGTGGAAGAGAGTCACTTGAATGAAGGAAAATGCTGTACTTGTGCAAACATTTTCACTGATCTTTGAGAAAAAACAATGCATGAAGTGCTCAATGGAAAGGCAATGATTGCCAGTTCCATTGCTGATGACCACAGTCCCATAAAAAGAAATCTATAAATTGAACAGAGCTGAGCATCTTTCTACATAATAATCCGTTCAGGATTCTGCCGATTCGGCACGGCCAACTGCTCTGCTTGAAGGTGTGTAGCAAATTAAGTGCAGCTAGGTCAAAAAGACAGAGCATTTGCGATAACTTGCCATGTTTGGGAAGAAGAATAGGTTTGAGTTCTGCAATCTAATAATGGGGATTTAAATTAAGAGCTACATTTTTTGCCCATTCTTAATCCTCAAGGTTTTCGATTTGATGTTTTCCTGTCCCTAAGCTAAATGATTTTGCGTGTGATATTTAGCTATTGGAAGTGCATTATTTGAAAACACACTTGGAAATTAGAACAGAAATTCTGCATTGTTTGCAGAGTTTTGACCTGTTTAAAAACCTGTGATACATTATTTAACTGCCAGGAAAACAAACATTATAAGTGATGGATTTCCTATGGGAAAATAAAATTTGGACGATTAGCTGATCTTTTGAGATGGATGTGACCAGGAGTCAGTGGAAGGTGAAAGCATAGTGTAATTATCTTAGTATCTTGATGCATATGATAAGACTATTTGTTTCTGTATCCTGACCAGTAATCTATAGCTGTATAGTGAGATGCCTACCAGTGATATTAGTTATGGCAGTTCTATTGTAAGTAGAAAAGTCCCTTAACTCACAAGTGCAGCAAACATATAGTGCCCTATGGTGGCCTTTCAACTGAGTGAAAAAATACCTACAATACTCCTGAGACAGCAACTCTACATGTTTGTAACACACAGCTCCAGATAGAAACTGTAGTTTAAATAACAATGTGTTCTGCTGCCAACCATTACATTTTAATTTAGATGTGTCACATTTTTATCATGTAAAGCATCGATACTGTGGGCAGGAAAAGTATAATCACTCTCAGGGTAAATTTTAAAATAACAATTATTCACTGGTGTCGCAGTCCCATGGGCCTAAATTAATAGAAATTTAAATTTTATGTGATATTGTCAGACACCTCATGTGAAGGGGGAAGTAAATAAATGGAAGCACCATTAGGCTTGACTTAATTAGTTACCAATGTGCTGGTCCTATTGTGCTTCAAAGATTTCACAGAACTTGAAAGATGGAAAATGACATAATATGGGTCAGTCAGGCCCAGTGCAATCCCCATATGCAATGCTTATCTGTGGAAACCAGGGATCTATCAAGGCGATGTCCATCTGCACACAAGAGACAGTAAACTAGAACTCAAACTTCCTGTCTCCGGACACTGTTTATGGAAAACTAAACAAAGTATGCAAAGAGAAAGGTAATAAAAATGATTTTCTTTTTGCACAGACTTTCTATCCTCTGCTGTGCAAGTCACTGCTTTGCAAAATATTTTAAATGGCTTTTATAAAACTGATGTATTTGGTAATTGTTTGTTACTTGTAGAAATCACCGGAGCTGTTCACGGTTTAAACTTTAAGCCTGTTGGCAGCACAAGCTGGACTTTGTTGCCATCATTGAAACAAATATTGATGAGACTTTAAGTTAACCTGCAATTTCCCTGAATGTGTTTGTTTTTCTTCATTATACAAAGATAAGTGAACTTTTTATCGGATGATGACAATTATGCTAGAGATTGTTGTAAAAATTTGTACCCTGCACACACTTTAGTAAAGATATTGGCTTTTACTGTGCATTGAGAGTCCATGTCAGTTATTCAGTGTAAGTTAAAATCATTAGAATTGGTAATGAATTGAAATTTACATGGTGTTTTCTCAATGTGTTCAATCATGGATCAGAATTACATGGATATATCATGGGATGAATATCTCATAAATGTCATGGGTTAAGTACTTCATTTCAGTTGTGGTCAGTCTCGCAACGCTTAGCTGGCCAATATGGATTGTTTTCACAACACACTTTGTCACGATAGTGTGATTTTCTGATTGCTCTGGTGTTCTCCCACATAGAGCATTTTAATATGTAATCTTTGAATTGATTTACAGAAACCAATATATAATAAATGGACAAATATTAAAAACAAACCGAGAAATTCCTCATTTCCACAGCAGCAACACTTTATATCTAAAGCTGGCCGACCAAGCTCTCTAGCTAAACCTAGCTGCCCAATGTGGTCACTGATTCAATGGCAAATAAAATCAAACTGCAGGAAGTGTGCTTCCACATCATGTTCAATAGAGAACATGTTTTAAAACTTAGAATAAAATGCCAAGTAGCATTAGAGGTAAAATAATTGTTCTAATTCTTTCCTGTAAGGTTTACACACAATTAGAAAAGAATTTATGAATGAGCAAGTTAACTTGTAAAAACACAAATGTTTGTGCTGATCATGCACAACAACAATGCTGTTTTTGTGCGATTGAGGACAGGTTAGAAGGCATTCAGATCACAATCTGAATAACCCTGGAACCCAGAGATCGCTGCAGTACCATAAGTGAACCCAAATCTGTTGTCCAAGGTTAGAGACATAATTTATTTTCCTCAGAGAATGGAGGAGTAGTTGGACTTTGTTGTAGCTCCCTCTTCCATTGTGTTCTTGGTTGTGGGGGGGAAACTATAACCATGTAGAAGTGTGCTCCAATTTCAACTCTTTCCCCCCCCCCCCCCCCCCCCACCCCGCCCGATGGAAACCAAGAGGATGGGGGTGACGGCTGTGCTAATGAGGGAGGCCACTAACAACATCAGATCACATTCTTTCGATGCTTTTTAAGCAAGTGAGCAGAACACCTGCAGGAAGGAAATTTGGCTCCTTCTGAGTTTGCAGATTTAGGTCCCGACTTCAATATTAGAGGGCTGAGTGGTGGAGCATTCAGTGGTGGACAAGGAGGTGGTGTGTGTTCTAGGGGCGGGATAGGGGGTGGAATGCTCCGCTAGGCCTCTTGAGGAAATATTTGATGTTCCATGACTTCCCTTGACCGCCTCGTGCACCATTGCCACCCTGACCACAGGCAGAACCTCCTCATCACTTACCGGGATCCCCGGCTACAACTTCCTGCTGAAAATTAAGTCTTGCCTGCCTGCTAAGCAGTTGATTTATCTGGGTTCAAGTGGCTCACTGCAATGGATCAACTCCCTGAAGTGCAGCACCAGTTTCAGTGTTCATTTTTCCTGCACCCACCCTCCTTTTATAATCCAGGCCAGAGATTATATTAATCTGTTGGCAAATATCATTTTATTTTATTCCATCATTATTTGGGTAGTGACCAAATGTGGTGACTAATGACTTGTCTTCTATTTATTTGTGCGATATAGGCATTGCTTACATGGCCAATAGTTATTGCCCATCTCTAATTGCCCTTGAGAAGATAACAAAGAACATACAGTGCAGAAAGAGGCCATTTGCCCCATCGAGCCTGCACCGACCCACTTAAGCCCTCACTTCCACCCTATCCCCTTAACCCAATAACCCCTCCTAACCTTTTTGGTCACTAAGGGCAATTTATCATGGCCAATCCACCTAACCTGCACGACTTTGGACTGTGGGAGGAAACACACGCAGAAACGGGGAGAACGTGCAGACTCCACACAAACAGTGACCCAGCGGGGAATCAAACCTGGGACCCTGGCGCTGTGAAGCCACAGTGCTATCCACTTGTGCTACCATGCTGCCCCTTCTTAAACTGCTACAATTCATATAGTAGATGTACACACACTGTGCTGTCCGGTGGGAAGTTCCAAGATTTTGACTACTGGAGGACTGGTAATATATTTCCAAGTCAGGATGGTGTGTGACTTGAAGGCAAAGGTGTTTCAAGTGCTTGCTGCCCTTGTTCTAGGCGCTTGAGGTCACAGATTTGGAGTTTCCCCCTGACCTTCATTGACTTCAATTTGATGAGGATCCCTTGGTACCCCACTCGTCAAGTGCTGCCTTGATGTCAAAGCCTGTCATTCTCACCTCTAGAATTAGGCTCTTTTCTCCGTGCTTGGATTGAGGCTGTAATGAGATCTGGAGTCGAGTGGTTGTGGTTGTAAACTGGGCCTTGGTCAGAAGGTTATTGATGGGTCTGTGGGAATTTTATAGCACGTCATTGATGGCTTGATGGATAGTAGATGCAGTAAGGCAGTAATTGGCTGGATTTTATTTGTCGTTTATGGGCACAGGATATATCTTGCCCATTTTCTACTTTGTTCAGTAGGTGTCTGCATTGTAGCTGAACTGGAACAACTTGCTAAAGGTGTGGCAAGTTCCACAGCTGGTATGTGTTCAGGATCATCGTACCCTCTGAATTTATGTTGTTGTACATGCATAATTTCTTCAAGTCTACAGGCCCTTTAAACCTTTTTCAATAGCTGTGTCCACGCGGTAACTTGAAGGGGCTGACTTGCGTGTGGATTGCAGGGTTATTGTCGGGTCGCACAGTGGACCTGTAACTTTGAGGGAAAATTGGTTGAGGCCCAAAACTTCTAGTGTGTCTATTTCTTAATATCACTTTGAGTGAATTAAATTGGCTGAAGATTGCCTTCTATCATGGCGGGGACTTGAGGAAGAGGCTGAGATGGATCACCCAATGGGCGCTTCCAAGAGAAGGATGATGCGAATGCTTCAATCTGGTCTCTTTCTCTGCCATCCTTGAGGAATGGGTTGGTCAGGGGGCCTCCCCCTGTTAGTTGTTTAATTGTACATCACCTTTCATGACTGCATTTGGCTGGACGGTGTAAGATTGATGTGACCCTTTGGTTTTGGGGTTGCTTTGCTCTCACTATAACATGCTGCTTCTGCCATTCCTCGTGCATTTAGTCCTGTCTTGTCACCACCAGTGTGGCACTTCTTTTTCACAAATGCCTGTTGCTGCTCCTGGCATGCTGTTCTGCACTCTTCATTATGCCATGGCTGGTGTCCTGCCTTAGTGGTAACTGTTGAGTGTGGGATTTAGGTTCGGGCACGAGATTACATGGCCTGGTAGATTATTTTAAAATTAATTTATGAGGTCTGGGTGTCATTGGCCAGACCTATATTCCCATCGCTAATTGCTCTTGAGAAGGTGGTGGTAAGCTGCCTTCTTGAACCGCTGCAGTCCATGTGGTGTAAGTTCACCCGCAGTGCTATTAGGGAGGGAGTTGCAGGATTTTGACCGAGTGACAGTTAAAGAACAGAGATATATTTCCAACAAAAACAGAAGATACCTGACAATCTCAACAGATCTGACAGCATCTGTGGAGAGGGAAGGGAGCTGACGTTTCGAGTCTGGATGACTCTTTGCCCTAGCTTTGACAAAGACTCATCCAGACTCAAAATAATAGTTTCCTTCTCTGTCTCACCGAGGTTGAGAGACCTGCTGAGATTGTCCAATATTTTCTGTTTTTGTTTCAGATTCCAGCATCTGCAGTAATTTGCTTTTATAATATTTCTAAGTCAGATTGGTTAGTGACTTAGACACTTCATATCCGCCAATAATCTAACGTCATAATACTGCCATCGCACAAGCTGTTAAGCCAAGGCCCTGACTTGGATGTAAAATATACCATGCCACTATTTCAAAGAAGAGCCCAGGAGTTCTTCCCAAAACCTGTCCACAATCTACAAGGAATATAGTCCTGGATGAATGTGGCTCCAACAAAACTCGAGAAGTTTGACACCATCCAGGACAAAGCTGCCCGCTTGATTGGTACCCCACCTGCAAACATTCACTCCCTCCTCCACCACCGATGCACACCACCGATACACAGTGGCAGCCGTGTGTACCATCTACAAGCTGCAGCAACTCCCCCAAGGCTCCTTCGACACCACCTAGCAAACTGGCGACCCCCACCCATCACCTAGAAGAAGCCAGCAAATGCATGGAAACACCACAAGTTCCCCTCCGAGCCACTCACCATCCTGACTTGCAGCTATATCACCGTTCCTTCAACGTGGCCAGTTCAAAAACTTGGAACTTTCTAAACAGCACTTGTGGGTTTAGATCCACCAGAAGAACTGCAGCAGCTCGTATTCCATGATTTCCACGGGGAGATCAATTAGGGCACAGGATGTGGAGTATATGTAGGCGCTTTGGACCTCTGAGCCTGCTCTGCCATTCAAAACGATCTTAGCTTATCCGATTGTGGTCTTAACTCCACTTTCCTGTCTGCCATCTCCCTCCCCCATAACTTCATTCTCTTGTCTTATCATCACAAAATGACAAATTGTGAAAGTTGAAAAGAGAATGTCAGACCACATTCGAAGATGAAGGTGAGAAAAGCAAACATGGTCAATCCCCCCACCCGGGTCAGTGTGAAGCGAGAGAGACATCTTGTAACTTACAGACATTGAAAATAGACACTGAAGGAAGATATTAAAATGAAAAGCGCTGGACTTTAATCAACTGTAACCCAATCAAGACAATGGGGAACTGCTGGCTAGCCAGGGTATACAACCAACAGATGTCCAAATCACTGTGGAAAATGAAATGATTCCATCTCCCATTGGGCGGTACAGTAGCATAGTGGTTAGGACTGTTGCTTCACAGAGCCAGGGTCCCAGGTTCGATTCCTGGCCTGGGTCACTGTCTCTCCGAGTCTGCACCTTCTCCCCATGTCTGCGTGCGTGGGTTTCCTCCGGGTGCCCCAGTTTCCTCCCACAAGTCCCGAAAGACATCCTGTTAGGTGAATTAGACACTGAATTCTACCTCGGTGTACCCGAACAGGCGCCAGAATGTGGCGACTATGGGCTTTTCACAGTAACTTCATTGCTGTGTTAATGTAAGCCTACTTGTGACAATAAAAATTATTATTATTATTTCTATCACCTAAATGTGTCTCGTGTTTCTGAGATGAAACATCAAAATGTGATTACTTGCTCTTCAACAATGACTACAGCAGACATGGTTATCAAAATCCTTTGGGATATACAGCACAGCTTTAAGAACCGTGTTTTACCAACAGATGAGACACCACCAGAGAGATTTTAGAAAAAGGCTGCAGCAGAGAAACAAGCTAAAGAGATATCTCACTCTTTTTCTCTCTTTCTCCCTGGGAATAAGTGCAGCAAGGGGCACGTGAAATCACACCCAAGATCTACCAACGAACTGAGATCTTGGAAGAATTGCAACACTTGCTCCAGGGAACCAGATTGCTTACATTGACCAGAAATGTTTGCCTCAAAGAGAAGCAAAGGACTTCTAACTGTACATTATTTAAATTTTTATTTGGGCTCTAATCTTCCTTCCGATACCTGTGCATGGGCGTGATGTGTCTTTTACAATTATTTCCCTGGTTAAGTGCCTAATAAACCTGCTCTTTCTTTGACCCTAGAAACCCTTGTTTTTCATTGTAACTAGCCGAGGAGGCTGAATAGAGGGGAGCCAGTTCACCCATCCCCGCCTGGTCATAACATTATCAAAATTCTATCTAACCCAACTTTAAATAAATTCAATTACCCAGCCTCGATTGCTTTCTGGGGGAGATAATGCCACAGATTATCTATCCTCTGAGAGGTAAAATTTCTCTCCTCCATCTTAAAATGGAGACCTCTTACTATTTGAACCCTGTACCTGTGGTGATATGCTTATGGGTTATATCATAGTTGAATGTTGTGTGACCTCCAACCAGCAGGTGGCAGTACAGACACACCATGTGGTCTCCAGACCAAGGTCATGTGACCTGGGACCCGGATATACTCATCCGGCCATCTTCAGAAGAAGATTGAGAGAGTAATGAGTCGTGCATGTAATTGGTCAGTGCTAGGTGTAAGTTTCAGAGGAGTAGCCACTTCCATGATAAAGTGCTCTGTATCAGATTGTCATTTTATCAGTTGAGAGACAATAACAGGATCCTGGTTTGGACATATTGAAGTATTTGGTGAGTTACTTAATAAAGTACAAGGGGCCAAACACAACATGGTACCACGAGTGCTGAAGATTTGAAGTTGTCAACGGCAGTGACAACGTTAGCACTCGGCTTGAAGACCGGTCTGGTGAACTGCAACCTGAGGTGACCCAACACATTAAAAATGCTGAAGCTCGAGATGGACGCACTGATGTTCCCCACCAGCTTCAGATATCCGGTAACATAGGTGAGAACTGGCGGCTGTTCAAACAGCAGTTCAAACTTTGTTTCGGCCGTGGGCCTGCAGGCTCAGTCTGATGAAAGGCAAATCACGTTGCTGCTAACATTGGTAGGTTCACAAGCGCTCAAACTATATAACTCATTTGTCTTTGAATGTGAGGGGGATCAGAAGAAGTTTGATGAAGTGATAAAGCGCTTCGATCAGCAGTGTTTCCCAAGAAGAATGAAACGTTCGAGCATGCCCACAGACCTGGCGAATCATTGACAATTTTGTCACAGACTTGAGGCTAAAGGCCCAGTCATGCAACTTCAGTGACTTAAAACCTTCCATAATCTCTGACCAAATTGTCTTTGGATTGCTTGATGATAAGCTTCAGGGCGATATTATTGCGGGAGGAAGATTTGCCAGGCAAGTGAGATTGCTGCACAAAGAATAGGCGCACTCTGCTCAAAGTACTTTGGCGCTAACATGGATGAAGAAGCCAGTGACACACGCCATAAAGAAACGTAGTCTCAGTGCGGGCGGACGTTTTAAGCGGCCGCCAGGAGACGCCCCGCCATCTTGTGCCAAAAATGTGGCACTCGACAACCCCCAGAGCAATGTTTGACCTATGGAAAAGTTTGTTCCAGGTGCAGCCATGTTGGGCAATTTGCAAAGCAATGCTTTGCGCATTCCACCATAGATCATGCACGAGTGGTCAATGCAGTAGATAACATAAACACGGCAGACCAATTTTTCATTGATCTCATCGCACTGAGAAACCACACGAACAACAGAAACAAAGATGGAAGCAGAATCAGAACAAAGCATGAAGACAATCGGAATGTTCCAAAAACTTTTACATCCATACTCAAATCGATGGTATGCTCAATTATATTTTCGTTCAGTGTGACTTTGACCCTAAAGCGACAGCCAACCTCGTAGGTCGACATGCTTTGCAGAAGCTAAATGTGCAAGACATAGCTAATCAGTCAGGGATCTGTCATAATATACACCAGTATATCATGGTGCAGACACACACACTGATGGACATACACTGGGACCAATCAACAAGCACAAACACCGCAGCCAATCACCAGTTGGAACACACGCACTATAAAGACAGAGGGCATCACTTTTCCCGCTCATTCTGGATGCTGCCTCTCAGAAGCACAAGAGCTTATCAGTTACAGTACAGACTCGCACGTGCCGTGCTGAGTGATTCAACTGGTTCAGATAGGCACAGGTCTCTAGTTAATCTAGCATCATGTAAACCCACAGTATTAGTATGTCTAGCATTTTATAAGAGTTAATAAAATAGTGTTGAACCATCTTCAGTGTTGGTGGCCTATGTCTACTTCACGGATCCAAAGTGCCCAACTATAAGGATCATGATAGAATTCGGCACAAGAACTTGAGAGACCTTTGATGTTTGCGAATTAGTGCTCTCAGTAGCAGGCATAAAGCACACAATACTGTTTAATATTGTAGATTTGGATGTGGACTCCGTAATTGGTATAGAATCATTGAATCCTTGAGTCTAGTCGAGTGGCTAAATCTCCTAGGAGATAGCTGGTCACCTGACAACAGTGAATCACTGCAAAGCATTATGGTATGCACGGTGTATGAGGATTTAGAAAAAAATCCTAGTGGAAGACGACAAACCAGGCTTAGGGGCGGAACTGCTGGCGAGCATTCTGCAATTCTGGTTAACAGTTTGAAGAACATGCATGGACCAATGGCATGATACGAGGATATGATGAACCCATATTAAAGCACCTGCGAGATGGGTGTTAAATGGACAGAGATTGACAAGCCGTGGAACTTCACTCTGAAGTTTTCATTTGGGCCGAATGAGTATTTCATAAATGACACTCGTCAGTTGGACCCATGGCTGCTGAAATTATGCGTGGATGAGCCGCAGATCATCGGCTACACAGGCTGCATAATCGACTGGAGAGAGGGCAAAAATGTGACGGTAAGAACAATTCAAACAAAACCAGAGTACAGTGTCGAAGCAATCCAAGAACAGCAACAATAACCATAAATCATATCCAAGGAATCATTCTTCAACTACTTCAGTCCCATTGAAGTTCCACAGGGTGGAATTTTAAGCCAGGCTTTGGCGGCCAAACAAAAGGCTGATTTTGAACTTGGCGGGTTATTTCGAAAACAAATAATTCCGTATGCAAAGTTATATTTTCCAGGTGAAAAGACTGACGATGATGCTGAATCTGAGGCCGACTACTATAGCAATCTGTTTGAGGTTACTGACAATGATGAAGGTGAGACGGATGATGAACACTATGGAGCTGCTTGTACATCTCTTCTCCAGCAGCACAGATGAGGCTCCGGTGGTCTGCCATCAATGACGAGGGAATGCCCGAACCGCACTGGACTCTGCGGAGAGCAGGAGTTTGGAGATGGCGCATGTAGAATTCAAGGCTGCTGATACTACTGACGATCAGGTAGTGAGGGAACCAGAGAACAAGAAATCGTATCAATCTTGTTAAAACTGGCCTCGGAGATATGTGAAGGACCGCCACAAGTCCTTGAAACGGCTCCAGTAACTTACTCCCAAGCAGTCAACGACACCGATGACCAGTGGGGGGACATGGATGAAGATGCTGATTGCAGCGATGTGAAGGTTGAGATATTAGGCGACTCTGACACTGACTCTAAGGATGACCTAATGACCATATCATTGTGCAGCTCCACAGACCACTCGCACATTTGCGAGTACAATCTAGAAGACCCAGGGCTTGGATCCGCTAAGCCAGACAATATAGTCATCTGCAGTGATGACGAGCAAGTCACTGATGCTCCAGCATGCCGAGATGAGGTGAGACCACCAACCTCCATGCCAGCACTAGAAACCAAGGTGATCCAGCATGTTGATGAGGCCACAGAAATGGCATGCTCACACCGACCAGAGATGAGGAGACACCTAGACCTCTTCGGACACCTAACCACATACCGACAGCCAGTGCCACGACAGAGGCTGCTACAAAGAAGATAACCAAGAGACACACTTGAATACTTCACCGTGTCCAGGAAATGAAAAGGAAAAAGAAGAAAAGACTGGGAGAACTGCCACATCCTGCCAGCCAACCAATATGGAAAGCACTTGCAGGTATGGCAGCCTTAGACACGGGCCTTTCAAAGTCACAGGGCAAAGCGAAAGAAAAGCAAGAACCGGCAAGCAAGCTAGATTTTATGGAAGTGGGCACCGACATGAAACAATAATGGCTGCATAGAATGCAAATGGACACTTTTTATGAAAACTTGCTCGCCGTACCAGCTTACATGCTTACCTGTATAAAATGTAATGTGTAATGTTGCCTGTAAAAATAATTTTATATTGATGTTTTATGAGGAAGGGGGTTGTGGTGATATGCTTATGGGTTATATCATAGTTGGATGCTGTGCAACCTCCAACCAGCAGATGGCGGTACAGACACCCCATGTGGTCTCCAGCCCAAGGTCATGTGACCTGGGACCCAGATATAAAGGGGGACACAGCTGGCCATCTTCAGAAGACGATTGAGAGCGTAATAAGATGTACATGTAATTGGTCAGTGCTAGGTGTAAGTTCCAGAGAAGTAGCAAGACTCCATAATAACATGCTCTGTATCAGATTGCCATCTTACCAGACGAAACACATACCAAAGTGTTTGGTGAGTTACTTCATAAAGTACAAAGGACCAAATACAACAATACCTTAGTTCTAGTCTTTCTCACAAGAAGAAACATCGTCCTGTAGTGACCCTTTCAAGTCCCCTCAGGATCTCATGTTTTAATAAAATCACCTCCCATTCTTCTAAACTCCAATGGGTAAAGGATCAAACTATTCGAGCTTTCTTCATAAGAGAAGCCTCCATTCCAGGATCTCGCGAGAGGCCTTGCCCTGACACCAAGTCGGCCATGACGAGACACTGAATCTCGCTCTGAGTCTTCCAATCAGTGGTCAGCAGCTCTTGCACTCAATAGGGCCACTGTGGTTGGTGCCAGAAGGACATTCCCCAGGATCACAGAGATCCCATGCTACAGGTATGTGAGTATGTAATGTTGGAGGGAGGGGTGTGTGCTTGTGGTAGTTCAGTGGAGGTGGGGGAGGGTTGGGGTGGGCTCACAGGGAAAGGGGTTCAGATCGGTCAGAAGCAAGGGGCAGAGGGTGACTGTAAGTGGCCTCCCCCCATTTACATTGTCTAGTCCCTCAATCAGGCACTTATTGTCTTTGATCAAGGGGCCTATCTCCCTAAAGTAATGAACAGACCACACAGGTTTGCCTGTTGTTCATGCTGCATGGTGCCAGCTCTGGATCACTTAAGGACCTCAAACTGCAGCAAGGCAGGCTTTCCCATGCCGGACTTAATTCTGTGGAGGCAGAAATTTGGTGGGGTTCCTGCCTAATTAAGTACCTTAGCTGTCTTCAATCTTGTCATTAGTGAGAGTAGAAGATTCTACCCTTCTTGTCAGTTTTTGCTGGTTCTTAAAATCAGTCCAATCTTCTGACCTACCACTCCACTTCACAGATTTCTAGTGTTTCTTTCAGTTTGAAACTATCCTTAACTTCCTCATTTAACCATACATGATACATTCCTCTCAAAGAGCTTTTCTTTTTCACCAAGATAAATCTTTGCTGAGAGGTATTAAATATCGCCTTAAAAGTCTGCCATGGCAACTCTACTATTGTACTTTTTAATCTAGTTTCCCAGTTCACTTTAGCTGATTCAGCATTCATACACTGATGATCACTTTAATTTAGGTTTAAAACACGAGTCTTAGATCCACATTTCTCATCTTCAAACTCAACATAATGTTTTATCATGTTGTGATCACTGTCACCTAATGGCTCCTTTACTATGACTTTATTTATCAGTCCTGTCTCATTGTGCCAGGTTATGCCAATTTGATTTGGTCAATCTACACGTAGGATAAAGTCACTCATGATAATTTCAGTATCCCTTTTCGTCACACCTCATTAATTTCTATATTTAAATTTTTATTCATTTACAAGTTGTGGACATTGCTGGTGAGGCCAGCATTTATTGCCCATCCCTAATTGCCCTTAAGAAGGGAGTGATGAGGTGCTTGCTTGAATCACTGTAGTCCATGTGGTGTGGTGTTAGGGAAGGAGGTCCAGTATTTTGACCCAGCAACAGTGAAGGAACAGCAATTATTTCAAGTCAAGAACTTGGAGGGGAGCAGCACGGTAGCATTGTGGACAGCACAATCGCTTCACAGCTCCAGGGTCCCAGGTTCGATTCCGGCTTGGGTCACTGTCTGTGCGGAGTCTGCACATCCTCCCCGTGTGTGCGTGGGTTTCCTCCGGGTACTCCGGTTTCCTCCCACAGTCCAAAGATGTGCAGGTTAGGTGGATTGGACATGCTAAATTGCCCTCGGTGTCCAAAATTGCCCTTAGTGTTGGGCGGGGTTACTGAGTTATGGGGATAGGGTGGAGGTGTTGACCTTGGGTAGGGTATTCTTTCCAAGAGCTGGTGCAGACTCGATGGGCCGAATGGCCTCCTGCACTGTAAATTCTATGATCTATGATCAATTCAGATTGCAGTGTCCTTCTAGGTGGTAGTGGTTTGGAAGGAACTTCCAAAGAAGACTTGGTGAGTTCTGCAGTGCACGTTGCAGATGGTACACCCTGCTGTCATTGTGTGTCGGTGGTGGAGGGACTGAATGTTTGTGGAATGGGTGCCAATCAGGTGGTGTTGAGCTTCTTGGGTGTTGTTGGAGCTGCACTTATCCAGGTAAGTGGGGAGTATTCTATTACACTCCTGACTTGTGCCTTGTAGAAGATGGACAGGCTTTGGAGAGTCAGGAGGCGAGTTACTCGCCACAGAATTCCTAGCCTCTAACCTGCTCTTGTAGCCACAGTATTTGTTTTGCTGGTCCAGTTCAGTTTCAGGTCAATGGGGACCACAAATGTGATGATTTCTTCCTGTACACTGTCCTCTAGTGTAACTGCTGTTAGGGGGCTTATAAACTACACCTGAAAATGACTCCTTACCTTTCCTATTCCTGGGTCGAACTGATTCTACATCTTTCTCTTCTGGGTTAAGGTCACCTCTCACTATTGTGCTAATATCATCCTTAATCAACAAGTTACTCTTTCCAGCTTTCTGACTTTTTTCAAAATGTCTCTTCTTTACTCAATCCCAGCCTTTGTATCCTTGCAACCATGTCACTGTATCAGCTATCAGGATATACACATTTATTTCTATCTGTACTCAAAATCATCCATTTTGTTTTAAGTACTGCAGAGCTTCTAACTCTGCCATTTTACCTCTGGTCTTACATAGATAATAGAACATACAGTGCAGAAGGAGGTCATTCGGCCCATCGAGTCTGCACCGGCCCACTTAAACCCGCACTTTCACCCCATCCCCGTAACCCAATAACTCCTCCTAACCTTTTTTGGTCACTAAGGGCAATTTACCATGGCCAATCCACCTAATCTGCACGTCTTTGGACTGTGGGAGGAAACCGGAGCACCCGGAGGAAACGCACGCAGACACAGGGAGACGTGCAGACTCCGCACAGACAGTGCCCCAGCAGGGAATCGCACCTGGGACCCTGGTGCTGAGAAGGCACAGTGCTATCCACTTGTGCTAACCAGCTTTACCTGCAGGCGCACTGTCAAGCTGGTACACTCTGTCCCTTCCTTTTACACTCTGATTGTCATTACCCAAATCGTTCCCTTGATTTTTTTACCTTCTCATTTTCCTTTAATTTACCACACCTCCCCACATACAAGGGCAGCATGGTAGCACAGTGGATAGCACAGTTGCTTCACAGCTCCAGTGTCCCAGGTTCGATTCCTGGCTTGGGTCACTGTCTGTGCGGAGTCTGCACGTTCTCCCCGTGACTGTGTGGGTTTCCTCTGGGTGGTCCGGTTTCCTCCCGCAGTCCAAAGATGTGCGAGGTCGGTGGCTTGGTCATGCTAAATTGCCCTTAGTGTCCAAAAAAAGGTTAGGTGGGGTTACTGGGTTATGGGGATAGGGTGGAGGTGTGGGCTTAGGTAGGATGATCTTTCCAAAAGCCGATGCAGACTCAGTGGGCCGAATGGCCTCCTTCTGTACTGTAAATACTATGATTCTATGATCCCTTCCTCCCCCTTATTTAATTTAAAGATCTCTCTACTGCCCTAGTTATAGAACTCGCCAGAACATTCAAACCAGGATGGTTCAGGTGAAGGCCATCCCAATGTGCAGTTCCCACTTTCCCCATTACTGGCGTCAATGGCCTACAAAGTGAAACACTTTTCTCTGAAATCAGTCTTTGAGCTGTGCATTCATCTCTCCAGTCATCTTTAGGGGCTGATTTAGCTCAGTGGGCTAGATAGCTGGTTTGTGATGCAGAATAAGGCCAGCAGTGTGGGTTCAATTCCTGTACCAGCTTACCCGAACAGGCGCCGGAATATGGTGACAAAGGGCTTTTCACAGTAACTTCATACTTGTGACAATAAAAAATTATTATTATTATTATTATTTATCCGAAGTCAATTTGCTAATGGTTCAGGTCGTAGTCTAGAGGTGACTAGAATCTTTTGAGGTTCTGCTTTTTAATTTTGCCTCCAGTTGTTCATAACCGCTAAGCAGAACCACCTTCCTCGTCCTAGCTATAGTGTTCATACACACATGGACCATAACAACTGGATCCTCCCCCTCCCACTGCAAGTTGCTCTCGAGCCCAAACAAAGGTCCCGAAGCCACACACCAGGCATGAAACACGGACTTCTGGACTCGCGCTCTCAGTTGCAGAGAACTGTGTCTAGCCCCCTGACTATGCTGCCCCCGACCGCCACTACACTCCCCATGTTTAAATAGATAGCCATGGTGCTATCATCAATATGATCATCCATCGTGCAAGCTCTACTCTCATCCATACAAACTGCAAGAACCTCAAACCTGTTCGAAAATCGGACTGAGGCTCCTCCACTTCTACCTTCTCATTCCATTTACCTGCCTCACTTGGAGCCACACCCTCTGTCCCTGACCCCCCTGACCAAATCAGAAGACCCTACCCCAAGGGGTGTGACTGACTTCAGCAACAAAGTGTCCAGGTAACTTTCCCGCTCCCTGATGCATCATCCAATCGGTAGTGAAGCATCCAGCTCATTGGCTCAAGGTAATTCTTCAGCTCAGAATCATAGATACAGTGCAGATGTGGCTGCCGTGGATTACACTGGTTCCAGCAGCAACCACATACCACAGCTGCAATACGTCACCTGCCATCCATATTGTGTGTTAATAATTTTTCATAATTAATTTATAATAAATCCTACCACTACTAGTAAGCTTTACTACTGCTAGTAAACCGTACTACTAATGGACCATACAATTACTGATAAATTACCTGAGTTTTAGAAGAGAAACGATAAAAAATACCAGCCATTCACTTACTTACCTGTTTCCATGTGAGGTCACACTTTATTTCCTTAAAAACCATTGTTCCACTCTGGAGACACAGAATGGCTTCCATACTCTCCATGCTGATTTAAACCGGTCCGCCACTCTCCACGTCGCTCTCTCTCTCTATCTCTCTCCAAGCTATTTTACTGATGCTCCCACTGGTTAATTGGACTGCCCTGAAGGGGGTAGATGCCTTTTGGGAAATATCACTCGCACTTAGCCTAAACAGAGATCCTCAGCTGATTGACTGCTGGAGACCACAACCAAAGTTCATTTTGAAAGTATTCTTTGTCCTTTGCGAGTCTTGTAAATGAAACTGAAGCATAAGAGTAGCTTTTCTTTTGGTTTAAATATATTAAAAAGAGTGGTTGGAGTTTTGCTCCTTGCCATTGCGTCACCTCCAAATGTCAAGCCAGACACACCAATGAATTTGTCCATTGCCAAGCTAACAGTTTACTGTTTATACTGAAAATTATACTGTTTAAATGAATACTGTGACTCATATTCCACCCGTGATTATTGTTCTACAAATATGATAGTGCGTATGATAATTTTACACCAATGGACCAATAAATTTTGATTTCACATTATTTTAAAATTCCTAATGTGCATTTGTGTTTTTTTTTTAAATCTTTGTACTTCTATTCACTAAGCCTGGATGATTTTCTCTGTGGTACTATTGTCACCATAGGGTAGGACTGCTGCCATCTCTGCCACTGATACTGGGACTACCTTCGTTTGAATGTTGTGCGAAAGCTTCCAGCCTTAAACATTTTGGTAGCCTTCCCATGTTTTGGAGCAAAAATGATGTGTTGTTGAAGTCTTTAAACACTTTCGGCAACTTAAGAGTCTTGTGACATAAAACCACTTTCTTCATGACTGATAATGCAGGGAAATGGAGTGAGGGGGGGGGGGGGTGCGAGTGAGAGGGTAGAGGTTGTGGGAAATTCTGGTTTGGGACTGAATGCAAATACCCACAATGGGATGTGCCATGCATGTCAAAGGGGGTGGCTTAG
This sequence comes from Scyliorhinus canicula, assembly GCF_902713615.1. Lineage (NCBI taxonomy): Eukaryota > Metazoa > Chordata > Chondrichthyes > Carcharhiniformes > Scyliorhinidae > Scyliorhinus > Scyliorhinus canicula. The sequence goes on from NC_052157.1 coordinate 34,410,482, forward strand.
AGCAGCATGTATGGCAACTCGGGCTGATAAAAAGCCAGGTGGAAGGAGGCAGGCGCGGAGCTTCCAAGAATACAATGTTCTAAAAATCCTTTCCACTTACGAACACCTCCCACTCCCTCTGTTAAACTGCTTCAAGAATCTCCTATCGATGCCCACATTTAACCTTGACTGCTTTCAAGTATTCCTGCACTCACGCTCTTGAATATCTGCTGCACACTTCAATAGGAATATGCGTGATGACTGATAATGCAAGACTTACCACATGAACAAGGGTGATAAAAATTCAGGTGAATATTCTAACTGATTGAATTTTCATCACATACTGTAACGTGTTTGATTTATGTAGTGATCAAAAACGTGGCTGAGAAATGACCTATCATTCTGTGCCCTGTCCCTATGATGTACTTTTAAAGAGATGCAATAAACGTCAATGTTAGGCCTTAAATAAAAATGTTGGGATTTATAGTATGTTTAGATGATTGGGGCAATTTTTGTTTGGTCACAGTTTATACTCATGGAAAAATGAATACCAGCTTCAATGTCCTTTTTTCACTTCAAAGTGTGAATTATTTATCACAGAAATAGAAGGATCGAGTTTCTCAGTCCTTGGGCTGTGTGGCCAGTGTACCACGGTCTTTACACTTCATTGAAATGTGAAGAGTGAATGCCTGGTATGGATTAGTCCCACCTAGGAAATGCAGAAAAGGTGAGAATAGGGGAGGATTTTCCAGTTCATTCCGTTGAATCCTGGTGTAATATCCTTTTAGTCAGGAAACCCTTAACGAATAACGGTTTATTAAAGAAATAACCAAAGGCAGAGAGTGAAATAAAAGGCTACCATGCTCCAAGACTTCAAACTCCTAATTGACTGGGAAAAGCACATTCTGCAGCCCTCTTTCCCCCCCCCCCCCCCCCCAAAAGGTTCGCGCACTCTGGCTCCATTGGCCGATTGGGGTCACATGACAGTCCGGGAATTCATCCCCTTAAGGGGACACGCTACCAAACCTAGGGTCCCAGGTTCTATTCCCAGCTGGTTCACTGTCTGTGCAGAGTCTGCACGTTCTCCCCATGTCTGCGTGGGTTTCCTCCGAGTGCTCCGGTTTCCTCCCACCAGCCCCAAAAGACGTGGGGTTAGGTGAATTGGACATTCTGAATTATTCCTCCGTGTACCTGAACAGGCACCGGAATGTGGCGACTATGGTATATTTACAGTATCTTCATTGCAGTGTTAATGTAAGCCTACTTGTGACAATAATAAAAATTATTATTATTAGCGACAGCACTTTTAAAGGAATCAGCTATTTAAAAGGAAACGTGCAACACTTAGGGATAACATTTTTGGCAGCCTTTTAAAAATGCTGTGCATGTCAAGGAGTGATATGCAAAAGAAACCATGGAGGTGGGATTTCGAGTCTAGGGTGAGGGACATTTGAATCTCCTGCTGATGGATACTGAAGTTGAGGTACAGCTACATGGGCTGACCACAAGATCAGTTGCCCTAGTTCACACTCCCTTTCCAGAGGACAGTTGTGGCAAGTAGGCCTTACAGTAACAAACACAGAAGTTGGCACGTTGAGGAAGCTGCTGAGATATGGTTATGAAACAGTGCAGCTAGCTGCTGCACAATTCAAGCATTATATAAACAAGCTAATAGTTCTTTCGGTGTGACCACATATGCTAATATTCCACTATGGTGCTCAAAAGAAGCAGCAACACCTGGTGGAAAACTCTGGTACAGAGCTACAAGGATTTGATGGACTATATTTCTATATATAACCTAACCACATGATGCATTGTTAGCTATTGATACAATCAGTAACGGGCACAAAGGTCAGCATCTGAAATAGAAAGGTACACTAATACTTTGGGCGGAACCCTGCATTCATAATTGAGGTTACACAAGTCAGTGTCTGACCCATAAACATTGAGTTGCAAGTTACATTTTTAGTTGTCATATATTGAACATCTGACACCTCTGCAAATACCCCAGTAAACATTCTATTATAATTTCTCAGTGCCTGGTGACAATGAGTGTAGGGTTGCAGCACCATCAACTGCAGATGGATGTAGTTACAGCATTCCAGTTTATCATTGCTGTTTCCATTCATAAAGTATGGAGATGGTGGTATATAATAGAAATATAAAAGTAAGAAGAAAATATATACTTTAAAATGGGAACTGAGTTATATCTGTGCCTTGGACCCAATTATTCTTTCGTCACTGGGTCTGGAGGAGATATAAATGGTGATGGCAGAGAGCGCGATCGACTGGCCGCATGCCGCGGCTGGTAGATGCCGGGTGAAGCCTCCCGCAGGTATCCCGGTAGCCAGAACGCTCCCGTGAGATCTGGGCAGATCTCGGGTGGTGTCAAGATCAGGATCCCACCCACAATGGGTGTGACCAAGCCGCACTCACTTAAGCAGGTTTTAAACCTACTTGAGTGAGCTCACTCACCCTTTCAAAATGGCAGGTCGATCTCTGAGGAGCCGATCTGGCCAGCAAGCTCAGCTTCCCAGTGATAAAAATAATTCTAAGTGTGGGCTAAAACAGAGAGACACTCCCCAGGGCCCCAAAACGTGACTAAGTGTGGTTAAACCGCGGTGGGGAACTCGACGGCAGAGTCGGCAGGAAAGTCCTAGCAAAACCCATCACAAATGATACTTAGAAACTTTTCCAGTTTCTGTCAAAGGAAAAAGGGGTGGGGGAGTGGGGCAGTAGATATGATCTAAAATTGTAGAACTTCCATAGTTGCCATCAACCTCTGAAGCCTCAAAGAATCCATCCAAAAATGGGTGTCAGCTTATATGCCAAGTATTAAAGTGAACTGCTGCTGTTGGATGTGGCTAGTCACCATCTTTGTTTTTCATCCCGCAGGGTTGATTCTGTGTGCACCCGCGTGCACCTTCGCAACACAACCTGCTTTGCCTGCTTTACCCCGATATTGGTAAGTAAAACATCCAGGCCAGAGTTCTCTGGCCGTTGCAATCCACTCTCCCCCCCCCCCCCCCCCCCCCCCCCCCCCCTGCCTACAGGCTTTCCGGCAGCGCGGGAAGAGTGAATTGATTCATGCGGTGAATCAATTCTTTGAGGCCAAAGAAATTAGGTCAATTCATACAGTAGGCCGACTTGTGCGCTGTGATGTATGGTACTGTTGAGTCTGGAAGAATATGACAAACTATTTTTATTATAGGTGATGCGACCATCAATTAACTCAAAGACACGAGTAGAAGCAAACTGAGATTTTAATCAGCTTAGAACAGTGCCTGCCTGCGACTAGTACAATACTGTGGACCGCCTACAGATCAACTGCACTTTATACTTCCTTTCAAGGGGAGGAGCCATGGGCGGAGCCTGTGCATGCCCAACATATCCCCCTGTGGGTGAAGCCACCCAATGGCCCATAGGTGGAGCCCACAAGGTCAACAACATAACATAGCAGTAACACAATGGCTGAACATTATACTAATACACTGGTGAATTACTAGTACTATACATTCACCACAATAGGAAATTAAAAAAAAATTATTCTTCATTCAGAAACCCTCCAAGTAGATACCATAATATATTTCTTAGTGTCATCATCAGAGCTGTTTGATGGCAGAGGTCCCTGTCATTGAATAGAGTTCTTTTAGCCTTGCAAACACAGAATCTCCAACTCAGCAATTGTTTGGCCCGTGAGGATATGAAGTGAAATACCCACACATTGTAACTATCTGAGAAACAAGAGTTACTTCATCAGTAAAAAGCTTCAATCTCTCTTCCTTCATAATCTAGCCCTTGTTTTTCCAGATGGCAGCAGTATGTTGGGAAGGATTTAATTTGCTGTTCGACACAAGAACATTTGGCAATCTTCTCTCTGAATGTGCAAATCAGTGACAAGTGAAGTTGGAAGTAAGGTTCATTCCTGAGTCATCTACAGAACAGATTATCCGTTGCATTATCAAAATATAATGAAGGTGATGCTTTGCAGAGAAAGAAGCACAAAAGGACTGGATCCTGTTTTGAGCTCTAATCTGATGGCACATCACTCTTTCATAATGCAACAAAGGCGGAGCATTTAATAAAAGCTGTAACTGTTCCTGGCATGCTTGTTTCCTGATTGAGGAGAGAAAGCACTTTTATGCTCTTGTTAATCCCAATACCACCAGCCTCCACTTATCATCAGATTGTGAAATATCGTTGGAAAATATGTATTTTTTAGTCACTTGGTTTTTCTGCTCCTCTAAAGGATATTCTTACTGATGAGCATGTTTTAAGGTCAATGTCAGTTGAATTGAATATATGTATGAAAAGGGAAATGATTTCAACTGAATTTTCTCCAAATCACAACTTAACAGAAAGCCCTGCTTGTGTGCCTGTTGTCAGCTGGTTAGGAGGAGTGGGATGGCCGAACAGATGGAAGGAGGCAGCTTGCACTGGTAAACAAAGTGAATCTGTGGGATTTTCATTGTGTCTTCATGGATTGAATAGTCTGCATCCACTGGAGTTTGGGAATATGATGGGGCTGATAATGCAGGTCACATACATTGGCTCACCTGGGCATTGTCCTGTGAATCTGGGGGAAAAAACGTCAAAGGAATTTGACTCAAATTTCTGAATGCTCTAGTTATCACCTATCTTGTGTTCTGGGGTTTATCGCTTTTTTACCCTTCACTCCGGTCTGGAATCATAATTTGCGTTCAAAGATCGATGAAAAAGCTGTATGTATAACATTACTACAACCATACCTTTTTTAAAAAACGTTTCCATCACTGGCACGGTCAGCGTCTGTTGCCCATCCCCAACCCTTGTACAAACTTCAGATATTTAATGACATAAGTAATTAATTTAATCTCCGTCGCCTGTAGGACAAAATTACATAAGTCCCTCATAAAGTTGCATTAACCAATAAATCATTAATGACCAACTGATACGATGGCAAAGTATTGATGTAGCTACGACTATTCTGAAATAACAGCTGCAAGCCTTGCCTTATACATAGACTTTATACATTGGCTGCTGATATACAAAGGCCATAAATCTTGACTTGTAAGCTTGTTACTCTCAAAACTCTGTATCCTAGAACTTTTGGCTGCCTAAATGGAATCTTTTATGCCACTACATCATCTCTCTTACGTGCCAGGTTACCTAATGCAGCTGCGATTTAGTAATCTGCAAACGTCCTAACCTCTTGGTAGTTGGATAGCGAAGACATATAGGCTATTATCATAGTGGGTGTTGTTGGAAAATCAAACTCGAGGAGCCTTTCCATATCTCTCCGAAATGCCCAAAGCGCTTCACGGAATGGATTGCTTTGAAGTGCAGTCACTAATGCTGATAGGAGAGCATTTCCGTTTGTTTTTCTCAAGGATCTATTAGCGTGTGCCAAGAACAAAGACACGGGAGAAATCTGAGTGAAAGTAGCAGTCTATTATTCTAAATCATATATTTGTGGAGCAATATCTACATACCCAAAGCGTTCTCTGCCTGCACTGAAAGATACCATAGCTTCTTTGCACCATGGAAATTGATTTGCTTTTGGAAATGTATTTCTTTTCAATTCGCTTAACGAATCAATGAAACTGATAACGTGGTGTGTCCTTAATTTTTCCCGAGACCCAAAATGTAGTGGATTGTTTCTGGTGAAGTGTCAGCACAAATGGTGAGAGTAATATGAGATTTTGTATCACTTCATCTAGCCAAGTAAATGAGTTGTTCATGGTGTAAACAAAAATGGTGATGAACTTTGGATTTCTCTCTAGATGCTGCACTATTGAGGCAACACGTTGCACTTCCTTCAGAGGTATTGAAAGTTCTCTCGGTGTGACTTGTAAGGAAAAACCGATGAGTGCACTTTGTTGCATGCAGGAGCCAACAATTCCTCTTTTGACTTTGCTGTCACTGTCTGCTTCAACATTTTTTATCAGCCAGTGTGTGACTGGAAAAGTTTCTGATTCCTGTGATTGGATAATCTCCAAGCTGAAGTTGCCATTGGATTTTAGATGCCTTGTCAGGCACTTTCTGAATGTTGGCAAGATTAACTACACCAGCAAAAAACAGTTTACACTGTCAAAAGAGGGAAACAATAAAATGTTAAGATTGGCACTGTATCTATATAGCTGTTTCACAGGTCATTGCTCTCTAATCTGAGGAGAATTAGGAGAACGCCAAATATATTTAATCATCCTAAAACTGGAATAAAGTTCGGCATTTATAATGAATCTCCTAGGCAGGAGATCAGTAAATCCTCATCTCCACATCCACCAGTTGGACAGAGATTTAGACATCTTTGTTTGTTGTCACCTTCAAAGAATTTTCATAATGTTGAACATGGTTTGAGTCAACAGGGATTGGCCTCGGGTAGATAGCCATTATCAGACAGCCAGTGATTTTCCATTGCCTCATCCATCAGTTTGTAAGTCCTCACGTCTCGCACATGAATTGCTACGCATTGGAGAGACAGAATTGTTACTGCCAAAGACAGCTGATTCAATGTGACGATCTTACGAGCAATTAACTGCATAACGTTTCTAACTATAGCCAATCCCTTGAAGGCTATGTGAAAGCTACCAAATTCTGCCATTGGGCAGAATCGTCAGCTTCTCATGGCGAGCTTGGAGGTGGGAAAGGTATGTAATTAGGTTCGATGGTGGTATTCCTGAACCCCGCCATCTTCACATGTCTGCCAGAATTAACTTCTCGGGGCGAGCTTGGAGGTGGGAAGGCCCATGTTCGGCTTTCCTGCCCTGCCGCTTACTGGCAATGAATAATACTTAACCCGCAGTGCCTATATTAACTCAGCTACAGAGAGCCTGTCACCATGTCACATGTCATAATAATGATCTGGAAAAAGGTAGAGAAGGCACTGTTGCTACGTTTGCAGATGATACAAAGATCTGTAGAGGGACAAGTAGTATTGAGGAAGCAAGGGGGCTGCAGAAGGACTTGGACAAGCTAAGAGAGTGGGCAATGAAGTGGCAAATGAAATACAATGTGGAAAAGTGAGGTTATGCACTTTGGAAGGAGGAATTTAGGCATAGACTATTTTCTAAATGGGGAAATGCTTAGGAAATCAGAAGTACAAAGGGACTTGGGAGTCCTTGTTCACGATTCTCTTAAGGTCAATGTGCAGGTTCAGTCAGCAGTTCAGAAGGCAAATGCAATGTTAGCATTCATGTGAGAGGGCTAGAATATAAGACCAGGGATATACTTCTGTGGCTGTATAAGGCTCTGGTCAGACCCAATTTAGAGTATTGTGAGCAGTTTTGGACCCCGTAGCTAAGGAAGGATGTGCTGGCCTTGGAAAGGGTCCAGAGGAGGTTCACAAGAATGATCCCTGGAATGAAGAACTTGTCGTATGAGGAGCGGTTGAGAACTCTGAGTCTGTACTCATTGGAGTTTAAAAGGATGAGCGGGGATCTTATTGAAACTTACAAGATACTGCGAGGCCTGGATAGAGTGGACGTGGAGAGGATGTTTCCACTTGTAGGAAAAACTAGAACCAGAGGATACCATCTCAGACTAAAGGGACGATCCTTTAAAACAGAGATGAGGAGGAATTTCTTCAGCCAGAGGGTGGTGAATCTGTGGAACTATTTGCTGCAGAAAGCTGTGGAGGTCAAATCACGGAGTGTCTATAAGACAGAGATAGATAGGTTCTTGATTAATAAGGAGATCAGGAGTTATGGGGAGAAGGCAGGAGAATGGCGATGAGAAAATATCAGCCATGATTCAATGGCGGAGCAGACTCGATGGGCCGAGTGGCTTAATTCTGCCCCTATGTCTTATGCTCTTACGTGGTGGGCACAGCAGCTCACATCCTTCAGCTAGCTTGTCACTTCCTCCTCCAAGTGTTGAGTTTGGTCTTTTATGCCTTACAAAGGAATCCACCAAATACTTTGACTTGTCCAAACCAGAATCTTTTATTGAGTCTCGTGTGGTAAAATTGCAATCTGATACAGAGTACGTTATCATGGAGTCTGCTTACTGCTCCTCTGGAATTGGCACCTAGCACCGACCATTCATTTGTATGTCTCATTACCCTCTCAATCTTCTTCTGACGATGGCCGGAATGTCTCCCCTTATATGGGAGTTACTGGTCACATGACCTTGATCTTGAGACCCCCTGGTGTGTCTGCACCGCCACCTGCTGTTTGGAGGTCTCACACCATCCATTTATGATATAGCCCACAGGCATATCACCATACCAAGGGCAGACAGTGCCTGATCGATGGATTGGGCATCAGGAAGTGGGGTGGTGCTGAGAGCCACCCTTCTGACCCTGCAACCTCTGCCAGCAATACCACCCCACAAAATCCCCAGCACTCTTTCACCTCCCTTTGCACATTACTTACCTGTGGTCTGGGGCACTCCGTGATTCTGAGGCTCCAGTGCCGGTCCATCAGTGGCACTGCTGAGCACAAAAGGTGCTAGCCTCTGACTGGCTGGCAGCCCAAGGTAGGTAGGACCTCCATCCCCGGGGTCCTGTTGCCTTGCTACTGCCTGATTGGCTTGTGGTTTGGCAGGCCTTCTTGAAATAGTCAGTGAGGGTCACTGACTGACTTTCCAGCTATAAGAAGAGACCCCCGTCCCTTCGACATTGATTCTTTCCATCTGCTTCCTTTTGACCTCCACTTTTGGTAATCCAGTGATATTTTCTGTTAAAAACATGGGGCTCGATTTTACAATTATGCGGCTATGTTCCCATGCCGGTGTGGGAACGATGGCATTTATGGCAGAAAATCTGGCGCAAAACCCCCACCGATTTCCCGTTTTGCTGGGGTCTAGCAGGATGGCAGCGTAGAGCACCCGGTAGTTACGCCTGCGCTGTGCTACTTGGCGGTGGCCGCTTGAGGGCCAGGCCCGCGAAATAGTCACCCCCTTCTCCCGGCTCGCGCTCCCCGAATAATGTCCCCCCCCCCTACCCGTGGATCGGCCCTCAATCCTTGCCCACTGCCACCTCCTGAAGCCCGCGTGCAGCTCCCCGGAATGAACTGGTAGTTATCACAGATGGGTGATCACACTGACGCCCGCTCCAGCCTCGTGTTGCCTCCATTGCCCCCACACTCTCAGGGCTGCCATGACCACTAGGCTTGTGGAGTACCGAGCTGGCGAGAACGGTAGAGGTGCTGTTAAAAAAAGCCTTCAGACTCGTGCCCTTGCAAGCTGCCGCCTCCACTCGCTCCCACAACGGCCCCTCCCCTACTACCCATTTCCTAACCATCAATATATTAGCCGCCCAGTGGTAATTAATAAAGTGCGGAAGGGCCAAGCCCCCCTCCCTGCGCCTCTGTTCAAGAAGTACCTTCTTCACCCTCTGGGCTCTCCCGGCCCATATAAAACCCGAGATCGCTGCTAAAAAATGCCTTGGGGATGAAGATTGGAAAACACTGAAACACAACCAGCAATCTCGGGAGGACTGTCATTTTCACCGTCTGTACCCTCCCTGCCAGTGACAGCGGGAGCACGTCCCACCTATAGAAGTCCCCTTTCATTTGCTCAATCAACCTGCCCAAATTTAGTTTATGAAGCTGACCCTTGCCACTTGAATCCCCAGGTATCTAAAACTCCCTTCCACCACTTTGAACGGCATCACCCTCAATTTCCTCTCCTGCCCCCTTGCCTGGATCGCAAAAACCTCACTCATGCCCATATTCAGTTTGTAACCTGAGAACCGGCCACATTCCTCAAGTATCCCCATAATTCCTACAATTCCCCCCAACAAGTCTGTTATATAAAGGAGCAAATTGTCCTCATAGAGCAAGACCCTATATTCCACCACCCCTCTTACTAACCCCAGCAAATGTTTGATGCTCTCAGTGCCATTGCCACAGGCTCTATGGCCAGGGCAAACAGTAGTGGGGAGAGTGGACACCCCGGTCTCGTCCCCTGGAACAAATTAAAATATTCTGATCGAACGTGGTTTGTCCTCACATTCGCCACTGGTGCCTGATATAACAACCGGACCCAATCCACAAATCCCTGCCCAAACCCAAACCTTCCCAGAACATCCCACAAATACCTCCACTCCACTCGATCAAAGGCCTTTTCTGCATCATGGCCACCATCACCTCGACCTCGCACCCCTCCGCAGGCATCATTATTACATTTAGGAGGCTCCTAATGTTGGACGTCAGATGTCGTTCCTTAACAAATCCAGTCTGGTCCTCCCCTATTACCCCTGGAGCACAATCCTCTATGTGTGTGTCCAAGATCTTTGCTGGCAATTTCGCATCGACATTTAACAGGGAGATTGGCCTATGAAATGAAAATGAAAATCGCTTATTGTCACGAGTAGGCTTCAATGAAGTTACTGTGAAAAGCCCCTACAAGCCACAGATCCTTATCCCGCTTCAAAATAAGGGAAATCGATGCCTGCGATAACGTTGGGGGAACACTCCCAGCTCCTTTGACTCGTTAAAAGCCTTTACCAGGAGCGGCCCCAATAGCCCGGAAAACATTTTACAAAACTCCACAGGTTACCCGTCTGGTCCTGGGGCTTTACCCGATTGCATCGCCCCCAATCCGTCTATAACCTCCCCAAGCCCAGTTGGGGCTCCCAGATTCTCCACCAACTCGTCATCTATCCTCAGGGATTTTAGTCCTCCCAGAAATTGCTTCATTCCCTCCTCTCCGGCTGGGGGTTCCAATTTATACAATTTACTTTAAAACTGCCGAAACACATCATTTACCCCCGCCGGATCCAAAACCACCTTCCCCCCTGTATCTCTGACTTTCGCAATCTCTCTCACCGCCTCCTGTTTCCTCCTGTCCAGCTGTAAAATTTTGCCTACCGTCTGACCAACTGACAAGCTCAGCTTTCTCCTTATGGGCCCAAATTGAGATGAATTCCCCCTAATAATCGCCTTCAGTGCCTCCCAAACAACCCCACCGCAACCTCACCTGTGTCATTGATCCATGTATATCCCCGCATGGCCTCCCTCACCTGCTCACATACCTCCTCCTCCACTAACAGCCCCACATCCAGCCTCCATTAATAATAATAATAATAATAATAATAATCACTTATTGTCACAAGCTTCAATGAAGTTACTGTGAAAAGCCCCTCGTCGCCACATTCTGGTGCCGGTTTGGGTCGGCCAGTACAGGAATTGAACCCGTGCTGCTGGCCTTGTTCTGCATTACAAGCCAGCTGTTTAGCCCATTGTGCTAAAACAGCTCCTATTGCAGGTGCTGGGCCTTTCCCATGCTAACTTGCAAGTTCACCCAGTGCGGGGCATGGTCTGACACCACTATTGCTGAATATTCAGCATCTACCACCTCAGCCAGCAGTGTTTTGTCCACCACAAAGAAGTCTATCCGGGAATACACCTTATGCACATGGGAGTAGAATGAAAACTCCTTACTCCTCGGCCTCCCAAATCTCCACGGATTGACCCCCCGCCCCCATACGCTCCATGAACCCCCGAAGCTCCTTTGCCATGGCTGATACCTTCCCAGACCTAGAACTCGACCGGTCCAGCCTTGAATCCAGTACCGTATTGAAATCTCCCCCCATAATCAGTCGATGCGAATCTAAGTCTGCAATCTTCCCCAGTACCCGTCTAACAAACTCCACGTCATCCCAGTTCGGGGCATATATATTTCCCAATACCACGGCCATTCCCTCCAGCTTCCCGCTAACCATAACATATCTACCCCCGGGTCCACTTCTATGTTCCCCACCTCGAATGCCACCTGCTTATTAACCAAGATCGTCACCCCCATCATTTTAAAGTCTAACCCCGAATGGAACACCTGCCGAACCCACCCCTTCCTTAACCTAATCTGATCCCTCACCTTCAGATTTGTCTCCTGCAACATAGCCATGTCCGCCTTCAGTTGCCTCAAGTGCGCGAATACATGGGCCCTTTTGATTGGCCCATTCAATCCCCGAACATTTCCTCTGACCAGCCTGGTCGGGGGGGGGGGGGGGGGGGCTCCCGTTCCCCTCCCCCTCCCCTGCCAATCAACCATAACCTCTCCTAGGCCAGTCTGCGGCCCATGTCCCTCACCTCCCCAGGCCAACCCTCGGGCAACTACCGTCATCAACCCACCTCCTCCTCCACTTCAAAAGTCCCCCCCCATCAGCAGTGTAATTCCCCCCCCCTTCCCATCCCCCCCACTTCAATCCTCAGCTCGCCCCCCCACTTTGCTTCCATGAACTTGCTCACCCAGCTAGCCCATGGCGCCTAGCATATTACCCCCACTGATTCCCCTCCTCCCATTCTTAGTGCAAACAGTCAAAACAAAGGCACAAAGTAAAAACAAACAAACAATCCCATCCAAGGTCCGAACACAAAGGCCCACACCTCTTCCCTTAACAAAACAAAATGCAATCTACTAGCCAAACCCCAACCAGAGTCAAAAAACGGAGAAAAAAACTAAAGAAATTCACACAACATAAACCCAAAGTTCTTCAGAGTATAGCTCAGCTGTCCTCAATCAAAGTTCAAGGTCATCCTTCTCCTGTATAACTCAGCTGTCCTCAATCAAAGTTCAAGGTCATCCTTCTCCTGTATAACTCAGCTGTCCTCAATCAAAGTTCAAGGTCATCCTTCTCCTGCCAGTCCATTCGTCTCAATAAAGTCTGCTGCCTCCTCTGCCGAGCCAAAGTACAACTCCCGGCCCCCATAGGTGGGATGGGTACAGCAGTCTGAACTTTACGGCTTTCTTGTACAGGGCCGACTTGACCTTATTAATGCTCACCCTCCTCTTCGCCAACTCTGCCCCCAGGTCCTGGTACCCCCGAATCTTGATGTCCTCCCAGGTGCATCGCCTCGTCTGCCTAGCCCATCTCTGGCGTTCCTTGTCCAGGAACCCATGCAATCGCACCACCATCGCCCTGAGGCTCGACCCCCGAGGGTTGCACATCAGCGACCTGTGGGCCTGATCCATCTCCAAAGGTTGGTCGAACGCACCTTCCCCAAGCAGCTTCTCCAGCAACTTCCCAACATACGCACCTGCATCCAATCCTTCAATTCCCTCCGGCAGACCCACGATCCAGATGTTCTGCCTCCGAGAACGGTTCTCCAGGTCCTCCACTTTCTCCGTCGGTCGCTTCTGCTGGTCACGCATCAGCCCAATCTCTGCTGCCATCGAGGTGGACTGTTCCTCCTGCTCCCTCGCCAGCTCCTCCAACCTCTGGATCACCTGTCCCTGGGCTGCCAGTCTTGTCTCCACACAGTCAATCACCGCCTTGATCGGGTCCACCACCCGGGCCAGATCCTCTGCACTTTCCTTCCGCTGTTGGTTGAACTTCTCACCCAGGAAGCTCACCAAATGGTCCATCGACCACTGACCTTTGGACCGCAGCTCCATTAACTAGGGGTCACTCTCTTCTGCTCTTACTTCTGCACCTTTTTCTTACAAAATTCCTGCAAAAAACTGCGTAAAGGCCGCAAAAAAAACACTATGAGCGGGAGCTACCAAATATGTGACCACTCACTCCATGGCCGCCACCGGAATTCGTGAACTATTAATTTTCAGATCATTTGAATTAAATGACTTTGAATTAAGAGTAGATGTTAATTGACTCACTATGTATTGTGGCCAAATATACTGTCCACAATGTATAAAGTAAATGCTTTAAAAACATTCTGAAATGGCTATGATATATTATCTCAGTTGACGTTTCTTGACTTCAACCCACTGTCAAAGAGCTTGCAGTTAACATGGAATAAAGACTGGGTACTTGCAATTCCTGCAATTAGTTCTTCACAAATATTGGTCCAGGAGATCTTGTTCTGTGAGTAAAAAAAGTTCCCTTTTGTCCAAGTTGCTGAACTCATTGGAAAATAGATTCATGTCACTACCACTGCAAAGTACAATTTATGGCCACTTATAATCAAAACATCTCGTAAGGCAGCTCTTCGATGCTCACAGGTTATGATGTCCCATCTACACTCGTATAATATAACGTTTATTGCCCATCCATTATATATTTGCTGAACTTATAAATTTTTGCAAAGTCAAAACAGTAAATCATATAATATGGGTGCTCAATCCAAGTTTTGGATGGCGATGTCAATAATTGAGCATACATCAGCTAGTGTATTTTTCAATTCACTGACTTAAATGTCAATATGCCAAGGCTTTGAGTTGTAGGTTGCAGCTTGAGTATATGCCCTGAGGGGGTATGGCACATATGGTAAACAATAAAGGACGTCTGAGGCCTGGGCATCGATCAGCATTAACCACGGATTATGTTAGAGTTTGTGTGCTGCATGTTTGCACTCTCCTCCTGGTATAAGGTACGTTGTATAGGTTCACCATGCGACAGCTTCCTTAATGTTCTTTCCACGTCCTGTAGGTATTACACACAGTATTAACCTTGACCGCCATCTACTGCCATGCAGCCTGTACTGCTGTCGTTTGGAGCAGGAACCCCATGGAGCAAGCATCCTTCTTTCCACACTCACTTCATGTAGCAGCAGCAGCGCCATTCATCAAAGGGGTGGGTTGTTGTTCATGGATCCTGCTTTTCTCCACAGAAGTTGTAACAAGCTGTTTAAAAACAAACTTGAACCCGTATGGAATGGCAGTGAGAAACAAATGATCCCCTGTGCGGCCATTTGGGTTTTAGTGGCTACATTTTTCAAATCCTGACTGCCACTTGCCAAATATTCCGCTCCTGCCCTTGGGTGAGCCAGTTCTAACCTCAGGTAGAAGAAAAAAGCTAGATGATCTGGTATGGTCAGACATTACCTGTTTTTTTTTGAGCAAGGGCAAAGTTTGCAATTCACCATTCTCACAGCCGTTTTGTAGAACTTTCCAAATCTCCCAGACGAGTGGTTTTCATTCAGTATATAAAATATTTTTAATCCCTAAATTAATTACATTTGTATTGTGGGCAGCACGGTAGCATTGTGGATAGCATAATTGCTTCACAGCTCCAGGGTCCCAGATTCGATTCCGGCTTGGGTCACTGTCTGTGCGGAGTCTGCACATCCTCCCCGTGTGTGCGTGGGTTTCCTCCGGGTGCTCCGTTTTCCTCCCACAGTCCAAAGATGTGCAGGTTAGGTGGATTGGCCATGCTAAATTGCCCTTAGTGTCCAAAATTGCCCTTAGTGTTGGGTGGGGTTACTGGGTTATGGGGATAGGGTGGAGGTGTTGATCTTGGGTAGGATGCTCGTTCCAAGAGCTGGTGCAGATGCGATGGGCCGAATGGCCTCCTTCTGCACTGTAAATTCTATGATGATAATTTGAGGTCTGATCGAGAATCACTGAGTAGAATTGAATTTGTCGCAAACATTCTGGGGGAAATGCGAAACACGTGCTTGGAATCCAATGAAGTGTTAAATAGGCACGATTGTTGATTCAAAACCTTGTTCGAAAATATTATTTTGTTCAGCAAAGTCGTGCATCTGGTGAGAAAAATGAATTCTTTGATGGAAAAGCAGCTCCGTATCGTGATTACAATGTCATGTGGGTTACAAATCACTCATTGGAACAGGCTGTTGCTTTACACAGGATGATATCAGAACCTCAGGCGGTTGAAAAAGTTAGCGGTAGATTAAATACATGAACATTATTACTCTGAACCTACAAAGAGGAGTCTGTTCACTCAAGATGTTGACTGTTGGTTTCAGATGTGCCACGGGCAGCTTGGAGAGTGTGCTTGATCTTTACTCCACTTGGCTGAGTAAACATTGCAGAGAGCTATTGGTGTTATTCATTAAAAAGAAGTTACGCTGTGTGCAGAAGCTTTGAATAAAGGAACCAGATAAACCTATAAAAGATCTCATTTAACTTAAAACCACCTGTTTGCAATATCCTGGGGGAGAAAGAGGTGAACCTTTTCACTTCACAACACAGGATTGGTATTGAACATTAAGAATTGTGAATTGCAATGAAGAAGTCATTATTGAAGCATAAATCATTCCTATGTTGGTGCATCGCTTAAATATCTCTCTACTTATGGAGTATATTATTGAAACTAAGATGCTGCTCTGAGCGGTTTGTTGTGGTACTGAAGGGTCTATCAAATGCAAGATATACCAATATCTAGCGAGCTCTCATCCTTTTTTAGTGTATTTGTTCGAAGAGGTCTTAAAATGTCAAAACGTGTGAAAGAACAGTGTTAAAATCAAGCTTTATTTTAAATTGTTCCTAATAGATTGAATATTGGAATATGTGAATTAGTAGCAGAAGTAGGCATTTCAGCCCTTCGAGCCTGCTCCGCCATTCAATCAGATCATGGCGGATCTCTTCCTGGTCTCAAATCCACTTCCCCACCTTTTGCTCACATCCCTTTAACCCATTTCAAAAAAATCAGAAATATATCTATCTCCTTCTTGAAAATATTTAATGTAATGACTCAGATTCCACCACAGTATGGGGAAGCGAGTTCCACAAATCCACCATCCTCTGTGAGAAGTAGCTCCACCTCATCTCAGTTCTAAATCTACCTATATCCGTGACACATACTTCTGAAGGGTGGTTCAAATATTGCACTGATTAAAGTTTAAAGCGGGTTAATACAAAATTTTCTACAAAAAATTGGTTTAACTCTGAAATATATGTGTGATAAAATTAGGTATTTTTGTTTCATTCATATGAAAGTTCTATCAGTAAGTCTCAGTAGTTGAAAAGTAACACAGCTTGAATGGCCTCGGTATACGTCAGCTCTTGATAAAGACTCTAATCCCATCACCCTTACCTCCATGTTGCGGAGGATGCATGGCCACGGACCCAGCAATGCTCTGGGCCGTATCGGCAGCTAGAGCTGGGAGCTCTACACTGCTCGGCTGCAGCATAGAGGGTGGTCTGATTAGTAAGTTTGCGGATGACACAAAGATTGGCGAAGTGGTTGATAGAGTCGAGGATTGCCAGAGGATACAACAGATAGATAGATTGGAGACTTGGGCACAGAAATGGCAGATGGAGTTTAACCCAGACAAATGTGAGTTGATGCATTTTGGAGGATCAAATCGAAGCATGTATTATACTGTAAATGGCAGAACATTAACATACAGGGGGATCTGGGTGCAGGTCCACAGTTCCCTAAAAGTGGCAATACAGGTGGTCAAGGTGATTAAGAAGGCATATGGCATGTTTGCCTTCATCAGCCTGGGCATTGAGTACAGGAGCTGGGAAATCATGTTGCGGCTACATAAAACCTTGGTTAGGCCGCATTTGGAGTATTATTTGCAGCTCTGGTCACCACATTATCAGAAGGACGTGAAAGCTTTGGAGAGAGTGCAAAGAAGGTTCACCAGGATGTTGCCTGGTCTCGAGGGTGTTGGCTATGAGGAGAGGTTGAATAAACGAGGACTGTTTTCACTGGAAAGACGGAGGCAGGGGAGATCTGATAGAGGTCTCCAAAATTATGAGAGGCATAGACAGGGTGGATAGTCAGAGGCTTTTTCCCAAGGGTGGCAGTATCAATTATAAGGGGACACAGATTCAAGGTGAGAGGGGGAAAGTTTAAGGGAGCTGTAAGTTTTCACGCAGAGAGAGGTGGGTGCCTGGAACGCACTGCCAGAGGATGTGGTGGAAGCAGGCACATTAGCAACATTTTTATTTAAAACATTTAAAAAAATTTTAGAGTATCCAATTAATTTTTTCCAATTAAGGAGCAATGACCAATCCACTACCCTGCACATCTTTGGGCTGTGGGGGTGAGACCTATGCAAACACAGGGAGAATGTGCAAACTCCACATGGACAGTGACCCAGAGCCGGGATCGAATCTGGGACCTCGGCGCCGTGAGGCAGCAGGGCTAACTCACTGCGCCACCGTGCTGCCTAACATTAGCAACATTTAAGAGGCATCTGGATGGGTACATGAATAGGGAGGAAATAGAGGGATATGGACCGAGTAAGGGCAAGAAGGTATTTTCTTTTAGTTATGGCATCATGATCGGCACAGGATTGAAAGGCCGAATGACCTGTACCTGTGCTGTACTTTTCTTTGTTCTTTGTACCTGCTGCTAACTCCAATTAAGCAGCCCAATACAGTTCAGATGAAACTTATACATAAAGTTAACAAGCAGATTACTTGATTAGTTTTGTAGAGGCCTTTGGAGAGAGAAATCCTTTCAAGAGCAGATTCAGTACACTTCTTCTCAACTTAAGAGCATTTGGCATAATTGCTGATCAACTTAATATCCTTCTGTCATGTCAGATTCAAATCCTATGGCAAAGCACAAAAATACAGACAGACCTGGTTCCTCCCATTAATTACATCATCTATATCTCACTAAAATATCACATGACCTGCTTAGCTGGGACTAAATACAATCCCTCATAAACCATGGGCTGGATTCTCCGCCCTGTCGCGCCACATTTCTGCTCCAACCCACCACCGGGGTTCTCATTATGCTGGCCGGTCAATGGGGTTTTCCATTGTGGGGCAGCCCCAGGCCGTCGGGAAACCCCTGAGCGCCGGCAAAATGGAGAATCCTGCCGGCGGAGAATCCCACCCCATATACTCCCCAGGGAATCTCCAGCAATCATAAAAATGTTTCATCGGTCCTCTCTATGTAAACATGTAAATGGTTAGAATCAATCATGATCTCGCCTTTTACAACTTCTTAATTACAGCTTTAGCAGACACACAGTCTGGATACTTTAACCGAGGTTTTTAAAATAATATTATTGCAAATATAGACCTTAACCCAGGTGTTTAAAATCCTTACTGCAACAGATATAAAATATAATATGTATACCAATTTCTACATTCATCACACTTCTGTAACATCAGACTTACCAAAGTCTCAGGGCTCTTTGAGCAACTTCAGGCTCTGAGCCCATGAGGCTGTCAGTCAGCTCAGAGCAAGTCACAGATTTTAGCTCAACAGCAAGTCCCAATACCAGACTGCAGTTCCCAACATTTCCCAATGTGACTGCTCCTGGTGTGCCAAGGAAATATCCACCATGGACATCAGAGAACAAGACTGTTTTTTCAAACAATGAGCCTGAACTTTGGGTTGGTCAAACCCCCACCACTCCCATGTCTGTACCTTCACAGAAAAGTTGACACCGAAAACCTTTTGGCCCACCATTTTCAGTAAAAATATTAAATATCAAATGCATGAACTCTAACTTCATCCTGCAGTAATTACAGCAGTGTGCGTTACTGTTTCCAAGAGGTGATGTACTTAGTGGGAAATATAGTGTGAACAATTCAACTTTGCATTTTGCCACTGGCCCGACACTGGAACAGAAGAATGGCCCGAACCACTCTGGCGTCGGGCCAACCGAAAGTTGCTGAATTCTCCGCACTTCCGGGGGCTAGACCAGCGGGTGAGGGGTTGGCACTGCACCGGTGGCGTAGGGCCGATGCGAGAAAACGCATGCAAATAACCGCCGGCGTGTTTCTGCGCATGCGCAGACTGGCCAGCGTATTCTTGCGCATGCACAGTGGGGTGTCTTCTCCGCGCCGGCCATGGCGAAGCCCTACAGAGGCCGGCGCGGAAAGAAGGAGTGCCCCCACAGCACAGGCCTGCCTGCAAATTGGTGGGCCCTGATCGCGGGCCAGGCCACCGTGGCCCCCCCCCGGGGCAGATCCCCCCGCGCCCCTCGATGACCGCACCAGCCGGCCTACCAGCAGGTCCCGCCATGCGAGACCATGTCCATTTTGCACCTGCGGGACTGTCCAGAAATCGACGGCCGCTCGGTCCATCGGTGCCCGGAGAATTGCCGGGGGGTGGGGGTGGGGGGGGGGGGGGGGGGGGCGCTGCCAACGGCCGCCGGCCGGTGTGGCGTGATCCCCACCCCCGCCTGAAAACCGACACCAGAGAATACGGCAGCCGGCCTCGGAGCAGTGGGGCGGGATTCACGCCGCCCCCCCCCCCCCACCCCGGGGATTCTCTGACCTGACGGGAGAGTAGGAGAACCCCGCTGCAGATTTTGTTCCGAACTTTTATAAATCTCAAAAATCCCATATTATCAGCTGATAGGCAGTACAGTCAAGTGTTCCCCCATGCTATATAGAGGAGGTGAATTTGTTTAGAATGGGTATCACTGTGGTTAGTACTACAGCCTCACAGCGCCAGGGACCCGGGTTCAATTCTGCCCTTGGGTGACTGACTCTCTGTGTGGAGTTTGCGTGTCCTCCCCATGTCTGCATAGGTTTCCCTTCGGTGCTCCAGTTTCCTCCCGCAGATGTGTGGGTTAGATGGATTGCTCATGCTAAAAATTGCCCCAGAGATGTGCAGGTTAGGTGGGGTTAGGGAGTTTCGGGGAATAGGGTGGGGGGAGTGGGCCGAGGTAGGGTCTCTTTCAGGGGATCGGAGCAGACCCGATTGGCTGACTGGCCTCCTTCTGCACTGTATGGATTCTATAGATTATTGTATACAGTATGAGGTAAATAAATCAGAGTAACAGTACTTCAAAATGTAATTCACTAGATGGAGGCATATTGTAATGTATATAAACCCCTTATTTATTTATTATGCAAGGACCAACATAAAGATACTGCTCAGGAATCTCTTAAGAGTTCCTTTGCAATGCCTAGAGCTTACTCACAATGTTTTGAATAGGTCAACCTGCCATCCTCCATGATCCCGAGCTGGTGCAAGTAGAGAGAATGGCCTCCTTCTGTACTGAAAACATCTATGAATTTATAATCTATACCCTAACTGAAAATCCATATTTGTACAAGAAAGAAAGGAGAAAGCACTTACCTTTTATGAAAGTGAGTGAAAAATATGAAGAAATTGCTGTTGGATTTTGCAAAACAGACTCTTGGTCGACCATACTGGTCTATCTGGATGTAATATAGCGTGCCTAATAGGATTTCATTTATTTAACTGAATTTAGATGAATTTACAAAGCATGATGCCCAAAATGGGGAAAAAAGAACAAAGAACAAAGTAAATTACAGCACAGGAACAGGCCCTTCGGCCCTCCCAGCCTGCGCTGATCCAGATCCTTTATCTAAACCTGTTGCCTATTTTCCAAGGTCTACTTCTCTCTGTTCCCCACCCGTTCATATATCTGTCCAGATGCATCTTAAATGATGCTATCGTGCCCGCCTCTATCACCTCTGCTGGCAAAGCATTCCAGGCACCCACCACCCTCTGCGTAAAAACTTTCCATGCACATCTCCCTTAAACTTTTCCCCTCTCACCTTGAAATCGTGACCCCTTGTAATTGACACCCCCACTCTTGGAAAAAGCTTGTTGATATCCACCCTGTCCATACCTCTCATAATTTTGTAGACCTCAATCAGGTCTCCCCTCAACCTCCGTCTTTCCAACGAAAACAATCCTAATCTAAAGGATATGGGCAAAAGTATTGGAGTCAGTTTTACTGTAATAAATCTTCAAACTAACTTCCATGAAAGAAATGGAAGGAGCCTAAAATTGTATTTCTAAATCTCCATAACCACGGGGCAGTAATCGATTCCGTATTGTGAGAAACACAGAAATGTAAACGGTTTGAAGTCACTGAGGTAAACACTCAAATAATATTGATTGTGCAATTTCACTGTATTTTCTGAAGTGTTTAGGAGATTAAAAGCATTTGACACCGGCATAATTAGGATGTGCTATAAATAATATTGCACTATCATAGCAAATATGGAATATGCTCACTGTCCATAGTTTACAGGAGCTGTCTAGATGCCAATCGCATTGCTGACATGTCCACATACCTCCTTATTTGAGAGCATTACAATGCAGAATGCAGGCAACGTCTGATGGCAGTGGAAGCAGAGCAGGATTTTTTTTTTTAATAAACAATTTTATTGAGGTAGTTTTTGGCTTTATAAACAGTTACAGACATCATCAGAAAGAAGGCAAAAATGTGCAAACATCCACGTACTTTCAATACTTCCATCGTAACATATTGCACAAGCCCGCTCCCCTCCCACCGGTACTACCCGCCATATTTTCCCTCCTACTCTACTCTACCCCCCCCTCCCCCCCACCCAGCCCCCTGCTGACGCTCACTCTCCCGCAAAGAAGTCAATAAATGGTTGCCACCTCCGGGTGAACCCCTGCACAGATCCCCTCAAGGTGAACTTAATTTTTTCCATCCCCAGGAAACCCGACATGTCCGCAAGCCACCACTCAGTCTTCGGGGGCTTTGAGTTCCTCCACGCCAATAATATTCGTCGCCGGGCTATCAGGGAAGCAAAGGCCAACACATCGGCCTCTTTCTCCCCCTGGACGCCCGGGTCTTCCGAAACCCCAAAAATTGCCACCCCTGGACTCATCACCACCCTTGTTTTTAGCACCTGGGACATGACCCCCGCAAATCCCTCCCAGTACCCCCTCAGCTTAGGGCATGCCCAAAACATGTGAACATGGTTCGCTGGTCCTCCCGCGCACCTAGCGCATTTGTCCTCTATCCCGAAAAATTTGCTCATCCGAGCCACCGTCATATGGGCCCGGTGAACGACCTTAAATTGGATCAGCCCGAGCCCAGCACATGTCGCGGTCGAATTTACCCTACTCAGGGCCTCTGCCCACAGCCCATCCTCCATTTCCCCGCCTAGCTCCTCCTCCCATTTAAGTTTCAGTTCCTCTGTCTGGGACCCTTCCTCCCTCATGAGCACCTTATATATACCCGAGACTCTGCCCTCCCCTTCTTCCCTCCTAGAGACTATTCTGTCGAGGATCCCCATTGGCGGGAGGCACGGGAAAGATGGGACCTGTCTACGAACAAAGTCCCGCAACTGTAGGTATCTAAAATCATTTCCCCTTACCAACCCAAATTTCTCCTCCAAGCTCCTCAAACTCGCGAAGCTCCCTTCCAGGAACATATCACCCACCTTCCCGCCCCTGCTCGCCGCCATACTCGGAACCCCCCCATCCATACTGCCGGGGGCAAACCGATGGTTGTCGCAGATTGGCGCCCAGACAGATGCCCCCATCTCCCCCACATGCCTCCTCCACTGGCCCCATATCCACAGGGTCACCACCACTACCGGGCTGGTGGTGTACTTGGCCGGCGGCAGCGGTAGAGGAGCCGTGACCAGGGCTTCCAAACTGGAGCCCCTGCACGAAGCCGCCTCCACCCGCTCCCAAATAGACCCCGTACCCACCATCCACTTCCTTATCATAGCGATGTTGGCCACCCAGTAATAATTGACCAGACTCGGCAAAGCCAGCCCTCCCTCGCTGCGGTTCCTCTCCAACATCGCCTTCGTCACCCGCGGGGATTTTCCCGCCCAGACAAAGCTCATGATCAGCCCGTTAACTCGTTTGAAGAAGGACTGTGGAATAAAGATCGGGAGGCACTGAAAAATAAACAAAAATCCAGGGAGGATTGTCAGCTTTACAGTCTGCACCCTCCCTGCCAGCGACAGCGGGAGTGCATCCCATCTCCGAAACTCCCCCTTCATTTGCTCCACCACCCTGGCCAAATTTAACTTATGCAGCCTGCCCCAGTCTCGTGCCACCTGTATTCCCAAATACCGGAAATTTTCCTCAACCAGCCTAAACGGTAGCCCTCTCAATCTGTTCTCCTGGCCCCTTGCCTGGACCACAAACATTTCACTCTTGACCGTATTTAATTTGTATCCTGAGAACTGGCCGAACTTCCTCAGCATTCCCAGTATAGTTCCCATCCCGGCCACTGGGTCCGACACGTACAGGGGCAGGTCGTCTGCATAAAGAGAAACCCTGTGTTCAACCCCGCCCCTCACCATCCCCTTCCATCCCTCTGCGGCTCACAGCACAATCGCCAGCGGCTCTATGGCCAGCGCAAACAGCAGCGGGGAGAGCGGGCAGCCCTGTCTGGTCCCTCGGTACAACCTAAAGTACTCCGACACTTCTCTGTTGGTCCTGACGCTGGCCCTCGGGGCCCGATATAATAATTTGATCCAATCCACCAATCCCTCCCCGAACCCAAACCGTCCGAGCACCTCCCATAGATAGTCCCACTCCACCCGGTCAAAGGCCTTCTCGGCGTCCATTGCCACCACTACCTCCACCTCTCTACCCGCCGGGGGCATCATTATCACATTGAGCAATCTCCTCAGATTGGCCGTCAGCTGCCTACCTTTCACGAACCCCGTTTGATCCTCCCCAATCACCTCCGGTACACAGTCCTCCATTCTACCCGCCAGTACCTTTGCCAGGAGCTTGGCGTCTGCATTAATCAGGGAGATTGGCCTGTAGGACCCGCACGCCTCCGGGTCTTTACCCCACTTCAATATCAGAGATATGGTGGCTTGTGACATTGTCGGCGGCAGGGTCCCTCTGTCCCTTGCCTCATTGAAAACCCTCGCCAAGACCGGGCCCACCAGCTCAGAGAACTTCCTATAAAACTCTACTGGGTATCCATCCGGCCCCGGGGACTTCCCCGACTGCATAGCCTTAAGGCCCCCCAATACCTCCTCTACTCTAATCGGGGCCCCCAGCTCTTCCACTCGCCCCCCACCAACTGTTGGGAATGTTAACCCGTCCAGAAACCTTTTCATCCCCTCCGGTTCTTCCGGCGGCTCCGAAGTATACAGCTTACGATAGAAGTCCCGGAATACCCTATTCAATTCTGCCGGGTCCTCCACTTTGCGCCCCCCCTCGTCCCTCACTCTACCTATTTCCCTGGCCGCCTCCCTCCTCCTGAGTTGCTGCGCTAACAGTCTGCTAGCCTTTTCCCCATGCTCGTACACCACTCCCCTCGCCTTCCTAAGCTGTTCCACGGCCCTGCTCGTGGATAGTGCCCCCAGTTCCGCCTGTAGTCTCTGCCTCTCCCTGAGTAAAACCTCCCCCGGGGACTCCGCTTGCTCTTCATCTATCCGACCCATTTCCCTGACCAATCTATCCATCTCTGCCCGGTCTGCCTTGGCTCTGTGGGCCCCAATTGAAATCAGCTCCCCCCGCACTACTGCCTTTAGCGCCTCCCACACGGTCGCCGCTGAGACCTCCCCCGTGTCATTCACCTGCAGGTAATTTTTTATACATTTCCGAAGCCTCTCGCAGATCCCCTCCTCCGACAGCAGTCCCACATCTAGCCTCCATTGCAGGCGTTGATAGCTCGCTCCCCCGAACTGCAGGTCCACCCAATGCGGGGCATGGTCTGAAATGGTAATTGCTGAGTATTCCGTGTTCTTTACCTCCCCCATACAGTCCCTGCTTAGTACAAAGAAATCTATCCTGGAATATACTTTATGGACGTGCGAGTAAAACGAGTAGCCCCTTCCTGTTGGCTATCTATCTCTCCAGGGGTCCACTGCCCCCATTTGCTCCATAAACCCTTTCAGCTCCCTTGCCATTGCTGAGAGTCTACCCGTTCTGGGACACGACCGATCCAAAGTCGGGTCAAGGACTATGTTAAAGTCCCCTCCCATTATTAGCCTGCGAGAATCCAAGTCCGGGATCTTCCCCAGCACTCTTTTAATGAAGTCCACGTCATCCCAGTTCGGGGCATATATATTCACCAGCACCACTCTTCTCCCCTCCAGTCTGCCCCGTACCATCAGGTATCTGCCCCCCCTGTCTGCGGATATTCCCTCTGCCTCAAATTGCACGCGCTTGTTGATCATGATTGCCACCCCTCTGGACTTCGAGTCCAAGTCCGAGTGGAAGACCTGGCTAATCCAGCCCTTCCTTAGCCTGGTCTGGTCTGACACTTTCAGATGTGTCTCCTGCAACATAATTACTTCCGCCCTCAGGGCCCGCAAGTGCGCAAACACCCGCGCCCTCTTAACCGGCCCATTCAGTCCCTTGACGTTCCAGGTGATCAGCCTGGTCGGGAGGCACATCCCACCCCCCCCCACCCCGCCGGTCAGCCATAGCCTTTCTCGGGCCGGCCCCTGGCCCGTGCGTCGCGCCATTCCTGGCCCGCCCTTTGGCTGCCTCCACCCTCGACCTCCTTTCCAGTGCCTATTTCAAGTCCCTCTCCCGTCAGCAGAACAACCCCCCCCCTCCCCTAACCCCATCCCCCGATACCCCCACCCCTGCCATCTACTGGCTGTAACTTCCCCCCCCCATCTGACTCCCTTGACTAGCCAATCTGCTAGCCCGGTGACTCAACACTCCGGCGCCTTCCTGTCTCATTCCCATTGTTTCCCCGTCCTCCTCCCCACCCACTGGGGCAAGCCGGCTCCAGTGTCTTCCGCGAGCTGCACAAAAAGCACAAACCAGCCCAAACAGGAAAAAAAAACAGAAAAAAGAGAAAAAGCACATAAATGTCCATGAACAAACGAAAGTGTCTCAAATGTTCCGCTTGGCCCCTTTGGCCCAGCAAACCGTTGAGCAGCAGTCCAGGCACATTCGGCGTTCCTTCCCACAGAAATCCTAGGGCCCTAACTCGCGTCCTTGGGGCCTCCCTTCTGGACCAGCCCCAGGTCCCTCACAAAATCCATCGCTTCTTCGGGCTCGGAGAAGTAGTGGTGTTGACCCTGGTGCGTGACCCATAGCCGAGCTGGGAATAGCAGACCAAACTTCACGTGCTTCTTGAACAGCACCTCCTTGACATTCTTAAAGGCTGCTCGCCGCCGAGCCACCTCCTGGCTTAGGTCCTGATAAATGCGGAGAACACTGTTGTTCCACGTGCTGCTCCTGGCGCTCTTTGCCCACTGCAGCACCCGCTCCTTGTCCACGAACCTGTGGAACCTAATCACCATCGGGCGGGGGGATACGCCCGGCCGCCCCTGCCTTGCCTGCACTCTGTGTGCCCCCTCCAGCTCCAGCGGTCGCGGAAAGGCTTCGGCCCCCATCAGCTGCTTCAGCAGGTCTGCTACAAACGCTGCAGCATCAGCTCCCTCAGCCCCCTCCGGGAGGCCGACCATCCTCAGATTGTTCCTGCGGACTCTATTCTCCAGCTCCTCCACTCTGTCCAGCAGTCTTCTCTGCCGTCAACTTCTAGCGCTGCAACCGTTTGCGCATCCGCCTGCTCCTCCACCGCCTCTCCCAGCTCCTTAACTTTAACATCCTGGGCGTCCAGCCTCTGTTTCAGCTGATCCACCGCTTTCTGGATTGGGTCCAAGCTGTCCCGCTTCAGCGCTTCAAAACTGGACTTCATTACCTGGAGCATGTTATCCAGCGCCTACTGGATTGCTGAGTCCGGGGTCCGTGTGTCCGCCATCTTAGGTCCAGGTAATTTTTTTCAGGTCCTTGTCTCTGTCCCTTTTTCTCCTTCTTCTTCTGCCTTCTGGAATCCCGCTGTTCCATGTGCCGCAGCCCGCTCCTCAGCACCTTCGCTGCCGCCTTCCTTCGCCCAGCTCCTTAAATTTTACCTCCTGGGCATCTGAAGTGGGTCCAAGCTGTCCCTCCTCAGCAACTCCAAACTTTTTTCCCTTGTCCTGGAGGAAGGAAGGTCCGTGGGTCCGCCATCTTACCCTTCAGGTCAGTTTCCTTCTTGCCTCCGTCTCTCTCTCTCTCTTTCTTCCTCTACCTGCTGGCCTCCCACTATTCCATCCGCTGCAGCCCGCTCTCCTCTTCCTTCCACGGCAGCCTTTTTGCCGCCCCCGTGGTCCGGCTATCGCGGGGAATCAGCTGCTAAGCCCCGCCGGAGTGAGAGCCTGCCGAATGTGCGGCTCACTCGAACATCGCCGCCACCGGAAGCAGCAGAGCAGGATTTTGAACTATTGTACTTTTTGCAAAATAAAAGTGTTTGCAAGAAAGCAAACAAATCTGGGTGTGACATCTGCCCAGATACATTCCTTCATTTACTCAGTAGTAATCATACTTTGCCAATCTTTCTAATATGTGCTTTAATTATTCATTTGTGGGATGTGGGCGACACTGGCTAGGCCAGCATTTATTGTCATCAGAGTAATAGATGTTTACAGCATGGAAAAAGGCCCTTCGGCCCAGCTTGTCCATGCTGCCCAGTTTCTATCACTAAGCTAGTCCCACTTGCCCGCATTTGGCTCATATTCCCCCAATACCCACCCTGCCCATGTAACTGTCTAACTGCTCTTTAAATGACAAAATTGTACCCGCCTCTACCACTGCCTCTGGCAGCCCGTTCCAGATGCTCACCACCCTCTGTGTGAAGAAATTTCCCTTCTGGTCTCTTTTCTATTTCTCCCCTCTCACCTTAAACGTATGCTGTCTAGTTCTACCTTTGGGAAAATATATCGACTATCTACCTTATCTATCCTCCTCATTATTTTATAGACCTACGCTCCAGGGAAAAAGATCCCAGCCCATCCAGCCTCTCCTTATAACTCAGACCATCCCTAATTGCCCTTCAGAAGGTGGCAGTGAGCTGCTTTCTTGAACCGCTGCAGTGTTCATTCACCCACTCCCTCAGCGTTCCGTTTTGATACAACCGAGTGGCTTGCATGGACATTTCAGAGGGTGGTTAAAAATGAACCACATTGCCGAGGGTCTGGAGTCAATTGCAGGATGATGCTAAAGGGCATGAGTGAATGATGTGTGTTTTTAACGACACTGGGTTTCTTGGTCATCATTAGACTTTAAAGGCCAGATTTTTAAATCAAATTCCACCATCTACATAGATTTACATAGAATTTACAGTGCAGAAGGAGGCCATTCTGCCCATCGAGTCTGCACCGGCTCTTGGAAAGAGCATCCTACCCAAGGTTAACACCTCCACCCTATCCCCATAACCCAGTAACCTCACCCAACACTAAGGACAATTTTGGACACTAAGGGCAATTTAGCATGGCCAATCCACCTAACCTGCACATCTTTGGACTGTGGGAGGAAACCGGAGTACCCGGAGGAAACCCACGCACACACAGGGAGGATGTGCAGACTCCGCACAGACAGTGACCCAAGCCGGAATCGAACCTGGGACCCTGGAGCTGTGAAGCGATTGCGCTATCCATAATGCTACCATGCTGCCCATCTGATGGAGGGACCTACATCTGATGGGGTGGGATTTGAACCTCGGTCCCCCTGGGACCAGTGACAACACCACCAGGCCACAGTCTTTGTCCCCTCCATCCAGGTGCTAAAGACCTCACTTTGCTGCACTTGCTTGGTGTGTTTGCAGCGCAATCTCCACTGCAATATAGTCTTCTGCTGCTAAGTGGAATTGCAAAGGAATCACATTCCTTTGCTGCGTTCAAGACTTTGCAAACATTTAAACCTATTCAGTCTATTTACTTTGGAATGAGTTTACCCCATTAGAAGGTGAACATTCCTGATGTTGTTTATTTTAGT
The DNA here is from genome assembly GCF_902713615.1 of Scyliorhinus canicula. Taxonomy (NCBI): domain Eukaryota; kingdom Metazoa; phylum Chordata; class Chondrichthyes; order Carcharhiniformes; family Scyliorhinidae; genus Scyliorhinus; species Scyliorhinus canicula. The sequence goes on from NC_052157.1 coordinate 34,439,496, forward strand.
AACAGCATAGCTGGCTTGCTCTGTCTCAAGTTCAACAGGGCGATCTGGCTTTGCTGAAGTAAGAAAGACTACTTTCTCCCTGTACATCGAGGCAGTTTTTAAAAAAAGCAGTTTTCCATAATTCAAGCCTGCAATGAAATTCAACTACAAAACAGACATGTATTGGCAGAAAGGTTCAAGTATGTGTGCATTTTGATTGCATCTTAAGAAAATCTGGACCATGTTTGATGCAGAGCCAAAGGCAAGGAATGTGTGTCTGGAAAATTGCGAGGAATCTCCTGCTGGTGAAATAAAGAAGGTGTTCTCTGCAAATGTTTTGCAGGAATTGAAATGATTTGTTGAGGGATTGTAAAATGTTTGACAGATTGAGTTTATTAGTTTTGGCTTATTGAATGCAACTTAATTGTGTGCAGTTCAAAGGTTTCTCTTCATTGCCTGGAAGGTCTTTGAAAATCTTTACTTTGCTGGTTACACTGATTGGCTTCACCATAGATACACAGATTATTGCTCTGTAACCCATCCTAATGACGAATTTGGGCAAAGCCATAAATTTAAGATTGTCAGTTGCGCTTACAATGGAGATTTCCTGTCGTGCCCTCCCATGTACCTTGTCCAGTCAACAGTCTTTAATCCTAGTTCCAATATTTTTATAGCTAATTATTAAAAAGAGGGATGTTTTCAGTTTCACTCGAGTATTAGTCAAGAGGGTAAATACGACTATTTCTTCCTTCAGCATGAAAGGCAATTTTCAATGCACTTAGCAGATAGATTGCACTAAATGTAGCCATACACTGTACATAGAACATAGAACATTACAGCGCAGTACAGGCCCTTCAGCCCTCGATGTTGTGCCGACCTGTGAAACCACCCTAAAGCCCAACTACGCTATTCGTTATCATCCATATGTTTATCCAATGATCATTTAAATGCCCTTAATGTTGGCGAGTCCACTACTGTTGCAGGCAGGGCATTCCATGCCCTTACAACTCTCCGAGTAAAGAACCTACCTCTGACATCTGTCCTATATCAATCTCCCCTCAATTTAAAGCTATGTCCCCTCGTGCTAGCCATCACCATCAGAGGAAAAAGGCTCTCACTGTCCATCCCATCTAATCTTCTGATCATCTTGTATGCCTCAATTAAGTCACCTCTCAACCTTTTTCTCTCTAACGAAAACAGCCTTAAGTTCCTCAGCCTTTCCTCATAACATCTTCCCTCCATACCAGGCAACATCCTGGCAAATCTCCTCTGAACCCTTTCCAATGCTTCCACATCCTTCCTATAATGCGGCAACCAGAACTGCATGCAATACTCCAAATGCGGCCGTACCAGAGTTTTGTACAGCTGCAACATGACCTCATGGCTCCAAAACTCAATCCCTCTACCAAAAAAAGCTAACACACTGTACGCCTTCTTAACAACCCTATCAGCCTGGGTGGCAACTTTCAGGGGATCTATGTACATAGAACATTACAACGCAGTACAGAAAGCTCCAGCTCACCATATTATCAATAAATCAAGCATGAAAAGATTCTCCAGCTTGCTAAATATTGCTAAATATATTCCCCCCTTGCCCCACTTCAAATTTTATGGATGGGATTAACTGTCCAGCGAAGCTGGAATCGTGAAATACGATTGGGTGGAGAATTTGGCGTCAGCTGAAAATTGAGGTTTGCGCTGGGCGGCAAACGGAATGCCATGGTCCGGTCCCTCGACAGCGGTGTGAATGCATTTTACGCACGCACGCTAGCATGCAAAAGGGACATTAAACACTGTGGCATATCGCTAACGGGCCTGACCCAATACTTTCCGGGCCTTCTATGATGCTTCGCGTCCAAGAGGAATTATTGATGGCGAGGTTCACTTGTGCTATTTACAATCACGAAGCAGGCGCTGTGGTTGCTGAGGGAGAGAGAAGGGGTAGGAAAAGTGCCCAATATCACTAGAGTGTGTTGACCATTGTATCGCTGGCCAGGGGGCCCTCTGCCAGGGCTGGGGGAAGTAGTGGGGGCGGCCAGGAGGTGGGCTGTGGGGTCAGGGTAGTCGGGCACGGACCACCATCACCGCATCCTACAAGACAGCTATCAGGCTGCCCACTGTGAACTTAGTGGCACGGGATCACATGGGTGCCCCTCCCAGGCCACCCCCCTAGGTACCCTCTGACCCCAGCCGATCCGTCAACAGGATGGGTGTGCTCCAGCGCAACCAGAAAGCTCCAGCTCACCATATTATCAATAAATCAAGCATGAAAAGATTCTCCAGCTTGCTAAATATTGTTAAATATATTCCTGGGTTGGGGGCTGGCATACGTTGGAATATCGCGAGTTTTACGCAGTGCTGTTGCTAGCCCATTTACAGCTCCTGAATTACTCCGGGACCGGCACCGCTTTTGTCCACGTAGAACACTCGCGATTTAGTCCTGGTGTCAACACTCAGTCTCCCAAACGGAGAATTCCACTGTATATCTCTGCTTTAATAGCAATCCCTCTGACAAGTAACTGTCAGACTCTATCCTGATTTAATTTTAAAGCCAGTTTTGTTATGGAATATGGTCAATGTCTTGATAATTTAAAAAAAAGTTTCCCACACTCTTGAGTCACATTAACCATTTCATGCTGTGATTGTTGTTAACTGGACATAACTGAGAGCAGTTCTTCAAATGCAAGTTGACCATCTCTTTCCACATGCCAGCTACTTCATCCTGAACTATTTTCTTTTTGTTTATTACTGTGAAAGGAAAATGAGAATATACCCTTTTTTTAAATGTCCCTATAATTTTTTTCCTGCTCTCTTTGTTGCTCTGTCCGGAATATTAATCTTGGACAATCTTTAGGACAATCCAGGAGGTTTGCATCATTAATTATAAACACTAACATCATAATTTATGTTACTCTCCCACAGGCTTTGGCCACTAGGTTGCGCTGTCGAGCAGGTTTCTGAAATCTCTCCCAAGTCGCTCGCTGTTTTACTGTAGATTGTGGTGTACATGCCGACCTAATGTACAAGGCAACCTCATTTTTCCGACCCACAAAATCATATTTGCATATACTCTTGTGTACAAGTCAACCCATCTTTTCAGCCATGATATGCTTTGCTTGTGTTAGTAGTCAGCCTCAATTTATCACCCCATACATGCATGTTTTCCTGACTGCTCCCTTCTAACTAGGCACAGGGGATCCAATAGATGAAAGATGCACGTTGTTTAAGATGGGCGCCATTGACAACGCTATTGACGAGTTTTAAAATATTTTGATAGTGATTAAAATGATCTTTGTACAATTAATTTATGCAATGCACTGTGTCGCATTAATTTAGTTTGAATCACTGGTGTTAGTTATTTAATTCACTTTTTAAAATGGTGATCACCCATTGTTGACAGTTCACTTTTTTTACTTTAATTTAACTCCAGTTGCAGGAGGGATTTTCCTAGGCTTCAAAGGTTGACTTATACCCTGATTATTACAACAAAGTAACTTTACTTCTGAACTGTCCATGGGCAATGCCACAGGCAAGTTATTATACACCATCTATTATATAGACTGCAATGTAACCTGCAAAGCCCATTATAGGGCTTTTCTCAGAATATATTCCCTTGCTATTTGGCGGCATGGTGACATAGTGTTCAGCACTGCTACCTCACAGCTCCAGGGACCCAGGTTCAATTCCGGCCTTGGGTGATTGTCTGTGTGAAGCTTGCACGTTCTTCCCGTGTCTGCGAGGGTTTCCTCCGGGTCATCCGGTCTTCTCCCACAGTCCAAAGAGGCAATTTAGCATGGCCAATCTACCTAACCTCCACTTCTTTGGACTATGGGGGAAACTGGAGCACATGATGGAAACCCACGCAGACACAGGGAAAACATGCAAACTTCACAGTCACCCAAGGCCGGAATTGAACCCGGGTCCCTGGTGTTGTGAGGCAGCAGTGCTAACCACTAAGTCATCGTGCCACCCTTGATGGTGTCTCCTGATCAGGTTCTTCGGAGTTTATGGGTTCAAAAACATTTCTAGATGGCAACACTGACTTCTGGAGCGTCTCTTTACTCTACAAGTGGTCCACATGTTTACGAACGATCTATCCCTCCACATCGCTACAAGGGCAGGATTCTCAGAGCCTCCGTGCCGAACTCGCGCTCGGCGCGGGGTCGGAGAATGGGTATCAGACCCGTGATCAGGTCCGATGCCGCACCCGCGATTCTCCGGTCTCCGGAAAATCACACGGTCTCCGGAGAATCGCTGCCAATCTTGTGCGCGCCGTCGATGCGGCGCCGGTCGGGGGCCATTGAAAGAGGCCCCCGCAGCAATTCTCCAATTGCAGCTAGCCGAGTTCCCGTCGGCGTAGTTGTCTCATGATTAGCATGGTGGTTAGCATCAATGCTTCGCAGCTCCAGGGTCCCAGGTTCGATTCCCGGCTGGGTCACTGTCTGTGTGGAGTCTGCACGTCCTCCCCGTGTGTGCGTGGGTTTCCTCCGGGTGCTCCGGTTTCCTCCCACAGTCCAAAGAGGCAATTTAGCATGGCCAATCTACCTAACCTCCACTTCTTTGGACTATGGGGGAAACTGGAGCACATGATGGAAACCCACGCAGACACAGGGAAAACATGCAAACTTCACAGTCACCCAAGGCCGGAATTGAACCCGGGTCCCTGGTGTTGTGAGGCAGCAGTGCTAACCACTAAGTCATCGTGCCACCCTTGATGGTGTCTCCTGATCAGGTTCTTCGGAGTTTATGGGTTCAAAAACATTTCTTGATGGCAACACTGACTTCTGGAGCATCTCTTTACTCTACAAGTGGTCCACATGTTTACGAACGATCTATCCCTCCACATCGCTACAAGGGCAGGATTCTCAGAGCCTCCGTGCCGAACTCGCGCTCGGCGCGGGGTCGGAGAATGGGTATCAGATCCGTGATCAGGTCCGATGCCGCACCCGCGATTCTCCGGTCTCCGGAAAATCACACGGTCTCCGGAGAATCGCTGCCAATCTTGTGCGCGCCGTCGATGCGGCGCCGGTCGGGGGCCATTGAAAGAGGCCCCCGCAGCAATTCTCCAATTGCAGCTAGCCGAGTTCCCGTTGGCGTAGTTGTCTCATGATTAGCATGGTGGTTAGCATCAATGCTTCACAGCTCCAGGGTCCCAGGTTCGATTCCCGGCTGGGTCACTGTCTGTGTGGAGTCTGCACGTCCTCCCCGTGTGTGCGTGGGTTTCCTCCGGGTGCTCCGGTTTCCTCCCACAGTCCAAAGATGTGCGAGTTAGGTGGATTGGCCATGCTAAATTGCCCGTAGTGTAAGGTTAATGGGGGGATTGTTGGGTTACGGGTATACGGGTTACGTGGGGTGATCTTTGCTTGGCACAACATAGAGGGCCGAAGGGCCTGTTCTGTGCTGTACTGTTCTATAGATTCCACCTGGCGGGCACTCGGCGTGGCGGCTATCGACTCGGTCTGCAGCTGCCCTGGTGGGGGGCGGGGGGGGGGGGGGGGGGGGAGATCATTCACCGAGGGGGCCTCCAGGACGGCCAGGCTATTGATCGGGGGCCACCGATCTGAGGGTGCGTGCGATCTGGGGGGTGGGGTGGGCCTATCTTCTTGGTGCCGGGTCGCGGGGTGGGTCGGCCATGTCGCGCGGGGTGGCCAACGCAGGCCGCCACCATGTGCATGCGCTGACTCCCGACCGGACGTGCAGGGCCTAGTATCGGCAGCTGGAGCTGAGAGGAGCACTCCGGGGCCCTGCTAGCCCCCTGCAAATTGGAGGATCACTCTGGACTTACTCCAGGTAAATCCAGAGTGATTTGCACGCATTTTCCACGGGCGTGGGGACATTGCTGCATTAGTGGAGAATCCCGGCCTAGCTGTCTGGTCTCAGTGGTGATGGTTCATTGATGAGATTTTGAGACTTGTGTGTTTGAACATAAACACTTTTATTGGTGGGTTTTAACTAAGTAAAGTTCCAAATATGGGTCAGAATGGGTGGTGGCATTCTCTGGTCTTCAATTTCTGCATTTCATTCACGGGGAAGCCAGCTTGTTCTTACTCAGCATATACTTTTCAAAAATGGAACCTTCATTTCTGCTCGCCTTGACTTCAGCGAAGCCCTTTTGGCTTCAGGTCGATTTCTGATGAAGCATTGATTTGTTTTCCATTCTGCAATTCTCCTATTGCCCTCCTCTTGGGGTCTTTTGTTGCCCTCCTCCTGCCGCCTTTCATTGCTTATAGTCTTTTGTTTTTGAGAGTTGCCGTCTATTGGGGTCTTCTCTAATTTTCATGTCCATAGCGGTTTGTTCCTTCTTGTGGTTTCTGCTTTAAGTGCATTGCCACTTTAAATATCTTACCTCTTTAAGGGTATTACCGCTTTAAGACTGTGGCCCTCTATTTTTTTCACTCAGCTGTCAGCTTTCCTTTTATTTTACCCACACTTTAGCATTTTTGGCACAAACCTGGTTGCTCGTTTTTGAATTTTGAAAACTTAAATTTTTTAAGGCAGGTAGGTCATTTCAGCAATCTCTGGAGTTTATTTTTCTTCAGACTGTTTGGAGACTCCATCTTACTTTCCTTGTTATTTTTTTGATGTGCCAGTTGTTATCTATTTCACTTGCACTGAGGTTCAATGGGGCATTTGTTTTTAAAACTTGTTAACTGGTCTTCTTTCTTTTTTTAAAAAAAGGTTGAGAACTTGTCATTTTATTTGCATGAAGCCCATCAGTGCAGTGAATGCTGTCACAGAACCCCTGCAGGTTTTCCTCCAATCCTGCATATCGGGAGACGGTCACAGTGTTTCAGCTTCTTGGCTTTCCTGCACTCCGGGACTCATCGCTGCAGTTCACGTGGGGCAATTTTTTTTAACCTTAAAGCACTGCTTTTTGTGTGATCTTTTTCAAAACACTCTTTGTAGCAACACTTCTTTTACTTAAGTTTTTTTAAAAACTTAAAGCGATCTGTTTTGCTTCGCACCAGGGGACAGGGCTTCAGCTCACTTTGTTGAATTGCCGACATGGTGCTGAAGGAGAAACTAGTAGGGTAGATAAAGGAGAATCAGTAGATGTCATTGTCATAGATTTGCCAAGTAACACAAATTTAACAAGACATAATAGGATGCAATATGCCCAACAACAGATTGAGATGTGCCTAGCAACAGCAGTAGCCAGCCTACAAAATGATGCAACTTTCCCAGTAACAGGGTTAGCAGATAGATTCAGGTGTGAACCCCCTCTTAGTAGAAACAGCTCAGCTAGATGATTGGGTGATCAGTGAGGCATATACACATGCTAATTTCTAGAGTCAAGGAATTTGAAGAGGGCAGACAGCAAAATACAGAGAAGACAGAAGCAAAAGGGAACAAAGGTATAATTGCCAGCACCCTCAGAAGCAGACAAGCCAGGTTTCATCTAACAACCTGGAGGCCATCTTTTGCATCTAACAGACTCTAAGTCTCAGAGCCACAGCAGTGCAGAAACCTACGTAAAGGGAGTTTAAATATCTTCACTGAACCAGGAAAAGACATTTTCCAGACTTCATCATCAACCCTATATTGTGGGGTAATTTCGAACTGGATTTAATTGATAGATATATTTAATTTGGATGTTGTTTGGGGAAAAGGGGAAATCTTAAGAAGTTCAGGAATTGTAGATGTATTTTGGAACCAGGGGCAAGTTCTACATAAACTGTGTGTGTTTGGTGATTCATATATTTAATTGCCTGAGAGTAATGTAGTCCTATTAACTGTCTTTTCTTTAATTTAATGAATAGTTGAATAATTGTTACACAACCACTAGACTATTCTTACTGGGGTTTCACTTGACTCGTCACCTTTGCAAAACCACAACTATACACCCCATCCCCACATGAACCAGTATCCCAAGTTGGAATATCCTCGCAAGTAACATCCACATCTTTCATGACAGTCGTATCCCTGGATTTCCAAAAGGTTTTAGATAAGGTGTGGCACAAAAGATTTCTAGGCAAATAAAGACTCGTGGAGTGGGGATAATATGTTAGCATGAATAGAGGATTGATTAGCCGATAGAAAAGTGTGCATAAATGGAGCTTTTTCCAAGTTGACAGGCAGTGAATAGTGCCGCAAAGATCAGTGCTGGGGCCTCAGCAATTTACAATCTATATTGTCTCAGATGAGGGCACAGATAATGTATCTAAGTTTGCTGATGATACAAACTAGGTGGAACGGTAAGCTATGGGACAGATGCAGAGAGGCTGTAGAGTGATATAGATGGCGAGTGGGCAAAAAGCTGGAATATAATACAGCAAAGTGTGAGGTTATTCATGTTGGTCATAAGAATAAAAAATATATATTTTTATATTCTTTTATAGATGAGAAACTTGTAAGTGTTGCTGATCAAAGAGATTTGGATGTACATGTACAAGGAAAGCAGCAAGTTAGCATGCAGGTGCAGCAAGCACTAAAGAAGGGAAATGGTATGTTGGCTTTTATTGGAAGGAGATTGGAGTACAATAATAAAGAAGTATGGCTAGAGTTTCGTAGGGTTTTGGTGAAAATGCTGTGCAGTTTTGGCCTCCAGACTTAAGAAAGGATATTCCTTACTTGCATTGGAGGCGGTACAGTGAAGATTCACTAGATTGGTCCCAGGGATAATGAGAGGCTAAGTAAATTGGGCCTGTATTCTCTGGAGTTTAGAAGAACTAGAGACTATCTAATTGAAAATGACAAAATGCTGAAGGAGCTTGATAGGGTAGATGCTGAGAGATTGTTTCCATGGGTCAGGGAACCTAAAGGATGGGGGCCCACTCTCAGGATTAAAGAATTGATCATTTAGGAGTGAGATGCAAAATTTCTTCACTTAAAGGTTTGCGAATCTTTGAAATTCTTTACTACAGAGGGTTGTGAATGTTCCATCGTTGAATATATTTAAGGCTGGGATAGACTGATTTTTGGTCTTGGGGAATTAAGGGACATGGGGACTGGAAGGAAAATGGAATTCAAGCCAAAGATCAGCCATGATTGTATAGAATGGCACAGCAGGCTCAATGGGCTGCCTGGTCTACACTTGCGCTCCTATTTCTTATGGGAGGCTTAGTCTAGCTCTTCGCCACAATAGTTAACAGTGGTGCAAAATCTCGACATAACCCGAGGAAAACTCAGTAATCAGGAACAAAAAGCTACATTGATGAAATTGGTACAGCACTCTCAGAACTGGCTTCTTCCACAAAGACCGAAGAAACAGATCCCAAAGTAAATGACTTCAAGCAACATTTTGCTGAAAGTCAACTATTTGAGGTGGGGCTGGTTTCTCTTGGAAAGGATAAACCGAGAGAGAGGTCTTCAAAATTATGAAGGGGTTTGGTGAGGGTTGCTAGAGATTGTCACTTGGAGGGGATTTCAAAACTAGAAAGTCATATACAATAAGTTGGTCGTCAATAAATCCAATAAGGAATTTAGCTAAGACAGCATTAAACATGTGGCATTCACTACTGCATGAAGTGAATGCATTTAGCATTCTGGATGCAAGCTGGATAAATACATGAGGAAAATAGGATTACAAAATGGGGAAAGGCAAGTTTAGGCCAAATTTCAGAGCTTTCCATGGACAAAGACTGATTACCATGTGGAATGGACATCAAGATTAAAAGCCATTGAATTATTTAAGAGATAATATAGATGCTGTGATGGGGCATGGCAAAACGTAGATCAGTTTTGGATGAAATGGACTGAATGGTAATTTTCAACCATTTCTAATATGTGAATAAGTTAAAGCATAAACACTTGATTAAAAAAAACTTTTAAAAGCTCTCTACTTCTAGACTTAGGTAGATAAGGGCAGCAGGGTAGCATGGTGGTTAGCATAAATGCTTCACAGCTCCAGGGTCCCAGGTTCGATTCCCGGCTGGGTCACTGTCTGTGTGGAGTCTGCACGTCCTCCCCCTGTGTGCGTGGGTTTCCTCCGGGTGCTCCGGTTTCCTCCCACAGTCCAAAGATGTGCGGGTTAGGTGGATTGGCCATGCTAAATTGCCCGTAGTGTCCTAATAAAAGTAAGGTTAAGGGGGGGTTGTTGGGTTACAGGTGTAGGGTGCATACGTGGGTTTGAGTAGGGTGATCATGGCTCGGCACAACATTGAGGGCCGAAGGGCCTGTTCTGTGCTGTACTGTTCTATGTTCTAGCTTTTTCCCCTCTTCATATCTGCGTGCCTGTGGACTAATCAATAAGAGATTGATTGCCATGATTAATCAGCAACACCATTCTCACCATCACATGACTACAAGTTGGCAAAGGGCACACAACTCTGACTTTGCACTTTTGTCATTTATTAATTCCTATATTCCGACAAAACTTCTTCTTTCCCCTAGTTTATCAGAGTTCATGGTCAAAAATTAAAATAAATATTATCAGTTTGCCTATTACATGTGGCAGTGGTTAGCTCTGTTGCTTCATGCTACCAGGGACCCAGGTTTGGGGGACTGTCTGTGTGGAGTTTGCACAGTCTCACAGTGTTGGCGTGGGTTTCCTCCGGTGCCCTGGTTTCATCCAAGTCTAAAGATGTGCAGGTTAGATGGATTGGCCAAGCTAAATTGCCCTTTAATGCCCAAAGATGTGCAGGTTAGGTGGGGTTATGGTGATAGGGCCAGGGGTGGGGGGGGGGGGGGGGGGGGGGGGGGGGGGGGGAAGAGAGAGAGAGAGAGAAAAAGAGTGGGCCAAGGTAGGGTGCTCATTCGGAGGGTCAGTGCTGACTCGATGGGCTGAATGGCCTCCTTTGGCACGGCAAGGATTCTATGATCTATGTGTGACAGTCATTAACTGGATTCTCTTGTCAAAGCTGACCACCAGATGGAGGTAGAACCATCCAGAGAAACTGCTTCACAACCATCTGTGATTTTTACTCATTAAAGTTGTAGCATTCTGTAGCCATTTTCATCAAAGTTAGCACTGCATTGCCAAACAGTTCCATTTTTATCATAGAAAATTTTTGTTAAAAAAAAAAATCCTGGCGTGTAATAGGTGTTATTAAAACAGGCCTCTTGGGAGTGTATCGCAAAAAAACACACCATAAAACTCAGTCGGGGTGAAATTCCTCTCTTCACTAATTTTAGTGAAAAACAATGATTTGTCAACCTTTCTGCCATGAAAAGATAAGGAATTATACCTCTACTTTTTAAACTACAAAAACAAATGCTTAAATAATCACAGAGACATTGCAAACTTATTAAAGTACTGACTGGGCATGCAACATAGGGAACTTCCAATCGGTTTCCTGTTTAAACATTTCAATTCCAAACTTAAAAACAGAAATGTCTGTAAATGTAAAATGTCGGGAGATAAGCAGGAAAAAAAAACTGGGCAGAGCTGAAAGATTGCCGAGTGTGACCTCACGGTGCTAGTGTCACCACAGTAGTGTGCCACCAAACGTGAATAGTGTTAATTAGTGCAGGGTAATCCTCTGCCAAAGTAGCTGGCGACACCATACCTGGTCAATGGCTTTGCCTCATCAGCCGCACTGTGTGTTCTGGATGGCAGTCCAATATAATTATCAGGTGGATTCCTGAAGTGCCCAGCGGGAGTGGTGGCGGGGTGTCTGGGGCTTGTCAGCGTAGGCACTGCTGAGCTACAAGTAGAAAATGTGCAACCCAGTCCAAAGGCTCTGCAATGTCAACAACAATGGACGACCTGAAATTGGTCCACAGGGAGGGCGGGTGGAGGGGGGATTTCTATTGTGGGGTCTGGAAGAGCACCTCTGCTCCTCGCCACATCACAAAAATGAATGAAAGGTTACCTTCTTTGTCTACTGTTAATTAGACGGCCATCTGAAACTGTAGACAAAACACGGCGTGCACGCCACATGGTACTGTCCTTAAAATGGCAATTGGTTTCCGGTGCACATTGTAGGATCACGACGTACATCCCGTGGTCCCTGGCAAATATATGGATGGATCGCTGCGGTTTCTGCTGGGCAGGTTTTAAAAGCTTTCAGTTTTTTTAAACTCAGCAGAACTAAAAATACATATCACATCATGGCCAAGATGGGCTGAATGGCCTCCTTGTGTGCTGTAACTTTTCTATGGTTCTATCATATACTTTGGGTTCTATTCACTTTGTTTCCAAAAATTATCTGATTTACCTCAGACTTTTCTGTTCAGTGTTGGGTAACTTCCCTTTAAGTGGTGTTTTGACAAATAACATGGATGATGGAAGATATTTTTAAAGGGCAAAAGGTTCATACACATATAAACAAATTAATTGGATGGAGCCCTTCTTTATCAGGATGCTGACACGACGGAGATCTCCATTCACCCCTACCATACAAATCTGCTGTGGAAGTGTTGCTGTAACAGGCTGCAGAATCGAGGGAGTCCTGTTTTGAAAGAGGGAGACATTGGGCTCCGAGGAGATCTGCCAAGACTCCGTCCAAAGGAAGCCAGGATAGGACTATTTTCACATTAATTTATTTGATGCAGCAAAAAAAAAAACTATAGCGACTGGCGTTTGGCTTTTTAAGAAGCTCCATCCAGTGCTTTAAATCCTGCAGCAACATTATACATATCGAATGAGATCTCACTCGGAGATCTCAAACACCCACGTTGTTAAATCAGTTTCATTATCCAAGGTGGGCATAAGACACGTCTTGCCCCAGTTTGAGTGGGCACTGCACCAATTGGAAAACGAGGCTGACATACGCCTTCCAGGTGTGACACGCTATTGCAGAGAATAACTTTCTCCTCCATGAGATATGCCATGACTATCCTTTCAATGTAAGATTAGCAGCAACAATGAAGCATTTTGGCAACTGCCAGGTGAACAAATATTGTCTTGCAGCTTTTTATTATAAGCTCTGAAGAGGAGTCATACAGACTCCAAACGTTAAACTCAGTTTCTCTCTCTCTCCACAGATGCTGCCAGATTTCCTGTGTCCATCCAGCATTTTCTGTTATTTGATTTCCAGCATCCAGCAGGATTTTTTTGCTTTAATATTCACTTGAATGACGCAGTGCTCCAGGTTGCAATTAAGATGTAAGCCAGGACAGTGCAATCCTTTCCTGCTGATATAGATGGTGACATAAAAGCTTTGACTGGCTTCACTTTCAGGTATCCTGCCTTTCTCGAGCTGCTGTGCCTGTCAGTTCTCCATCTCTCCAGAAATGGGGCCCAATTGTGCAGAAGAGGTCAAATACGAAACAGAAAACCCAGGGTTCCTGTTCCACTACTGTAGGGAACTGCTAGACATGGACCTTTAAAACTGGGGAAATTTATAATCGGAACAAAGAAATGGCTGATCAACTACTTTAGTTCCGTCTTCACGAAGGAAAACACAAATAGCGGACAAGAAATGTTGCGGAGACAAAGGGTTTTTAAGTGAAGGAAACCAGTTTTAGTAGAGAGGTGGTGTTGGGGAAATTGATGCGATTGAAGGCTGATAAAATTTCCACGACCTGATAATCTACATCCCAGAGTACTTAAGGAAGTGGCCCTAGAAATGGGCTGCGTTGGTTTTTTAAAAAAAATAATTTTTATTGGAATTTTTTACAGAAAATATAAAAATATAACAAGTATAGCAACAAGCAGTAATATGCAACTAACAGCCCCATAACACCCACAATTCCCCCCCAAACCGTAACATCACATGTATCACACTCTTTCCCCCCCCCCCCCCAACAAGAGAACTTAACCATAAATTAAAATTAAATAAATCAAATTTAAATAAAATAAGCAAACATAATCAACGTTCCCCCCCCACCCCCCCGGGTTGCTGCTGCTACTGTCCCAGTACCCTATAGTTGAGCCAGAAAGTCGAGGAAAGGTTGCCACCGTTTAAAGAACCCTTGCACCGATCCTCTCAGGGCGAATTTGACCTTCTCAAGCTTAATGAAGCCCGCCATGTCATTGATCCAGGCCTCCACACTTGGGGGCCTCGCGTCCTTCCACTGTAGCAAAATCCTTCGCCGGGCTACTAGGGACACAAAGGCCAGCACACCGGCCTCTTTCGCCTCCTGCACTCCCGGCTCCACAGCAAACCCCAAAGATCGCGAGTCCCCATCCTGGTTTGACCCTGGATCCCACCACCCTTGACATCGTCCTCGCCACCCCCTTCCAGAACTCCTCCAATGCTGGGCATGCCCAGAACATATGGGCATGGTTCGCTGGACTCCCCGAGCACCTGACACACCTATCTTCACTCCCAAAGAACCTACTCATCCTCGTCCCAGTCATGTGGGCCCTATGCAGCACCTTGAATTGAATGAGGCTCAGCCGCGCACACGAGGAGGGAGAATTTACCCTCTCCAGGGCATCAGCCCATGTCCCGTCTATGGGCTGCATTGGTGATCATCTTCCAAGATTCTACAGACTCTAGAACCGTTCCTACAGATTGAAGGGTAGCTAATGTAACCCCACTATTCAAAAAGGGAGGTAGAAGGAAAACAGGGAATTAAAGAATAGTATGCCTGAAGTCGGTGGTGGGGAAAATGCTGGAATCCATCACGAAAGATTTAATAACAGAGCACTTGGTAAGCAGTGGCAGGATTTATGAAAGGGAAATCATGCTTCAAAAATCTACTAAAATTCTTTGAGGATATAACCAGTATAGTTGACAAGGAGGAGCCAGTGGATGCAGTTTATTTGGACTTTTAGAAGACCAGGTCCCACAGAAGAGATTAGCGTGTAGAATTAAAGCGCATGGAATTGGGGTCAGTATACCGAGATGGATAGAAAACCGGCTATATTGCATGGCAGTACCCAGCTAGTCACAATATGTATTAATGAATTAGATGAGGAAACTAAATGCAACTCCAAATTTACAAATGACAAAGCTGGGTGGGAGGGTGAGCTGTGAGGAGAATGCAGAGATGCTTCAGTGTAGTTTGGACAAGTTGTGAATAGGCAAATGTATGGCAGATGCAATATAATGTGGATAAATGAGATCAATTTTGGTAACAAAAACAGTAAGGCAGATTATAATTTGAATGTCTGAAGATAGCGAGGGGAATGTATAATCCGACCTTGATGTCACTGAAAGTAGGCAGTGAAGGCAGCAAATGGTATATTGTGTGGTGACCGGATGTGGCCTAGTTTTAGGCCCGATTAAATTGGATATTTTAATGAATTAGGCACTTTAAATCAAACTGCAGTCAAACCAGAGGCAGGATGGGAATTCGGACTGGCCAAAGTCAAATACACACCCCACAGACTGCCAGAACATGACTGGACTTGCCCAGTCAATCACCCATCAGGAGATCATTGATCCTATTACCGATTTGCTATGGGTAGCCCAGACTCTTGGCGCCCAGAGCTCCCGCCTTAACCTTATACGGCAATAAGGTACGTGCAAACCACACCACTGGAGATGGACACTTGGGGTGGGCCCCCAGTATCCTGTCAAGCGGTCATCACCCAATTCATTGGGTGTTGGGACCCCTTTCCAAGGCCTCATTGGCAGAAAAGCATGAAAGGAGGGGGATAAAGGTAGATGTCCAAGACACATCAGGGGTGAAGACTCTACCTGGGAGGTGACTTAGGTCATCCATACAACTGACCAGCGAGACTCACCTTCGTGACAATGGACCAGGCAGAGTCCAAGAATTGGATCCACCGTTTAACCAAAGCCATTTGTATGGGTAGTAAACAAATCTTGGGTATCTCTGGTATATGTGGGAGGTTAATTAAGGGTCAACGTTATTGTTGTTAAATAAAATTGTTATATTTATAACTGGTGTTGTCCTTTGTTCTTCTGATTAATATAAAGACATCTGGGTAAAACTATTGAGTAAATGAATTGGTGGAAGTATCTAAAATGAACAGATACAACAGCTGGCCTTGATAGCAAGAGGGTGTGTGTACAGGGGTAGGTATGTCTTGCTGCAATAATGCAGGGTCTTGGTGAGACACCTAAAATGTTTAAAACATATATTTTTATTAAAGTTTTACATTTTAACACTGCACATATGTTAAAGATAGATGAAATGGTTACAATTTACAAGTTGTTCTTTCTTGGTATTGCCTCACCTCCCTCCCTTCTTGCACTGTTTCAGAAACTTTTCCTTGGCCCTTTACTTCACCTTGGGTGGTTGCTCAGTGTTTATCTGTGGGCAGTGCCCTCCTTCTCCCTCCCCCCTCCCTATTGCTTGGCCTCCCCTCCACTTCTCTCCTCTTCCCATCCTGCTGTCAGCCAGCTTTTGGGGGTTCTTTCATGTGGCCTTGCATTAGGCCCTCTGTTGCGTGTTGGCCACTTTATGATCTCTCTTTTGTTGTTTCCTCTGGTCTCTTCTTCCTCACCCCGCTCCTGTCTGTTCCCTGTGGTCCGGGTGGCTCCAGTGCATCCACCCCCCTCTCCCACTCTATCAATTGTTGGCTTCAAATAGGTCTTGGAACAAGTTAGTGAATGGCCCCCACGCTTTGTGGAAGCCATCCTGTGACCCCTGGATAGTGAACCCTCTTCCCCATATGTAGTTCTGACTGGTCAGATATCCCGAAGACTGCCACTCTTGGGCACGGCTCCACCCTCACCCCATCACCTTAGACATTGCCTTGAAGATGGAAGTCCAAAACCCGACAAGTCTGGGACAGGCCCAGAACATGTGGGTGTGGATGGCCGGGCCTCACTGGCACCGTTCACATTTGTCCATCACCTCCGGGAAGAACCTGTTCATTCAAGTTCTTGTCAGGTGTGCTCTGCTTTCTGAGGCTTAACTATGCGCAGGAGGAGGTGGAGTTGGCCCTGTTCGGTGCCTCGCTCCAGAGTCCCACCCTTTTTCCGTCCCTAGCTCTTCCTCCCATTCTTCCCTTGTTTCCTCCGGCGGGGGGGATGGGGGGCCTTTCTAAAAGTCAAGCGTATATGTCCTGCAGATCCCCTTTCCCAGACTGTCCGCATCCAGTAAATCCTCCAACATTGTGTCTCTTGGGGTCCTTGTCGTCTCCTTCCGGAGGAATTATTTGACTTGCAGATGTCAGAGTTCCTGTCCGTTCGGTAGTTCTAGTCTCTCCATCAGTTCCTCTAACGTTGCTGGTCTGTCCCGGTGTAAAAGTCCCCAACCGTCAGTGTCCCCCCCCACCGCCGTCCTGTGTCCACTTCGACGGTTGCCACAAATGGGGGCCATGGTGGACATCTTGGTCAGGCCGAAGTGCTGCCTCATCTGATTATAGGTTCTCAGGGTTGCTACCACCACTGGGGCTTGTTGAATGCTTTGCTGGCAAGGATGGGAAGTACTGTCGTGGCGAGGGTCCGGAGGGTCATTCCTGTGCAGGAGGACTCCTCCATCTACATCCATCCATCCCCTCACTCTCTTGGCTGTAGTTGCCCAGTGCTAGTATTGCAAGTTCAGGAGGGCCAGGCCTCCCATGCTTCTTCTCCTTTGTGATACTGTTTTGGGGATTCTTGGATTTTCACACCTGCAATATTGTGTGCAGTTTTGGTCTACTTATCTGAGAAAGGATGTTTTTGTATAGAAGCAGTGCAACAAAGGTTTACCAGACTGGATTCCTCGGATGGCAGGACTGACACATGGAGAGATCGAGTAGATTACGAATATATTTGCTGGAGTTTCGAGGAATGAGGGTGAATCTCATAGGAACCTATAAAATTCTAACAAGACTGGACAGGGTAGATGCAGGTAGGATGTTCCCGATAGCAGGGCTATCTAGAAACAGAGGTCACAGTCTGAAGATACGGGGTGGACTTCCATGACAGCAAAACTGGCGCTACACCTGGACCGATTCAGCGACCGTGGAGAGGCTAGCACCAGCGCCACGTGGAACACAATCAATTCCAATGAGAAACAGTGCGGGATTGGCCGGATGATGGACACTGGCGAGGCTGACAAACTGCAGCCACATATACACATTGCACTCCCCATGTACACCCACCCCAGCCAGCAAGATGGCACTGGTTGCGCTGGAGCTCACCCATCTTGCTGATGGATTGGCCGGGGCCAGAGTGTGCCTGGGGAGGGGGAGGTGCCATGGTGGGACACCTGTACGACCTGTAGCTCTAAGTTCAGAGTGCGCAGTCAGCGGTGTGCACAGCTGCATGGCTGCCTTGCAGGCCATGGCAATGGTGCTCCATGCCCGGCCACCCTGACCCCACAGCTCAC
This sequence comes from Scyliorhinus canicula, assembly GCF_902713615.1. Taxonomy (NCBI): domain Eukaryota; kingdom Metazoa; phylum Chordata; class Chondrichthyes; order Carcharhiniformes; family Scyliorhinidae; genus Scyliorhinus; species Scyliorhinus canicula. The sequence continues at coordinate 34,457,535 of NC_052157.1, forward strand.
CTCCTGGCTACCCCCCACTACTCCCCCATACCCCCCGGCCCTGACAGAAACATCCCCGGCCAGCGGCACGACTGTCAGCAAACTAAAGGTAAAGATAGATAGTTTTTTGAAGAATAAAGGGATTAAGGGTTATGGTGTTCGGGCCGGAAAGTGGAGCTGAGTCCACAAAAGATCAGCCATGATCTAATTGAATGGCGGAGCAGGCTCGAGGGGCCAGATGGCCTACTCCTGCTCCTAGTTCTTATGTTCTTATGTGATGTTGGGACACTTTCCGCACCCAGTCTCTCTCCCTCATCAGCCACGACGCCTGTTTCACGATTTTTAAAAGCACAAGTGAACCGCGCTGACGGGAATTCGCCCCACTGGAGGCGGAGAATCAACTAGGCCTTGGGGAGTACGGAGTCAGGCCCGCTAATGATATGCCAATGACATTTACTGTACGTACATTCTGGAATGCATTAACGTTGCTGTTGAGGCACTGGAGAATTGAGATTTGCCGTGAAACCAGTGCCCGGTACAATCTTGGCGTCAAATCTGAATCTCCACCCAATCAAGTTTCCCGGTTCTGGCGTCAGCTGATGGAGAATCCTGCCCTCTATGTTTTCAAGAAGGAGTTAGATATAGCTCTTGGGGCTTAAGGGATCAACGATATGTTGGGAAAGCAGGAACAGTTACTGAGTTAGATGATCAGCCATGGTCATAACGCAAGCTCGAAGGGCTAAATGGACACCTCCTGCTCCTATTGTCTATGTTTTTATATTCTAATTGGGGAGATGCAGATGCACCTCGAAAGCGTAGATCGGACTTTCTCTTCCCGCCAGTATAAAAATATCATTAGTCCAGCTACTGCTTTGGCTAAAGTGGCTACACTGCCTCTAAATCAAATTCAAGATGAGTTGATAATCTTTTTGGGCAGAAACAAAATATGCAGTACAAAAAATCTACTAATTGTGCAAACTCTTAAGATGTTTTGATGAACACATCATATAAATATCTATTTTTACATTATAGCTGAACCCAACAAGTAGGATGACCCCTGCTTGATCCCTGATGAATACTAAATGAACCAGTCTCACTTTGGATGGATGAGAGAGCTTTGAGGAGGAGTTGGAGGGGGTGAAATAGATGTTCCCAATCAGCAACCGTTCCAAAAACTAGGAAGAAAAATACAAAATCTACACAAATCGAATGCCCAGCACCCACAAGGGCATGTTAAAATTTTATTTTTTTTCAAATGAAAAGGTACACTTTATCTGTAAGATTATTTGGGAACTGATTTAACAATGTAATATCAACAATAAACATTTGTTGTTGAAAACCTCTTCCTTGATAATCTGAGCCTATTTTCTCCACCCAACTAAAATTGAATGAATTAGGTAAAATCCAGCTAAATTTCAACACAAGAGGCCATTCAGCCCATTATGTTTGTGTCAGTTTAACACCAAAGCTATGCACTCCGATCTCACGTCCCTGTTGTGTACCCTTTAATATTTTCCTTCAAATGCCTCCCTTTTAAATAACATAGTGGTTTAACTTCAATTGGCATTGCGTTCCAGTCTAACAATCCACAACGTTTCCTTCAACCTCCCTTTTTATATTTCTAATAGTAATGCCGAATTTATGTTCCTATTGTTGCTGATTCACCAACCGTTGAAAATAACATTGAAGTATTTACCCCCCTGAACCCGTTAAATAATTTTGAGCGCTTTTTTAATATCCCTAATTTCTCTAACTAAGTGAGTCGTCATTGCAATCTTTCCACGGTTCCATAATCCTTTTTATAATCAGGTGCCCAAAATGGCACATTCGAATTGTGATCCAACTAAGGTTTGTACAGATTCATCACCATATCCTTGGATTTGTATTCAGTGTGCCTGTTCACAGATGCCAGAATTTCTCACTCATTTTCATATCTGTTTTTTAGTGTTTCTAAATGTGCACCAATCTCGCATTTAGGACTTTGTTAACCTGCACTTGGCTTCTCTATTGAAGGTATATTTCCAATTATGTCCCTTTTCCCGAGCTCCACATTTATTGGTCATTAACTTAATTTTTCAAATGCTTCCTTAATCAGCTTCCTACATTACAACAGTGACCACATTTCTAAAGCACTGGCTGCAAAGTACTTTGGGATGCCCTAATGTTTTAAAAAGCACTATATGATCATTTCCAGCTTTTTCCGCTCAGGAATTCAGAATTATTTACATTTTGCCTTTGCAGCTTTTTCCACTCAGGAATTCAGAACTCTTTGCTAATGTCGGTGTGCCCATGGTCAACATTCGTGTGCATATGGAGGGGGTCCTAACACAATTCACTGAGGCATGCTTGTCAATCCACTTACTCTTACACTCTGCTTTCTGACCTGCATGTCTATGTATGCTGAAACTTTACCCTTACCATCACAGATTTCAAACTTTGTAACAAGGCTCTAATGTGGCACTCTATTAAAAATTCCTTGAAGTTAAAATGTACAACCCCTTCTGCATTCTCTTTGCCTATACGCTTGGCAATTCCCTGGAAGAATCTGATTAATCTATTTACACCTATGTCGCCCATTTCAGATTAGTCCATAGCGTCTGTTACAATCACCCACAGTTCTCTTCCCATTGCCAGGAGGACATTTGATCAACTGTCACCTGGCCTACCCCGGCCTCCCTCTCTGAATAGGTCCTTTGGCAAAATATCTTCTTCCAAAGAAGGTTTTAAAATTATTTTCAGTGCAAGTGCTATTTCATTGCCACCTCTCTGAGCCACCTGAACGATAGCCACTGGGGGATCCAACTCCTCTCGATATGAACAGGTAAAACAATGACTTGCATTCTTGTTGCAAAACTCAGTTTATGGTTACAGATCTATAAACAGATCTGAAAATGCTTCAGGCCAAGTGATATCAGCCTGTACTCATTTGGACTATTGTCATTTCTTTGCTTAATTAACATTTGACAATTCGGTGAACAAAATGGGCACCACAAAATCAGAAGTTTAGCACAAAATAAATACGTTCCTAGTGATTTAATACACACAAGTAACATCCTGGGAAAACTCTGTACCATTCTGAAAGCTTCTGTGTCAGCAGAAGGTAGCAGCTGAAGGTTTAAAACTGACAAAACATTATCGAACGTAACATACGCTCGGCTGCCTCAATAACTCAAAAAGTAAAAATACTGTTTGAATGTTTAATGAAAAAGCAATATTTCTAACTAATAATGTGCAGGTATAGGAAAAAGAAAAGGATTCATTCAACTACAAAGCAAAGGAAATGAAGTGCAGATATATGAAGTTATTTGTCAGAAAGTAGAATTTTCCTGAATGCCAATTTTCCTTTCTCAAGCTCAGATTCTTACTGTCAATTGTCTAGGGCGTCAATTTTTACCTGTCACCTTTTTGGAAATAGTCAAAATCAGATGATTAGTTTACTTCTTTTGTAACAGAAGATTATAAACCAGATTAGCAACCACTTCTGCTTGGATCTCTGCAGTTCGTAACCACATGATCCAAATTTAAATTTCATCAATGGAAAACAGAAAACGTGCATAATTTCTCCAAACACCATGAACCTGAATCAAAAATCAATAGCCAGAATGACAAAATAAGAGGCTCAACATGATGGCAGTTGATCAATGCATCATGAATATTGCGAACAACCTTTCTGCACTTGACTGTAATGCTGGTTCATGAAAATGGAATAGTTGTATACTAGTCAGTTAGCAAAAATTTTCAAACACAATGCAGCTCTTAATCTAGAACGACTGGAAATCCAGCTCATGTCACTAAAAATATTTTAAGATTTAACACTGAAAATTGTAGGTACAAAATTAGAGGGCTGCTAGTATTTGGCACTAGGATCCAAAGTGTAAAATATGTGAGATTACTTTAATTCTGTGCTCATCTGTTAAATACTTTTTATAATAATTCTTAAGAGTACTAGTACGGCACAGTTGTCACTATCAATTGCACTTTGTTTGATTAGTCCATGGTTTACAAGTGTTGGATCCAGCAGAAGGCATTGAAATTTCAGGGAAACAAAGAAGAAATAATTTGGCTACTCATGACAAATCTGGTCGCAAGCTCTCCAATATGATTTTACTAAATTATCTTGAGCAGATAAATGCCCTGCAGAGGGTACTGCAAAGAGGTGCGATCAATCAGGAAATTATATGGAAATACAAACTTTAGGTTAGGACTTACACTGGGCTTGTACAAGCAATTCCAGTGTCACAGTAAAGGTCTAACAATGGAACATACATCCCTGCATGTACAGGCATGCTATCTGTACCGATCCAAAACCAATGACTTCAAATGTTCCAGCCAGTAACTGTGTACAGTTTTCAACGATGAAAAAAAAAATGCATTTCACCCATTTGAAAGTGCTTCAATTTTGGATTGTACTGTAGTTGAGATACTGCCATTTGGCCTCACTGCTGTGCCAGTCATCAGCAGAGCTGTTGGGTCCACAACATTATCGGTCTCTTGAATTTTGAAGTACACCACGTAAAATATTGGGACAATAATCCCCACTAAAAGCATGATTACCACAGCATTCCACCACCGAATACCCCAGTCAGCTCCGTGGTGAACATCCTTTGGAGGCAAGGGGGCGGAGTTAAATCCATTGGGGGTTTGACAATAAACCACTTCTTCTAAGCGATCTTTACATTGATCTGTAGACTGAATGATTTTCTCAATATCCTTGTCAATTTCCTCAAAATATTCACTCAACTTGTTCTCGGCCGCTCCTTGGTCGGCTGCAGCATAGCCCTCTGAGGTTCCGCTATTTGCAGAAATAGCCCGTCGCCGTTTTGCCTCTTCATGTGCTTCGGTCAATAAACTGTGCTTTTTCACAGGAATTTTGATTGTTTTTAAGGCAAAGAAGTCTTGCTCTCTAATGAGGTGGTTGACTCTTTTGAGGTCTGCGACCTAATGCAAACAAACAAACATTTATTTTAATCCAGTGAAGTTTTTTCAGAAATAAGGTTTCAGATTTATTGAAGGTTTTTCGCACGGTAATTTTTTCAGCTTGGAAGCTTTGCTTAGATATCTGCAAAAGCCCTACAATGCAGAAAGAGGCCATTCGGCCCCATTGTGTCTGTACGAACCTCTGAAAGAGCACCCCACCCAGAAACCTCCCTGTGCCATCCAACCCGTACATCTTTGGACACTAAGGGGCAATTTTTGCATGGCCAGCCCACCTAACTTGCACATCTTTGGACTGTGGGAGGAAACCTCAGCACCTGGAGGAAATCCACGCAGAGATGGGGAGAATGTGCAAACTCCACACAGACAGTTACCCGAGGTCGGAATTGACCCTGGGTCTCTGGCACTGTGAAGCAGCAGTGCTAGCTACTGTGCCGCTCAATGTTAAAAGAAAATCCTATTTACTGTATGATTAAGCCTTTAACATAGGAGGATTTTATTTTGCTTTGGAACTTACTTTAATTCCTTTATAAAGTCTAACACTAAAGTTAACTAAAACAAGAATCAGCTGGCACAGGCAGAATATCCCACTGTACTGGAAGAGCGGATTTAAATAAGTAATTGTGTATTTTCACTGTTTGGTGGCATCTGAGCCTAGATTGCAGAGTTACAGATAAGCTAGTTTATGAGGGTGGAGGTTGGGAATCTGGCCAGGAAAGCAGCAGAAAGTCTAGGGAGATTTCAAGTACACAAAAAGTGTTTTGTTGAATATTTAGGTAGACAATAGAAAAGTTTGCAATTCCACCCATAAGATTCAGCAAGGATGTTTTGAAACTACAACTTTCAGCAGTCTTCATGTTTGACAGCCAGTGATGAGCCCACATTTTAATGATGGACTCTTTACAAAAAACATTGAAAGCTTGAAGCAATGTTTACCACGGATGGCACAGTGGTTAGCATTGCCGTCTCACAGCGCCAGGGACCCGGGTTCTTCCACCCTTGGGTGGTTGTGTAGAGTTTACACATTTTCCCCCGTGTCTACGTGGGTTTCCTCCGGGTGCTTCGGTTTCCTCCCACAGTCCAAAGATGTGCAGGTTAAATGGATTGGCCATGCTAGAAAATTGCCCATTAGTGTCCAAAAGGTTAGGTGGGGTTACTGAGATAGGATGGGGCGTAGGCGTAGATAGTGTGCTCTTTTAGAATGTCGGTGCAGACTTGATGGGCCGAATGGCCGTCTGCACTGTAGGAACTCTATGATTCCTGCTATCCTGGAAGGTACAATGTGGGCCTTCTTCTTGGGCAAATACCGCATGCGCGCAGCAGGAAACGTTGGCTGAAAAAGTAGTTGCGCACAAGTTGATCCTATCTGTAAACAAAATCTGTGCCCGATTTTAAAATTAAGAGTCCTGGATCCAATCCTCATTTTGGCAGAATCTACAAAGGTACACTACACAATATCTAGGTTTTGTTTAAAACACTAGATACCCAATCATTTTCCAAATGATCAGTTTAAAACAATGTGGCAGAATCTAAAAAGATCCCCCTCCATGCACACACATTATATATATATATCATACACATACATAAAAAGCTTTAGCCTCATTCTTTCTGACCTAATTGTGAGTCTTCAAAAAAATGACATTTTCAGTAAGCCACTATTTAACTCTTTATAATTACCATCTCAACAAGCATCAGCTCCCAGCCAGTGAATAAATGCAAATATCTGAATACAGAATGTCACCTTGGCAGCTATAAAATAAATTCTGACAGCGCTTCCTGATGACTCCACAAGTACATCAGCACACTTCTCACACTAACAGCAACAGGAGTGGTAAAGCGCACAGCAGGACCTCTCTTCCACGCTGAAGGCGGCTTGTATAGTACAAGCTGTGTCTGTGAGAAGATTATAAACTAAATATGTTTAAAAGCATCAATAGGAGGAAACAGCTTGCATTTATTTAGCACCTTACACTACCCGAGGATGTCCAAAGCATTTTGCAATCAATTAAGGACTTTGCAGTCACTGCTGTAACAAAGTCAATGAACACTTCCAGGGGAGACCTCTGAAACAGATAATATCCAAATTTAAAGTAACCTGAGAAGAACAACAGGAAAGAGGAATTTTGAGCTGGCTTTTCCTCAAAGTGGCAAACAGGACTTCTGTTTATCACTATGGGACCCTCAGAACACTGATCCATTTTCCTGCATCATGGTCTCTTGATGATTCCTGCTGCTAAGAGAGAGTCCGCCAGTTACATCAAGGAAAGTGCGGTGATGGAATGAAGGAGCTTAAAGGATCAGAAGGAATTGCAACATACACAGGTAAATAATGAAGGCCTGGCATTAGACGACAAAGGTTATTTGACCCAAGAATAAAACACTTTCATTGCGACTGTGACCTATAAAAAGGAGATTAACTTGGTTCCATGTAATCAGATTTAATAGTGTTGGTTGATTTACACTTACCGAACAGCCATATTGCAAAGCAAAAGTATTGAGGTTGTCACCGTCAACAACTTCTCGAATAAGAAACACTGTACTGTTGGATTTTTCCTCAGTAACACTGGACCAATGACACTCTCGACCTCTGGGCCGCAGTTCAATGCTGTCCTTATCTTCGTCGGACGACTCATCAGATATTGCTGCATCACTCCCAAATAGATAAATTTGACCATCTTGTGAAGCGTGAACGTCTACAGGTGCCTGGAAGGATGTTGTCTGCCCATCTTTCAGTCTCATCATACTACTGATAACTGGAAGAGAGAGAGAATAAAATTTTGGGTTTATTCAGGCAAGTAAATCTTGTAATCCTGAGGTGCAAGGGAGTTTCCATTCCCAGTTCTCTTCCCAAACTTAGGTGGCGCACTAAGGCAGACTGTTGTCTGTTTCCATGGCTAGTAATTCCTGGAACAGGTTGCCAGTCTGTCACCAGGGGTTCATAGCTTGAGGGGTGCCACTCCACATCAAGCGGAGCTGTCCAGGAGTCAGCCCTGTTCTTAATGCCAGCCATTGGCAGGCTGATACTCAACCTGTTTGGCAGCATTATCAACACATCTTCCTTGGCCATCAAGTCCTGGGGGGTGGGACTCAAACCCAAAGTTTCTGGCTCAGAGGCAGGGACACTACCCAGTGTATCACAAGAGCTAGGGAGTTTAGTTTTGTGTAATGAGGTGAACATAGGTAGTTGCCTTTGACTACAATACTGTCCATATTGCAGAACTGAACAGAAGCAAAGACATTTATCTTTTAAACTAAAGTGGACATCAGAATTCAAGAATCAATGAGTTATAATGAGCTGGCAAAGCTTTTTCAAATTTAATTCAATGCAGTACAGTACAGGCAAAACAAAGACCTATGGCAATCACCATAGGGATATTCAAAGATGCTTTCGTCCCTTTACAAACTTTGTTTATTGATTTATTGGTTCCAGAGCTGAGGGGTTTGTCCTATAAAAAGGGAATGAACAATTTAGGTCTATACTCTCTTGCGTTTAGAAGAATGAGAGGAGGTCTAATTGAGGTATACAAGATGATAAAGAGTAGACGTCGAGCGGGTGTTTCCTCTTGTGGGGCAATCTAGAACGAGAGATCATAGTTTTAGGAAAAGGGGTGGCAGATTTAAAACAGAGAAGAGGAGAAATTATTTCTCTCAAAGGGTGCTGAATTTGTGGAATTCACTACCTCAGAATGTGGTGGATGCATGCACGGGTAAATTTGGGGAGGAGATAGACAGGTTTTTAACTTAATAATGGGTTGGAGGGTTCTGAAGAACGGGAGGAAAGTGGAGTTGAGATTAGATCAGCCACGATTGTACCGAATTACGAACAGACTCGAGGGGCTGAACGCCTCCTCCTGCTCCTAGCTCTTTTTGTGTTCATATTGGGTATTTTTTGTGCCAAGTTTATTCCAATAATAGCATGCTAAATTGTCAAATCCGATTCTGTTGTACCATCTTCAAGTCTCAGCCAGGCTGGTGATCTCCTAGTGGAGTTTTTGCATATATGTGATGCATACATGTTTATTGTGAATTACTGTGCTAAACAAACTACAATTAAGCTTCTGAAGCAATTGAACTATTTGGGACGGGTTGAAAGCTTTTGTCAATTAAAATGTATATCTTTGCAAAACAAGGATGTGGATTGTGGTTATCCTAGCTTGGATAAGGACATTGTTGACAGGAAAATGAATGTTTAAGCTTCGATCTGAAGATGTGTTTACGACTTGCATGGAAAGTCCAAGCTGATGTGGTAAACCATGGAAAAATATCGGAGGACATTGGGGAGAAGTGAAGTGGAGTGCAGGGAAATGGCCGGCTGCACTCAAGTGTGCAATTAACTTTTGAAAATGATGGACTGAACTGGAATAAAATAACCTATGAATAACTAAAATAGCCATGATGTGGAGATGCCGGTGTTGGACTGGGGTGAGCACAGTAAGAAGTCTTACAACAACAGGTTAAATTACCTGCAAATGCTCGCATTCAAAGTATCGTCTTGTATCTTTGACTTTGTCTATATATATGTTTCTGGAACCCACCTCTTTATTCACCTGAGGAAGGAGCAGTGCTCCGAAAGCTAGTGATTTGAAACAAACCTGGTGGACTTTAATCTGATCTTGTAAGATTTCTTACTGTAACTAAAATAGGGAAAACTACAAAAACAGAGGAGGGTGGGTGAAGGTGAAGAGTGATCTTCAAAATTTCAATATTGAAACATTAGTAGTGATCTTGCCAGAATTTATATTGTAGTTGAACTATACATTAATAAAAGTTAAAATATATATAAAAATCTCAAAAGTGTATAAGTAACTAATTTCCAAGTAATGAGAATTAATCATAGCAAGTGCCTCGTTCTTGGGTCCAAACTGAAATCGGAACTATTCAGTTTGACTCTCTCTGACTAACTAGTTAGGCTAATCAATGTCTTTTTAATACAGGATAAGAGAAATAATTCACGTTTTGAAGTCTAAACGTAAATAGAGTTATTAGCAGTGGAAAGTCAATGGAGTAATATAACATTACTGCAGTAATAAGGTGCTACTTACAAACATTTTTTGTTTTATCAACAATGTAGATTACGCACTTTTATTGCCACAGTGAAGTGTATAAAGACTGATATAGACAGGAGAACATTTGTCACTAACACCACGATCCCAATACATGTGTTAGAGCAATTTATCCTCAAATATTTTTGCATATATTCTGCTGAACAGCCAATATTCTATAACTGTGAAGCGACACCACCTGTACCAGCATAGTTACTCTTTACAGGCATTTTACTCTCCGGTTTACTGGTTAATTTATGTCACCCTCTTGGATTCTACCTATGACTTGGTTCTACAATTGGAGAAGCAAAATCACCTGCAAATATATGCAAATATATGCATCAATTAAAAGCAAGTGAAAGGATAGCAATAAATACCAATGTGATCAGATGTCAAAATTCCGACTTTATATTGTGCAAAGATAATGAGGTTAAAACAAAAGATGAACCCTGTAGTTATATAGACAAATGCTCACACCATAGTGCCGCTACTTAAAAAAAATAATAGTGTCATGGAATCTCTAACATCTATTTTAAACACTGGATCTGATGTCTTTAGTTAAATGTCTCATTCAAAGGAAGGGATAAGCATTGGTATGGACTATGCTATTGCAAAATTAGGTTTTAAATCATGCATCCAGCTATGTACGGAGTATAATTTATGACTATTATTATACAATGACTTAACTAGTTTCTTCTAAAATGCAAATATAGAAATCTACACAGCCTATTAGAAAGCTCCGGCCAGCAAATAATGTGTAGCTTTTCCTTGTTTTTACATCCCCGGGTGTCTTTAAATGAAGTTATTGTCTATTCATAGTTTTTAAATGCTTATTTTGCAACAAAGAACATTATACACATTGTATAATGGGCAGTACAATCCACAAGGAATAGCAAAGCTGCATTTAGGATTTGGAAATGGATGTTATATACAGCAATAACTAACATTTCTACTTGTGGGATAACGTTTCTATCAGTTTATATAATTTATTTAGGAAAGTACTACTTTCTTAGGGTAGTCCACCAGCCTTGGTTCTAGTCGCAACGCAAGAGCTTTTTACCAAATGGGAAGCGTTTACATAACTAACTTATTCAGACTGCAATAACAGCAACTTGCATTTCTATAGCACCTTTAACACAGATAAATGTCCAAGGTATTTCATAGAGGCATGGGGAAAAAAGCAGCAAACCAAAGGTTTTTCACAGCTTGATTAAAGAGGTGGGTTTTGAAGAGGATCAGGTGTCTCTGCTAACAATAGGTGGATAGAAGGCTGTATTTAACTGGATATCTTGTTGGAGGGAGGGGGTGAAGTATTATGGAAGGGGATGATGTCTTAACAAGTTACAGTTTTAGAGAAGAGCGAGGCCATGGAGCAATTTAAGCACAATAAGAATTTTGAATCTGAGGCACTAGGCAATAAATAGCCAACATAAGTCAGCGTGAATGGGAATGTCAGACCAATGGAACTTGGCTAAAGGGGGATGGACCCCGTGAGTTTGGAACTTGCCGCTGAATAGCATAATGGGATAATACGGAATTCTTTATACAGTGGTGTATATATGAAATCAGCTAATTGCTCAAGTTTGTTTGGTGTAGACTTTCAGAAATGTTGAAATTCGCAGGACCCAACCCCCTTTAGCCTATGACCAAGATTATTTAATGCTAAGTTTTGCATAAAATGTAATGGATATCTTTCAGAGAAAGTTGGGGTTGAGGGTGTTGATGAAAGAGACCACTTTGTTAACAGACATGAATTATTTGAAATCTAATCCTCATTTCTAAATCACTGCCAGCAGTTGGTTGGCATAAACAGCTTCACGTAAAACAATTACACAAGAGCCTTCTTGAATAAGCTACACCCAGATACGTAATTATTAAAGTGTCTCGTAGCACACAGCCAAAATCAACCAGGTGCTGATAGCAAATAAGAAATCACGTATCTTTTTAAAAATAAATTTATAGTGGCCAATTCATTTTTTCCACCTACCCTGCACATCTTTGGGTTGTGGGGGTTAAATCCACACAAACATGAGGAGAATGTGCAAACTCCACACGGACAGTGACCCAGAGCTGGGATCAAATCTGGGACCTCGGCGCCATGAGGCAGCAGTGCTATCCACTGCGCCACCGTGCTGCCCTATCTTTTGAACTCTTATGTTATTAATCTTGAGAGCAGTGTTGTTGTTGTGTGGCAATCTCTACTTTGTAGAGGCTAAATGCTTACTCACCAACATTTCCTCTTACCTCCCCTGGACCAAATATCCATCTCCTTTCCTCTGGAGATCTTCCCTTTTACAGCCTCACGGTAGCATGGTGGTTAGCATCAATGCTTCACAGCTCCAGGGTCCCAGGTTCGATTCCCGGCTGGGTCACTGTCTGTGTGGAGTCTGCACGTCCTCCCCGTGTGTGCGTGGGTTTCCTCCGGGTGCTCCGGTTTCCTCCCACAGTCCAAAGATGTGCGGGTTAGGTGGATTGGCCATGCTAAATTGCCCGTAGTGTAAGGTTAATGGGGGGATTGTTGGTTACGGGTATACGGGTTACGTGGGTTTAAGTAGGGTGATCATTGCTCGGCACAACATCGAGGGCCGAAGGGCCTGTTCTGTGCTGTACTGTTCTATTCTTTTCTAACTCCCGAACAGTATGTAATTCCTTCCCAAAATACACAAACCACCTGTCTTGATAGGCCTGTTGTTTCAGCCAGTTTCTGCCCCACTAAACTGACTTCTTTCTTCTCAACTCTGTTTTTTCTTTCCCTTGCCCAGTCCCTTCCTACCTACATCTGTGACTCTTCTGATGCTCTCAGGCACTGTGACAATTTCTAATTTCCTGGTACTAACTGTCTCCTGTTTACCCAGGATGCCCAATCTCCCTGCCATTATATGTCCAACAGTACATTGAGAGTTTGCTCCTTCTTCCCTGAACAAAGGCCCAACCAGTACCCATCCACCACCACCCTCCTCCACCCGGCTGAACTAGTTTCCACATTGAACAACTTCTCTTTTAACTCCATTCACCTCCTCTAAATAAAAAGTGTTGTTACGGGTACCTGCATGGATCCTAGCTATGCTGGTGTATTTTTCTGGGGTATGTGGAACATTCCCTGATTCTAATGTTAATCAGGTCTCCTCCCTCATCACTTTCTTTCAGTTCATAGATGACTGCATTGATGCCTTTTCCTGTTTTTGCCCTGAACTGAAAACTTTCATCAGCTTTACTTCCAATTTCCCCCCTTCTCTCACCTTCACAACGTTCATCTCAGACTCTCCCCTTCTGACTTCTGTGTCCCCATTTCTGGGAGAGGCGATCAATGAATATTCATTATAAGCCCAGAGAGTCACACAGATACCTTGACTACACTTCATCACATCCTGCTTCCTTTAAGGATTCTATTCTATTTTCCCAGTTCTGATGATGCAATGCAACCTCCATACCAGCACTTCTGATGTGACTTCCTTTTTCCACAATTGAGGATTCCCCCCAACTATGGCCTACGGGGCCCTTGACTGTGCCTGGCCTACTTCCCCCACTTTTGCTCTCACCCTCTCAAAACCATGATAGGCACTATCTTACCAGTTTCCGCATTCAACAGGTCATCCTCTGCCATTTCTGCCATCACCCATGTGGCATTACCACCAAACACATCTTCCCCTTGCCCTCCCCTTCAGCATTCTGAAGGGACCATTTCCCTTCTCATGACACATTTCCATGCAAAGGACAGGAAATGCAGCACTTGCCTTTTACCTGCTCCCTCCTAATCCTGACCAAGTTCCCAAACACACCCGAGTGAATGCATGCATTTCTTTAAATTTAGGAATAGCATGGGCAGCACGGTGGCCTAGTGGTTAGCACAGCTGCCTCACGGCGCTGAGGTCCCAGGTTCGATCCCGGCTCTGGGTCACTGTCTGTGTGGAGTTTGCACATTCTCCCTGTGTGTGTGTGTGTGTGTGTGTGTGTTTCGCCCCCACAACCCAAAAATGTGCAGATAGGTGGATTGGCCACACTAAATTGCCCCTTAATTGGAAAAAATAATTGGGTAATCTAAATTTATAATAAAAAAATAAATAAATACATTTAGGAATAGCGCGTCTGCCGTTCTACTTTGGATAAACCAAGTGTTAATTAGGTGACTGCTTTGTGGTACAGCTCCATTCAGTCTGCGAGTATTTCCTTCAGCTTCTGATTTTGTGTCACTTTAATTCTCCACCTTGCTCTCACCTTGACGCCCTGCTGTTTTCCAAAGAAGTTCAACGCGAGCTCGAACAGCACCACCTCGTCTTTTGATTAGGCACTTTACAGCCTTCAGGACTCAGCACTGAGATCAACAATTTCAGACTCTGTCCCCCACCTGTTTCCCTTTTCTTTGCAGGTTTCAGTTTTACTCTCGTTTTGCGCTTGCTTATTCTTTGAGCAGCAATTCACCACTCTGACATTTTCACTTCCTTTAGACGTTTAATTTATTTTGTCTTCCACCCTAGCTTTCCCCTTTGTTCTTTTTTTCACTTTCTCACCCTTTCATTTGCTTACATTTCTAGCATTTCCCAGACCTGATGCAGCGTGCCAGACTTGAAACATAACCTGGTTTCTCTCTTCACAGATGAAGCTGTTAAGTATTTCCAACATCCACCAGCAACCTGCTTTTACATTATATATTCTGTTGGTGATTTTTCACTCCAATGTGGCTTCTTATTCCATGACTAGCAGATAACAGCAAACGTCTCGGCAAGTTTTATGCAAGATCCAGGATTTAGGAATAACTCCATTGGCATTAACAAAAAAAATCCCAACTGATTTGTAATGTTGGGCGAGTTCCTGCTATCAGGATTCTTTTAATGCAGACTTTGCCTGCTAGTAGGATTGGATTTGTTTATTGTCACGTGTACCGAGGTACAGTGAAAAGTATTTTTCTGCAAGCAGCTCAACAGATCATTCAGCACATGGAAGAAAAGGGAATTAAACAAAATTCAAGAAAATAGATGAGAATACATAATAGGGCAACACAAGATATACAATGTAATAACTACATAAGCATTGGCATCGGATGAATCATACAGGGTGTAGTGTTAATGAGGTCAGTCAATAAGAGGGTCATTTAGGAGTCTGGTGACAGTGGGGAAGAAGCTGTTTTTGAGTCTGTTCGTGCGTGTTCTCAGACTTCTGAATCTCCTGCCCAATGGAAGAAGTTGGAAAAGTGAGTAAGCCGGGTGGGAGGGATCCTTGATTATGCTGCCCGCTTTCCCCCGGCAGCGGGAGGTGTAGATGGAGTCCATGGATGGGAGGCAGGTTCGTGTGAAGACGACTCTCTAAAGTTCCTTGCGGTCCTTGGCCGAGCAGTTGCCATACCAGGCTGTGATGCAGCCCGAATTTCCTTAGTTTCCTGAGGAAGTATAGGCGCTGTTGTGCTTTCTTGGTGATAGCGCGACGTGAGTGGACCAGGACAGATTTTTGGTGATGTGCACCCCTAGGTGTCTATAATGTTAAAAACAGTTTCTGTAACCCAGCAAGGGGCTTAGTTCAGTTTTAGCTGCAAATCAGTCATTTGGCTCATTTCTTCCATTTGCAACATCTATACTAAACCAACTGCGGGCATTTTCTTTGATAATACTTGCAAATTTCTTGTTTACAAACCTGTCCACACATCTATATTGTTAGTAAAAGAAACAGCATATTCAAAGTATTAGGGTTCTCCGTTAGGGTATTTTTACAAATGCTACCAGAAATGACTTTGCATCAATGCTGAAATTATAACTTTAAAGCCAGTGCTTTGCTTGATCTTAGAGAAATGCAGTGTTACACTCTGTGGAAGGGGCAGCTTCATACTGACATAAAATGCCCAAACATAGAGCAGATCAGTCAGCATCTCTGAACAAATAGTATCATCATAGAATTTACAGTGCGGAAGGAGGCCATTCGGCCCATCGAGTCTGCACCAGCTCTTGGAAAGAGCAGCCTATTTAAGCTCACCCCTCCACCCTATCCACGTAACCCAGTAACCCCACCTAACCTTAATAGGACAACTTTATGTTTTAATGTTGGTTCTTCTCGCTATAGATGTTGATTTTGTTTGATTTGATTTAGTGTCATGTGTACTGAGGTACAGTGAAAAGTATTGTTCTGCGTACAGTCCAGGCAGATTGTTCCATACATGAAAAAACACAGGAATTACATAAATACACAATATAAATACATAGACACAGGCATCGGGTGAAGCATACGGAGTGTAGTATTGTGCAGTAGAGATGTGTGATGAGATCAGTTCAGTCCATAAGAGGGTCATTCAGGAGTCTGGTAACAGCAGGAAAGAAGCTGTTTTTGAATCTGCTAGTGCATGTTCTCAGACTTTTGTATCTCTTGCCCGATGGAAGATGTTGGAAGAGAGGATAACCCAGGTGGGAGGGGTCTTTGATTATGCTACCCACTGTCCCAAGGCAGCGGCAAGTGTAGACAGAGTCAATGGATGGGAGGATGGGAGGCGGGTTCGCGTGATGGACTGGGCTGTATTTACAATTCTCTGTAGTTTCTTAGTCTTGGGCCGAGCAGTTGCCATATGCCACACCAGGCTGTGATGTAGCCACATAGGATGCTTTCTATGGTGCATCTATGGATGGCACGGTAGCACAGTGGTTAGCACTGTGGCTTCACCGGAACAGGGTCCGGGTTCAATTCCGCTTGGGTCACTATCTGTACATTCGCGCTGTGTCTGCGTGGGTTTCCACCGGGCGCTCCCGTTTGCTCCCACAAGTCCCGAAAGATGTGCTTGTCAGGTGAATTGGACATTCTGAATTCTCCCTCTGTGTACCGAACAGGTGCCAGAGTGTGGCAACTTGGGGATTTTCATAGTAACTTCATGTGACAATAATAAAGATTATTAAAATAAAGACTATTGTATCTGTAAAAATTGGCCAGAGTCAATGTGGCCATGCCAAATTTCCTTCGAGGAAATATAGGCGCTGTTGTGCTTTCTTGGCCATAGGGTTGACGTGCATGGACCAGGACAGACCTGATGTATTCCCAAGTGCCGTGTCAAATTAGTCACAAAATGGGTGGACGGGTCCCTTGAACCTCCTGGACATTTTTTAAAGCTCTCTGCAATAAATTGCAAAGTTATTTTTAAATAAATTTGGAGTACCCAATTAATTTTTTCCAATTAAAGGGTAATTTAGCGTAACCAATCCACCTACCATGTACATCTTTGGGCTGTGGAGACAAAACCCATGCTAACACGGGGAGAATGTGGAAACTCCACACAGACAGTGACCAGTGCTGGGATCGAACCTGGGACCTCAGTGCCGTGAGGCAGCAGTGCTAATCACTGCGCCACAGTGCTACCCTGAATTGCAATGTTTAAGGATGTCTCACTGTAGCAACATTTAACAATGAGCTGTGACAGGAGCTCTGTATGCATGCACATAGCTCTCACCCTCTAAGCAAAAGAATTTAAGGCCCACATAGATAGTGTAAAGACCAACAGCAGCTGCCAATCTCATTGCTGTTATCGTCAGTCTAAATGTGCCCACAAAATGCAAGACGGGTCTAAGTGTTTGAAAGGATCATTATCTCATCTGTTAGTAACATAACTGAAATGTGGCAATGAGATTCTGGCACTTCCTGATCCACATCTTAAATTAAATTTGCTTATCCATGATAACCTTACGTAAGAGAAACCAAATCAGTTAAGCTGGGTCTACTAAAACAGGTAAAAGTGATCTAAAATTGAGTGGCACTCGTTTTAAGTCAGTGTTCTGTTCTTTGTTTTAGTTCTTTCAGGATGGTGAAGGTTGTAATACTAATAAAGAACAGCAAACTGTGTTTAATAAACAAAGCTAATTTATTACACTACACTGAATTAGATTCCAACATATTACTAAGGAATTAGTTAAGTAAAGATTACACTACACATCTACACTATTGACTATACTATTCGTTCAACTATCTCACAATTACTATCTTGCTCTCTTCCACTCTCTCCATCTATCGCCCAGAAGTCAAGGAGGCATGTGATATTTATATGGTTGCTTTATAGTACCATCTAGTGATTAGAAAAGTAACATTACATTAACCTTTATGTGCTCTACAATATCCACATATTGTGACAGCCAGGACAATATGGCATGCACTGTGCCAGGATGA
This sequence comes from Scyliorhinus canicula, assembly GCF_902713615.1. Taxonomy (NCBI): domain Eukaryota; kingdom Metazoa; phylum Chordata; class Chondrichthyes; order Carcharhiniformes; family Scyliorhinidae; genus Scyliorhinus; species Scyliorhinus canicula. The sequence goes on from NC_052157.1 coordinate 34,475,618, forward strand.
ATTAGGATGTGGGTTTATATCCAAACTTCCCACACAATACAGGCTTATTATAAGCCAAATGTAGAAAAAGGAGCTGACCATAGTTCAGATTCTTCCCATTAGTGTGAGGGAACACGGTAGCACAACGGTTAGCACTGTTGCTTCACAGCACCAGGGACCCGGGTTCGATTCTCGGCTTGGGTCACTGTCTGTGCGGCGTCTGCACATCCTCTCCATGTTCGTGTGGGTTTCCTCTCAAGTCACAAATGACCTGCTTATTAGGTGAATTGCACATTCTGAACTCTCCCCGTGTAGCCGAACAGGCGCCAGTGTGGCGACTAGGGGCTTTTCACAGTAGTTTCACTGCAGTGTTAATGCAAGTCTACTTGTGACACTAATAAAGATTAACATAAAATTTACAGTGCAGAAGGAGGCCATTCAGCCCACCGGGTCTGCATCGGTCCTCGGAAAGAGCACCCTACTTAAGCCCACGCCTCCACCCTATCCCCGTAACCCCACCTAACCTTTTTGGACACTAAGGGCAATTTATCATGGCCAATCCACATAACCTGCACATCTTTGGACTGCAGGAGGAAACCGGAGCACCCGGAGGAAACCCGAGCACCCGGGGGGAACCCTTGAAGACACAGGGAGAACATGCAGACTGCACAGTCAGTGACCCAAGCCGGGAATCGAACCTGGGACCCTGGAGCTGTGAAGCGAACCACTGTGCTACCATGCTGCCCATATTGTCTTCTTATTAAGACAAGACGACAACAAAACAAACTTTAAGCAAATTAAGGTGTATCACCCCAGCATATTCTCAAGCACCCCTCCAGGAGTGGCTCAACAAAGGTAAATTCTCGGAATAAATCATGCAAACTTTCCTCAACTAGGGAGTGTGACAGGAATTGGAGAAGGAAGAGAAAACAAAACCTGCAAAATTAACAAAATTGATGCATTTTGTGAGTGAGTGAGTGAGTGAGTGAGTGTGAGTGTGAGTGAGAGCATTTTTGTAATGAAGGAACTCTCTCCTCACCAGCCCCACTGTTCTTGTTCATAAAATTGAAGAATCCCTACAGTGCAGAAGGAGGTCATTTGGCCCATTGAGTCTGCACTGACCCTCTGAAAGAGCACCCTACCTGGGCCCAATGCCCCACCCTATCCCTGCAACCCCACCTAACCTTTTGGACACTGAGGGGCAATTTAGTACAGCCAATCCACCCAACCTGCACAGCTTTGGACTGCTCACCTATTCCAAACTGTGCATGGGTGGAGATGAGGGCGACAGGTGGCCTGTCTGAAACCAGACCTCTGTCAATGGGCTGCCTACTACAAAGTAATCAGTAGCAAGTTTCCTTTCAAATTTTGTGCCGTCTTCCTGTGTAACGGTCAACTGGGCCTCTCTTCACTGTTTGGCTGCAGCAGTGTGGTTGTGGTTGGCAATACCAGTACCCGCTGGTTCCCGTAGCAGCCTCCCCGAACAGGCGCCGGAATGCGCCGACTGAGGGATTTACCCAGTAACTTCATTTGAAGCCTACTTCGTAAGCGATTTTCATTCATTTCATTTAGCTACACCGGGTCACACTGAATTTAGGTAAAGAAATGCAAAAGTTTTGATAGAAAACTTGTGGATTGGCAACTGGATTAAAAGACAAAAGACCATATGAGTTGTTGGATTGTCCTAAAGACAGCAGATTACCTGATGTATTTCAAGAAAGCTGTCACCTAATGGATTGGTCTGCGGGAGACTGATTACAGGCCATTTAATTATACAATTGCCAGAGATAAGCAAACGCAAACCAATGGCGTAGAAAGTAAACCAGTTTATGTAGTTTCAACATCTCTCTCTCATGGTGGACACCAAAATGGTTTTAGTCACCGATATCTAACCTTAGCCCTTCAGTAACTCACACCACCGCCACAGCCAGAGCAAAATTTCTCATTTTGTTTGTCTGGAAGACATAATGGGCGTGATTCTCCGCCCCCCATGACGGGTCGGAGAATAGCGGGAGGGCCTTCCTGACATTTTTCCCGCCCTCCCGCTATTCTCCCCCCCCCCCCCAAACTCCCGACACGAATCGCTGCCGCCGTTTTTTTACGGCCGGCAGCAATTCACAGCTGATAGATGGGCCGAAGTCCCAGCCCTTTACGCTGTTTTTACGAACGGCAAACAGACCAGGTCTGGCCGTTCGTAAAAACGGCGGGAACAACTCGCTTTTTATAACCATGGCACCGATTGGCACGGCAGTACCACGGCCGTGCCAAGCGTGCCATGGGCCCGCGATCGGTGGGCACCGATCGCGGGCAGTGGGCCCGCGCACTATTTCTCCTTCCGCCTCCCCGCAGTATCCATTCGCGGGGCGGCTGAGGGGCATCCCGACCCGCGCATGCGCGGGTTTCGCGCAAATACGCGATGACGTCATCCGCGCATGCGCGGCTGACGTCATATGACGCGTCAGCCGGCGCTAACTCCGGCAAACGAAATTCGTTAAGCCCGTGATGCCGGAGCTTACGGCGTCGGGCTGCTAGCCCCGACCGGGGACCAGAATCGGTTCCCGGTCGGGAAGGGGCGCGCTGGCGTCAAACCCGCCCGGGTTTGACGCCAGCCTTACGATTTCTCCCGTTTTGGGAGAATCGCGCCCAATATAACCAGAGCAAATGGGAGCCAATATTATGCGTGGCGTACTTTTGTGACTATTCCTCATTCCTAGCTCAATTGGTGAGGAAGTTCCACACAGGTAGAAAACTGCACTGTCAGTCTGTGACACAGTGGTTAACACTGCTGCCTCACAGCTCCAGGGACCTGGGTTCAATCCCGGCCTCGGGTGACCGTCTGTGTGGAGTTTGCACTTTCTTCCCGTGTCAGCGTGGGTTTCCTCAGTGTGCTCCGGTTTCCTCCTACAGTCCAAAGATGTGTAGGTTAGGTGGACTGGCCATGCTAAATTGCCCTTACTGTCCAAAAATAGGTGGGGTTACTGGGTTATGGGGATGGGATGGAGGAGTGGGCTTAAGTAGGATGCTCTTTCCAAGGGTCGGTGCAGACTTGATGGGCCGAATGGCCTCCTTCTGCACTGTAAATTCTACAATTCTGGCAGACCGATAGTTCAACCTATCTAAAATAGATGGTACCTGTTCCTCTGAGATGCAGACACCTCTCGAAGTCCAGATGAACATTACAGTTTCAGGTGGGTTTTGGTATCTCTGGAAGCAGTAATATTGCTCAAAATATTTTACCACCTTGTCAATAAAATTAGATTGCCAAGTAAAGCACTGTAAATAGGGGTGGGAAAGTCAGTTGTGCAATACAGGAAACTAGTTTGGTAGGTTAAAAGCTTGTTGGATTTGTGGTTCTCACCACTGACCTTCAGTACCAAAATATTTACATATCAGGGATATACTTCACACTGCGTGCTGCCGGCCTACTTGCATAAGCCTTCATAATTAATCACATTGAATGCTGTGAACACCAACCAAAATTTCAAGGAACCAGCTGTTAGTTCTTTTGCTTCTTCGCCAAAATCAGTTTGGCCAAGGGAAGTTGAACAGAAAATCTCTTCTAGCTCGGGGAGATTAATTTAGATAATTTAAATTCCAATGAGAAAAATTACACACCAAAACACTGGATAATATTCAGAAGGGAAGGATAGATGGTACAAGAGATGAAGGAAGATCCTAGTGGCATCAGGAAGCTCTTGTTGGGCAATTTAAGAGTGTGGTGAACTGAGTCATCCCGACTTCTTCCATCAGCTACACTCCAAACCACAATGTAACTGAGCAGCAGGTTCAGGAAGCAATGGCAGCATAGGCCCACTAAAATGTTAGTGAATATTCAGCTGTCAGATTGAATGAAACTAGCTTTAGTGTGGGGAGCTGTGTTTATTCTATGTGGGACACATTTACACATACAGGTGAGCACAGAGAGGGACTGATCCCAGGGTTGAATGTAAAAGTGAAGTGTGACATGTGGATGTCACTTCCAACACAGGGTAAAATGCTGTGCGTATAATAAACTTTAGTTGATTTAAAATTGAGGCAGAATCCAGGACACTTTAAATCTGGCTTGCAATCTTTCATGGAATCCATAGAATCCCGACAGTGCAGAAGGAAGCCATTCAGCCCATAAAGTCTGCATTGACCCTCCAAAAGAGCACTTGACCCAGACCCACTCTGATCCCCTTAACCCAGCTGATTGACCATGGCCAATCCACCTTGCCTGCATATCTTTGGACTGTGGGAGGAAACCGGAGCACCCAGAGGAAACCACGCAGACATGGGGAGAACGTGCAAACTCCACACAAGTCGCCCAAGGCTGGAATTGCACCCTGGTCCATGGCGCTGTGAGGCTGCAGTGTTAGCCACTGTGCCACCTCATCTTTGTCGACTGGAATTCTTCAAGATCAAAAATAAATGCAAATGCTCATTGGTTGAGCTATCTAATTAACTCCACTTCCTTGCTGTTTCCCAAAAATCACTTTTTCCTTTCAGGACTTATCGAAATGCCATTTACATGATACTAAATGCCATTTTAAATGTTACTACTGAATCTACTTCCAATACACGTGGTCCAAGTCAATATCACATCTTTGGTTAAGTTTTGGTGTATCCGGAAGCAGCAATGCTGCACAAACTATTTTACCACCCAGTTCAATATTCCAATTGAAGCCCATCAATGGTTAGCATTGCTGCTTCAGAGCACCAGGGACTCGGGTTCAATTTTGGCCTTGGGTGACTGCCTGTAAGGAGTTTGCACGTTCTCAATGTCTTTGTGGGTTTCCTCCAGGTGCTCCGATTTCCTCCCACAGCCCAAAGTTAGGCAGGTTAGGTGGGGTTACTAGGATAGGGCGGGGAAATGGGCCTAGGTAAGATGCTCTTTCGGAATGGTGCAGACTCAATGGACCAGATGGCCTCCTTCTGCACTGTAGGGATTCTATACTACTATAATCACCATCATCTCACACTATTTCAGTTTTACAGGCCAGCATTCCCATCCTTAGTTGACTTCAGATGGTGGTGGTGAGTTGCCTTCTTGAACCGCTGCAGTATTTGAGCTGCAGGTACACCCACTGTGCTGTTAGGGAGGAGGTTCCAGGATGTTGCCCCAGCGAAGGAACGGCGATATCTTTTCAAGTCACTTGGTGAGTGACTTGGAATGGAGTATAATGTGGGAAAATGTGAAGCTGTTCATTTTGGAAGGGAGAACAAAGGAACAGCATTATTTAAATGGAAAAAACCTGCAGAAAGTGCAACACAAAGGGACTTGGTGGGGCTTGTGTAAGAAACATAGAAATCTAGCAAATGGGTTCAGCAGGTAATCAGGAAGGTTAATGGAATGTTGGCCCTTATTTCATGAGAGTTGGAGTATAAGGATAGGGAATCTAATTGCACCTGCACAATGTACCGGTGAGACCTCATCTGGAGACCTCATTGTGAGCAGTTTTGGTCCTTTTATTTAAGGGAAGACATTATTTCATTGGAGACGGTTCAGAGAAGATTCACTAGGATAATCCCTGGTATGGAGGGATTAACTTGTGAGCAAAGGTTATTGGAATTCAGAAAAATGAGAGGTGATCTGATTGAAACCTATTGGATTTTTTATGTTAGAAATTTAGTGTACCCAATTCCATTTTTTCCAATTAAGGGGCAATTTAGCGTGGCCAATCCACCTACGCTGCACATCTTTGGGTTGTGTGGGCGAGGCCCACGCAGGCATGGGGAGAGTGTGTGGGCTCCGCGCGGACAGTGACCCAGAATCGAGCCTGGGACCTTGGTGCAGTGAGGCAGCAGGGCTAACCCACTGCGCCACCGTGCTGCCCAAAACCAATTGGATTCTTAAGGGGCTTGACTGGGTAAATGCCGAGAGGATGTTTCCCTCATGGGGGAGTCTAGGACCAGAATCTCAGAATAAAGGGGTACCAATTTAAGACTGAGATGAAGAGGAATTTCTTCAGAGTGTTATGAGTCTTTGGAACACCTTGCCACAGAGAGTTGTGGGGACAGAATCCTTGTGTATATTTAAGCCTGAGATAGATAGATAGATTCTTGATCTGTAAGGGAATCAAGGGTTACGGGGAAAGGGCAGGAAAGTCAATGTGAGGAATGTTGGATCAGCCATGATCCTATTGAATGGCAGGGCTGGCTCAAGTGGGCGAACAGCCTACTCTTATTCCTATTTCTTTTTTTTTTTTATAAATTTAGATTACCCAATTATTTTTTCTATTAAGGGGCAATTTAGAGTGGCCAATCCACCTACTCTGCACATTTTTGGGTTGTGGGGGCGAAACCCACGCAGACACGGGGAGAATGTGCAAACTCCACACGGACAGTGACCCAGAGCCGGGATCGAACCTGGGACCTCAGCGCCGTGAGGCGGTTGTGCTAACCACTAGGCCACCGTGCTGCCCTGTTATTCCTATTTCTTATGGTCTTATTCTACTGTCCTTCAAGGCCACAGCTACCTGGGCAGCACGGTGGTACATGTGGCTGGAACTGTGGCTTCGCGGCGCCGGGGTCCCAGGTTCGATTCCCCGCTGGGTCGCTGTCTGAGCGGAGTCTGCGCTTTCTCCCTGTGTTTGCATGGGTTTGCTCCGGGTGCTCTGGTTTCCTCCCACGGTCCAGGGGCGTGCAGGTTGGGTGGATTGTCCTTAGTGTCCAAAAAGGTTAGGAGGGGTTATTGGGTTACGGGGATAGGGTGGAAGTGAGGGCTTACGTGGGTCGGTGTGGACTCAATGGGCTGAATGGCCTCCTTCTGCACTGTATGTTCTATGTCTATGTCTAGAATGGTGATAATATTGTGTCTTCCCCATTTAGATCTTTAAGACTCAAAACATTCCATCATAGTAGTAGGAGGGTGTTCCTCAATTAAATTAAACAATGTTGCTTGCTAAATGCAGGGAATGTTTCTTCCTGGATGGTGTTGCACCAGAGGGACCTCTCGCTATTCCTGATGAATAACGTGAGAGCTTCTAAACGGGTTTCGGCTCGGCATCGAACTAATTCTGAAGCTCCTGACTCGCAGCATCTGACACGATCTGGTTCCCACACTTGCTGTTCGAGAACCAGACTTGCATATTTAAATGAGTCTTAAAACTGGAATGGAAACCATGGTGATGACTATGCAGAGGGCATGGAGGCTGTTGGAGCCCCAGGGTGATCAGGGACAGGGCAGGATGATCCTGGCACCAGGGGTGGTGCCAATATTTTACTGCAGAGGTACCAATGCAGCACTCCAAAGGCGCCAATATGGCACTGCCCCAGAGGCGGGGCTCAAGGGGCAGGGGGGGTATAGCCATAAAAAAGGGGAGGGGCGAGGGATAGCACCTTCACAGATAGCACGGTAGCACCAGGCAGCACAAGTGATTAGCACTGTGGCTTCACAGCACCAGGGTCCCAGGTTCTCCCCGTGTCTGTGTGGGTTTCCTCCGAGTGCTCGTTTCCACCCACAGTCCAAAGGCCTGCAAGTTCGGTGGATTAGCCATGATAAATTGCCCTTAGGTGACCAAAAAAGGTAAGGAGGGGTTATTGGGTTACGGGGATAGAGTGGAAGTGAGGGCTTAAGTGGGTCGGTGCAGATTCCATGGGCCGAATGGTCTCCTTCTGCACTGTATGTTCTATGACAACATGAAGAGGCTTCATAAAGGGGAGGGCCTGAAGGGGTATGAAGGGTGGAGACATGGAAGAGGGGTATGAAGGGTGGTTGGTATGAAAGATGGGGTCTGAAGCAGATTCATTGTGGAGGGGGGCTGAAAGTGTGGGCCTGAAAGGAAAGGGAGCCTCAGCAACCCCACGGTGAGGTATATTCACTTGGGGGGTGGGGCGATGATGCCCGATCCCAACGAGAATGGAGTGGGGGTGGGGCTGGGTCACCCTCATGCCTGAGTGGCGAGAGGGGTGACGTGGACATTTACTGATAGAGAAGGGAGGAGCGGAAAAGGAGGCCCCTCCAGAGTCGAGGGTTGGTGGTGTTGCCCAAGTCTGTTGGGGAGGGGGGGGGGGGGGGGGGTGTCGGGAGTTGCGATGTCCATGGGTTGTGGAGGACTTCCAACTTGACTTTGTGATATGGACGTCCTTTTTAATCTCTGACGAGCTGGTCTTGCCCACTCCAGAAATAATTTAAGTGTGGGATATTTCAATGAGAATCTCCCCATGCTCCAGAAAAATGACGAAGTGTGGGTGAATTGCAATCTGGATCACGCCCATACACTTGGCAGAAATGACCCCACGATCCTTGCCCAAAATGGCACTGTGACATTTTTGGGGGAAATCGTTTCCATCATCGTTCATAAAAAACCTAAAATCACAAAAGGCCTACAATTCAGCATGAAATAGACAGTGAGTGCTTGACTGTAAAATTCTTACATTCTGATTTGATAAGTTGCTCAGCTGCAGTAGTAAATGAATTGTGATGCTAACTAGATAAAATAGCTTGGACTACACTTCAGGCTATGTAAGTATGGAACTAAATGAATAAGATTAGCACACTTGTCACCAGAAAAAAGAAAAGGAGCTCTGGTAACGAATGTTACACAAGTAGGGAACCACAAAAATGAAGGTGTAAATTATATCACAATATACCTGAGTGTACATACTGTAAATAGGAGACAAATCACCTGAACTTTGTTACAGTACGAAGAGTCACCGATTTACAAAACATCTGCTGCAGGGTGCAAAATTGGGAAAGTACTTATGTACATTCAGATAAGGGTATCAAGAGCAATGATGAGTAAATAGAATTGACATGCAGATTAGGCATGATTCAATACAATGACAGGCTGGGCTCAATGGCCTTCGTCAATGTTCCTCAGCCCACATGCTCTGCAGCACTGTTTACCAGCAGGCCTGTGGCATTTTGGACTGCTGAACCTTATTCTTCACCATTCGGTTTTTGTACTAAACTCCAATGCTCGACTTGAACTGCACACGGTACTCAAGGTCAGATCTGACCAGAAAACTACACGTTAGTAGAAAGCAGTTGAACAGTATTTTTAAAAATTCTTTCATGGGATGTAGGAATCATTCACAAGGTAAGCATTTGTTGTCACCCTAACTGCACTTTATTTGAGTGGCTTGTTCGGCCATTTTAGAAGGCAGTTAAGAGTCTACCATGTCGGAGTAGGGGAGAAATGGAGAGCTTGGTGTGGGGTGCTTGTTTGGGGGGGGGGGGGCGTCCTGGACAATGGGTAAACCCTTATGTGGGAACTTTCAAGAGGGATTCCCCAATTCATGTTTGGGGCACTCCCAAAATTGGATGCTGGGAGCCAGGAAGTTATTGCCCACTGCCTCAAGAAGAGCTGTTCACTGGCCCTTGAACTGATCTGGTAATCTCTCAAAATACTCCCAGAGGGTCCCACCCTTGTTACTTGACAGGATCCAGTGTAACAAACAATGGAACACCCTGTCCCTTAAATGTTACAATGTCCACAAACTGCTAATTTAGCACCCAAAGACAAAATTAGTTGAAATCATAATACTTGTAAGTATGTAGCTTGTCTGTTGTCATTACCTTTTGCCATACTTTTAGGAGTAGTGCTGAAATCCTCACTTATAGTCTAACATATGTACAACCGAGCAGGAATCCTGCTGTGCTACTAAACTCCACTTTCTGACACAATCAAATGTCTACAAAAGTTAAAATAGTGAGCATAATATGTAGCCTTTAATTCAATAAATGAATAGAACTTTGTTCTCAAGGCCGACAACTTCATCAGAACCAGCAGAATGGGATCAAATATTCCTTGTTGAGGTATTGTGCCAGATTCCAGATTAACAGTATAGAACAAGACCAAGGCTAACATGCTATCCGGAAACAATATCTTGTTAGAGTTGTCTAGTCTCTAGAATGGAATGCTTTTCACACCAGCAGTGTTTATGCTGTTGGACAGCTCCACTGAAAATACAATTGTTCTCATTCCCTTGTTTCTCCTATTCACCGCAGTAAATTTTGTTGTCACCTAAATCATGTTCCAAATACTAAATAATTTTCTTAAAATCGTACAAAGGTTTTGATTCTTTCACAAGTTCATCTGTAGCAGACAAAAGATGTCAATAAGCTGGGAGTTCAGAAGTGAAATCCAAAGTGGATCTCAAGCTGTTTGAGAAGGAGAGGTTATGTAGCTAAAAGAAAAACCGTACCTATATCTGGCTTCCACTGCGATTAGCGGAAACAATGTAGGCTACGGACGCTGGACAAAATCATTTCCTGGTGTAGTTTTGTTATGTCCTAAAAATGCTGGTTCTACCAAAAGGGAAGAAAAGGGTCATCTGCCAATCTATCTCCTATGCAGGCAGATTTACTGAGGCTAATATTAGTATTTTAACCTCCTAAAGGAGACTGAAGCAGAACTCATCCTGTGGGACAGAAATTCCTCTGACACACTTAATTCATTTTAGTTTTATAAATCATCTTGTAGATTTGAGGAGTTTCAGTAAGCTCAGGGTTACACTGAAGCTTGTGAGAGAACAGTTCTATTGTACCTTGAATGTTACTATTCTTCTCATTGTAAAACAGAGCAGCAAATAGGACTTTTTAAATTTAATCTCTGCATGTGCTGGCACTCTAATTGTTACCATTGTGACTGACATTCTATGCATTTCCCCATGACATAACAAAAGAAGGATTTCACTGATACGAAATGAACAAGACACTTGTGCACAGTTATTACAACTGGTTTATTATATTTAAAGATACATAAAGTAATCTTTACTCATACTGATTATTTGACGCTAATTGGATCAGGGTCGAAAATGTCCATTTACTGCACTAATGTAAAAAAATAGGTTAATTTATCTATTTTCACATTTGTACAATTGGATTTTTTCCTCTGCATTTCCCTCTCCCACACCAACTACAAATATCATCTCAGAAAACCCAGTACAGCTCAATTTTCCAAGACTGAGGTCAATATTTTGGATATTGAGAGAATCAAGAGCTATTTATTTGTTGAGATAAGGGGGAAAGGTGAAGTTAAGGTAGATCAGACATGATCTTATGAAACAGCAGAGCAGACTCATAGCCTACTCGTCTTATTCATGTTTTTGTGATTTCTTTCACTTTCAAAAAAATGATGCACAATTACGTTCAACATTTGACTTTAAGTATATAATCCTGGAATTTACTGGAGATAATAATGGTGAGTTTATCAGCGTTCACCATTATAACAGAGGAAATTGGACAGCAGATGTCCGACATCTGTATCTGTGCAATTAATGTGGAAATCTGGAAATCACCGTCACAGATATCCACTTGCAAACAAATGACAAGCCTACTTATTGAAAACACGTGACTAATATTATTCAACTTCCTGGGGAACAATGTGAAAAAATAATCTTGAACCACATTGAAATAACTCAGTTCTGTACAGTAAAACATCACTTTCTTTTTGCTCAACATTCTATCCTTCTCTCCTGAAGATGTATGCCAATTTGGGTACAGTTTTACAAGTATGAACAGCTTTCTTGATGTCTCATCCAAGTACCAACTTAACTTGCGAGTCAATGTGGTGTTGGGTGTCACAGCTGGGTTTGATCTCCTTCTCACCTACAACTCCTACACCCATATTCTTCCACCAAGAGATACTAAACAACAAATCGGGTGCAGTAAATCCATCAGTTTGTCCCTCCTTAGCTCAAGGACACAGAGGCCCCAAATTGAACAGTCCAACTTTTGCCCCAACTGAGATCACCTCACTAACGCACAAAAGGCATCAAACCATTTCTTATACAACATGGTGCAGATATGCGCTGACAAAGAAATCTCAACAGGCTAATAAATCTGTGAAAATCTTCCCATTTCATTTGAGGAGCTGAAAAATCAGGGTGCCTTGTATTTCACCAGAGCATCCCATTATCAAGCACAATACACTGATTAGTGGCACCACATACAATACACATCAAGCCAGCATATGAAATGAACTGTACTGTCAGATATTCACACATGTATATGATTTTTAAAACTATTTGGTTGATTTCTTAGACAACGTACTGAAAGCTGACAAACTCCCTTTCCCTTACTTAAGCTCAGCGGCACTCCCTCTGGAACACCAGCCTTTCATGACAACTTTTGCACAACTCTGCATGTCAGCCTTAGTTCAGTGATCACACTTATTTATAAATCAAACATTAGGGTTCAATCCCTCTTTCAGAGACTTCAGCACATAATCTAGGCAAACAGGTCAGTCACTACTGCAGTAACACTGTGGTGCCGCATTTCAGATGAGACGCAAATTTCAGGCAGACATAAAACCTCCCTTCAATAGAGAGAAGGAAATTCTCTCGGTGGTCCTTGTCAAGCATTATTCCTTATACGCCATTGCTTAATAAGATCTATCTCATGGCTTTGGAACTCATGCTGCGTGTACGTTTCTCCACATTACAACATTGTTTAACTGTCAAGAAAACTTTAGTTTCTCTAACATCTTGAAGTTATGAAAGATACTACATAACCACAAGCAGTTTATCACAATTGATCCACCATTATGACAAAGCATTGAATCCCATGATAAAAACAAATAAAACCCACTTTCCACAACTTTGAATCAAACAAATCAATTTGCCAGGTATCTTAATAACCTGCCTTGCTCTCGCTATAAGATGCCGAGTGACCATCAGATCCTGACTGGCTCGCTCTATGAGAGTCGTGCAACAATCACCAGGCAGGAATGTTTCCTTCCCGTCGGGAACACTTAAGCAATCAAGGGCATTCAGCCTCTGATCTTCAGGTAAGAGTTCTCCAAGTTCTTCAGGATGCACGATTACGCAGAATCGCCAAGCAGAAACTGATAGCCAAGTTCCACATGCATGAGTATGACCTCAACCAGGATCTTGGATTCCTGTCTCACTACATTTAACCCCCAGCATCTGGCCTGAGCTTGCGAAATACTACCAACTGTCCTGGCTTGAGACAATTTACACCTCTTTAACCTGTGATTATCCCTCTCTCCAGTCACACCGTCTGGATCAGTAAAAACTTAAGTACCTGCAAAGATTCACATTCAAAGTATCATCTTGCATCATTGGCTTTCTCTATATATGATGTGGAGATGCCGGCGTTGGACTGGGGTGAGCACAGTAAGAAGTCTTACAACACCAGGTTAAAGTCCAACATGTTTGTTTCAAACACTAGCTTTCAGAGCACTGCTCCTTCCACAGGTGAATGAAGAGGTATGTTCCAGAAACATATATATATATAGACAAATTCAAAGATGCCAGACAATGCTTAGAATGCGAGCATTTGTAGGTAATTGAATCTTTACAGATCCAGAGATAGGGGTAACCCCAGGTTAAAGAGGTGTGAATTGTCTCAAGCCCGGACAGTTGGTAGGATTTCGCAAACCCAGGTCAGATGGTGGGGGATGAATGTAATGCGACATGAATCCCAGGTCCCGGTTGAGGCCGCGCTCATGTGTGTGGAACTTGGCTATAAGTTTCTGCTCGGCGATTCTGCGATGTCGCGCGTCCTGAAAGCCGCCTTGGAGAACGCTTACCCGGAGATCAGAGGCTGAATGCCCTTGACTGCTGAAGTGTTCCCCGACTGGAAGGGAACATTCCTGCCTGGTGATTGTCACGCGATGTCCGTTCATTTGTTGTCGCAGCGTCTGCATGATCTCGCCAATGTACCACACTTCAGGACATCCTTTCCTGCAGCGTATGAGGTAGACAACGTTGGCCGAGTCGCACGAGTATGTACCGCGTACCTGGTGGGTGGTGTTCTCATGTGTAATGGTGGTATCCATGTCGGTGATCTGGCATGTCTTGCAGAGATTGCCATGGCAAGCTTGTGTGGTGTCGTGGTCGCTGTTCTGAAGGCTGGGTAGTTTGCTGCAAACAATGGTTTGTTTGAGGTTGTGCGGTTGTTTGAAGGCAAGTAGTGGGGGTGTGGGGATGACCTTGGCAAGATGTTCATCTTCATCGATGACGTGCTGGAGGCTGCGAAGAAGATGTCGTAGTTTCTCCACTCCGGGAAAGTACTGGACGACGAAGGGTGCTCTGTCAGTTGTGTCCTGTGTTTGTCTTCTAAGGAGGTCAGTGCAGTTTTTTGCTGTGGCGCGTTGGAACCGTTGATCAATGAGTCGAGCGCCATATCCCGTTCGTACGAGGGCATCTTTCAGATGTCTGTTACGCTCCTCCTTGTCTGAGCAGATCCTGTGTATACGGAGGGGTTGTCCATAGGGGATGGCTTCATTAAAGTGTTTAGGGTGGAAGCTGGAGAAGTGGAGATCTCCATCAAGGACGATCACCTCAGCACTTCGCTTTACCGCAAGCCCACGGATAACCGCACGATGCTCCACTTCCTCAGCTTCCACCCCAAACACATTAAAGAAGCCATCCCCTATGGACACACCCTCCGTATACACAGGATCTGCTCAGACGAGGGGGAGCGTAACAGACATCTACAGATGTTGAAAGATGTCCTCGTAAGAATGGGATATGGCACTCGACTCATCGATCGACAGTTCCAACGCGCCACAGCAAAAAAACCGCACCGACCTCGTCAGAAGACAAACACAGGACACAACCGACAGAGTACCCTTCGTCGTCCAGTACTTTCCCGGAGCGGAGAAACTACAACATCTTCTTTGCAGCCTCCAACACGTCATCGATGAAGATGAACATCTTGCCAAGGTCATCCCCACTACTTGCCTTCAAACAACCGCGCAACCTCAAACAAACCATTGTTTGCAGCAAACTATCCAGCCTTCAGAACAGCGACCACGACACCACACAACCCTGCCATGGCAATCTCTGCAAGACGTGCCAGGTCATTGACATGGATACCACCATTACACACGAGAACACCACCCACCAGGTACGCGGTACATACTCGTGCGACTCAGCCAACGTGGTCTATCTCATACACTCCAGGAAAGGATGTCCCGAAGCGTGATACATTGGCGAGACCATGCAGCTGCGACAACGAATGAACGGACATTGCGCGACAATCACCAGGCAGGAATGTTCCCTTCCAGTCGGGGAACACTTCAGCAGTCAAGGGCATTCAGCCTCTGATCTCCGGGTAAACGTTCCCCAAGGCGGCTTTCAGGACGCACGACAACGCAGAATCGCCGAGCAGAAACTTATAGCCAAGTTCCGCACACATGAGTACGGCCTCAACCGGGACCAGAGATTCATGATGCATTACATTCATCCCCCACCATCTGGCCTGGGCTTGCGAAATCCTACCAACTGTCCGGGCTTGAGACAATTCATACCTCTTTAACCTGGGGTTACCCCTGTCTCTGGATCTGTAAAGATTCAATTACCTTCAAATGCTCGCATTCAAAGCATTGTCCGGCATCTTTGAATTTGCCCATATATATGTTTCTGGAACATACCTCTTCATTCACCCGAGGAAGGAGCAGTGCTCCGAAAGCTGTGCTTGAAACAAACATGCTGGACTTTAACCTGTGTTTGTGTAACCTACCTCTTCGCTTGCCTGATGAAGGAGCTAAGCTCCGGAAGCTCGTGATTCCAAATAAACCTGTTGGGACTTTAGCCTAGAGTTGGAGGACTTCTTACTGTGCCTACCCCTGTCCAACACCGGCATCTCCACATCCTCTCTACAAGATGCTGCGTGACCATCAGACCCTGCCTTGCTTCTCTTCAAGTTGCTGAGCGACTATTAGACCCTGCCTTGCTCTCTCTTCAAGTTGCTGAGCGACTATTAGACCCTGCCTTGCTCTCTCTTCAAGTTGCTGAGCGACTATTAGACCCTGCCTTGCTCTCTACAAGATTGTGAGTGACCATCAGACCCTGCCTTGCTCTCTCTTCAAGTTGCTGAGCGACTATTAGACCCTGCCTTGCTCTCTCTACAAGATTCTGAGTGACCATCAGACCCTGCCTTTCTCTCTCTACAAGATTCTGAGTGACCATCAGACCCTGCCTTGCTCTCTCTACAAGATTCTGAGTGACCATCAGATCCTGCCTTGCTCTCTCTACAAGATTCTGAGTGACCGTCAGACCCTGCCTTGCTCTCTCTACAAGATTCTGAGTGACCATCAGACCCTGCCTTGCTCTCTCTACAAGATTCTGAGTGACCGTCAGACCCTGCCTTGCTCTCTCTACAAGATTCTGAGTGACCATCAGACCCTGCCTTGCTCTCTCTACAAAGATTGAGTGACCATCAGACCCTGCCTTGCTCGCTCTACAAGATTCTGAGTGACCATCAGACCCTGCCTTGCTCTCTCTACAAGATTCTGAGTGACCATCAGACCCTGCCTTGCTCTCTCTACAAGATTCTGAGTGACCATCAGACCCTGCCTTGCTCTCTCTACAAGATTCTGAGTGACCATCAGATCCTGCCTTGCTCTCTCTACAAGATTCTGAGTGACCATCAGACCCTGCCTTGCTCTCTCTATAAGATGTTGAGTGGTGTATTTTCCACTTTTTGCTTCAACCACACAATTTAGTGCTGCCTGATGCCCCAGGTTGTCCTGATCAGACTCTTTAGGTAACCTCATCCAAATATTTAGTTGCAAAGGAGAGGAACTGACGGCTCCACTCTCCCTCCCCCGGCGAGCAGGAGTTAAGGAAAGGGGAACAGGGTTTATTACTCACCACAGTCAAACCCTCCATCCAAGCTCAGGCACAAGGGTCCCTCGCCGACTCGTTCACATCGAGGAGACGGCTCGACTTCAGCCCGCTGGGCCTAGTCCTCTCCACCGGGCCGCTGTCCCCCTGTCTCCCGAGATCGTTCCGGCCGGGCCGCCGACTTTGTTTTCCGCCCCCCTCACCAAACACCGGAGCCGCCGCCGCCGCCTCTCAGACTAGCCTGCTCGACGGCCCCGGCCCTGATTGACAGGCACGCCGGCCTACGGAAGACCGGGGTCAGCCGGCGGCCGAGGGGATGGTGACCAATAGGGGGCGGCGACGGCGTACGGGACGGGGCTTCGGCAGCAAGTTCGGGTGAGGAAGCAGCGCATGCGCTGCCTACGTGTCGGCGCCAGGTTGCGCTCTGGCTCCTGGAGGAGGACTCTGCAGGTTTTCCACAGAAGTGATGGGGCAACCTGGGCTAGTGAGAGGGTGGCACCGTGGTTGTGAAGCTGTTGCCTCACAGCACCAGAGACCTGGGTTTGATTCCAACCTTGTGACGGTGGAGTTTGAACATTCTCCACGTGTCTGCATGGGTTTCCTCTGGGTACTCCAGTTTCTTCCCACAGTCCAAAGATGTGTAGGCTAGGTGGATTGGCCATAGATTGTCCCTTAGTTCCCAAAGATATGCAGGTTAGGTGCGCTTACAGTGATAGGGTGAGGGACGGGGGCAGGGAGGGGTGCTTAGGTAGGGTACTATTTTGCAGGGTCATTCAGATTCGATGGACCAAATCGTCTCCCTCTGCATTGAAGGGATTCCATGATTCTGTGTGTGGCCCTTCTTCATCTCAGTGGGCTGCAAGATGGAAATTAGGCTTGTTCACTAACCATGACCCCATGAATAAGGTTAAATACATTTGATACATGTTCAATCGAACTGCCATCAACTTCAAATGGAAAAGCAAGAAATATTCAGGTTGATTGAATGCGGCGGGAGCGCATAGCTCTCACAGTCAATTCTTCATGCAATAGCATCCACCTCACTTAACTTGCCCTGGCTTTAAGTGAGTAACACTGGAAAATAAACATGGACGGAAATATGCCGAATATGGCAACCCTGCGCATGGGCAAGTTGCAAGATGCAAGGGTTGTACCTTCCCTGGGGTGCATGCCACACCAACCTTGCCAAAATCAGGAGGTCATTGAGGAGCAGAAAATGATTAGTAACCTTACAACGTTAAATACATTGAGTTTTCAAGGAACTCAGGTTCCAATTTAACCCCCCCACCCCATCCCTAATCACACTGCCCTTGAGTTTCCAGCTGGTCTGAGCCAGAGGAATTGCAAGAATGCAACACCAGGAGCTTGAAGCCAGCGAACTGAGAGGAAAGTGCAGCCTGCACTTTCTATCCGGTGGCTTTTTGCTTGATAAGCAGCAACTGTGAGGATAGGGTGCTGGTCTTGCCTTGGTGTTGGTTAGCAAGGATACATAGGCATTGAGCATAAGCACAGACAAAAAGAAGGGTCATCAGAATTTTTGAAAGGCAGAGAAGACAAGGCTAACGCTGCTGACCGAGGTTCAATGGATTAGGTGACAGAATGGCTAAAGCAGCAGCCAACATAGAAAATAGAGCAGAAGTAGGTAATTCAGCCCTCAAACTTCTTCCGCCAACCAATATGATTATGGCTGAACCTCTATCTCAATGCTATATTCTCACACTCTGCCCATATCCCTTGATGCCTTTAGAGTCTAGAAATCTGTTTCCTTCTTAAATATATTCATTGACTTGGTCTCCACAGATTTTTCCAGTAGAGAACTCCACAGGTTCACCAGCTTTGACAAAGGGTCATCTGGACTCGAAACGTTAGCTCTTTTCTCTCCCTAGAGATGCTGCCAGACCTGCTGAGATTTTCCAGCATTTTCTTTTTGGTCTCAGATTCCAGTATCCGCAGTAATTTGCTATTATCCACAGGTTCACCACTCCCTGAGTGAAGAGGTTTCTCAGATTCTCAGTTCTCAATGGCCTACCCTGTATCCTGGGACTGTGACCTCTTGTTTTATATTCCACCCCCACTCCAGCCACGGGGAATATACCTGTATCCAGTCTGTCCAGTCTGGTCAGACCTTTGTACGTTTCAATAAGATCCCCTCTCATTCTTCTAAACTCCAGTGAATACAGACCCAGTTAACCCAATCTCTCCTCATGTAATATGCCATTGCAGGAATCACATGGTAAACTTTGCTGCATATCTTTTCTTGGGTAAGGAGACAAAACCTGCACACAATACCCCAGGCATGGTCTCATCAAGGCCCTGTGCAGCTGCAATAGGACATCCTTGATCCTGTACACAAGTCCTCTTGCAATGAAGGTCAACGTTCGTTTGCCTTCCTAACTGCTTGCTGTACCTTCATGCTTGTACAAGGACACCTAGGTCCCTTTATACATCAACATTTTCCAATCTATTACCATTTAAATAAATGCAGAATACTGTAGAAGGGTTATTTAGACCCAAAACGTTAACTCTGCTTCCCTCCACAGATGCTGACAGACTGACTGAGTTTATCCAACATTTTCTGTCACCTTCTCATTTATTCCCATTTATTCACATTACACTGCATCTACCATGTATTTGCCCACTTGCTCAACTTATCTAAATCACCTTGAAGCCTCTTAACTTCCCCCTCGCCACTCACATTCCAACCAAGTTTCATGTCAGCAACAAACTTGGAAATATTGCATTTGGCTCCATCACCCAAATCATTGATGTATATTGTGAATAGCTGGGGCTCAAGCACTGATCCCTGTGGGACCCCACTAGCCACAGCCTGCCACTCTGAAAGAGACCCATTTATTCCTATTCTCTGTATCCTGTCTACTAACCAATTCTCAATCCATGCCAATATATTACTCCCAAACCCATGTGCTTCGATTTTTCACACTAACCACTTATGTACAATTTTATCAAAAGCTTTCTGAAAATTCAAAAACACCACATCCATTGGTTATCCATTATCTAGTCCACTAGTTACGTCCTCAAAAAACTCCAGTAGCTTTGCCAAACATGATTTCCCCTTCTTAAATCTGGTTTAGCACAGGGCTAAAGAGCTGGCTTTTAAAGCAGACCAAGGCAGCCAGCAGCATGGGTTCAATTCCCGTATCAGCCTCCCTGAACAGGCGCTGGAATGTGGCGACGAGGGGCTTTTCACAGTAACTTCATTTAAAGCCTACTTGTGACAATAAGTGATTTTCATTTCATTTCATTGACTTTCTCTAATATTTTCTCGGTGTCCTTTTGTCAAATCCTTTATAATAGACACTGGCATTTCTCACCAGACCCAGGGTGCTGCTTCTTACGTTGGTTGTTCCTGCAGGTTATCACTCTAGAAGTTTCTTTATCTCTCCTTCTTATAGACATCTTGATGATACTGTTCATGCTTCTAGTCACATACTCACAGGATAGGCAGTATTCAATCACTGCCCTTTAGTCACGGATGCTCAAGGAATCGTGTCTCTCCCGGGGGTTGTATTTTGCTCAGGAGCACAACACAGGTGTCTGTGTTCAATCACTGTCTGTTCAATCCAAAGAATCCCCACAGTGCAGAAGGAGGCCACTTGGCCCATCAAGTCTGAACCAACCCTTCGAATGAGCCCTCTAGACATGCCCATTCTCCCCATCCCCGTAACACAAAAACACATCCCAGGTCACTAAGGGGCAATTTATCATGGTCAATCCACATAACACATGCATCTCTGGACTGTGGGAGGAAACCGGAGCACCAGTAGGAAACCCATGCAAATTTTTTTTTAATAAATGTTTTTAATTGGAATTTTGAAACGCACGCAGACATGATGTGAACATGCAAACTCCAGTGACCCAAGGCTGGAATTAAACTTGAGTCTCTGGTGCTGTGAGGTGGCGGTGCTAACCACTGCACCACCATGCCGCCCAGCCAAGGCACAGCAACAGCCGCTATCCATTCGGTTTCGGTACCTGTTCTTCACTGCAAATCCTCAAAGCATTGCGCTCCAACAGTCATTCGTCATTACAGAGTTAGCTCCTTTAACTATCAGGATTTGCTGGCATACTCACTTTGCTGGTGTCTTTACGAATACCAATCAAACTATACAAACAACCCAGTTCAAGGGCAATAAGGGATTGGCAACAAATGCTGGACTTGTCAGGGAAACTCACATTACATGAAATAAACAAAAATTGTTTCAAGAGTCACAAGTTCCCATTTATCTGACTTAACATCATTAGTGCACGACTACAATATACTGTAACTCTTTTTCAGTGCATTTTGGAATTAGAGTATAAGGATATAACCTGCATTTATACATACTTTTCACACCTAAGGACATCTCATAACATTTTATCAACAAAAATTATTAAGAGTAATCCATGACATTCCACCTTCAGGACGTCAAAGCAAAATACCAGATGGATAAAATTGCACCACTCCAATTAGTCCAATTAAACTCTGGGCAGAATTTTGTGGAAATGTGACCAGCTTTGGTTTACGTTTAAATATGGGACTTGGCAACATCAAATGGGTGTAATCTCGTCTAATTATCAACAAATCATTTGTAAGATTTCTTATTTATAAATAAATTGGAAAATTATACTGATAAGTGATAGATTCTGGCCTAATGCTGGCTCAGCAGCATATTCTAATTTAGGAACATAGGGTTTAGGAGCAGGAGTAGGCAGGCCATTTGGCCCTTCGAGCCTGCTCTGCCATTCAATAATATCACGGTGGATCTGGTTATGCTATCAGCTCCGTCTTCTTGTCTGCCACTCATAACCCTTGATTCCCTAGAGAGACACTGACGTAGTGGTATTGTCGTCGGATTATTAATCCAGAGAACCAGAGTAATGCACTGGGGACTCGGACACAGCGCAAAATTTAAAATCAAGAAAATAAATCTAAAATTAAAAGTCGAATGATAACCATGAAACCATTGTGGATTGTTGTAAAACAAAAGCTCCGGTTTGCTGATGCCCATTAGGGAAGGAAATCTGCCATCCTTACCCGGTTTGGTCTACATGTAACTCCAGATCCACAGCAATGTGTCGACTCTTAAATGTCCTCTGAAACGATCAGGCAAACCACTTAGTTCAACGGCAATTCGGGATGGGTAACAAATGCTGGCCCCACCAGTGATGCCCACATCCTAAGATGTATCAAAAATCTATTTAACTCAGCCTGGAATGAATTCAATGACCCAGTCTGCTGTGCTTCCTGGAGCAGAGCATTCCACAGACTAAGAATACTATCAGTCTTGTTCCCAGCTATTTACACATCCTTATTTATCTCGACGTTGCCTTTTATTTTGACTTTAAAATGATTTGTTTTGCATATTATCTTGTCTCTTAAATGGGATTGTGGTCACTGCAGTCTGACAGTTTTGGATAGGAGCAGGGGAACAATGCCAGCTCTACCACATGGATAGCTTCTGAAAAATGGGTGCAGTCATCCTAGTTACCTGGGCAGAAGAGCTTTAGCTGTGGGAGATTGGCATTTTGTTCTCAGGAGCGAACAAGCATGTCTGCACTGGATGCCATTTTCTGCTGTTTCCTATTTGTTTTAGAACCTATAGAACAGTACAGCACAGAACAGGCCCTTCGGCCCTCGATGTTGTGCCGAGCAATGATCACCCTACTTAAACCCACGTAACCCGTATACCCGTAACTCAACAATCCCCCCATTAACCTTACACTACGGGCAATTTAGCATGGCCAATCCACCTAACCCGCACATCTTTGGACTGTGGGAGGAAACCGGAGCACCCGGAGGAAACCCACGCACACACGGGGAGGACGTGCAGACTCCACACAGACAGTGACCCAGCCGGGAATCGAACCTGGGACCCTGGAGCTGTGAAGCATTGATGCTAACCACCATGCTACCGTGAGGCCCCTTTTCAACGGTGAAAGGTTCACTAGTACAGCTCAGATAACTCATGATTGGCGGGTTTAACTGCTGAATCCACCTAGTGCAGGAGTAAGCCGATTGAATAGTTTTCAGTCAGGAAAATCTTCAATAAGCTTCGCCCAATGGAGATTGTGGGGAGTTTTTTTCCCCTCAAAAACTGTTCACAGAGCCTCTTCGTTTCATTTTGTGGCATATTTTTCCTGTAGTCCAACAAAATCTGTGAAGATGTTGAAAAAGATGGTGTCAGTTCCAAGCCTTCTTCACAATTCTAAATTCTAGTAAATTATTGTGCAATCTTGATGTCTTATTCAGATGTTTACAGTTCAACAGCTTTCGGAAGGCTTATGTAACACTAAAAGTGTGAACTCAGAAAGTCGTCTTGAGAATTAGCCTGTAGAAACAAGTAGTTAATCAGAAAATGAGACGGACCACAGGCATGTCATAACAACCTACATTCCTCTTATAGATTCTGCTGATATCCAACATGTACAATCCCAGTGTTTTAACATGAATAGGAAACAAAATCCTTACATATTTACAGAAACCAACATACTTTCCTTGAACAAAGAACAAAGAAAAGTACAGCACAGGAACAGGCCCTTCAGCCCTCCAAGCCTGCGCCGACCATGCTGCCCGTCTAAACTAAAATCTTCTACACTTCCAGGGTCCATATCCCTCTATTCTCATCCTATTCATGTATTTGTCAAGATGCCCCTTAAATGTCACTATCGTCCCTGCTTCCACCACCTCCTCCAGCATCAAGTTCCAGGCACCCATTACCCTCTGTGTAAAAAACTTGCCTCGTACATCTCCTCTAAACCTTGCCCCTCGCACCTTAAACCTATGCCCCCTAGTAATTGACTCCTCTACCCTGGGAAAACGCTTCTGACTCCACTCTGTCTATGCCCCTCATAATTTTGTAGACCTCTATCAGGTCGCCCTGCGTCGTTCCAGTGAGAACAAACCGGGTTTATTCAACCGCTCCTCATAGCTAATGCCCTCCATATCAGGCAACATCCTGGTAAATCTCTTCTGCACCCTCTCTAAAGCCTCCACATCCTTCTGGTACTGTGGCAACCAGAATTGAACACTATACTCCAAGTGTGGCCTAACTAAGGTTTTATACAGCTGCAACATGACTTGCCAATTTTTATACTCAATGCCTCGGCCAATGAAGGCATGCATGCCGTATGCCTTCTTGACTACCTTCTCCACCTGTGTTGCCTCTTTCAGTGACCTGTGGACCTGTACACCTAGATCTCTCTGACTGTCAATACTCTTGTGGGTTCTACCATTCACTGTATATTCCCTACCTGCATTAGACCTACCAAAATTCATTATCTCACAGTTGTCCATCTGCCACCTCTCTGCCCAAGTTTCCAAACGATCTAATTCCTGCTGTATCCTCTGACAGTCCTCATCGCTATCCACAATTCCACCAAACTTTGTGTCATCTGCAAACTTACTAATCAGACCAGTTACATTTACCTCCAAATCGTTTATATATACTACGAACAGCAAATCACAGCACTGATCCCTGCGGAACACCATGAGTCACAGCCCTCCAATCAGAAAAGCACCCTTCCATTGCTACTCTCTGCCTTCTATGACCTAGCCAGTTCTGTATCCATCTTGCCAGCTCACCCCTGATCCCGTGTGACTTCACCTTTTGTACCAGTCTGGCATGAGGGACCTTGTCAAAGGCCTTACTGAAGTCCATATAGACAACATCCACTGCCCTACCTGCATCAATCATCTTTGTGACCTCCTCGAAATACGTCCATTTGCTTCCAAATGGGAGTAGATCCTGTCTCGAAGAATTCTCTCCTGTAATTTCCCTACCACTGACGTAAGGCTCACCGGCCTGTAGTTCCCCGGATTATCCTTGCTACCCTTCTTAAACAAAGGAACAACATTGGCTACTCTCCAGTCCTCCAGGACACCACCTGAAGACAGTGAGGATCCAAAGATTTCTGTCAAGGCCTCAGAAATTTCCTCTCTAGCCTCCTTCAGTATTCTGGGGTAGATCCCATCAGGCCCTGGGGACTTATCCACTGTAATATTTTTCAAGACGCCCGACACCTCGTCTTTTTGGATCTCAATGTGCCCCAGGCTATCTACACACCCTTCTCCAAACTCAACATCCACCAATTGCGTTTCTTTGGTGAATACTGATGCAAAGTATTCATTTAGTACCTCGCCCATTTCCTCTGGCTTCACACATAGATTCCCTCGCCTGTCAGTCAGTGGGCCAACCCTTTCCCTGGCTACCCTCTTGCTTTTTATGTATGTGTAAAAAGCCTTGGGATTTTCCTTAACCCTATTTGCCAGTGACTTTTTGTGACACCTTTTAGCCCTCCTGACTCCTTGCTTAAGTTCCTTCCTACTGTCCTTATATTCCACACAGGCTTTGTCTGTTCCCAGCCTTCTAGCCCTGACAAATGCCTCCTTTTTCTTTTTGATGAGGCCTACAATATCTCTCGTTATCCAAGGTTTCCGAAATTTGCCGTATTTATTCTTTTTCCGCACAGGAACATGCCGGTCCTGGATTCCTTTCAACTGACATTTGAAGGCCTCCCACGTGTCAGATGTTGATTT
This sequence comes from Scyliorhinus canicula, assembly GCF_902713615.1. Lineage (NCBI taxonomy): Eukaryota > Metazoa > Chordata > Chondrichthyes > Carcharhiniformes > Scyliorhinidae > Scyliorhinus > Scyliorhinus canicula. Next base: position 34,500,657 of record NC_052157.1, read on the forward strand.
ACCCTCAAACATCCGCCCCCAATCTAGGTTCTTCAGTTCCTGCCTAATATTGTTATAATTAGCCTTCCCCCAATTTAGCACATTCACCCTAGGACCACTCTTTATCCTTGTCCACCAGCACTTTAAAACTGACTGAATTGTGGTCACTGTTCCCGAAATGCTCCCCTACTGAAACCTTTACCACCTGGCCGGGCTCATTCCCCAATGCCAGGTCCAGTATAGCCCCTTCCCTAGTTGGACTACTTACATATTGTTTTAAAAAGCCCTCCTGGATGCTCTTGACAAACTCTGCCCGTCCAAGCCCCGAGCACTAAGTGAGTCCCAGTCAATATTGGGGAAGTTAAAGTCTCCCATCACAACAACCCTGCTGCTTTTACTCCTTTCAAAAATCTGTCTATCTATCTGCTCCTCTATCTCCCGCTGGCTGTTGGGTGGCCTGTAGTAAACCCCCAACATTGTGACTGCACCCTTCTTAGTCCTGATCTCTACCCAGAGAGCCTCGCTGCTCTCTGAGGTGTCCTCCTGCAGTAGAGGTGTGATATTCTCCCTAACCAGTAGCACAAATCCTCCACTCCTTTTACATCCCCCTCTATCCCACCTGAAACATCTAAATCCTGGAACGTTTAGCTGCCAATCCTGTCCTTCCCTCAATCAGGTCTCTGTAATGGCAACAACATCATAGTTCCAAGTACTAATCCAAGTTCTAAATTCATCTGCCTTACCTGTTGTAGCCATCTCAGATGGCCACCTGCAAAGGACCATGGGAATTATGGCCAACCCAGGTCTCAGAGCTTGTGTGTGTATTTGCAACCCAGATAGCTAGACGCGTTCAAAAACCCCCGCTCGTTTGCATTCTAATGGCCCATTTCCCCAGAACAAAAGAACTGTACTCAGGTAACTGATACAGATACAGACTAATCGGTGCCACTCCCTTTACTCAGGGAGCCCAAACAGCCAAGGTCAATGACCGCTAAGGGTACGCCCAGCCATCAAGGCACCCACCATTTTATTGGCTAAAATCGAAGGCAGTGATCGAAGCCTGTCAAATTATTGGGTCCAAGTTAAGGACCGCCCCAAAGAGTGCGAAATCCCAGAGGGATAAAAGAGACACAGCCATGTGCTCGGTCTCTCTTGGATCCAGCCTATGCCAACCTAAGTGCAGCATAACGACCAGACAGAAAAGTTCAAGACCAACGATCGCTACCAGACGGATGAGCCCAGCAGAAAGAGAGCCACTTCTTCCAGCCAGCCATGCAAGATCTGGACAAAGGCCTTGTCCATCTGCATAGAGCCGGTTGCCCTGAAGTCAAGTATAGGTTATTGTAGTTGTTAGGTGTAGTTTAACTTGTAGTGTTTTGTGTTGCATGTCGAAGTAATCCTTGTGTGTAAATAAACCATCTTTGAACTTGAACTAACTAACTGGTTGTGTGGTCCTTTGATCGATATCCAGGAGTAAAGCCTTGTGGTGGTATCATTTGATTCCTGGCGACTCTAAAGGGCATCATTATTAATTGGCAACATTATTGGTGACTCTGGTGGCGATTGGCAACACTGTTATACTTCTTGCATTAAAACATATGCACTTCAGGCCACCAGTTCCACTGTTTTCAGCAACATCTCCCTGTCTGCTCTTCCTCAGAGCCTTACTTTTTATTTATTCTGGTTTTTATCCAATAACAGGTCAGTTATTTCAAGCTTTTGGGAATATGGACATCTTTTAGTGTTGTCATAATTTCAGTGAAATACGTGAGAGTCAGCCAGAGGTCAGAGTAACAAATCATCATCTAAATATGTTTCTTGCAGTTGTTTTTTCCAAGTCCACTGCTGCCAATATCTACCAAACATTCTTGTTTTATACATACTTTAGCATTAGACTTGATGACTACATTTAAACTGCAAAATAATCAGTGCAGAGCCAAGTCTTGTTGGCCTCAATTTCTTATTTGCCTGCATTCTGCAGGCTAACCCTGTCGGCCAACCACGGCTCAGCCTGGACGTGCCTGCACAATGTTCCTTGACATAGGGCAAGCCCTTGGCAGTAGTAATATCGAGTGATTTTATTCATGCCTCACACTGCATTAGTGAAGCACTAATTGGCCTATTGGACACATACTCACTGGAGTTTAGAAGAATGAGAAGTGATCTCAGTGAAACATGTAAGATTCCGAGAGGGCTTGACAATGGTGGATGCTGAGGGATGCTCCCTCCTCATGTGGAATCCACAGCTAGATGGGTATGATTTCAAAGTAAGGAGTCTCCCATTTGAGATGGAGATGAGGAGGAATTTTGTCTCTCAGAGGAGAAGCAGAAGCTAGGTCTTTGGACAGATTTTTGTTATACAAGGGAATCCAGGGTAATGGCCAGGGGCAGGCAGGAAAGCGGAGTTAAGGCCACAATCAAATTAGCCGTGATCTTACTGAGTGGTGGAGCAGGCTTGATGGGCCAAATGGCCAACTCTTGCTATTTCTTACGATCTTACTTCTGTTTGGTGCTGCTATCATCTTTCATAATAGGTAGGTGCTTGAGGGCCAGAATGATCTCTTGGCCTTATTTTGGTCACCAAATGGGTCAGAGTTAAACTTCCCAGAACTTTCCACCCCATTTTGGCCTGTGTTTTTAAAAATCTGTTTTTCATCTCTATGGTTTTTGATGGGGTGCAGAATGCAGAGATATAAAGAAAAAAAGATTTGCATTTGAAGGACACGTTTCATTTTTTCACAACCTCAAAGCACTTTCTCGTGAAATGCTATTGAAATGTAGCGTAATATAGGATTGGATAGTTTGGAGAAGCTGGGGCTCTTTTCCTTAGAGAAGAGAAGGTTGTGAGGAGATTTAATAGAGATATTCAAAATCATGAGGGGTCTAGATAGAGTAAAGAGAGAGAAACTGCCCCCATTGTTGGAAGGATTGAGAACCAACGGGCACGGTTTAAAGCGAATGGCAAATAAACCAAAGATGACAGGAGATTGTTTTTAATGCAGCGAGTGGTTATAATCTGGAATGTGCTACCTGAGCACCTGGACAAATCAACTTTGGCTTTCAAAAGGGTATTGGGTAACCACCTTGAAGGGATAACAAGTTGCTGCGCGACTGGGAAAGGGTGGGGGAACAAGACCAGCTACGTTGCTCTCTCACAGAGCTAGCATGGACTCAACAGGCCAAATGTGCTGTAACTATTCTATGATCTGATATTATCACAATTGTTTGGGACAGACTGTCTGTCATTGTTTGTGAAGAGATCCTCTCCATGTCTACATGATGGGTCTTTTTGGCAAGCAGTTGAGGGACTACATTCATTCCTGAAGAAACCTGGCACGAGATTGTAATGGTAACTACGTGTTTTAGGGACATCAGCATCCTCAGAGCTGCTCAGTGAACTGATGGATACTTGCAGAGGGAAACGTGCCTGAGGAGCCAAGTGGTTACTTTGCATCAGACAATTTGATATGTTTGGAAGCAAATCAGAAACTAAATGAGTCTGGGTGACTAGAAATGTTCTTGCTTTGACTAGTCTGAGTCTTTGAATTTTTTTTTAATAGGATGTGGGGGTCAAGGCCAACATTTGTTGCCCATCCCTAATTGCCTTTATACGGAATGGCTTGCTAGGCTATTGCAGAGGGCAGTTAATAGACACTGCTGTGGATCTCCACGAAGGACATTAGTGAACCAGATGGGTTTTCACAACAGTCAATGATAGTTGTCATTGTCGCCATTTCTGAGACGAGCATTGTATTCCAGATTTTGAATTGGATTCAAATTTTTACCAGCTGCCATGCTGGGACTTGAACTCAGGGCCCTAGCATAACGGCCTGGGTCCCTTGCTGTTTGTAGTGTACATTAATGGTCCAGACATGAATGTGGGTGGTATGATCAGTAAGTTCGATGACATGAAAATTGGGATGTGTAAATTGTAAGGAAGAAAGAGGGTGATATAGATGAGCTGGTCAGATGGGCAGAACAGTGGCAAATGGAATTTTACCCTGCGAAATGTGAGGTGATGGGGGGACTAACAAGGCAAGAGGGTACACAATGAACAGTAGGATATTAAGAGGTACAGGTGACCAGAGGGTGCATATCCATAGGTTCCTGAATGCAGCAGGACAGGTAGATAAGGTGGTTAAGAAGGCATACGGGATACTTTCCTTTATTAGTTGAGGCATAGAATATAAAAGCAGGGAGGTTATGATGGAGCTGTATAAAACACCCATTAGACCACAGCTGTGTGCAGTTCTAACAACAACAATCTTTTTATTGTGACAGGTAGGCTTACATTAACACTACAATGAAGTTACTGTGAAAAGCCCCTAGTTGCCATATCCCGGCCCCTGTCCGGGCACACAGAGCTGGTATGGGAATTGAACCCGCGCTGCTGGTTAGCCCACTGAGCTAAACCAGGTCTGCACTAAAGGAAGGATGTGATTGCACTAGAAAGGGTGCAGAGGAGATTCACCAGGGTGTTGCCTAGCCTGGGGAATTTCAGCTATGAAAAGTACCTGGTTAGGCTGGGGTTGTTTTTCCTAGGGCAGAGAAGGCTGAGGGGGGGAAATCATCAAGGTCTTCAAAATTATGAGGGACAAAGTTAGGGCAGATAGAAAGAAACCTTTTCACTTAGCAGAGGAATCATTAACCAGGGGGCATTGATTTAAGGTAAGGAGCCAGAAATTTAGAAGGGATTTGAGGAAAAAAAATTTCACCCAGAGGGTGGTTGGAATCTGGAACTCACTGCCTGAAAGGGTGGTAGAGACAGGAACTCTCACAACATTTAAGAAGGAATTTTGATGAGCGCTTGATACTTCATAGCATACAAGGCTATTGTCGGTACAGTGGCACTGCTGACTCACAGTGCCAGAGACCCGGGATCGATTCTGACCTTGGGTGTCCGTGGAGTTTTCATGTTCATGTCATGTGTGCGTGGATTTCCTCCGGGTGAATGAATTGAAGTGATATATTAAGTCAGCATGTCCTTGCCAGGTTTCCCTCCATCTCAAAGCCAACAGGCCACTGCTGAGCTTCCCGTGACTTCCATTTAGACATGGCAACCCCACCCCAACCCTTCCTCACAAAGGACACCCTGGAGGACTAGAGATTGCTATCCCTCCTGTTCTTACATGATTACATATGGAACTGTTCTTCTTTGAACGAGGTCATGTGCAAGAAGCTTCACACGGACACTTTTCTACTTGTCTCCTCTACTCTTGAGATGCTATTGCGAGACCATTGCCTTGGCATCATAGAAAGACTAACTGCATAATCCCGTGTTAGCCATGATCATTGATCCAGGAGGATGGAGGTTTGGAGCTTCAAGTTGGCCACTCTCCACCAACCGTGCCCCCTGAAGGCACCTTCCCACCTGCCTTCCCTCTGACTGCAGTCAATGCCAAATTGCTTAGAACGAATGTTGTCTCCACATCTCACTGGGATCTTGTTGTCATGAGACCCATAAATCAAGATGAAACCTGTTACAATGCGGGATTCACTACAGAGAGAACACAAGTGAGCATCTTTGAAATCCAGTTACCTCATAATTATTAGGGTGCCCCATCAGTTGCCCATTTGTGTTGACCTTGAATTCCACTCCCCCAAAAAGATCCTTCTTTAAATTCAAGGGATATCACTAACTAACTGCGTTGTCAAGGTCAGTTTGTAAAAATGGCTCATGTCAGCTTTCAAACATGCTCCACCACCTTCTACCCTCCCCCTGTCACCCATCAATTTCTCACCCATACCCCTGACCAGCCAATCTCGCCATTCCTCTCTCCTTTGTTACCTGTGAACCTCCCCCCTCCCTCCTATCACGACCCACCTCCAAAGTCCTTGCCTTCCCTCAGACCAAATACCCGTGACCACCCCCATGCCCACACTGAACCTGCCGCCTCCATGTTATCCACTAATAATGTCCTCCTCTGTGATCCCCACCGATGAGACTTTCATCTTTCAGTCTCTCACACTTGACCTACAACCCTACCGCATCCCACTCGCTGCTCTGACTGTGACCATTCCCTCCTATCACAGGAACACTGTGTTCATCTCCCATGATACCATTGGCCCCACCCCAAAGAGGGGACTCAATTGGGGGTTTACCCACCTCCATTGAGGGGGAGGGAGTTGGTGCGGTCTTGTATATGGGGGGGTTACCCTTATGTATGAGGGGGGTGGTGTGTTCCCCTTTTGTATGTGGGGGGTGGGCATTGTTTCCCTTATCCACCAGAGGGCCGCCATGTATGGGGAATAGGTCCCTTAATTAAGCTTCGAGAATGTTGCCCCAATTGAAAATTCTCTGCGCTGCTAGGTCTTTTGGGCCTTACCTCTCCAACTGGCTGTGTGAACGACACCGCCCTTTGAAATTGAACAGAGTGCCATTGGATCTGGTGTGAAAAGCAAGGTTCACACAGGTTTTCTCGGCTGATTTAGCATTCTTCCAATTATTGGGAAGATTGCACCCACAGGATTGCTCACATTTCATTCACAAGTGTAAGGATCTCCTGATCATGTGCCCATATGTGTGTGGATACCCTCTATCCAACAGTCTTTGACAGTGGTAGGTAGTTCATGGGGGCCTGCCTTCTTACCTTGCCTGATGCAGAATAGTGCCCCTCAGGCAATATAACCAGCTGTCTCCCTCTATCAGAAAGAGATGCCTAAGGTGCCTCATAGACTATAACTCTGGTGTAACAACATGGTCAGAAGGATCCCCATTGATTTATTTTTGCAAAGGAATAAGTAGTGTCATGGAAAACCTATGATTGCTGGCAAACTAGCATTTCTAATAAAATTCACATGATCCTACTCACGAAATTCAATGATTATTGGAACATGGGAACATAGGTGATGGCAACTAAAATAGGCCATTCAGCCCCTCGAGTCTGCCCTTCCATTCAACTAAATTTTGGTTGATCTTCTACCACAAGACCATAAGACTATAGGAAATAGGAAGAGGAGTAGGCCATTCATGCCTTCGAGCCTGCTCCACTAGTTAATAAGATTGTGACTGATCTAACATTCAATAACTCCACTTTCCTGCCCTATTTTCGTAACCCTTAAATCCCCAACTGATTAAAAACCTGTCGATCTCAGCCTTGAAAATGTTCAAGGACCCTGCCTCCACAGATTCCTGGGGTAAAGAATTCCAAAGGTTGACCACTCTTTGAGAGACGTTTTTCCTCAAATCTTTCTTAAATGAGCACTTGCTTATTCTGTGACTATTCCCTCTGGCCCAACACTCTCCCATGAGTAGAAATGTTTACCCTGTCTAACCTCCTCAGAATCTTATATATTTCAATTATATCACCTCACATTCATCGGAACTCCAAGGAACACAGGCTCAACCTGTTTAATCTTTCGTCATATGGCAGTCCTTCCATACTCGGGATTATCCTAGTAAAACTCCTCTGTTCTGCCTCCAATTATGGGCGGAATTCTCCGCAACGGCTGACGCTGTCGTGAAACCCGGAGTGCCGGCGGCGCCTAATGACATCAGCCGTGCATGCGCAGGTTGGCTGGCGCCAACCCGCGCATGCGCGGTTGCTGTCGTCCCCTCCACTGCCCCGCAAGACGTGGCGGCTTGATCTTGCGGGGCGGCGGAGGGGAAAGAGTGCGTCTCTTGGAGACGCCGGCCCGACGATCAGTGGGCACCGATCACGGGCTAGTCCCCTCCCGAGCACGGCCGTGGTGCTCGATCCTCTCTCCGCCCCCCACAGGCCCCAAACTCACCTTTTGCGCTATGTTCACGCCGGCAGCGACCAGGTGTGGTTGCCGCCGGCGTGAACAGGTCGGGAACGGCAGGCCGCTCGGCCCATCCGGGCCGGAGAATCGCGGGCCGCCGTGAAAAACGGCGACCCGTGATTCTCTGAGCGGCGTGTCGCAAAACGCGACATGCCATTTTGGGGGTGGTGGGAGAATCCCGGGGGGTGCCAGAGCGGCCCTCCCGCGATTCTCCCACCCGGCCTGGGCAGCGGAGGATCGCGCCCTATATATTTTTCCTTCAACAAGGGGACAAAATTTGTACCCCGTATTCGAAATGTGGCCTCACTCTTCCTTGTAGAGTTGCAAAAAAACGTCTTTACTAGATATCTTTAATATCTGGAAATGTATCGATCTCTATCTTGAACGTACAGCCATCTTGGGGTAGGGAATTCCAAAGATTGCCACCCTCAGAGTGAATAAATTCCTCTTCAGCTCAGTCCTATATTGCCCACCCTTATTCTGGCAACATCAGTTCATTGGATACGTTAGTAGGTAATCGATGGACAGATGTTTTTTGTCTTGTGATATGACGGGTTTTATTGTGTAATAACTAATACCAATTAAAATAGTCTTCATCATTGTTAGAATTAACCACTGATGGTTTTATCATATTACGATACCCTTTGCAAGTGTGCGGTCAATTCCAGCCCCACTCGTCCCTGAGTCATAACACAAGTGAATTAACCAATAATTCTTATAAAAACACCTGAAGTCTTTGGCCTTTTGCTGCCCAATAATTACAGTCACCAGGTTTGTAAGTTTAAACACAATTACTGTTTATTTATAACGCGAACTAGAATGAAATGAAAAGCAGATACAGTTAACTACTGACTAAACTAACTCCCACTTTAATACTCTGCACAAACACAGTACAGACAAACATAGAGGGGTAGAAAGGGGTAATAAAATGTAAAGAAGGTCAAAGGTACAGCAATCTGAAGACCTGCACATCCAGACATAGGAACAGCTTCTTCCCCACAGCTACAAGACTCCTCAACGACACCCCCTTGGACTGATCTGTTACCTGTAAGAACACTATTCACAATGCCCTATGCTGCTCTTAATCATGTATTTGCTTTGTTTGGCCCCTTGTTCCGCACTGTAACCAATCACTGTTTGTCAATGTTCCATTTGCCAATGTACTCTGTTGATTATTCTTTTTTGTCTACAATGCACGTACTGTGTATGTTCCCTTGGCTGCAGAAAAATACTTTTCACAGTGCTTCGGTACATGTGACAATAAAATCAAAATCAAATCAAATCAAGTGAGAGAGAAAAGAGTCTTTGTTTCGGAGGATGATGGTTAGCATGCTTTCTGCACAGTAAGCTTGTAGATTTCAGTCTTTTTTTGCAACCTGTACTGGTCTTTCTTACAGTTTTAAAATGCCATACTCACAACTTTCCTGGAGAGGCAGAGGTTTTGTTTCATCAAATCTTGATTTCAGTTTGCGGTTTATCTTCAGGCCTCTTTTTGTTTAGAAAATGTAGTGCTCACAGGGAGCAGGCCATCCAGAGAGAGAGATAGCCAGTTCGCATCAGCTTTTCTGGGGTGGGTTAGCAGATTCTGGACTTTGCCTGCATAGCCTATAATAGTTCTCCTGTAAATGGACTCATCCAGTCTTTCTGTCAGTTTTCTGGATATATTTAGCTGGATTCTTTAACTCTGTGCTGCCGAAATCGAAACTGAAACCTTCTTCAATCTCTGGACCATTTCAGTGGGATAATGTCCAACCACTACCTGTTACTGGGCAAAGCACAGCCTTTTGGCCCAATTCAATGGCGACCTCTATCGACACCTCCAACTGCCTTGGGAAAGCAAAGACCCCTCCCACCCGGCTTACTCACTCTTCCAACTTCTTCCATCGGGCAGGAGATACAAAATTCTGAGAACACGCACGAACAGATTCCAAAACAGCTTCTTCTCCATTGTTATCAGACTCCTAAATGACCCTCTTATGGACTAACCTGATTAATACTATACCCCTGTATGCGTCACTCGATGCCGGTGTCTATGTATTTACATTGTGTACCCTGTGTTGCCCTATTATGTATTTTCTTTTTATTTTATTTCCTTTTCATGTACTAAATGATCTGTTTGAGCTGCTCGCAGAAAAATACTTTTCACTGTACCTCAGTACACGTGAAATAAACAAATCCAAAATTCAAATCAATCAAACTGAGTCCCAGCCCATTTTTGTCATTGGTGCTGGCTAGTCTACGACTCTAGTTTAAACCAGCACAGACTAGCAGTGGACTCGGCTAGCCTTAAAACCACATGTCCATGAATCATCCATTGTAATGGCAAAAATAAAATAAAGTGGAAATAAGGGAATAAACAGGATGGACCCTTATAATTACCAACCATACCATTAAATTTATGTTAATTGGTAACAACAGCCATTCAAAATAAAATGAATGAAAATGCTGCCACGTACATCACAGGGTAGGTTATAGGAGTGGCGGAAGGTTTACTTTTGAGATGCCTGATTGCATGAAATAAAAGTGCGTTAATAGATTAACTCCCAGAATTGCAGTTTGCTTAATAAACCAATGTTTATTTTATCATGCACATATGCTTCTTATTATCAAAGTGAGGCATGAGCTGTATGCTTGACCAAACCTCTGCTGAAATTACCCCTTTCTATTGCCATAAAGGCTCAATGGTGGTGACTAAACATTTACCAAGGTACAGCCTGACGACCTGGGATGTTTCACATTGCCACTTGGAGCATCCCTTGTTTGTACGACATGGTAAACCGAGGGCCTATCTATCTGCTTGGCTGGAGGTAAAGGATCCCATGACATTGTTTTTGAAGAAGAGCAGGGGAGTTAGCTTCCGTGCCCCAACCAATTCTTATCCTTCAGCGAACAGCACAACCAAAATGGATGAACTGGTTATTATCGCATTGCTACTGAGGGAGGTTTTCTGAGCTCAAGTGGCTGTGCATTTCCTGAATCACAACAGTGACCACACTTCAAAACGTACTGAATTGGCTGTAAGGTGCTTTGAGCTATCCGGAGGTTGTCCATAGAATCCATACAATCCAAAGGGAGGCCATTTGGCCCATCAAGTCTGCACTGACCCTCCGAAAGAGCACTCTATCTAGCCCCACAACCTGGCACATTGATCAAAGCCAATCCACCTAACCTGCAGATCTTTGGACTGTGGGAGGAATCTGGAGCATCTGGATGAAACCCACGCTGACAACATGAAAATTCCACACAGTGACCCAAGTCTGGAATCGAACCCGGGTCCCTGGTGCTGTGAGGCAGCAGTTCTAACCACTGTGCCACCATGCTGCCCTGAGGCCGTTACTAAGGCATGCTTTGTAATCCAGATTTATTTATTGAACTCAAAATTCCACCAGCTACCACAGTGAGATTGAGCCAATGATTGCAGAGCACTCGCCTGGGTGCCTGTATTACTAGCCCAGTACCCCTACACCACTGTCTCGCTCCTGTAGAAATAGCCATTGTAAAGATATCAAACCTCCCAACAACACCCAGGTTCAGTTGTCACAGCAGACCATCTCAGGTCCTCTGAGCAATGACATTTCCAGGAAATGACTGTAGCTATACTGACATGATGGCCAGCATCATTAGACTGGTAAATCTGACTATTATTCCACAATAAAGTCAATGACCAAATGTCATCTGAATGCAGCAGAATACTAAAGATAAAAGTTCTTTGGTATGTTATGGGCCAGGGTTCAGAAAACTCCAAAGTATATCATGGAGTTTATCTGACGTACAACTTTTTATAGATTTTGGTTATGATGAACACAAGAGCCTGCCTTTCAGGTGTTATTCAGTAGAGTTCTTAGGTGCTTTAATCAAAAAAATAAGCTTTATTCTATGAATTTAGTTAACCTACGTATAAACACACACATTAAGAATTTTTATAACTACAAACATAAAGACCCCACACAGCTACAGTAATCTATCTGTAACACTTAATGAATTCCTCCTTAACTGTTCCAATTCAATAAGAACATCCAAGTAAAAGCAGAAACCCCTTTTCAAAGGTGTGGCCCAGCACATGGCATCCCTACAGGGATAAGACCTGTCAGTGATACTCTGTCCCCCTTTTCAAACAGCAGGTTTGAATTCCTTCCAGAAAGCTATTATCTCTTTTCAGTTATCAAGTAGTCTGGAAACAGCTTTTAAAATGAAGATAGAGTAACTCTTCTTTCAACATGTACAGCTCAAAACCGGTCCAAACTCAAAGCGAAAGTAAAAGTCACAGACCCACAGCCAAGGTTCACCCACACAATGACATCACAATGACGAAGCTATGTGATAAGGCAACATTTCTTAAAGGGACACTCCCATGACAGGTATTCATTTTCATTGCCTTGAGGGCGGGGTTTTGCAAAGACCACTCGTCCCAGCAATAATTGGTCGAGTGCAGGAACGGAGAGACCTGGGGTGTATGAAACAAATCATTGAAGGTGCCGAGGGAGATTGAGAAAGTGGTTAAAAAGGCACATGATATCTTGAGCTTTATAAATAGAGGCACAGAGTACAAAAGCAAGGACATTATGGTGAATCTTTATACAAGACTCGTTCAGCCTCAACAGTATTGTGTGAAATTCTCAGCACTGAATCTTACAAAGTATATGATGGTGAGGCTGGAGAAATGAGTTACGAGAATGGTTCTGGGGATGAGAAACATCAGTGTCAGAAGAAGTGGAGAAGCTGTTGATGCTCTTCATGGCGAAGAGAAGGTTGAGGAGAGACTTAGCAAAGATTGTGATGAAATTCAAATACTTACCTTCTTTAGTTCATAAGTCAGGAGCTCTGGTTCTGGGCCAGCCAGTGCCCCTTGCACAGCACATGCATGGCTTGGGAAATGGCCGCCAATGCGCAATTCGGTATTTTTGCATTGTCCAGGCAGCGGACTGGCCCTACATGCCTGTGCAGAAGGGAAAGGAGAAATTAGTGTGAAGAGGCAGGTTACATGGCCTGATATGGAGCACCACCATAGTGAGTGTATCCCAGGGAATAGGCCATGGAAGGGAGATATAGAGAATGTCCCAATCCATGGAAGGGGACAGGGGAGGTCCAAAAGGTAAGGGATAAAGTCAGGGGACAGAAATAACTCCTTTCAAGTGAAGTTGAAAGAAAGGAGTAGAGTAATAGACTCCCCATTCAACAAGTAGATAAGGTCACAGACTGCAAGTGAAGTGGACATAGGACAATCCCTGAAGATCTGTGAACGCAGCCAAAGGCCGGTGACTCCCTGCTGCAGGCCACTGGGGCGCAGGTACCCCTTTAGAACAGTATTGTTCTGCTTGGCATGTCTAATGATCTGAAATCAAGCATAGAAGTTGAAGCTTATGTGTACCCAGAGATTTAAGAGCCACTGTCCATGTGTAGTTTGCACATTGTCCCCCTGTCTGTGTGTGTCTCACCCTCACAACCTAAAGATGTGTAGGGTAGGTAGATTGGCCACATTAAATTGCATGTTTATTGGAAAAAAAATTTTTAAAAAGAGATTTAAGACCAGAGGTCTTAAAATAAGACAATAAAACAAGGTCTTATTTAATAAGACAAGGCCGATCATTGTTGAGAATGACTGAGTTGGAAAATTTGAAGAGGATTCCAAGGTGAGATCTTCAAATGTGGAGTATGGATACCCTCACGAGAAAGATCATATTTCAATGAGATTGGTTGGTTTACAGTGTGACAAACATATGGGTGGGCTGTTGGGAAAACCATGTAATCTGTTTTGGTTGCATGTGTCATTTATTATATAGTATGTTATGTCTGGCCAGAGTTTGCCTGTTAATTCACATGTGTCCATACTTACCTTGAATGTTGGACTATAAGATAGATATTGTAAATTGTTTTATCTTTCTGAACTTGTGTAGTAAAGTTTATTTTTGTTTGTTCCAAATCCATGGAATCGTGTAGCTTTATTCACTTAGTAAGTGTCTTGAATCTTGAACTTTATCTAATAAAACGTTATTGATCCTGAATCGGCTCCCCCCCACTCCCCCCTCCCACCCTCCTATTGCACAGCGGTTAGCACTGTTTCCTCACAGCTCCAGGGACCCGGCCTCGGGTGACTGTCTGTGTGGAGTTTGTACATTCTCCCTGTGTCTGTGTAGGCTTCCTCAGGTTGCTCCAGTTTCCTCTCACTGTCCAAAGATGTGCAGGTTAGGTGGATTGGCCATGGTAAATTACCCCTTCGTGTCCAAAAGGTTAGATGGGATTACTGGGTTACTGGGATGGGGTAGAGGCATGGGCTTAAGTAGGGTGCTCTTTCCAAGGGCCGGTGAAGACTCGATGGGCCAAATGGGCTCCTTCAGCACTGTAGAGACTCTCTCTCTATGACCCATTGTCTAACTAAGGATCATAACAAAGTGTTTACAGTCATGAGGGGTCCAGTCAGAGTCAATGGGAAGAAACTGTCTCTGTTCGTGAAAGGACTGAGAAGCAGAGAAGGTTGATTTAAGGTGATTAGCAAAAGAAGCAACAGCAATATGCAGGAGAATCTTTCTTAATTCAGCAAGTAGTTAGACTCCAGAATGCACGGCCAGAGAGTGTGGTGGAGGCTATTTGAAAAGGGAATTGGATAAACTCCTAAAAAAACCCAAATCGTAGGCTTACAAGGCACAGGTGGGGAGAGCAATTGGCTGAGTTTCTCTATCAAAGAACAAGCATGGACACGGCAGGTTGAATGGTCCCCTTTGATGATTCAAGTGCGTGCTGTAGAAGAGCTTTTTGTGTGTAGATTTATGTTCCAATATCTGGAATATAGAAACCTTCAGGCTGTCCCGTTACTAATATTTGATTCACTCCAGGGCAATAGTCCAGATTATTTTGTTGGCTGTCCACAATGGCTGATCTGATTTGAAGGGAATGAAATTCATATTGGATCCACACTTTTCCGAAGTTTCACAAACCTCAACACTACGAGGGGGATTTTATTTTCATTTTGTTCAAATTTGATAGCCGACACCCTCCATTTGTTCAATTTTTACTTTTTTTTTTGTGAAGACTCTGTTGGCCTCTCTTGTGATCACTTTCTGGCCCAATATTCTGAACTCTTAAAATGAAAATGGATCAAATTATTATGTTTAGCTATTGCATCTGTAACAGGGGAAAGTGTGAATGGGTGTGAATTGACTTTTAAAAACTACACAATGGCCAAGGCTGTGGTGGTGGAGGAAAGGGAGGCAGTGGCTCAGTGCTATTGTCATTGGGCTGGTAATCTAGGGTAATGAGCTGGGGACCCAGGTTCTACTCACACATGGCAGGTGGTGACATTTAAATTCCATTAAAAAAATCTGGAAGTAAAAGTCAAATGATGACCATGAAAATATTGTTTTTTTTTAAAAATAATTTTTATTCAAAATTTTTTACATATTTTCAACGACAAATACAAAAATAAGAGAAACAACAAAAGAAAAACACATAAATAAAGAGATTATAGCTATATCACACATTCCCCCAGACTACATGTCCCCCATTAAACGATAAACGATAATAAATACAATAGTAAACACAAAGTACCCCCCCTCCCCCCCACTGGGTTGTTGCTGCTGCTGACCACCTCCTAACTCTCCGCTAGAAAGTCTAGGAACGGTTGCCATCGCCTGAAGAACCCTTGCACGGATCCTCTTAAGGAAAATTTGACCCTCTCCAATTTAATAAACCCTGCCATGTCGCTGATCCAGGCTTCCACACTTGGGGGCTTCGCATACTTCCACTGCAACAGAATCCTCCGCCGGGCTACCAGGGACGCAAAGGCCAGAATACCGGCCTCTTTCACTCCCGGCTCGTCCGATACCCCAAATATTGCGAGCCCCCAGCTCGACTTAACTCTGGTGTTCACCACCTTTGACACCGTCCTCGCAACGCCCCTCCAGAACTCATCCAGCGCTGGGCATGCCCAGAACATGTGGGCGTGGTTTGCCGGGCTCCCCGAACACCTCGCACATCTGTCCTCTACCCCAAAAAACTGACTCAGCCTTGCCCGTCATGTGCGCCTTGTGCAGAACCTTAAATTATATCAGGCTAAGCCTGGCACAAGAGGAGGAAGAATTTACCCTACCCAGGGCGTCAGGGCGTCCACCCACGTACCCTCATCTATCTCCTCCCCAAGCTCCTCCTCCCATTTATCTTTTAGCTCCTCCACCGAGGCCTGCTCCTCCTCCTGCATCTCCTGGTAGATCGCCGAGACCTTGCCCTCTCCAACCCACGCCCCCGAGAGCACCCTATCCTGGATCCTGCATGCTGGCAACAGCAGGAATGCCCTCACCTGCCGTCTTACGAACACCCTTACCTGCATGTACCTGAAGGCATTTCCAGGGGGGAGCCCGAATTTTTCCACCAATGCCCCAAGGCTCGCGAACGTCCCGTCTATAAACAGGTCCCCCATCCTTCTAATACCTGCCCTGTGCCAGTTCAGGAACCCCCCCATCCATTCTCCCTGGGACAAACCGATGGTTCTCTTGGATCGGGGACCACACCGAAGCCTCTACCTCCCCCCTGTGGCATCTCCATTGCCCCCAAATTTTGAGGGGCGCCGCCACCACTGGACTGGTGGTGTACCTTGTCGGCAGGAGCGGTAGCGGTGCCGTCACCAGCACTCTCAGGCACGTGCCCACACAGGACGCCATCTCCAGCCCCTACCACGCCACCCCTCTCCCCCTCCATTACCCACTTGCGTATCATCGCCACGTTGGCAGCCCAGTAGTACCCGCATAGATTAGGCAATGCTAGCCCTCCTCTGTCCCTGCTCCGCTCCAGTAACACCCTTCTCACCCTCGGGGTTTTCTTCGCCCATACAAACCCCATAATGCTCCTGCTGACCCGCTTAAAAAAGGCCTTTGGGATCAGGATGGGGAGGCACTGGAATATAAAAAGGAACCTCGGGAGCACCGTCATCTTCACCGACTGCACCCTACCCGCCAGGGAGAGCGACAGCATATCCCACCTTTTAAACTCCTTCTCCATGTGCTCCACCAGCCTCGTCAAGTTGAGCTTGTGTAGGGCCCCCCAGCTCCTGGCCACCTGGACCCCAGGTACCTAAAACTCCTTTCCGCCCTTTTCAGTGGAAGCTCATCTATCCCCCTTCCCTGGCCCCCTGGGTGTACCACGAACAGCTCGCTCTTCCCCATATTGAGCTTATACCCGGAGAAGTCCCCAAACTCCCTAAGGATCTGCAACACCTCCGGCATCCCCCCCACCGGGTCCGCCACATACAATAACAGATCGTCGGCATACAGCGATACCCGGTGTCTGCCCCCCACCCCCCCACCCCCCGGTACCAACCCCCTCCAGGTCCTGGACTCCCTCAAAGCTATCGCCAAAGACTCAATTGCCAACTCAAATAGCAGGGGGGATAGGTGGCAGCCCTGCCTCGTCCCCGGTACAGCCGAAAGTATTCCGACCTCCTCTGATTCGTGACCACACTCGCCACCGGGCTTCGTATAGTAACCTCACCCAACTGACGAACCGCTCCCCGAACCCGAACCTCCTCAATACCTCCCACAGGTACCCCCACTCCACCCTATCAAAGGCCTTCTCTGCATCCATAGCCGCCACTATCTCCGCCTCCCCTTCCACCGCCGGCATCATGATTACATTTAGGAGCTTCCGCATGTTGGTACTTAGCGGCCTTCCTTTCACGAAACCCGTCTGGTCCTCGTGGATGACTCCCGGGACACAGTCCTCAATTCTAGTAGCCAACACCTTCGCTAACAGTTTGTCATCCACATTGAGGAGCAAGATTGGCCTATACGACCCACACTGTAAGAGGTCCTTGTCCCGCTTCAAGATCAGCGAGATCAGCGCCCTAGCCATCGTCGGGGGTAGGAACCCCCCTTCCTCGCTTCATTGAAAGTCCTCACCAATAGTGGGCCCAGCAGGTCCATATACTTCCTGTAAAATTCCACCAGGAACCCATCTGGCCCCGGTACCTTCCCCGCCTGCATAGTCCCCAGTCCCTGAGCCAGTTCCTCCAGCCCTACCGGTGCCCCAAGTCCCGCCACCTGCCCTTCCTCTGCCCTCGGGAACCTCAACCGGTCCAGAAACCGGCGCATCCCCCCCTCCTCCGTCAGGGGCTCCGACCTATACAGCCCCTCATAAAAGTCTCTAAATACCCCGTTTATTCCCGCCGCACTCCGCACCGTGTTCCCCCCTTTATCTCTAACTCCCCCGATCTCCCTCGCTGCCTCCCGCTTCCGAAGCTGGTGTGCCAGCATCCAGCTAGCCTTCTCCCCGTGTTCATACACCGCCTTTCGCGCCTTCCTCCACTGTACCTCCGCCTTCTTGGTAGTCAACAGGTCGAACTCGGCCTGGAGGCTTCGTACCCCCTTGATTAGTCACTACTCGGGGACATCTACGTACCTCCTATCTACCCTTACCATCTCCCCCACCAGCCTCTCCTTCTCGCTCCTCTCCTTCCCCTCCTTGTGGGCCCTAATGGAGATTAGCTCTCCCCTGATCACCGCCTTCAGTGCCTCCCAGACCACCCCTACCTGCACCTCCCCATTATTGTTGACCTCTAGGTATCTTTCTATGCACCCCCGGAACCGCCCGTTCGCCTCTTCATCTGCCAACCCCACCTCCAGGCGCCACAATAGGCGCTGGTCACTCTCCTCCCCAAGCTCAAGGTCCACCCAGTGCGGGGCATAGTCAGAGATGGCTATGGCCGAATACTCTGTGTCCTCCACACTCGGAATCAGCGCCCTGCTCATCACGAAAAAGTCAATCTGGGAGTAGGCTCTATGAACGTGGGAAAAGAATGAGAATTCCCTGGCCCCCGGCCTAACAAGCCTCCATGGGTCCACTCCTCCCATCTGGTCCATAAACCCCCTCAACACCTTGGCAGCCGCTGGCCTCCTACCCGTCCTGGACCTAGAGCGGTCCAATGCTGGATCCAATACCGTATTGAAGTTCCCCCCCCCCCCCACCATTAAAAAGCTCCCTGCCTCCAGGTCCGGATCCGGCCCAACATGCGCTGCATAAATCCGGCATCACCCAGATCGGGGCATACACATTCACCAAGACCACCTGCACCCCTGCAGCTTACCACTCACCATCACGTACCTATTTCCATTGTCTGCCACAATGCTCAGCGTCTCAAACGGCACCCGCTTCCCCATCAGAATCGCCACCCCTCGATTCTTAGCGTCCAACCCCGAATGGAAGACATGCCCTACCCACCCCTTTCTCAGCCTAACCTGGTCTGCCACCCAGCGCCGGCCCTAGGGTTGCTGGCGCCCCGGGCAAGCTGAACTTCGGCGCCCTTCGGTGGGGGGGGGGTCGGGTCGGGTCGGGTCGGGGGTGTCGGGTCGGGGGGGTCGGGTCAGGGGGGGTCGGGTCGGGGGGGGTCGGGTCGGGTCGGGGGTGTCGGGTCTGGGGGGGGTCGGGTCAGGGGGGGTCGGGTCGGGGGGGTCGGGTCAGGTTGGGGGTGGTCGGGTCGGGGGGGGTCGGGTCAGGGGGGGTCTGGTGGGGTGGGGTCGGGTCGGGTCGGGGGGGTTGAGTCGGGTCGGGTCGGGGGGGGTCGAGGGGTGGTTGGGGGGGTCGGGGTCGGGTCGGGGGGGTCGGGGTCGGGTCGGGGGGGTCGGGCCGGGGGGGTCGGGGGTCGGGTTGGGTCGGGTCAGGGGTCGGGTCGGGTCAGGGGTCGGGGGGGTCGGGGGGGGGGTCGGGTCGGGGGGGTCGGGTCGGGGGGTCGGGTCGGGTCGGGGGTCGGGTCGGGTCGGGGGGGGGTCAGGTCGGGGGGGGGGTCGGGGTCGGGTCGGGGGGGTCGGGCCGGGGGAGTCGGGGGTCGGGTTGGGTCGGGTCAGGGGTCGGGTCGGGTCAGGGGTCGGGGGGGTCGGGGGGGGGTCGGGTCGGGGGGGTCGGGTCGGGGGGTCGGGTCGGGTCGGGGGTCGGGTCGGGTCGGGGGGGGGTCAGGTCGGGGGGGTCGGGCCGGGGGGGGCGGGGGTCGGGTTGGGTCGGGTCAGGGGTCGGGTCGGGTCAGGGGTCGGGGGGTCGGGGGGGGGGGTCGGGTCGGGGGGGGTCGGGTCGGGGGGTCGGGTCGGGTCGGGGGTCGGGTCGGGTCGGGGGGGTCAGGTCGGGGGGGGGTCGGGGTCGGGTCGGGGGGGGTCGGGCCGGGGGGGTCGGGGGTCGGGTTGGGTCGGGTCAGGGGTCGGGTCGGGTCAGGGGTCGGGGGGTCGGGGGGGGTCGGGTCGGGGGGGGTCGGGTCGGGGGGTCGGGTCGGGTCGGGGGTCGGGTCGGGTCGGGGGGGGGTCAGGTCGGGGGGGGTCGGGTCGGGTCGGGGTCGGGGGGGTCGGGTCGGGGTCAGGGGGGGTCGGGTCGGGGTCAGGGGGGTCGGGTTGGGGTCGGGGGGGTCGGGTCGGGGGGGTCGGGTCGGGGGCGGGGGGGGGTCGGGGCGGGGGGGGTCGGGTCGGGGGGGTCGGGTCGGGTCGGGGGGGGTCGGGTCGGGGGCGGGGGGGATCGGGTTGGGTCGGGGGTGGGGGGTGCCGGGTCGGGGGCGGGGGGGTCGGGTCGGGTCGGGGGCGGGTCGGGGAGGGGGGGGCGGAGTGACCTGGTGTATGATCGGGACTCACCGATCGGCGGGCCGGTCTCTCTGTCGGCAGGTCTCTGACGCCGGTCACGCACTCGTTGATGGCGCCCCCTAGCACATGGCACCCCGGGCGACTGCCCGAGTTGCCGGTACGTTGAACCGGCCCTGCTGCCACCCTCAGGTGCGTCTCCTGGAGCATGGCCACATCTACCTTCAGTCCCTTCAGGTGCGCAAACACACGGGCCCTCTTGACTGGCTTGTTCAGGCCTCTCACCTTCCAAGTTATCAGCCGGATCAGGGGGCTACCCCGCTTACCCCCCCCTCCCCTGCCGATTAGCCATCACCCTTTCTAGGCCAGCCACGTGCCTGCCGCACTCTCCGTTCCCCCTAGCGACAGACCCCCGTCCCGACTCTCTCTACAGACTCCAGCTCCCCCTTGGCCGTTGCAACAGCAACCCAGTTTCCCCCACCCCACCCACCGTCCCCACCCACCCCCCCCCTCCCCCAGCTGGGTCCCCCCCCAGCTGCGTTGCTCCCCCCATAGCACTCCCGTACGTCAGCTGACTCCTGCTGACCCCGGCCGCTCCCGCCATTCCCTCGACCCCCCCCAGTGTGAGAATCTCCCCTCCCCCCTCCTGTCCATCAGCGGGCGCTCCTCTCCGGTACCACCCTTCCCCCCCGGCCAGCCCCCTTCCTCCCCTGGCGCGCGAGAATGCCCGCGCTTTCCACGTGGCCGGCCCCGTCCCCTCTGGCGCAGCTCCCTTTCGGGTCGGGTTGGGGTCGGGGGGGTCGGGTCGGGGGGGTCGGGTCGGGGGCGGGGGGGGTCGGGGCGGGGGGGGTCGGGTCGGGGGGGTCGGGTCGGGTCGGGGGGGGTCGGGGCGGGGGCGGGGGGGGTCGGGTTGGGTCGGGGGTGGGGGGTGCCGGGTCGGGGGCGGGGGGGTCGGGTCGGGTCGGGGGCGGGTCGGGGAGGGGGGGGGCGGAGTGACCTGGTGTATGATCGGGACTCACCGATCGGCGGGCCGGTCTCTCTGTCGGCAGGTCTCTGACGCCGGTCACGCACTCGTTGATGGCGCCCCCTAGCACATGGCACCCCGGGCGACTGCCCGAGTTGCCGGTACGTTGAACCGGCCCTGCTGCCACCCTCAGGTGCGTCTCCTGGAGCATGGCCACATCTACCTTCAGTCCCTTCAGGTGCGCAAACACACGGGCCCTCTTGACTGGCTTGTTCAGGCCTCTCACCTTCCAAGTTATCAGCCGGATCAGGGGGCTACCCCGCTTACCCCCCCCTCCCCTGCCGATTAGCCATCACCCTTTCTAGGCCAGCCACGTGCCTGCCGCACTCTCCGTTCCCCCTAGCGACAGACCCCCGTCCCGACTCTCTCTACAGACTCCAGCTCCCCCTTGGCCGTTGCAACAGCAACCCAGTTTCCCCCACCCCACCCACCGTCCCCACCCACCCCCCCCCTCCCCCAGCTGGGTCCCCCCCCAGCTGCGTTGCTCCCCCCATAGCACTCCCGTACGTCAGCTGACTCCTGCTGACCCCGGCCGCTCCCGCCATTCCCTCGACCCCCCCCAGTGTGAGAATCTCCCCTCCCCCCTCCTGTCCATCAGCGGGCGCTCCTCTCCGGTACCACCCTTCCCCCCCGGCCAGCCCCCTTCCTCCCCTGGCGCGCGAGAATGCCCGCGCTTTCCACGTGGCCGGCCCCGTCCCCTCTGGCGCAGCTCCCTTTCATGGCCTAATCCCAGCTCCCCCACCTCAGGCCGTCCCTCTCCCTCCCCCCCCCCCAACGGAGCCCCTTCTTCCAACCACCGACGCCCACACTCTCACCAAACCTCCACTACAAACCAAAAAATAAAGGGAAAAAGCAGCGCCAAACAGAACAGAACATCCCCCCATCAATCCCCTCTCAACATCCCCTCGCCACCGACCCTCAATCCGATTCCAACTTTTCGGCCTGGATAAAGGTCCATGCCTCCTCCGGCATCTCGAAGTAGTGGTGGCGGTCTTTGAAGGTGACACACAGACGCGCCGGCTGCAACGTTCCAAATTTCACCCCCTTCCGATGCAGCGCCGCCTTAGCCGGATTGTACCCGGCCCTCTTCTTGGCCACCTCCGCGCTCCAGTCCTGGTATATCTGGACCTCTGTATTCTCCCACCTGCTGCTCCGCTCTTTCTTTGCCCACCTTAGGACACACTCCCTGTCCACGAAGCGGTGGAACCGCACCAGCACCATCCGCGGCGGCTCGTTGGGCTTGGGCCTCCTCGCCAGGACTCGATGGGCCCCCTCCAGCTCCAGGGGCCCCTGGAATGCCCCCGCGCCCATCAGCATGTTCAGCATCGTGACCACATATTCTCCGACATCCGACCCCTCCACCCACTCCGGGAGACCCAGGATCCGCAAGTTCTTCCTCCTAGACCGATTTTCCATGTCCTCGAATTTCACCTCCCATTTCTTATGTGTGGTAAATGTATAAATACTGTTAATTCACCAGTATACAGTGTTGCATTATACCATGCTATTAACCCTGTGGGCTCCATCTATGGGCCACTGTGGCTTCACCCACAGGGGGAGATGTGGAGCATGTACGGGCTCCGCCCATGGCTCCGCCCCTTATAGGAAGTATAAGAGCAGCAGACCTGCGGGACCGCCTTCAGTATTGTACCGGTCGCAGGCAGGCAAAGTTGTAAGCTGATTAAAACCACTGTTTACTTTGACTCGAGTCTCCGAGTGAATTGATGGTCGCATCAATTTAATCAGCTGAGAGAACTACAATGGAGTCAGCCCTGAAACCTGACAGACTGGAACTCGATCCACAGGCCACAGAGGCGAAATACATTTTTTCACATTGGCTTCGGTGTTTCAAGGCCTACCTGGCCGCGTTGTCGACATCATCCGTCACGGACGAACAGAAATTGAGTCTTCTCCACGCACGGGTGAGCCATTGCATTTCTGCCCAACTTGACGAAGCCGCCTCCTATACTGAGGCCCTTGCGATACTCGAACGCATCTACGTGCGGCATGGAATGAAGGCATTGCATGACATATCTTCACTACTCGCTGCCAGCGCCCTGGGTAGTCGCTGGATGACTATCTGCGCGACCTCAAAGCCCTGGCGCGCGACTGTAATTATCAGGCCGTTACAGCCACTCAGCACATGGAA
Organism: Scyliorhinus canicula; assembly: GCF_902713615.1. NCBI lineage: Eukaryota > Metazoa > Chordata > Chondrichthyes > Carcharhiniformes > Scyliorhinidae > Scyliorhinus > Scyliorhinus canicula. Next base: position 34,524,088 of record NC_052157.1, read on the forward strand.
CTCGCCATCCGAGACGTTTACATTGCGGGGGTCCGATTGAACTATGTGAGGCATCGCCTGCTTGAAAAATGGGCCCAGGACCTGGAGGACACGGTAAAACTGGCGAACTCGCTGGAGGTCGCTTTTCAGAGTCTCACTGCGTTCCCAGCCGATTACGCGACTCCCTCGTGGGCGCCCGACCAGAGACTACCCCAAGCCTGTGCCGAGCGGCCACCCGCCCACCATGGTGGGATATCTTGCCATTTTTGCGGCCAGCCTCAACACCCCCGGCAACACTGCCTGGCCCGCAACACGGACTGCAGCAGCTGCGGGCGAAAAGAACAATTCGCAAAGGTCTGCCTGGCCAAGCCTAAACACTCGAACTCAAACGCACAAACTCGATCCACCGACTCTCAGGCCCGCAGACCCCGTAATGTGGCAGCGTGTCTGCCGACCCCAACTCCGCACAACACGTGCGATCCATGGGGGCCGCCATCTTGGGCACCATCTTCCTAGCTGCCCACCACGTGCGATCCATGGAGGCCGCCATCTTGGCCGCTATCTCCCTTGCAGCCCGCCACGTGCGATCAACGGGGGCCACTATCTTGGCCATCACCCGCTACGCCGCTCGACGCATATGACCTGCACGGACAGTCATCACGGGGCCGCCCCAGCACCGTCGACCATGCCGCCGACTACCCTCAACTCAGTGCAGTCACCTTGGACCAGTCGAGACCCAAGCACCCCAAGAGGTCCATGATGGCCGTCCGGGTTAACGGATACGAGGAACGTTGCCTGTTCGACTCCGGGAGCACTGAAAGCTTTGTCCACCCGGATCTGGTAAGATGCTGTTCGCTCCCGATATTCCTGGCGCAACAAACAATCTCCCTCGCCTCTGGGTCGCACTCAGTACAAATCCAAGGGCGCACTACTGCAACCTTAATGATACAGGGCACCGAGTATACTAATTTTCAATTGTACGTGCTCCCAGACCTCTGCGCCCCTCTTCTCGATTTTCAGTACAAATCTCAGGAGCCTAACTCTTAGTTTTGGCGGACCCCTGCCCCGCTCACTATATGCAGCCTCGCAATCCTAAAAATCGACCCCCCTCCCCTCTTCGCTAACCTCACTGCGGACTGCACGCCAGTAGCCACTCGAAGCAGGAGGTATAATATGCAGGACAGGGCATTTATTAGGTCCGAGGTCCGGCGTCTCTTGCGGGAAGGTGTCATAGAAGCTAGCAATGTGGGGGAAGGGGCCGGTCCTGCGCCCCTGGAGCTGGAAGAGGCATACCGGGTCATGGCCAGGAGGCCTAGGGCAAACGAGCCCCCGAGGGCGGTGCTGGTGCGGTTCCAGCGGCTATGTGATCGGGAGAAAGTCCTGAGGTGGGCAAAAAGGGAGAAAAGCAGTAAGTGGCAGAACTCGACGGTAAGGGTGTACCAGGACTGGAGTGCGGAGGTGGCAAAGCGGCGGGCCCGGTTCAACCGGACGAAGGCGGTGCTACACGCGAAGAGGATCAAATTTGGAATGCTGCAGCCGGCGCGCTTGTGGGTCACCTACAAGGACCAACATCATTATTTTGAGTCCCCAGAGGAGGCCTGGACCTTTGTACAAGAAGAAAAGCTGGACATGAACTAAAACCTGGGAGCACCGGCGGTCGTAGCCGCCTGGGTACTCTTGATTGAGCAAGTGGCCCTTATCTTTTCAGGCCAGGTCGGAGCTGGGTAACAGTTTCTTGGATTGTTTGGCTTTTCTTGAACGTTTGACTTTTTGAATATCTTGAAGGTTTCGAGTTGTTTGGTGTTTCTGTATATTTGAACTGTTGAAATTTCTATTGCTGGTCGTTTTCTTCTTATGGTGTGTTTCTTCCCGTTTCCAACTTCCCTTAGTCATTTACCCTTTTTACCCCTTTTTCTTCGGGTGTTTGGTCCTTTTTTTTTTTTTTTTGTTTTTTCTTCCTTCTCTGGTTATGGTTATCTGTGGTTATTTATACTGTTTGATGGAGGGGGATGGTTAAGCACATTGTTAGTTGATAGCTATTTAATTATTTTGTTATTTAAGTATGTAGTTAAGTATTTATGTATTTAGTTGCTATGGGGTATTTATATTGTTAAGTTGGGAAGATGGGACGGGGGGGAGTGGGTTGATCATGCGGGTTTATCTCTGGGGTTTTAAGGGGATCCTTCACGGGCGTGGATGGGGATGGGGGGGAGTGGAAGATGGCGGGGCGGGGTGTGGCCGGGCGAAAGCGCGGGCTTTCCTCTGTTTTTCCCGCGCGTGGGATGGAGGAGAGAGGAGGGGAGAAGAGTGGGGAGTGGCCAGCAATGGCGGCCTTTCCCGCGCTGGAGCGGGGTCAGAGTGGAATGGTGGGGGGGGAGGCCCCTCCCCCCCCCTCGAACCGGGAGGAGTCGGAGTGTGGCAGGAGCAGCCGGGTCAGCGGAGATCAGCTGACTCTCGGGAGTACGATGTTGGGCACATCGCGGCTAGGAGGGGTCCTAGCCAGGGGGGGGGGGGGGGGGGAAGGGGGGGGGGGGAGGGAAGGTTAGGGGGAGATACCGGGTTGCTGCTGGAAAGACCAGGGACGAGAAGGGGAGAGCTGGGGGGGGGGGGGGGGGGGGGGGGGCCATCGCTATGGGAAACGGGTCAGAAAGGGAGGGATGACCCGGGGCGAGCAAGGGACAGAACATGGCTAATCGACAGGGAGCAGGGACGGGTCGCCCAGCGATCCGATTGATTACGTGGAATGTAAGGGGGCTGAATGGGCCGGTTAAAAGATCAAGGGTCTTCTCGCACCTGAAGGGACTGAAGGCTGATGTAGCGATGTTGCAGGAGACTCACTTGAGGGTAGCAGATCAGGTCCGCCTGAGAAGGGGGTGGGTGGGACAGGTGTTCCACTCAGGCTTGGATGTCAAGAACCGGGGGGGGTGGCGATTCTGGTGGGAAAGAGGGTGTCGTTCGTGGCGGCAGAAGTGGTGGCAGACAAGGAGGGCAGGTATGTGATGGTGAGGGGTAGGTTGCAGGGAGAGAATGTGGTGCTGGTGAATGTGTATGCCCCGAATTGGGACGACGCGGGCTTTATGAGGCGCCTGCTGGGCTTCATCCCGGGACTGGAGGCAGGGGGCCTGATCATGGGAGGGGACTTTAATACGGTGTTGGACCCTGGGCTGGATAGATCGAGTTCCAGGACGAATAGGAGGCCGGCAGCGGCAGAGGTGTTAAGGGGGTTTATGGAGCAGATGGGAGGGGTAGACCCATGGAGATTTGGTAGGCCTAGGGCGAGGGAGTATTCTTTTTTCTCCCACGTCCACAGAGTGTACTCCAGGATAGACTTTTTCGTATTGAACAGGGGGCTGATACCGAGAGTGCAGGACACGGAGTACTCGGCCATTGCGATATCGGACCATGCACCACATTGGGTGGACGTGGAATTGGGGGAGGCGCGGGATCAGCGCCCGTTGTGGCGCCTGGATGTGGGGCTGTTGGCGGACGAAGATGTGTGCAGAAGGGTTAGAACGGGCATTGAGAACTATCTGGGTACGAACGACACGGGTGAGGTGCAGGTGGGGACGGTCTGGGAGGCCCTGAAAGCAGTGATTAGAGGAGAGCTGATCTCCATAAGGGCACACAGAGAGAGGAAGGAGAGGCAGGAAAGGGAGAGGCTGGTGGGGGAGCTCCTAGAAGTAGATAGGAAATATGCGGCGGCACCAGAGGAGGGGCTATTGAGGGAGCGGCGCAGTTTACAGGCCAGGTTCGACCTACTGACCACTAGGAAGGCGGAGACGCAGTGGAGAAGGGCGCAGGGTGCGGCGTATGAGTACGGGGAAAAGGCGAGCAGGATGCTGGCACACCAGCTTCGTAAGCGAGATGCAGCCAGAGAGATTGGGGGAGTGAGAGAGAGGGGTGGGGACGTAGTGCAGAAGGGGCAAGAGGTGAATAGGGTCTTCAGGGACTTCTACAGGGAATTGTATAGGTCTGAACCGCCGAAGAGGAGAGGGGGAATGGAGAACTTTCTCGACAAATTGAGGTTCCCAAAGGTACAGGAGGAGCTGGTAGAAGGGTTGGGGGCGCCGATAGAGCTGCAGGAGCTAATTAAAGGGATAGGCCAGATGCAGGCGGGGAAGGCGCCGGGGCCGGATGGGTTCCCGGTGGAGTTTTACAGGAAATTTGTGGACTTGGTGGGCCCAGTGCTGGTGAGAGCCTTTAATGAGGCGCGCGAGGGGGGGGTTTTGCCCCAACAATGTCGCAGGCCCTGATCTCCTTGATTTTGAAGCGGGACAAGGACCCGGTCCAGTGCGGGTCCTACAGGCCTATCTCCCTCTTAAATGTTGATGCCAAGCTGTTAGCAAAGGTCCTGGCAACCAGGATAGAGGATTGTGTGCCAGGGGTAATCCATGAAGACCAGACGGGGTTCGTGAAGGGACGCCAACTTAACACAAATGTCCGGAGATTGTTAAACGTGATCATGATGCCGGCAGTGGAGGGGGAGGCGGAGATAGTGGTAGCGCTAGACGCGGAGAAGGCATTCGATAGGGTGGAGTGGGAATACTTGTGGGAGACGTTGGAAAGGTTTGGGTTTGGGGAGGGATTTATCAAGTGGGTAAAGCTGCTCTATTCGGCCCCGATGGCGAGTGTGGTAACAAACGGGAGGAGGTCAGAATATTTTGGGCTCCATCGAGGTACTAGGCAGGGATGTCCCCTATCCCCCCTACTCTTTGCATTAGCGATTGAACCGTTAGCAATGGCACTGAGGGGTTCAGGGGGGTGGAGGGGACTGACAAGGGGAGGGGAGGAGCATCGGGTCTCGCTCTATGCGGATGACCTGTTGCTGTATGTGGCAGACCCGGAGGGGGGAATGCCGGAGGTTATGGAAATACTAGCGGAGTTCGGGGACTTTTCGGGATATAAATTAAATCTGGGGAAAAGTGAGGTCTTTGTAATACACTCGGGAGACCAGGGGGAGGGAATTGGGAGGCTCCCCTTCAAAAGAGCAGTAAAAAGTTTCAGGTACTTGGGGGTGCAGGTGGCAAAGAACTGGGGGACCCTCCACAAGCTGAACTTTTCTAGGCTGGTGGAACAGATGGAGGAGGAATTTAAGAGGTGGGACATGGTGCCGCTGTCGCTGGCAGGGAGGGTGCAGTCAGTTAAAATGACGGTCCTCCCGAGGTTCTTGTTTTTGTTCCAGTGTCTGCCCATCTTCCTCCCTAGGGCCTTTTTCAAGAAGGTAACGAGTAGTATCATGGGGTACGTGTGGGCACATGGCACCCCTAGAGTTAGAAGGGTCTTTTTGGAGCAGAGTAGGGATAGTGGAGGGCTGGCGTTACCCAATCTTTCAGGATATTACTGGGCGGCAAATGCATCGATGGTACGAAAGTGGATGATGGAAGGGGAGGGGGCAGCTTGGAAGCGTATGGAGAGGGCGTCCTGTGGCAACATAAGCTTAGGGGCACTGGTAACGGCACCATGGCCGCTCCCTCCCGCGAGGTATACCACGAGCCCGGTGGTGGCGGCCACCCTCAAGATCTGGGGGCAGTGGAGGCGACACAGGGGGGAAGTGGGGGGTTTGATAAGGGCACCACTAAGAGGGAACCACAGATTTGCACCGGGAAATACAGGAGGGGGATTTCTGAGCTGGCAGAGGGTGGGCATTAGGCAACTGAAGGACTTGTTTATAGAGGGGAGGTTTGCGAGCTTGGGAGAGCTGGAGGAGAAATTCGGGCTCCCCCCGGGGAACACGTTCAGGTACCTCCAAGTGAAGGCATTTGCCAGACGACAGGTAGAGGGGTTTCCCGTGCTTCCCGACAGGGGGGCGAGTGATAGGGTGCTATCAGGGGTCTGGGTCGGGGAGGGGAAGATCTCGGACATTTATAAGATTATGCAGGAGGTGGAGGAGGTACCAGTAGTGGAGTTGAAAGACAAGTGGGAGGTAGAGCTGGGGGAACAGATAGAGGATGGGACATGGGCAGACGCCTAGAGAGGGTCAACTCGTCGTCGTCATGTGCGAGACTGAGTCTTATTCAATTTAAGGTACTGCATAGAGCCCACATGACGGGGACAAGGATGAGTCGGTTTTTCGGGGGTGAAGACAGGTGTGTCAGATGTTCGGGAAGCCCTGCGAATCATGCACACATGTTTTGGGCATGTCCGGCACTGGAGGAGTTCTGGAAGGGGGTGGCAGGGACGGTGTCGAGAGTGGTGGGGTCCAGGGTCAAGCCAGGATGGGGACTTGCGATCTTCGGGGTTGGGGAGGAGCCGGGGGTACAGGAGGCGAGGGAGGCTGGAATATTAGCCTTTGCGTCCTTGGTGGCTCGGAGGAGGATCTTGATTCAGTGGAGGGACGCAAGGCCTCCAAGTGTTAACACCTGGTTAAACGACATGGCAAACTTCATCCAATTGGAAAGAATCAAATTCGCCCTGAGAGGGTCGGTGCAGGGGTTTTTCAGGCGATGGCAACCCTTCCTGGACCTCTTAGATCAGAGATAGAAACTGGGGTCGTGACAGCAGCAACCCGGGAGGGAGGGGGGGGAGGGTGGGGGGGAGGGGAGGGGGGGGGGGGGGGGGGAGGGGGGATAACAACGAAGGAAACACGGTATCGGTGGTGTCACGGGCAAGGCCTGCCTGAGGACACTGCCAGAAACGACAAGATGGTCTGGCGGCCGGTTCGTCGGCGGGGGGGGGGGGGGAGGGGGGGGGGCGCGCGGGTAGGGGGTGGGGGGGGATTCTTGTTAAGTAGGGGGGTTTGACTTTGTTCTGATATAATTCAAATGTAGGGGGGGTTAAAATGTTTGTACTCTGAAAAATTTCTTCAATAAAAAGTATTTAAAAAAAAAAAATAGAAGCTAGCAATAGCCCCGGGAGAGCTCAGGTGGTGGTCGTCAAGACCGGGGAAAAGTTACGGATGGTGGTTGATTACAGCCAGACCATTAACCGGTTTATGCACCTTGATGTGTACCCCCTTCCCCGGATTGCAGACATGGTGAATCAGATCGCGCACCACTGTGTGTTCGCCAAGGTGGATCTGAAGTCTGAAACGGGCAGATGGAGACGGAGAACGCGACGGTCTGGAATACCGTACTACTGATCCTACGGTCCAGGAATCTCCCGGTTTCCCACCGGCAGGAGGTCCTGCCCCTTGCGCTCCACGCTATTAGGGCCCTCCTTTGCATGGCCACAAACCAGACTCCTCATGACCGCTTGTTTATCTTCTCTAGGGAAACTACTACAGGGGCCTTGCTTCCGTCCTGGCTGAGGACACCAGGCCCTGTCCTCATTCAGAAACACGTTCGGACCCATAAGACCGACCCCCTGGTAGAGAGGGTCCAGCTCCTGAACTCGAACCCACACTAGGGATCCGTCGAACACCCCGACGGCCGACAGGATACCGCCTTCCTCCGAAACCTGGCGCCCGCAGGCTCCTCCACCACTACCACTAATGTACCCCCCACACTATACCCCACCCAACCCTCAGTGTCCTGCGCCCCCACACCTATTTGGTTTCCATGCTCCCTTCCACCCGGCACACCAGTCGCAGGAACGAAGCTCCGGAAGAACTGCCCCTGGAGTCCACCCTCGGGCCCGCACCAGACCCACTTCCACAGCCACCCGAAACGCCTGCAACACCAATGCTTCGCCGGTCGCAACATACGATCTGGGCACAGGACCGACTGAATTTGTGAACCCGTCACCCCCGCTGGACTTATAAATACTGTTAATTCACCAGTATACTGTGTTGCATTATACCATGCTATTAACCCTGTGGGCTCCATCTATGGGCCACTGTGTGGCTTCACCCACAGGGGGAGATGTGGAGCATGTACGGGCTCTGCCCATGACTCCGCTCCTTATAGGAAGTATAAGAGCAGCAGATCTGCGGGACCGCCTTCAGTATTGTACCGGTCGCAGGCAGGCAAAGTTGTAAGCTGATTAAAACCACTGTTTACTGCGACTCGAGTCTCCGAGTGAATTGATGGTCGTATCATTATGCAGCGCCTCATGCGCCTCTACCTTCACCGCCATGCCCAAGATCTCTTCCTAGTTCTCCGAGGCCTTATGCCGCACCTCCCGGATCGCCGCCCCTTGGGACTTCTAGGTCTCGAGCAGCTTGTCAATCGAAGCCTTCATCGGCTCCAACAGCTCTGCCTTCAGCTCCGTGAAGCAGCGCTGGAGAAACCCCTGCTGCTCCTGCGACCACTGCGCCCATGCTGCCTGGTCTCCACCCGCCGCCATCTTGGTTTTCCTCCCTCGCACTTTTCGCTGCTCCAAATCTACTTTCTTCACTGCCCCACCCCTGGTCCAATCCATACAGTGCCGGGGAAATACTGCTGTCACCTTCCCACGCTGGGAATCGTCGAACAAATGCCGTTGGGGGCCCTAAAAAGAGCCCAAAAGTCCGTTTCTGGCGGAAGCTGCCGAACGTGCGACTTAGCGCCGCATAGCCGCAACCGGAAGTCCCATGAAAATATTGTTGATTGTCATTTTTAAAAAAAACCCTGGTTCATTGATGTCCTTTAGGGATGGAAATCTGTTCTCCTCACCCAGTCTGGCCTTCATGTGACTCCAGACCCACAGCAATTTGGCTGACTCTTAATGGCTTCTGAAATGGCCTAGCAAACCACTCAGATTCAAGAGCAATTAGGGGTGGATATTAAAAGCTGGCTGAGCCAGCGATGCCCACATCCCCTGAACGAATTTTTAAAAGGGCTAATGACCTAGAAAATAATATTCATGGTATTGCTGTACATATTGCAAAGCAGTTTCACCACCCCTCTGAAAATCATGAGTCAAATGCGACCCACTTGATCTATTCAGTTATCTGGTATGACTAGTTATCTTCAACTATGGTCAACAATTATTTTACTTCGCCTCTCCTGATTCCCAGACGGCAACAGATGAGGGACGATGACCCCACTTGGATGGCTCAAAGTAAGCCTAGCTCCATAGCATGCAGCCCACTGCACAGTGCAGTCAGTAATGTAGAATGGAATGCACGGCAATAACTCTCCATTCCTTTCAGGTTAAAGCAAAGCAAAACGTGTCTTTTTTCCTGCATAATGTTCTGGTTTTCCGAGGTCAGATGAAAGCCAAAGTTCCTGTGCTCCGGCATATTTGAATTATACCACATTCTGCTAAATGAATGTTCACAACTTTGGGAGATGGCACAGGATTACAAATCAACAGGTACATTTATTTAACATCCAACAAATAAACAGTGTCCAATACAAACAGCCATTTGAACCATTGTTCTTCTTCTCAAAATGCCAAAATAACAATGCTTCTCCTGTGGTAATTTTTAGCATGAAATTTATCTTTAAAAGAGCTGCTTATTCAAAGTATCAAATCGAATAGAATGGCAATCACACGAAAAGTTGCTGCAAAGCTCAATAACACTGTATCTAAAATTGCGTTCCTGATTGCAACATACACAATGGAAATGCACCTTATGCACATTACACCAGGGGCATTGTAGGACCTCAGTCCTATGTGCCCGAAGAGAAAGTTGCAGTATTCAAGTGTCGAGAAGCCCATATCTGTCATGTCTTTGTGTGTTATGAAGGGAAAGGTGCAATAAAAAGGAGCGACCACATGAGGGCAGCATTAAACCATATTAGTTACTCGTTGGTTTCCAAATTAGAAAACTGTTATGTATCTTCTCTACAGCGTATAGACAATGAAAATACCAGATAATGCTTTCCAATACACCTATCTAATAAACAACTTGCCAAGGATTAGCTTTTCATATAAGTCAATGCTTGTCTGCTGTGACAATCTAAATTCTGGCTCGTACAACGGTGACTACACTTCAAAAGTACATCATTAGCTGTATAGGGATATTCTGAATTTTCGAACGGTACTATATCAATGCAAATCTTTATCTTTCATTCTTTTTTCGCACTCAAACTGTCGGTAGATCCCAGGGACTGGCTGTCTCTCTGCACCAAATGTTAAGTTTTCGGTCCACACACCAGGAATTTGAAACAAACGTCAATATTGCAATGATAGTCGCTTAAATACCAGGGGAGCCGTTACTATCATAATAGGAGTGGGTGGGTTTACTTGTATCCCACTCGGGTGCCAGCTTGACTTGAATAAAGGCAGATCTTCCTCTCTAAAAGGCGTTAGTGAACCAGGTGTGTTTTTATAATAAATGATGAAAGTTGTCAGGTGAGACTAACTTTATATTCCAGTTTTATTGATTGATTTTAAATTCCACTAGCTGCCAGCATTCGATTTGAACCCGTGCCCCCAGAGCATTAACTTGGGCCTTTGGGATTACTAGGTCTGAGATAGGCCTAGTCTCACCCATCTCCCCACTTCATCCCTGCCATTGCTGTTTGTGAGATCATTCTGTGCACAGAATGGCTGATGTATTTGCCTAAGTAGGAACTTGTCAGCCTGTTGTTCATTGTGTATGAAGCATCTCGGGATGTCTCAGTGATGTGATGAAGCATAAAATAAATGCAAGTTCTCTTTGAATATTGATCGGAAGGTTGAAAGCAGCCGCCAATGAAATCTGAAGACGTTTGCAGTAAGTAAAATATATAAACAAGGTCTGAAATTTGAGCAGGTGAATTGGTATTACTTTTTTGGTTGTTTTCACTGACTGCCTTTTTAAAAATTAATTCATGGGATGCGGGCTTTGCTGACATTTATTACCCATCCCACACCCATTTCAAAGGGTATTGAGAGTCAAGCACATTACTGTGGATCTAGAGTCACATGTAGACCAGACCAGGTGAGGTTGGCAGATTTCTTCCCTAAAGGACATTAGTGAACCAGATGGGTTTTAACAACAATCAGTTTACGGTGATCATTAGACTAATGGCAGATTTGTATTGAATTCACATTTCACCACTTTCCATGGTGGTATACAAACCTGGGAACCCTGAGTCTCTGTGACAATACCATTAGGCCATCGCTGCCCCAGTAGATTGGCTGTTTTCATACGTTCTTTGAAGATTTCTATTCTATTTTTCCAGACTGGCTGTTGATTAATAAATGCATTTTCAGCTCAGTTGTGATTGGTTGCTGCTTTATTAGTCTGAGTCAATTAAAAACCTTTGGGCAAAAATCTCAATCAACTAATCCGTCATTAAGCTGCGGGACATTCCTATTTGCAAAAGTCTAATCAGAATTTACAGTAAGGTGGTTCAACAGTTTTTCAGGGCGCGATTTCACTGATGATAACAAATCGATCATTTGACACAAGTTTATTATTTGTGACAAAGGGTGTAACAGTGAAATAGTTCACAAATCACTAAAGATCCCAGCTTGCCATCTGCTACCTATTCAAAGTCCTGTGACCTGAAGTCAACATCCTCAGCATAGAAAGGCACCATCTGAATCAGTGAATCCAGCTGAATCCCTGGCTTTTGTATTTTGAAGACTTCTTCTTAGCTTCTGCGCATTTGTGGCAGCCTGACAGAATCCAAAGGCCCTTTGTGAGTGACCCCGCATAAACTCCAGATTCAGGAATAAGAGGATGGCTGCGGCTTAGGAACAGGGTGATCAGGAGGACTGCCTCCTCTGTGCAGGCTCAGTCTTCAATAGGATGGAGGTGTGGGCTTAGATTGGGTGTTATTTCAGGGGCCGGTGTAGACTCAATGGGCCGAATGGCCTCCTTCTGCATTGTAAATTCTATGAAACAACCTTTCAGTCTCAGTCCTGCCAGGGTACAGGCAGCTGCCCTGGTTATTAGTTACAGGTGTAACACCACAGTGCCAGTAAAATGGGACATCTTTGATAGATGTAGGGCTAGATTCTCCGTTTTGTGAAAGGCCACCGATTCCCTGTTTTGCTGGGGGCTAGCAGGGAGGCAGCGTAGAGCTCGCAGCTCTAGCTGCCGATACGTCCCCCAGCACTTCTGGTTCAGAGGCCGTGCATGTGCACGGCGGCGACCTGCAGCAGCCGCGCCGGGCTCCATGGCGGACTCATGACCTGGACCGCCAAAGTAGTGCCCCCTAACGGCTGCTCGCGTGCCCCGGACTACCCACCCACAGTGCCCCCGGCCCCAAATAAAGCACTCCTTGCCCGCCGATCGGCCCTCCCCCCTGACTGTGGCAGCCCCTCACTGAGTCCGCAGCCGCCATGCCGAGTTCATGGACAATGTGAGCACACAGGGGCTACAGGATAAGATGGTATCAAGAACAGGAGTATGAGAAGGTCTCAGAGAGCTATAAGGAGCTGATGAAGCGGGAGGGAGCCCCGATAGGATGTGAAGAGAAAGTGGGATGAAGAGTTGGGTGGGTGTTGGAGCCCGGGTTATGGGAGGAGGCCCTGAGGAGAGTTAATGCATCCTCGTCGTGCACCAGGCTAAGTCTGATACAGTTTAAGGTGGTCCACAGGGCACACATGACTGAGTCTCGGATGAACAGGTTCTTTGAGGAGGTGGAGGATAGATGTGGGCGCTGTGCGAGGGGTCCTGCGAACCATGTCCATATGTTTTGGGTGTGTCCGAGGCGGAGGGGTTTCTAGCAGGGGTTTTCTGACGTTGTGTGAGAGATCTTAAAAGTGAGGGTGATTCCGAGTCCAGAGGTGACTCTTTGGTGTGTTGGAAGACCCAGGAGCCCAGGGGGTGAGAGAGGCCGTCATCCTGGCCTTTGTCTCCCTGGTGGCCCAGAGACGGATCTTACTAGGGTGAAGGGGCTCGGAGCCCCTGAAGTCATTGTATGACTTAACGACATGGTGGGGTTCTCAGACTTGAGAAAATTAAATTGGCCTTGAGGGGTACGTTGCAGGGGTTTGCCCGGAGGTGGCAGCCGTTCAGCGACTTCTTCAAGAAAAATTAAGCTGTCAGCAGGGCGGGGGGAAGGGGAGGGAGAAAGGGGTGGGTTGGGAAAGATGAATAAGGATAGGAGAACCAACAGAGGAGGTGGTTGGGGAAGGTGGCATTGTTTGTGTAAGCCATGTTGGCTGGGGTCTGATTCTGGGGGGGGGGGGGGGGGGGGGGGTTGTTGGTTATATTGTTGTGTTTTTTGTTTTCGTTGAAATTTGATGTTTAAAATTGTTAAAATTATAAATGCCTCAATAAAATATTTTCTAAAAAGTAGTTTAACCTACAAAGCAGTCACATCCCGGATAAATCCACCACCAGTCAAGAAATAACTGACGGCAGCCAAAATCTCTCAAATCTGCACTCTGCATTCATACACTATTAATAATACCTCATTGCTGCTGTCTCCATGTACATGAAGTAACAACAGAGACAAAACAATACTGGGCGCTGGTGCAGAGTTTGAAAAATGCATCATTATCCAACAACCTGCCCAATATCTCATTAGTTGCCCAGCAGGTGTAATGTATAAATATAACCATTTAGTTTTCAAAAATAATAACCGATTGGAAGGTTGAACGCTGTTTCCACTTAGTGGTCGATGTGCAATATTACTTCCCATATTTGATATCATAGAATGGTTCAATTTGATGTTGACGCATGACACATGTAACGCACCTGTACTGTTGGAGGCACACACACTAAAAGCATACAGATCGGGTATTCTCTAATTGTATTTTATACCTCGTACTAATAATACCATTTATGAAAAATGAGAAATGATGGGAAACATACAGGACAGGATTTGAACTTCAATTGGAAAAGCCCAAATCCAACATCTTAACCAGTGAGCCTCAAATAGAATCATAGAATCCGTACAGTGCAGAAGGGGGACATTCGGCCCATTGAGTCTGCACCGCCCTATCCCTGTAGCCCCACCTAACCATTGGACACTAAGGGGCAATTTAGCATCGTCAATCGACCTAACCTGCACATCTTTGGACTGTGGGAGGAAACCGGAGTACCCGGAGGAAATGCAAGTGAAAATGTGCAAACTCCACACAGATTGTCATCTGAGATTGGAATTGAATCCAGGTCCCTGGTGCTGTGAGACAGAAGTGCTACCCACTGTGCCACCGTGTGTATATATTAGATATTTGTACACCCATAAATATATATGTATATATATTTTGTTCATACATAAATATATGATATATGATATATAATATATAACATTTAATATATAATAATATATATGTACACTATATATATCTTTTTGAATGAAACTCCATACTGAAGTGTCAACCTCAAAAATTAAAGCTATAACAGCCTAGTCGTGAAATTTTGTATCACATCGGTCAAGATATCAAATACACTAGCAACTAGTCATCTCCTGTGGTACCTCAAGCTAGGCTGCTTGTTCCTCTGGCTATCTGTACTGAGGTTCTTGCTCAAGGCACCTTTTCAGCTAAAATCCTTCCCCAATGTAGCCCAGTAATATTAAAATACATTAAAATACTTCAGCAAGTGCTGTGTATAATATCTGCAAAACAAAACAAAATCAGAGAAGTGTACGTTTCAAACATATAGCTTCATATACAGTAACTTTTGTTGCAATTTTGCCAATTTGCCTTGTGCTAGTCTGACTGAGCTGAGGCATGTGCAGGCCCGAGGGTTTGTTTATATTAAGAGATGTCCCAAATCACTTCATCTGCCAGGAGGTACTGAATTAACTAGCTTGCCTACGATTGGCTTTCAAACTTTAACCTGCATAAGGTTGGCATCAGTTGTTATACTAATTAGATGTGAATCTCTCACTCCACATCAGGCATTGTGCGAGACAGATGCAGATCTGCTTCAGAAACGCAAACAAATAGGAGAGAAAAATGTAGCAGTTCATAATCATTTCCATTGTTTATACTCAACTAATATCTACAAGCGAGCTGTAATTTCTGGAAAATTGGGAGGCGATTAATCTGCTCCAAATATCATAAACTGTCAAAGCAACTATTTTTCTTTAGCGATTAAACTGTTAAAATAACTGAGAAAACTTAAGATCTTAAATTATGCCAACAATATGGTGTGCTTTTCTAAACAGCCATTTTTGCATTAATTGCAAAGAAATGGCAAAGGGGCAGCACGGTAGCATGGTGGTTAGCACAATTGCTTCACAGCTCCAGGGTCCCAGGTTCGATTCCCGGCTTGGGTCACTGTCTGTGTGGAGTCTGCACGTTCTCCCTGTGTGTGCGTGGGTTTCCTCCGGGTGCTCCGGTTTCCTCCCACAGACCAAAGATGTGCAGGTTAGGTGGATTGGCCATGCTAAATTGCCCTTAGTGTCCAAAATTGTCCTTTGTGTTGGGTTGGGTTACTGGGTTGTGGGGATAGGGTGGAGGTGTGGGCTTGGGTAGGGTGCTCTTTCAAAAAAGAGCCTGTGCAGACTCGATGGGCCGAATGGCCTCCTTCTGCACTGTAAATTCTATGATTCTATGAACTTGCGGTTCTGTAGCATGTTGGGACTGGTTTAGCACAGTGGGCTAAACAGCTGACTTGTAACGCAGAACAAAACCAGCAGCGCGGGTTCAATTCCTGTACTGGCCTCCTCGAACAGGTGCCGGAAGGTGGCGACTAGGGGCTTTTCACAATAACTTCATTGAAGCTTACTTGTAACAATAAGCGATTATTATTCGATGTCCTAAACAGTAACTAAACATGAAGTTTAGTTACTGTTATTTTGCAGGCGAATGCAGTGACTTGCTCTTAGCAGGGCCCCATGAATAAGAAATGAACAAATTATCAGGTCATCTGTTTCTATCCAATTAACCATCTTGAAAGATGCCCATAATGCCCTCTTGAAAGCCTCGATTGAACCTGCCTCCACCACGCTTCCAGGCAGTGCATCCCAGGCCCGAACCACTTATGTGAAAAAGGTTTTTCTCATATTATACTTGCTTTTTTCACAAATCACTTTAAATCTGTGTCCCCTTGTTCTTGATCCTTTTACGAGTAGGAACAGTTTCCCCCTATCTACTCCATCCAGCTCCCTCATGATTTTGAACAGCAGATTTGCAGGGCTGTGGTTTAAAGGTTCAAACAAGAGACAGTACCTGACAATGAAGCATTCCTTCAGCACTGTAGTGAAGTGTCATTATCGCAGATGATGTGCTTGAATCTAGAGCAGGACATTCCGCAATGTCTGACTCAGATGTGAGAATGCAACCATAGGACCAAGCTGTCACTCAAAGGACTGTGCATTCCCCTTGAGTTCCTTCTCAGAGTATACAATGTGGATGTTACCCCATAAAACCTGTTGGTTTTAGCTGTAGTCTATCAGCTGTAAAAGCTGCACTGTAATGTTTCCCATCATTTGTAATAATGCAGAACATCAATACCAATATCCTCAATTCAATTCTGTTTGTTTCTCAGGAAATGTGATCCAAATGTATGTAATTGTGCCAATTTTTAAGCACATCTTTGAGGTTCACATTCCATCTTCCAGCTGCCAGTAAATCCCAGGGTTAATTAGGAACTAAGTTGCTGAGCTGAGAGGTATTTAGGATCTCTTGATGTTAACCCGCTCCCTTTTCGTCACCTTTGACCAAGGTCTGCAAAGTTCATTGGACTCGACAGAATTACTTTATTCTTTGTGTGAAAAACTAACATTGCCGACCCCTGGTTGCTGGAGGTCAGCAATATATTTAACCATGCAGTTGACCCATGGGCAAATACATTAAAGCTGTAAGTTCTCTTCGAAATGTTGAAGGACTTAGTCATCCAAAACTAACTGCATTGATAATTGATCTGTGACGAAGAGGATATTGTGACCCTGTGACCTTTCACATTGAACTTTATTAATTGAGCCATTAGCTATTTGAGTGAAACCCGCATGTCAATTAGTAGCATATACACCTGATTAAAGCTGAAATTAAAACCACAGCATTTTGTCATCGGCGTCTGGTAATGTTTACTGTGAAATCAGGACAATGACTTGAATCAGATTTTGGCATGGGTATATAGATTGTAGATTGCTGAATGGCTGTTTCAGTAATCCTATCTTCACTGAGTGACAAAACAATTTACAGTTATACATGTTTTGTTATCATGATAAAAAAATCCTAAGGCATTTCACAAGAGGGTTACCAGGCAAAAATAGTCACCGAATCAAAAAAGGAGATGTTGGCTGAAATTATCTGGCCACCTTGCGGTGTTTACTTCGTGGTGAAGGCATCTTGACATTGGCCGCCGCCGGTGTCTCCCGTTCCCAGTGAAATCCACGGTGCTTTGCGTGGCTTGCCAACCCCGCTGCTGGGAACCCGCTGCGGGAAGGGCCGCCTTCGGTGAGACTGGGTGATTTCCCCCCCCACCCGGTGGGAGGGGCCAGAAAATCCCACCCCATTGGAAAGGTATCCGTGTGCTTGGAGTTTTAAACATCTTAAAGGAGGAGATAAAGAAGCAAAGAAACAAAAAGGGGGGACAGTTTTTGGACAAGGTGGCCAATACCAAGATTGTCGAAGGAGGAGAGGGAATGCCGAAAGGTTCAGTTGGAGGAATGCAAAGTTAGGTGAGGGTGGTTGGGCAGAAGGAGACGACAGAGATTGGGCACAGTGAGAATACAAAGGATATTGAACACAAGGGTAAGAATTTTAAAATCAAAGTGCTGGTGGACTCAGAGCCACTGAGCACAGAAGTTAACCTTAACCTTCCCACCACCCCAGCTCCCATTTGGGATTCTGTGTTATCAAGTCCAATGGACAATAGGTGGTGGCCAGTAAGATGAGATGTGACTGTCAAATGTACAGCTGTGCACCTACTATTACATTATTAGCTCTATAAAAATTATCTAGGAATTGAATCAAATAAACACCTTGCACTTTATGTACAGGAATTAACATCAAATTCATTCAAAATACAAATACTTAACGATAACAAAGAATCAACCTCCAATTCTTAGGCCAAGGGCTGGTGGGGAGCTGGGAGGTAGAGAGTGAGAGGGAGAGAAGGCACGAGAATAAATGCACTATTCAGACCACGAAAATGGTGAGGACAAACAATAGTTGAAATAGTCTGCTGCAATCCAATTTCTAAGATGTTTTGTTTTTCCTTAATCCTTATACTGCCCTTATCCCACCCAGAGGGTGCACTATGTTCAGTCTTAAACTTGGTGAAAGTTGATAATTTTAGAGTGGATTGTTAGGCCGGTGTAACACTAGTATTAGCCCCTCAAAGTTATGGGGTGCGACCAATGCATTCACATTTCTGTGGGAAAATTAGTACAGAATGTGTTCATAGGCCAAGGCTGTATTTGCAAAGGATAACTGAGGAATTCCAAAAGTTGCAACATTGTATATGGTGCTGGTGTTTTGAAGAAGAGAATGCAGGCTTTTCAACACTCGAGAGATGGGGTAAGCTTTCTCTCTCTAGCCACAGAAACAAATACTTTTATCCTTTTCATATGCCTATGTTAGACCCAACCAGCCCCTGGGATCTATTGGCCTCGTCGAGGACACCCCAGCCAGGCTCCGTTTAGCACTGGTCCACAAAGTGTACCAGCAAGTGCAATGGCACCTGGGGCGCTACCAGACCATTGGAGACTCCTGTAGTGCCAGGGTGACCAGGTGGTGGAAAAAAAAATAATTGCGTACTCTAAATTTATTTTAAAAATCTGTGTGGGTAAATATCGGTGTGAATCTCACAGAGAAATCTGACGGGAAACACCCTGTCAAACCCGCCCAAAATGACACCTCGAAATTTTTCCGTTAAACTGTGCCGATCGTTTTGTGAACCTCTTGGCTGGGATTGGTACAGGCTTTTTATATTCATGCCAGTGGAGCGGAGAATATCAGGGAAATGCACTAGAGAAGAGAATAGACCTAGCAATGGTATTGCATTGCGGTTGCTGCTGTCAAATGATAGCTGTGCTTCTGGAACTAGCTCAAACATCCCATTGACACCAATAGAAAAATAACTTTGAACTGTTGAGTTACTGGTTGTGAGGCTGGCATGCATCAGTACCTTCAAAACAATGGAAATGTTGTTTATATGCCCAATGCCAGGTGTATTTTTAATGGGTTCGCATGCTCCTGTTATTAAACATTGGGAAGCAAAAGCGGGTGTGTTCTAAACAGTGATTTAATGCATTGTTCAAGAACTCAATCATCCCAGTGCTACTGCTGTGAAATGAGTTGTCATAGCCACCATTCGTCATGGGCTAGATTTTCACCCTCAAGGCGGACTGTGGGCTGCAGTCAGGCCAGGAGACGTTTCAAAGACAGCACAGAGATTCCAGGTGCAGAGGCGGGCTGGTTAAAAGGCCCGTCTCGGTGCTGTGTTACTTAGTCCCAGTTAAAATAAAAACAAAAAGGCCATCCACCTGCCACACACCTCCTCAACCCCCACTTACTCCCCATGCCCCATCCATGCCACCTCATTCCCTATGGCTCCTCATTTCCTCAGGCCAAACTATGCCTCCCAAACAATCCCTATGGTTCAGCATGCCCTCTTCTTCTCAAGCTATGGTAATTTCACTCTATTTCACTCATTATATTTTGTATAGAACAGTCATTTTCAAACCCAGGGTTCCGACCCACGAGTGGGTCGCGGGGCCATGCGTCGTGGTGTTCCCGATCACGGGAAGAAGTGTTCAACGGCGCGACCGGCTTTTAAAAATGCCGGCCGTGACTGGTTTTCAGAATACCAGTCGTTCTGCACATATGTGTCCCCTCAGCAGTGCGCAGGCCTGGAGCCCAGCGAGGCAGAATGCCTCCTCCTGACGTGAGTGCGCTGATCCAGGAGCAGAATTTTTATAAATTGCTGGATTCTTACTGCCTGGAGCGGTGGCAGAGAGCAGGTCTCACGTCCCATATGCTGATGTCACGTGTTCTTGGCGTGCAAAGGTGATTCCTACATTTTGCAGCTGCCTGCTGTGCTGGCGTGAACTCCAGGGCC
This sequence comes from Scyliorhinus canicula, assembly GCF_902713615.1. NCBI lineage: Eukaryota > Metazoa > Chordata > Chondrichthyes > Carcharhiniformes > Scyliorhinidae > Scyliorhinus > Scyliorhinus canicula. The sequence continues at coordinate 34,543,775 of NC_052157.1, forward strand.
TCTGGTGAACAACTCATGAAGAAGAAGCTGATAACAGGAACAAAGCAGCACAAATATGAATACTTGAGGTATGGGTTATTAATTGTGCCACTGCAAATCAGGATTCATAGTTCATGTGTGTTACATGCAGGGAAGCACTGGCAAATGAAAGTTAAAAACCCTCAAAACGTCAAAGGCATTTGAATACTAAACATGGCAAGTGCGAGGAGAAACCTCTTTTTTTTTCCAATTAAGGGGCAGTTTAGCATGGCCAATCCACCTACCCTGCGTCTTTAGGTTGTGGGGGAGAAAATGCGAACTCCACACAGACAATAGGGGCTGGTTTAGCACAGTGCTAAATCGCTGGCTTTGAAAGCAGACCAAGGCAGGCTAGCAACAGGGTTCAATTCCCGTACCAGCCTCCCCGAACAGGCGCTGGAAGGTAGTGACTCAGGGCTTTTCACAGTAGCTTCATTTGAAGTCTACTTGTGACAAAAAGCGATTTTCATTTCAATATCCTGGGACTGGTATCGAACCCAGGCCCTCAGCACTGTGAAGCAACAGTGCTAACCACTGTGCAGCCGTGCTGCCCACTTTATCTTTTTCTCCGGATGCAGTGAGATCTTAAATCATCAGCTGAAGTCATTAACAGAAATACAACATGGAATAACAAAGCAAGTGAGATTGTGAGGATGAAGCAGGCTCATTTGTCACATTAAAGGTAAGTGAAAATGGTGGGTCGCGAAGTTCGGATGGCCTGGGTCGCGAAGATTGGCTGGCGTGCATCCTAAAGGATAGCCAGTTGGTAAAAATGGGTCAAAAAGTTTGAAAAACACTGGTATATAACCAATGAACCCTAGTGATAATTGGATGTGTAAAATAAAAACTTTAGGAAGTCATTCATTAATTTACCACTTTCTTAAAAATTTTTTTTTACTTCAACTCAATAAAACCAGATACCAGGTATCAATATTAAACCTACAAGTAAATGAATCCTCTTCATCCTGTTTTAATAAGCATTGTTCAAATGACAGAAGAGATCAGAGAGTAAGAACAGTCAATGAAGCAATGTTTTTGCTGGAGCTCAGGTGTTTTACTTCAAATGGAAGTCTGGGCTCTCAGCCAAGAATACATGATGAGGTCTTTTTTTACATAGCCTACTGTCACAATAGGGTTTGTTTTTTCTGTACTGTGTATATTGGGTGAGTAGGCATGGAACTGCCGTAGCTTGGCATGGGGCCATGAGGATGCCACGGGAGTCATTTGTGGGAACAGTTTGTCAGGGGGTCGTGAGGGGCCATAGAGGTTGGGAGGGTATACTTTGGCATGAGGAGCCATACTTCTGAATCTTTTCAAAAAATTCCCTCATGCAGTGTATGGGTCATGACATCGCTGAGCTGCCCTGAACCATGGCTCTTTGAAAAGCTGGCCTGGGCCCATGGAAGTTTCAGAGGACTAGGAAATGCCTATCCCTGTAATGGAGCCAGCCAGGTCCGAAGTTCAGGCACTCCTAAAAATTGGAAAACCCAGGAATGGGATCGGGAATCCTGGAATTGGGTTCCTGCCATCTTTAAAAGGCTCCCAATTCATCCTTAGCGAACATTTATTGACTATTCGTTATTTGCAGAGACAGACTTTCGCAGGACTTAATTGGAACCTTCTTCCCTCAGGTTCCTGCTAACTGAAATCTGACATGACTGATGATCCACTCTAGCTATTAGCATAATAGGTATTAACCCTTTGTGTTATATAGTGGCTCAGTTTTGCTCAAATCTATTATCTAATACCAAAGTTTAAAAATATTCATTTACGGGACATGGGCCAGCATTTATTGCCCATCCCTAATTTCCCTTGTGAAGGTGGTGAGCTACCTTCTTGATCATGTAGTCCATGTGGTGTCGGTACATCCATAGTGCTGTTAGGGAGGGAGTTCCAGGATTTTGACCCAGTAACAGTGAAGGAACGATGATATATTTCCAAGTCAGAATGGTGAGTAACTTGGAGGGAAACATCCAGATGGTGGCGTTCCTATGTGTCTGCTGCACTTGTCTGTCCAGATGCTAGTGGTTGTTGGTATGGAAGGTGCTGTCTAAGGAGACTTGGTCAGTTACTGCAGTGCGTCTTATAGATGGTGCACATGGCTGCCACGGTGCGTCGGTGGTGGAATGTTTGAATGTTTGTGGATAGGTGCGCAGTCAAGCGGGCTGCTTTGTCCTGGACGGTACCGAGTTTCTTGGGTGTTGTTGGAGCAGCATTCATCCAGGGAAGTGGAGGGTATTCCATTACACTCCTGACTTGTGCCCTGTAGATGGTGAACAGGCTTTGGAATTCAGGAGGTGAGTTAGTGGCTGCAGAATTCCAAACCTTTGACCTGTTCTTGTAGCCACAGTTTTTATCTGGCTAGCCCAGTTAAATTTCTGCTCAATGGTAACCTCCAGGATGTTGATAGTGGGGCATTCAGTAATAGAAATGGCATTGAATGTCAAGGGGAGATGGTGAGGTTCTTTCTTGTTGGCGATGGTCATTGCCTAGCACTTGTGTGTCACGAATGTAACTTGCCACTTATCAGCCCAATCAGGTCTTGCTGCAAGTGAGAACAGACTACTTCACAGGTTTCTGAGCAGTTGCTAATGGTATTGGACACTGCAATCATCAACTACATCTCCACTTCTGATGTTATGATGGAGGGAAGGTTGCTGATGATGGTCAGTGATGATGGTTGGTCCTAGGATATAACCCTGAGGAAACTCATGCAGTGATGTCCTAGGACTAATATGATTGACCTCTAACAATGACAACCATTTTCTTTTATGCTAGGTATGACTGCAGTCGGCAGAGTGTATACCCTGATTTCCATTGACTTCAGTTGGGCTCCTTGATGTCATGCTTAGTCAAATGTTGCCTTATAGATGGTGGACTGTTGGGGAGTCAGGAGATGAGTTACTTGCTGCAGGATTCTTAGTGTCTGATCTGCTCTTGTGTTCATATTGCTGGTCCAGTTCTGGTTCTGGTCAGTGTTAACTCCCAGGATGTTGATAGTGGGTGACTCAGTGATGGTAATGCCATTGAATATCAAGGCGTGATGGTTTAATTCTCACTTGTTGAAGATGGTCATTGCCTGACATTGTGTGGCACGAATATTACTTGTTATTTGTCACTTGTCAGCCCAAGCCTGGATATTGTCCATGTCATGCTGCATTTGGACATGGACTGTTTCAGTGTCTGAGGATTCACGGATGGTGCTAAACGTCATATTGCAGATGATAAAAGATATGGATAAAGTAAACATGGAGCGGATACTTCCTCTTGTGGGGCATTCTAGAATGAGAGGTCATTGTCTTATGATAAGAGGTAGCAAATTAACAACAGAGTTGAAGAGAAACTACTTCTCCTCAAGGGTTGTGAATCTGTGGAATTCACTACCGCAGAGTACAGTGGATACTGGACAGTGAATAGATTTAAGGAGGAGTTAGACAGATATTTAATTGGTAATATGTTGAAGGGTTATAGAGAACGGGCAGGACAGTGGAGTTAAGGCCGGGATGAGATTAGCCATTATTGAATGTCGGAACAGACTCAATGGACCAAATGGCCTAATTCTGCTCCTATATCTTATGAATTTATAAGATTACAAGGCAAAGGAATTCAGGAATATTTTCCCAACAAATGCCCAGGCTAATATTTATCTCTCAACCAATATAACTTAAAAAAAAAAATTACCTGGTCATTATTTCCTTGCTATTTGGAGAACCTTGCTCCGCGCAAATGTTTGGCTGTTGCATTTCCCTACATGGTAATTGTGCCTAAACTTCAGAATTACTTTGTCTTCAATGAATTTAGTTCTTGTTCAGTTAATGGACATAGTTGCTTCCATCTGGGCAAACTAATGTATTGTTAAGAGGATACTTTAATAGAACATATGTTGCTGACCACGGGACACTTCCCATTAAGCATCCTACCCTGTGCATGGCTCAGTTTTAATGTAATAGGCGTTTGGCAATGTTAATTAGAAAATGTATAATAACCCATCACCGTTGACAATTCTAAGAAAGATTAATTGTGAGGGTGGCTACATCGTCCAATGGCACACTTCAAAGATCACTCTCAGATCTCTCAGCCCAGGGCCGGGCCGGAGAATCGCCACGACCGGCGCGAATCACGTCATGCTACCCCGATGCTGGGACGCGACTCTCCGCAGAGCAGAGAATTGCGCCATTGGCGGCGGCGTGGTCGGCGCGGCGCTGGTAGCGGCCTCCCCCGCCGATTCACGGCCCGGGATGGGCTGAGTGGCCGTTACAAAAAACCCAAGTCCCGCCGGCGCCGATCTAATCTGCTCTCAGCTGGCGGGACCTTGGCGTGGAAGGATCCAGGGGCGGCCAGTGCAGGACGGAGGAGGAATCAATCCCGGGGGGGGGCATCTGTTGTGGCCTGGCCCCCGATCGGGGTCCACCGATCGGCGGGCCGGTCTCTTGGTCTCAGGGCCTCCTTTCTACTGCGCCGGCCCCTGTAGCCCTACGCCATGTTGCGTCGGGGCCGGCGCGGAGAAGAGAACCAATGCGCATGCGCGCATTGGCGCCGGTACCACTATGCATGCGCGGACCCCGCGGCGCTCAGTTGACGCCAGGATCAGCAGCTGGAGCGGAGTGAACTGCTTCAGTGCCATGCTGGCCCCCTGTAGGGGCCAGGAATGCTGTTCCTGAGGCCTTGTTGATGCCGTCGAGAAATGAGATCAGAGAATCCCGCCCTGATATCACATTATTCTTGTCCATTTGCAAACTGTTTTGCTTAATTTTTCTTCCTAGCTCACACTGGATTGACCCCAAAGTACTTCAGAGCTACTTCATGGAAAACCTGTATATTTTGGCTAAATCACAATAGGTTTTTAGATGTGTGAAGTCTTTTTTTGTGGATATACTGGGAACATTTCCGGTCAGAGTAATATAGGCTTTGTAAGGTTATTTATCTGACAATGTAAATGGGCCACAGAAGCAGCAATTCTGTAACTGACTTTGTCCTTAGCGTCTGGCCAGGTTGGTTCCAAACATATATAGCTGGCCTTATGCAGCATTGACCTTTTTTGATGTAGCTCCTGGTTTAACTGTGTGTGAAGCTTCAATATGCTGCCTATGCATGTAAAACGGTTCGCAGCAATCAGCTTTATGTCACCAGAATAATCTTGTGTTCATTGTAAGGTCAATCCTGGGGTAATACAGTGGATGACTTTGATCCCCTCAGCCCATATTCCACGGCTGATCAGACTTCAGGGAACAGGACAGTAAACCAAGAATAAAGATTCAGGAATTACATTTTGCCTTATTTTCATTTTGATCCTTATCATATTGAGTTTGAGAATGCAGCCACCTGCCTGGAATTGTACGTAGAAAGCTGTCATCAACTTTGTGGTGGTATCACCCAGTTCAGTTGCGACAAGTGGCCTGGAAATTCTTGGAAAAAATTCAGAGCTTTGCTTAATACCGTTCATGTGAGGAATGTTTAGACAGCCTAGTTTCACCTTACTGGTATCACTGATCGTATCAGGATGGTCAAACTTGCTTAATAGCTTTTTCATTGGTATATTAAACTCATTCTACCGCTATCCCGATACAATCTGGCACTGCATTACTTTTTGTTTATCATGTGGTTTGAGTTCTTTGGCAATAACAGGTGGCTTATCTGGGTTTCCTCCCACTGCACTTTGATCCCGTCTCATGCTTCGTTGGAAACTCTATGGGGAATGAGCTGAAGAGTGAGTGAAAGTGTGCTTTCCAATAAAGCACAATGCTGGTCGAGGTGCCTGCTGAATTTGTCATTGGGCAGAGGTCACAAACTTAAAGCAAGGATGTAGATTGCAGGACATCAAAGACATTTTTCTGAGCTCGGCTTTTTTTAATGGAATTTTGAATTTCGGATGCCACATTGCCTCATCATTTGAAGTGGGGCTTAAAGGTGGAACTGTGCTTTTGCGTCATAGAAGCATGGAATAGTCATTGGATGGAAGGATGCCATTTGGCCCATTGACCGGTACTGGCTCTCTCCGACAGCAATTTAGCTTGTCCCATTGTCCTACTAATTCCACATAGTCTTGCAAACGTTTTCCCTTCCAATATGCTTTTCCAAGTTCCTTTTGAAAGCCAGGATTGAACTTGCCTCTCCACACTCGCTGGCAATGCAGCCCAGATCCTAACCACTCGCTGCCTAAAAAATAAAACTTTCCCTCATGTTACCCTTGGGTTCTTTTGCCAATCGCTTTACATCTGTGCCCTCAGGTTCTTGGTCCTTCTGCCAATGGGAACAGATCTCTCTTCCGATCCTGTATAGACCCCTCACGATTATGAATACCTTTTTCAAACTTCCTCTCGATTTTCTCTTTAAAGAGAACACAATCCCAGTGCTTCCAATCTATTGATGGAACTGACCCCTGGGGTCATTCTTGAAATGTGATAATTTGAAGTACCTTGCCTTTTTATGATTAGAATATGCAGTCGCAAAGTTTTATGCCCAGCATTTTTTTTGTATAAATTTAGAGTACCCAATTATTTTTTCCAATTAAGGGGCAATTTAACGTGGCCAATCCACCTAACCTGCACATCTTTGAATGTGGGGGTGCAACCCACGCAGACACGGGGAGAATGTGCAAACTCCACATGGACAGTGACCCAGGACCGGGATTCGAACCCGGGTCCTCAGCGCCGTAGGCGGCAATGCTAACCACTGTGCCACCGTGCTGACCCTGCCCAGCACTTTTGGTACCTGTTTACATTACTGGCCCTGGTATTTTCTGATTTATAGTGTAAAACAGTTGGCATTTAGGGTAACTAACAGCGGGAACAAAATTCACCTACTTCATAGGAACAGGGCTGTCTGTGTAAACCTTGAAAGGATAACTGTCGGTGAAAGAACAGGAGAGAGAAGCAGGCGAGTCAGAAGCAAAGTGTTATTGAGGGAAAGTGAGACAGAGAGAGAGGAGAGGGGTGTAAGTTAGAGGATAACTGGAGGTAATAGATTGGTGCCCTTCATGAAGTAAGTGAGGAAAGAATGGGAGGCTTGCAGATGAAAGCAACACTCTGTACCACAGGCATCACAAGCAATACCACAGGTCATCAGAGAAACCATTGGTGAAATGATACCAGTTCAATATTATAGGAGCAATTTGTCTTCTGTTTGGTGATGATCATAATTAAAGCAGGAGGCAATGAAAATCATAGCAATCTGAATCCCTGCTGAAGATCCTGAGATTGAATTCTGAAATCAGACTTGGCATCTGGGTTACAAACCCCAATTAGGAATATATGCAAAGTTATAGTTAGTTTGCAACCATGCAATTAATGTTTTGACAAATAGTGACAGTGCAATGATTTCTCTTATTTATAAATAAATAAACTTTATTGTCACAAGTAGGCTTACATTAACACTGCAATGAAGTTACTGTGAAAAGCACCTAGTCACCAAACTCCAGCACCTGTTCGGGTACACAGAGGGAGAATTCAGAATTCTCAGCTGGTACGGGAATTGAACCTGTGCTGTGAGCCTTGCTTGACATCACAAACCAGCTATCTTACCTACTGAGCTAAACCAGCGGTGCAAGCAAGCTATATATTTTCTATTTTCACTTGGAAGCCGACAATGTAGAGGTGATCAGCTATAAGCAGAAGTGAGTGGGAGAGGCAAAATAATCATAAATAGATAGCAATGCTCAAAGCCACTCTCCTGCATTGTTCTGTTCAAGCCCTTCAGTTGCACTGAATGACTTTACCACTTCTGCCTGATCGACCATAGTACAAGTTTGAGGTAAGAAGGAGCCCACCCATTTTTCTGACTTAAAGATTTCCCTACGTCAAAAAATGGTGTTTCCAGTCCTACACTCTCATTATCTCTTTGAATATGAGGGCATAATACCATTGAGTAAAGACACATTAGAGATGGATGGTGTATTTCAACAATAAACCTAAGCATTGAAAAGTTTCCCATTTAGTGTTGCTAAGCTAAATCAAGTTTTACAAGCGATGACGGCCTGTTTCTTCCCTGTTCACAAGTTGCTATCGCTGTGCCACAGTGGTTAACACTGCTGTCTCAGAGTGCCAGAGTTTGATTCCAGCCTGATTTGACTGCCTATGTGGAGCTTATAGGTTCTCACCGTGTCTGCGTGGGTTTCCTCCCACAGTCCAAAGATGTGCAGGTTAGGTGGAGTACCGGGATTACGGGGATAGGGTGGGGAAGTGGACCTAGGTAGAGTGCTCTTTCGGAGGGTTGGTGCAGGCTCAATGTGCTAAATGGCCTCCTTCTGTACTATGGGGATTTTATGGATGATTTGCGAAGTGTATTGCACTTTGTGATATAAATTGGTTATTATAACATACAGCAACGGAACTGTTTCCCGCTGCTTAAAATAGTCCAATCATTGCAACTAATTACGAGCCTAACCGCAGCTCAGCTGGTCCTGTCATTACGCGTCAATAACACTGAAATTAACGAGAATAAAGCACGATCAGTGAATGGGTCAGTCATTTTAATAGAATTTGATTCTTCGTAGGAAGAAGCTAAACTAGGAAACAGCACAGACTATATCACAATCAGTAAATCCTGAGTTTGTTTGAACAATTTCAATGAAGCTTAAAGAAACTGGTGGTTTTGACAAGCAGATTTCTAGATTTAAATCCTCTGTAGTGGATTATTTTCCATTTATCTGACTTTCAATGGCTGGGATCATTGGATAAACCCACTGATTAGGCTGATGACTTGGCAGAAAAAGTGATGTTTTCTAAGGGGGGTGGGGGGGGAAATCGAAACTTGTCCGTCTCTGTAATTGTTTAATTGTTTTGCAGTTCTGCAAGGGAAATACAATGTTTCTGTGGTTTATTTCAAGTCTCAGTTTTGACCAGTGTAGTTATTCTTTAGCCTTTTAAAGAGTAATGGAATGGCTCAGTTGGCGTTCTGAATAAATTGGTGAGGGTAAAGTCTTTCTACCCATTTACCCACAAAAAATCCATTAGAGCTTGAAGGTTTCATGTTTGCCAATGTCTTTGAGCTGCATTTAATGACTGGCAATCGTCCAATTATTGATTGCGTGCCATTCTTTAAGAATGTCACTGTTAAGATCCATCCCTATCTATATCCCTAAGGGTTTTTTTAACCCACTGGGCAAGGTAATCATGGCGTTTGTTTGGGGAAGAATACTAGGATCACAAAGTAGGTCCTACAGAAAACAAAATCCAGGGGAGCGGTAGCCCTCCCAAACCTACAATTCTACCACTGGACAGCGACAGTGGAAAAAGTGATGGGATGGACAAAGAAGCCAGAAGCCCAGTGGGTACATGCGGAGGAAGTCTCCCGGCCAAGAAACACTCCAGTAGCCCAGTGGTGATTGCCACCCTCCAGACGTGGAACCAACTACGACAGTAATTCAGACTGACCAAAATGTCCGACAAAGTCCCCAACTGCAATAACCACAGATTCACAACAGCACTCACCGACGCCAACTCCGAAAGGTGGAGACAGGACGGGGGGACATTGACAGTCAGGGACCTATACACTGATGGTAGGGTCACAGCACTGGATGAACTGACGCAGAGATTCCAACTAGCTAAAGGCAGAAACTCAGATACCTGCAGCTTAAAAACTTCCTATGGAAGGAGACAAGGACATACCCGCGACCACCACGACAGACACTATTAGAAGAGCTACTGGACGCAGACACATCCTCGGCAGAAGGAACTGTAGTGACATGCATGAACAACTGCGAGAGAGGGCTGACACCGAACTGGACACAACAAGGAGGAAATGGGAGGCAGAATTGGGGTTCGAAGTAGGGTGGGGATTCTGGAGCAAAGCACTGCACAGGGTTAACTCTACCTCCACATGCGTGAGGCTCAACCTAACGCAGCTAAAAATGGTACATAGAGCCCACTTGACCAGAACCCGAATGGGCAGGTTCTGCCCGGAGGTGGAGGATAGATTTGAACGGTGCAAAGGAAGCCCGGCCAACCACGCCCACATGTTCTGGTCTTGCCCCAGACTTGCTGGGTACTGGGCAGCCTTCTTTGAGGCAATGTCCAAAGTGGTGGGGATGATGGTGGAGCCATGCCCGAAAGTGGCATTTTTCGGGGCATCAGACCAGCCAGATCACTTCATGGGGAGGAGGACGGACGCCCTTGCCTTTGCCTCCCTGATCGCCCGCCATAGAATCCTGCTCGGCAGGCGGTCAACAGCACCACCCAAAGCTGCAGACTGGTTGTCTGACCTATCGGAATTTCCCCAAATGGAGAAAATCAAATTCGCCATCCGTGGGTCGGAAGAGGGCTTCCACAAAACATGGGAGCCATTCACCTGACTGTTCCGAGACCTGTCTGTGGCCAACACATAAATAAATAAATAGCCAGAAGCTGGGGAGAAATAGCCAGGATAAGACAGAAAGCGGAAAGCGAGGGAGGACCCGGGATGGGGAGCAAGGTGAGGTTGCAAGGTGAGGAGAAAGAATGGGGTGCAGCAGTGAAGGGGGGGGGGGGGAAGGGAGGGAGGGGAAAGGGGGGAGAACAAAAAAAAGGGAACCAGAAGGGGGAACAGGTAAGAAAACAAAATGGGGAGGGGGGAGGAAAGGGGGGGAGCACAGGGGAAGACAACAGTGGCAGCAAACACAACACGCTGAGAGAACACGAAAAAAAACAGGAAGGGGAAACGAGCAATGAAAGAATAGAAGAGAGGGGAGGAAAGTCCCCTCCCGTCTGGGTATGTTTCCTGGAGCAGATGTGTTTTGCTTTGCAAGATATATACCTGTATCCATAACTTGGACAAAACTGTATTTTAAAACAATTATTTTAAAAAAGGCAGGGCATTGGGGTGGGTGGGCGGGGGTAGGGGGAGTCAGGGAGAGGGGAGCTGGAGGGAGGTGTTGTGAAGATTGTACGCTGAGCCAGACATCGACAGACTGTAAATAGAGAAACCTACGAAGAAGCCTTTTTGTACTGTACAATAAATGAAAATGAACGGCAATGTATATAATTTTCAAAATGGCAATAAATTTTTTTTAAACAAAATGTCACTGCGACCATGAGGTCCAGGTTATGGTCTGTAAAAAATAAAGGACAGTCCATTCCTTAGTTTATGGCATTGCCCGAGAAATGAAAAAGAAATGCTCTAATTTGGTTTGCAATTGAAATTGTCATACTTGAAATGTTGACCTTTCATTAGGACAATTTGTTAAGGCAGCAGTAATAAATACGCACAAACAATATTTTGTTATGACATTCGTGGGTTGCAAAATATGTACACTAATGAAAACTGATATATTTTTGGCTTAATGTATTACAGAGCTCAAGGCAAGTCATTGGAACTATCTGCAAGCAGTCTGGTGAGTAGGGTGTTTAATCTCCAGTCTTTGTGTTACAATTACATACAGTGCAAAAGTCCAGGATAAGTGTGTATTAGAAGGATTACTGTCCATCTGTTTCATGGATTATTTATTGTCTCGCATTAACACTGATGTTCTGTACTTAATATTTGAACCTTTACACTAAAGAAAAGTTATTCTCACAGTTGTGCATAATGCTAGTGTTGAGGGTTAACTCTATGCAACAAATGAGGGTTCACACCACATTACCTGAATATTGAAAATTAACTGCATGAAGTTTGCATGTAACTGTATGAATATTTATCTTGCAGACAACCGATCAATCAGACGTTAAGATTTTCTGTCAAAATGGTGATAAATAAATACTGCATTGAATATTTTAAACAGCCAGCAATTGGATGCCAGGAATTGCTATGTCAAGACTGTGTAAACTGAAAATAAAGTCAGGTGACAGAGAAATAACATTGCAGGAACAGAAAAGAAAAAAGACCAAAGTGTTGCATTAACCTTCCAATAACTACCTCCTGACGAATGCAAATCTTTCTCCCCATGCTTTTTTAATTACTTATGGTAGAAATCATCAAGTCCTGAAGAGTTGTCTATCTTAAATCCCATAATTTTTCCCATTATCGTTGCTTCGAACTATATTAAATCCAATAAATTCCTCTCCTGGACTTACTTTTAGGTTGTCATGTTCTGCTGGTTGTTCTTCCGCCATGTAAAAATAGATGTTTGTGTGGCTGGGGAAGCAGTTAGAATTTGCTGTTAAGGTTCACAATCCATTCAATGACTTCAGCTGGTGCAGTGTGAATGGCTGTGATGCCACCAAGAAAGGATCTTTCAGGGAGTAAGTTTGGTATGTGAGAGACGGTCTGAGTTGGTCATCGTCACAATTCGAGCTGTTCCTCACCTGCCACTTGCAGAGAAAGCCGTCGCATTTTCCCTATCCCGTCCTCAAGCAGTTGAGGGTTGTCCAGAATTTCTGTGGGATGCTGAAACCTGGGACTTCACCCCTAGGGTCAGTTACTAGGTTGCAGTTGATGATGTCTGCAGTCAACAGGGGTGTGTGCCAGTGGTAGGCGGAGCTGCGATCATTCTGTAGGTTATGGAATGTGTTCCAGTAGGGGCTGTGGGATTTCAGACAGGTGCATGAATTTCCTTTGAGGTCTTGTGTCAGTGGGAGTGTTCATTAACTATCAGCCAGTGATGTTCTTTGAGGAAGATATTTTCCCGACGGATATCCAGATGTTCAATATGTGCTGGCACTTGAGCTGTGTTAGTCTCAATGTTCCGGAAATAATCCTCATGACTTCCATAGAACCATGAAACCATAGAAACCCTAAAATGTAGAAGGAGGCCATTCAGCCCATCAGGTCTGTACTGACCTTCTGAAAGTGCACCCTATCTGATGTGTTAGGCAGGTTGGTTCGACGTTGACTGCAACTGGATGCAGGGAAGCTAGAAACAAACTTCTGACACCGGAGATGATCCAACACTGTTTTATTTAACTATGGACTGCTGTACATGTTTAGCTGTGGGTTGACACTCTACTAATCCAACTGATCACCTCTTATTGGCTTGACCAGACTTACTAGCTACCGCATGGTAATAGTGCTCACTAACTTGTGTACTCTGACCGTCTCAGTAGCTGGGCCGAGAGAGGGAGAGTCTTAATGCCCTGTGGGTTTGATAGTGGTGGTGTCCTGTCTGTGATTGGTTGTTCTGTGTAGTGTGTTCATTGGTCATCCTGTGTGTCAATCACTGCCTGTCTGCATCTCATTATATACATGAGTGGATATTATGACATCTCCCCCCTTTTTTAAAAATAGGTTTGGGAACGTGAGGGTAGAAACATGCCTGACTATGTACAAGTGGTGAGTTAACGAACATATGTACATGGGAAGGTGTCTATCATGCAGATACAGAGCCAACTGAACAAAATTTACAAGAGTAAAGTCTATAGATTCGGTCTTTGAGGCGGTCGACAAATTCTTGAGTGGAGTGGAGTAGGAGTAGGACACTTGGACAGGCGGGATTGCTGGCATTGCGGCGGTGTCGTGGACATGGTGTGGACTCACTGGACCAGATTCAGGAGCTTGCAGGCGTGAGCACCAAGCAGGGATGCCCTGTCAGGCCGGACGATCTTGAATTGTAATGTTGCCTTGAATTCCTTGTGAGATACCCCTAGCCAACACGATCCACTGGCAGCTATGGCATTGCCATTGTAGTGAAGGGGTTGGCAGGCTGGTGGAAGAATACTTGGTTGGTCGCGGATGCTGTCGAGATCTGACTGCGATATGAGGTTCGCAGACGCGCTGGTGTCCAATTTAAATCGGATGCGAGCCTGGTTGACTGTGAGGACAACATACCACTCGTCGCAGGATCCACACTGAGGATCGAAAGGCGGGTTGCAGGTGCAGTGGAGACCAGCTCGCATGTGGTTATGATGCCCGCCCGATATGGAGACTCGAGGCAGTCAGCATCGTGGTCCGTTGGGCTATCGGGATCAGAATCCTGCATGTCTTGTTGTACCGAGCAGACACTTCTGCGCCGTGTCTGGGACCGCTGGCTGATAATCGGTGGAGCGGACCTGCAGAAGGCCGTGTAATGGCGAGGCTTTCCACACTGTAGGCATTGCCGTCCTTTGGCTGGACATTGTCGCTTTAAATGGGCGGAGCCACAATTCGGACACGTGATAACGCTGAAGTCAGCGCGTTCCATGTGCCAACACGCATGCGCTGTGCGGTTGGCTGACGTACGCACCTGCACATTAGGGTTTTCGGCCTTGTCGTCTACCCGGTCGTGGCGCACATGCATAGGGACCTGGGAAAAGCGAGCGAAACGGCCACTCTCCTCGATACTCAGGCCTTGCATTCTTGCAATGGCCGGCACTCATTCTGCCTCGTGGGAGGCCAGTTTTGCAGTTTCTGCTGTCCTTTTTTTTAAAAATAATTTTTATTGAAAAATTTTGAGTTTATACAACAACAACGAACCATAATAAAATACCAAAAATAACCATAATATTAGCAATCATAAACATTCGCCCCACCTCCATGAACAGCACAGCATTTTAACAACAACGCAAATTAACACAATATTAAGTTACATAATAGAAACTACAATAAGGAACACCCCCCTTCCCCCCCGGGTTGCTGCTGCTATTGACCAAGATACCTATCTTTGAGCCAGGAAGTCCAGAAAAGGCTTCCATCGTTTATAGAACCCTTGTATTAATCCTCTCAGGGCAAATTTGACCCTTTCCAATTTTATAAATCCCGCCATGTCACTGATCCAGGTCTCCACACTTGGGGGCCTCGCATCCTTCCACTGTAGCAAGATCCTTTGTTGGGCTACTAGGGACGGAGTTTCTGCTGTCCTGATGTGGGAGTAACGATTCTTGGCATGCTCATGGACTACGCAGGTCTTGATAGCGACGGAGAGGGTCAGCTGTTCGATTTTGAGGAACTGCTGCCGCAGGGAATTGCCGTGGACCCCGAAAACAATCTGATCCCGGATCATGGAATCAGCCGTCGAGCCATAATTACATGACTGCGCCAGGATGCGGAGATGGGTCAGGAAGGACTTACCCTTACCCTGAAGCCTCTGTTGGAAGATGTACCATTCAAAGCCCTCATTCACTTCAATGTCGCAGTGGCTGTCGAATTTTAGCAGAACTGTTTTGAACTTCGTCATGTCTTCGCCATCGGCAAACGTAAGCGAGTTGTAGATATGGATGGCGTGATCCCCCGCGGTCGAGAGAACTAGCGCGATCTTCCTGGCATCCGATGCTGCCTCGAGGTCGGAGGCCTCGATATACAGGAGGAACTTTTGCTTGAAGATTTTCCAATTGGCGGCGAGGTTGCCGGAGATGCGGAGCTGCGGAGGAGGCTGGATGTTTTCCATTTCACTGGATGGCTGCTTGCTAGTCGTTGCAGATTCACTCAAGGTAGGTTTGGCAGGATTAATAGCTCTCTGGTACCATGATGTGTTAGGCAGGTTGGTTCGACATTGACTGCAACTGGATGCAGGGAAGCTAGAAACAAACGTCTGACACCGGAGATGATCCAACACTGTTTTATTTAACTATGGACTGCTGTACATGTTCAGCTGTGGGTTCACACTCTACTAATCCTACTGATCACCTCTTACTGGCTTGACCAGACTTACTAGCTACCGCATGGTAATAGTGCTCACTAACTTGTGCACTCTGACTGTCTCAGTAGCTGGGTCCTGAGAGAGGGAGAGTCTTAATGCCCTGTGGGCTTTATAGTGGTGGTGTCCTGTCTGGTGATTGGTTGATCTGTGTTGTGTGTTCATTGGTCATCCTGTGTGTCAATCACTGCCTGTCTGCTTCTCATTATATACATGAGTGATATTATGACACTATCTAGATCCACTTCCCTGCCCTATCCCTGTAACGCCATAACCCCACCTAACCTGCACATCTTTGGACAATATGGGGCAATTTTAGCTTGGCCAATCCGCCTAACCTGCCCATCACCCAGAGGTGATTATCTACCATCTTTGTGTGGTCAGCCAAGGTGAGCAGCAGTACTCTGCTGTTGGTGAGATCAGGGTGAGTGAAGCAGGTGCTGAAGACTTGGCCCTCGCTTTCCAGGCTCAATTAATCCAGGATGTTGTTAAAACACTCACTGAAGATCCATGTTGTCTGGAAGCCTATGTTAGAAAATGGAGAATTCGAAAAAATGCTTTGAAGACTTTCATTTCAGTCTTCCAGCTGGATGAGCCGAAGGAGAGGGAAGAACTTCACGTCCAGTTAAGTTCCTGGCCACTGACCCAGGACCCAGTGTCAAAATCCCTTGGCATCACTCTTGACCTTCCACTGACCTATCAGCAACACCTCCAGAACACCGGAGCCAAGGTTAAGACCAGAATGAATTTCACGTGGAAACTAATGAGTACCACTTGGCAGCAGAGCCAACATACCAGTATGTAAGTCTGCCATTTCTTTATTATCCATTGTGGTGTCCATTGCGTATTTATAAAAATCTTTACTGTTAGCTCGGATAGCTCACAGATTTTTTTGACCAGACATCCTTTTTGCACGGCTCAATATTTTCTTTGTTTTCTTTGTTTTTTTATAGCTCCTCAGGATGGCTGGATTTCCACTTTGGCTTGAATTTGTGTAAGCCTTTTCATTTGCTTAATGGCACCTCCTACTTCCCACGTGACCATGCTTTCTTAACTGTGCAAATGCCACTCTTGCCTTTTAGGTATATGTACTGTTTTTGCATTGCACCAGAAACCTATTTGATACTTCCCATTTTGTAGGTTTAACTATTAACAGCTCAGCTCAGTTCAGTGCAGTAAATTTGTTTCGCAAGTTATTAAAGTCTGCTTTACTTAGATTTAAAACCTTCTCCTGCAATCAGTCTGTTAAGTATTTATTGTTCTTTACTCATCATTAAATCTAATATGGTGTGGTGATTGTCTGTTTAAGGGCAACACAGCAGAGTATGGGTCACCTGGCCTGGGTGACCAATTGGGACTCAGAGTGAAGAATGACCCCAGGGGGAGGAGTTCTTCCAGTCAAAGGTATTTGAGAACTAGCTGCAAACATGCTGCTGCTCTTGAAGATCACTAAATAAATCAATTTTTGTTCACCAATGAAGGGCTTGATTCAGTGGCCCCGTGCGGATCAGGGTGCGTCGGGAGAATTGAGCAATTGAGCACGAGCCCCAAATTGGCCAATCGTGAGTTACCCGACTCGTTCCGACCAGTGCGATACGAATCTTGTCCTCACTGGCCGAGATCCAGATCTGAACATTTAAATCAGCCGAACGCTTTGTTTAAATCCGGACGCCGGATTCATCTGGCGCCGGTACTCAATGGCCGTGCCTGCGAGACATCGCCAGGGCACCGTTTCGCACTGGTCGACACAGACATGGACCAGGCATAACAGCACCTGGGCTGGAGGGTCTCCCAGGCTTTACAAGTTTATTTTCTATTTTATGAAGGATTGTGCTAAGGCATTCTGTGGAGATAAAAACATGGCAAAGGACATGAATCGTGATGGGGATTGCAATGTAGATTGTGATAAGGACATTTGTTAGGCTCAGTCCATTTAATATGAAGGCCATTCAGTTAATATGTACATCACTGAAGAGTTGAAAATAGCAGTCCAAATTTCAATTGTTCAAAATGATAATACATTCACAAAATTGTATGTGAAACATTAAAACAGAAATATCTGGCATGACCCAGACCACTTTAGAAGCTGTTATCAATGGCAATGCATGTGGCTGCGTCACATAAATTACATATACCTGTTACAGAAATGAGCCTCTGCAAATAAACCATTAATGTTCAATTCACCGATACAATAAATGTAGGAATTGTGCAATACATTGTATCGCACCACTAACATTTCAATTTCCAGGTGATAAGATGGGTGTGCCTCTTCTCACATGCCATTGTATTCTTCCTCTTACACACTGATTGACCATTAATCCCAGTTTATTGGTTGTCTGCTGAAAAGAGAGACAAGTTGTCGAAGCTTTTTGTCTTGGACTCATCAGGAAAAAGGAAAGAAAGCCAAATTTTAAGTGACCACAACAATTTATGCCACATGAGAACAGGCATGCTGATTGGTAGACAACTCGACTCTCAGCGAAGATTCATTTACAAAGCGAGTGACTAGAACATAGAACAGTACAGCACAGAATGGGCCCTTCGGCCCTCAATGTTGTGCCGAGCTTTGTCCGGAACCAAGATTGCATCGGAAATCTTCTAAATTTCTAATACATTGCATTACCTGGAATAAACTGCACAGAAACAGGTCTTTCAGTCTAAGCAGTCTGTGCTGGTGCCCATACTCCACATGAGTCTTCACCCATTTCACCTCCCTCAGCTTACTCATCCAAGTTCATTCTGAAACCTTATAAGCTATTCACCACGCCACTTCCTATGGTAGTGAGTTCCAAATTCTGACAACTCTCTGAACAAATATTGTTTTCCTTATTTCTCCATTGGATGCAGTAGTAACTATTTTATAGTAATGGCCTGTGGTTTTCGAGTCTCCCACATGTGGAAACACTCTCCATATCTACCTGCCCAACCTAGTGATCATTTTAAAAGTCTCTATCAGGTCACTTTTAAGTCTTTCCTTTTCTCAAGAAGAAAGCCCAACTTATTCAATTTTCCCAACAGCCTTTATCTCTCAGTTCTGATACCATCCTTGTAAATCGTTTCTGTGCTTTCTCCAGTAATTCTATGTCCTTTTGAGAATACATTTGTATCCCAGCTGTAGATGGCAGTGTTGTACTACGTTCCTTTGACATTCATGCCCCTGCACCGCACCCCCCACCATACACGCACACACGGTGACCTTTCCCCATTAACTCCCGTCTCGTTATAATCTGCATCTTAATCTTTCCATATTACAAGATTTCATATCTTACTTATGTAATTCTGAAATTTTTCATTTATTTTTCAATTTGAATGAGGAGATTGCAAATTTAGCTTCTGTTCTTTCAATTTAACACTCCTGTTTCCTGTGACTTCTGTCATTTTGTGTATGGTCTGGTTAAAAGACTGACATTAATGTAGTTACAACTATGAAACATTGATTTTAGATTTATAGCGACCAGAGCTAGTGCAATTCTGATCTTTCTTTTTATTAATGATGGATTTTTGGTCATTAAAATGCCTTTTGCTGTCGTAATGGCAACATTAGAACTGAAAATGCATGTAAAATCTTACCATGTATGGATGTTTTGTTCTGTTTGTTCTGTTGTAGAAAGAGACACTGAAATGGACTGGGACATGCAACTTGCTGGAAATCTGACCAAGTCACAATGCTTATGTTCCAATGCATTGAGGGCTGAGTCACGTGCAGGACTTCTTTTATTAAGGGCACCCCTTTTGAAAAGCGAGCCTGACTTGGTTTTAAATGTTACTTTTCCATGCATTTAACGAGATGTTAAGCGTTAGGTACGTGTGGCATTTCCAGGGCAGGTTGAGTAAACTGCTGGCATCGCATGCTGGGCAATCATGGATGCAGGGCTTGCCACCGCCTGATATGTGTTGCCAAGGGCCGGTGTTCTCTGCGCCAGCCACGTTCTCAGAAATCTACCCAGGAACTGGTTAGGATGAGTAACTGAGTCCAGCGTGTAAGTAAGAGAGCTGATATTAACTCACTATGTGATGACAGATCACTGAAGCACTGCAAATTAATCTCTGCTGAGAATGTAGCATCTGTTCCACACACAAGCTTGGTGGACCTTTCTAACCTATTCCACTGATCAGTATAGTGATGCCGCTTGATATCAGTTGGCTAGACAGCTGGTTCGTGATGCAAAACAAGGCCAAAAGCGCGGGTTCTATTCCGGTGCCGGCTGATGTTATTCATGAAGGCTCCACCTTCTCAACGCCTTGCTCCTCGCCTGAGGTGTGGTGACCCTCAGGTTAAATCACCACCAGTCAGCTCTCCCCCTCAAAGGGGAAAGCAGCCTATGGTCATCTGGGACTAAGGCGACTTTACAGTGATGCTGTGCTGAAACACCTCTTACAAAAATGTTACAATTGACCATAGTTCTTTTTTTTTAATGAAGGCACTTCACCACCAATTTCCTGCAGGGACCTTTCATTTCTTTTACCCTTTTCTTCTGCACCTTAGCTCTTAAGGCATTGGGAATGGAATTCCTGTTTTAAAATGTAGCACGCAATGTAGACAAAGGATTGGTTCTTTTGTAGTCTTTTACATCATTATACTTTCTTCATTCTTGGGAAGTGGGTCTTGCTAAAATAAATTGGCATTCATTGCCTGCTCTTGAGAAGGTGGTAATGGGCTTTCTGCTTTAACTGCTACAGGTATGTGGTAAAGGTACTTTCACAAAACTAGCCAGGGAAGCTAGGCAGGCAGTTCCAGAACTCTGACCCAGTGACAAAGAAGGGAACCGGTGATATATTTCCAAGTGGGAATGCTGTGTAACTTGGAGTGGAAATGTGGCGTGTTGCTGATCCCATGTACCTGCTGCCCTTGTCCCACTGTAGGTGCTACAGGTCCTGGGTTAGGGATGTGCTGCCAAAGAAGTCTTGGTAAGTTGCTGCCATACATCCTGTAGAGATAGTAGGCACTGCCGTCATGATATGCTGTTGTTGGAGTGAATGGACATTTAAACCACTGGATACGTTGAGCTTATATAAAACCTTGATTCGGCAGAAAACTTCAATTTAATTCATGCAATCTTTGCTCAACCCGTGATGTCAGTATTTAATGTTAAAAGTCTCTGCAGACATAGCTCAAGCAGACATCTACAAATAATTGCCTCCAACTATGTTGCTGCATAATGGGGCAAATCTTGCAAGACTCTCTTCAATCTTCAAACTTCAATTTATGGACAAGTTGGTTCAAATAACTGCAGTAGAAAAGTAAATGCGATACTTTAGAAAGTGGCTCTGTTGACTAGAGCAACTTATAGGACTTGTTTGTAATGAGGACCACTTCCCCCATTTAGCAGGAGGAAGTGTCAGAGGATAATACAGTGCAAATGGCCACTGGGGGTCTCACATGGTCACATGTAACAGAAATCTTTCTGCATTCTGCTTGGCTAGCTATATTGATTTAATTGTCCATTTGTTTTCATTGCTTTCTAGAGCAGAGGGTTGCAGGGTAGCACAGTGGTTAGCACTGTTGCTTCACAATGGCAGCGTCCCAGGTTCGACTGTTGCTTGAGTCACTGTCTGTGCGGAGTCTGCACATTCTCCCTGTGTCTGTGTGGGTTTCCTCCGGGTGCTCCGGTTTCCTCCCCCAAGTCCGAAAGACATACTTGTAAGGTAATGTGGACATTATGAATTCTCCCTCAGTGTGCCCGAACAGATGCCAGAATGTGGCGACAAGAGGATTTTCACAGTGGCTTCATTGCAGTGTTAATGTCAGCCTACTTGTGACAATAATAAATATTATTATTATTATATTATAAATTTGTATTTCGACGGTTCACATTTCTGCACATCCTTTCTTTCTGTTTGGGTTATTTTTTAATAAACCAAAAAGTCATTTCATTTAACAAAGAAATGAATGGTATTCATTGTATTTGCATATATTTCATAATGTGCCAAAGCAACAAAAACCCTTCCTCCCTGCATCCCCACCTACAACAGAGTAAATGGTTCAACATAACCAGGTCCCTGAAAATCACTTAGAGATGCAAGGTGGAATTTTCTGAAAAGAGTGTCTGTGGTGGCTCGAGGCAATATCGGGTAGATGTCAATGAGGAAAAACATGTGTTTGTTGGCAACTGACAAGCGTAACTTACATACAGGCACAGACTTTCTATATAGATATTCACACTCAGGCTCCTGAGTTCACTCTGACTAGAACCCACTCCCCGTGTCCTGCACTTTTTCTTTATTCATTGGGGTTCGCACGCTCCTGAATGATAGGCCCCAAGCCAGTCTCATGGACCGTGAGGGAACGCCCCTTAAAGGAGCTTCGCTTCCTCATTCCTCCCACCTTAAGTCCTTCAATAACATATGTATGAATAAACTATATACAATAATTATATACAATATAAGACTGAGGAACAAAAGGGAACAGAGTCCAAACACTCCATCACAGCGTTAGCCTATCGGAGATTTCCTGTATTTTGTGTACCACATTGATCGCCCTACTGGCTCCCCCAATTCGGAGGTGATGACTCCGTCATCCTTAGCAGAATGTCCCTGAGAGTCAACCGAACCCATAGGGCTCTGTAGCTCATTCCTGGATCATCGATGGGCCTCGAGATTTCTGGAACCCCTTTTGTTCCGCCTCCACCTCAGGAGAACTGTGCTGCCTGCCGGCTCCAACTGTTCCGAGATTGGGAGTGTGGTTCCCTCAGCTTCTCACGTGGTCACCGTGTTCCTGTACTGTCTTGCCGCTCAAATCCAAAACATATTAGACGAGGCCTGACTAAGACACAATTCAGCCTGGTAACCATAGTGGGCCTGAGGTAAAGTTTCTGACAAGGATCAGGTTGCCCGCTTGGAATGATCTCCCTCGATTTCACAAAGTGTGGTGTTTCCTCTGGGAGGCCTGCATTGCCTGCGCCCTCCCTGCCAAACATGGGAAAACAAACTTGGGTACTTTGACGACAGTCCATAAGTAATTCTGCCGGTTTGACGCCCATAGTGGCATGGGGGGGGGGATCGTTTTATAAGACAGAAAAACGTTGGCCAACCTAAGACATAGTGGTGTGCTGGCCTGCTTCTTCATAGCTGCCTTGAGTGTTTGTAAAGTTCTCTCCGTGAACTCGTTTGAAGCAGGGGGCTGTTCTGGAATGGCAAATGCCATTCGATCTGACAAAATGCTGAAATTGTTCACCAGTGAAGGGAGTGCCGTTGTCAGACACCATTACTTCGGGGAGGCCATGCATAGCAAACACCCACCACATGGCCTCTGCTTTGAGTGTAAAGGTCAGCATTCCCATCTCTTGGACCTCCAATCACTTTGAATGAGCGTCGACCAAAACATCTTGCCCAGGAAGGGACCAGCGAAGTCCACATTTACCCTTGTTCATGGGCGTCCAGGTCATGCCCAAAGGTGGAGGTTGATTGCAGCATGCAGTGTCCGCTGGCAAGGGTGGCATTGGCGCGCCATGTGTTCAATATCCTTGTCTACGCCAGGCCACCAAACATAGCTTTGAATAAGCATTTTCATTTTTGTCTGGCCCGGATGGTCACTATGCAATTTTGCAGCAACTGAGCTACCACACGGGACCCTCAGAGTCTGGCTCAATCATCACAACTGAGCTTGTCCTTATGGGTGAGGTACGGTCTTAATTGGTCAGGTTTATCGTGGTGCCACCCAGTTAAGATCATGTGTTCCACTTTGGACAAGACTGGGTCACGTTGTGTCCAATTCTTTATGTGGCTGGACGAAACTGGTCAGATGTCGAAAAAGTTCAATGCCAAGCTAAATTCTTGAGGCGCCGGCAGGGCTGCCGGGTTATTTAGATGTGGGATCCGACTCAATGCATCAGTATTCGAAATCTGTAGACCTGGCCTATGCTGAAAGATGCAGTCATAGGCCGCCAGCAACAAAGTCCACCATTGTGCTCTGGTTGAAGCAATTGGTGGTATCGGCTTATCTTCATGAAGTAGCCAGCGGGGGGTGTAGTCTGTTATTAATATGAAATGTTGCCTGGAAACATACTGATGATTTTGCTTGAAGTTGTAGATTACGGCAAGGTCTTCCTTCTCAATTTGTGCATATTGATGCTCAGCATCAGAAAGTGTTCCAGAGGTGAAGGCGATTGGTCTCTCTTCCGTTGTATGGGTTATAACTGCCCCTAGCCCATACAGCGATACATCGCAGGTCAGAAAGATAGAGGGCTGGATTCTCCTTTGCCAAAATCAGGAACAGCAATCGGCTGGAGAACGGTTCCCGACGGCGTGATAATCAGCGAAAACTTTCAGGAATCTTCATTTAGTTTCAGCTGAGGTCAGGTTTGGCGCATATGAGGACCCCGGTGACTTCACATTAAGGTCTTCAGTTCATGGAATTGGGTATTTTTCTACTTGAGCTGCCTGGTTGATTGTAAGCTCATAGCCCCCGCATATCCTAATGGAGTGGTCCGGCTTTAATACAGAGATGATGGACCTGTCCATTCTGAAAACTGCACTGTCTTCCAATTCCAAGTTCTTCCAGGCATTTAAGTGCAACTTCCATGTTTTGGTGCAAGGTTTAAGGGACCAATCTTATTCTAAAGCTTTGGCGTGAGTCTGGGTTGACATAAATCTTGGCCTTTACTCCCTTTACTCGACCCAACCCGTTCTGGAACACTTCCTAATATCCACACAAGACTTCCAGAAAGACGCTGTCTGAGATTTTTCCAATCAATTCAACTTGATTTGGTGAAACTAATCCCACCCCATCAGGTTTGGTTGATGACACTTGACAATGATCATAGGTAACTGGACATCTTGTTGCTGATATGACACCACAGTCACAGTTGTTCCAAAATTTTCAGTGTCTCCCCTGTATATGTCGCCAACCTGGCTGTTGTCTCACTCAGGTTCAAAGGCCAAACACCTCCCCGAAGAAATTTAAATGTTTGTTCACTCACAACTGTGGCCGACACCCTGGTGTTGACCTCAGTCTTTTGTGGTCTTCCATTTATTGTGTGGACTATCTCAATTAGAGTGGTTTTGCTCACTCTCACCATGTTTAATCTGTATGTTTCGAGCTCTTCATCTGAATTTATCTCCACTTTGTTTACTGGAGATATGGTTTGCTTCTTTTCTTTTAGAATTGGCACGTTCTGATGGGCGTGGCAATGTGCCTAAATACGGCCCTTTCTATTGCACCTAAAACAAATAAACTCCCAATAGCACGATTCCTGGGGGTATTGATAAAAGTCATCTTGGCTTCTGGGCTCATGGCCCAATTTCTTCCCTGGCCACTGACTGCGATCTGGCAATGTGTTTGCTCCTTTATTGGTTATTAAGTTCTCCCCACGTAGCCTCAGTTGAAGAGCCTACCAAAATGTCATCCCTCCTTACTGCTGTAATTGATTCCCTGATCAAAATTGTGACACACCCTGCTCTTTTACCTCCTTCCTTGTCTTGCCTGAAGATCCTACATCCTGGAATACTGATCTGGGAATCCTGTCCCTCTCTCAACCTTGTCACAGTGACAGCAATGACATCATACCCCCATGTTTCAATTTGTGCCCTTAACTCATCTGCCTTGTTCGTCAGACTCTTGCATTAAAATACATGCCATCCAATCGTGCCAAACTTGCTTGTGACTTAACTGGCCTTCACTTCTATGCCTTCCTGATTCACTTGCTGTCTCCTATAATTTTGGCTGTGCAACTTCCTCTGCTGAACCTTCTCTCAGGATCCCAACCCCTGCCAAGTTAGTTTAAACTCTCCCCAACACCACTAGCGATTCTCTCAGCAAGGACAACCTGGTCCCATTTTGGTTCAGGTGCAATCTGACTGCCTTGTACAGGTCCCACCATCCCCAAAAATAGCCCATTGTCACAGAAATCTAAAGCCCTCCCTCCTGCACCATCTCTCCAGTCACACATTCAGTTGGACTAATCTCCAATTTTTTATTAAAATATATTGCAAATATTGCCAAATTCTCACATACAAAGCCATTTCAATATAATACAAACAATTGAACCGAGTACACCATGACAAACCACACCTGGGTCGGGATTCTCCCGCAATTGGTGGGACGGCCTCACGCCGGCGCCAAGAGCGGCGCGAACTACTCCGGCGTTGGACTGCCTGTAAGTTGCACAATTCTTAGCACTTCCGGGGGCTAGGCCGGCGGTGGAGCCAACCCGCACCATGGGGCCGCCGTGGGCCGGTGTGTTCTGGTGCATGCGCAGAACCGCCGGTGTGTTTGTGCATATTGATGCTCAGCATCAGAAAGTGTTCCAGAGGTGAAGGCGATTGGTCTCTCTTCCGTTGTATGGGTTATAACTGCCCCTATTCCATACAGCGATACATCGCAGGTCAGAAAGATAGAGGGCGGGATTCTCCTTTGCCAAAATCAGGAACGGCAATCGGCTGGAGAATTGCCGGAGGGGTCGCTGCCAACGGCCCCCGACTGGCGTGGTGTGATCCCCGCCCCCGCCCGAAAACTGGAGAATTTGGCAGCCGGCGTCAGAGTGGCGGGGTGGGATTCACCCCGCCCCCGGCGATTCTCCGACCCGGCGAGGGCCGGAGAATCCCGTCCGTGATTCTTGCAGAGTGCCGCCTTGGACTTGTTGAACCCAACTCATTGTTTTGTCGTTCTACCTAATATCTTGGCAGATTTGAATGGAGTGTCTCTCCCAATAACTTTCTCACATGGCTTTCGCCCATTTCAAGATCCGCTTCTTGTCTAGATATCTATAGAGATGGACTGTGACCATCCCCTGGATCCCTGGATTTTGGCTTCTGTCGCAGTGACCGGTGGGCCCTGGGCACCTCAGGTGGATTTCCCCACCAACCTCCCAAACATCTTCGCCACATATTTGGTGGTACTTGTGCCTTTAATGGCCTCCAGTAGCCCGACAATCCTCAGGTTCTGGTACATGGACCGGTTTTCCTGGTCGTCCACCTTGCCTTTCAAAATTTTTGTGC
The DNA here is from genome assembly GCF_902713615.1 of Scyliorhinus canicula. Taxonomy (NCBI): domain Eukaryota; kingdom Metazoa; phylum Chordata; class Chondrichthyes; order Carcharhiniformes; family Scyliorhinidae; genus Scyliorhinus; species Scyliorhinus canicula. The sequence continues at coordinate 34,570,185 of NC_052157.1, forward strand.
CTCCGCCATCAATGCTACCTCAGCCTCCAAAGAGGCAATCCAGTCACTGTGGTCCGAGACTGCCTCCTCCACCTCTCAGATCATCATGCCCTGTGCCTCCAACTCCTGCGCCACCATCTCCAAAGTTACTCGAAGGGATATCACTGCCACCTCAATCACCCAGGATGGATCCTGTGTCATCGATTGCCTTTGTTTCTGGAATTTCCCGATAAGAAATTCCACCCATTTTTCCATTGGCCATTGGGAGGGCATCGACGACACAGCGGGCTCCGCCATCTTTTCTTCCACTTCGCCACGACAAACTGCAGAACCTGCTGCGGAGTCGTTACTCGACTTCTGCCTCAGGTTATATTCTGCAGACTTGCCATACCGAAGGATCAACCAAAAAGCTTCACTTAGTCCCCTTTCTACCCATAAATCTGCCTCTCTCTAAATGTCGGAAAGACCAAGGAACTGATCATCGACTTCAGGAAGCGTAGCACGACACACACTCCCGTCTGCATCAATGGCTCTGAAGTGGAGATGGTCAAAGCTTTATGTTCCTGGGGGTCACTATCACCAACAGTCTGTCCTGGTCTACTCACGTTGATGTAACAGACAAGAAAGCCCAACAACGTCTCTACTTCCTACGGAAGCTAAAGAAATTTGTCATGTCCGCATCGACTCTCACAAACTTCTATAGATGTGCGATAGAGAGCATCCTATCGAGCTGCATCACAGCCGGTATGGCAACTGCTCGCTCCAAGATCGCAAGAAACTGCAGAGTGTGGTGAACTCAGCCCAACGCATCACACAAGCTTTCCACCCTCCCATTGATTCGGGAAATACCTCCTGCTACCTCAGGAAGTCAGACAGCATTGTCAGAGACCCCTCCCACCCAGGCATTGCCTTCTTCCAGACCCTTCTATCAGGCAGAAGGTACAGAGGTCTGAAGACCTGCACATCGAGACATAGGAACAGCTTCTTCCCCACAACTACAAGACTCCTCAACAACTCCCCCTTGGACTGATCTGTTCCCTGTAAGAACACTATTCACAACACCCTCTGCTGCTCTTGCTCATGTATTTGCTTTGTTTGGCACCTTGTTCCGAACTGTAAGCAATCACTGTTTGTCGATGTGTCATTTGTCAATGTTCTCAGTTGATTATTCTTTTTGTCTACTATGTACGTACTGTGTACGTTCGCTCGGACGCAGAAAAACACTTTTCACTGTACTTCGGTACATGTGACAATAAATCAAATCAAAATCACAAACCCAGAAGTTATGGCCCAATGTTCTTTCTAATAATATGAATGGACCAAGTTAAAAAATGAACATAAAGCTGGTGATAAAATTGCTATATTTGTTCAAATTGTTCTGCAGTTGGACAATTAATTCTTCATTTATAGTAGTTCAAGATGTTGATCATTTTGGGTTTTTAATCCCAATTTCACCATTTCCTATGCAGTAAACAAGGAACACAATTGTCACTCATCCAGATTGTAACAAAAGATAAACATCTCAAATATAATAGTGTCCCCATATTGTACATCCTTTCATGACTACTGTATTAGCAAACCAATATATCAACAGTTTGCTGCATACTTCCGAATAACTTCTCCACAGTTTAGTTATGCCTAAGACAAGGAACGTGCGTAAAAAATAATATTATCAACCATGTGACCTATAGGGCAGCACGGTGGCCTAGTGGTTAGCACAACCGCCTCACGGCGCTGAGGTCCCAGGTTCGATCCCGGCCCTGGGTCACTGTCCGTGTGGAGTTTGCACATTCTCCCCGTGTCTGCGTGGGTTTCGCCCCCACAACCCAAAAATGTGCAGAGTAGGTGGATTGGCCACGCTAAATTGCCCCTTAATTGGAAAAAATAATTGGATAATCGAAATTAAAAAAAAAAAAAACCATGTGACCTATATGAAACACAGTAACCTCATTCACACGTGACGTGTCTCAGCCTAGCATCCTATAAACCTTTGCAAGTTTAGATATTTATGGTGTAACAAGAACCAAGGTCATTGGAAAAACCCAGCAGGTCTGCCAGCATCAATTAGGAGATAAAGCAGAGTTGATGTTTCAAGTCCTTTGGCTCTTGGTCAGAACTGAAGGGAGGGAGAATGTGTTACAGCCATAGAAACTGCAAGGAAAAGTAGCAGCTTTAAGAAGCGGAAGATGTCTATTGTATTCACTGCTCCCAATCCGGTCTCCTCGTCATTGGGGAGACTAAATGCAAACTGGCTCATTTTTTGAGCGAATCTTCCTGTTGCGTGCCATTTTAACTCAGCATCCTTCTCTCATGCCCACATGAGAATGGTACGGTAGCACAGCTTGGGTCACTGTCTATGTGGATACTGCACGTTCTCCCCATGTCTGCTTGGGTTTCCTCCGGGTGTTCCGGTTTCCACCCACAGCCCAAAGATATGCAGGTTTGGTGGATTGGCCATTCTAAATTGCTGGCGTGATGTGGGCATCGCCGTTAGTGCTGTGGGGCACACCCCACGCTCGTGAGCGCAGTCCCGCAAGAAGCTCCACAACCTCACGAGGGAAGCCAGGGTAAGTACCCCGAGTGCTCCCCTGGGCCACACCCCACCCCTCCCTTCCCCTCCCACCATGTGTCTCGCACACCCCTCACCCACGCAGGAGGGGGTGGGGGGGAACCACGTACCACATGGGCACCATGCCGCTCTTGAGAGCTGCCATGGCGTGGTGCCCAATGGCCTCCCCAGTCATAATGTTGCCAACATCTGCGCGTCTTGCTGCTGACCGCCTAACTCTGATGGTATCCCACCCGCAGGATAAGACAGCCCATAACCATTGTGAATGTGCAAGAACCGGAGGGGGAACACCTGTGCTGCACCCCCTCACCGTCCATGAGCAGAGAGCTCTGGACCTCGCTGGGGGAGCCGCCACCCGGGAGGTAGCGCCGTGTCAGATCGGAGGCGCAGTACCAAGTGAGACTCCCCTGCCTGGCTACACCCCCTCAGCCCCTCACCTCCCCCCCCCCCACACTGCATCCCCACACACTGCCCCCTCCACTCCACCCCCTCACACTGAGCCCTCCACTCCTAACCACCCCTCACACTCCACCCCCTCACACTGAGCCCTCCACTCCTAACCACCCCTCACACTCCACCCCCTCACACTGCCCCCTCCACCCCCTCACACCCGACTCCGTGTGTCTAATGATACATGCTTTATTGTGTATTCCTAGGCCAGCCGCCGATCGTCACGGAACGTCTCAGACAAGCCACCGCCGTCCAGGTCCACATCCATCTGCCCGTAGGGATGCACGCCAGGGAGGGGAAGGAAGACGGACAGGAGGGCCCTCTCCGAAACCGGGGCATACGAAACGGATGCACAGAGGACCGACACAAACGACAGTGGCGAACAGAGGACGGACAGTCAGGACACTGACGGCCATGAGACGGACAAAGAGAGGACGGAGAGCCAGGACAGTGACGGACAGAAGACGGGGACTCAGGACAGTGACGCACAGAGGACGGCCAAACAGATGGTGGACAGACCGGATATGGCCCCTAACATGGGCCGGGGTCCATCGGTCCAAGGCTCAACCCAGGAGACTCCAGACCTGGGGTCCGATGAGGACATGGACCTTGCGTCACAGCTGTCACCCACACCCTCCACCGTCGCAGATACCCTCACCTCGGTTGGGCACATAAGTGATGAAGCTTCAGGGACACTGCCGGGTGCGCACCACGCAGCCATCCCGGTAGAGTATGTGGAGGTAGGAGCAGCCGAGGGACTGGATGGTCGGAGGGCAGCCCAGCCCCAGCAACCAGCTGCCGCCCAGACGGTTCCCGGGTTCCTGGACTTACCATACCCACCCACAGACCCAATGCATTTGGAAACCCAGGGAGTGGGCAACGGGATGACGGCCACCTTCCAGCATCTGCAGACGCAGTTGGAGGAATCCATCCGCGTCCAGGAGCAGGGAGTGGTGCCGGTCATGGCTGCCACCCAGGCTGACACCGCACGGGTGGCGTCCGCGGTGGAGGCAATGGGGGCAACGGTTTCAGCCATGGGTCAGGTTCTGCAAGGCGTGGGGCTTCATGTGCACCCGTCATCCGTGGCCCAGGAGAGGGCTGCCCTCTCACAAGTAGCCATGTCCCAGAGCCAGCTGGACATTGCCACCGTGCTCCGGGGTCTGGCTGAGTCTCAGCAGGCCATGGCCCAGTCCCAGCAGGCCATGGCCCATTCTCAGCAGGCCATGGCCAAGTCTCAGCAGGCCATGGCCCAGTCCCAGCAGGCCATGGCCCATTCTCAGCAGGCCATGGCCCAGCCTCAGAAGGATATGACCCAGTCTCAGAGGCCATGGCCTAGTCCCAGCAGGCCATGGCCCAGTCTCAGCAGGCCATGGCCAAGTCTCAGCAGGCCATGGCCAAGTCTCAGCAGGCCATCGCTGAGAGCACCGGCGGCCTTGCGCACGTGCTGGATGACGTCGCAGAAGCCCAGAGGGAGGTTGCACAGTCCTTGACAAGGATGGCGCACTCCCTGAGCTCCATCGCTGCTAACGTTCAGACCCTGGTCGATGCCACAGAGGGCCTCCAGGACTGGCAGCACCAGGTGTCAGTGGTGCCACGGCGCTTGTCTCCGCTCGCACCACCGTCCCATAGTGAGGCCAAAGGGCCACCAGGCTCCCCGAGGGAGGAGGAGGTTCTAGGGCCCGCCTCGGTGACTCTGCAAGGGAGGTCCCAGAACACTCGGACTCCCCCCATTCCGTCCATGCTGCATCTGGTGAGCAGCGGGCAGAACAGAGTGGCACCACGCCATCCAGCACGCCCGCCGAGCAGCCTGGCCCATCCAAGCCGGGCCGCCCCAGGAAACGCACGCCAATGGGGAGCCAAGACACAGGGCAGGAGTCTCAGCAGTCTACCTCCACTCCTGCTGTACCGTCTGGGGAAACACTAAGGCGTAGTGGTAGGGCCTGTAAGGCAAAGAAGTTTTACACATAGTAAGTTGGCACCGGTGTAGGGCACAGCTTAGTTATAGGGGCCAGGGTACTTGTATGTGAATATCACGACTAAAGTCACTGTTCCACCAAACCTAGATGCCTCTGTGCTATGTCCATTGCCTGAGGGGTTATGGAGGGGACCGAGTGGGGCTGGGGTTGAGGTTCGGTACAACGGTGAGGCCGGGTGTGTGTTCCCCCCGCCGTTGTTCTTGGAACACCGATGGCAGCTACCCCACATGGCCATGTGATGGCGCGTCTGTGACGCATACAGGGACCACCCAGGTGGATGGTGTAGCTGTGGCCATGAGTCAGACATTGTCTAACCCGGAACTCACAGCTCATTGCAGAGCGGGTTGTCATCATTCAACATAGCACTGATCACAGCCGCTTACACAAGCAATTATGTGAGACCATCCCGTTGTGCCGCAGGTGTAAGGTGCTATGAAAGTGGTGGTGTGGGAGCTAGGGTTGTTGGATGGTGCAGGTGGTGGGGGGTGCTGGGTGGTGCGTTTGTGTGGAACGGTAGTGCAATTGTCTTGCTCAGCGATGCCCTCCCCCTAGTTGGTGAAACGTGCAGTGATCAATGCCTCGCGTGCTCGCTCGCCAAGCCAGTGGCGTGGTGCAGTCCCCCGGCCATATCCAGCCCCCATGTCGCATCTGTGCCCGCCGCTCCCCATCCTCATCCTCCACCTCCTCCTTATGTACAGATGCGTCGCCCTCATCGGGCTCCCCCTGTGCCTCCTCCTCCAGGACATCTCCCCTCCGTTGGGCTATGTTGTGCAGGACGCAACAGACAACAACTATGAGGCCGGCCCTCTCTGAATGGTGCTGGAGGGCCCCTCCAGAACGGTCCAGGCAGCTGAAGCACATCTTCAAGAGGCCAAAGCAACTCTCGACAACACCCCTGGTTGCTGCATGGGCCACATTGTAGCAGGTCTCCGTGTTGGGCTGTGGCCTCCGTATAGGCGTCATCAGCCACGACCGCAACAGGTAACCACTGTCACCCAGGGACCAGCCCCTCAGCCAGGGGGGTTGTCCCTCGAACATGGCGGGGATGAAAGATTGCGCCAGTATAAAGGCATCATGCGCACTGCCGGGGTACTGGGCACACACGTGCAGGATCTTCATGTGGTGGTCACAGACCACCTGAATGTTCATGGAGTAGGTCCCCTTTCTCTTCATGAACATGTCCCTGTTCTCCGATGGTGGACGCATGGCAACGTGCACCCCATCAATCACCCCCTGGACCATTGGTATCCTGACCACGCAGGCGAATCCCGCTGCCTGGGCATCCTGGTGTGCGCGGTCCTCTGGAAACTGGAAATACTGGTCGGCGATGGCATACAGGGCGTCGGTCACTGCTCGGATGCACCGGTGCACCGATGCCTGGGAGATACTGGACAGGTCCCCGCTCGGCGCCTGGAATGACCCTGTCACGTTGAAGTTGAGGGCAATCATCACCTTGATGGCCACCGGGATAGCATGTCATCCCCCCGTTCCACGTGGTGCCAGGTGTGCCATGAGGTGTGCGACAGTCTCCCTACTCATCCGGAGTCTCCTCCTGCATGCACTGTCCAGCAGGTCATCGAAGGACATGCGTTGACGGTACACTCGAGACCACATGGGGTACCTCCGGCGCCTTGGCATCACCACCTGCTCCTTCTCCTCCCCCTGTGCCCCATCAAGATCGGTCTCCTTGTCCTATGCATCCCCAACGATGTGGTGGTAATCGTCCCGCTCCACCTCCTTCAAGCCGGCTGGCATGTCACTCTCGCGGAAAGCCCCCCCCTTGCCAGAACATGGAGGCCCTCTGCCCCGATCCCCCCCCCGAACATGGCTGCACCCCCACCCCCCCTCCACCTGCCCCTCTCCTCCCCCCCTTCCTCCCTAGGGTCATGCCGCTGGGACTTCGGGCCATCTGGGCCGTTGAATAGCGGGGGGCCAGAGAATCGCAAGACTTAGCATGTCGGGTGATTCTCCGGGAGGCGCAGCGCCGACCTCGATGACGCCGTTCTCGCCAGTTGGGAGGATGGCAGAACGGCGTCGGACTGGCATCGCGCGAAAATCTGGCGCGAGCGGCGATTCTCCCAAATGGGGCGGCATGGGAGAATCCCGCCCGAGGTTTCTGGATTAGGTGGATAGGGTGGAGATGTGGGTTTAGGTAGGGTGCTCTTTCCAAGTGCCGGTGCAGACTCGATGGGCCATTTGGCCTCCTTCTGTACTGTTGATTCTATGACTCTATGTCCATCCTTGACCTGCTGCAATGCTCCAGTGAAGCCCCGAGCAAGCTGCAGGAGCAGCATTTCATCTTCCGATTGGGCACGTTGCAGCCCCTGAGACTCAACGATGAGTTCGGCAACTTTAGGTTTTGACTTTCTCCCTGCATCTTCAACCCCCTCTTTTTAATGTTCCATATTACGTATTACCTCAAGCAACCACCCACCAAACAACTCCCCCGCCAATGCCAGGTCACATGTCTTCTGTTCTTAAAGTTGCTTCTTCTCATTGGAGTTTCTACATTTCTAACGCATTCTCCCTCACTTCAGTTCTGTCGAAGAGTCAAAGGACTCAAAACCTTCTTAACTTTGTTTCTCTCCAGGGCAGCACGGTGGCGCAGTGGGTTAGCCCTGCTGTCTCACGGCGCCGAGGTCCCAGGTTCGATCCCGGCTCTGGGTCACTGTCCGTGTGGAGTTTGCACATTCTCCCTGTGTTTGCGTGGGTTTCGCCCCCACAACCCAAAAATGTGCAGGGTAGGTGGATTGGCCATGCTAAATTGCCCCTTAATTGGAAAAAAATGAATTGGGTACTCTAAATTTATTTTAAAAAAAAACAACTTTGTTTCTCTCCTAATAGATGCTGACAGACCTGCTGAGCTTTTTCAACATCCTCTGTTCTTGTTACAGATTCGAACATCTGCAGTATTTGTTAGGTAGTTTGTCGGAACAGCTGAGGTGAGCTCACGTTTACAGATCACTTGATACATTTGGAACAGATGGCAAGGTGTGATTGCTGACATCTTTCGGATGGATGCTTCACTATGCCTAGTGCGGAAAATTAAAACTAGCGGAGGTTTTGAAGTCACAACTGACAAAACAAAATCCTCTGAAAGCGAAGGTCTGACTGGAACTCAAATAAAACGGGAAGTGTTTGAGTTAACTTGGATCTAAGTTTCCTTTTACTGTTTGTTCATTTAATAGCCACTGTAAAGAAAACATGCCATGTGGACTTTTGAAGTTTTCTTTGAGTTGTCGAGTTATAAATTGACGTTGCTATCAATGGAGAACAATTCCACATCAGAGAGTGGTTGCTGTGCTAATTTGGACAGCATTATTGCTCGGGTTACTCATGAGCGAATTTGTGAAAACAAAACAAATTCTTACAGAGGCTTAATTAGCTATTATTAATGCTGTTGAGAGACCATTACATATGATGTAATTTTGCACTATTAAATTCAGTTAAACTGTAAGACGTTAAACCCTCCCATGGCTCAAGCAGTTAGGCAACCATAGGACCCAGAACACAACACTGAATTGGTGCAGCACTGCAGATAGCAGTTCTTTTGTCGAACTGATTTTATAAGATAAGGAGTCTTCAATTAGCTCAGGATCCTCAATTCACAAAACAGTACAGTACAGCAGGATGATCACAACCCCTCTTGTTTCAGTGAAACCATTACGGTCTGTAAGGAGGAGCACTGAAACGAACTGAAACATCAAAATGGTCCTGTGGTTGACCATTCTGAATGAATTAGCGGAACTTGATCCAAGCTCTTACCAGTTTGAGAAAATAATACTGGAGTACAGTAAGAAATTGCTACTTGCTCAAATTTTGATTTGTATTTTGCTGTATGCTATCCATGATTTATTTCATGAATTCAGTTCTCAGGATTAAATTACACGTACTACACATTTAATGGGGCAATTTTGATGGCTTGGGCTGTTGAGGAAAACACAAATTTAAGAAGATTTACAGAAATCTCTTCCAAACTCCTTGTTCAAACTCTCACCACAGCCAACAAGGAATGTCGGCACTGAGGCAGTCAATCCCTTGCTGAACTTCACACTATCTTGGTATCAAAACACAGACACGGGGAAGCAGACCCTGAATTGAATAGTATCTCCCTCAGTTGCTCATTAAATTAGCAAATTTTTAAGTAAAAGGCAGACATGTACTCTTGGAGTTTGGGTGTTGGTTGTAAAATACTGGACTCTGTTCTGGTGGTCTGTGATACTCTTTGAATCCATCTGTTAGATTAGTATCCTAAAGGTTTGCTCTTAACTTCAGAGAACTACAGAGAAAAAGATTGAAAGAGCTAAAGAGGAAAAGATTGAGAAAAACTAATGTAGTCCCCTTGCAGTCAGAAATGGGGGAATTCCAACAGGGAACAAAGAAATGGCCGTGGAACTAAATTTGTACTTTGCTTCTGTCTTCACAAAGAAAGAAATGAACAATGTACCGGAAGTTCTGAGAAACACAAATTTTAGTGAGGTGCTGAAGGAAATTAGTATTAGTAAAGAAATGGTTTGGGGGAAATTAATGGGGCTGAAGGCGGACAAATCTCCAGGGCCTGATAATCTTCATCCCAGAGTAATTAAGGAAGTGGCCCTAGAAATATTAGATCCATCGATGGTCATTTTCCAAAATTCGTTGGACTCCGGAATGGTTTGTGCAGATTGAAGTATAGCTAATATAACCCCTCTATTCAAAAAGGGATGCCGAGAGAAAACAGGGAACTATAGACAAGTGAGCCTAACATTGGTAGTAGGGAGGTTGCTGGAGTCCATTATCACTGATCACTGAGCACAGCATTTGTAAAGCAGTGGTGTAATCAGACAAAGTTAGCATGGATTTATGAAAGGAAAATCGGGTGGGATTCTCTGATCCTGAGGCTAAGTGTTGATGCTGTCGTAAATGGCGTCACGTTTTCCGACGGCGTCAACATGGCCTCAGGAGCAGCAATTCTGACCCCTACACGGGGACAGCATGGCACTGGAGCGACCCACGCCGCTCTAGCTGCCGATCCCGGCATCAGATGTGTGCCGTGGGTCTGCGCATGCGCAATGGGACCGGCGACATTTCCGCGCATGCGCGGTGTCTCCCTTCTCGGCGCAGGCCCCGCGCAACATGGCTTGGGCTGCAGGGGCCAGCGCGGAACATAGGAGGCTTCAGCCCGAGAGGCCAGCCCGCCGACCGGTGGGCCCCGATCGCGGGCCAGGCCACAGCGGGCCAGGCCACAGCGGACCAAGCCACAGCGGGCCAAGCCACAGCCTCCCACCCCCCCCCCCCCACCCCCGACAGGCCGCCCCTGGATCCTTCCACGCCGAGGTCTCCCCAGGTAAGACCAGGTTAGAATGGCGCCGGCGGGATTTGGGTTTTTTTTGTACGGCCGCTCGGCCCATCCCGGGCGGAGAATCGGTGGGGGGGGGGGGGGGGGGGTGTTGTGTGCCGTACAGCGATTCTCCAGCCCGTCCCTGGGGTGAGAGAATCCCGCCCACCATGCTTGATAAACCTATTAGAATTCTTTGAATATGTAACTAGTAGAGTTGACCAGGGAAAGGAAAGCCTGCCATCCCAAAATTCCTGGCCATAATACCACACAGTGGTTAACACTGCTGCCTCACAGCACCAGGGACCCGGGTTCGATTCCGGTCTTGGGTAAATGTCTGTGTGGTGTTTGCATGTGTAAACTTTGAATGTTCACTCCATGTCTGTTTCCTCCCACTGTCCAAAGATGTACAGGTTGGGTGGATTGACCATGCTAAAATTGCCCCTTCCAGGGATGTGTAGGTTGGTTGGGATTGTGGGAATGGGGCGGGGAAACAGGCCTGGGTAGGGTGCTCTTTCAGAGAATCGGTGCGGACTTGACGGGCTGAATGGCCTCCTTCTGCACTGTAGGGATTCTATGATTCTATGTAACTAGTAGAGTTGACCAGGTGAACAGGTGGATGTGGTTTATTTAGACTTTCAGAAGGCTTTCGACAAGGTCTGACATAGCAGATTACTATGGACAGTGGAAGCGCATGGGATTACGGGTAGTGTAAAATGGATAGAAAGCTGGTTAGCAAACAGGAAGGAAAATGTTGGAATCAATGGGTCTTTTTCTAATTCGCAGGCAATGACTAGTGGGGTACCGCAGGGAACTGTGCTGGGACCCCAACTGTTCACATTATATATTAATGATATGGACGCGGGAACTAAAGGTATTATCTCCAAATTTGCAGGTGATACAAAGATGGGGGAGAGGGTGAGCTGTGAGGAAGATGCAGAGGTGCTTTAGTGGGATTTGAACAGGCTGAGTGAGTGGGCAGTAAAATGTGGATAAATGTGAGGTTATCCACTTCGGTAACAAAAATAGTAAGGCAGATGTGAATTAGTGTAAATTGAGAGAGGTGGATACTAAGCGAGACCAGATGCTGAAAGTAAGCGCGCAGGTACAGTAGGCAGTAAAGAAGGCAAATGTTGGCCTTCATAACAAGAGGATTTGTGTATATGAATAGAGATGCTTTCCTGCAATCGCATTGAGCATTGGTGAGGCCACACCTGGAGTATTTTGTGCAGTTTTGGTGTCCTTATCTTAGGAAGGATGTTCTTGCTATGGAGAGGGTGCAGCGAAGGTTTGCCAGACTGATTCCTGGGATGGCAGGACTGTCATATGAGGAGAAACAAAGTCAGTTAGGGTTATGTTGATTGGAGTTCAGGAGATTGAGAGCGGATCTCATAGAAACTTACAAAATTCTAGGGTTAGACAGGGTAGATTCAGAAAGAATGTTCCTGATGCTGGGGGAGTCCAGAACTAGGGGTCATAGTTTGAAGATAAGGGGTAAACATTTTAGGACTGAGGTGAGGAGAAATTTCTTCACCCAGAGAGTGGTGAATCTGTGGAATTTACTGGCACAGAAAGTATTTGAGGCCAAAACATTGTGTAATTTCAAGAACGAATTAGATATAGCTCTTGGGGCTAAGGGGATCGAGGGATATGGGGGTATGGCGGGATCACGGTATTGAACTTGATGATCAGCCATGATTATAATGAATGGTGGTGCAGGCTAGAAGGGTCGAATGGACTCCTTCTGTTACAAGGATAGATCGGGGAGGTTGGGACTGTTCTCCTTGGAGGGAAGAAGGTTAAGGGGAGATCTGATGGCGATGTTCTAAATCATGTGGGGGACTGGACAGTGTAGATGGGGAGAAACTGTTCCTATTTGTAAAATGTAAATAGTAAAATTCGTAAGGGCAAGAGATTTGCAAAAGAAGCAAATATAATATGAGAAAAATTATTTTCACACGAGTGGTTCAGGTCTGAAATGTACTACAGGAAATGTGATGGAGGCAGATTCAATCAAGGCATTCAAGAGGTCATTATATTATTATCTGACACAAGCAATGTGCTAGGGTATGGGGAAAAGGCAGGATAATAGTGCACATTCATAATGCTTCTTTCTCTTAATTTGATTTATTGTCACATGTACCGAAGTACAGTGAAAAGTATTTTTCTGCGGCCGAGGAACTTACACAGTACGTACATAGTAGACACAAGAATAATCAACAGGGAACATTGACAAATGGTACATCGACTAAACAGTGATTGGTACAGTGTGGAATAAGGGGCCAAACAAAGCTAACAAAGCAAATACGTGAGCAAGAGCAGCATAGGGCTGATGGTCGCATCAATTTAATCAACTTAGAACAGTGCCTGCCTGCGACTGAATCAATACTGAGAACCGCCGACAGGTCGACTGCTCTTTATACCTCCTTTCAAGGGGAGGAGCCATGGGCAGAGCCCATACATGCCCCAACATGTTCCCCTATGGATAATGTCATACAATGGCCCATAGGAGAAGCCCACAAGGGCAACAGCATAGCACAAATACACTGGTGGATTATTGGCATAATACATTCACCACAAGGGCATCGTGAATAGTGTTCTTACAGGTAACAGATCAGTCCGAGGGGGAGTCGTTGAGGAGTATTGTAGCTGTGAGGACGACGCTGTTCCTGTTCCTATGTCTGGATGTGCGAGTCTTCATTCTTGTGTGGTGTCGTGGTCGCTGTTCTGAAACTACCCAGCCTTCAGAACAGCGACCACGACACCACACAACCCTGCCATGGCAACCTCTGCAAGAATTGCCAGATCATCGACATGGATACCACCATTACACATGAGAACACCATCCACCAGGTACGTGGTAGATAATCTTGTCACTCGGCCAACATTGTCTATCTTATACGCTGCAGGAAAGGATGTCCCGAAGTGTGGTACAGTGGCGAGACCATGCAGACGCTGCGACAACAAATGAACGGACATTGCGCGACAATCACCAGGCAGGAATGTTCCCTTCCAGTTGGGGAACACTTCAGCAGTCAAGGGAATTCAGCCTCTGATCTCCGGGTAAGCGTTCTCCAAGGTGGCCTTCAGGACGCGCGACAACGCAGAATCGCCGAGCAGAAACTTATAGCCAAGTTCTGCACACGAGTGCGGCCTCAACCAGGACCTGGGATTTATGTCACATTACATTCATCCCCCACCATCGGACCTGGGCTTGTGAAACCCTATCAACTGTCCTGGCTTGAGACAATTCACATCTCTTTAACCTGGGGTTACCCCTATCTCTGGATCTGTAAAGACTTAATTACCTGCAAATGCTGGCATTCTAAGCATTGTCTTGCATCTTTGAATTTGTCTATATATATGTTTCTGGAACATACCTCTTCGTTCACCTGAGGAAGGAGCAGTGCTCCGAAAGCTAGTGTTTGAAACAAACCTGTTGGACTTTAACCTGGTGTTGTGTGACTTCTTACTGTGCTCACCCCAGTCCAACGCCGACATCTCCACTTCCTGAGGCAGCGAGAGGTGTATACTGAATCAATGTGGGGGTGGCAAGTTTTTGTGATGTGTTGGGCTGAGTTCACCACAGTCTGCAGTTTCTTGCGATCTTGGACCGAGCAGTTGCCATACCAGGTTGTGATGCAGCCGGCTAGGATGCTCTCCATCGCACATCTGTAGAAGTTTGTGAGAGCCGGTGCAGACATGATGGCCAAATGGCCTCCTTCTGCTCAATAACAATTCTGTGATTCAGTAATTCAATAGTTAAGCTGCTCTGTGTGTCAAATCTAGTGTAGAATATCTTTGATATAACGTATATTTTAGTAGTGTATTCTTGTCACTTAAAACACATCACAGATTTTGATTTTCCATATACAGCAATTACAGGTTATCCATGTGCAGTTTTCAAAATGCTTTCCTGAGTTGGCAATTTTCTTTAAAATGAAAGATCATTAAGGGAGTCATTAATCTGCAGCTTTAGTACTGTTGTGAAGCAATTTCACTAATGCTAAGAGTGGTATATGTGATAGTTTGAACCTGCTCAAACTTTAGCACGAAATGGATTGAGACTCTCCTCCATGTCAACGGGAATTCTCCTCCATCAAATTGGGTCGGATGAGCAAACTTTAGGTGCTGAGGTTAGAACTGCTTCACTATTCTGACTGAGATTTTGCTCCTTTCATTCCCAGCCTTTTCCCTGTTGGCAGCGCCTCCATGCCTACGGCACGTAAATGACAAAGTCCAGGTCCCCAGAGAAGATCCCTCCTTTTCCCCCCAACTCACTATCATTAACTAGGGCTACCAGGTAAGGTGCCAATGAAGACTTAAATATTCTCCCTGAGGATGGAGAGAGTATAGTAGCAGGAAACAGATCTAGAGGGGCAGCTGGAAATCGCCTGCTTTTGAAACTGTGCCGAGAGAGGTACGTAGAGTCTAGAATTGTTGACTGTTATTCATTGTCACTAATGTGAGAAAAGACTGCTTGTCTTCGTTAACAATTCAGAGTTGCTAAAAATGTAATCGTACTAATATGTTGCAAACATACTGGCACAAATGCCACTTGATAACCAGTTGAATGTGTCCTGGAACTGAGTATATTAATAAACTCGGTAAAGATTTAACATTTTCCCCTCCTGTTGAACACACTAGGATTATTTCTGCCCTCCAGGAGCTTTGATAATGCCAATATTGGAGAACTAAGTGAAAATAAAGATTGCTTTTCTCTGAATATTTCTCCAAAGAAGAGATTTTGGATGTTGCACTTTGATTTAACTATCTAGCCAGTAAAATAAAGGACTCCATAACCTCAACGTGATTGACATGTATAAATAATTTTCTTAATTCTGTGAAGTTACCCATGCCCAGTGATTACTTAATGTCTCCTGATTACACTTCTTAGATTTTGGTGACAGAGAAACTTCGCAGGAGCTGTGGAAATGCTAGATTCCTTGTTCTGAAATTTTCTCCCCGAACACCTTGGGATGAGAGTGTCATTGGCAAGGCCAGTATTTATTGTCCATCAATAATTATCCTTTAATTTCTTGAACTTCTGGAGCAGTTGGTACACCCAAATCCTGTTGTACGTCTATAGGTACACCTACAGAAAGACCTCCAGGATTTTGATCTCTTGACAATGAAGTAACGGCAATATCATTTCATGTCAGGATGGCGTGCGAATTGGAGGGAAAACTTCCAGGTGGTGTTCTCATGCATCTGCTGCCCTTGTTTTCGATTACAGTGGTCATGTGTTTGAAAGATGCTGTCGAAGAAGACCTAGAGAGTTGCTGCAGTGCATCTTGTAGATTGTACATATTGATGCCACCATCCGCTGGCGGTAGAGGGAGCGAACATTTAAGTTGGTGGGTAGTGTGCCAATCAAGTAAGCTGCTTTGTTCTCGATGGTGCTGAGCTTCTTGAACGTTGTTGACGCTGCACTCAATCACAAAAACGAAGTCTATTACAACCCTGGCTTGTGCCTTGTAAATGGTGGACAGCTTTGGGCATCAGGTGGTGAGTTGCTCACTGCAGAATACCCAACCTTTGGCCTAATCTTGCAACCTATGGTATTGTGTTAATATAGTTGGTCTAGTTAAGTTTCTGTTCAATGGTAAACCCCAGGATGTTGATGGATTCAATAATACCTTTCATCACTTTGCTAATGATTAAAAGAAGATTGAGGGAACAATAATTGACTGGGTTAGATTTGTTCTGCTTTTTGTGGACGGACGTACCTGGACAACTTTTCATATTATCAAGTAGATGCAAGTGTTATAGCTAGGGGCGCAGCTAGTTCTGCAGCACAAGTACTGTTCCGGCGATGTGGTCAGGCCAATATCCTTTGCTGTATCCATTTTGTGATAGCATATGGAATGAATCTAATTGGCTGAAGACTGGCACCTGTTGGATTGAGTCCTTAGGGGTAGGCTGAAATGGATCATCCACTCAGCATCTTTGGCTGAAAATTCTCCAGAATGGAGCCCAAGTGTTCACGCCATCGTGAATGGCGTCATATTTCACGACACCGCAAGCAGGGCCCGGGTACAATCGATTCTGGCCCCACACAGGGCACTGGAGTGGTTCACGCCGCTCCAGCCTCCTTATGCGGTGCCAAATGGGCGCCGCGCCAACCTGCGCATGCGCGGGGAACTTCTTTAGCGTGTCGGCCCCGAACCAAGGGGCCGGTCGCGCCAGGAAGTAGGCCCGGGGGCGATAGGCCAGCCTGCCGATCAGTGGGCCCTGATCGCGGGCCAGACACCGTCGGAGGCCTCACCCCCGGGGACAGAGCCCCCCACCCCACAGGCCGCCTCCCGACTGTTCCCGCAGAGCTCCCACCGGCAGCGACCAGGGGTGAATGCCGCCGGCGGAATTCTATCATATACGCGCGGCCGCTCAGCCGATCCGTGCCGGAGAATCGGTGTCCCCGCCGATTCCAGCGGCCAGCGCTGCACCAACCGCGTCGGCACAAATGCCGCCGATTCTCCGCACCTCGAAGAATTGCGCGCCAGCATCGGGGCATCGTGGCATGGTTGCAGCGATTCCCCGGCCTGGCGCGGGGCTCGGAGAATCGCCTCCTATACAATTCTATTGTATTCCTATTCCAGTGTTCCAACTTAACTTTTCTATTTGAACATTCAAACTAAAAAATCTAATGTTAGCTATAAAGTCATATTCAATTTGCATTTTTATTTTCAATGATCCCCTTTGCTATTTCCCCCCAATTTATTCTTCACATTATTTCTTTCTGGAAATCTAGTATTTCCATTTTATCTCTTGCTGCAAACCGTGCCACAGTGTTTAATCTAATGATATGACCACTAATGCTTAAAGAAGTAATAGACCAGGATGAACCATGTGCTCATTTATTAGAACAATCAACATTTTGGACAGGGGCCAGCATGGTGACACTGTGGTTAGCACTGCTGCCTCACAGCACCAGGGACCCGGGGTCAATTCCGACCTTGGGTGCCCGTCAGTGTGGAGCTTGCACTTTTTCCCCATGTCTGCATGGATTTCCTCCGGGTTTCCTCCCACATTCCAAAGATGTGCAGGTTTGATGGATTGGCCATGCTAAATTGCCCCATAGTGCCCAAAAGGCTAGGTAGGGTTATGGGGTTAGGGTGGGAACGTGGACTTAAGTAAGATGATCTTTCATAAGATCGCTGGGACCCGATGGGCCGAATGGTCTCCTTCTGCACTGTACGGATTCTATGATTATTTTGGATAGGTTTTTACCTAATCGTAGAATTCCAGAATGTGATATATTTGCTGCATGTTATCCATAGGTCAAACATATTTTGCTCTATCAAGTCTGTTCCCCAGAATTTAAAATCTTGTTGGAAAGTTGTACATATTTCATCCTGATATGCAAAGAAAATTCAATGAAGCTCCAAATTTACTCAAATTTACAACTCACGCTGTATTGCTTTAATTTGTTGTTTTTTTTCAGCATATGTGTTTGTTTATGTAGCAAGTTACTACACTTCAGACTAGTTCATTGCCTGTGAAGAACATTCAGGTGGTTGAAAGGTCATATATCAATACAAATCTTTGTTTTTTTCCCCCATTTTCTCTCCACCTAACTTGATGTTTCAAGAAGAATAGTCAGGTGATTTTTTAAAAATGCCAAAGACCATGCTCATTATAACTGATTTTTAAAAGATCTTTCTTGTCAACAACCTTAGGAATCTAGCTACAATGTGTGGCCAAGTTGCAATCGGATTACATGAAATTATACAGAGTTGAATTTTCCTGACACTGCAAATTTGTGCCAAAGCAAAAAGGATTAGCCCCTAGATACTGATAATTAGCGCTGCATGAGGGATAATGAAAAAGAGGGTTTGAAGAAATTTGAAGGGACTTCAGTGAGAGACCAGAAATTAAAAAAAACACAAATGCAGCTGTTGCTAATTCTGTTCAATGCACTCGTATTTAGCAGCTTGCGACTCTCTGAGGCCTCAAACAGAGGCCAAGTTGGCTTGGGGAACCTCAGACTGATTAACATGCTCAAACTTTTATGAAGTAGCAGAATGTGACATATGATTGAATCTGAGCTGTAGTGTCGTGTCTTCATGTATGTAGGGTGAGATCTGAGGCTTCATTTTCAACACAGGAACCAGGGGTGGGATTCTCCCGTACCGGGCGGGGGGGGGGGGGGGGGGGGGTCCCGGCAGGACGGAGTGGCGCAAACCACTCCGGCGTCGGACCGCCCCAAAGGTGTGGAATCCTCCGCACCTTCAGGGGCTATGCCCACCCCAGAGTGGTTGGCGCCCCGTCGGCCGTCGGTATAGGGGCCTGGCGCCACGCCAACCGGTGCGAAAGGGCCTCCGCCTGCCAGCGCGAGTCGGCGCATGTGCGGGAACGCAGCGTATGCTGGCGTCATACCCACGCATGCGCACATGTAGTCACATCCGCACTGGGAATAGCGCATGACCATGGCCACCGGTGCGGAAGGAATAGAGTGCCCCCACGGCATAGACCCGCCCACGGATCGGTGATCCCCGACTGTGGGCCAGGCCACCGTGGGGGCCGCAAGGGGCCAAATCCCCCCACGACCCCCCCAAGAACCCCGGAGCCCGCCCGCGCCGCCAGGTCCTGCCGGTAAGGGACCAACTCCAATTTACGCCGGCGGGACCGGCATAGAATGGGCGGGACTTCGGCCCATCGCGGACCGGAGAATCCAGGCAGCCCCGGGGCCCCTTAAGTCGCGCCGGACCCCGCCATCCTCCGAGGCGGGCGGTGCGTCTTACGCCACGCTGATTTTTTGGGGGGGTGGGAGAATTGGGAGGACGGCGGGGGCAGGATTCACGTTGACCCCCGACGATTCTTCCCCCCAGCGGGGGGGTCGGAGAATCCCGCCCAACATCACAAAACTGTGGTACAGATAAAGGGCGAAATTCTCCCATCTGGGGACTAACTCCTGTGGCAGCGGCAGGATGTGGAGTGTTTCCTGCTGTGGAGGCCAGGCGGAAAACCAAAACTTCCGGCTATGACCCCACTAATTAAGCAACCAGGTGTTTTGCGCCGTATTCCGTGGCGGGGCAGGCTGCATAGTACACCGCGAGGCTGTGGCGCAGAGATTGGCTCTGCTGCCTCACAGCTACAGGTACCCAGGTTTGATTCCGGCCTTGGGTGACTGTATGGAGATTGTACTTTCTCCCAGTGTCTGCGTGGGTTTCCTCCGGGTGCCCTGGTTTCCCCCCACAGTCCAAAAATGTGCAGATTAGGTGGATTGGCCATGATCAATGTGCGGGGTTATGGGAATAGGGTGGGGGCTGGGCCTAGGTACAGTGCTCTTTCGGAGGGTTGGTGCAGACTCGATGGGCCAAATGGCCTCCTGCACTGTAGGGATTCTATGGATTCTACATCATGCCTGAGTGCCATATTGAAAAGGCTCCCAATATATGCCCTACCATTTAAGAAAGAAGGTGGACCACCTGAGAATAAAGATCAAACTCCGGGAACATCCTGAGGTCGGAAGATGGACCCCCTGAGAAATAGGACGGATCTCCAGGAACATTCTGAGGCTGGAAGAGGGACACCCTCCAGGAATCTGGAAGTCCACTGTGGATTCTCCCGCCACTCGCTGCTGTGGTATGACATTTGTGGTGTCCGGGGTCCGGTATCGCCATTGGCCACCAGAACTCTCAAAGCAGCTCCAGGCACCGTTCAGATGAGACCCAGCATATTCACGCCATGCTGTTCCAAACATGTTTTGTGTGGCATGGTTTCCTGTTGGTGTCATGGAGAATTAGGCATGAGTGCTTGAACCTTCATCTGCATCCTATTAGTGGAATGTAAATGAGTTTCATGCTGGCCTCCAGCAGATTTCCTTCCCTGTCATGGTTGGCACAGTGGAACATACAACTGTAAATTAATGTCGATTTTTTTGGGTCTCCAGCCAAAATCTCCCACCCCCACACCTTGCCAGCCATTGAACTGGCCGTTGGGGGCTTGGGAGAATTCAGGCCAAGAACATAGAACATAGAACAGTACAGCACAGAACAGGCCCTTCGGCCCTCGATGTTGTGCCGAGCAATGATCACCCTACTCAAACCCACGCATCCACCCTATACCCGTAACCCAACAACCCCCCCCCCCCCCCCCCCCCCCCCCCCCCCCTTAACTTTACTTTTTAGGACACTACGGGCAATTTAGCATGGCCAATCCACCTAACCCGCACATCTTTGGACTGTGGGAGGAAACCGGAGCACCCGGAGGAAACCCACGCACACACGGGGAGGACGTGCAGACTCCACACAGACAGTGACCCAGGCGGGAATCAAACCTGGGACCCTGGAGCTGTGAAGCATTTATGCTACCGTGCTGCCCAAGGAATCAGGAAAACAAAAAAGCAGCTGAATAAAATAAATGCAGCAAATAATTCTGAAGACAATCAAGTACAATGGTTTCTAATGCCAAACAAAAGAAACCTGGTTTTGTTGCAGAATAAAATATCAACAGGAGAACCAAGTGCTAGCGAGTCGAGGAATAGGGAGAGAGAGCAGTTGAACATGTGGCTGCAGGGATGGTGCAGGAGGGAGGGTTTCAGCTTCCTGGACAATTGGGGCTCATTCTGGGGTAGGTGGGACCTCTACAAACGGGATGGTCTAGACCTGGACCAGCGGGGTACTAATATCCTCGGGGGCAGGTTTGCTAATGCTCTTCGGGAGGGTTTTAAACTAGTTCAGCAGGGGATTGGGAACCTGAATTGTAGCTCCAGTACACAAGAAGCTGAGAGTAGTGAGGTCATGAGTAAGGTTTCAAAGTTGCAGGAGTGTACCGGCAGGAAGGAAGGTGGTTTAAAGTGTGTCTACTTCAATGCCAGGAGCATCCGGAATAAGGTGGGTGAGCTTGCGGCATGGGTTAGTACCTGGGACTTCGATGTTGTGGCCATTTCGGAGACATGGATAGAGCAGGGCGAGGAATGGTTGTTGCAGGTGCCGGGGTTTAGATATTCCAGTAAGTTCAGGGAAGGTGGTAAGAGAGGGGGACGGATGGCATTGTTATTCAAGGACAGTATTACGGTGGCTGAGAGGACATTTGATGAGGACTCGAATACTGAGGTAGTATGGGCTGAGTTAAGAAACAGGAAAGGAGAGGTCACCCAGTTAGGGCTTTTCTATAGGCCTCCAAAAAATTCCAGAGATGTAGAGGAAAGGATTGCAAAGATGATTCTGGATAGGAGCGAAAGTAACAGGGTAGTTGTTATTGGGGACTTTAACTTTCCAAATATTGATTGGAAACACTATAGTTCGAGTACTTTAGATGGGTCCGTTTTGGTCCAATGTGTGCAGGAGAGTTTCCTGATGCAGTATGTAGATAGGCCAACGAGAGGCGAGGCCGTATTGGATTTGGTAATGGGTAATGAACCAGGACAGGTGTTAGATTTGGAGGTAGGTGAGCACTTTGGTGATAGTGACCACAATTCGATTACGTTTACTTTAGCGATGGAAAGGGATAGGTATATACCGCAGGGCAAGAGTTATATCTGGGGGAAAGGCAATTATGATGCGATGAGGCAAGACTTAGGATGCATCGGCTGGAGAGGAAAACTGCCGGGGATGGGCACAATGGAAATAGAACATAGAACAGTACAGCACAGAACAGGCCCTTCGGCCCTCGATGTTGTGCCGAGCAATGATCACCCTACTTAAACCCACGTAACCCGTATACCCGTAACCCAACAATTAACCTTACACTACGGGCAATTTAGCATGGCCAATCCACCTAACCCGCACATCTGCATGTTCAAGGAACAGCTACTGCGTGTCCTTGATATAGCTCACTGGGGCTGATTTAGCTCACTGGGCTAAATCGCTGGCTTTTAAAGCAGACCAAGGCAGGCCAGCAGCACGGTTCGATTCCCGTACCAGCCTCCCCGAACAGGCGCCGGAATGTGGCAACTAGGGGCTTTTCACAGTAACTTCATTGAAGCCTACTCGTGACAATAAGCGATTTTCATTTCAAGTATGTACTTGTTAGGCAGGGAGGAAGTGGTCGAGCGAGGGAACCATGGGTTACTAAAGCAGTTGAAACACTTGTCAAGAGGAAGAAGGAGGCTTATGTAAAGATGAGACGTGATGGTTCAGTTAGGGCGCTTGAGAGTTACAAGTTAGCTAGGAAGGCTCTAAAGAGAGAGCTAAGAAGAACCAGGCAAGGACATGATAAGTCTTTGGCAGGTAGGATCAAGGATAACCCTAAAGCTTTCTATAGATATGTCAGGAATAAAAGAATGACTAAGGTAAGAGTAGGGCCAGTCTAGGACAGTAGTGGGAAGTTGTGCGTGGATTCCGAGGAGATAGGAGAGGTGCTAAATGTGTATTTTTCGTCTGTATTCACACAGGAAAAAGACAAAGTTGTCAAGGAGAATACTGAGATACAGGCTACTAGACTAGGAGGGCTTGAGGTTCATAAGGAGGAGGTGTTAGCGATTCTGGAAAGTGTGAAAATAGATAAGTCCCCTGGGTCGGATGGGATTTATCCTAGGATTCTCTGGGAAGCTAGGGAGGAGATTGCTGAGCCTTTGGCTTTGACCTTTAAGTCATCTGTGTCTACAGGAATAGTGCCAGAAGACTGGAGGATAGCAAATGTTGTCCCCTTGTTGAAGAAGGGGAGTAGAGTCAAACCCGGTAACTATAGACCAGTGAGCCTTACTTCTGTTGTGGGACAAGTCTTGGAAAGGCTTATAAGAGATAGGATGTATAATCATCTGGAAAGGAATAATTTGATTAGAGATAGTCAACATGGTTTTGTGAAGGGTAGGTCGTGCCTCACAAACCTCATTGAGTTCATAGAATTTTTTAATAGAATTTATTTACAGTGCAGAATGAGGCCATTCGGCCCATCGAGTCTGCACCGGCTCCTGGAAAGAGCACCCTACCCAAGGTTAACACCTCCACCCTATCCCCATAACCCAGTAACCCCACCCAACACCAAGGGCAATCTTGGACACTAAAGGCAATTTATCATGTCCAATCCACCTAACTTGCACATCTTTGGACTGTGGGAGGAAACCGGAGCACCCGGAGGAAACCCACGCACACACGGGGAGGATGTGCAGACTCCACACAGACAGTGACCCAAGCCGGAATCGAACCTGGGACCCTGGCGCTGTGAAGCGATTGTGCTATCCACAATGCTACCGTGCTGCCCTACAATGCTACCATGCTGCCCTTTGAGTTCTTCGAGAAGGTGACCAAACAGGTGGATGAAGGTAAAGCAGTTGATGTGGTGTATATGGATTTCAGTAAAGCGTTTGATAAGGTTCACCATGGTAGGCTATTGCAGAAAATACAGAGGCATGGGATTCAGGGTGATTTAGCAGTTTGGATCAGAAATTGGCTAGCTGATAGAAGACAAAGGGTGGTGGTTGATGGGAAATGTTCTGACTGGTGTCCAGTTACTAGTGGTGTACCACAAGGATCTGTTTTGGGGCCGCTGCTGTTTGTCATTTTTATAAATGACCTGGAGGAGGGCGTAGAAGGATGGGTGAGTAAATTTGCAGGTGACACTAAAGTCGGTGGAGTTGTGGACAGTGCAGAAAGATGTTACAAGTTACAGAGGGACATAGATAAGCTGCAGAACTGGGCTGACAGGTGGCAAATGGAGTTTAATGCAGAAAAGTGTGAGGTGATTAATTTTGGAAGGAATAACAGGAAGACAGAGTACTGGGCTAATGATAAGGTTTTTGGTAGTGTGGACAAGCAGAGAGATCTCGGTGTCCATGTCCATAGATCGCTGAAAGTTGCCACCCAGGTTGAGAGGGTTGTTAAGAAGGCGTACGGTGTGTTAGCTTTTATTGGTAGAGGAATTGAGTTTCGGAGCCCTGAGGTCATGTTGCAGTTGTACAAAACTCTGGTGCGGCCGCATTTGGAATATTGCGTGCACTTCTGGTCACCACATTATAGGAAGGATGTGGAAGCATTAGAAAGGGTACAGAGGAGATTTACAAAGATGTTGCCTGGTATGGAGGGACGATCTTATGAGGAAAGGCTGAAGGACTTGAGGCTGTTTTCGTTAGAGAGAAGAAGGTTAAGAGGTGACTTAATTGAGGCATACAAGATGATCAGAGGATTAGATAGGGTGGACATTGAGAGCCTTTTTCCTCGGATGGTGATGTCCAGCACGAGGGGACATAGATTTAAATTGAGGGGAGATAGATATAGGACAGATGTCAGAGGTAGGTTCTTTACTCAGAGAGTAGTAAGGGCGTAGAATTCCCTGCCTGCAACAGTAGTGGACTCGCCAACACTAAACACATTCAAATGGTCATTGGATAGGCATATGGACGATAAGGGAATAGTGTAGAGGGACTTTAGAGGGGTTTCACAGGACGGCGCCACATCGTGGGCCGAAGGGCCTGTACAGCGCTGTAATGTTCTATGTTCTAACCCAGACTGGAAGATCCAAGTACAGTGTGAGAATTAGAACCAAATGTGAGGAATAGGTTCAGGACATCAACAGAATTCTTGGGTCTGTTAGGAATATGGGTGGGCTGATTCAAAGTTAATGAAAAGTCTTCCAGTGTAGTAAATTACTTGACATTAGTTTCGGCCTGGTCAGCAGTGGAGCCACTGCAATGGTGAACACTGAAGTTGTCCAGTGTGATGATTTCAGTATAAGGACCATGAGATATGATGGATTAGATTTTGTTTGACAACATGTTCAAAAGCTCTAGAGTTCTCAAGGTTCGGAGAAAGATGGAGACATCAGATGATTTACCACGATGAGGGAGGAGTGGTTTTGGCCACAGAAAGTTGAAGCTGGGTGATTTAAGGGGGCTAAAGTAAAGAGTTCATTAGGACTTCAGAGTAAATGTGAACACGTACTCATCCTTTGATTTGGAAAATGAGTGGAAAGGGTCAGAATGAAGTAAGATGAAACCAGAAAGAGGTAATCTTAAATGCTAACTGTGGTTAGGAAACTCTTCTCCTTCATTACTGAGGTATAAGTTAGGAAATCTTGACTAATTTTAAAGTTCAGATGAGTATGACAGAAATTAAAGATACCCATTCACTGAGCATTTATGTAAGCGCATTGGGTTATAATTCTGAGACTGAATTATATTCCAGAATTCCTCATTCACTGAGACTAAGAAAACAATTTACCTTGAAGCCAGCGCCAGTTCTATTTGAGTAGTTCCAAATGTCCCCCACATCTTTAAATTATTCCGAGGTGGATTGTAGTTTAACATTAGGTTGTTGAGAGACATTCATAACTTTCAACATTGACTGCATTCCATATAGAATTTTCCGGAACTGCCTTTTCTTTTTAAATGAACATTCAAAGGCTGCTAACGTGGTTGCCAAAAGTCAGGTGACTTTGGCAATTTCTGTACAGACTACCTCAAGTCTCCGGAAAGTTCCTAATTGAATGACGATGGGTGGAATCTTGTTGAAGTGTTGGGCATCTTGCCGGCCACCTGGAGAGCTGGTGAGACATGCACGCTGTCTCTTTTCAGGAAGGCCTTGTGTCACGGTACCAGACCCCAAATTATATTAGGAAACTGGACGTGAAACCCCAACAATTTTTCAATTTGTAAAACTGTGAGGAAAGGATATTTCGCTCCAGGAGTGATTCCACTGACAAATAGGGATCTTTTATATTAAAACAATCTTTATCATCAACACAGTATTAACCACATTAACATCACGGTAAATAGCTTTTCAGTTAACAGTTAAATATTTCTTAAAATAAAATGAAACGCTTTAACTACTGATTCATAACTTCTCTATCTCCAATTAAGCAAAGCCCATTGTAGGTCAACAGCCATTTATAAATAAAGTTAGCAAACACAGGGATACTTGCTGTACTATTGTGTAGAGATTTCTTGAAAAGACTGCTTGGAGAACGAGAGAGACTCTTTCAAGAACAGCCTGCAGATCCTTTTCTCTTTGTCTGACTAAAAAATCCTGCAGCCAATACTGCTTTCTACAGACTTGGCTCCTTCCATTAATTGCATAATCTCCATCCCACTCAGGTGCCCCATTACCTGCTTGTCTAAGTATAAACACAATGTTACAAATGAGGCCAGCCTAGGCACCCTGTAAAGGCACCTGATATGGGCATTAGACCCTCTGCATGTTCAAATTGTGACCCTCACATTGGTTTTGTGTAAAGTTGGACTGAATGACCATGAAATGGACTTGCAATGGTCAGTTTCAGCAGTGGCTTGGCAGCACACTGGCCCTTAAAGGGACTTCTGGAACTGCCCTGTACTAATCATTTCAGGTTTTCCACTGACATTATTGTGAGAGTCGTGGGAGCATTCCAGCTCCACATTAAATCCAGCGACTGCTGATGGTCACCATCCGCCCCTTCACCACACACCTTCTGATCCTATACTTTACAATGCTAATCATACCTGATGCTTTGTGGTTTCACAGAGCTGCCTCTGGCACACAATTGTCACCGGTAGCTTGATGGTAATAAACAACTGAGGCTTTCGGGCCCATGTCCCGTACAGTTTGGGATACATACAGTTTGCACTCTATTAGGATCGTGCCCGAATTTGGGCCCAAGTTTTTGATGAGAACGTTTGAAATATTGAGCAGTCCTGGCTGCTCTTAAGATCTTGACTGCCGAGTTTTGAAATTTTCACTCAGAATACATATTTAACATGGTTACTGGGTGGTACAGTGTGTTAGAAACTGGGAAGACTGATGGTTAATTGTATTCTGCTGCTTCATCGTTTGTGCTTCAAAACAGATGGTAATTCATAGAACATATAGTGCAGAAGGAGGCCATTCGGTCCATCGAGTCTGCACCGACCCATTTACGCCCTCACTTCCACCCTATCCCCGTAACCCAATAAACCCTCAGAACCTTTTTTGGTCACTAAGGCCAATTTATCATGGCCAATCCACCTGACCTGCACGTCTTTGGACTGTGGGAGGAAACCGGAGCACCCGGAGGAAACCCACGCAGACACGGGGAGAACGTGCAGACTCCGCATAGACAGTGAACCAGCAGGGAATCGAACCTGGGACCCTGGCGCTGTGAAGGCACAGTGCTAATCACTTGTGCTACCGTGCTGCCCTAAGTGGGAGGAGAAGCTTGCAGCCATCTTGTCATGCAAGCCAATGGGTGTTGGGAGGTCAAGTTGTGGCAGGTTGCTCCACTGCCCTAGTGGCCAGAGCTTCGAACAGGTGAGAGGTACATCCAGCTTGCCTCATTCCAGCCAGCTCCTACCTACCAACAGTGGGCAGTTACATTTCAGGATGTAGCCATTCACAGCAGTAATTAAAAATAGCCTCAGCTGCACAGCTGCACACATGAATGGAAGTTCAAAAGACATGTTGCTTATGGATTTGCATCTTAAACGTGTTCAAATGTAATGTAATATTTGATGCTGTTTGTCGCTTGTTGCTCCCAGGCCTCGCTTCTTTTTGTTGCAGTTGTGAATAGAACCCCCCCCCCCATTTAGGTTGTATGCTGTTAACAATTGACTAAAATCTTCTTCTATTCACTTTTTTCTTTGCTCTGTATCGCTGAATCGCTGTGGGCAACAGTGTTAACCACTATGCCACCGTGCTACCTCCTGTTTGTGTGACAAATATCCACATGCACACCCATCACTTGCCTGAATAATGCTTAACAAATAAATGATGGCCAGACTACATGATAGATCATGATACTAATCTGTCGCAGTACTGGGTGAGCCCTCACATTCTGTTAAAATTCAGTTAGGGACCAGCAACTTTTTTTTTAAAATACCATTTTAAAAATTAAATCCAGTTACTAAGTGAGTAAAACCACAAGATTCCAACGTTTTAAATAAAAAGAAGAAAGTTTGCAACACAAGAGTCAAAAAGCAGTCAATACTATTTAACTTATACGCTAACAGCCAGAATTTACATGAAATAAACATGAATTACTGTGGTTGAACACACCACAAACTGGACATTAATAACAGTGCAGCCAAGACCCACAAATCGTGCAGCAACCCACCCAGATGTCAATGACCAATGTGAGTCTCAAAACCTCTTTAAAAGACTGTCTTCCTCCTAAGGGATTTAATCTCATCCTTTTTGAGGAGCTATCATCTGATTTCCCTTAACAGCAGCTCTAACTAATTCAGTCCCCCAACAATGGCTCACCTGCTAGTTGCCCAATCTATTCTCCCGAGACAGTGTCCCATTAGGTTCACAAAGCTGCAGCCCAGCGGCCTCATCACCGGCAGGATCCTAGCTTCATAGCTGCACTGAGCAGAACATCATGGCTCACTGGCTAATCTTTGCCCTAACTGCAAGAAGCAGAAAATGCACTTCAGCTTCACTGAGCTGATAGTGCTCCCCATGTGTGAGCCTCAACCTCCCGAGCAACATGAAATTACCAACCGTGTGCTGCTTCAGGCAGTCTGGACAAATCTGGTGTCCTGTTAAATCTTACAATAGAGTCAGCCCATCTTCCGAAGCTGGGCCCAATGTATCAAACTTGGTACATTCTGTACCTTAAAGGTTACAATCTTCAGTTAACTACAGGTCATCCCAATGGATGCTAACTTGCCATGGCTCCACACCAAAAATAGGCGCCCAGAAAAATCCAAAAATGCAGATTTCCTCACAATAAGAATTGGACAATAAAGCAAGATTTTTTCAGCGGTAGCAGACATCAGCTGTAGGAGAGGACACATGTTGATTAATCTGGACAGAAAAAATAAATAACACTATAAAACAGTCAAGGAATTTTTCAGATACTGAGATTGAAGTATATTATGAGCCAGAGTTGCTGATCCTCAGAAGGGGAGAAATTTATTTGCAGCATTCAGACTTGGGTAATTTGGACGTTCTGAATTCTCCCTCCGTGTTCCCGAGCAGGCGCCGGAGTGTGGCGACTGGGGGCTTTTCACAGTAACTTCATTACAGTGTTAATTTAAGCCCACTTGTGACAATAATGAAGATGATGATTATTATTAGATAGATTCCAGGTGTAAGGTGTTAGTTCTTTCTTTTATTTTGTATTTATTGTTTTTGGTCCATGGATCGTTAATGGAGACATACCTGTAAGTGCAGCAGAGGAAGTAAGGAGCTCAAAGTGTCAAATAGTACATTGTGTTATGAAGTTTTGTATTTTGGGCAGAAGAACCCAGACTTTATGGCACCCAAGATATTGAAGTGGTTTGTTTTGATTGGTTGGCTGGTGGCCAATGGATTGGCCAGGGACAGTATTCTGCCAGTGATTGTTCCTGTCAGGTGAGGATTTTCGGTGAGAACCCGAGAGAAGCCTCATGGTGGAAGCAGCTCTCTGCTCTGCTGCCTATGTCTGAAGTTAAAAGTTTCTAGACCCTGAAAGAAGCTGCTGTCTCTTTCTCTTTCACGAATGCTGGCTGCCTGCTATTTCTGTGAGTCTACAGTAAAAGCCATTACAAGTTGAAAGAAAAGACAATATCCATCTGAAAGCCTAAACTGAAGAAGAAATTAACTGGGAGACGTTCATCTGAAAAAAATACTCCTATTGTTTTTTTGTTCATCATTATTTTACACCTCTCCCTTTCCCATCTGTGGTTGCTTGTCTATGTGTGTGTGTGTGTGTGTCTATAGAGGGTGGGACGAGTTTAAAGGTGGCTGGGAAGGACATTAGAGGCCAGATAGTAGTTAACCAGTTGTATTTGTTGCTTATTTAATTATAGTTAATAATAAAAAGTTAATTATGTTTAAATTTACAAACATGGTGAATGTAGTTATTCGGCAGCCAAAGACCTCGGATATTTTAAAAAGTTAATTTCAACCACGTTACAATTCTGGTTCAAGTGGGACTGGAATTGACTGCACACTGTCCTATGGTGTCGTAACACTGGGGCAGGTAGTATTGTGGGCTATTGCTTATGTGGCCTACTTGCATTCTTCAATGCCTGGCCCTCAGGCCTCCATGTAAACCTGCGTAGCACTACGCAAACAGATTTCCCCCATTAAGTGCGTGTATGGGATTATATTCATTTGTTACTGCATTCTCAATTAAGAATCATATGCAATTCTTAGAGCTAAGTCCTTTGATCTTGCTGAACATAAAATACCATAAAATAGAGAATGCAACATTACATTGAATAGTATGCATTCAATACCAAACTGTTGAACCATATGCGATAGAGAAGCGTGTAGAGTCTCTTTCATGTCGAGGAGATTATGGTGGAGCAATTAAACACTCCAAAGTTATACTTATCTCCTCTGTACAGATGAACCAGGAGTAATTGGAGTTCAAGGACACAATAAATGGCAAGTTGCAAAAGTATTATTTTAAAAAGATCGCTAGCATCATCGCATGCAATGAAATTGACACAGAGAATGTGAGACTGCTGGTGAAAAAAAGAAAATTGGAGATCTCTGGTTTTGCTCATATGTGCTGCACACTTTGGATGCGTGAGGGTGCAGAGACTAGTTGAAGCAACAATAGGGTAGATACAATATCAGTGCGCATTTGCACAATGTAATAGATCAGAATGGAGGCAAATAACTGCAGTTATTTGGCATCGACTTATTGCATTCATTGGAATGACTCCATTAAATTAATTTTAATTCCACTTGGGCAATAGACATGGTCATGGATTCCTCTCATGTGGATCAAGGAATGGGAAATAACAAACAAGTAACCTGTGACACATCTCATCTGTCATATAGCAAGCTTTGAACTACCAAGGGTGGAATTTTCCTGTCGCAATGTATTTTCCGTCATTGGTCGCCAGTGGAATCTTTGAGTCCCGTCCATGTCTCTGGCATTTTGTGTGGTTTGGCTATCCCACCACCAGGGAACACCCCCCCCCCCCCCCCCTCCACCATCAACATTTCTACAGGACGCTGGCATCACTGTATCCAGGTGGTGTTGATTGCTACCAAATCCCTTCAGGTGACGGCATTGCATGATTTTGAGTCCCAGGATTCCAGCATAAAATTATGCATCTTACAGAAAATATTATGGATTTTTCACTCCATTTTTCAGGGGGGGGGGGGGGGTGTTGTGGAATGACAACAGGGGCAGGAAATCCTGCAGGAGGCCCAAAGCAACTTCTTATGCCGGTGGGATTGCCCCGATCAATTGTTCACCACCCCCTCCCCATGATGTAACAGAAATCCTGATCTGCATTTGCATAAATTTAAATATCATTATCAGACCATTATGCTCGATAGTCCTCCCTCTCCCCCTATTGCTTCATTCATGTGGGCACAGAGCTGCACCAACGTGAATCATGACAGGTCCCCCACGACATTCACTAGGTGAGAGCAACCTGCCAGTGAACAGGCAACGCTGAGGAGGGGGTTGTTCTGTGGGGGGGTGTTGCGTGGGTAGGTGTCCATTTCCATGGGGGGGGTGGGAGGGTGCACTAATTTGGTGGATTGGTGGCGGGGCAGCTCAAACAGAGCCCGCCCACCAGCATTACATCGCGGGAGCCGCCCCTTGACTTGTTTTGCACTGTGGCTAAAAATATGATAGAGGAGGCGGCTTTCCACCTCCCCCTCGTTCGCCGCCGTTTTCCCAACTGCTGTGCCATTCTGCCAGAAAATCTGAAAACTCCGCCCACAGAGAGTTTCAGTAATTTGCTTGCAAATGTTAGTTTTTAAAATTCCCAGAGTATATAGAAACTAAACATTCAATGGAAATACCTAATTTCAATGCAGAAATCAACAATCACCGAATGATTTTCAATTTTTAAAAATCAGCAGTGCTTTCTTTTATTGCCCATCGAGATTCAATCATTTTGTATTTCTGAGTTTTTTGAAACAATATTCTTTCATGGGATGTGGGTGCAGCTGGCAAGGCCAACGTTGATTCCCCATCCCTAATTGCCCTTGAACTGAGTGCCTTGCTGGACTCCTCTTTTGATGCAGACTCAATGGGCTGAATGGCCTCCTTCTGCACTGCAGGGTTTCTATGATTCTATTTCAGAGGGCAGTAAGAGTTAACCACATGAAATGGGTCTGGCTATGTAGGCCAGGTCAGGTAAGGATGGTAGATTTCTTTCCCTAAAGAACATGGTGAACCAGATGTGCTTTACAATAATCAATGCTAGTTTCATGCCACCATTACTGAGACCAACTTTCAATCCAGGTTATTAATTTATTGAATTTCAAATTCCACCAGCTGCTATGATAGATCTCAACCAGCGTCCCCAGGGCATTTTCTGAGGCCTCTGGATTTCTTGTCCAATGACATTACCACTACTGTCTCCTCATAAGTAAAGAAAGTCGTTCACTTAGACAATGCTTATCAAATCCTCAAGACGTCTCAAAACATTTACAGCCCTGCAAGGACTCCTGAGGTGTAGTCACTGCTGTAATGTGGAAAGCATGACAGGGAATTAGTACACAACTGTTCTGTGCTGTACTGTTCTATGTTCTAACTGTTTGAATGAGCTTTCACTTACTCTATGAGTGACTTGGAGATAGTCAGTAGTTAGTTTCTCTTGCACTAATAATTTAAAACTATTTATGTCCAAGACCTCACGTAAGCACATTGTTCTCTGGACACAGAGGTCGGGATTCTCCGCCACCGGGATTCTCCGTTATACCGGCGCCAGGGGTTTCCCGATGGCGTGGGGCTGCCCTACAATGGGAAACCCCATTGACCGGCTGGCGAAACAGAGAATCCTGCTGGCCGGTTGGGGCAGAAATGTGGTGCGGCGGGGCGGAGAATCCTGCCCTGAGGGTGGGATTCTCTGTCCATTAATGGCAGCAGGATTCTCCAGTCCTGCTGCAATGAATAGGAGATTTGGCTGAGTGGCAAATTCTCTGACCTCGCTCGCAGTGGTAGCGAGCGGACTCGTAACGGAGAACCAGGCCAGACTGTTCTGGGCCTAGTTCTCTTGGAGTCTCTTGGTCATCTGACTCTGATGTCATGCTTAAATCATTGTTAACATCATTACCTAATTGCCATAAGCAGAACTGTTACATTATTTTGCTACGATAGTTAACATTACATTCCCACTGTCTGTTAGCCTTATGCACTGTTTACAGTTTCCATTCAACTCCCATCGACCCTCACTCCAAGTCACATTATGTCAATCCCCAACAATGCTCTCACTCGATTGGAGGTCATGTAGGATGTATGGGGAGCAGACCCGATGGGCCGAATGGCCTAATTCTGCTCCTATATCTTATGAACTTTTAAAAAAAAAAATTTTATTCAAAATTTCACATTTTCACAAAAAAGAAAACAATAACAGAAAATTCTAAGAACAAAAAAAAACCAGAACCCCCCCCCGCCGTAAATACAAAAGAGAAACCATAAATTAACGCCCGTCATTGGCAAAAAACAGATATTCAACCCAAAACAAATACAAAGAGACAAACCCCCCCCCCCCCCCCCCCCCCCCCCCCCCCCCCCCCCCCCCCCCCCCCCCCCCTTCGCGCCCCCCCCCCCCCCCCCCCCCCCCCCACCTCTGGGTTGCTGCTGCTGACCTTTTGTTTTTACCGTTCTGCCAGGAGATCTAGGAATGGTTGCCATCTCCTGAAAAACCCCTGCACTGACCCCCTTAGGGCAAATTTCACCCTCTCCAATTTAATGAACCCCGCCATATCGTTGACCCAGGCCTCCACGCTCGAGGGTCTCGCATCCTTCCACTGAAGAAGAATCCTCCGCCGGGCTACTAGGGACGCAAAGACCAGAACACCGGCCTCTTTCGCCTCCTGCACTCCCGGCTCCACTGCAACCCCAAATATTGCGAGTCCCCAGCCTGGATTGACCCTGGATCCTACCACCCTCGATATCGTCCTTGCTACACCCTTCCAAAATTCCCCCAGCGCTGGGTATGCCCAGAACATGTGGACATGGTTTGCTGGGCTCCCTGAGCACCTAATACACCTGTCCTCGGTCCCAAAAAACCGGCTAATCCCGGTCATATGAGCCCTATGCAGTACCTTAAACTGTATGAGGCTAAGCCTTGCACATGAAGAGGGGGAGTTCACCCTTTCTAGGGCATCCGCCCACGTCCCTCCTCAATCTCCTCACCCAGCTCCTCCTCCCATTTATCTTTCAGCTCCTCCACCGAGGCCTCGTCTACCTCCTGCATCACCTGGTACACTTCCGAGATCCTCCCCTCTCCAATCCATACGCCCGAGAGCACCCTGTCCTGGACCCCACGCGACGGCAGCAGGGGGAACCCCGCCACCTGCCGCCTGACAAACGCCCTTACTTGCATGTACCTAAAGGTGTTCCCCGGGGGGAGCCTGAACTTCCCTTCCAGCTCACCCAGGCTTGCAAACATCCCGTCTATGAACAGGTCCCCCAGCCTCCTGACTCCTGCCCTGTGCCAACTCAGGAACCCACCATCAATTCTCCCCGGAACAAACCGGTGGTTACCCCGTATCGGGGACCCCATCGAGGCCCCCACCTCCCCCCTGTGCCGCCTCCATTGCCCCCAAATCTTGAGGGTAGCTGCCACAGCCGGGCTCGTGGTATACCTCGTCGGAGGGAGAGGCAGTGGCGCCGTTGCAAGAGCTTCCAGGCTCGTACCCACACAGGATGCCATCTCCAGCCTCTTCCATGCCGCCCCCTCCCCGTCCATTACCCACTTACGCACCATCGCTGCGTTGGCAGCCCAATAATACCCACAGAGGTTGGGCAACATATCTTATGAACTATTATTATATCCTTGAAAGGTAAACATATTGGTGGAGTGGGATAGCAGCTTTTCATGATAGTTGGCTCCTGGGCTGTGATACTTGTGATGACCTGTATGTAACAGCAGTGAAAACCAATCAGGGAAAAATTGATTCAAGACAGAAACCTTCAGGACTCAAATGATCACAATCCCTTGAAAAGGAAGTCAATGCAATGAAATCCTTTCTGTAATCTTCTACATTGCACATTGAGCCATGAATGAAAATGGTAGATGAAGATAAGAATGAAGAGCATCCTGAAGACACTGCAGGATATGAGGAAAGGAAGATTTCTCTGTTACTCTTAGGCTGGGAATTCCACTTTTTGTAGGTGGTGGTATCATTTCAACACTTGGTTCAGTGTGAGGCTGCTCTGTAGCAGACAATGGGCTCTCAGGGTCAGCATGAGATAGTAGGATTGCACCATCAGCATAATGGAATAAACCTCCAGACAGGATCTCTTGAAAGTTTCTTGGTTGAAACCCGCACGTTCAATAACTTCTTCTTGGGGAGGGGGAAGGGGGGGGGGGGGGGGGGGGTGGTTCGGTGGGAGGGAGAATTGTGTACATGGGTTTGTTGGATGTGGTGGGTGTTATCTCTTTCCTTTTTGTTGTTTGCTTTTTTGTTTTTGTTTGTAGTTGCTGGGGGGTGGGGGGTTGGTCATTGTTCTTTGGTTTTTACTATGGTTGTTTTGTTAATATTGTTTTGTTGTTTATATTTTGTGAAAATCTTAATAAAAATTATTTAAAAAAATAAAATAAATAACTTCTTCTTGGAGCTGGAGTCACTATTAAGGCCCCTTTTTGGACATTGGGGTCTTCTCGACTTCCTAACTCGTCAGGACATCATCAGCTACGGTCCCGGTCGTGTATAAAAAAGTACTGACCAAGTGTTTTTGTGCATTCTCTTGTAAGCCCGTAGCTGTTCAGTACCTTTTGAACTTTTGCCTCCAAATTTCCTATTGTTGTCCTTACTGCGGTCACGTGGTTTGTTAGAAGGACTGTGGAATAGTAGTGACTACCAATATTGTGAGTAGTTCACTGTCCCTCAACAGGCTGTTTGATTTTGTTCTTCTTCATTGAAAAGTTGAGCTGGTTCAAGGTCGTCACCCATGAGTTAAAATCATGCAGTCTAAATTTCTTAAACTGTAACCTCCAGGGCTGCCAACATGTTTGATGAGTGGTACTCTATGAGTGACCGAGAGATAGTCAGTATTTAGATTTGATTGAACTATTTATGTCGAAGTATTTGCATCCAAGACCTCATGGTAAACAAGTTGTTCTCTGGACACAGACTTTTCTGTGTCCTGTTCGTTTGGAGCCACTTGGTCTACTGACCCTGATATCATGCTTCATCATCATCGACATCGTTGTTTCATCAACACAACCAATACCAACAGTCCCACAAACAGCAATGAGATAATGACCAGATAATTTGTTTCAGAGATGTTGGTTAATGAGTAGTTCCTTATTGGAAACTTATCTACCAACTTTCCAAGCATTTTCAACTGTGATTTTTTTGTTTCATCAATCTGAAGTTTGAGCACATTGATTGCAATAAATGTGCATATCAACATGTATGATGCCTGAGGAATGACACAGCAATGTGATGGACAAAAACTTGCTGGACACAGAGAGGTAGGTAGATATGTGTAATTAATTACATGTACTTACAGTGATTCTATCTCTACTAAAAACTCACAGGAAACAAAGTTAACCATGGTTGACCAGTTGTACTGTTACCTGTGTTGGAAGGATTATGTGTATTTAAATTCAAGCTTTGTTTGTGCGAGTGAATGTAACACTCAGTTGTTTTTACAGGTCACAATGACAGCGAATAATCTGAGTAGGCTGTTGAACCTTTGTAATTATGGTGATATATTTGTCCCTCAAGAATGGAATGAATTTAACATGTCAGAACTTGGCATATCAATGTGCTTTTGGGAGGTAAAGTAATGGCAAAAATAACAGCTGAAATAAAACATGAAGTGTGCTGTTGGCAAAATGCTGTCCAAATGAATTGCAAAGATGCTGAATATTCTCTGCGTTGTGGTGCAATCCCGACACTCCGATACGTTGCCCTTTAAATGAACTGAAAGGAAGACTGAGAAAATCTGTCTCGCAGAGGCTTGTAGTGAAATAGTACGACTGTAATCCTCTCAGGATTACATACCTTTATCTTTCCTCTCTATTAAAATCTCTCCGTGACAAATTCTTTAGGACCAAGCATGACGCACCCTTAGCAGGGATTTCAACTGGAAATGAGGGGATGAGTAATATCAGTCAAATTAAAGGTTAATTGGAGCCAGGAATCTAATACTAATCTGCTGATTTACCTCTGGAGACTGCATCAGCCTTTAGTAGAGAAACCACTGAGATCACAATGTGATACCAGGGAGAAATAAAGTGAGATATTAAGCTCCCCTGCCTCACACTTTGCTCATGTGATTTGAGCTTGTTGAATTTGTGATGCTGTTCGGGATTTCTCAAGAAGTTTTATGAGACAATTTTCTTCACTGCCTTTCTTTTTTAGTCATTCAAGTCTACGGATTTGACGGGGAGGAGATTTTTTTTAAACCTCTTTTCGCTAGTGGTTGCAGTGTACTCCAAAATGATACAAGTGAAGCCGCTGGCAAACAGCGGGTCCCTGAAGCCTGCAGTAGAGTAGCTGTCACCAGCTGCATAAACCTGCCCAAGAAATTTTCTTGAGCTGCACAGAGCAAAATCCACTTCACTGGAAATGTAGGAATTGCAATATTGTGTTTATGCTGCTCCGGGTGCTCCAGTTTCCTCCTGCAGTCCAAAGATATGCAGATTCAGTGGATTGGCCACGCTAAATTTCCCCTTAACTGGAAAAAATTAATTGGGTACTCTAAACTAATTTAAAAAAAGTGGGGTGCTAATTCCAAGGGCCAGTGCAGACTCGAATGGCCAAATGGCCTCCTTCTGCACTGTAAATTCTATGATTCCATGATTCTAAATGGTGTCTCGGTTCAAATTGACATTTTTTTAAAAAAATTTTAAATTTAGATTAGCCAATTATTTTTTCCAATTAAGGGGCAATTTAGCGTGGCCAATCCACCTACTCTGCACATTTTTGGGTTGTGGGGGCAAAACCCACGCAGACACGGGGAGAACGTGCAAACTCCACACGGACAGTGACCCAGAGCCGGGATCGAACCTGGAACCTCAGCGCCGTGAGCCGGTTGTGCTAACCACTAGGCCACCGTGCTGCCCTGAAATTGACATTTATGGCCATAAAATATTTTCTGTGTATCCTTTGTTGGTTGCAAATAAATCAATTTTAGTTCCGAATTCATGATTGCATTTCTCATATTGTTTAGTTGAGAATATTTGTAATTGCATTTTCACCACATTTTAGGAAAGGTGTGAGACTCCTTGAGACCATGCAAAGGTGATTTACTAGGATGGTTCCAGTGAAGAAGGGTTTTAGCTACAAGGCTAGTTTGGAGAAGCTGAGATTGATCTTTTTGGATTAACGGGAATTGAGGGCCGATTTGTTAGAGGTGTTCAAGATCATGACGGCTATAGATCTTTTAGGCAAAGAGAAGGGTTCCCATTATCTGCCGTTATAAGGCAAAGGGAACACGGATAATAGATTTGATGGGCTGAATGGCCTCTTTTATGCTGTAATTAATCTATGACATGTTAGTTTCACATTTTTGTGCCTTAATTTTAAAATTCTCACCCTTGTTTTCAAATCCCTCCAAAATCTCAACCCTGCTCTCCGAAATCTTCTGTAGCTCCCAAATTTTGGTCTTGATTTTAATCGCTCCATCACTGTTGGCTATATCTTCTGTTCCAAGGCACTAAACTCTGGAATTTCCTTCCTGAAAACCTCCACCTCTCTACCTCACTTTCCTTCTTAAGATGTTCCTTAAAATCTTACTCTTTGACTAAGTTTCTTGTCCCAACGTATCCTTACGTAGCTCAGTGTCAGATTTTGCTCAACAACGGGCGGGATTTTCCCAATGGAAGACTAAGTGCCGACGCTGGAGTGCAAACCGGAGTGTTTCACTCCGGCGTCGGAGGCCGCTCCTCGCTCCCTATTCTCCCACCGGTGGGCTAGGAGCGGCGCCACGTCATTTTTGCGCGCCGGGCCTTGGCGCCACGTAAAAGCGCCCCGCAAGACATGTCGGAGTGATCTTGCGGGGTGGCAGAGGAAAGGAGTGCATCTCTCAGAGAGGCCGGCCCGCCGATCGGTGGGCACCAATCGTGGGCCAGACCCCTTTTGAGCGCCCCCCCGGTGCTCGATTCCACCCCCCCCCACAGGCCACTCCTGCAGTGCTGTTCACACCGGCAGTGACCAGGTGTGGTTGGTGCCTGCGTGAACACGTCGTATTGGGCAGGCCGCTCGGCCTGTCCGTGCCGGAGAGTAACGGCGAGCGGCGATTCTCCGAGAGGCCTGCGTAAATCTCGGCGCGCTGGTTTGGGGGGGGGGTGGGGTGGGAGAATCGCGTGTGGGAGCCAGGGCTGCATGGCAGGACTCTCCCTGTGCCCCCGCGATTCTCCCACGCAGCGTGGGGGGGGGGGGGGGGGGGGGGGAATTGCTCCCAACATTCCTGTGAAGTGCTAAGGGATGATTTTATTGCAATGAAGATGCTATGTAAATTTTTAACTACAAAATACGATGCGTGTGAGTTTTGTGGATGGTCATGCTGATATTATGAGCGGGATTCTCCGCCCTCCCAGCCACATGTTTCTCGGTGGTGGGAGGCAGCCCGTTGTTCTTTGGAACCGAGATTCTCTGCTCCTGTCGCTGTCAATGGGATTTCCCATTGAAGCCATCCCATGCCGCCGGGAAACCTGTATGTTAGGGGGAGGGGTGCACTGCAGGTAAGACCAGTGTACCTCCACCGCCAGCGAATGGCCAGAAAATTCCACCTGTATCTTCCCACCAGTGGTGGTGCTGTCGATCATCCCTGGTTGCTCAGCTTGAATTATAGAGAAATTCTTATTCTCCAACCAAAGCTGTTTCTCAAATTGCACTACATTTTTCTTTTTGATTACCAGTAATATATTTTTTTCATTCTTTTACTTATTTTTTTATAAATTTAGAGTACCCAATTCATTTCTTTCAATTAAGGGGCAATTTAGCATAGCCAATCCACCTAGCTCGCATATTTTTGGGTTGTGGGGGCAAACTCACGCAAACACGGGGAGAATGTGCAAACTCCACACAGACAGTTACCCAGAGCTGGGATCGAACCTGGGACCTCGGTGCCGTGAGGCTACAGTGCTATCCCACTGCGCCACCAGGCTGCCCTTCATTCTTTTACAGGATGTGGCCATTGCTCCCTGGGCCAGTATTTGTTGCCCATTCTGAATTGGCATTGAGAAGGTGGTGATAAGCAGGTTACTTGAACTGCTGCAGTCCATGTGGTGTAGGCACAACAATATTAGTAATATACAGAAAGAATGCATGAGTATCAACTCGGGACTAAATTAATTAGGCACACCCTGTCGAATTACCACAACCTTCTTATCCCCACTTCCCTTCAGTCTTTCCTTTGTGCAACTCCATGGGAGATCCACTAATGATGCTCACACATTTAAAATAGATATTACATTAACTCCTGCAAGGCAAAATCATAAATGTTACGATCGTGAAGTTGAATTATTATTTCTGAATAAACTTCTATATGCAGAATTGTTTTCTTCCCGGTATAGTCCTGCCAACTCTAGGGGCTGACTGAGCTCCATGTAAGTACCGACAACTTCAATCGCATGAACATTTCCACTCTTAGATATCTAACCAACAGTAATGGATTTGAATAACTGTCAGCTAAATTCAAAAGGAGCTTCCAGTAATACATGTAACTTAATAAATCACACTGCATTATCCTTGCATTATATGGATTAGTTCCTCCTTCATGCCTGTAGACTGGGGGCTAATCTTTGCAGCATTTATTTTGAGTTAATTAACAGGTTTCATTTTGAATGCAGCTAGCTTTAAAGTATATTAGTATTGAAGCTGTATTAGATGGACTGCAGTAAAAAATAAAGCCAGGCAAAGATGCCCAATAATTGCTATGGTGGGCAAAATTGCTTCCAATAGCAGAAGGTTAGGATGAGGTGGTGGGATATTTACTCAGAGCAAAAGGATTTGGACAATTGTGATCGAGTGAATTTAATGTTGGGAGCAACAAGTCCAGTAAACAGTGCGAGCCACATTATCATTGTTTCACATGTTCTAGGTGCTACCGTACACCAGTGGCAAAGTGATTATTACCATTGGCTGGGATGTTCCAGGCCAGCTCATGGTGGGAACTGTCACAGGCGGGAAGGGAAAATTTGGAAGGCCAGGCAGAAGTCCATTGATTTTTGGCGGCTCCGGAAAGTGCTGCAGGCCAGAAAACCCTGGCCATTGAGTTCATGATTATGGGACAGAACACGAGAAACAATACCGACGTACGGTTTGCAATGATGGTCTTCAGTATTAATGACTGCTGACTTTATACCAGATCGGAGTGGGCCTTAAAATTGACCCTGATTCACCTGGTAGTATCAATAAAAGAGGACAAAAAACGTTGCAAGGGAGAAAACAGCGCCCTTCCAGCCAAAGTTTTTGTCTGAGGTTGAATTCTTTGTCTGTTACTGAAAGGTAAAAGCCTGAGGAGATTTATGCTTAGCAGACAAGTTCGAACTGTCCCAGCTGAGGAGCTGCAGCGATTCACAATTTAATTATATAATTTCCACTGCATTACCAATAGCTGTGGAGGTGACAGCAGCTAATAGCTTCAATGCCATACGCTCCTTCCAGGCACCTTTTCAGAGATTATACAATGATCAGTCCGTCAACCAGGTCACATTACAAACAGCAGACTTTCTTGTATGGTGAACAGATTATTGCACAAGGATCTCTCGAACTGAACGCCTGCAAATGGAAGCACAATAGTTAAGTGCCATCGTTCATTCACTCTTTCACACATCTGATTCTCCCACTGAGACTGTAGGGTTGGCTTGAGAGCAGCGGTGGCAAGTGCCTCCAGAGGTTGTCGAAACGTCCCTTACCCCCATCCTCACAGCCGCTCTGAACACAGAAATAACCAGGCACAGACATCTATTCTTACGAGTATTGCCTGTACCTTTGAGATGTTAAAAATTTGTTTCTGATGTGTTGAAAAGCAGACTGGTACATTTCAACATGCTCCTGGGAAGGTACGCCAAATGTCTGAACAGCGTGTGTAAAACAAAACACTGGCATTCTGAGCAGAATCACAGTTGATTCCCAGATAATAGACAGCCTGCCTTTTCCATAGAGACTGGTGAGTCAAACAGTGAGAAATAACTTAATCTAGGAACACTTCTACAATTGAAATGTCTTGCTACCCTTGGTGCATAAGTCAACTGGTTTAGAAGCATCAAGTTATTTTTGAACCCCAGTGTTTGAGGTGAAATGTTTACAAGGATTCAGGGGACAGAATTTCCTCAAGGTGGTGGCATTTTAAATTTTGGTAATAATTTAATATTTCCTCCTTGAAGGCCTTTTGTTTCTGTGTTCTCACATTAGCTGTAGGTTGTTTAATGCAGTGATGGAATTCCACAGGATATGAGGAGACTGCATAACATTAATGCTGAGCGCTTCTAACTTGAGCATTCCTAAAATGGTCAATGTGCCAAAGCTCAAGGATGAAAATGATGGGCTCCAGCTTTGTTTGTTGAGTGTGATGAATATAAGTAAGGGTCATACTTTGTATTTTTGCAGCAATATTATTAAAACCTCAGTAAAAATGCTTACAGACATTTCTGCTAGAGCAGTGATTATAAGTGAGGTAATCAAATCTCCTCTCCCCAGCATTCTCCTAGCAAACGTCCAAGGAACCAAAACCAAGCTGGACGAGCTTAACGCGAGACGTGCCTCTCAGAGGGAAGTGCTGTGTGCTCTGTTTCAGGGACGATGGCTCATTCCTGCTTCTCTGGAGTGTGCCGTATGCCTGAGGGCTTCTCAATTCACTGGATGAACCACATGAAGCCCTCGGGCAAGGCGAAGCATGGAGGAGTTTGCCTCCTCATCAACACCTCCTGGTGCCCAGACGTGGCGACCCCGGCGAACTACTGCTTCCCGGTACTGGAATACCTGACTGTGAAGTGCCATCCATACTACCTTCCACGGGATTTAACCTCTGCCATCAGAGGTCTGCGTTCCACCCCAGGCGGAATGAAGAAGGTGCTTGATGAATTGTAAACTGCTTTAAACAACCTGGAAATGGAATACATGGAGGCCTTGTTCATCATGGCTGAGGACTTCAACCAGGCCACCCTCGAGTGTCCTGCCAAAATTCCACCAACACATGCCCCACCAGGGGACTTAACAGCCTTGACCACTGCTACATAAGGGCGCCTACCGCTCCATCCCCCATCCACATTTCGGAAGATCAGACAAGATGGTCCTCCTTCTCCCGGCATACAGGCAGAAACTTAAGCGGGAGGATCCTGTTAAGAAGGTCGTGCAATGCTAGTCCGAGACAACGGAAGAGTTCCTACACGATTGCTTGGAGTCAGTCGACTGGTCCATATTCAAGAAATCGGCGCCCACGTAGAT
Organism: Scyliorhinus canicula; assembly: GCF_902713615.1. Classification (NCBI taxonomy): domain Eukaryota; kingdom Metazoa; phylum Chordata; class Chondrichthyes; order Carcharhiniformes; family Scyliorhinidae; genus Scyliorhinus; species Scyliorhinus canicula. The sequence goes on from NC_052157.1 coordinate 34,613,628, forward strand.
GGGTATGCCGCTGCTGTCACTGACTCCTTCAGTAAGTGTGTCGAGGACTGCGTGCCATAGAAGGTAGTACGTCTGTTTACCAACCGGAAACCATGGTTTAACGGGGAAATCCACTCCCTACTGAAGTTGAGGTCTGAGCCATTCAAGACGGATGACCCTGACCTATACAAGAAATCTAGGTACGACCTCAGCACAGCCATCAGGGATGCCAAGAGAAAATACCAGACTAAGTTAGAGTTCCAACTTAATGACACAAACCCTCGTCATTTGTGGCATGTCTTAAAAAATATAACGGACTGCAAAGCAAATCCGAGTAGAATCTCCGGCAATAGGATACCCACTCCAATGAACTCAATGCATTCTATGCTCGTTTTGAGCAGGAATCCAATGAACCAACGTCACCTGCCCCAATAGCCTTGGACACACCCATACCTACTGTCACAGTCTCAGAAGTTAGATCGGCCTTCTCGAAAGGCAACCCACGGAAAGCAACAGGTCCTGATGGTGTCCCTGGCCATGCACTCAGATCCTGCACAGACTAACTGGCGGGTGTGTTCTCGGACATCGTTAACCTCTCCCTACTCCGCTCTGAGGTTCCCACCTACGTTAAGAAGACCACTATCATATTGGTACCAAAGAACAACCAGGCAACATGCCTCAATGACTACAGACTTGTGGCCCTGCCATCTATTATTACGAAGTGCTTCAAGAGGTTAATCTTGAGATACATCAACTCCAACCTTCCAGATTGCTTTGATCCACTGCAATTTGTCGCCACAACCGGTCCACAATAGATGTCATCTCCTTGGCCCTACACTCATCCCTGGAGCATCTCGATAACAAGAAGACATATGTCAGACTCCTGTTTGTTATATTACTATTTTGTAATATATATATTACTCTTTTTGTCCAGCTGAGTTGTTGAAATATAGACATAGTCTTCCAAGGATGAAAGAACAATTTAATGAGTAATATTAAATAAACTAGTGAATTCTTTTTCTTCAATACAAAACTAGTAAACAAACAAATAACTATCGATTGACCTATTAATTAAGAATATGCTATGTACTAAAATCTATAACTTCTCTCTCTAGCAGTTTCCCGTCTGTGCTCTCCACACTCCTAACTCACTTTCCTCTAGGAGGGAGCGGGAAAACCTTTTTATATGTTTTGATAGTGTGGCCATCAAGTGTTCATTTGCCTGTACTTGCTTAACATTACTTGATCATGTATTACTACATACAGAGATCACTACATCCCCCTTTTTTAAAACGCTTTTCTTGTGAGCACAAACGAAAATTGTATATTAGAAATGTAGTGGTTTAGCATAGTACAGCAAATACTTGAAACACTTTAAAGTTCATAGATTGAGTGTATGCGGTTTGTGTCTACTTCTTGTAGATCTTCTTAATTTCAACGGTGAGGTAGAAGTTTTAATGCTCTTGCTCTCTGGTGGAATAGAATGTTGTTTGTTGCACGTTTTACTATGGGCGTAAAACGCGTTTATTGGAGTGTATTAACACGCCTCCGAGTTCGACGTGTGCTTAACACTGCTAGGCTCTGTTCTATGTAATTATTTAAGCTCTGGAGTCGCCAGCTGCCGTATAGGCAACGTCACAAGTATTCCAAGGTCAAATTCAAAGTAATAAAGACGATACACCGATTAGTCAAGTTCAAACGATCAATATTTATTATACAGTTAATAATAAATACTCATGCACACACACTAAGAGACTAAGCTACAACTAAACATAAGCAAACAGAATACTTATCTAACAGGAACAGGCAAGGTCAGAGAACGAGGCCTTCGTCCTGGTTTTGTCTGCAGCCTTCAGCAAGCGTTCTGGCACTTGGGAGTCTAGCGGGCTTGGATCGCGTAGCGAGCGTTGAACTTACGGTTTCGGCGGCTGGTGCTCAACGGCTGGAGTCAGGATACCAGGTGTCAGTCGAGGCCGGAGCACAGGTTTAACAGACCGGACAACACGAGGTCCCTATCTTTTATAGGGGTTCCGTTGTCCTTCCCTCTTCTCGGGCGGGCTCTACCTATTGGATCAATTCCTTATCGATACTGGATTAATTCCCCAATGCGAGGGGGTCTCCGTGATGGAGGGGGCGTTTCTTATGTCCTTTTGTTCGGAGGTTTCTGGTGCCTCGATGTCTGGGTCTTGATTGGAATGTGTCCATTCAGAACCAAATGTATCTATTGTGTGGGTGTTCAAGTCTGATGGCCTCATTAGCATGCAAAGCGTTTTGCCATTTGCACCTAGCTAAGGTCTCTTCACCTGAGCCCAAACTGGTTTCTGCTGCTGCAGAATGCAAACTGCTCTTTGCAGACTGCTGTTCTGGCTGAACTGTCTGTTTCTCAGCAGCCTTCCATTTTAGTTTGGCTCAGTGTCCATTTTGCGTGGCCAGCATGGCTACATTCCCTCCTTGTGATCCTCACAATCATACTATTGTGAAGGATCACCTATGTACTTTGCCTCCTTGTGTTCTGACCTCTTGCCAGTTCCTGTTCTACTCTGTTCTAAACTATGGGAAGAAGAGAAAAAAAATTTTAACTAACATTTCTACTTGGCCCTATGTCAAAGGGACATGCATTACTACAATTGGGAACCTCTACCTATCACTATTAACCTTAACCTTAACTTAAACATTTAATCACTCTAAAATCTTAACCATTCACACCACAACATAACACTTCCCAACTCGGCAGTCGAGTATGGAACAATATAATACATGGCTGAATTTTATTTACAGAGTGTTGTAATCAGTGAGGGGTTGAGGGGTTTGGTGGAATCCGAAGATGGGGGATTGCACTCTATAGATGGGTGAGGTGCTGGAACGAGAGGCTCTCCTCTTCCATTTCCTCAACCTGAGGGTCTGCACTAGGATGGTGAGGATCGCAATCACCAACAGTGATTCGATTATGTAGGACATGGAGTACCACGTCATGAATTTAGTACACCAGGTCTGAACCTCGCTGATCAGAGCTGAGCACTGGGGGTTTGCTGTACTAGAAACATTTACGGTGGGGGTTGTGGGGGAAACGTGTCTTGTTTCCACACATATACATATGACATTAAATAGTAATAAGTGGGCTTCCATCATTTTGCTGTTCTTCTTCTTTCTCTTCCTTCTTCCTCCGGTATTGACAATCCTGGCTTCGACCTCTGTCTCGTCCTTTGAAACCTTTGGGATCAAGCACAGTATCTGTCAATACACAGTTTAAGACCTTTACTTGTTAGTGCATCTGTCTTTCAAAACCCAATTGACCCTTTAAAATGACTGGCTAAGTCACACCCTGTGACTCCCCTCATTTTTTTTTTCAAAAAGCGAATTTAAAGACCAGCATACACCTAACAATCCTTCCTTCTGCGAGCCGTCTCGCAGGCTTTGCTGATTTACCATCCGAATGTTTCCGGATGTAAATAGCATGTGGGATGGCGGCCGAAGGGCTACCTAACCTAAAATGAAAACAAATTTGGAAAGAAACATCCGAATGAGTTGCGTATGGGCCGCTACGGGTACGAGTTGGATGGGATCCCCGGGTAGGGCGTGCTGTGCCATACCCGAGCTTGGCTGACCAAGGGTTGGTTCTCAGACAGGGCGGGTCCTCAGTGCCGTTTGTCCACTGCCTGAGTAACCTGGAGAAAACGGGTACGAATGTGTTAACCATGACTTGCAGCCTCTATTTCGCCGAATAGAGGGGCACCTAAAAAACCAAGGGAGCCAAGATGCTCCAACTGAGGACATCACTGAAGTTCTCAGAGATATCTGCAGATAAACTATTTGGCGTGTGGCCTTACAACTTTGGAAAGGATCTCCAATCAAACCGAAGTTCTCAAAAGTTTCGGCAGACAAGCTAACGTGTATGTGAGGTGGTCACAATCTTTTCAGCTGAAAAGAAGATGTCCATCCTCCAACTGAAACATTTACATTCCTGAAAACAAACAAACATAAAACGAAGACAAACATACGTGCAGGTTCCATCAGAAAGGACATCGTTTCCCTCAAACGATTCCTATCTTACATCATCTGGACACCTCACTTTGATTCTGCCTCTGTGAACAGGGTCACAAAGGGGTTGCCGTGTCGGGAGTCAGACACCGTGTCGTCCTGCTCTCCCGGATCCCACACCCTTGTGTGGATCAGGCATGCTATTTTGGAGTTGTGTGACCGGGGGTCACTCTCGTCATTGCGGACAAGTCTGTAGGAATTGTCCCTGTGCCATTGTGTGGCGTCGAGTGTGTTGTCGGGGTAGTCGGGGTCTGGTGGTGGTTCGGGGTTTTTGAGGTAAGTGACTTCCATGGGGTCACTGGAGTCGGGGTCGTAGGTGGTGCAGTGTGGGCTGTATGGCTGTGTGGTGTCGCTGTCTTCAGAGTCAGTGTCTGTCCTACTGTCTCTGCTGTGGCAGCTTGTGGGCGTGTCGGGGCGTGGTCTGTTGTGGTCTGTGGGCGGAGTCGTGGGCGAGTCCGTTGATGTACTGGTCTGTGAGGGGGATGGTGGAAAAGTGTCTCTGGTGGGCGGGGTGAAGTGTTCTGCTGCGTCTAGCAGGACATGGTGGGCATGGTTGGCCTGTGTTCCATAAGCCTTTAACTGGTTTATATGGAACCACGCGGTCTTCCCATTAGGATACTTTATCCTGTAAACGGAGGGGCTAATTTTGTCCGAAATTGAGTAGGGACCGGAATATTTTGGAGCCAAAAAACTGCTGGGGTTATAAACAGATAACATTACCTGTTGCCCAACCTGGAATTCTGTGGTGTGTACGGTCTTATTGAAACAGGCAGTCCGTTGCTGTCGGCGTTTCCCTAGCTGGGCTGCGGCTGCGAGCTGTGCAGACCTCACAGTCTCAACTAGTTCTTTAACTGCCTTTTCATGTGTGAGGGCCGTCACTTCGGGGCTTGTCATGTCCAGTCCTAAAAGGAATTCTGTACCTTTCATAGGGCGTCCGGTCATGAGTGTATGTGGTGTGTATCCTGTCGATGTGGAGACAGTGTTCCTTATGAACATAAGTGCAAATGGGAGCACTGAATCCCATGTGGAATTGTTCTGTTGAACCATTTTCCTAAGGGTAGTTTTTAGGGTCCGATTCATGCGCTCCACAATCCCGCTGGACTGTGGATGATACGCAATATGGAAGTTCTGTTTGATTCCGAATATTGTCAGGACGTCCCTCATGACCCGTCCTGTAAAGTGAGATCCCTGGTCCGAATCGATACTTCGGGGTAAACCCCATCTCGTGAAGATGTGGTGGGTCAGGATCTTTGCAGCTGTCTTTGCTGTATTTGTTCGTGAGGGAAATGCCTCTACCCATTTGGTAAAGGTATCTATCACCACCAGAACGTATTTATAGCCATTCCTGCAAGGGGGCAATGGACCTATAAAATCGATCTGGAGGTTTGTCCAAGGGCCGTTAACTGGGCGAGTATGCCGAAGTTGTGCCTTCTTAGAATACCTGTCCGGGTTATTCTGAGCACAAATCAGGCAATTCTCTATGTAGTGTGTTACATCATTCCTGAGATCAGGCCACCAACAGAGTTGCCTGAGGTGCCTCGTTGTTGCATCAATTCCCTGATGCCCGTGTCCGTCATGGAACAAGGCAATCATCTGATTCCTGTCCTGCTGTGGGACCACATAAAGTCGGTCCTTAATGATCACACCCTCATGTGTGGTCAGTGCGTGTTTAAAGTGCTCGTACGCAGGCACAAAGTTTCCCTTGAAAACCTCCCTGAGGTCTCCGTCCTGTTTTTGTGCTGCCACGAGATCTTTAATATCAGTCTGTGAGACTTGGACTGCGCTCACAGGGGCGCTAGCTGGTGCGCTAGCTGGGGGGGTCCATAAGTGTCCTCTCCTGGAACCTGCCTTAGCCAACGCGTCGGCTTTTACATTCCCAGGTGGTGATGACCTATGGTGGCTGCGAACTTTTATAATGCCGAAGGTCCTGTCCTTCGCTTTCGCTAAAATATGCTGGAGTAGAGGGGCTGATGGAAGGGGTTTCCCGTCTGCGGAGACAAAACCTCGTGTCCTCCACAGGGGCAGAAAATCGGTTAAACTGTTACAGACATATAAGCTGTCTGAATATATGTCTGCTGGGCTGGGGAAAGAATCGGGGTGGTCCACTATGTACGCTATGGCTGCTAGCTCTGCTGCCTGCGCGCCTAAGTGACCTGGTAACTTAAGAGCGATTTCTTCGAGAGCGCGCCCCTGCGCGTCCTCTACATAGATGCCGCATCCTGTGATACGCTCACCATTTAAAACTGTGGAGGAACCGTCTACATAAATCCTCAAGGGTCCACACGTGTCTGTGGGCTGGGGGCTTTGTTTCGGGTTCCCTATCTTCCTGGGGGGTGTTTTGGCTAAAAAGGGTCCTGTGTTATGCAGGGGAGCTACAATTTCACAGTCATGGGGCTGTCCGGGGTATTGGAGGTTGTCTGCTAAGTATGTGTGGGTGCGTGTCCGTTTTACAGTAATGTCCCGTCCTTGTAAAAGTAGGGTCCACCTAGCTGCCCTAATCTGGCTAACTGAACCGTCCTTCAGTCGACCGTCTAGTAGTAGCTGTGTGGGTGTGTGTTCGGTTAGAATGGTGATGGGGTTGAGTCCGGTGATGTATGAGAAATACTGCACTGCCCAGAAGACAGCAAGGAGGTGCCTCTCACAGGCTGAAAATCCTTGTTCTACTGGGTCTAACAGTCGGGAGGCATAAGCCACTGGTCTTAGCTGCTCGTGCCGTTCTTGAAGCAACACGGCCGAGAGGGTCAGATCGGTGCTCGCTACCTCTATTGCGTACGGTGAAAGTTGGTCGGGGACTAGCAGCGCGGGTGCTGCACTAAGGGCTCGTTTTAACTCTTCCACAGCGCCTGTATGCTGCGGAAGCCATTCCCAGGGGGCTCCTTTCTTAAGGAGGTCTGAAAGTGGGGCGGCTTTTGTCGCGAATCCGTCTATGTGGTTCCGACAATAGCCAACCAGTCCTAAAAACGACCGGAGGGCTGATACATTCTGGGGAAGGGGCAATTTGACAATCGAATCAATTCTTTTGAATTCGATCTCGCGTTTGCCGTGCGTGATGACTGATCCCAAATACATCACTTTACTTTCCAATATTTGGGCCTTTTTCGGGTTAACTTTACAGCCAATTTCAGTTAAGAGTTCTAGGAGTTCGGCCAGAAGCGAAATGTGCTCTGCCTTTGTGTCCGTCTGCAGTAGTAGGTCGTCTACATACTGTACCAGACAATCGGGTCGGGAAAATTTCTCTAATCCACTTGCCAGCTGTCGGTGGAAAATGGAGGGTGAATTGTGGAATCCTTGTGGGAGGCATGTCCACGTGTACTGCTGAGTTTTGAAAGTGAATGCGAATTTGTATTGGCACGCTTTTGCCAATGGTATTGACCAGAATCCATTACTGATGTCCAATACCGTGAAGTACTTGGCGTTGAGACCCTGCTTGAGCATGGTCTCGGGACTAGTAGCTACCGTTGGGGCTACTGCGGGGGTTACTTTGTTGAGTTCCCGATAATCGATGGTCAGACGCCATGATCCATCGGGCTTCCTCACTGGCCAAATAGGGGCATTGTTGGTGGAGGCTACCGTTCTCAGTACACCTTGGTCCAACAAGCTGCCTATAACCTTTTCTATTTCCACCTCTGCCTCGAGGGGAAATCTATACTGCTTTTGCGGTCGGGGGTCCTGTCCGGTAACATGAACTTGTCCAGTCATTCTGCCACAGTCATGACGGTGACTTGCAAATGCTGTCCTGTGTTTGTTTAGTAGGGCCTTAATTTGTCTGTCGGTGTGGAGTGTAGTCAGGTCGAATGAGTACTCTCCCACTGCGCTAATCCGATTAGCGTAGTCTCCTACTGTGAGGGTGGCTGGGGCTCTGTCTGATCTCGCCATTCGCCAGACACACTGGTTCACTGGGTCGAACGACAAGCTGTGGGCGTTCATAAAATCTATCCCCAGGATGTGCTCTGCTGTCCGGGGAAGATTTACTAAAACTACGGGGTGCCTTGTGCTAATGTTCCCTAGCTGGATCGCTACGGGTGCTGTGATATGTCCCTGCTGCGAGTGTCCGGTGAACCCGCTAAGTGTGATGGTGGAGGTGGTCGGCCACGTGTCTGCGTGTGCCGTGGTTGTGGAGTTAATGGTGGTGCGGGATCCTCCTGTGTCCCACAATAACTCTATGGGCTTCCCTTTGACTTTTGCCGTGACTACGGGCCTCCCTGATGAGTCCCATAGTGTGTCACAGACCCAAGTGGGGGAGCCCGAACACCGTCAGTTCGTCTCGTCCACATTGGTGGGTCCTGACTGTACTGCTACATTGTGGATGGGTTTTGCCTTGTTGCGGTTCAGAGTGCCTGTATGCTGGCCTCTCTGAGATCGCTGGGGTGCTTGGCACTCTTTTGCCCAATGCCCTAACTGTCCACAGTTATAGCATTCCTGTCCTTTCTGTTGAGGGCCGCTCTTGCCTTCATTTACCCATGCGGGCTTCTGGTGCTCTCTGACTGCTTGGATATCTGCAGCAGCCTGAGCCTCTTCTGGGGATCTAACCTTTGCTTTTGCCTGAAGCGATTGCTCCCAAGCGCGGGACAATCTTTTGAGGACCCATTTCTCGTTATGGGCCTCTTCTGAGGGGTCGTAATTATTGCAAGCGCTCTGTCCTGCCTCTGTTGCGTGTGAGATAATTGTGCGCGTCCACTTAACCATGTTTTCGCGGGTTAAATGCGCTCTATCTAGCTGTCCGAAAACTGCGCTGAAGTGAATCCACAGCCTTCCGGCGAATGCTGTGGGGTGTTCAGATCTCTTCTGCCTGCACTTATTCAAGCCTTCTACGGGGTCACCTCTATTGTACCCGATGGCATCTAAAATAGCAGTGTGCATCTCCTCTAGGCTGCCTCCTGCCACGTTTTGTGGGTCGGGGAGGGCTGCCACTACACTCTGGTCTAAGCTCAACACGGTGAGCTTAACCTGCTCTCTCTCATCCAGGCCGTACATGGTAGCCTGCTGTTTTACTTTCGCAAAGAACTGGTGGGGGTCTGCGGTGGGGAGGAACGGAGTGATCTTTTCACAAGCGTCCCTTAGCTGGGTTACTGTTAAAGGGGTGGTGTAAGTTATGTCTGGGGCGCCTTCTGATTCGGCTTTCCTCTGTGTGGTTACGGGATTCATGGGTGCGGTTATGATCTGAGCTGTGGGGGGTTGGGGTGCCTGTCGTTTCTGCTGAGCTGCGGGCGCACATGTTCCCTGAACATAACGCTGCGCTGTCTCGCTTAATTCCTGCCAATCTGGGGCATTTTCCCCATCTAACTGAGCTCCAAAGGTGCTTTGGAAGCCATTCTGCACCGAAAGCAGAGATTGCAGTTCCGCAATCTGTTTTCTGCATTTCGCGTGGTCAACTGTGCTTTGTCTTTGTTCGGTTGTTGCAGCATGGAGTGCTCTCAAAGCTGCTTTGAGATCGGAACATTGCCTCTGCAATGCCTCCACCTGCTTTTCCGATTCCTGTCTTATCAGAACGGCACGTTGCACGTCCTGATAGGCTTTCTCATACTGGGTCTGGGAACTGTTCAGATGAGCTAGACAAGACTGGTGAGCCCTCTTGGCATCATCCACCTCTCTACCCTTCTCTGCCAACTTCCCTTTAAGATCCAGGTTTTCTTTCTCGATGTCCCTGACATCGACCTTACTCATTCGGTTCCTTTCCTCTAAATCTGTCCGGAGCGTCCTGATGACCTCCTCTGCGCCTCGCAACTGTGCCAAGCAGGACACAATCGCCATCGGCTTGCGTGCTTTACTTAAACTCTTTTTGTGTATCTGAGAGAGGTTCTCCCACCAAGTATGACCTATACTTCCGGGACCTGTCTCCTCATTTGCACAAAACTCTTTCCAAAGGGGCCATCCCTTTCTTTGTAAATATTTGCGGAGTTCCAGCTCCCACGTGGGACACTGGCCTACTCTGCTACTGCTGCTGGTCGCTGCGACCACAAACTTTGCTGGATCCATCAGACGTTCCATTGCCTGCATGGCCATTTCCTCTGACTCTCTTTTTATAATTTGGAACAGGGGGTTGCTGGGGTGGTGTTTCGTGAAAAGGGTACGGCTTACGCTATTTTCCGATTACAAAACTACCGAAAGTTTGTCGCAACAAAAAGCTTTCAGTTTTACCTTACAGCCCTGTTAGTACGCATGCACTAAAACACACTTCCGAATTTCGCTTATTATTTTGAACACCTTGAATACTTGTGATCTCTTTCTTTCTCTGCAATTTGGAGTTCTAATTCAAATTTCAGGGTCCTGGACACTGTGGTGTTTCCACTTGCAACAGGATCCCACCAGAGTCGCCACTAAATGTTGCACGTTTTACTATGGGCGTAAAACGCGTTTATTGGAGTGTATTAACACGCCTCCGAGTTCGACGTGTGCTTAACACTGCTAGGCTCTGTTCTATGTAATTATTTAAGCTCTGGAGTCGCCAGCTGCCGTATAGGCAACGTCACAAGTATTCCAAGGTCAAATTCAAAGTAATAAAGACGATACACCGATTAGTCAAGTTCAAACGATCAATATTTATTATACAGTTAATAATAAATACTCATGCACACACACTAAGAGACTAAGCTACAACTAAACATAAGCAAACAGAATACTTATCTAACAGGAACAGGCAAGGTCAGAGAACGAGGCCTTCGTCCTGGTTTTGTCTGCAGCCTTCAGCAAGCGTTCTGGCACTTGGGAGTCTAGCGGGCTTGGATCGCGTAGCGAGCGTTGAACTTACGGTTTCGGCGGCTGGTGCTCAACGGCTGGAGTCAGGATACCAGGTGTCAGTCGGGGCCGGAGCACAGGTTTAACAGACCGGACAACACGAGGTCCCTATCTTTTATAGGGGTTCCGTTGTCCTTCCCTCTTCTCGGGCGGGCTCTACCTATTGGATCAATTCCTTATCGATACTGGATTAATTCCCCAATGCGAGGGGGTCTCCGTGATGGAGGGGGCGTTTCTTATGTCCTTTTGTTCGGAGGTTTCTGGTGCCTCGATGTCTGGGTCTTGATTGGAATGTGTCCATTCAGAACCAAATGTATCTATTGTGTGGGTGTTCAAGTCTGATGGCCTCATTAGCATGCAAAGCGTTTTGCCATTTGCACCTAGCTAAGGTCTCTTCACCTGAGCCCAAACTGGTTTCTGCTGCTGCAGAATGCAAACTGCTCTTTGCAGACTGCTGTTCTGGCTGAACTGTCTGTTTCTCAGCAGCCTTCCATTTTAGTTTGGCTCAGTGTCCATTTTGCGTGGCCAGCATGGCTACATGTTCCACATGTCTTGAGACGAATTGATGTAAATCAAGATCAGGAAAAACAAGTGCATGAACCTTAACTTGGAGAAGATCGCATGATTTCTTCTGACGAGTACATCATCTGATGTTTTTATCGGATATGACCTAGGTGATACTTGTTTGAGAACTCGAGCAGTGTCTGACCAACCTCCATCAGGAAGTCTGATGTGAGCATGTATCATCTGCTTCAAGAGTTTTCAAGGGCTGGATTCTCCCCTACCCGGCGGGGCGGGGGGTCCAGGCGGGATGGAGTGGCGTGAACCACTCCGGCATTGGGCCGCCCCAAAAGCGCGGATTTCTCCGCACCTTTAGGGGCCAAGTCTTAACCGACCCGGCGGTGGGTCGGAGAATCCAGCCCCAGATTCTTGGCACGTTGATCATAGTACTCTTTCTATTTTTTACATTGGTGATGAAGTTTTTTTTACAACATCATGTTGACCCTGATCAGTAATATGCACTTGAGGTAATGTTGTCCTAATGTTTCTGTTAAACAACATTTGTGCTGGTGATAATCCTGAGGTCAATGGTGATGATAACAAAGCTAAGTAGAAGTCAGATTATGAATCTCTAGCCTTACTTAATAATTTTTTGTTAATTCAAACACCTTTTTCAACCTTTACCATTAGATTGCGGGAAATGAGGGCTTGAGGTGATGTGGCAGAAAATGTAAATTGTTGCGAATTCCATCCATTCCCAGCTGATAAAACACGGACCATTATACATCATGGTTTGCGGTATTCCATGTCTCACAAAGGTGTCTGCACGCTTTAATAACAGCTGTGGACGTGAGATCAATCAGTTTCATGACTTCTGGAAAGTTCAGATAATAGTCAATGACTAAAATGTAATCTTTGCCACACAAATGAAAAAGGTCGATACCTACTTTGACCCAAGGTGACTTGTCAATGTCATGCTGCTGCAATTTCTCTTTACATTGCTGATTTTGGTGTTTTTGCCAAGTAGAACATGACATGATCTCGTCTGTGATATCTTGATTAATACCTGGCCAGTACACACCTGCCTTAATACGTGCCTTGCTCTTTGTTTGCACTTGTCGATGCCGAGATGGCCTTCATGAAGATTGCTTTGTATTTCTGACTTTAGACTCTCTGGAATGACCATCCTGACATGTCGCAGTAGAATATCATCTAATATTGTCAGTTCGGACTGTACACTCTGGTATCGTGGACAGTGACCTTTTGGCCATCCATTCTGCAAGTGATGGATTACTTTGCTCAAAGTGGCATCCTTCTGTGTCTCATCACATACCTGTTGAAGTTTGTGATCAGACGCAGGAAGTGATTCTCTAGATAGTTGTAGATGAGCATCAATATCATTGATTGATTCTGGTTGTGAAATGTCTGTGTCAATTGATCTTGACAGAGTGCCTGCTACGAGTAACTCTTTACCTGGAGTTTAAGTTAAAATCATATCTTCGTAGTTTCATCATAAGCCGTTGTAGTATAGGTGTCATATCATTAAGATTCTTGTTGATAATGTTAACAAGAGGATGATGATCTGTTTCCACAGTAAATTTTGGTAAGTGTATACATAATCATAAAATGTTGTGATTCCTGTAACAAGTCCAAGGCATTCTTTCTCAATCAGGGCATACCTGCACTCAGTTGATGTCATTGCTCTGGATGCATACGCGATTGGAACCCAGTTGTTGTGGTTGTCTTGCTGTAACAGAACTGTACCTATGCCATTCTGACTAGAATCAGTCGATATTTTCGTGGGTTTTGTCCTGTCGAAGAATGTCGAGCTTGGAACCTGAATGAGCTGTTGCTTCAGGTTTAACCATTCTTCATTGTGACGCTGAGTCCATTCAAATTCAGTGTTTCTCTTGATGAACTGACGCAGTGCAGTAGTTCTGGATGAAAGATTCAATATAAATTTTCCTAGAAATTCGCAAACCCAAGGAATCTCAGTACCGCTTTTTTATCTTTCGTTAGCTGCATTGAAGTGCGCATGTCCCGAGGTCGAAAATGCGTGCGCAAGATAGCCGCTGTCCCGAACATGCTTGTTTGCTGCCTGCAACACCATTTTTATTTTCTCAGACTCGTCGTGGACTTTCGCCCCTTTTTCTTTCGGATAATATTCCAAGTATTGACTTTTGTTTTGTTCGCTGGAGATACATTTTTCAATAGCTATTTTTAACGTAAGATCATTTTGGCATATTAAAGCTTCCCTTAAAGATTCACCTGATATACCATAGACGATTTGATCTCTCACTCGAGAGTCATGCAGATCAACATAATTACAGGTCAGAGCTAGGAGTTTTAGATCAGTTATGAAGTTATTCACAGATTCTCCAATCTTTTGCACTCGCTTATAGAACATAGAACATAGAACAGTACAGCACAGAACAGGCCCTTCGGCCCTCGATGTTGTGCCGAGCAATGATCACCCTACTTAAACCCACGTAACCCGTATACCCGTAACCCAACAATCCCCCCATTAACCTTACACTACGGGCAATTTAGCATGGCCAATCCACCTAACCTGCACATCTTTGGACTGTGGGAGGAAACCGGAGCACCCGGAGGAAACCCACGCACACACGGGGAGGACGTGCAGACTCCACACAGACAGTGACCCAGCCGGGAATCGAACCTGGAACCCTGGAGCTGTGAAGCATTGATGCTAACCACCATGCTACCGTGAGGCCCCCAAATTTAGATTATGAAATCCAAATCACTCTAATATTTTGTTCGTCTGCAGTGATCATCAAATTTAGCAATTATGTGTTCAAATTGAGCAGCAAAAATAAATGAGTTGTAGATTTCAATAGCTTGCTGTCCTGCCATGGACAGAAGCAATGCGATTCGTCTAGCTTTTGGAACAGTATTTAAATTATTTGCTTCAAGATAAAGCTGGACTTGTTGCTTAAACTTTTCCAATTTAGATTAAGGTTGCCGGTTGTCTTCAGATGTCTGGGAGCCTGCACTTGGTCCATCGAGATTGATTTCTTGTCGAGGATTATGGATTATGTTGCTGCGATGACTTCATCAGTCGAATAGTCGGTATTGGAACTTTATCTTTTGTTTGAATTTACTTACTAGTCTTTCTTGAAGATTATTCTGACCTGGTACCATGTTATAGAACATAGAACACTACAGCGCAGTACGGGCCCTTCGGCCCTCACCGTTGCGCCGACCTGTGAAACCATCTGAAGCCTATCTGACCTACACTATTCCATTTTCATCCATATGTCTATCCAGTGACCACTTAAATGCCATTAAAGTTGGCGAGTCTACTACTGTTGCAGGCAGGGCGTTCCATTTTATTACTATTTTGCAATATATATATTCCTCTTTTTGTCTAGCCGTGTTTTTGGAATATAGACGTAGTCTTCCAGTGATGACAAAATAATTTAATGAGTAATATTAAATAAACTAGTAAACAAACAAATAACTATAGATTAAACTATTAAATAAGATTATGCTATAGACTAAAATCTATAACACCTTCTCTCTCTAGCTGTTTCCCTCCTGTACTCTCCACACTCCTAACAGACTCTCCTCTAGGAAAGAGCGGGAAAACCTTTTCATGAGTCTTGATAGTGTGGCCATCTAGTGTTCATTTGTCTGTACTTGCTTAACATTGCTTGATCATGCAATACTACATACAGAGACCATTACACTGTTCATTGACTACAACTCCGCCTTCAACACCATCATCCCAGCCAAGCTCATATCCAAACTCCAAAACTTAGGTCTTGGCTCTTCCCTCTGCAACCAAAGAGAAAATGCTGGAAAATCACAGCAGGTCTGGCAACATCTGTAGGGCGAGAAAAGAGCTAATGTTTCGAGTCCAGATGACCCTTTGTCAAAGCTAAAAGACAGAGAAAGTGGGAAATATTTATACTGTGGAGTGAGAATGAAAAATGAGTCATAGCCACAGAAACCCAGGGAAATGGGGTGTGAAAAGTCACAAAAATCAAGGGAAAAAGAGTGATAATGAAGGTCCCCAGAGAGAACAAAAGGTGTGAAAGATAAAACAGCAGAGAAACTAACAACTCCCTCTGCAACTGGATCCTCAACTTGCTGACCCATAGACCGTAATCTGTAAGGATAAACAATGTCTCCTCCATGATAGTCCTCTATATTGGGGCCCCACAAGACTGCGTACTTAGCCCCCTACTATACTCCCTATACATTTATGACTGTGTGGCAACATTCGGCTCCAACTCCATTTACAAGTTTGCTGATGAGACGACCGTAGTGGTCAGATCTCAAACCATGAGGAGTCAGAGTACAGGAAAGAGATAGAGAATGTATTGGCATGGTGCAATGGCAACAATTTTTTCCTCAATGTCATCAAACCTAAGGAGCTGATCTTGAACCTCAGGAAGCGAAGGGTCGTCCACGACCGTCTCTGTATTAATGGTTCCGAGGTAGCGATGGTGGACAGCTTCAAATTCCTAGGTGTAAACATCACCAACAATCTGTCCTGATCCACCCATGTTGATGCTATGACTAAGAAAGCACGAAGGCGCTTATACTTCCTCAGGAAATTAAGAAAATCCGGCATGTCCACAACGACTCTTACAAATTTCCAAAGATGTACCATAGAAAGCATCCTTTCTGGCTGCATCACAGCCTGGTATACCAACTGCTTGGCCCAAGACCAGAAGAAATTACAGAGACTCGTGAACACAGCCCAGTCTATCATGCGAGACCACCTCCTATCCATTGACTCTGTCTGTACCTCCCGCTGCATTAGGAAAGCAGGCAGCATAATCAAAGACCCCTCCCATCAGGGTTATTCTCTCTTCCAACCTCTTCCATCACGCAGAAGATACAAACGTTTGAGAACACGCACCATTAGATTCAAAAACAGCTTCTTCCCCGCTGTTAACAGATTCCTGAATAGTCCTCTTAGGGTCTGAACTGATCTAATGGATTGAACTGATTTTCTACACATCTTCTCTAATGTAGGACTATATGCCCTATCCCTCACCCGCTGTCTATGTTTATGTATTTTCATGATATATCCTTAAGTATTTATAGTATGTTCTATGTTTTTTCACTTATGGTATGATCTGTATGGACTGTACGAAGACGAATACTCACTATACCTCGGTACACATGACAATAAATCTAAATCTAAAATTTTGCAGGTGTAATGTTTTGCAAGTGGATATTAAAAGCCGCTTTACCCATTTGCAGATAGCGAGTATAATATAATGTTGTAACAGTTTGAGCCTGGCTAAACAAATCAAGGCACGTCTTGTAACAGGAGACAAAAGAATGCTGTATGCATTGAGTGCAGCAGGTGTAGCTAATGGGAAGAGCCTGGCCAGCCTGGACAAAGAAGTTGTTCTCCAGGATTCTAAGCTGAGTAGAAGGCTTTCAGCTTGGTCCTAAAAATAAAAAAGGTTTTGCTCTTCAAGCACCAAGACAATTAAGTAAAATCTGGTTGTTCACTTTATACACAAGTGGTATTTGATATACATGTGTTTGCTTAATTGGAATCAAGGTTTCAGGAAGTAAGTTAAGATGTTGTAACTGTAAACTGTAAAGCTATTTTTTTGTTATTAATGTGCTTAATTCTGTGTTTGAAATTAAGTTTATTTTAACATAAAAGCAGTCTATTTGTCAGTGTTATCACTCCGATGGTACATTAATATTTCCCCACAATTTAACCAAATGCAATGGGTTTTGTCTGGGTTCACAACCAAAATTGGGGTTCTGGTCCAGATCCATAACATGAGGTCTAGGCAAAGGGGTGACTCTAAAATAGCTGTGCCCGTTGCCACTTGCCCATCATTACTTGTAAACAGGTGTATGAAGTAGGAGTCCCATTGAACCCTTCATGCCATATTCTTTCTGTGGCTCATCCAGCCATGCCAACTTAGTTGGTGCCCACAGGAAATGGGAAGTGAAATTTTAATGTTCATTGGACGGTTCACTGAATGTTAGAAGAATTACAAATATGCAGATGGATATTAACTATTTTTGTGAAATTTAAGGTATCAACACATTGTGGGTAGTGGAACGTAGGTTCACCTAGCATGAGATTGATAATATAGGCAATGTGGATTGGCCTTAGCCTCAGAAAGCCATTGCTTATTGATTTACCGGCTAAGCGCACCAGAGCTGAGGCAGCGCTAACTCCCAAACAAGTCATAAAATAAATCCTTCATAGGAGAGTTACTCAATTACTCTTGTAGCTCTCATCTTCACAATAACGTTGCACTAAAGAAGGGCAAGAAATATAATTAGTGAGATTAGACAAGCAAGAAGAGGGATAAAGTATATTGAAGTTGATCTCAGATACATTGGTCGCGATTCAACAAAGAAATTTCAAGGGCGCGATTGTCCGGAAAGATTTCTAAATGTTGTAGTGAATGGCTATTTCTGCGATCTTCCTGGTGCTTAGCCCAGCGTGGCCAGCAACGCTATTCAACATTAATTGATCCACTTAATGAGGTCCCATGGACTTATCGCCACAAATAAAGGCTCGCCAGCCAAATCGTCGGCACCACACTTGCCAGCTCCCGCCAGCAAGGTGGAGCAGCACAGCTGCACTTGCACAGCCACCCCAGCCAGCTCGCAACAATGGCACCGAGGAGACCAGCGCCAAGATTCGGGGACACTGACCTAGGGAGGCTCCTAGAAGCCTTGGAGGCCAGGAGGGATGTCCTGTTCCCTCGAGGGTCCTGGAGGGTTAGCCATAGGGCAGCCAGGGCTGCCTTGGATGAGGTGACGGTAGCTGTGAGTGCCAGGAGGGTGACCAGAACTGGCCTGCTGTGCAGTAAGAAGGTCAATGACCTACACCGGGCAGCATGAATGAGTAGACAGCAACCACACATCCCCCTCCTCCAAGACCTGTCCACGGGAACTTGCACCCCCCAACTATTGATGCGACCCCCAACACTCCCTCCAGCTCCCTCCTCCTTCAAACCCCCCAACCCTTCTTTCACACAACCGCTCCCACCACTGTGAACCATGAGTGTGATTAATGATGTCCTCTCTTTGTCTGCGCAGGAAAAGCTCTCTTATAACCGTCAGAAGAGGGCCTTGACTCCCGGTGGTGTGACAGATCTAAGAATCCATGTTCGAGGAGCGGGCCCTAGAGGTGACTGGGGTGGCCTAGGACAGAAGGGTCACCCCACATGGAGCGCTGGCAGACGCCGCTGATGTGAGAAACCACCGGGCTCCACTGGAGGACCTGTCAAACGTGAGTTGTCATTGCCTTACTGACTGACCCATTGCTCCCACTGACCACATGCCCATTCTCCTGCAGGTCCTCCAGCCGATGGCGCCGACCCATCCTGGGTGGCATCCTCTCCAGCCTCCCACTAGACCACCTCGGAGGGGAGCTCCGAGGATGCCACTGTAATAGTTGAGGCGTAGCTGTCATCCCCACTCTCCGAAAGCGCAGATACACACACCTCGATGAGATATGTTAGTGGTCAGGCTTCGGGGCCACAATCTGGTGTGCACCACACTGCTGCTGATGCACATCTGGCGGAGGCAGAAGCCCCCAGGTGAGACAGCTGGGTCCCAGCCTGATTCTGAACCTGCAGAACAGGGTTACCTGGAGCTGATGGAGACGTTAGGGAGAGACCGGGACGTTTAGAGGAAGATGTCAGTGACACTCCAGCAGATCCATAGCCGCCTGAAGGAGTCCCAAAGACTATGGGCACTGGAGATGTCATCGCCAATGCAATGACACCGAGGCCAACACTACTAAAGTGGCGACCGCAGTGGAAAGCCTGGTGCACGATGTCAGCGTTATTAGTGAAGGTGTCCAAGGCATCGTGCAGTCAGTGACGGCCAGGGCCGAGGGTCTCGACAGAATGTCTGCCTCGCTGGGGGATGCCACCCAGTACCAGGCTGACCATGATGCGGTTCTGCAGGACATGTCCTGCTGTCAGGTGGGCATGGCTGAGGCGCTGCAAAGCTTTCCCAATCACTGAGGAATATCGCCGAGGGCGTCGACACGATGGTGCGGACCATGGGGTACCACCAGGGCTGGCAGAGCCAGAGGATTCAGGGGCATCCAGGGCTGGAACCAGCTGCCCCTCCATCCCATGGTGAACCCCAGGGCTCTACGGGCACCGAGTGGAAGGAGGGGGCGCTGAGCGGCAACCTGGATCCATACCATGAGGTGGGGACGGTGACCATCAGCTCCCCTGAATTCCACCCCTCTGATGAGGCTGCGTCTCGCAGTCAGCGCACGAGGCTGGACGACACGGCTGTGCACGTGCCTCCGACAAGTGAGCCAGGGCCCTCGGGCCTCAGAGCCCCCAGAGGTCGCCTGCCAGGGGCATCGAAGGTCACGGGACGAGGTAATCAGCAGGCATCCTGGGGAAACACCGAGACATAGCGCTAGAGCTCGGAAGGCCAAGCACATTGAGGATCACTGAGGGCCCTGGGGGAGTGGGGTGGGGTAGGTAGGGGGTGAAGGGGGGTGGAGAGTGGTGCTGGGGGGGTTGGAGTTTGGGAGGATGGAGGTTGGGAGGGTGGCACCATTGGGAGAGTGGGGAATTGCATTACACATTCAACACCCTTGGGCACAACCATTATGATTCTTCTGTCACTTTCTTCTGCAATATGGGCTGACCTTAGAACCCTTGGTCCACCTCTCCAGGCATCCCCTGCCCTGTGGCATCCACCCACCGTCCGACTGTGGGCATGTCTCCTGAGCTGTGTCCCATCCCCTGGGTGTTCACATGTTGGCTGCTGCGTGTGTGGTGTTGCCGCCTGCAGTGTTCGGGCATCAAGGTGTGATTGGGATGCTAGGCAATGACTCCCACATGCTACATGGCCCACCCACCCACCCATGAGAATCCACTTGGGTTGTGTAAAGTGCTCACTTTTGAAAAATAAATTTAGAATACCCAATTATTTTTTCCAATTAAGGGGCAATTTAATGTGGCCAATCCACCTAACCTGCACATCTTTGGATTGTGGGGGCGAAACCCATGCAGACACGGAGAGAACATGCAAACTCCACACAGACAGTGACCCAGGGCCGCGATTCAAACCCGGGTACTCAGTGCCGTAGGCAGCAATGCTAACCACTGTGCACCGTGCTGCCCCCCCCCCCCCCCCCCCGTGTATAAAGTGCTCACTTAACGATGATAGCCAATTTCCTATTAGCAATAGCATTCAGCAGCACAGCCAAAGTCCTTGGCAGTCGCGGTGGTTGTGGGTGGTTGTTGGGTCAGACGCACAGGAACAGGGTACAAACGACCCAGGGGTTGACATGGTGGTGCCACGAGCAGTTGTCCCTCGGTTGCCTCCCAGCACCTCCCGCCGTCCTTCCATGGTGGCCTACCCCTGCGGAGGGTCCCCCAACCCCTGCCGAGCACAGGGGCAGCAAGCCCAGCGCCCCCTGGCTGTTTGCCTGTGAGAAAAGATGGTTACTCACCTCCTTGGCTCTCCACAGAAGCCCTTCCGCCAGTTTCATGTTTTTCAAAAGCAGTACTATTCGGTTCAGCATGACCACTTGCTGGGGAGGCCGCTGAATGACAGGAGGCTGTTGGATATGGAGTGACTCCTATTAATTGTATGGAAATAGGGCTTGAGTGGTGATAATCGGTTTCTCGCCACGCTATGGCAACATCCCGATTTCGCCTCGGGTGGCAGGCTGGTTACATTGCAAACTATTTGGTGCTTCATGCGGTTCTCATTGATGGCCTCTCCTGCTATTCACTGACCTCGTTTCGCTTGAGCTGGAGCGCAGCGAAGCCGGAGAATCGTGCCCCAAGTGTCATTTTGGGCTGGTTTGACGGGGTGTTTCTCACTGGCTCTTTGGGTGAAATCCGTACCACTATTCATATTTAGGGTGCGCTCTATGCAAAAAGAGTCTGTTCTGGGTGATATTAACAGGGTCGGTCCCAGTGCTATCAGGACTGGAAATGACACCACTATCTAACGGCACTCTGTTGTTATTTCAGGCCCCAGCCCCCCCCCTCCGAGGCCGCATTTAGTGTCATTTCCTGCATCAAAGGCCTCTGATGAGCGGAGCTTCTCAGTGCAGGAAGAGATCAGGATGCCAATTTTAAATGGGGCACAGATCTCACAACCCCCCCCACAAATTAACCCCCGATCCCCACAACGCCACAACTCATCTATTGGAGGGTTCCTGAACTCCCCCGGACCCCATCACATACCGACAGGGCACCGCTGAACCTGATCCCCGACCTGGGAGAAATGCCAGCTTTGCACCTTGGCACAACCAGTCTGGTACCCTGGAAGTGCCGCTGCCACCCTGGCACGCCACTTCGACACCCTGGTAGTGCCATGTTGACTCCCGGGTGGCACTTAGGGTGCCCAGGTGGCACTGCCAGTTTTCCAGACTGGCAGTGCCAAGGTAGCACCCGGTGTCCTCTAATCACCTGGGAGATCCCCCAAGTGCTGATACATCAGCCACCGACGCCCACATCTCAAGAATGTTTACACAAAATCAGGACAAACATTCAAACAAGTGTGCCATTTTGAACAGTTTAAGCAATGGGCTTCTGTCACTGCTCTGAAACTGGTTATTGCTGGGTCACCTCCCTGCTCTGTATCAGTGACACAAAGTGATTTGGATAAGCAAATACCCTAACTGGCTCAGGGATGAGACTGACACTCAATTAGTGATGCTGGATGCTGCCTGGAGCAGGAACTGATTCTGTAGGGGAGGGGTGGGGGTGGGGGTGGGGGTGGGGGAGTGATTTTCAAAGGTAGCCATGATTGGGCTTGCCACTGCCTTGGGGAATGGGACAGATGGGAGAGCAGAGGGCTTCACGGTCGCAACAAGCACCCAAACATTCACGCATCAGGCACTTAATCATCTCCGCTCAAGCAATGACAACTGGGTGCCACCACGTGGGCACCTCATTTTGCAAGGTTATATAATTCGCAAGGTTTTAAATTAACAGCCACAATATATAAAGGCACCCCTCTGTGATGCCATCTCCTGTGCACTAAGAGGTCTCCCCAGACCATTTGCTCTTCCCGTTCTGTTCCACTCCAGCCATTAACAAACTCTTTAAAGAGCTTAACAGGAAATTAATCGGAGGCATGCGGGTTCAGGCCCCTCCACCCTCTCTTCAAAGCTTGCACGCACTCGACCTTGCCTGTTGGATTGAAGTCTGCACATGTGCAGTTAATTATGGAAATCCACAGGGTGCTGCCAATGATTCTATGCTTCCCCAGTGGGTTGTGGCCCCTAAAATGCAGTCAATTAGAAATCACTGAACTGACGATAACATCTACCTTGTTAAATGAGACGTAATTACTGCTAAACACCCTCACTGTTCCTGAAAGAATAATCTTATATTTATTGAATGTCAGTTTTCTCTATTATGCTAAAGAATTCCAAAATTTAAACATTTAAAAAAAAACATTTGATATTTTAGCTGCTACTTTAATCCCGTGTGCCATAACTGGCGCCTGTTCAGGTACACGGAGGGAGAATTCAGAATGTCAATTTGCCTAACAGCACATCTTTCGGGACTTGTAGGAGGAAACCGGAGCACTTGGAGGAAACCCACACAGACATGAGGAGAATGTGCAGACTCCGCACAGACAGTGACCCAACCGGGAATCGAACCTGGGACCCTGGCGCTGTGAAGCAACAGTGCTAACCACTGTGTTACCGTGCCGTTATGGCCCCATACGTTTTTCCCAATAATTTATTTTGCTCTCTATGAAATTTAAAGTGAAAGGATTCCTTGCGTTTTACTTCTTTGCTGCCATATGTGAGAATACTTCAATGTTATTGGCTGCTTGAGAACATCACTGCTGCTGAACATCTGAAGGCCCCTTTGGTACCAGATTCAAACTGATGTCAGGAAAAAGGAAGCCCATAACCTTCAGAGATTACCAGACGTTTATGGCCAGCTGTGTTTGATGTCAGCAGCAAGCACATTTGATTCACTGCTGACTGCAAAATTGCTAAACATTCGCAGCAAAATGTTTAAAGATGTTCTACTTTTCCTGCTAGGTATCAGTGTTGAAATGTAATATCAATAACTATTTTGTTAACCATGCGAAGGTAGTTACGACTGCCAACATCATTAATACATTTTAGACACAGATTTGCTCATTCCTGCTATGTGGATTTCTATCTATATAGAAAGGAGTGGGAGAAGAACCAAGCTTTCTTCCAGACTCATAGGCCGGGATTCTCCCCTACCTGGCGGGGCGAGGGGTCCCGGCGTGTTGGAGTGGCGTCAACCACTCCGGCGTCGGGCCGCCTCAAAGGTATGGAAGTCTCCGCACCTTTAGGGGCCAAGCCCTCACATTGAGGGGCTAGGCCCACGCCGCCTGCTCCCGCTGGTCAGGTAGGTGGTTTAATCCACGCTGGCGGGAGAGGCTTGTCAGCAGCGGGACTTCGGCCAATCGCGGGCCGGAGAATCGCTACAGGGGGCCCGCCGACCGGCGCGGCATGATTCCCGCCCCCGCCGAACTCGGGTGGCGGAGAATGCGGGACACGGCGGGGGCGGGATTGACACGGCCCCGGGCGATTCTCCGATACGGCGGGGGGGTCGGAGAATCCTGCCCACAACTCCTTACATTTTTAAATATTTCATGTAGAAGAGGATTAACATTTATGCATACCTGTTCTGTGCAAGAATAAATATATATGTACGTGTATATGTGCTCATAAAGATAAATTGAAAGTGAAGTAATAAACACACATTAACACAAGACTTGGGGACTGAAGAAGTGCAGACATCATTGATTCCATTGTGCCTTATCTTTCATTCATCAGCAAGGTATATGCGCATAGCATATAAGCTGCCTTGGATGCGAAGTTTCATGTTTGCATGACTGAGTGTTTGGTCAATCGTTTGGCCAAAGTCCTCTTAATATCTTGATGTTAGAGATTTACTCAAGTGCCGCACACCTCCATGTTATGGAGATTAAAATGTCAGCAATCCCTCTAATAATGCAACCCCATTTGATCCTGAAACGTATTCATTAATTTGCATTTCACGATGTGAGTGAGTGAGTGTGCCGAATGGCTGATTTGGTAGCACCCTGCTTCAGAGTAGGGTTGGTGGGTTTGAACTCACTTCTGACCCAGTCTGACTTTCCACTGCAGCAGTGGGGCATGGTCAGTCCTTCGGATGAGATCTTTAATTTAAATGAAGTATGCCTGCTTCAGTGCAAGGTGGAAGTTAAAGGTCTCATGAAAAAAAATAAGGTATTCACTTGGTGCACTACCCAAATTCATTTTACAAACAAAACATCCTAAAACAATCAACAGGTCATTCACCTCTTTGCTATTGGTGTGAGATCACTGTACTACTCTGCGTGCTCATGAAGCCCCAGTCACTCCATTAAGTAATCCATTGAGCTGCACAAGAAGTATATAGGACACACATCACAGAGACAGAAAATTTGAAGCAACCAGCTCAGAATATGGCTGCATAAACTACAGGCATCGACTGATGCTCTGGAGACAGGAGTTCAAATTCCAGGTAGCTAGGGGAATTTAAATTCAATTTATTAATCTGGATTAAAAGGCTAATCTCGTTAACAATGACCATAAAATCATCACTGTGTTGTAAAAACCCATCTAGTTCACTCATGTCATTCAGGAGAGGAAGTCTGCTGACCTTAGTCACCCAATGTGAATGACTTTAACTGATCTCTGAAATGGCCCAGCAAGTCATTCAATTGAAGGTGGCTCACCACTCGCTGAAGGCCAATTAGGGATGGACATTAAATGCTGGCCTTGCCGGTATGTTGACAGTCCAGGAACGAATAGAAAATAGTCCATTTAGGCTTTACTCAAGCCTCTGCATGCTTTCCTTATCCAACTCTATCAGCTTAACCCTCCATAGTGCAGTGACTTGAAATGTTTGATGTGATAAAGCACTAAACAAATCCAATTCTTCATTTTGTTACACTCATTCCCCCACCTTTATAGTTCACAATACAAAGTATGCATCGGTGTGGCATATGAAAATGGATGGGCATGAAAGGCATGTACTCCTTGGTAGAATATTCGATCAGTTTTGTAATATTACGGATGAATCAAATATTTCAATTGCCTGGCTGAAATCATCTCCTAAATCAATAAACCTGTAAGAAAAATCAAATCACTTCTAACACGATGTCTTCATTCTGGTACACATATTCAACAGAGCTGCAATCTGTTTTGGTGATGTGGAATTGTTTAGAGCCCGGGCCAGACATGTATTTTTTTTTGACTAATGACATTTAAACCTGATCCATAATATGGAGGCATATATTTAGGCTATCAAGGAGATTCCCATTGATTTAGTCAACCACCAAGTCACCCTTTGCCAACTCAGAAGGCTTCTGGCAAAAACAGTGGGCAACTGTATTTTGTAAAAGAAAGACTTGCATTCATTTAGCACCTTCCATGACTACAGCATGTCCCAAAAGTGCTTTATAGCCAAATAAGTACTTTTAAGGTGTGATCTTTGTTGTAGCGTAGGAGCATGGTGACCATTTTGCAATCATCATTGCCTGGTAAACAGCAGAGTGATAATATCCAAATAATCCATTGAGTGTTGTTGGCTGAAGGGTAAATACTGACCAGAACATTGGGGATTACCCCAGACCCTGCCATTCTTCCACAAAATGGTGCTATGGGGTATTTTTCATCCACTTCAGAAGCCAGCAAAGGGATTAGATTTAATGTCTTATCAGAAAGTTGGCACCTCTGACGCTCCTTCAGTGCCTCATGTTGGAACCAACAATTCTACAGACACGTGCTTGTAGGATTAGAATAGCAGTTTTAATATACTTACAACAGAGCCAGCCTGTTAGCCATTGAACTTTCAGTGAACTGGCCAGCTGACCCTGTGGCACTGATCTTTATACAGCAGCTCCCGGGGGAGGAGTCCTGGGCGGAGCCAAGGGAGAAGCCCAGTACAACTCTCGAGCATTCCCAGAACTACTCCCCTTGGTGGTCAGGTAGTGCAACTGCATTTACAATATAGACACATGTATATACAGATTATAATCCGGTGTGAATCACATTCACCCCCTGTGAAAAAAATAGAGTCCAGTGGGGGTGGTGGCTCACAGAGTTAGTCTGTCCGGTGGACGAATAGTTCTTTTTGATCTGCGGAGCACCGGGGTTGCAGCCTCTTGTGGTGGCTGGGTGGGTGTTGAGAGCTGCGGTACAATGGCAGACTCCGGGGTGGGTCTCGTCCGAACTTTATACACCTCTGGCTCGACTGGAGACGGGCTGGTTCTGGTGCACGGAACCAGTGGGGTGAGCTTGCGGAATCGGGGACGTGAGGGGGCGGCAGCATAGGGACCGGGGTAAGGGGTTCCTCACTGGGGGTAGGGGGGGGGCTGGATCCAGCGGGTGCCAGGTCCCAAAGGGATACTGTGTCCTGGCGACCGTCCGGGAACTCCACAAATGCGTACTGGGGGTTGGAATGGAGGAGGCGCACCTTTTCAACAAGGGGGTCAGTTTTGTGCCCCCTGATGTGCTTCCTCAGGAGGACTGGGCCTGGTGTCCTCAGCCACGCCGGAAGTGAGACTCTCATGGTAGTGCCCCTAGAAAAAATGAAGAGTTGCTCGTGAGGGGTTTGATTTGTAGCTGTACAGAGGAGGGATCTGATAGCGTGGAGCGCGTCTGGGAGGGCTTCTTGCCATTGGGAGACTTGGAGTTTTCTAGACTGGAGGGTCAGCAGGACAGTCTTCCAGACCGTCGTGTTCTCCCTCTCCACCTGCCCGTTCCCCCTGGGGTTGTAGCTGGTAGTCCTGCTCGAGGCAATGCCCTTGTCGAGCAAGTACTGACGCAGCTCGTCGCTCATAAAGGACGAACCCCGGTCGCTGTGCACGTAGCTGGGGAAACCGAACAGGGTGAAGACACTATGCAAGGCCCTAATGACTGTGTGGGAGGTCATGTCAGGGTACGGAATGGCAAAAGGGAATCGGGAGAACTCGATGATGTTGAGGAAATAAATGTTCTTATTAGTGGAAGGGAGTGGCCCTTTGAAATCGATCGCAACGCGTTCAAAGGGCCTAGAAGCCTTGACCAGGTGGGCCCTGTCTGGTCTATAGAAGTGCGGTTCGCACTCCGCACAGATCGGGCAGTCCCTGGTGACCGCTTTTACCTCCTCGTTGGAGAAAGGCAGGTTTTGGGCTCTGATGTAGTGGGCGAGCCAGGTGACCCCTGGATGGCAGAGGTCCACGTGGATGGCTTTCAGACGGCTGATCTGCGCGCGGGCGCATGTCCCGCAGGATAGGCCATCCGAGGGCTTGTTGAGCTTCCCCGGTCGATATTTAATATCGTAGCTATAGGTGGAGAGTTCGATCATCCACCGAAGGATTTTATCATTTTTTATTTTGCCCCTTTGCAAGTTGTCAAATATAAAGGCAACCGATCGTTGGTCGGTGATGAGGGTGAACCTCCTACCTGCGAGGTAGTGCCCCCAGTGACGAACAGCCGCCACGATGGCTTGTGCTTCCTTCTCAACTGAGGAGTGTCGGAGTTCTGAAGCGGATAGGGTACGGGAGAAAAATGCAACGGGCCTCCCTGCCTGATTTAAAGTGGCTGCTAGAGCTACCTCTGAGGAGTCGCTCTCAACCTGAAAGGGAGTGGATTCATCCACCGCCCGCATGGCCGCCTTGGCGATGTCGTCCCTGATGCAGCTGAAGGCCTGACGGGCCTCAGCTGACTGGGGAAATCGTGTGGCCTTAAAGAGTGGGCGGGCTTTGTCCGCATATCGAGGGACCCACTGGGCATAGTATGAAAAGAACCCCAAGCACCGTTTGAGGGCCTTGGGGCAATGAGGGAGGGGGAGTTCTAAGACATGTGGTCCGGGTCTGGGCCCAGGACTCCGTTCTCCACGACGTAGCCGAGGATGGCCAGTCTGTTTGTGCTGAAAACGCATTTCTCCTTGTTATAAGTGAGATTTAATTTCTGTGCCGTTTGGAGAAAACGGTGGAGGTTGGCGTCGTGGTCCTGCTGGTCATAGTCGCGGATGGTAACATTGTCCAGATACGGAAACGTGGCCCGCAGCCCGTACTGGTCTACCATTCGGTCCATTGCTCGTTGGAACACTGAAACTCCATTGGTGACGTCGAAGGGAACCCGTAGGAAATGGAAGAGGCGGCCATCGGCCTCGAATGCCGTGTAGTGGCGGTCCTCCGGGCGGATTGGGAGCTGGTGGTATGCAGATTTCAGATCCACCGTGGAAAATAGCCGATATTGGGCGATCTGATTAACCATGCCTGCAATTCTGGGGAGGGGATACGCGTCTAGGAGCGTAAAGCGATTTATGGTCTGGCTATAGTCGACGACCATGCAAAATTTTCCCCAGGTCTTGACAACCACCACCTGAGCTCTCCAGGGACTATTACTGGCCTCTATGATCCCCTCACTGAGCAGCCGTCGGACCTCCGATCGGATAAAGACCCTATCCTGTAGGCTGTGTCGCCTGCTGCGAGTAGCTACTGGCTTGCAATCTGGAGTGAGATTGGCGAAGAGAGGGGGGGGGGGGGGGGGGGGAGAGATGCGCAGCGTGGCTAGGCTGCAGATAGTGAGTGGGGGCAGGGGGCCGCCGAAGCTGAGGGTGAGACTCTTGAGGTTGCACTGGAAATCCAGGCCTAATAAGAGTGGCGCGCAGAGGTCAGGCAGGACATAAAGTTTAAATTTAGAATAACAGCGCCTCGAATTGTGAGCGTTGCGACGGTGCGTCCTTGGATTTGGACTGAGTGGGAGCCCGAAGCGAGGGCGATAGTTTGGCTTACCGGAAAAATAGGAAGCGAACTGAGTCTTACCAGCTCTGGATGTATAAAGCTCTCAGTACTCCCGAAGTCAAAGAGGCATGGCGTGCTGTACCCGTTGATCTGGACCTCCGCCATCGAACTTCGTAGGTGCTTGCGGCGGGATTGATCTAGGGTGACCGCGTTGAGTTGCGGGCCGCGTGATGAGTGCGAGGGGAAGTCGTATTCTTCAGATGAGCTTTCTGAGCATGCCGATGCAGATGTGGCCCGTGGATCGCACGTGGTGAGCGGCGAGGAAGATGGCGGCCCCCATGAGTCGCACGTGGCTGGCCGCATGGTGGGGGTTTGCCAAGATGGCGGCCCCATGGATCACACGTGGCGGGAGGGGCGGAATCGGGGCGTAGGCCGCAGCGTTTCGGGCCCCATGGGCCCGCTGGTGTTGGGAGCGATTTGTTCTCTCTACTGGGGAGTTAGAAACTGGGGCCCTTTTCGCGAGGCACACTCTGGCATAGTGGCCTTTCTTCCAGCAGCTGCTGCAGGTCGCGGATCGGGCTGGACAATGCTGCCACGGGTGCTGGCTTTAGCCACAGAAATGACAGGCTGGGGCAGCTGTGTAGCTGGCTGGGGCAGCAGAGTAACTGGCCTTGGCAGCGCGGTAGCTGGGGGACCGTGCGGCACAGGCCTGGGGGGACTGTTGGTCGGGGGTCCACGATGAGGTCGCGGGGTCCGCGGGAAACGACGTAAGGCAGCGGAAGGAAACTTCCATAGTGGTAGCAGCCTCCACAGTAATGTCTAAGTCCTGGGCCCCCTTTTCTAGCAGTCTTTGGCGCACATAGTTAGACCTAAGGTCCGCTACAAAAACGTCCCACACAGCCAGCTCCCTATGTTCAGCCGTGGTAACGGCTTGATAATTACAGTCATTAGAGAGATTGTTCAATTCCCTTACAAACTCGGCAAGCGTTTCTGTAGGCCTCTGACGGTGAGTTGTAAACACGTGGCGTGCATAAACCTCGTTAATGGGCCTAACGTAAATTTTGTCAAATATTGCTAGCGCTGCGGTGTAAGAACCAGCCGGATTTAGCTGTGTGGAGATTCTGTGGCTTACCCTCGCGTGCAGCAGGCTGAGTTTTTGTTCCTCCGTTGTTCCGGCGGTGCTGGCTTCTGCCAGGTAGGCTTTAAAACATCTCAGCCATTTCCTTAGCCTCTGCATCCTGTGGGTTGAGTTCTAGGCGTCCGGGCTGGAGGGCTGCTTCCATGATTTCTTCGACTGTTTCCTAAGTATATTAAATTGTTGGAACCAATAATTCTATGGACACGTGCTTGTAGGATTAGAATAGCGGTTTTAATATACTTACAACAGAGCCAGCCTGTTAGCCGTTGAACTGGCCAGCTGACCCTGTGGCACTGATCTTTATACAGCAGCTCCTGGGGGAGGAGTCCTGGGCGGAGCCAAGGGAGAAGCCCAGTACAACTCTCGAGCATTCCCAGAGCTACTCCCCCTGGTGGTCAGGTAGTGCAACTGCACTTACAATATAGACACATGTATATACAGATTATAATCCGGTGTGAATCACATTCACCACACTACACAGTGGTTGTCAGCCTAGACTTTTGCACTTGGGTCTTTAGACTAGCACTTGAAACCACAAATATTGGGGTTACTGGTGAAAGTCCTACCAATTGACCTAGAACAGGCACCACTCATTTTTAAGACACTCTGTGAAATCCATCTTTTTGATCAAGCTTTAAGTCATCACTCTTGTTGTCTTCTTAGGTTCAGCACCCATTTTTCCTAGTGCCTCTGTGAAGTGGCTTGTTATAGGTTTGTGTATGAAACATGCTATACAAGTTGCAAGTGATTGTCATCGTTGTAACCCTTTCTTAATCGACACTATCATGAGTACAGGCATCTATATCAAACAAAGGGACCCATTTTAGAAGCCTGGACTCAAAACCAAAATAACAATTATTTCCCAAGAATTATGTCAAATGACCTGATCAGACATTTTGAAGTTTAGGGAATTCAGTAGTCTCGAATTGGAAATGACACCAATTTACAATTTTGAAACATTATTAATAATTTAATTATGAGGGCTAAACTGACAGAAGAGTACGTAGTCTGTTGAGTTGGTGCTCCAAATTTTCTATATTCCACTATCTTTCTGGACTATAAGGGTAATAAGAGAGAAAAGGAGCCACAAATTAGTTTGTCACTGCAAATGCCTTGTGTCAGCACCAATGGTAATGAAGGGAAAATCTTTCTTTCCATAGACCTGCGGGGAAAAAAGTATTATGTGGTTGGC
Organism: Scyliorhinus canicula; assembly: GCF_902713615.1. Taxonomy (NCBI): domain Eukaryota; kingdom Metazoa; phylum Chordata; class Chondrichthyes; order Carcharhiniformes; family Scyliorhinidae; genus Scyliorhinus; species Scyliorhinus canicula. The sequence continues at coordinate 34,644,923 of NC_052157.1, forward strand.
CTGTGCTTATCATGCTGAGCTTAAGTCTAATTGGAATGAACTATCTCAAAGTTTATGAAGTCCTGGGGCTGTTTCTTATAGAACTGTGTCAATTAATCTATTTTTTTTTTAATGAGTTAGGGATTTCCTTTGGATCCACTTGCTATTGAGATTGACCGAAACCCCAGAGGAAGTGATGATTCCGTATCGACTGACCCCTTCAATTTCAGAACACACCTCCCTCACCAGGTAGCAAATTAGACCCATCCACGCTCTGAATGGGAAAAGGCTTTACCACCAGCATGGTGTTAAAGGGGAAGCTGTATGAAATAGGGCTGTTGGAAGTTTGCTTAGATTAAATGAGGAAAAAAAAAACTGTTGTATGTCCTGCTGAGCAACAAATTATGTCTATTTAAGACATGTTTGTCCCATGCTGTAGCTCCCAGTGTAGCATGATTAATAACAGAAGGAGGAAAAAAGGGTCTAACACGCCAAGTTGAAAGTTTTATCAAGGCGTTATCTCCGGTGCTGGCCTACTTAAAATAATTTGTTTTTAAAAATTAACAATTAACCCACACACCTTTTATTTGCCTCCTTGTGACAGTGAAGATGTCTTCAGTAAAACAAATCCCATAAGAATAGTGGATTATTTATTTGACAGGCCTTCAATGAGCAGTGGAATGATTGTTGCAAAACTGACTTTTTAATATTTTCTTTGCAGTGGAAAAAGATAAAATTAGTCTAATTAATATAGTTGTTCAGAAACTTCACCATATGCCCTTATGGATTCTTATTTAATAATGTATTGGAAAACTGGTGCCTTTATTGAGAATTCTTTCCCAAATCAATCAAGACTTTAAAAGGTACATTCAATAAATCCTTACTGTGTGCCAATGACCTTAATTTCAAAATAGATTAATTGATTAACGTATTGTAACTTTCCTGTCGAACATGTATCCGCAGTTAATTACGGTTAACTTCAAAATTTCTGTTAACTGTTTGGAAATAGTTACTTCACAAATGGCATTATTCAGGCATTCTTGCCATTGCCTGCCTCAACTACAATTCAAAAATGATCTAAGGTATTTGAAATTCACTATTGCATTTAAAATTAGCTTTAGACAGCCGCAGAAATTATTCACTTCATTTAAGATTGATTCAAATGGACTTCCGGTGGCGGCCATGGAAAGGTAGGTTGCACATTTGATAGCTCCCACCTGTAACGGACTTTTGGACCTTTTTCCCTCGTATTTTTTTAGGCTTTTATGGGATAAAGCAGTGAAGAGTGAGCAGTAAGGAACAATCCCCCTCTGGTGTATGGAGAATTGGACCAGAAGTGGCCGTGTGAGATGTTAAAGTCCTATAAGGGAGACGCAAGCAGAGCTGGTAACGCGGGACAGCATGGCGGAGGGCAAGGGCCGTGGGGAGACGGCACAGTGGTCGACGGAGCAGTTGGTGAAGTTTTTCGAGGATTGCTTCACCAAGCTGAAGAAGGACACGCTGGACCCAATCAAGGCTTCGATTGATCAAGTGGTTCAGAATCAGAAAACCCACGGGAGAGCGATCCAGGAGGTCGAACAAAGTTGTCCGAGCGCGAGGAGTATATAACCGTGCTGGAAAGCAAGGTGGGGATGATGAACGACTGCCAGAAAAGAATACAGGAGAACCTAGAGAATAGGTCCAGGAGGCAGAATCTCAGAATTGTTGGCCTCCCTGAAGGCAGTGAGGGAACGGATGCGAGGGCCTATGTGACGGACATGTTGGATAAGTTGATAGGGACTGGGGCGTTCCCTCAGCCTCTGGAATTGGACAGAGCGCACAGAGCGAACAAACCGCCGAGGGCCATGGTGGGACGTTTTCACCGTTTTATGGACAAGGAACAAGTTTTGTGCTGGGCCAAGAAAGAACGGAGCAGCAAGTGGGAGAACTGTGAGTTGCGCATTTATCAGGACCTGGGAGCGGATTTGGCCAAGAGGCGAGCTGGGTTCAATCGGTAAAAAACGACTCTCTTTAAGAAGGGGGTGAAGTTCGGGATGCTGTACCCAGCCCGCCTGTGGGTCACACATGAGGAACAGAACTTCTACTTTGAAATGTCAGATGAAAATGAAAATCGCTTGTCACGAGTAGGCTTCAATGAAGTTACTGTGAAAAGCCCCTAGTCGCCACATTCCGGCGCCTGTCCGGGGAGGCTGGTACGGGAATCGAACCGTGCTGCTGGCCTGCTTGGTCTGCTTTCAAAGCCAGTGATTTAGCCTTGTGAGCTAAACCAGCCCCCAAGTATGACCTTTAGTATGACCCCATGAAGTATGGACCTTTATTAAAGAAATAAAGCTGGAGATGAATTAAAAGACACTTAAGCCTCAGAGAAATACTCTGGCAGAGATTTGTGGTGTTGGATTGTAAAAATTTATTTAAGTAGCTCGATGTGAAATAATGGGCTGTGTGGATGGTTAAAGGTTGATCTGTCTTGCAGGGACCTTGTTAGACCCGGGGGGGGGGGGGGGGGGGGGGGAGAGGAGATGGGCTTTGAATTTAGTTCTGCTTTTTGGGTGACTATTTTTCTAAAGTGATTGTTTCTTCACTTTTTTTTCTGTTGTTTGTTTACTGGGGATGCTTTTAAAATGTTTATTCATGTGGGGGGGGGGGGGGTGAGAGAAGAGTACAATAGGGAGACAGACTGCTTGGTGCCGGGGCAGGAGCTATCGAGTCAGCATGGGTCAGCTGACTCGCGGTAGCACAGTGGGGGGTGGACAGGTGTTAAGCTGGATCTTGACTTGGGGATTGGGTTTTTAGTGTTGTTGCTGGGGGGAGGTGCTTTGCTGACAGGGGAGGAACTGTTACTAGGGGACAAATGGGAGGTCGGGAATTGTGACAGCCCGAGTGGGGACTCGAGCAAGCGGAGGGCACAAGCTCGCGGCTGGCCTAGAAAGGGTGATGGCTAGTCAGCAGTGGGGGGGGGGTTCCAGGCTGATCACATGGAAAGTGAGAGGTGAGAGGACTGAATGGGCCAGTCAAGAAGGCTCACGTGTTCGCACATTTGAGGGAACTGAAGGCAGATGTCGCAATGCTACAAGAGACTCACCTAAAGGTTAAAGATCAGACGAGATTGAGGAAGGGGTGGGTTAACCAAGTGTTCCACTCAGGAACGGACTCAAAGATCGGGGGGTAGCGATCATGATCAGCAAACGAGTGGCATTCAAGGCATGGAGAATCGTGTCAGACAAGAGGGGTAGGTAAATAATGGTGAGTGGGAAGCTGGAGGGGGTGCAAGTGGTACTTGTGAACATATATGCTCCGAATTGGGATGACATAGAATTTATGAGGCGGGTGTTAGGTAAGATACCAGACTTAGAGTCACATAACCTGATCATTGGAGGGGACTTCAACACCATTGATCCAGAATTGGACCGGTCAAAATCCAGGAGAGGCAGGGGAGAGGGAGGAGGCGGGCTGCGGCAAAGGAATTGAAGGGTTTTATGGACCAGATGGGGGGAGGGGGGGGAAGTAGACCCATGGAGGTTTGCACAGCCGAGGACGAAGGAGTTTTCCTTTTTTTCCACATGTCCACAAGGTATACTCTCACATCGACTTTTTTGTTCTGAGCAGGGCGCTAATACCGAAGGTGGTGGATAGAGAGCACTCGGCAATTGCAGTGTCGGATCATGCCCCACACTGGGTGGATCTACGGTTTAGTGTGGAAAGAGGGCAACGCTCGCTTTGGAGAATGAATGAGGGGTTGTTGGCAGATGAGGCGGTCTGTGGGCGGGTTAACAGTCCATCCAGAACTACCTGGAAACAAATGATACGAGCGACCGTCTGGGAAGCTTTGAAGGCAGTAGTCAGAGGGGAATTAATCTCGATACGGGCCCACAGAGAAAAAGGTGGAATGGGCTGAAAGGGATACATTAGTGGAGGAGATACTCCAGGTGGACAGGAGATACCCGGAGGCCCTGGACGCTGAGGGAGCGGCGGAGGTTAAAGGTAGAGTTTGGGTTGTTGACCACAGGGAAAGCAGTGGACAGTTGAGGAAGGCAAGGGGGGGCAATCTATGAGTACGGGGAAAAGGCAAGCAGAATGTTGGCACATCAGCTCAGGAAAAGAGAGGCGGCCACGGAGATAGGTAAAGTAAAGAGTAGAGACGGTAATACTGTCCTGGACCCAGCGGGGGTGAACTAGGTGATTAAGGACTTTTATAGTAAATTATATGAGTCAGAACCCCCGGCTGGGGTGGAGGGGATGAGGCCATTTCTGGATCAGTTGAGGTTCCCGAGGGTGGAGGACCACCTGGTGGAAGGGCTGGGAGCCCCAATTGAGATCGAGGAAATAATCAAGGGTCTGGAGGGCATGCAGTCGAGCCGGTCGAATTCTATAAGAAGTTTTCAGAGCTATTGAGCCCACTGCTGGTGAGGACATTTAGCGAAGCAAGAGAGAGGGATTTGGACCCCGATTTATAACAACCACAGGTTTGTACCGGGTAGGCCGGATGGTGGGTTCTGGAGTTGGCAGAGGGCAGGAATTAGAAGGATGGGGGATCTATTTATAGATGGGAGCTTTCCCAGCTTGAAAGCTTTGGAGGATAAATTTAAATTGCCAGCAGGGAATGGTTTTAGGTATTTGCAGGTGCACGACTTCCTGAGAAAACAGGTGCCGGCCTTTCCACTGTTGTCGCCACAGGGGATACAGGATAGAGTAGTTTCCAGTACCTGGGTGGGAGAGGGGAAGGGATCGGATATTTACCAGGAGCTTTTGGAGGCGGAGGAAACTCCGGTGGAGGAGCTTAAGGGCAAGTTGGAGGACGAGCTAGGAGGAGAGATAGAGGCAGGTCTATGGGCGGATACCCGAAGCAGGGTTAATACCTCCTCACCATGTGCCAGGCTTGTATCAGGCTAAGGTAGTCCATCGGGCACACATGACGGTGGCCCAGATGAGCAAGTTTTTCGGGGTAGAAGATCGGTGTGCAAGGTGCGCAGGAAGCCCAGCAAATCATGTCCACATGTTTTGGGCATGCCCAAAGCTTAGAGGGTTTTGCCGGGTTTAGCTAAGGCAATGTCCACGGTGCTAAAAACACGGGTGGTGCCGGGTCCGGAGGTAGCGATCTTTGGCGTGTCGGAAGATCCGGGAGTTCAGGGGGAGAAAGAGGCCGACGTTCTCGCCTTTGCCTCCCTGGTAGCCCGGAGACGGATCTTGTCACTGTGGAGGGACTCGGCCCCCCAGTGTAGAGACCTGGGTTAGTGACATGGCTGGGTTTCTCAATCTTGAGAAAATAAAGTTTGCCTTAAGAGGGTCAATGTTGGGGTTCTCCCGGAGGTGGCAGCCGTTCGTCGACTTTCTCGGGGAAAATTTAAAATGTCAGCAGATGCAGTATTCAAAGGGCGGGGGGGGGGGGGGGGGATTGTTGGTGTATGGTTGAGGTGTGGTATTGTGCGAAGCAAATAATGGCATGATGGGAAAACTAGTCAAGTCTTCTGGGTACAATTGAATTTAAACTGACTTCACATAACCCAAGGCACAGATACTTAAACAGCCGAGGTCAACTTGACCTGAGAACTGGCTGACTCTAACACTCAGATAAGACGCATTCGTCATGAGACCAGAGGAGTCTAAATATATACGATAAGCTAAAAAACTGTCTCTTCCTGTACGTAAACAAATTTGTCCCTTTCTTAAAACAAAGACAACATAATGATATGAAACTCCAGTCCCCTAAAGGTCAGCAAGGTGACGCCATTGTAACGATTATTATTTATGTTTACTTTCGATCAAATTCCTGACCAAGTTGTATTCATGTTATCTTGATCCTATAATGTATAAAAATCGCCTTATTCGTCTGTAATAATCGCAGACTTGGGACGGACCAAGCAGTTTGTATTTGACTGCCTTCCGACTTCAAGTCTCAGCCATTACTGCTAGCAGTCAGTTCTAATTCGTAAATAAAGTTCAGTTTTGCTTACCTAATGAATGCTTTTTGAATTTCTCTATCACAGTCAAGAAGCGGGGAAAATATTGAATACGACAGAGGTGCGTGACCAATTCTGGGATGGCAGGATTGTAGTATGAGGAGAGATTGGGTCGACAGGGCCAGTATTCACTGGAATTTTAAAAAAATGAGAGGGGGATCTCATTGAAACGTATAAAATTCTGACAGGGCTGGGCAGACTGGAGGCAGGGATACTGGCCACAACTTAACAACTGTGTTGCGCCCGGCGCTGATCTGGGTGTGCCGGTTAAATAGCGGGAAAGGCAAAAAGTTAAATTCATGCCGGGACAAATCAGTTTGCTGTGTAACTGGCCTGCTCCCAATGGCGCATTCCAGATATGGTGAGCATATCGTTGACCCCAATTTGAATCAATTTCCATCTCATTAGCTCAGTTCCCTGTCAGAACACTATTCACAACGCCCTCTGCTGCTCTTGCTCATGTATTTGCTTTGTTTGGCCCCTTGTTCCGCACTGTAACCAATCACTGTTTGTCGATGTACCATTTGTCAATGTTCTCTGTTGATTATTCACTTTGTCCACTATATACGCACGGTGTATGTTCCCTCGGCCGCCGAAAAATGGCACTGCATCTTGCCCAACAGCAACTGTTTCTGAACTGGGCAGCTCCTGGCCAGAAGGTGCAGCAGCAAGGGTCATCACTTAATTGCACAAGGGTACTCATTTTGCTATCTCACCAGCTTGTTTCGCTGCATTGAATTGCCAGTGAAAAGTCTCAGGAGATCGTGCACCTGCTGAGAAATCTGCATGTGCTGAGCATTGACCTCAGTTACACTTTGAGCTACTGATGGGTCATTGCATTGGCCTCATAACCTTCAGCCATCACCATTCGAACCTCGAACTGGCGCGATGTGAAAATTGGAGTTCAGGAGGTGCGGGATCTTCCGCTGCCAATGCTGCAGCCTGCTCACCCCCCGAGGGATTTGAATGCTCTTCCTCCAACACGGCCGCCATGTCATCTCTGTGCTTCCCCACCGCCATCACTCCATCACTTGATCTCCCTGAACATCACTGTCAAAATCAAAAATACCAGCCTGCTGTGCTACAGCTTCTGTGCTGCGCTGCTGTGATGTAATCACATGCGTTAAATCATTTGCACGTATCTCTGCTGTTTCTGACACTCACCTGCATTCATCGAGTTTACAGTGCAGAAGGAGGCCATTCGACCCATGGAGTCTGCACTGGCCCTTGGAAAGAGCATCCTACTCAAGCCCACACCTCCACCCTATCCCCACCTACCTTTTTTGGACACGAGGGGCAATTTAGCATAGCCAATCCACCCAACCTGCCCATCTTTGGACTGTGGGAGGAAACCGAAGCTCTCGGAGGAAACCCACGCAGACACGGGGAGAACGTATACACTCCGCACAGACAGTGACACAAGCCGGGAATCAAACCTGGGACCCTGGAGCTGTGAAGCAACTATGCTAACCACTGTTCTACCATGGTGCCCTACCATTCTGCTCTGCTGTCACCGCCTCGTCTGTGAAAACTAAAGAAAGCACAATTATATTTGCATCAAAGTAATTGTTGTCTTGATAATATGATCAATTTGAGCTTTTTCCTCTTACCTTGACTCAGTCCAATATCTCCATAACCACTTATGACGGGGTTTTGAGAGGCCAAGAGGCCAACAGTTGCCAAGCACGCCCCTCCTGTGGAGTGAGATCCTTCATGTACGCCAGCCCCTCCTCCAGTCAGTGAACGTTCCCGGGAATCATGGGCCTGTTTCGCCTGAAGAAAGGAATGGAAATACCTTTTAAAAATCTTGCTACCATATCCTGAAGCACAGGGGCAGTTAAAAGCAAAAAGCCCTGGAGACATCTTTTCTATTCTTACGATCAAGTCACAACCATCTTCAAGGTAAACAGCATTTTATGACCCTCTTATACAGATTTGTAAGGAAACGATCTTATTTATTTTGGATGTCCTGCTTCATAAAATCTCCATTGTCAGTCAATTTTATGACCCCCTTCTGCAGGTTTGTGAGGAGACAGTGTTATTTACATTGGATAACCTGTTTAATAACACATTCATTGTTGGTAATTTTTTATGAGCCCTCAGAAGGTTTACAGGGACACAGAATGGATATCACAGCAACATTATTGCATTTTCTAAACGGCCGACACAGAGGTGAACATGCAACAACAACGGCAGCGAAAGCTGTCCGGGAGAAGCAAGTAACAACCCCAACTCCAGATCCATTCTCGTATTAGCCTCTCTGTATTAGATATAACTAGTGTAATTATTTCTTTGGCACCCAAATGTATATATACCTCCGCAGTTCCCCCACAAACGTGTGTCTATTTATTTGTTAAATGTAATATTGCTAACTGTACAGAGTTGCTGTTTTTGAGCTGGTATACAATATCCTACCAGTTTTAAAAAATATATTTCATTCTGTATACGTAACTGTAAATATACCATGTTCAAAAACCCAATAAAAAACATTTCATAAAAAAGATTGCATTTGAGTGCTCCACTTTGGCAGTACATATACTAAAATTGGAATAATACAGAGAAGTTAGCATGTCCCCTGCGCAAGATTGCATTGGAAACATAGTGGACAGAAGAACATAGAACATAGAACATAGAACACTACAGCGCAGTACGGGCCCTTCGGCCCTCGATGTTGCGCCGACCCGTGAAACCATCTGAAGCCTATCTGACCTACACTATTCCATTTTCATCCATATGTCTATCCAGTGACCACTTAAATGCCCTTAAAGTTGGCGAGTCTACTACTGTTGCAGGCAGGGCGTTCCACACCCCTACTACTCTCTGAGTAAAGAAACTGCCTCTGACATCTGTCCTATATCTCTCACCCCTCAATTTAAAGCTATGTCCCCTCGTGTTGGTCATCACCATCCGAGGAAAAAGACTCTCACTGTCCACCCTATCTAACCCTCTGACTATCTTATATGTCTCTATTAAGTCACCTCTCAGCCTTCTCCTCTCTAACGAAAACAACCTCAATTCCCTGAGCCTTTCCTCGTAAGACCTTCCCTCCATACCAGGCAACATCCTAGTAAATCTCCTCTGAACCCTTTCCAAAGCTTCCACATCCTTCCTATAATGTGGTGACCAGAACTGCACGCAGTACTCCAGGTGTGGCCGCACCAGAGTTATGTACAGCTGCAGCATGACCCTGTGGTTCCGAAACTCAATCCCCCTGCTTATAAAGGCTAGCACACCATATGCCTTCTTAACAGCCCTATTAACCTGGGTGGCAACTTTCAAGGATTTATGTACCTGGATGCCGAGATCTCTCTGTTCATCTACACTACCAAGAATCTTGCCATTAGCCCAGTACTCTGCATTCCTGTTACTCCTTCCAAAGTGAACCACCTCACACTTTTCCGCATTAAACTCCATCTGCCACCTCTCAGCCCAGCTCTGCAGCTTATCTATGTCCCTCTGTATCCTATAACATCCTTCAGCACTATCCACAACTCCACCGACCTTCGTGTCATCTGCAAATTTACTAACCCATCCTTCTACACCCTCTTCCAGGTCATTTATAAAAATGACAAACAGCAGTGGCCCCAAAACAGATCCTTGCGGTACACCACTAGTAACTGAACTCCAGGATGAACATTTGCCATCAACCACCACCCTCTGTCTTCTTTCAGCTAGCCAATTACTGATCCAAACCGCTAAATCACCTTCAATTCCATACTTCCTTATTTTCTGCAATAGCCTACCGTGGGGAACCTTATCAAACGCCTTACTGAAATCCACTTTCTTAAAATCCTGCTGCCTGCAAAAGTTAAGTCTCAACAATTAATTTTTTGCATGCATTAAATCATTAAGTTTCTTTTTTATTTTATAAACTTAGAGTACCCAATAAATTTTTTTCCAATTAAGGGGCCATTTAGCGTGGCCAATCCACCTTCCCTGCACATCTTTGCATTGTGGGGGCGAAACCCATGCAAACACAGGTAGAATGTGCAAACTCCATACAGACAGTGACCCAGAGCCTTGATCGAACCTGGGACCTCGGCGGCGTGAGGCAGCAGTGCTAACCACTGCACCACCGTGTTGCCCTCATTCAGTTTCTTTTGGCGCTGATCTGCTGTCCTCGCCACTTCGCTGTTTGATAAGAGTGTGGCGAATATCACACCGGCCACAAAGTCAAGCAAAATGAAAATTTTTTAAAAGAATGAAAACTCATGAGCTGGAGTTGATTCTGGTGCACAGCGTGTGACACAAGTAAAGTAAAATCAATGTAATACAAGTGTCTTTCAGAATCCTTAATATCCACTGGGATAGAAATATAACAAATAGAATTAGGAATAAGACTTAAATAGTTCAACGACCCCAAATAACAAATGTTACAAAGAGAATAAATTTTACTCCAAGATCATGAATTGATAAACATAAATTTTCCTAACATCATAGTAAAAGCTCAAGCGAAAGGCCCATAGGGATAACATGTTCCTCGAACCCATTAGTTTGGCTATGTTTCAAGATGTATTGACATCAACATCGCAATTAACCACAGAGATAAAATGTCCTATAAACAACCTCTTTACAAAAATGGTGGAGAATCTGTACGTATGAAAAGCATCTTTAAGGTGGCCCACTGTTGGCTATTTACCATTACTCTATTCCAGACAAAAGAGAGAAAAATATATTAAAAGATTCAACAGAGCCAGCACTCTTCTCTCCTGAAAAAAGGTGCGGTCACAGTTCTCGCCTGTTTCATCAAACAAATCTCTTGAGCCTTTTGTGAGTATGTCTCTCATACTCTTTTAAAAGTTTTGAAGTGGCGATAACTTCTGAATATCCATGTCTTAAGAACAAACTGTTTGGCGTAATAATGGAAAACGGCTAGCAGATTTATATTTTGGAGACTCTCCAACTCTGTTTTTTATTTTTAAATGTTTGCAATAAAATTCCACTAAAAAATTAACTGTGTATTTGTTGCATTGAGTAAGTTTAAAATTCCAAAAATGATCATTAGGATGTCCTAAGTGACAAGGATCCACACTGACAGAGTAGCGATTTCGTATTGAGCGGCTTACCTGGACAATTCCCACCAGAACATGACTGAAAGCTATTATGCTAACTTCAGAGCTGGAAGAGTAATCTCACTCTAGTGAGAGCGGTTCTGTTTTGTGTAGGAACATGACTTTCCCTCTTTTGGTGGCTTATTCAGAAGCAGGCCAATAAGATTTTCATGCAGGTCAGAAATCCTAAACCATTCTCAAGAGAATGTCCGAAACTTACTTACAAGCAATGGGTTGTGGCTTCCTTGGTGGTTTAGATTTTCCACGGCCTAGAATGTGGATTTCCTTTATGCTGAACCTCACAAATAAGGTACCCAAATCATCGCCTGAGAAGTTCTCACTTCTCTTCTTCACAACTAAATTTTCAGTCGCCATATTCTAAATGAAAGCATGCGAACATTTATAAGCGTGCCACATGTACAGTTATATAATCATATGGTGCAGATTTATACAGTCATTTCACATATTGAAAACAAATAACAAAGCCTATGTTCACTTTTAAATATGAAATAATCATCTTCAATCATAAAAAATAAAATTAAAAATTACACTTTAAAAGAACCAATAACAATAGAATCAACTGTTTAAAAGAAATAATAAAAAAAAGATAAGAAAGCTTCCACATACCTTTAAAACAGCTGCCAAGTCCATTGCTTGCTCTCTCTTCAATACAAAGCTGAGGTTATAATCACTGACCTTAATGGGTGTTCCCTTAGTTCCCTTGTCACAAAAGGGCATGGCTTTACTCAACTCCCACTGCACTGGGGCCTGCGCAGACTGTCCAGACGTAGGTCCAAGACTGCTGCTCGCATTGGAATGTTCTTTGCGTTTTCTCAACGCAGGTAAGTATGTGATCTTTTCACTGACTTACAGTGGCTTTCCACCGGTACACAGAAATGATGGGCCTTTTTAAACTTGATGTGTTAGCATGCACACAAGAACAGCCAATTTGAACTGGTTCTGCTTGCACATCACGTCAGTCTCTTGTGTAGCTGTGGTATGGGTCCCTGTAACAGTTATACTTCACAATTAGTTCCAAACTAATTAATTCCTTGCTCTTCACTATATAACAACCAGACACCAGGCATTGACCTTCCTCTTCGGCCACTTCCTCCTTGACCATCTCCTCTCTACTGCTGATCTTTAAGGCCTCCTGGCCCCTATGGAACCATATCCTCTTGGCCACCTGCACCTTGAAAGCCTCCAATGCTTCATTCATGACTTGGAATCCTCCCTCTGCCCTGCATTCATTTTCTTTGTCTATAATCATCTAAATAGTATTCAACAGCCTCTGTAATTCGGTGAAGCTTCACTTTAAGAGAGACAAACTACCTTTAGGAAAATGGTATTAGGCCACGTTGATTAATCCTGCGCTGAGTGCACGTGTCGGTTGGTCCAACAGTGCCCTCAGGTAAATGTGGGAGGCGGTGACAAATTTCTGTGCTGCTTACCTGCACTGGGGCAGATTACAAATCATGTATACCCATGCACAAAAAGTGGCGTGGGCCAATTGTTAGCACTTAGAGTTCTGGAGAACAGTTGTGCTCATGTTTGTGATGATTAGAGGCCAGAACATTTCAGCTCCAGAGCATCACTGCAGGACTTTCTCAAAGCAATACCCAATTATCTTCAGCTGCTTCATTAATGACCTTGCCTCCAAATCTATTCGGAAATGGGTCTGTCCACTGATAATTAAACCTGTTCAGCTTCATTGGAAATTCTTCACATGTTGAAGCAGTTCATGCCACATTGCAGCATTCAGGCTTGGTCTGGTCTGTACAAGCAAGGTTTTAATCACACAAGTGCTATTTGACAGGCATCTTCAAGAAGAGCAAGCCCAATCAACATCCCTTGATTTTCAATGGCATTGATATTGCTGAATCCCTCATTGTTAATTCCCTGGCAGTAATCATTGACCAGACACTCAGCTGGAGCAAACACATAAATACATGTAGCTGCTAGAACAAATCGGAGGCTAGGTTCACCTCCTAGCTCCATCTGGTTTAGCACAGGGCTAAATCGCTGGCTTTGAAAGCAGACCAAGGCAGACCAGCAGCACGGTTCAATTCCTGTACCAGCCTCCCCGAACAGGCACCGGAATGTGGCGACTAGGGGCTTTTCACAGTACCTTCATTTGAAGCTTACTTGTGACAATAAGCGATTTTCATTCATTTCATTTAATTGAAGCATGTGATGGAATGCAGGACACTTACCTCGATGAGTGCAGCTGATGTAACACTCAAACTTTAACCTCACCCATCAGTCTTCCTGATCACCACCCCCTCCGCCATCTTGAACATTCACCTCCTCTACCACTGCCTTACTGTGGTGCAGGTTGGACGATCCACAAGGTGCACCATAGCATTTTGGGCAGCCTCCTTCGACAGCACCTGCCAAACCCCTGTGACCTCTACCACTTCAAAGACATCAGTGGAGATAAAACTCCCGGGAGTGGTAAACTGGACTGTTTGACACCATCGCACACTGTCGGGATCTACTGTGAGTGTTCATAATCACAGAATTTTACATCTGCTTTCACGTCGGGGAAACTTGAAAGAATGAAAATCCATTTTTGTTTATTAAGCAAAATGGCAAATGAGGCAATTGGTGTTTGTTGACAAAGCTGAGTAAATGGTTTGTAAAATTCCACAACATTCATTTTTAAAGACAGTTGTTTCTCTTTAATTTCCCCAGAGCAATAATACTGCTTAGCTGTTACCTCATATTTTCAATCACCCAGGGATTTCCTCAGATGGGACACTATATTCTGAGGCTGCATGTCAGATGCTTAACTGATATCATTTATATCTATCCTCGATTGAACCAGTTATTTTGCTTGCAGTTTTTTGATTTAATATATTTAGGGTGATTGTTGTAAAAGCTGGCTTAAACCTGCACAGCATATTTAACCTGCCTTACAAATGGCAGTGCAATCATTACAGATAAAAGTAAGTACCTATGCAGGAAAGTGGGACTATAAACAGAAAGTGCTGGAACTTCAGAGGGGTGATGATTACAGATAGTTCCTGGGGCTCTTCTGTGCAGTGTGGTAGCATTGGAGTGAGTGAAGTCTCGCCTCCTTTTTATGGCACTTGTCGAAGGGGCAGTTGCGAGGGGAGTAGTTGGGGTGGCTGGGAGGGCAGTTGCGGGGTGGTCACTGGGCCTGGGGCAGCGGTGGGGGGATGGGGAGGGGGGCGGGGGAGGTAGTGCTCAGCACTGTCATTCCCCAGAAGTTAGAAGTCATATTAATCCTTTTAACTTTTCTTGGGTAACCAAGGTTTTGGGCCAAGGGGTGATAGAAATATACAATGGGCAGATTCTCTGGTATCATCCTTTACAGGACCTTTTGCGAGCGAGAGTGGAAAATTTGGTGTTCCAGCTAAAACTATATTCACTTTCGGTGGCACCAGAAATTCCAAGCCAAGGACGGGAGTTTTCGGCTACATGGCCGCACCAACAAGGGAAAGGCCAGTGGCATGTTTCAGCTATAGATCCTTCACCAAGCATTACAAATGGTTCATTATAAACTGAGAGTAATTATATTGTAGAAGAAAGAGTCAAATTCCCTACTTAATATGAACTCTCACACAATATCAACTCTGACATCCATCATAGTAAAAGCTTACTATCAACAGCAGCACTGTTCACTCTGAACCAGATGGTGGTGGATTCAAATCCAGATAAGGAAATTCATTTTTTTTGTTATAAATTTAGTGTCTCCAATTCATTTTTTCCAATTAAGGGGCAATTTAGCATGGCCAATCCACCTAGCCTGCACATCTTTGGGTTGTGGGGCAAAACCCACGCAAATACGGGGAGAATGTGCAAACTCCACAAGGACAAAAATCTGTCCTGCTCCACCCATGTCGACGGTACCACCAAGAAAGCACAACAGCGCCTATACTTCCTCAGGAAACTAAGGAAATTTGGCATGTCCACATTAACCCTTACCAACTTTTACAGATGCACCATAGAAAGCATCTTATTGGGCTGCATCACAGCCTGGTATGGCAACTGCTCGGCCCAGGATCGCAAGAAACTTCAGAGAGTCGTGAACACCGCTCAGTCCATCACACAAACCTGCCTCCCGTTCATTGACTCCATCTACACCTCCCGCTGCCTGGGGAAAGCGGGCAGCATAATCAAAGACCCCTCCCACCTGGCTTACTCACTCTTCCAACTTCTTCCATCGGGCAGGAGATACAGAAGCCTGAGAACACGCACGAGCAGACTCAAAAACAGCTTCTTCCCCACTGTCACCAGACTCCTAAATGGCCCTCTTATGGATTGACCTCATTAACACTACACCCTGTATGCCAGTGCTTATGTAGTTACACTGTATACCTTGTGATGCCCTATTTTGTATTCCCTTTTCTTCCCATGTACTTAATGATCTGTTGAGCTGCTCACAGAAAAATACTTTTCACTGTACCTCGGTACACGTGACAATAAACAAATACAATCCAAATCCAATCCAATCCAGTGACCCGGAGCCGGGATCGCACCTGGGACCTCGGCGCCGCGAGGCACCCGTGCTAACCACTTGCATCACCATGCTGTCCATGGATCTGGAAATTTGAGCATGTATTCTAGGTGAAAATCTCGGTGCAATATTGAGGAAGCACAGTACCTTTCTTGATTTCAGGACAAGACAAAGGGATAAATTCTCTGCTTGGAATATTAAATTCCATTGCATGCCGAACCTCATCCAGCCAAGGTGATGGCACTGGTTGTACTGGAACATGCTCATGGTACACGTGACAACCTTGCCGTTGGTAATTCCTCCTGACAGAGGCTGAGCATCACGGAAGGCCTGGAAAATGCCGGTCTGGCCTGTTATTGATATCATAGAATTTACAGTGCAGAAGGAGGCCATTCGGCCCATTGAGTCTGCACAGGCTCTTGGAAAGAGCACCCTACCGAAGGCCACACCTCCACCCTATCCCCATAACCCAGTAACCCCACTTAACCTTTTTTGGACACAAAGGGCAATTTATCATGGCCAATCCACCTAATCTGCACATCTTTGGACTGTGGGAGGAAACCGGAGCACCTGGAGGAACTCCACACAGCCATGGTGGGGGGAAAGTGCAAACACAGACAGTGGTCCAAGCCGGGAATCGAACCTGGGACCCAGCAGCTGTGAAGCCACACTGCTAACCACTATGCTACCTTGCCTCCCTATGCCAATGGTGTTTACTGTACTATTTGCATGGCCATGCCAATGTGCAGCGTAAAACGCATTCATGCCACTCTCAAGGGATCGGAGCATGGCATTCCATTGGATGCCCGGTGCCGACCTCAATTTTCGGCTGACGCTGAATTCTCCGCCCAATTTTGTTTCCCGATTCCGGCATCGGCTGATGGAGAATCCTACAAAATTTGCTTAACTTCTAATGAAGTACATTTCAAAGTGTAAAGTAGGAAATGCCTATTATATTCAACAGAGGGACCAGAATTCTCTGGCCATTGGGATTTGCTGTTCCTGCTGGCAGCGTACTCTCCCGCCCATGGGTTTCCTGGTGGCTTCAGGTGGCTTCATTGGGCAATCCAATTGACAAGCACCGGGAGTAGACAATCCTGCTGTTTACCACCAAGAAACTCTCGGCTGGGGGAATCAGTGAATCCTGCACCCGTGCTCTGTTTCCTATTCTGCTCTCGACCTACTAGCATGTTGCATTTGTGCTCAATGAGATCCACTGTGGTAAAATCGTAATGGATCTTTAGCCATCAGGCCTCCACTTTCTGTCACTGTACTGAGTACCCAACAACCCCACTACACAAGTTCCCTTGTGTGCAGGGGTGAGATCCTCTGGAGTTACTGTCCAGAGCCTGCCCTGCAGGTAGAATTGATGCTGAGACAGGAAAATGGGTTCCGGACATGGCAGGGGAGAACAGCCATAAGACATAAGACATAGGAGCAGAATGAGGCCACTCGGCCCATCGAGTCTGGCCAGTGTAGTGCCACTCTGATCTCACCTCCAGCAACCATAACATCCCAAACAAAATCCACCACTTGATAACCGATGGCAGAACGCCATTGTTGAGATTCATAGTTCCAGTTTAATTGCACCTTAGGGAAAAAATACTCAGCGGGATTCTCTGCCGGTGGGATTCTCCATCGGGCTGGCAGCACACCCGAGCCCGTGAGTTTCCAAGGTGGCCACAATGGGAACTCCAATTGGTAGGTGGTGGGAATGGAGAATCCCGCTGCCGGTGAGCGCGTGCCGCCCAAGAAAATGCGGATGGCGGACCAGAGAAGCCCGCTCACTATCTATTCTTTTCAGTTTTAACAGTGCAAACATTGAATAGAGTCCAAATCTCGGGTGGGATTCTCCTGCACACGACGGGGCGGGGGGTCCCGGCGGGACGGAGTGGTGTGAACCACTCCGGTATCGGCCCGTTCCAAAGTCCTCCGCACTTTCAGGGGCTAGGCCGACGCCAGAGTGGTATGCGCCCTGCTGGCCGGTGTGGAAGGCCTTTGGCGCCGAAGGGACTCTGCCGGCTGCCGCAAGTCCGCGCATGCGCGGGAGCATCAGTGGCTGCTGACGACATCCCCACGCATGTGCGGGGGGGGGTCACCTAGGCATCGCCCATCGTGGAGGCTGACACGATCGACACGTAGGAAAAGAGTGCCCCCATGGCACAGGCCTGCCCGCGAATTGGTGGGCCCCGATCGCGGGCCAGATCACCGTGGGGGCACCCCCTGGGGCCAGATCGCCCCGCGCACCCCCCCCAGGACCCCGGAGTCCGCCTGTGCCGCCAGGTCCCGCCGGTTAGGGACCTAGTCTGATTCCCGCCAGCGGGACCGGCACAAAACCAGCAGGACTTCGGCCCATCGCGGGCCTGAGAATTCAGCCCCGGGGCCCATTGAATCTCGCCGGTCCCCGCCATTCTCCGAGGTGGGCGGCCCGACTCACGCCTCGCTGACTTTTGGGGGGGGCGGAGAATTCGGCGGCCGGCGGGGGCGGGATTCACGCCAACCCCCAGCGATTCTCCGACCCGGCGGGGGTCGGAGAATCCCGCCCCACAACTCTGCCTGAGTCTAACTCAATCCTTTATTGTTGTTATGTCATTATTGAGGGAATATACAGATAGAGCTTTAATAATTAGACACTCATGGTCTAAGCTAGATGGTTCACGAGCCTCATTTGAAATGAATTGCTTCATATTTTCAGTGATCTTCACATGTCAAACAAGCGATTGTAGCAAATGTTTGACAATGAGTGTCATGTTTGCAGTGTGACATACATGGTGGTACGTAGCTTACAAAATAGGTTAGACATCCCTGCCTATCTCCTCTTCTCATTGTAATCAGATCATTCCATACCTTTCCATTCCATGCTGTCCTTCCTCTTCTTCCAGGCTTGCATGAAATAAGGGGCGGGATTCTCTGTTCCTTCATGTCGGTGCGATTCCCCATTCCTGCTGCAGTGAATGGAGTTTTTGGGATTCTCCGTTCTCGCTGGCAGCAGTAGCGGGGCAAATTCGGATCGGAGAATCCTGGCTCGGTTCAAGGCAGAAGCATACAAAGCAGAACCTCAACCAATTGAATGCAAATCGATTGAAGAAACTAATGCCTTTAGATCCAGTCCTGGTGTCTGTAGCAGGATACTCACAATGTTGTCCCAATTCTAATCTTGAATCTATGCTGTGTAATTTGGATTGGCTAATATTCACCTCACTTAAGATATTCAGAAATGTAATCTATGCAAATATCCAGATCTGTTTCTTTTTATATTCATTTATGTGATGTAGAATTTCTGGCAAAGCCTGCATTTATTTTCAATCTCTAATTGCCCTTGAGAAGGCAATGGCAAGTTGCTTTTACTTCTTGTTTCTTTAATTTCATTCTGTGTCAGGTGATCACCAATTATGTCAGTCAAGCACTTTGAACTGCTTTGAAGGTAAATAATTGTTCACAATTCATATGATTTGAGTGCTGTGTAATTTCATTTCAAGTCAGTATTTTCATTTGATCATTGTTAGCTTTTAAATGATGACTGAATAATCGCTTTGGAACGTAGATCATCACAAATGAGTGCGAATGAATGTTGTTGAGTGTAAAATCATGTTCAGGTTTTCTGGAAGGGATGGTTCATATTGTACAGGTAAATCCACAATGCTTTTAGGTAGGGAATGCCAGGACTTTGGCCCAGCCATGATCAAGGAAAGGCATACATCGCAATGTGAGGAAGACATGCGACTCGGAGGGAAATGAGTCTCTTGGACCAATGTGTTTCATGCAATGTTTAATAGTCGTTATAGATTCCTTGGGCGAAATTCTCCGACCCCCACCAGGGTCGGAGAATAGCGGGAGGGCCTTCCCGACATTTTTCCCGCCCTCCCGCTCTTCTCCCCCCCCCCCCCCCCCCCCGCCCAACTCCCGACACGAATCGCTGCCCCCGTTTTTTTTTACGGCCGGCAGCGATTCACAGCTGTTCGATGGGCCGAAGTCCCAGCCCTTTACGCTGTTTTTACGAACGGCAAACAGACCTGGTCTGGCCGTTCGTAAAAAACGGCGGGAACAACTCGCTTTTATAACCATGGCACCGATTGGCACGGCAGTACCACGGCCGTGCCAAGGGTGCCATGGGCCCGCGATCGGTGGGCACTGATCGCGGGCAGCGGGCCCGATGCCCGCGCACTATTTGTCCTTCCGCCGCCCCGCAGTATCCATTCGCGGGGCGGCTGAGGGCATCCCGGCCCGCGCATGCGCGGGGTTTCGCGCAAATACGCGATGACGTCATCCGCGCATGCGTGGGTGGAGTCTTCCAATCCGCGCATGCGCGGCTGACATCATATGACGCGTCAGCCGGCGCTAACTCCGGCAAGCGGGCTTAACGAAATTCGTTAAGCCGTGATGCCGGAGCTTGCGGCGTCGGGCTGCTAGCCCCGACCGGGGGCCAGAATCCTTGTTTTTCCAAGTATATCAAAGCTGTAAGGCCACACTTTATAATTATACCTACGCTAAGGAATTTAGTGATAGTGGTGGTGGTGGGGGAGGAGTGCATGCCACTGTCTCGACTCTCTAACCTGCTAAAGCCAAGGAAGATCCAAGATGTCTGGGTAGCTTGGCAACCAAATCACATTCCACCTGTTCTTGCCCACTCCCCCAACGTTTCCACGTCCCTCTGCAGTATCTTTGCAGCCTCTGCACGGCTTACTTCGCACCTAACTTTGCATGATCAATAAATTTGGATATGCTTCACCCAGTTTCCTCATCTGAAACATTAATATGGGTTGTAAATAGCTGAGGCCCCTGCAGCACTGAATCTTGCAGAAGCCTGACAACCTGAAAATGTCTGTTATCCTAAAATTTCCCCGTCATAGGAATGATTTTGGGAATGCTAGAATGAAGAGTTACAACATGGCAGCACAGTTTTAGACTGTCATGAATTATACAACGCTTCATTCAGAATAAAAACTTGTTTTCACATTCACCCGTTTCAGGGTAGATCAGTTGGAAACAAATGCTGATTTGGTTTATTCATTTTTGAGAGTGGTTTGCAATGATTCTCCCTGTGCACCAGAGTACTGGACCTTGGCTAATTTTAGTGCTGTTTGGTTTCTGGGAAAGTGTACACAGCGAGGGTATTCAAGCTGTTGTCTTTAATTGCTACAAAGCTGCATGCCATGCCCTGAGCCTTGTGGTGGTGAAGAGGGGGTGGGGGGATGACGCATATCAAATTTAGCAATCTCATTAACTTGCTTATATCTCAATGCTCAAATCAGATCTCCCTGTGCTGATTCGAGGTTTACCCGCCAATGGATCAAAAGCTGCCAACAGGGGCAGTTTGCAAATCTCCGGACCCACTAAGGGGTAAGGCAACAAGCATGTATTTCCACAAATAGAACTCTGTACCCCAAGGGCTGGTCTGGCAAAGCTAAAAGCCATATGTAGCCTTACAGCAGAGAGCAGGACACTGCTAGTATAACATGTATGAATGATTTTCGCTAAAAATGTTTTACTACTGCTGGGGGAGAGGGAGGGTAGGGGAGGGGGCGGAGGATGTGCTTCAGCCAAAATTAAAAAGCTGTCCAGGGTATTTAAGAAATAGCAATAAATTCAATTCAGACCAACAAGCAAATGGCTAAATGTCCTATGACCTGATGCATTAGTTGTTGATATAGATTTAATTAATGGGTACCTAACCATAAAAAATGCTATCCAGGGCCTCCCTCAGCACAATCTTTCTTTTCCTACATGAATGTATGCTGAAGGAACACTGGTCGAATGATGTACACATGCACTTTATCACATGCGTGATTTTTTTACTGACACACCATTGCATGCATTTGTGTTTGTCCAATTCTTTCTCATACAATGTAGCCAGAACTTGTTCTATCTTTGTATCTATTTCCCTATCTATTGTACAACTGTAGCCATAGAATCATGATAAAACCAAATTTCAATCTTCCTGTATGCCAAGTTGTTGACAAATCTGCAAACCAGCAGACTTTGGTCAATCAATTATGGAACCCTCCTCTATGCCATAGTCTTGCCAGTATCTGCGATTTTGAACTATATATTTGCAAGGCCAACTCTGTTGTTGTGCAGTGGATTGCAGCATAGTTTACTGGGGATATACAGCACCATACTGCTGGGATGTTTCAAGCTGTCCAAGCTGCCAATCACATTGAAGAAATCTCACAGACAGCCAACCAGGAAATCAAAGGCACCAATTATAAAATCTTTTTAAAGGTTTTACCAAGAGCGAAATAAGATTGGGCCATACACATAGGATTTAGGCAAAACAAACAGATCCTATTTCTCTCCTAATCTAATAGATGCTGGCAGACCTGTTGAGTTTTCTGATATCCTCCGTTCTTCTTTTAAATATGTTGAATTATTGAAGAACAGTTTAAAAAAAAAAAAAATCTAATATTAAATCATTTTGAAAACGTTTGACAATATTCCACTGTGATAACCCTCATGGTTATCACAGTTGGAATATCGGTAGAGTGCAGGGTCCCATGGTAGAGGGCGGAGACCCAACCAGCTCGGACTTGTTAGAGAGTCCTTTAAATGCTGCTCCCAGTCCAGACTAGGAGTTTCGATAGATCCGAGCTGGGACATTTGTTTTGCATGCCGCAGCAGCAGCTTTATCGTTTTGAGTTAAAATAAATGTGTTTAGCCTTCTTCTGCATGTCTCCTGGATTACTACATCCGCATAAAACTTTTTGTTTTTCGGCCAAATCAATAGTTCAGCAATAGTTATTGTTCTGATTACCATGAAAAACTCACCTACGCATCACCGTTCAAAGTTTGTAACTTTTTCTAAATTTGCTATGAAAACATAACAGGGCATGTTCTCGGAAAATCAATTTGCAGGCTGTGGGTGAAGTACTGAGTGGTAGACCACAACTTCAGGATTTCCGCAATATTTCTGAGTTTACGCTGAATACTGAAAGTATTATCAGATTGAGAAGGATAGAAACCTATAACTGTTGGGGCATCTAGCTGCATGGCATGTCTTGGACCTCAACACAATATTAATATATGACCACTATTTTAGCATTCTGAATGTCTTGGCAGTCTATATGGATTGAACTCAAACTGTGAATTTAATAACCTGATTTTGAAATGGATAGGTTTGAACCTTTGCACGAAGAATGCTTAACTGATACTCCATGGTGTTTAGTCTCTAATGGTAGCTAATGTCCATGTGTGCAAGTGATGTCACTCACTGGTAGGAGGTGAGTATGTAGTATCTCAGAGAGCAGTTCCAGCAATGTCTTGGTCTTGTTTACACTTTTTTTGTAAATAGTTGGGATGTAAATAAGGGCGCGATTTTTCGGGTCTGTTAGCCCCAGGCAAAATCCTGTTATGGCCACTAAATTTTCCAAGAGGGCCATAACAGGATTTGTGCTGGCAAGATCTCGATTTGAGACCTTCCCTGGCCTCTGCCATTAGGTGAATCAAGTTCGTACCCAAAAAGGGTGTGGACCTGATTACACTGAATTTGCCTACATTTAAACATATTTAAATGGTTTATATGACCTAGTGCCCGGCCCCATGGATTGCCCTTCCCCGGATGCGTGATGTCACAAAGACGTTGTGATGACCACGCCAGTGATGCCGAGTTGTCTGGAGGCTCGAGGATTAAGGGCCAAGGGGACATTGAGGTGGGCACAACCAGGTGGCACTGCCAGGGGGGTAACTCTCCTCCATTGGGGGAGGAGGCTTTCGTCCTGGGTTCGTCCTGAAGCTTTTCAGGGGGGTGGTCCTTCATGGTCATGGTGGTTGGAGGGAGTTTAATTGTTTTGCTGATTGGGCGCCCTGATCTCTGTGGATCCGGGTTTGTCGATTCCATTAGGTCCCGCCCCACCAGAGTAATGGTTAAACCGTGCTCCCCGACCTTTGTTGACAGAGTGTAAGAAGGTCTGGTTGGGAAACCTGACTGCCCGGTGATACTTTGCCATTTGTTTTGGAAAAGGCTGCCCAGCTGCTTTGGAACAAAAGTCCATTGCCTCTAGCAAGATGTATTCTAGATTAAGAAGCCAACAATTCTTGAAATAAACCCACAATAACAGTTGGTTGCATCAGTGACTGCCTTCACAGAGGTACAATAGAACATGGTGGGAAATATTTAAAGTGAAACCCAGAGATATGCAGAGCAAGGGGAGGGACTTTGAGGCCAACCCAACAACACATGAAGATGACCAAATAACCATCACAGCCCAGCAACTGGCAAGACTGGCAGCGTGGGAGAAGACAACTTTGAACCAGGGTGAGAAATGGCCACTTCTCTACCCTTACCAAAATATAAAGAGCACCAGACAAGGTGAGTAATGGCAAAATTGTTGGCTACATTTTACCTGGTACCGCAATTACTCAGTTCCTGCCAGCAAGTGTAGAAAAAAACATGTTCGCACTTTGTTAGGCACTGCTGGGAGAATGTCAGATGATGTGTTGGCCAGACAAAGCTGTGATCCAAGAGACAGCCTCCCATGAGGATGTAATTGGAGCCTCTGACTCATACTTCAGTCTTTATAAAATTATTGTCACAGAGAGGGTAAAAATTGGCGCAGTCAAAAATTGGGCAATAAATTGTACCGCCTTGCTGAAAATTGTGAGTGGAACACCAAAAGGCAACCTCATCAAAGAAAGAATAACTATTGGAACTTAACATGAGAATCTGATCTTCTTGCAATCTCAGAAAGATTTTATTTTAAGCAACTAATCAGACAGGCTGAAGAGCAGAGACAGAATGAAGGCTTTGTCAGAGATACAAGGGAAATTTCCCAAGAACAGCCCAATGCAGTTGTTCAATTTGTGGTTGTCGAACTAAAATTATAGCAGTGCAACAACCAGGGTAGCACTCTGAGAAGGCTCCAACCACCATTTTCCAATATCCTGGCTGCGGAGGGAAGAAGGTCCATTGGCAGGAAGAATGCTCTGCCCAAATTGAACAGTGCCATGGGCGTGGTAAGTTTGGCCATTTTAAAATGGTCTGCCATTCCAGCAGATTTGTGTTCACTGTACAAAAGGAGAAATATTTTAAAGGGCCTCCATTCAGGAAAGACAAGTTGACGTAGAATGCTGTGCACCAATATTCATTGACAAAATTCCATCGCTATGACCACAGGATGTCGTAGATCTAGCTAGATGCAGTGTTGGACAGGTGCACCAAGGATAATGGTAACCAACAACAAGATCTCTGTTCATCGCCCTTATACTGCGTGCCAGTTGCAGAAATCAGTGTCTGATGAGGTTGGTGCCTTCCAAGCAGAAGATCCTGGAGACCATATGTCCTATACATCCTCAAAAAGAACCAAAAACACAAGTCGGAGGTTGATGTCATTGGCGTAAGAGTCTGCGAGGGGGCGGGGGGATGGGAGGAAGGTATGTGTGTATAATAGCATGGGGATAAAGACTCAAGCGAAGATGTAGAATAAAGGGCTAACTCTAATGATAGCTGCTGAGCATGTGTGTAAGGAGCTATGTTACAGCAATGTCATTCATTGAGAGGAGATGAGTGTGAAACATCTCAGAGAGTAGCTCCAGCAATGTCTTGGTCTTGTTTAGCCTTGTAAATAATTAGCATGTAAATAAATGTATTTGAACACAAGACCACTGCCTAATGCATGACTTCTTCTTCATAGAAGAAGCCAATGAATGCTGAGATAAACCCACAATAGCAGACAGTACACTTTCAACTCAATCATGCCAAGAAAGGGACCAGATTCAGCATTTGAAATGTTACCTTTTTCAGGAAAGGTGTTTTTTGTGTTGTCCATTTCCTACCTGTTTTAATCCTCAGCTATAATGAGGCATTGAGATTCTTGCCGCATTGCGGCATCTTATTGTGTGATGGCTCATTTTTACCCATTGACCAATTTTTATAATTAATCCGCAATAACAGCCTTAAACTCTCTCAAGCACGGTTTATTCCTTAATAATATTTTGCACGGCAATTTACTCCTGTTTCCAGCAGAACAAATAAAACTAAACATGCTTGAAAAAATGTCACATTGTTAATTTTCTCTTGTTCAGCCAATTATTGTAAAAGCAACACAATGTGGATAAATTTTTGGCAGATAATTGCATGCTGGTATCCCCATTAACTACCTGTGTATCATTATCAACCTATTTGTTTTTCTAATTTGGAACCAGGGCTTTTCTTGGACCAGGCCATCCATAAAACAGTCAATCAGCAAAATGTTCATTCACAACACAAGATGATTCAGCAATTTCATCGACTAAAAATATCAGAAAATGCTTAATTAAATAAAGTTTTCTTAAACAGTTATGATCCCCATGGAGACTCTTAACTTTTGAAATTAAATTCACATTCCCAGGGATCAATTTAAAGGTATTGCATGTCATGACTTTAAGCATGTTTACTGTAACAAACAAACTAAAATCAACAGTGACTAAACACTATATTAAAAGCAATATATAGTCTAAACTTCAGAAAAATTCCCTCATTAATGCTATAATGTGATCAAAAATCTCCCTCTATAGTTATAGTTTACTCTGTTCGTTAAGTGGGCACTCTGTTCTCCTGGAACCAATCCAAAGTAATTCCTACCTCCAGTCGTACTGTCTTTTCCTTTTCCAGTTGGATGGTTTCTACTCCATAAACTGACTTTCATGATAAAAGTTACTTGGGAGATCCCTCCCTCTAGCCAAAACTAGGTGAATATTTCAGTTTCATTAAAATTCTTACAAACTCAGCCTCTTCAATGTGAATGTGAAGTCCTACCACATTCTTGTGTGATGAGCTGCAGATATTAGCTGCCTCTGTTTCTCTCTCTCTCAAATTCTTGCAGTCTGAACCAGAGGATCTAGCCCAATATTCTTATAAGACATAGAGGGCTGGATTCTCTGATCCTGCGGTTATGTCTGCAGGATCGGTGTGGTCTTACGACCAGAAAGTCGTGCCGCCCCCGCACTGATCCTCCATCCGTTGGGGGCTGGCAGCCACGCAGCGTAAAGCCTCGGCTTCACCTGCAGAAACAGCCGGAGAATGGCCGGGTCTCCTGTAGCCAACTTGTCCTCCTGTAGCCAGCCTTGCCACCCCCGGACCACCTCTCACCAGTGTCCCCAGCCCCTGCCAAAGCCCCCCTTCCTGCGGAACGGCTCCCCCCTGACTATGGCGGCACTGGACTCAGCCGCCACGCGAGGTTCCTGAATGGTGTGAGTACACGTGTCCCACGTCGTCGGGGACTCAGCGGAGCATCAGGAGCGGAGCATTGGGGGAGGGCCATCCTGAGGCCGTCCACATGACTTGCAGCATACTCCCTGTTTTTGAGGGGGCAGAGCATCACATAAATGGTACCGCCCCCGATTCTGCCGTAAACAGGGATTCTCTGGCTGATCGCAGAACGTGTGTTTGGCGTCAGCGATCGGAGAATGCCGCCCAGGAGCAGAATTAGGCCACTCAGCCCATCGAGTCTGGCCCGCCATTCAATCATGGCTGCTATTTTTGTCATCCCCATTCTCCTGCCTTTTCCCCATAACCCCTAGTCCCCTTATTGATCAAAAACCTATCTATCTCTGTTTTAAAGACACTCCGTGATTTGGCCTCCACAGTCGTCTGCGGCAAAGAGTTCCACAGATTCACCACCCTCTGGCTGAAGAAATTCCTCCTCTTCTCTGTTTTAAAGAATCGTCCCTTTAGTCTGAGATTGTGTCCTCTGGTTCTAGTTTTTCCCACAAGTGGAAACATCCTCTCCAGTCAACTCTATCCAGGCCTCGCAGTATCCTGTAAGTTTCAATAAGATTGTCCCTCATCCTTCTAAACACCAACGAGTACAGACCCAGAGTCTTCAACCGTTCCTCATACGACAAGCTCTTCATTCCAGGGATCATTCTTGTGAACCTCCTCTGGATACTTCCCAAGCCCAGCACATCCTTCCTTAGATACAGGTCCCAGAACTGCTCATAATACTCCAAATGGGGTCCGACCTGAGCCTTATATAGCCTCAGAAGTACATCCCTGGTCTTGTATTCTAGCCCTCTCGACATGAATGCTAACACTGCATTTGCCTTCCTAACTGCCGACTGAACCTGCATGTTAAATTGTGGATTCAACTAGCATTCAAATCAGCTATGGATGTTTCTAAAGTTTGGTTGAACATGAATGTATTTTTGACCTTTTGAAAGACAAACCTTTGTGGATGCTTTTATGTTTGTGCCGTTGCAGAGATAAAATTGAAGGACTTCAGCTTGTATTCCTCAACTATTAATTATTGTTTAACTCCAGTAGTAGTTGGAATTATTTTACTGTTATCCCACACAACAATCTTTTTATTTCCAATAGTTTGTTTTTGCATTGGCATTTTAGTCGGTTTGAGCATAACAATCCGAAGCACCATCACTTAAACTTGACTATCGGACCAAGTAAATACATCAATAGCCTCTTAGTGCACCAATACTTTCATCAAATATTCCCTTGACCATTATCAAAACAGTGCTTCTGCTCGAGCATTGCACATCCAATTTACAATAATCATCCCTCAGAGCCTCCTTGACTGTCCCGGTAGTCTCGTTTCCATATCTTTCTTCTCCCCTTGCCCTTAATTTTCAGATCGATTCTAAATCTTGCGAGGCTGCAACATATTCAAACAAAATAAGAATTTAAATCATGAGGCGAAGTTAAAACATTGGACTTGTTCTCACTGGGAAAGAGGAGATTTCAAGGTGACCTAATAAATGTTTTCACAATGATACAGGAGATTTATATTCCAGGCAAATTGTTCATACTGATGAGCTAGGTGGCATAATTTAAAACTCAGTAAATTAGGAGTGAATAGGGAACTATTTCAGGCAGGGCAACAGATATAATAAGTTACTAGGTAGGACATTGAAGCAAATGTAATGAATGGGCTCAAGATAAATGTTAGGTCATATTGTAAATGAATATAAATATAACGTTATATCTTGCCAGAGAAATATGAGGAAGGAATGTACAATCATAGAGCAACATTATCAGAGGGGAGGTGGTGGCTGTGTAGTGGTACTGTCGCTGGACAAGTAATCCAGAAACCCAGGGTAATAATCGGGGGACCTGGATTCGAATCCCACCATGGCAAGTGGTGGAAATAAATAAAATATGACCATGAAACCATTGGTCCATTGTCATAGAAACCCATTTGGTTCACTAGAAGAAAGGAAATCTGCCATCCTTACCTGGTCTGACCGACATGTGACTTAAGACCCAGAGCAATGTGGTTGACTTTTAATGGCCTAGCAAGCCACTCAATTGTATTCAAGTGAATAAAGAACAATACAGCACAAGAACAGGCATTTCGGCCCTCCAAGCCTGTACCGGTCATACCAACCTTGGCAAAAACCCTCAGCACTTCCTTGTGCCGTATCCGTCTATACCCATCCTATCCATGTATTTGTCAAGATGCCTTTGAACGCCGTTAATGCATCTGTTTCCGCAACCTCCCCCGGCAAAGCGTTCCAGGCTCTGCGTAAAAAACCTGCCTCGCACATCTCCTCTAAACTTTGCCTCATGGACCTTAAACTTATGCCCCCTGGTGACTGACCCCTCCACCCTGGGAGAGAGTGCCTGCCCATCCACTCTATCCATGCCCCATATAACCTTGCAGACATCTATCAGGTCACCCATCAACCTCCGTCGTTCTAATGAAAAAAGTTGCCACAAAAACATGAATAATGAATGAAACCTCAACCCAGGCACCAGAAACGACAAAGGCAAACCCAGCCTTGTCGAGTCTGCAAAGTCCTCCTTACTAACATCTGGGGGCTTCTCCCAAAGTTGGGAGAGTTGTCCCACAGATTAGTTAAGCGACAGCCTGCCATTGCCGTACTCACAGAATCATACTTTACAGACAATGCTCCAGATACCATTATCACCATTCCTGGGTATTTTACCAGCCAGACAGGCCCAGCAGAGGTGGTGGCAGAGTGGTATACAGTCAGGTGGGAGTTACCCTGGAAGTCCTCAACATCGACTACAGGCCCCATGAGGTGTCATGGCTTCATGTGAAGCATGTGCAAGGAAACCCCCCTGCTGATTACCACATACCGTCCACCATCGGCTGATGAATCTGTACTCCTCCATGTTGAATACTGTCTTGTTATGCTCTTGGCGTAGCATAAGCGGCTTCCTTGATGTGCACGCTGACAAAGGAGGGTTCAGACGTGGAGATAACTTCAACACGTTTATTAAACTATTTACAATTCTCTTACTTAGGTTCGCCTGTACTGTTGATCCTTCTATAGCTACTCAGACTGACAAACCAGTCTGCTACAATCCACGTGGTGGGTGTGATGGTGAATCAACCCTGTGTCTGAACTCACTGAGTGTCTCCACTGGAAAGAGGAAGATCATGTGTGCTGTGTCCTTTTTATATGGGTTGGTGTAAAGCCCTCCTGTGGTGGTGTCACCTCTGTGTGTATAATGAATGCCCATTGGTCGTGTCCTATCTAACTGACCTATTGGTTGAGTGTCTGTGTGTCATGTCTCTGATGCTCCCTCTAGTGTCTAGCTAGCATACATGTATTTACATTAACCCCTTGTGTATTTACAGTGATGCATATCACCACAAATACCATTTGGAGGAAGCACTGAGGGTGGCAAGGGCGCAGAATATATTCTGGATGGGCAACTTCAATGTCCATCACCAAGACTGGCTTGGTAGTGCAACCACAGACCAAGCTGGCTGGGTCCTAAAGAACGTAGCTGCGAGACTGGAACTGCAGTAGGTGGTGAGAGAACCAACAAGAGGGAAAAACATACTTGATCTCATCCTCATTAACCTGCTTGCCACAGATGCATCGGTCCAAACAGCACTGGTAGAAGTGACCATCGCACAGTCCTTGTGGCGGCAAAGTCCAGGATTCACATTGAGGATACCGTCTATCATGTTGTGAGGCACTACCACCGTGCTAAATTGGGTAGACTTCGATCAGATTTAGCAACTCAAGACTGGGCATTTATTAGATACTGTTGGCCATTAGCAGCAGCAGAATTGTATTCAACCGCAATCTGCAACCTCATGGCCCAGCATATCCCACACTCTACCATTACCACCAAGCCAGGGATCAACCCTGGTTCAATGAAGAGTGCAGGAGGGTATGCCAGGAGCAACATCAGGCATACCGAAAAATGAGGTGTCAACCTGGTAAAGTTACAACACCGGACTACTTATATGGCAAACGATATATGCCAAACAGCATAAGCAGCAAATAATAGACAGAGCTTAGCGATTCCACAATGAATGATTCAGATCGAAGCACTGCAGTCCTGTCACATCCAGCCATGAATGGTGGTGGACAATTAAACAACAAACTGGAGGAGAAGGATCCACAAATATCCCAATCCTCAATGATGGAGGAGCCCAGCACATCTGTGACAAGGTTGAAGCATTTCCAACAATCTTCAGCAAAAAGTACCGAGAGGATGATCCATCTTGGTCTCCTCCAGAGGTCCTCAGCATCACAGATATCGGTCTTCAGCCAATATGATTCACTCCACGTGATATCAAGAAACTGGTGAAGGCACTGGATACTGCAAAGGATATGGGTGCTGACTATATCCCAGCGATAGTACTGAAGCTCCAGAACTTGCCTTACCCATAGCCAAGCTGTTCCAGTACAACACTGGCATCCATGGGGCAATGTGGAAAATTTCCAAGGTGTGTCCTGCACACAAGAAACTGGACAAATCCAACCCAGCCAATTACCGTCCAATCAATCTACTCTCCATCATCAGCAAAGTAATGGAAGGTGTCATCAACAATGCAATCAAGTGGCACTTACTCAGCAATAACCTTCTCATGGACACTCTGTTTGGGTTCTGCCAGGGTCACTCAGCTCCTGACCTCATTCAAACATGGACAAAAGAACTGAATGTCAGACGTGAGGTAAGAATGACTGCCCTTAACAACAATGCAGCACTTGAGCTAGTATGGCATCAAAGAGCCCGAGCAAAACTGGAGTCATGGGAAACAGGGGGGAAATTCTTTGTTGGTTGGAGTCATACCTAACACAAAGGAAGATGGTTACGGTGGTTGGAGCTCACTCATCACAGCTCCAGGACATGCATGAGGTCCTTAGGGTAATGTCTTAGGTCCAACCATCTTCAGCTGCTTCATCAATGACCTCCCTTCCATCATAAGGTCGGAAGTGGAAAACTGCACAATATTCAGCACCATTCGCGACTCCTCGGATAATGAAGCAGTCCATGTCCAAATTCAGTGAGACCTGAACAATATCTAGGCTTGGGCTGACAAATGGCAAGTTACATTCACACCACACAAGTGTCAGGCAATGATCATCTCCTGCAAGAGAGGATCTAACCATCACCCCTTTACATTCAATGGCATTACAATCGCTGAATCCCCCACAATCAACATCCTGGGAGTTACTATTGATCATTTGGATGGCATGGTGGCACAAGGTTAGCACTGCTGCCTCACAGCTCCAGGGACCTGGGTTCAATTCTGGCCTTGGGTGACTGTGAAGTTTGTACTTTCTCCCCATGTCAGTGTGGGTTTCCTCCGGGTGCTCTGGTTTCCTCCCACAGTCCACAAATGTGCAGGTGGATTGTCCCTTAGTGTCCAAAAGGGTTCATGATTTTTGGGGGCAGGGTGGAGGCATGGGCTTAAGTATGGTGCTCTTACCAAGGGCTGGTGCAGATTCGATGGGCTGAATGGCCTCCTTCTGCACTGTAAATTCTATGATTCTAAAATTCTGTGATCAGCAACTGAACTGGACTAGCTATATTAATACTGTGGCTACCAGGACAGGTCAAATGCGAGGAATCTTACGGAGAATAGCTCACCTTCTGACCCCCCAGCACCTGTCCACCATCTACAAGGCACAAGTCAGGAGTGTAATGGAATACTCTCCACTTGCCTGGATGAGTGCCACTCCAACAACACTCAAGAAGCTCAACACCATCCAGGACAAAGCCCATTTGATTGCTCCCCCTTTCACAAACATTCAAACCCTCTACCACTGAAGAACCGTGGCAGCTGTGTGTACCATCTACAAGATGCGCTGCAGTAACTCATCAAGGTTCCTTAGACAGTACCTTCCAAACCCACAACCACTACCATCTAGAGGAACAAGAGCAGGAGACACCTGGGAATAGCAACACCTGGAGTTTCCCCTCCAAATCACTCACTATCCCGACTTAGAAATATATCACCATTCATTCAGTGTCGCTGGATCAAAAAACCTACACCTCAGAGACTGCAACAGCTGAAGGAGGTAGCTCACCGCCAACTTGTGAGGGGCAGCTAGGGATGGGCTATAAATACTGGCCCAGCTCGTGTTCCCTGCATCCCGTAAATGAATGAAAATAAAAGTATACAATCATAGAGCAACATGAGCAGAGACTTAACACAGGGAACTAGGAATAGACAATGGATGCACCATTCAAGCAATGCTCATATCCCAAGAGCAAATAAATGTTCGTATTCTTGTTGAGTCAAGTAACCCTTCCTTGTTGACTCTCTACTTCCCTCACCTGCACATTCTTCAATATATTGGAAACACATTCATCCTGTAGGCCTCACGAACCCATGCTGCCTGTTGGTATTCAACATTGCCATTCAGTGTAAAGGAATTACTCAAATTCTTGCACCACTTATTCATCTGAAAGCAGCCACACCTGTAGATCTTCTGCCAGTTAAAATTCTAAAAATAGGAGAAAATATTGAATGGAATATATTTGTTTGTAATCATCTTTCACTCAAAATATTTTTTTTCCTGTGTTTTTTTATTTTTCCAATTAAGGGGCAATTTAGCGTGGCCAATCCACCTAACCTGCACATCTTTGGGTTGTGGGGATGAGACCCACACAGACAAGGGGAGAATGTACAAACTCCACAAGGACAGGGACCGGGGCCGGGATTGAACATGGGTGCTCAGCGCCGTGAGGCAGCAGTGCTAATATCAGCGTCACCGTACCACTCAACATTATAAGTCTGGTTTATCTAATAACTTTTGAAGTTAGAATAAAACTTCCATGGCCTGGATTCAAGGATTATGGGATGTTTTAAATGTGTTCCTTTTTTCCCCCCTGCTACATCATTGCCTACTTGAGTCGCTACCCTATCCAGAACAATCAGCTGCATTCTCCATAGAATGAGCAGCGGTGATATATTGAAAGTGGGAGAAACAGTTACAATGATAGCCAAGGCCATGTTCCTTTGACAGGGTAAGTGTGAAAGTCTTTTTTTTGTCAGTTGCTTGGCTGATCATTTTGACGCACGTTTGCATGCTCATGAATACCACCACCAGGGTAAAGAAGAAAAAGGGGGAGTTGCACAAAATGAAGTGCAGGTGTCACAATCTTAACTATATAGGATAAAGGAAGGCCAAATTTTGGGAAATAGATCAGGACTGTAGTGATCCATTGCCTGCCCCCTGTGATCTAACGGCAAGCTGAAAATCGCTGCCTTTGGGGTTTGATGACAATATGACTTTTAACTTAAGGCAAAGAGTTCAAGAAATATTGATGCATTCCACCGACCCACAGAGAAATGTACTGCCTAGTGAATGTTAGAGAGAAAAATGATATTTGTCTCGTTATATTGAGTGAAAAGAACTGGGTAAGAATCATGTCTTCAGTCTTGGCCATCTTCATGTCAGTTGAAATGCATATTTAGGTCTCCAGGAATTTGAAATGTGAATTAAGATTTTTTAAGTTCAATAAAGGCCCTCCTGTCAATCATGGTGATGTCAGGAAATCACT
Source organism: Scyliorhinus canicula (assembly GCF_902713615.1). Lineage (NCBI taxonomy): Eukaryota > Metazoa > Chordata > Chondrichthyes > Carcharhiniformes > Scyliorhinidae > Scyliorhinus > Scyliorhinus canicula. The sequence goes on from NC_052157.1 coordinate 34,679,099, forward strand.
GACATCAGAACGCATCATTGCACCACACTTGACAATGATTCTTCTTGTTTTAGCATGTCACTCGCTATTGTGAGTTGAAGGTTTCCTAGATCTGTTGTAAATGTTTAAAACATTTGTTTTGATGCCATTTAGCCGGGCATGAGATACTATCCAAATTATAATTAATTATTAAATATCCAACACTCTACCTGTAAATGGAAGGTAGGCACAGAGGGTTGATTTTCAAATGTTTTCCATGTGCCAAATACATTGTTGCTACATTTTGTGTGGTGGATCTGCGCTATGTTCACAATTGTAATTTTTGTAATGCCCCGGGAAAATTATGTTATTGTTTTAATGTAAATTTAAACTGTGTCAGCCGAGTTGTATCTCACCTATTCCCACTTGTCAGTTTCCTCCAGAATATCACAGTGCTGTTTCTAATCTTTTTAGGCCAGCAATGAGAGACTTATAAGGACAGACAGCTGGCTGAGCTACATCCTATGGATGAGCACTGAACTGAAGAATGATCCTGAAGTGACCCATGCCAATGTCTAAATTTAACTCAATTTGGAAGACCAGATTCGATGGTGCTCATCTCTTTTCCCAAGACAAAATATTGATTTAAATGCACAAAGAGCAAACGATCCTTCACTAATTTAAAATGTTCTTATTTGTGGCACAATGTAATAATTCATAGAATCATCGACTCATAGAATCCCTACAGTGAAGAAGGAGGCCATATTATTGTTATAACTTGGTGGGTTATTTGGTGCTAATTGAAGGCCAGTGCCTATCTCTGGTGGTTCAATTGCTGGCTGCTGAGAAGTGATCTGATTATTACTTCATCTTGGGGAAAATGTACTGTACAGTCTGCCACTGAGCCTCACAAAGCAAGAAAGATCCCAGATTTGATTCAAGGGCCATGTAATCTAGGGGTTTGACTGGTCTTCCACTGTAGCTCTGGGAGAGACTGGTAGAATCACTGGAAAGTAGGGGGCCAGATTTCTACGACACGTTTTTGACAAATGCCTGACAAGTGTTGGAAACAACATAGTACAATGCAAAACAGTGGTGAATGACTGCGATAATACATTCACCACATTCACCCCCATGTTAAAAAATTGAAGTCCAGCGGGGGTGAAGTGGCTCACAGGTTGAATCTGTCAACCCGCCCTGATCGTACGCTGCGATCGCCTGAGCTCTGGTTTCGCTGCGGGCATGGGTGTTGAACTCGTCGGTGTGGGCATGGGTGTTGAACTCGTCGGTGTGGGCATGGGTGTTGAACTCGTCAATACGGACACAGGTGTGGACTCCGGGAGCGTCTCTTCTGGAGCTGCACCCCTGTAGGTTGGCGATGGGGGCCAGCGGGTGTGGGGGGGGGGTGGGAAAGGAGGAGGCCATGTAGGGGAGGGGCGCTGTTTGGTGTAGGTTGGGGGGGTGGGTGATGGTCATAGGGGATCCTGCGGGTGCCAGGTCCTAGAGGGAGACTGTATCTTGTCAGCCATCGTGGTGCGCTACGTAGGCATACTGGGGGTTGCCGTGAAGGAGCTGGACCCTCTCGACCAGGAGGTCGGACTTATGGCTCCTCACATGTTTTCGGAGGAGCACGGGCCCCGGTGTCGTCAGCCAGGCTGGAAGCGAGACCCCGGAGGTGGATTTCCTTGGGAAAACAAATAGTCGGTCATGAGGGGTCTCGTTCGTGGCAGTGCAAAGAAGTGACCTAATGGAGTGGAGCGTGTCGGGGAGGACCTGCTGCCAGTGGGAAACTGGGAGACTCCTAGACCATAGGGCCAGGAGGACGTCCTTCCATCCCGTCTCATTCTCCCTCTCCACTTGTCCGTTTCCCCGGGGGTTGTAACTGCTAGTCCCGCTCGAGGCGATGCCCTTACTGAGCAGGCACTGACGCAGTTCGTCGCTCATAAACGAGGCGCCCTGGTCACTGTAAATGTAAGTGGGGAAACCGAACAAGGTGAAGATACTATGTAGGGCCTTAATGATGGTCGCTGCAGTCATGTCGGGGCAAGGGATTGCAAAGGGGAAGTGGGACTACTCGTCAACGACGTTGAGAAAATACGCATTGCGGTTGGTAGAGGGGAGGGGCACTTTGAAGTCGATACTGAGGCGCTTGTAGGGCCGGGTTGACTTCACCAGGTGGGTCTTATCTGGTCGACAGGAGTGTGGCTTATACTACGCGCAGATTTGCCAGCCCCTGGTCATGGCCCTGACCCCCTCTGTGGAGTAGGGCACGTTGCGGGCCTTGATGTAGTGGAGAAGCCAGGTGACCTCCCGGGTGGCAGAGGTCATTGTGGATGGCCCGGAGTCGGTCATCTTGCGCGATGATCCTGCAAGAGACACTGGACCTCAGACTTGATAAAAGTCCTGTCCTGGATACTGTACTGCTCATGGTGGCGACGGGTTTACAGTTGGCGGTGAGGTTTGCGAAGAGTGGGGGAGGGTCAACCTTCAGGGTCACCAGGCTACATACGGTGAAAGGGGGTAGGGGCCCGCCGAACTTTAGGGTCAGGCTCCTGAGATTGCACTTGAAGTCCAATCCCAACAGGAGAGGAGCACAGAGATCGGGGAGTACATATAGTTTAAAATTTACATACTCAGCGCTCTGTATCGCGAGGTTTGCGACACGGTACCCCTGGATCTACACTGAATGCGATCCGGAAGCGAGAGAGATTGTTTGAAATGCGGGGGTGTTTTGGGGAGAACAGCGCGTGTCTGGGTGTACGAAGTTCGCCTTGCTCCCGGAGTCAAATAGGCAGGGCGTTTCGTGCCCATTGACCTGGACAGTCATCGGATAGTTCCTGAGGTGCTTTGGGCGTGACCGGTCGAGGGTGCCCATGCCAAGTTGCGGGTAGCCAGCGTGGTCAGAGGTGGTGGGGTAGTCCCAAGATGGCTGCCCCTGTTGGTCGCACATGGCGGGCTGCGTGGGGGACGGCAGCCAGGATGGTGGCCCCCGTGAGTCGCAAGTGTTGTGTAGGGTCGACGATGGCTGCCCCCACGGACAACACGAGGCGGATGACGCATCCGAAGGAGGCGGGCGGACCCCAGACTGTGGGGTCTGCAGGCCTGTGATTTGAAGGACTTGGACCTGGCCAGGCAAACTTTGGCAGTGTCCTTTTTTGCCACAGTCGCTACAGGTCGCGTTCCGAGCCGGGCAAAGCTGCCTGGGGTGCTGGTGCTGGCTGCAGAAATAGCAGGGTAGTCCCCTGGGTTCGGCGGGCAGCTGCGCGGCACAGGCCTGGGGTACTCTCTGGTCGGGTGTGCACGATGGGGTCGCGTGGTCGGAGGGGAAAACGCTAAGGCACTGAAACACTACTTCTAGGGAGGTGGCTAGTTTTACCGTTTCTTCTAGGTCGAGGGCGCCCTTCTTGAGCAGGCGCTGTCTGACGTAGTTGGACCGGACTCCAGCCACATAGGCGTCCCGGATGGCGAGTTTCATGTGATGTGAGGCCGTGATGGCCTTGTAGTTTTTAGCTTCGCGCGAGTACTTTCAGGTCGTGTAGGTACTCCTCCAGCGATTCCCCGGGGCGTTGGCGGTGAGTAGTGAAGAGATGCCGCGTGAACACTTTGTTCACCGGCCTCACGTATTGCCGCTTCAGGATCGCGACCGCGTTTGTGTATGTGGTCGCTTCCTCGATTTGCACAGAGATTCGATGGCTCACCCGGGCTTGGAGGAGGCTCAGCTTCTGTTCGTCGGTGACGGAGGGCGAGAAGGAGGTGGCGAGGTAGGCCTCAAAACAGCGGAGCCAGTGTGAACAAATCCCTTTGGCTTCAGCGGCCTGTGGGTCGAGTTCCAGTCGGTCAGGTTTGAGGGCTACTTCCATCGCGATGTTGTAGCTGATTAAATTGATGCGACCATCAATTCACACGAGATGGAGAGTTGAAGTGAACAGTGGCTTTAATCAGCTAGAACTGTGCCTGCCTGCGACTGCTCTGCACTAAGAGCCACCTGCAGGGCAGCAGCTCTAAATACCTCCCCTGAGTGGGCGGAGCCAGGGGCGAAGCCCACAAGGGCACCAACATGATACAATGCGGTGTAATACAATACAATGGTCCATAGGTGAAGCCCACAAGGGCAACACACAGTACAATGCAATACAGTGGTTAATGGCTGACATAATACATTCACCACACCGGTTGAGACCTGGTGTATGTCTAGAGGCAAAAGTGGGCCCCACTAGTGAGATCCATGCCGTGGAAATGGAGGAGTTGTGCTCCAGGATGAGCCACAACGTTCAGGCGAAGGAGGTAAGAAGCAAAGATCAGAGGGAGATTTTATGAATTGCAATTGTTCCTGTGGATGGGTGTGGTGGTGGTGGTGGTGGGGGGGACGGGGGGGGCTCTGTTTCCCTTCCCTGGTCTGTGTCACATGCATCTAGCCAATATTATGTAACTGAGTCTTAGTGGTCAGGAGTTTCTGCTCTCGTTCACGTTGGCGGGTTTTTCTGTGCTGGTGGAAAATATCGTGAGAAGGGCTTCTTTTGAGTTTCCCAATGGTGTAAATGCAGGGTGCCATTATCACCTCCTCACATTAGTGGCGGACCCCATTTCCTGCCGCTCAACATCGGGAACTTTGTTGGAACTCATTTGCATATCATTATTGGGTCCATATGCCAAACTCAATATCAAATAAAGTGTCCAATGCAGCGTGATGTTAGAACGGTGTGATGCACGACGGGTTTCAAAGGCTTGCACCTGACCAGCAAAACTTTGAGGGGAGCTCGGTTCTGAGTGCACTCAAGCTGATACAGCACACATTGAGCAGTCGTGTCTTCAAGGGGGAGTGGCAGGAGAGGGGAGGAGGAAGAAGTAGGGGGGGGGGCATTGGTGGAGGAGGGGGGAAATGGGAGGGTTTCAGGCAAGGCTGACCATCAGCATATTCGAGGCTGCCTTCTGGAATGGAGCCATGGACGTCTTTGGAGAGTTGCTCAGAGGAAAGGGAAGCGTAGCCTGGGGCACGGGCTTCAGTGTGGCGAGAGGTGAGGGTTGAGTGTGGGGAGTCAGGAAGGAGACAAGGGCAAAAGCTAAAGCAAATACATGTGAATGCCAGTACCATGTTGTAGCTGAGACCATTCAGCTTGAACTCAGTTGACGTATGGAGGCAGACCAGTCGTGCAATTGTGCCCACTGTTATGGGCCAAGGTTTAGAGAACCCCAAAGTGTATCATGGAGTTCACCTAATAGATTGCGGTTATGGGGAGCACATGGTCCACTCTACAGGTATGGTGCAAACAGAGCTTTACAGTACTTTTAAATTAAAACAATGTTTATTCTATGAACTCAAGTTAACCTTTTTGAAACATACAGTGAACATCTTAGCAACCATCAATTCAAATACAACCCCCAAAGAATACAACACTAAGTAATCCTTAATAACTTCCCAATCAATTTCCAGAAGCCAAAAGAAACACCTTTTAACAGAAGCACATTAAGTTTACATTCACTACTGAGAACATTTATAATTTTGAATTCACCAAATGATCAAGAGATAGTCTTTTCATGGCAGAGGTCAACAGTACACCTGCTCTGTCTGGCTTCAGCTCCAACACTGAAAACAAAACTAAAACACACCCTGCAGCAAACAGCCTAAAACGAAAGTAAAAAGACAGACAGCCCAGCTCCACCCACTCTCTGACATCACTGCAGTAGTAAACACTCATTTCGTAAAGGTACTCTCACTACAGATATTTATATACACACCCATTTATAAACACCCATTGCTTAAAGGTACTCTCACATGACACCTCCCCCCAAGAAAAAAAAACCCATCAACTTCAAGATGGTTTCATTTTTCACCTTTTCACTATCCTTTATGAAATGCACACAGTAAATGTACTTTTTTGTTTAAAAAAAAACAACACACGCAAACAGGTACAATAAAATAGCCCATTTTTGTTCTTCTTCCTCCAACTGAATTCCTTCCTGATTGACAGTCTCTTTGAACAATAAGGTCTCTGCACGATCCGTCCATTTCTCTATGCCTTGGCATTTCTCTTGAAAGTCAGATACTTTAGTTCAATCGGATCGCAGAGTGCCTTGTAATTCTCCAACACAGGAGTATTGGTTATCACAGCTTTCAGGCCGTCAAATGCCTGTTGAAAGTCAGCTGTCCACTGAAATTTTTGACGTTTCTTCAGCAAGTCCATCAGTGGGGCAATCACGCTACAAAAGGTTTGCACAAACGTTCGATCAAATCCACTCATGTTGCATTATTTCCCTTTTGTCTCAAGGGTATCGGAAACTCCTCAATAACTGTTGGTTTCACGTCCATTCGACCCTGTCCGATTGTATGGCCAAGGAAAGTGACTGGGGCTTTTCCAAATTCACTTTTGGCTAGATTTATCACCAAACCCGCCTCCTGAAGTCGATCGACTAACTCCATCAGATGTTTCAAATGTTCTGTCCATGTCTGGCTGAAAATTACCAGATCATCAATGTATACCGCACAATTGGGTAATCCTGAAACAACTTTGATAGTTAACCGTTGAAATGTGGCTGGTGCATTTTTCATGCCAAATGGCATAACTTTGAACTGGTATATACCATCTGGAGTCACAAAAGCTGAAATCTCCTTCGCCCTTTCGGATAAAGGTACCTGACAGTAACCTTTAAGTAAATCCAGTTTGGAAACAAAAGCTGGAAGTAAATCCAGTTTGGCAATAAAAGCTGATTGTCCCACGTTCTTAATGCAATCCTCCAAAAATGGGATAGGATAAGAGTCCATTCTTGTAACTGCATTAACCTTTCTATAGTCCACATACAACCATTGGGTACCGTCTGGTTTTGGTATCATCACTATAGGTGAGTTCTATTGGCTGAAACCCACTTCAATTATGCCATTTTTAAGCATACTGTCAATCTCTTTGTTAACCCAATTTTAAAGGGTTAAGTCTATATTGTTTGATTAGAACAGCAGTTCCCACATCTACATCATAGAACAGTACAGCACAGAACAGGCCCTTCGGCCCTCAATGTTGTGCCGAGCCATGATCACCCTACTCAAACCCACGTATCCACCCTATACCCGTAACCCAACAACCCCCCCCCCCCCCCCCCCCCCCCCCCCCCCTAACCTTACATTTATTAGGACACTACGGGCAATTTAGCATGGCCAATCCACCTAACCCGCCCATCTTTGGACTGTGAAGCGACTCATGACGGCTTGAGCATACATGTCGAGTCTCTGGCTGCGGCCTACTGGAGGGGTCCCATTCGACTCTTTCCTCTTCGGTTGCCATGCCGCAGATCTCTCGGTCTGCTGTTCCGGTTCATTGGTAGTCACCTTGAGTTCGCTGTTGGCCTCTTGGGGTCTGTGGAAGAATTCCCGGAGCCTTTAAAGGTTCACCTACCACTGGTAACAACACTAAAACTTTATCTTTATTCCCAAATGACCTCCCACTGGTACCTCATGTGCAACCCGCAGCACCTCCTTACTATACCCTACCGGCAATACTAATTGATGAACCTCTGCCCACTTTTGATCCGCCTGCATATGTAAAGGTCTCCATTTTCTCATCAAGACATCACTTTTATGGTAATAACACTCTCGTATACACGCAGATTCCTCTTCCGTGTATACTTTCTGATACATCCGTTTTATTTCTATATCTTTTTGTTGTAACTCTGCCAATTTTCCTGAACAAAAAATATCCGCCTCATTCTCCACCTGTTTTTGTTCTTTTTCAACCATCTGATCAAAAATCATTTCTGATAATTGCACTTCAATTTCATCTTCAGTCTCTGATTTCTCCTCTTGTCTGAACCTGTGACTTTGCGACCTTGTTACTATACAATCTGGAAAAATCCCAGGATATTCGTCCTTCAACACTTCAGTTGTCTGATTTTCCACTGGCTTATCAACCGCAGTAGGCATCACTCCCATCTGCGATCCAGTTATATCATTACCCAAGATAAACTGTATTCCTGGACAAGGTAGTTTATCTATTACTCCTACTACCACTTCACCACTCTTCACTGGACTTTTCAACCTTAGCTTATATAATTGAACACTACTCCTCTCACTCTGAATTCCACATATTACCACCTTTTCTGGCAACATTCTTCCCAAACTACAAAACTCCTCATCTCTCACCATTAAAGATTGACTAGCTCCCGGACCTTTAAAATTGTGACATCTTTACCTGCTCCTCCTGCTACACATGAGTAAACTTTACCCACACAAGTAAATTTTTTAAAGAGATCTGGCACCTTCTTATCAATCACCTCTTGATCAAGCTGTACAATCTCTTGCAAATCCTTCACTTCACTTGGGCTTTCCTTTACCACTTTAACAAACTCAACTGTCTTATCCTGTTTTACCACATCATCCTTCCCAGTGCTTTTCTTCAACCACCAACACTCTGCCTTTACATGGCCTAGTTTATTACAGTGAAAACATTTGAAACTTTACATTTCTTTTCCACCCTCCTAAATTAAATTTGTAATCTGAGGTACACTCTCCTAATTATCTCCCATCAGATCACCTTTGCCTCTACTACTTGAGTATTTCTCATGACCCCAGTTTCTATCCCTCACAGGCTGAAACTGATGTTGGAAACCAAGCTTTGATTTATGAACTAATTCATAATCATCTGCCATTTCTGCTGCTAATCTTGCAGTTTTAACCCTCTGTTCTTCCACGTGAGTTCTCAGTACATCAGGAATTGAATTTTATACTCCTCCAAAAGTATAATTTCTCTGAGAGCTTCATAGGTTTGGTCTATTTTCAAAGCCCTTATCCACTTATCAAAGTTACTCTGTTTGATCCTTTCAAGCTCCATGTATGTTTGACCAAATTCTTTCCTTAAATTTCTAAACCTTTGTCTGTAGGCTTCAGGCACCAGTTCATATGCACCTAAGATGGATTTTTTCACTCCTCAGACGTCCCAGATACCTCCTCCGGTAATTATGCAAACATTTCACTAGCTCTACCTACCAGCTTTGTTTGAATCAGTAATCCCCACATGTCCTGTGGCCATTTTATTTGTTTAGCCACCTTCTCAAATGAAATGAAAAAGGTTTCGACCTCCTTCTCATCAAATCTTGGCAATGCTTGGACATACTTAAATAGATTCCCACCAAGCCTTCGACATTGACGTTCTTTCTCACTATCCTCATCACTATCATCAAACTGTACGTTTCCCTTTACGTCTGCCAATTTTAACTGACTGTCATGTTTCATGGCCATTCTCTGAAGATCAAACTCTCTTTCTTTATCTTTTTTCCTGATCTGTATCACCCTTTCTCTTTCTTTTTGTTCTGCAAGGGCTATTCTTTCCTTTCTCCTTTCTTTTCTCTCCTTTTCTTTTTCCTCTCTCTTTCTTTTTCCTCTCTCTCTCTCTTTCTTTTTCCTCTCTATCTCTTTCTCTCTCTCCTTCTTTTTCCTCTTTCTCATATTCAAGCTGCTTTAATTCTTTCTCCTGTTCCATTTGTTTAATTCATAACTGAATTTTAGCCATTTCCAATGAGTCAAACTGTATCTCGGGCAACTTTAAATGCTTAACCACCACCATGATTACTTCATCTTTTCACATTTTGTCAGGTAATGTTAACTGCAATGTTTTTGCCAAATCCAATAGTCTGCTTTTAGTCTCTGTCCGTAAGGTACTGCGTGTGACCGTTTCCACCCCCAAAAACTTCTGAGCCTCTGAAAAAGCCATTCTCCACAACGCACTCCCAACTTAAACTAGAATACCACACCTGAAAAGCAACCACAATATACTCGCCCCTCACTGTCTTTAAGTTCACTAATCCAATCCAATAGATAGACTTTTATCCCCCTCGAGCCCCCAATTTCTAATGGGCCAGGGTTTAGAGAACCCCAAAGTATATCATGGAGTTCACCTGACCCACGACTTTTAATAGATTGTGGTTATGGGGAGCACACGGTCCACTCTACAGGTATGGTGCAAACAGAGATTTATAGTACTTTTAACTTAAAACAATGTTTATTCTATGAACTCAAGTTAACCTTTTTAAAACATACAGTGAGCATCTTAGCAACCATCAATTCAAATACAACCCCCAAAGAATACAACACTAATTACTCCTCAATAACTTCCCAAACAACATCCAGAAGACAAAAGAAGCACCTTTTAGCAGAAGCACTTTAGGTTTACATTCACTACTGAGAACATTTATAATTCTGAATTCACCAAATGATCAAGAGATAGTCTTTTCATGGCAGAGAGATCAACAGTACACCTGCTCTGTCTGGCTTCAGCTCCAACACGGAAAACAAAACTAAAACACACCCTGCAGCAAACAGTCTAAAACGAAAGTAAAAAGCTGACAGACAGCCCAGCTCCACCCACTCTCTGACATCACTGCAGTAGTAAACACCCATTTCTTAAACGTACTCTCACTACAGATATTTATATACACACCCATTTATAAACACCCATTTCTAAAAAGTACATTCACATGACACCACTCACACAGCACTTATGGGTCAGAGTGCCAATGATAGCTGATCACTATCTAACCCTTGGCACATGGACCTTCCAATTCAATGGCTGCTGTGGTGTAGCTTTACCATTGTACGACTGGGCAAGCAACTATGTCCCCTTGGAAAGGTGGCCATTGAATATACCTGAGGATAGTGCTCATATTAATAAAAGCAAATTACTGTGGATGCTGGAATCTGAAACGAAAGATAAAATGTTGGAAAATCCCAGCAAGTCTGGCAGCATCTGTAGTGAGAGAAAAGAGCTAACGTTTCGAGTCTGATGACACTTTGTCAAAGCGGGGCCTCACGGTAGCATGGTGGTTAGCATCAATGCTTCACAGCTCCAGGGTCCCAGGTTCGATTCCCGGCTGGGTCACTGTCCGTGTGGAGTCTGCACGTCCTCCCCGTGTGTGCGTGGGTTTCCCCCGGGTGCTCCGGTTTCCTCACATCATGTCACCTTCCCATGCAATCGCAGAAGGTGTAACACCTGCTCCTTTTCCTCTTCCATGCTTAACATTCCAGGCCCAAAACACTCATTCCAGGTTGAGCAGCGTTTCACTTGCATCTCTTCCAATTTGGCCTATTGCATTCGCTGCTCCCAATGTGGTCTCCTCTATATCGGAGAGACCAAACGCAGACTGGGTGATCGCTTTGCTGAGCATCTTTGGTCTGTGCACATTCAGGATCCTGACCTTCCTGTTGCTTGCAAGATGTGCGGGTTAGGTGGATTGGCCAAGATAAATTGCCCGTAGTGTAAGGTTAATGGGGGGATTGTTGGGTTACGGGTATACGGGTTACGTGGGTTTAATTAGGGTGATCATTGCTCGGCACAACATCGAGGGCCGAAGGGCCTGTTCTGTGCTGTACTGTTCTATGTTCTATGTTCTAACAGATAGAGAAATTGGGAAATATTTATACTGTGGAGTGAGAATGAAAGATGAGTCATAGCCACAGAAACCCAGGGAAACCGGGTACTAATGGCCACAGGAACCAAGGGGAAAGAGTGCTAATGGCAGTCCCCAGAGAGGACAAAAGATGTGAAAGGTCAAACAGCAGGGAAACTAACATCAGAGGATGAACTGTAGGTGTGGGGGGGAGGGGAAGGGGGAAGCAAAGAGGAGAAAGGTTAAGGAAAGGTGGATAAGATTGGGGGGGGGGGGAAATTAAAAGTATATTAAGAAAGAAAGAAATGGTAAAAGACAGTTAAAATGAAATGAAAACAAATCGGTCGAGGTGGGGCTGATCATCTGAAGTTGTTGAATTCGATGTTCAGGCCGGAAGGCTATAGCATGCCTAACTGGAAGATGGGATGTTGTTCCTCCAATTTGCGTTGCGCTTCACTGGAACATTGCAGCAGGCCAAGAACAGACATGTGGGCATGGGAGCAGGGTCGTTTGTTAAAATGGCAAGCAACAGGAAGGTCAGGATCCTGAATGTGCACAGACCAAAGATGCTCAGCAAAGCGATCACCCAGTCTGCGTTTGGTCTCTCCGATATAGAGGAGACCACATTGGGAGCAGCGAATGCAATAGGCCAAATTGGAAGAGATGCAAGTGACATCAGAGTGTGACTGTAAGTGAGGCAGGCAGAGGGAACCTGAGTTCAGGAGTGCAGGAGCCTCAGCCCTTGACCTTGTCCAACAGGTATGAGACTCTTGCTCCCTGTATGGATGAGGAAAGGTGCTCTGGACAGGATGAGCCAACTGACCACGGTACCATGGTGCAGAAGGCCATTCAAGAGGGGGGAGTAAAAAGACAAGTAGTTGTTATAGGGGATTCTATAATTAGGGGGACAGATAGTATCCTATGCAAGCCGGATCGGGAGTCTCGCATGGTGTGTTGCCTGCCCGGTGCCAGGGTGCGGGACATCTCTGACCGGCTTGAAAGGATACTGGAGCGGGAGGGGGAGGATCCAGTTGTTGTGGTCCACGTTGGGACTAACAACATAGGTAAAGCTAGGGTGGAGGACCTGTTCGGGGACTATCAAGCACTAGGAAGAAAATTGAAGTACAGGTCCTCAAGGGTCATAATCTCTGGATTACTGCCCGAGCCACGTGCCAATTGGCATAGGGATAGGAAAATTAGGGAAGTAAACACGTGGCTAAGGGATTGGTGTGGGAAAGAGGGATTCCACTTCATGGGACATTGGCATCAGTTTTGGAACCGGGGGGATCTGTACCGTTGGGACGGTCTCCACCTGAACCGATCTGGAACCAGTGTTCTAGCGAAGAGGATAAATAGGGTGGTCAGTAGGACTTTAAACTTCTGAGTTGGGGGGAAGGGAAAGTGAAAGCGACAGGGAGCAGGGAGTTAAATGGCAAGATACGCAGGAGGATAACATGTAGGCAGGTGGATTTAAGCTTGAGGCAGACTAGGAATGCAACAAAAAGGAAGGATAACTTTGGACATCTTAGGACTTCCAATATCTGTACTGATAAGAAAGTTAACATTAAGGCACTTTACCTGAATGCTCGTAGCATTTGTAACAAAGTAGATGAACTAATGGCACAGATCATCGTGAATGATTATGATGTGGTAGGCATCACAGAGACATGGCTGCAGGGGGTTCAGGACTGGCAGTTAAACATCCAAGGATATACAACCTATCGAAAAGACAGGGAGGTGGGCCGAGGGGGTGGGGTTGCCTTGTTAGTTAAGAACAAAATTAAATCTATGGCACTAAACGACATAGGGTCGGATGATGTGGAGTCTGTGTGGGTAGAATTGAGGAACCACAAAGGCAAAAAAAACCATAATGGGAGTTATGTACAGACCGCCTAACAGTGGTCAGGACCAGGGGCGCAACATGTACCGGGAAATAGAAAAGGCATGTCAGAAAGGCAAGGTCACAGTGATCATGGGGGACTTCAATATGCAGGTGGATTGGGTAAATAATGTAGCCAGTGGATCCAAAGAAAAGGAATTCATGGAATGCTTACAAGATGGCTTTTTGGAACAGCTTGTCATGGAGCCCACAAGGGAGCAGGCTATTCTGGACCTAGTGCTATGTAATGAACCAGACTTTATTAAAGATCTTAAAGTAAGGGAACACTTAGGAAGCAGCGATCATAATATGGTTGAGTTCAGTCTGCAGTTTGAAAGAGAGAAGGCAAAATCGGATGTAATGGTGTTACAGTTAAATAAAGGTAATTACGAGGGCATGAGAGAGGAACTGGTGAAAATCAACTGGAAGCAGACCCTAGCAGGGAAGACAGTAGAGCAAAAATGGCAGGAGTTTGTATGCATAATTGAGGACACTGTACAGAGGTTCATCCCCAAGAAAAGAAAGATTATCCAGGGAGGGATTAGACAGCCATGGCTGACAAAGGAGGTCAGGAAATGTATCAAAGAAAAAGAGAGATCCTATAAAGTGGCCAAAAGCACCGGGAAATCAGAAGATTGGGAAGGCTACAAAAACAAACAGAGGTTAACAAAGAGACAAATAAGGAAGGAGAGGATCAAATATGAAGGCAGGCTAGCCAGTAATATAAGAAATGATAGTAAAAGTTTCTTTCAATACATAAGAAACAAACGTCAGGCCAAAGTAGACATTGGGCCAATTCAAACTGATTCTGGAAGGCTAGTGATGGGAGATGAGGAAATGGCTGGAGAACTTAATAAGTACTTTGCGTCTGTCTTCACAGTGGAAGACGTTAGTAATATCCCAAAAATTATAAAGGGTCAGGGGGCTGAGTTGAGTATGGTTGCCATTACAAAAGAGATGGTGCTAAAAAAGCTAAAAGGTCTTAAAATTGACAAATCTCCTGGCCCCGATGGGCTACATCCTAGAGTTCTGAGGGAGGTGGCTGAAGAAATAGCGGAAGCGTTGGTTGAGATCTTTCAAAAATCACTGGAGTCAGGGAAAGTCCCGGACGATTGGAAGATCGCTGTTGTAACCCCCTTGTTCAAGAAAGGATCAAGACAAAAGATGGAAAATTATAGGCCAATTAGCCTAACCTCGGTTGTTGGTAAAATTCTAGAATCGATCGTTAAGGATGAGATTTCTAATTTCTTGGAAGAGCAGGGTCGGATTAGAACAAGTCAACATGGATTTAGTAAGGGGAGGTCGTGCCTGACGAACCTGTTAGAATTCTTTGAGGAGGTGACAAGTAGGTTAGACCAGGGAAACCCAGTGGATGTGGTCTATCTGGATTTCCAAAAGGCCTTTGATAAGGTGCCACACAGGAGGCTGCTGAGTAAGGTGAGGGCCCATGGTGTTCGAGGTGAGCTACTGGCATGGGTTGAGGATTGGCTGTCTGACAGAAGGCAGAGAGTTGGGATAAAAGGTTCTTTTTCGGAATGGCAGCCGGTGACCAGCGGTGTCCCACAGGGTTCAGTGTTGGGGCCGCAGCTGTTCACCATATATATTAATGATCTGGATGAAGGGACTGGGGGCATTCTAGCGAAGTTTGCTGATGATACGAAGTTAGGTGGTCAGGCAGGTAGTGCTGAGGAAGTGGGGAGGCTGCAGAAGGATCTAGACAGTTTGGGAGAGTGGTGCAGGAAATGGCTGATGCATTTCAACGTGAGAAAATGTGAGGTCTTGCACTTTGGAAAAAAGAATCCAAGCATAGACTACTTTCTAAACGGTGAGAAAATTCATAATGCCAAAGTACAAAGGGATCTGGGAGTGCTAGTCGAGGATTCCCTAAAGGTAAACATGCAGGTTGAATCCGTGATTAAGAAAGCGAATGCTATGTTGTCATTTATCTCAAGAGGGTTGGAATATAAAAGCAGCGATGTGCTACTGAGCCTTTATAAGGCTCTGGTTAGGCCCCATTTGGAGTACTGTGTCCAGTTTTGGGCCCCACATCTCAGGAAGGACATACTGGCACTGGAGCGTGTCCAGCGGAGATTCACACGGATGATCCCTGGAATGGCGGGTCTAGCATATGAGGAACGGCTGGCGTTCCTGGGATTGTATTCATTGGAGTTCAGAAGGTTAAGGGGAGATCTAATAGAAACTTACAAGATAATACATGGCTTAGAAAGGATGGACGCAAAGAAACTGTTTCCGTTAGGCGAGGAGTCGAGGACCCGTGGGCACAGCCTTAGAATTAGAGGGGGTAAATTCAAAACAGAAATGCGGAGACATTTCTTCAGCCAGAGAGTGGTGGGCCTGTGGAATTCATTGCCGCAGAGTGCAGTGGAGGCCGGGACGCTAAATGGCTTCAAGGCAGAGATAGATAAATTCTTGATGTCGCGAGGAATTAAGGGCTATGGGGAGAATGCTGGGAGGTGGAGTTGAAATGCCCATCAGCCATGATTGAATGGCGGAGTGGACTCGATGGGCCGAATGGCCTTACTTCCACTCCTATGTCTTATGGTCTTAAACGCTGCTCAACCTGGAATGAGTGTTTTGGGCCTGGAATGTTAAGCATGGAAGAGGAAAAGGAGCAGGTGTTACACCTTCTGCGATTGCATGGGAAGGTGCCATGAGTGATGGGAGAGGTACTGGGTATGGTGGAGGAGTGGACTGGATTGTCTCGGAGGGAATGGTCTCTGCGCAATGCTGACAGAGGGAGTGAAGGGAAGATGTGTTTGGTGGTGGCATCACGCTGGAGTTGGCAAAAATGGCGGAGGATTATGCTTTGCATACGGAGGCTGGTGGGATGAAACGTGAGAATGAGGGGGACTCTATCCTTGTTCTGGGAGGGAGTGGAGGGGGCGAGGGTAGTGGCGCGGGAGATGGACCGCACCGCACACTTTTGAGGGCCCTGTCCACAACTGTAGGTGAGAAATCATGGTTGACGAAGAAGGAACACATTTTCGAAGCATCAGTTTGGAAAGTGGCATAATCGGAACAAATACGACGGAGGCAAAGGAGTTGAGAGAACGGAATGGAGTCCTTACAGGGTGTAGGGTGTGAAGAGCTGTAGTCCAGATAGCTGTG
Source organism: Scyliorhinus canicula (assembly GCF_902713615.1). Classification (NCBI taxonomy): domain Eukaryota; kingdom Metazoa; phylum Chordata; class Chondrichthyes; order Carcharhiniformes; family Scyliorhinidae; genus Scyliorhinus; species Scyliorhinus canicula. The sequence goes on from NC_052157.1 coordinate 34,695,432, forward strand.
GGAGTCAGTGGGCTTGCAGTGGATATTAGTGGATAGTCTATTGCCGAAATGGAGACAGAAAGACCAAGGAAGGGAAGGGAAGTGTCTGAGATGGACCAGGTGAAAGTGATGGAGGGGTGGAAAATAGAAACGAAGTTGATGAATTTTTCCAGGTCCAGGCGAGAACATGACGCGACACCAAAATAGTCAAATGTATCGGTAAAGGTGTTGTGGGAGGGGGCCCGGGTAGGCCTGGAACAAGGAATGTTCCACAAATCCCATAAAAAGGCAAGAGTAGCTTGGACCCATGTGGGTACCCATTGCTACCCACAGTGGGTGGAGAAAGTGAGATAAGTTAAAGGAGAAGTTGTTGAGAGATAGAACGAGTTCAGCCAGGCGGAGGAGAGTGGTGGTGGATGGGAATTGTCCAGGCCTCTTTTTGAGAAAGAAGCGAAGAGCTCTCAGGCCATCCTGGTGTGGGATGGAGGTGTAGAGGGATTGCCCATGCATGGTGACTAGAATGCGGTTAGGGCCTGCGATCTGGAAGCTGCCAATATGACAATAGTACTCATATTCCTTGACTTTGTGCTGACGTGCCTATTGACAAGTGCCCCCCCCCCCGGGCCAAGCTGAATGCAAAGCCTTGGTGTGAAGGTTGGAATAAAGCTTCCGCCTGAGGTGAGAGCTCAGGATGTAGTAGATTGGCCAAAGCTGTTGCGGCTGTGGTGTGGAGTCCTACCCAATCAGCATGCAAACTAGTGACTGGGCATCAACGTTGTGTCCATGACATAAATCTGCAGCTGCAGATACTGAATGGACAAAGATAAATGCAAACCATCAAGTCACTCTCTTTGATACTGTAGTGAGGAGCCATCAGGAACGTGGAGCTTGGTGATCTTGCTGTCATTCTTCACACTCATAGGCAGGAGAGAAGAACAGGAAGGCATCAACGGAGGTGCCTAAGTCACCAAAGGCAGGAGCAGAACTGTGCAGAGGAAGGGGTGCAGAGCTGCTCTGCATGCACCAGTGACTCCTTGCAGGGATCCACCTGGATTTCTGTGGTATTTTGCAAGCCTCCGCACAAAAGTGTACCTGGGAGGTCACAGATGCAATCTTTGTGAGTGCATTACCACTTTGTGCATTTCAGCTGGGGTCAGGCAAGCCAGGAAGCAGGAGGAATGGGATTTGTGTAGCTCTCTGGTTTCCTACAGGTGCAGGGTGCCATTAACTGCACTCACGTGGCACTCAGAGCTCTGTGTAATCAAACTGTTAGTTACGTGAACTGCAAAAGCTTCCACTGGCTGAATGTTCAGCTGGTTTGTGGCTGCACCAACTGCATCCTGCAGGTGTGGCTCAGGGGACTGTGCACAACTCCTACATTCTCAGCTGCTCTCAAACCCCTGACATCTTTCATGGTCCACAAGGTGCAGGGTTGGCTCCTGGAGACAAGGACTACCCACTGAGGACATGGCTGATGATGCCTGCACGGAGGCCACGGAGTGTAACAGACAAGATACAATGAGTCACAGTGGGCGGCACATTAGCACAGTGGTCAGCACTGTCGCTTCACAGCTCCAGGGTCCCAGGTTCGATTCCCAGCTTGGGCCACTGTCTGTGCGGAGTCTGCACGTTCTCCCGTGTCTGCGTGGGTTTCCTCCGGGTGCTCTGGTTTCCTCCCACAGTCCAAAGATGTGCAGGTTAGGTGGATTAGGCATGCTAAATTACCCCTAGTGCCCAAAAAGGTTGGGCAGGTGGGGTTACAGGGATAGGGTGGAGGTGTGGGCTTAAGTAAGGTTCAGTGCAGACTCGATGGGCCGAATGCCCTTCTTCTGCACTGTAAATTCTATCATTATATGATTCAGATACTCTCCTGAATGCCTCGATTGAACGACCTCCACCACACTTCCAGGCAGTGCTTTCCAGACCCAAAGAACTCGTATGAATTTTCTTTTTCTCATCACATTTGTTTCCTTTGCAAATCACTTTTAATCTCGTTCTTGATCCTTTTACAAGTGGGAACAGTTTCTTCCTATCTACTCTGTCCAACTCCCTCATGATTTTGAACATTGCTGTCAAATCTCCTCTTAGTCTCCAAAGAGAACAGTCACAACCTCTCCAATCTACCCTCATAACTGAAGTTTCTCATTCTTGCAACCATTCTTGTAAACCTCTCCTGCACTCTCTCCAATGCCTTCACACTCTCCCTATAGTGTGCTGCCCAGAACTGTACACAATGGGAGGGATTCTCCGTCAGCAGGTGAGGTTCCCCGTTGTGTGGGCAGTGAATCCACGCTCGTCGGTTTCCTGGTGACGTGGGATGGCCACAATGGGAAATCCTATTTGCAGGTGATGGGAATGGAGAACCCTGCTGACTCGAGGGTGCACTGTCCAGAAAAATGCGGCTGGCGGACTGGAGAATCGCGCCCAATATTCCAGCTGATGTATAATTAGTGTTTTTATAGGTTCAGCATAACCTCCTTGCTCTTGTACTCTATGCCCTTATTAATAAAGCCCAGAATACTATGGGCTTTAGTAACTGTTTTCTCTACCTGTCATGCCACATTCAATGAACTATGCACATATGCACCCAGGTTCCTGCGGATCACCTCTGACTGAAGACAGATGGACTCCTCCATGGAGCTTTGCAATCTAAGGAGTGCAGCACACACTCTTCAGTCCCTTCCTGATTTTCCCAACCTTGCCTTTGGAGCTCCAGTAACTGAGGCATAACCAGGTCCAAAGGCACGGGGAGAACATGGGGAGAATGTGCAAACTCCGCACAGACAGTGACCCAAGGTAGGAATCGGACCTGGGACCCTGGCGCTGTGAAGCAACAGCACTAACCCTGTCCTCTTCTGCAGGATGTTTGCACTGTCCACAGCTGCCTAGCCTCCCATGCTGGATTGGTCATCTGAATTGCAGCTCTTCCCCCCGCGCATGGGTAGAGTATATTGCAGTGAGTTGTTGAACGCGTCCAACAGACACTCGAGGGAGGCGTTGGCAAATTTGGGTGCTGAAAACTTCTTGTGTCTGGAAGCTGTGACTTCCCAGTCAGCTCCTAAGTCTGCTAACTGTATGCAGGGGTGGCCTTTAAACAAGGCACCCGGATGACTAAAGCGCTTTGTTGGTGGGATGGGTGCAAATTAGAGTCCAGTGATACAGCGTGGAACCTGTGTCTGCACATTTTTATCTCTAAATGCCGCACAAAATGGCAGAAAAATCTGCCACTGTTGTCAGCGCAGCGGGAGAAACGCTACTTTGCCCACTTGAAATTGGACTTTGCCATTTTCTGAGATGATTTTGCCCCAATGTATTCCAAAGGTTTAGCATTATCAGGGATGGGTGATAAATGCCGCCTTTCCAACATGATTCACCTCGGAAGAACATCTTTTTGAAAACTGGTCTCTGCTGTGTCAGTGTTGATGGACTTTAGTGATCTAGTTTTTGTCCAGCTGGTCTGCTAGGGCCATTGTCTGGCTTTCTGGGAGGAATGGTCATTCTTGGGGTTGAGGTGTTGTTTTGCTTTTACTTTCCAGACACCTTCGCTCCTTCTCTGCCACCGGCTCCGACTGGGGAATGGTTCTAATGGTGAGTAAAAACTGCGAGTGTGGGTAAGCTACTTGATTATTTGTGGGAAAATCATCATGGTCAAGTACAATTATTGACGTCCTAATGTGTGGACTTTGTAATAGGCCTCAAAGAACAGAGCTCAAAACTCAAAATTCAGGAAATTATTTTCCTTCACTCCCCTGGCCAATTGTAGCAAATTCACCCCTTTTGCAACTGAGACTCGGTAACTCAGCAAAAAAAGACAGAGATGGAACCTAAAGGTTGTATTGATATGTGTGGCTCACCTTTTAGTTTTAAGAATTGTTATAGAATCATAGAGTCTCTACAGTGCAGAAGGAGGCTATTCGGCCCATCAAGTCTATATCTGAAAGAGAACCTTACCAAGGCCCAATCCTCTGCCGTAACCCCATAACCCCACCTAACATTTTGGTTCCCAACACCCATTATGGGCAGGTGCCATGCACATCTCAACATCTCTGGCTCCCAAGTTGGCAGATCAGATGCAGGCAATGCGACCCTAAATTCATCCTCCATTCTCCATTTCATGAGCAAAAAAAATGCGCAAAATGACATTGAATTTCCCCTGCTCTCACCACCCCCCTTCCAACCCACCAGCAATTTTCGAAACTTTGGGATCACTGCCTTGTTTAACAGGAAATAAATCAGAGTAGGACGTCGTGAGAGTGTAATAAGCGTATCTGATTCCCAATTTTTTTACAGCAGAAGGTGGTAGTTTTGCTTTGAGAGCCTCATTAGAGATTTTGTGAGAGACTGTCAGAGTTTATACCTCCTCAATTAGATTCGGATTGTGTGGCTAACAGCATTATGGCACGATTGAAGCATTAAATGTGATCGTAATATTTTGGCCTGGGAAAAAGGAGTGATTGAACAATCTTGCAGGGATCAAAGTAATAGGGAGCATGTGTTTGAGAATAGGGGTCACACTGTTGTAGTCCTATTTCATCCATCTTTTTCCCTATGAGTTGGAAATGTGTGATGATGGAATCACGTCTATGGACATGAAGACAGCTTCTGCAGCAGCCCCACCCAGTTTTGGATAGAACGTGATTAGTGAAAGACAGTGCCCATAGGAGACACATTTGTTGAACTTAAAAACTCTATTGTCCCTCACCTTTTCCTACCCTCTTCCTTTCCTAAAGGTAGTGACACCTGCAATGTTATGGAATAGCTCGCCTCAGAACCTCTCCCATCCGACCAAACTTCATGTCAACCTTGGACGGTAAAAGTTGGCAGACTGCTTAAGCTGAGAGGTCATTAGGCTGTCAAGGCACGAGATCTGCCCTGTTTCATTTCCTAAGGGACTTGAGCATTGATGTTCCAATGGTTTGTGACGCTAGCAATGGTAGTTGCTGGATCTCATAATGTGCAGCCAGACAGCTATCAATCAATTAGGCATGAGCAGAAAGCTCTTACCAAAAACAGTTGAGGCCTTTATCTGAATATTAAAATGATATGGAAATGAGTACTTGTCATCTGCATCAGTAATGTGATGTGTGTGTTCAGCTCAATTGTTTCAGCTTATTTGGTTGCTTTTTGACAGGAGCGCAGCATTTTAAGCTGTCATTGTAGCTTTTCTTGGAGTCTACAGCAGATAACTGATGTAGGTGCATTTTGAGTTGGCCATTAACTTTGACACCACTTTACTTTCAATGTGTGTGATGAATGTTTTGGTATTGTTTGAGGAATTTAATTTCTTTTTATGTAATTTGTAGGAAGAAGAGGAGAAAAGGGTGGATCTCAGAGGTCATTGCCAACGAAAGTAGAAAACGACTGTATAGGCAGAGGCCCCATTATCGGGATTTGACTGTCTTTGTATAGTGTGATTCATTAGAGAGACCATGACAGAGTTGTGCTGTTGGCTGGAAACCAATCTCCAGCCAAACCTCAGCTCAAACACGGCACTGCCAGTAGCTGTCAAGGTCACTACAGCATTTAACTTTACATCTCAAGTCACGTGCCACAGGGGACATTACCAACGCCAAGCAATTATTGAACTAACCATGGGCACCTTAAAGTAGTGTTTTAGACTGTTTTGACAGATCAGAAGGATGTCTTGCATTCATAGCCTGGGCAAAGCCTACAGGATAATTGCAATTTGTTGCATGCTGCCTAATTTTGCAATGCAGTGAAGCACAACTCAAGCCCCAGAGGAGGCGCACAACCAGTTATGGTACGGAGATGAGGAAAACAGGCAGGAGAAGCCAGAAAGTCCTGGTGCCAAAGCCCTTTAATAGGATGCTGGAGCCATTCATTGATGATATCTTCTTCCAATTTCCGTCCCCCATTGCATCAACAGAAATAGATCCAGCTTCCCTACACGTTCAATCAGAAACAACATCACATCCATCGCCTTCAGTTGTAATCAGTCTACCAAAGATCCTGTTTCTGCCACCTGCAGGGGCTGGTTTAGCTCACTAAGCTAAATCGCTGGCTTTTAAAGCAGACCAAGCAGGCCAGCAGCACGGTTCGATTCCCGTACCAGCCTCCCCGAACAGGCGCCGGAATGTGGCGACTAGGGGCTTTTCACAGGAACTTCATTGAAGCCTACACGTGACAATAAGCGATTTTCATTTTCATTTCACAAATCAAAATTAAATTTGAATTAGTTAACCCAGTCAAGATTATATCAAGTATAATCTTGCGCGTGGTCAAATTAATGTGCGACTAAATCGTAATTCCTTGACAGTGAAGGATGTGTTTGATTGCTGCTTATTAACAGTGCTTTCCTTTATGAAATGGGGCTTTTGTATCCTAACCCCATTTCCCCTCTAGATGCTTCCATTATGGCAGGTTGGTGAACTGTCTTTCTTCTGTTTGTAGAAGCCTTGAGATGGATTCTAGGCTGGTCCAGCTATTGGCTCTGTTGGGTGGGGATGGGGAATTGCCCAGTGCCTGTGTAGTAATTGAAGTGAGCAAGCATTAGAATACAGATACAGCATCACGCTGAGAGACAACACCCTAATCCATGCCAGTTGTCGCTATGTCCCTATTTCTGGGCATTGCATTGCAATACTTTCTGACAAGTGTGCCAGCAGACACAATGGCATCAATCAAATGTTTTCTTTCCACACAATCTTTGACTGTATGGAAACCTAGGGAGAGACATTTCCATCATAGAGGCCAAAAGGTTGAATATTTACTCTAGATCTTACTATTGGTATTTAGACCTTTTGTTAATGGTTGTTGTATTGCAAATGCCCAAGGAATTAGAACTGCCTCGATTACAGCTTGTACTTCTGCAAATCTATCTATTAGATCTATTAGATATCGTAGTGGCCTCCTGCACATCAGCTGTACCACCTCTTGGATCCCTGGACTAATTACAGAAGCAAGAATGTAACCTGGTCCTTTGGAGAGTAGCTTTCCATTCTTCCTCCTCCTCCACCAATGTTACCCATTCCTGAACAGCTATGCTCGATGTATCACCCGATTCCTTCCCCTCTATCTGCCTATCGAAATCTCCATGACAGATATGCCCGAGCTGCTGTTTGGGGAGGGTAACTGTGATAAATGCTGGATTCTTTGAACTGATCTGGGCAGCGCGGTAGCATGGTGGTTAGCATAAATGCTTCACAGCTCCAGGGTCCCAGGTTCGGTTCCCGGCTGGGTCACTGTCTGTGCGGAGTCTGCACGTCCTCCCCGTGTGTGCATGGGTTTCCTCCGGGTGCTCCGGTTTCCTCCCACAGTCCAAAGATGTGCGGGTTAGGTGGATTGACAATGCTAAATTGCCCGTAGTGTCCTAAAAAGTAAGGTTAAGGTGGGGGGGTTGTTGGGTTACGGGTATAGGGTAGATACGTGGGTTTGAGTGGGGTGATCATTGATCGGCACAACATCGAGGGCCGAAGGGCTTGTTCTGTGCTGTACTGTTCTATGCTCTATGCTCTATCTATGCCACTTGACAGCTTTATGAATATAGCTGGAGGAACAGAATAAGAACACATTAAAAATGTTGGCCAGAATTCTCCGGTTGCTGTGATTCATTTTCCCAGCCGGCATCGCAACTCCGCCCGCGGGTGTCCCGGCAGTGTGTGATGGTCACAATGGAAAATCCCATGCCAAACGATGGGAAGGTCGAGTCCCGTACCAACGAATGGCCCGCTGCCAAGAAACACACGGCTGGGGGACCGGAGAATCCCACCCGCTGTCTTTTAAACAACTCCAGACAGATGGATTAAAGGAGAATGATTCCTGTTATATTTCACTTCACTTCGTGCTGTGATACCATTGAGAAGAAAAACGCCGGGCGGGATTCTCTCAGCCCATGCCGGTTTGGAGAATCGCCGGGCCGGGCACGATTCGCGCGATGCCGCCCCGATGGCAGTCCTCCGATTCTCCGGTGACTGCTCTACGCGGCCCCCCCCCCCCCCGGCGATTCTCCGCCCGGGATCGGCCGAGTGGCCGCCAAAAAAGCCCGAGTCCCACCGCTGCCGTTCACATCTGGTCTTACCCAGCGGGGCCTCGCCGTCCATCCTTCTGGGGGCGGCCTGGTGGCGGGAAGGGGGAGGCTTCCACCGTGGCCTGGCCCGCGATCGGGGCCTATCTGTCGGCGGGTCGGCCTCTCCTGGTGAAGGCCTCTTTTACTCCGTGCCGGGCCCTGTGGCCCTATGCCATGTTGGCCGGTGCGGAGAAGGAAGCTACCGCACATGCGTGCATTCACGCTGGTCGCAGCGTGCGTGCGCAGACCTGCAGCGCCCATTTGACAGCAGCATCGGTAGCTGGAGCAGTGTGGGTCACTCCAGTGCCCTGCTGGCTTCCTGTCGGGCAGAGGATTGCTACACTTCGCGGTCCAATGATGCCGTTGTTAAACACTCCAGTTTTTACAATGGCGTCAACACTCTGCCGTCAGAAGTGAGAATCCCGCCCACCATCTCTGAGCTAATGACAGAAATTAAAGAAGGCTGGAGGATGCACCTCTCCTACTTCATTACTAGGTATCTCTTTGCTTATGTCTTTTGGATGGGGAAGCTTTGGATTAAAACAAAATTCTGGATTTGAGTATTGAATGTTAGTGGAATTCTGCCATGTACCAATGTGTGCCTCAGGAGCAGTGAAGGGGAGAGATTTAAATAGTAGGGTGGGCTTGCTGCACTGTTCCCATTCCCTGTCCCACCATGCCCCCGCCCTCGTCACAGTATTTTAACTTACCAGAAATCAGTGGGCGAGATGGCAGAGTAATGGTAATATCACTGGACTAGTAATCCAGCGGCCCAGGCTAATGCTCTGGGGACAAAGGTTCAAATCCCACATTGGCAGCTGGTGGAATTTAAATTCAATTCATAAAATCTGCCACATGATGAGTATCAGTGAAGGTGATCATGGAAATTGTTGCAAATACCCATCTTGTTCCCTAATATCCTTCAGGGAACGACATCTGCCATCCTTTCTGGTATGGCCTACACGCGACTCCATGGTGGTATTCTGCGTTGCCCAATGCCGATATCGTAATCGGGTGGAGAATTGACTCCGATGCCCAAATCGCGGCCTGCGCCGGTTTGACGCTGGTCAGCCGTGCTCCACCCCCTCAGAAATGGCATAATTATGCTGCGCGGCACTGGCCATTGCAATGGTGTTGGCATGTCATCAGCAGGTCCTCCCACGGTGCTCCACCCCCGAAGGGCCGAGCTCCCAACGGCACGGGACACATGCGGTCTCAGCGGTCGGGAACCTGGAGTGGCAGTTGCAGACTGTGTCCAGCACCCCGACCAGGATCCATACCGCTGGACGGGGGGGTCTTCTGCCAGGGCTGGAGCGTCTGGTGGGGGGTGGTCAGTGAGTAGTCAGGTGGTGGCCTGTGGGGTCACGGATGGCGGGTCGGGTCCGTGCACGGCCGGCGGCATGTTCCATGGCGCGACCGCTGCAGGACGTCAGATATGCGCATGTGCGGCCAGGGACCCAACCATTCTCCGGCCGTTTCCGGCACGGGAGCTGTGAGTTTCACCCAGTGCCGCTGCTAGCCCCTCACCAGTCCCAGAAGTGGTGACGGGTTGGCACCGATTCTTTGGTCGCAAATCTCCCGCAAATTTTCCATTCGAGCCGGCTGAAAGAATAAAAAATACAAAACAAATTGCTGCCTATCCCAGAGGAGTTAGAACTTCAATTTGCATGGCAAAGTCATGTCCCTATGAGAGAATAGGGACAGGAAAATGTATACCATTATTAATCCAGGATTGGAGAGGCCTACATGCCACCAAACCAGCTATACATTACAATATGACAACAATCTGCCTTGGGCCAAGACTGCACAATAAAGTTGTATTTTTTGCCCATTTCCTTATGATCCAGTGTGAGCCATATGCTGTTGAATTACCCAATTATCACTTTAATTGGCATACAATGGGGAAGCAGTGGTATAGTGGTGTTATCACTGGTCTAGTAATCCAGATACGCAGGGTAAAAGCTCTGGGACGCAGGTTCGAATCCAATCAAGGCAGATGACACAATTTGAATTCAATAAAAATCTGGGATTAAATGTCTAACGATGAACAAGAAACCATTGTCGATTGTCGTTAAAAACCCAACTGGCTTTCTAATGTCCTTTCTAATGTCGTGCAGTTCTGGTCACCACATTATAGGAAGGATGTGGAAGCATTGGAAAGGGTTCAGAGGAGATTTACTAGGATGTTGCCTGGTATGGAGGGAAGGTCTTACGAGGAAAGGCTCAGGGACTTGAGGTTGTTTTCGTTAGAGAGGAGAAGGCTGAGAGGTGACTTAATAGAGACATATAAGATAGTCAGAGGGTTAGATAGGGTGGACAGTGAGAGTCTTTTTCCTCGGATGTTGATGACCAACATGAGAGGACATAGCTTTAAATTGAGGGGTGGTAGATATAGGACAGATGTCAGAGGCAGTTTCTTTACTCAGAGAGTAGTAGGGGTGTGGAACGCCCTGCCTGCAACAGTAGTAGACTTGCCAAATTTAAGGGCATTTAAGTGGTCACTGGATACACATATGGATGAAAATGGAATAGTGTAGGTCAGATAGTTTCACGGGTCGGTGCAACATCGAGGGCCGAAGGGCCCGTACTGCGCTGTAATGTTCTATGTTCTATGTTCTATGAAGGAAATCTGCCACCCTTACGTGGTCTGGCCTACACGTGACTCCAGGCTCATAGGGGTGGGCAATAAATGCTGGGGCAGATGGCGACGTCCACATCCCATGAACAAATAAATTTTAAAAAATTGCTGACAGTATAGCGGAAAAGCCGTATAATAATGTCCACATTTGAGTGTTGATAGAGTGAGCAAGAGATCCTGAAGCAATTGCAACACCAACAGCACCTTTTGGAAATTCAATTTAACGTTGCCCATAATTTCCTAAAAATGTAAAAGACGCGTCCCTAATTGTCTGTTTGGTACTGCTGATGAATGAGGTATTATATCATCATTAATGTTATGCTTCAGTGAGGTAAGGTGGAAGGCTGCTGCCTTCTTTCTCTTCTCGATTCGGAGCAACAGGTTCTTGAAAAGGACTAACTGATTCATTAAATATTCAACACTTTACAAACCGAGACCGTAAAATAAACATTCCGGTAGGTTTTCCTGAGATTTAACAAAAAAAAGAGAAGAGGGTAGTTTTTATTTGAATTCACCCGACCAAAGTAGAATTTAAAAAAATGCTTCAACATTCGCACCCACACAAATCGGTTGCGGGGTTGGGGAAGGATAGATTAAATGGTTTATTGTCCAGTAAGATTGGAGGGCTTTATTATGACTCTGGTAGGTAGGTGACTCGGCTGCTTCGAGGTGAACCTGGTGGTTCTGCTGCTTTCCGGCTTGAGCCAGTTTAATGTTCCAGACAAACAATTTATCTGTTCTGATGGCGACACCAGCGCTGTGTTGAGGTCTTTTTCAAATCTCTGTCAGCAGCACCTGTACAGTCACATTCAGACCCACACCACCAAAATACTTACGGTAGGGGGCGAGGTGGGGGGGGGGGGGGGGGTAAGGAAAATACTCAGGGTCTTGTTCCTTTAGTGTCTCAGCTGCTCGTCTTGTACTGCAGAATGAAACAGTTGCTTAAATGCACCAAGGGCGGAACTTTCTGAAAAAATGACAGTGTCATATTCTGTGAGTCCTGACAGTTCCGCATGCACCATTCGGCTGCAATTTTCAGGTACTTTGAAATAAAATGTTTTCCCCAGGGGAAAACGCCCCGGGGCGGGGGTGGGGGGGGGGGGGGGGGTGTCATCTGAACACTTTAAACGGCTCCACAGCACTTGCTGTCATTCAAGCCAGGAGGATGGCAGCGAGGAAACCAGCTCCATGATTCACAAAAGGGGCCCCTCACCCATATGATGGATGCTGTGGAAGGGAGGCAGGCAACAATATACCCTCGGGCTGGCGGGAGGCCCTCCAGCGAGGTGACAAATCCCGCCTGAGAGACGGTTGCAGCCGTGATCACTTCCAGCAGACTGACTAAGAGGACAGGGATGCAGTATCGGCGGGAAGATGAATGTCCTATTCTGTTCTGCCAGGGTATGTGCTCCCAGTCTCCTCTCTGCACACCACCCTGCCATCACCCCTCAGAATGTTACCTCAGGACCACATGCTGCCACCTTGCAGGGTGCCAGCACCCCAACCTCCCACAAGATTCCTCACACTCCCCTTAGCACTCCTCATCACAACCCCTCCATGCTTAAGCGCAGGGCCCACACTTGTCAGCTACACTGACATCCGATGCGCCAGGCAGCCAGCTCACACTATCCCAATTTGTGTTCCTGCTTATCCCCAACCGCCACGAGCGATAGAATATGGGCGGTGGGATGGCTGAGCTGAGGCTTCTGACTACTTTCGAGAAAAGGGCCATGTAGCTCGTAGGGGAGGACCAGCAATGGGCCTGTGCTGAGAGTGAGGTGAGCCTGCGAGAGAAAAGTGAAGAATCACTGCACCTTCATCCAGATGACCAGTCTCAGGTGAGTTCTGTGCATTGTAAACCCTTGGCCAGGCCATGTTCAAATACCATGGGCTGGATTCTCCACTGCCGGGGTTTTCAATTGCATGGCAGCGCATCTCACCCAGGGATTTCCTGATGGCGTGGGGCTGCCCACAATGGGAAACTCTATTGGCCAGCTGGCGGGACGGAGAATCCCGCCCCATTTCTTTACCTTACAGGAACATCAGTTGAACAGCCTGTTTCATCCACCAGCAGTGTCCCACAGTCCACCCTCGACACAACCTCGGAGATGTCGGAGGAAGAGGACACCGATGATGCGTCAAGGCTAGCACCCGTAACATCTAACATCACAGAGACAGAAACCTCATTGGGAGACCTCAGCAGACAGACGTCTTGGTCACTATGAGGAGAGTGCCCCACTGACTCTGATGTACATCAGGTGGAGGCAGGAACAGACCAGGGATTAGACAGTTAGAGATCTGGATCGTAGGATTCAGCTGTGTCACAGCGAGGTGCTGTGCCTCTGGGCTTGTTCGTCCCTTAGCCGTTTGAGAAGGAACGGCAGAGCTGGGAATACCAGGAGGGGGTGTCAGTAACACTCCTGCGCCTGCAAGTTTGCATGAAGGAGTCCTAAAGCTTTATCTTGCAGGACATGTTGCGGGTAAACTGCCTATGCCATAAAATGGTTGGCGCCAGCCGTCGTGCATGAATGGGCAGTCCAGTTTTAAAATATATTCTTCAAGGGCAGGAAGGAAGTGGGGAGGGTTCTATCTTTAGGGACTGCCCTTTGCCAATCAGAAGGTGGCCCCTCCCCACTGAGATAGAAACGCCCCTAGAAATCCTACCTACCCGCAGTCTTACAACCAGCCCCGCCCCTAGTCTGCCCAATAGCCTGGACTTACCTGACTCTGGGAATTCATGGGCCTTCTTCTTGGACCTGCTTGCAGTCATGTCAGTGCCTACTAATCTGCTCTGGGCGGTGTCGTGATGTTCACCCTGGGGTAACACGGACTGCACATGATGCAGTTAACTGATCAAGTATACACCAAACGTGGACGTTGGTTCAATGTAAGATTTATTGAACTTCAGTAATGAAGCACACAGCTGCCTGTAGGTTGACTCTCTACTACTCTTAGTAAACTAACATTAACTATCTAGACCAGGTTAGCTCTGATCCACCTGTAGAAGGTGTTGAATGATTTGTACCCTGACTGTCACTACAGTTGTCACCAGTGGAAAGAGACAGAGTGCTGATGCCTCGTGTGTTTTATAGTTGGTAGCCCCCTCTAGTGTTCTGTCTGGTGATTGGTCGTGTTGTGTTCTGTAAGTTGATTGGCTCACCTGGGTGTCTGTCACTGCCTGCTTTTACCTCATGATGTGCATGGGTGCATATTATGACAGGCGGTACTGGGACTAATGGAGCTGTCGGCAAAACCGATTGACTGGCATCTCCCGAGGACGGGACTTTTTCCACAGTGAGGGGCAGAATTCCCACTTGACCCTTGTTTAGCATGCCTGCAGTGCATTATGGGTGTGCGATGGGGTAGTGTGGAGTGGGTTTGCTCCATGCCGACTTTCCTTCCAGCGCAAAAATGTGTTTGCCCCCTGCCCCATAATATTTAGCCCTATGACTGAGCACATCCTTTCATAGCCAAAGTCTTATTTTTAAAGTGTTTAAGTTTAATGGCTTGCCCTTAGCCACCTGCATATCCAGGTGAATGTCAGGATGATTTTTTAATGGATAGATGGCCCCCCTGCAAGTGCGCAGGTGAGGGTGGTGAGTGGGCGTGTGAAGGGGTAGAGTGATGGGTAGGGGTCGGGTAGTAGCTAAGTGAGTGAAGGGGTAGGGTAGCAGTAGATGGGTGAGGGATGAGGATAGCAGATAAGTAGGTGATGGGGTAAGGTGGCAGGTAAGTGGGTGAAGGGGTAGTGTGGCAGGATGGTAGGTAAGGGGTAAGGGTGGCACTTGGGCCGGCGAAGAGGCAAGGGTGTTAGGTGGGTGGTTGAGGGAGCAAGGGGGAAGGTCATTTCGTGAGAGGATGGCATGGCATGTAAGTGGGTGAGATAGCATGGATGGGATGGGTCTGGGGGGGGTCGTTCGGTGATTGGGAGGGTAGTCAAGTAGTTGGGACGCTAGCTGAGTGGTCAGGGGGTTTGTCAAGGGTTTGGGTGTGGGAGGCTAGTTGGGTCAATCAATGGGGAGTTGGAGGGCTCAGTAAAACAATTACCAAAGAGTTAGAACTTGTCTGCATCCCTTTAGCTTTTCCTGGGTAACTATTCTGTTAACCATTCGAAGTCCCTGGGCCATTTCTGCATAGTCAGTGCGTCAGAGCCTTCGAGTGGTCCCCCCGTGTATGCTGGGAGGTATGTCCAGGGTATGACCAACCTGAGGTTGGAAGTTTTGGTCCAGGGTGATTTGGGCCATGGAAATGTATACCTACTTTACAGCCTCTGCTTTGAACAACACCCTGCTAGTTTTACTTTTGAAAACTTACTTACTATGGCCTTATTAATATATCTGTATCAGATTTTAAAAAATACGCGTAGGATTCTCTTGTCCGCCAGCCACTTATTTCTCGGCTGTGCGCCACTTGCTGGCGGCGGGATTCTATCTTCCCGCTGTTTGTTAGTGGGATTTCCCATTGTAACCATTCCACGCCGCTGGGAAACATGCTGGCGGGGGTGCCCTGTCGGCGGAAAAGCGAATCGCAACGACCAGAGAATCCCGGCCATATATCTTTAATAATTATTCTTTATGCTTTCATTCATAAATGTCTCATGTGCTAGTTCACTGTAACATTGATGCCTTAACAATGTACTTTTTCAAGTTATGAACCTGCATGTCGACATCCTGCAGTGTCTTACATGTGGTTAACACACAACTCACTCTTTCAGTGACAAAGTAACCAATTTCGTTCCGCCTTAGGACATTTGGGAGCCATCCAGACATACAAACAAAATCTGATTACAGTGCTCCATTACAGAGGTTACAAGCAGTTGCAAGGCCTGGTCAATGAATCATTAATTGATGTTCACTCATCATCCACAAAGATTACATACACCCGCCATTCCATTAGCAAAGATTAGAAATCAATACATTTTATAACTTGGAATTTGTCCAAGAAGTATAATTTTTGTCACGACTGGCTGTTATTTTACTTTGCTGCTATTAAACGCACATTCCCAGGGTACATTTCAAAATCAGGGGCAGAATCCTCTCAGTCCCTTGGAGTTGATCTGGAAGATGCGACTTGGAGGCAAGTGGAAAGGAAGTGTGTTAGGGTTGTGTTCGGCTGGTGGGACAATGGATGGCAAAGGGAAGTACCTGAAGATAGAACCCCCCCCCCTCCGCCCACCCCTCCATTTCCTTCCCTTTGAACAGTGCCTTTTAAAACTGGACTTCCCACTCGTATCCGGCCATTTTATGGTGTGGCTAACTTGCTATCAGGATCAATTGGTGGAGGTGGGGTGGAAGTGGCAGGAGGTACCCACCTTGCAGCAGCAGCGGGTTAGTCAATTCCCGTCATGAATTGTGGGCAGATTCAAGTGCAGATTCAAGGTCAAGGATCTTCCCAGCTGGGACTAGTAGGCCTCAGGTGTGGCTGCGATCGTCATGTGAAGGGGTTTCCACTCTGCAGGTCACAGTTTATCTAAACAAAATACAGGGGTCCTGTCAAGGGGCGGTGGCCTCGTCGTCCTCATCCTGTCGTGGCAGTGCCCATCGCTGCCAGTAGGGCTGCTTACCGTCCAAAACTGCCTGACTACCATCTTTAATTGGACAGAGCACAGAGGCAACCAATTAAGAGACCACCTCTGCAAGATTGCATCATTGAGTGTGCTGCTGGTGAGTGCCGGTATGAAGTTAGGCTTCATGTGTGATTTTAAAATCTGAAAACTAGCTATTTTACACATTCTCCAAAAAGGGGAGAATATTGTTCTTAACAGGCACCATCAAAATAGCTACTTTCCATATTAATTTACTGAGAAATGCTAAACGGCTGCCAGTATTGGGGCAGTGGATGGAGGAAATCCAGAAAGGCATTTTTAGTAGGTCAAAACTGCTGTGTGGTCTCGTAACTTACCTTAAATAATGATGATAATTTTCAGAAATAGCAACATTTTAACAAAACAAAACCATGATTTATTTCAGTAATATCGTTACGTGGGGAAAGAAAAGCTGGCAGGGTCAAACTGGCTTCTGCGCACATTTCATTAATTTAGTTCAGATCAGAGTCAGAGTCATTATTCCTAGTGACTTGAGGCCTCCAGGGCAGACATGAAATGGAAAGAGTTAGCTGCCTGCTCCAAACTGATGCTTACTGAATCTGAAAGGTCATGTCATGTTTTCTGGCAATTGACTCGATGGATTTGGATTCCACAACATAAGGTCAGGCAGCTCCACTCAGCACATGTTTACTGGGAAATGTGCCTCCCAGATATTTCACAATGACCTTATTACCCTGCTAGACTGATGAGCTTTGCATGGATCTCTCATACCTTCTCTATTTCGGAGAACACATCTTGCTTTCAAAAGGGTGATGCAGCTTCCAAAGGGTCATATAACCCATTAGTTGATCCTTAATATGGGTTCAAAGTTTGGGGTCGCTTTGTCTGATGTTTCCAAAAGACCCTTACGAGCATTGGACATCTTTTATTCATCAAGGACTCATTAATTTTAACCTTCACTCTGTGGATATTGCAGTTTTAATTTATATTTCATTGCTTTCCTTTTAACCCTGCTTTCCCCTGCTATCCTAAATCAAACATTGTAGCTTAGGTATCCAAATGGCCATTTTTCTGTGTGAGCTATGACAGTGGAGTGTTACCAGGCTACAACCTGGGGATACACAGCCAATCCTATTTGTATATGACGTCTATAAGGCCGCACTTCCACATCTATTTCCTCACCTATGCCATTGGTACTTCCAGGTTTGGCTGTTCCAATGTTCTCCTGGCCATCTCCTATCTTCCACGCTTTATAGTCCTGGGAAAGGTAAAGCCCACCCAAGGTTTCTAATCAAATTCTCTGTTTGGGGCCCACAAACTGTAAGAGGTAGCTGGGCTCTGAAAGCTGTGATTGGAAAATATAGTTTTTTGGTCTGCGTTGCCAGTTTAACTTGCATCAATAGGTCCAGCATGTGAAGGGTTAGAATGCCGATGTAAGGTTTTGGGCAAGAGAGGCAGTGGGGATGTGAAGAATTACATTTTGATGCAGCGAATAATAAGGACCTGGAACTCCTTGCCTATGAGAGTGAGTACAGTAAGATGTCTTACAACACCATGTTAAAGTACAACAGGTTTGTTTCGAATCACAGCTTTCAGAGCCCAGCTACTTCTGACAGTTTGTGGGCCCCAAACAGAGAATTTGATTAGAAACCTTGGGCGGGATTCACCTTTCCCGGGACTAAGTCCCCACGCCGGCAGGAGAACCGATGGCAACCACTCCCGTGTCAACAGCCCCGAAAGTGCGGAATTCTCCGCACTTCCAGGGGGCTAGGTGGACGCCGGAGGGGTGGGCTCCGTTCCAACCGGCAGCAAAGGGACTGTGCAAGTTCGTGCATGCACCAAAGGGCCGCTGTGATCTCACGCATCCGCGGAACTGCCGGCGTGGTTTCCGTGCATGCGCAGACCAGCCGGCATATTCTGGCACATGCGCAGGGGGTTGTCTTCTCGGAGCTGGCCATGGAGGAGCCCTACAGGGGTCGGCGTGGAAGGAAGGAGCCCCCGGGGTTGGATCCCCCCCGCGCCCCCCCCAGGACCGCCCCAGCTGACTTACCTGCCAGGTAAGTCTCGGACCGTGTTTTCAGTATCCTTAAGGGGGAGGGGGAACAGTCACAAGTTGTGGTACACATCGGTACCAACGACATAGGTAAGAGAAGGGAGGGGGATTTAAAACAGGAATTTAGGGAGCTAGGGTGGAAGCTGAGAGCCAGGACAAACTATGTTGTCATCTCTGGTTTGTTGCCGTGCCACGTGCTAGTGAGGTGAGGAACAGGGAGAGAGTGCAGATAAACACGTGGCTGCTGGGATGATGTAGGATGGAGGGTTTCAGGTACGTGGATAATTGGAGCACATTCCGGGGAAGTTGGAACCTGTACAGACAGGACGGTCTGCACCTGAACCAGAGGGGCACCAATGTTCTGGGAGGGAAATCTGCTATGGCTCTTCGGGGGGGGGGGGGGGGGGGGGGGGGGGGGTTAAACTAATTTGTCCGGGGGATGGGGAAAACGAGCTGTAGTCCAGAAGCCAGTGTTGAGAGTAGTGAGGTACTGAGGAGGGTATCAAGGTCGCAGGAGTGTACCGGCAGACAGAAAGGTGGGTTGAAGTGTGTCAACTTCAATACAAGGTGCACCTTGAATAAGGTAGGTGAACTTGGTGCGTGGATTGGTACTTGGGACTACGATGTTGTGGCCATTACGGAGACATGGTTAGAACAGGGACAGGAATTGTTGTTGAACGTTTCAGTAAGAGTAGGGAAGGTGGTAAAAATGGTGGAGGAGTAGCATTGTTAATCAAGGATAGTTTAATGGCTGCAGAAAGGCAGTTCGAAGGGGATCTGCCCACTGAGGTAATATGGGCCGAAGTTAGAAATAGAAAAGGAGCGGTCACATTGTTAGGAGTTTTCCATAGGCCCCCAAATAGTAATAGAGATGTGGAGGAAGAAATTGCAAAACAGATTATGGATAGGTGTGGAGGTCTCAGGGTAGTTGTCATGGGTGACTTTAACTTTCCAAATATTGATCGGAACCTCTATAGGTCGAACAGTTCGAATGGGGCAGTTTTTGTACAGTGTGTGCAGGAGGGTTTCCTGACACAATATGTGGATAGGCCGACAAAAGAGGGGGCCACACTGGATTTGGTACTGGGTAATGAACCGGGCCAAGTGTTAGATTTGTTTGTGGGAGAGCACTTTGGAGATGGTGACCACAATTCGGTGTCTTTCACTATTGTAATGGAGAGGGATAGGGCCATACGGCAGGGCAAGGTTTATAATTGGGGAGGGGTCATTATGATGCGATTATGCAAGAATTAGGGAGCATAAGATGGGAACAGAAACTGTCAGGGAAAGGCACAAATGAAAAGTGGAGCTTGTTCAAGGAACAAATACTGCGTGTCCTTGATAGGTATGTCCCTGTCAGGCATGGAGGAAATGGCCGTGTGAAGGAACCATGGTTCACAAAAGAGGTTGAATGTCTTGTCAAGAGGGAAAAGGAAGAGTATGTAAGGATGAGAAAACAAGGTTAAGTTGGGTCGCTTGAGGGTTACAAGGTAGCAAGGAATGAGCTGAAAAAAAGGGCTTAGGAGAGCTAGGAGGGGGCGATAGAAGTTCTTGGCGGGTCGGATCAAGGAAAACCCCAAGGCTTTTTACTCTTATGTGAGGAATAAAAGAATGACCAGGGTGAGGATAGGGCCGGTCAAGGACAGTAGTGGGAACTTGTGCATGGAGTCAGAAGAAATAGGAGAGGTGTTGAATGAATACTTTTCTTCAGTGTTCACCAAGGAGAGGGGTCATGTTTTTGAGGATGAGAGTGTGATACAGGTAGGTAGGCTGGAGGAGGTAGATATTCTGAGGAAGGATGTATTACCAATTTTGAAAATCCTGAGGGTCGACAAGTCCCCTGGGCCAGACGGGATATATCCAAGGATTCTTTGGGAGGCAAGGGATGAGATTGCAGAGCCTTTGGCTTTGATCTTTGGATCCTCACTGTCCACGGGAATAGTGTCAGAGGACTGGAGAGTGGCGAATGTTTTTCCTCTGTTCAAGAAAGGGAATAGGAATGACCCTGGTAATTATAGGCCAGTTAGTCTTACTTCGGTGGTTGGTAAGTGAATGGAAAAGGTCCTGAAGGATAGGATTTATGACCATTTGGAAAGATGCAGCTTAATCCGGGATAGTCAACACAGATTCGTGAAGGGTAAGTCTTGCCTCACAAATTTGATTGAATTCTTTGAGGAGGTAACTAAGTGTGTAGATGAAGGTAGAGCAGTTGATGTTGTATACATGGATTGTAGTAAGTCGTTTGCTAAGGTTCCCCATGGTCGGCTCATGAAGAAAGTAAGGAGGTGTGGGATAGAGGGAAATTTGGCCAATTGGATAAGTAATTGGCTATCACATAGAAGACAGAGGGTGGTGGTGGATGGAAAATTTTCAGACTGGAGACCAGTTACCAGCGGTGTTCCACAGGGATCAGTGCTGGGTCCTTTGGTATTTGTGATTTTTATCAATGACTTGGAGGAGGGGGCTGAAGGGTGGGTCAGTAAATTTGCTGATGACACCATGATTGGTGGAGTAGTGGATGAGGTGGAGGGCTGTTGTAGGCTGCAAAGAGACATTGATAGGATGCAGAGCTGGGCCGAAGAATGGCAGATGGAGTTTAACCCTGATAAGTGCGAGGTGATTCATTTTGGTAGAAAAAATTTGAATGCGGATTACAGGGTCAACGGCAGGGTTCTGAGGAATGTGGAGGAACAGAGAGATCCTGGGGTTCATGTCCACAGATCTCTGAAGGTTGCCACTCAAGTGGATAGAGCTGTGAAGAAGTCTTATAGTGTGTTAGCGTTTATTAACAGGGAGCTTGAGTTTAAGAGCCGCGGGGTTATGCTGCAACTATATATGACCCTGGTGAGACCACATTTGGAGTATTGTGTGCAGTTCTGGTCACTTCACTATACAAAGGGTGTGGAAGCATTGGAAAGGGTGCAAAGGAGATTTACCAGGATGCTGCCTGGTTTGCAGGATAGGTGTTTTGAGGAAAAGTTAAGGGAGCTAGGGCTTTCCTCTTTGGAGCGGAGGAGGATGAGAGGCGACTATGGGAGGAAACTGAAGCACCCGGAGGAAACCCAAAATCAAACTGCCCAGGTCGATCGGAATCCAATTCTCCGAAATAAGGACCTCTACGCCAAGCTGGCATGGCGCGTCACCTATTCAAAATTGGATCTCAGTCATGCGTATTTGCAAAAAGAGTCGGATGAGAAGTCTCAGACATTTGCTACAATAAATACCCATAAAGGCCTCTTTCAGTATAGTAGACTGCCATTTGGCATCACTTCAGCCTGTGCCATCTTTCTGCGCACAATGGAAAATCTCCTCCAGGGAAATCCCAAAGTGATGGTTTACCTTGATGATGTGTTTAATATCCCGCAGGGGACTTACATGGTGTGAATGATTATCTTCCCTGTGGTCCTCGCGGAGTACAAGCTCCCCCACTGAGTGGAGGAGGATCTCCAGTTAGCACTGTAAAGAAGGTCGGCCAGTAAGGCACTGACCAGAGAGAGATTCGGTGTATATGCCGTGATTGTAAATAAATCAAAGTTCTTTATTTTACTCGATGTGGACTCCCCGTGTCCTTATTAAAATGATCTAGTCACCAGCACTACACCAGAAGAATACATGGCCAGCCTAAAGAATTTATAGGAGTCTGCCTAAAATGGTAAGTTTTTTTCAGAAGTGACATTCCAAGGATTTGGTGTTGCTGCAATAGGGTTGCATCCAATGGAAGAAAGAGGTCAAGGTTACGAGACGTCCATGCACCCAGAAATATCAGCGACTTAAGTCCTTCTTTGAATGCTCAATTACTATGGAAGGTTCATTTTGAATTTAGCCACAACATTGGCACCATTACATCAGCTCTTAAGGAAGAATCAACAGTAGCGATGGAGGGACCTTCAAGAGGAAGTCTTCCGAGTCATGAAGTAAGCATTACAGTCATCAAACCTCTTGGTGCACTTTGATCCGGGCAAACCAATTGTGCTGACAAGCATGCTTGTAGTATAGGGGCCATTTTATCCCACAAAATAGTAAATGGTTCTGAGTGCCTTGTTGCCTTTGCCTGAAGGACCCGCTCTGAAGCAGAACCAACTACACCCAGATTAAGAGAAGGGCTTGGCGGTTCTATTTGGCCTGAAGAAATTCTACCAGTATGTGTACGGTCGATGTACTGACTGACCACAATCCATTGCCGGGCTTGCTAAGGGAAGATAAGTCCATAGCCTCGGTGAGGATGTACCGTTGGGCCCTACTGTTGGCGGTTTACAACTATGCTTTTCAGCACCGGCCAGGGGTGCATATTGTTAATGTGAATGCATTAAGTCATCTGCTCCTATCCAAGAGCATTCTGCCACCATCGGCACTCCAGGAGATCATTCTTGCCCTAAACCTCCAACACACCCTGCCAGTGTCCGTGGGGCACATCTGCAGCTATACCCAAAGAGACCCTAAATGAATGATGAAGTCTGCCTGGTCTTATGAGAAGTCTGAACAGCTGAAGCTTTACTTCACTCGAAATGTGAAGATGGCGTTATTCTGTGGGGATCAAGTGGTGGTCATCCTGCCTCAAGTCAGGGGTCCCTCCTTCAAGAGTTACACAGTGCCCACCCAGGGAAGACAAAGATCAAGATGTTGTCGTGCAGTTACGTCTGGTGGCCAGGCATGGACAAAGCCATGAGGCACTAGTGCAACAGTTTCATCCTTGCCAAATGCAGAAAACCCTTGGTGTTGTCAGGCAGGGTTATGTTGATTATGTGGCCTGTTCCTGGGCAAGATGTTTTTGGTGCTGGTAGATGCCCATTCGAAGTGGCTATCACCTCAAGTGATGGGGCTGCTACCTCGCTGGCCACGATAGATGCCTTGCACCGGGTGTTTTCCATTCATGGGCTTCCCTGGACAATTGTTTTGCATTATGGCACCCCCTTCACTGGTGATGATTTCCAGTGTTTTGTGAGATCAAATGACATATGACACACGAGGACAGCGTCTTATCATCCAGCATCAAATGGTTTGGCTGAGAGGGCCGATCAAATGTTCAAGAATGCCAGGAAAAAGCAATACGATAAACCACTTTGCCGGAGGTTAGCTAATTGTTTGTTGTTGTACAACTCCACCCCTCTTTAAACCACGGGGATCACACAAGCTGAGCTGCTGATGGGCCTTCAGTTGAGAACATGATTGGATCAAATGTGATGGGGAGGGTGGCGGCACATCAGGCTCCCCAGAAGAGTCGGTGGTCAGAGCAGAGAGGTGACAAGTCATTCCAGGTGGGAGTCCAGTTTTGGTCCAAAGTTTTGCTGCTGGTTTGCCTTGGTTAGAAGTACAGGTTGTGGGTCAGTCTTGCGTAGTCGATGATAATGGGAAGAATGTCAAAAAACCCGTTGATGGGGCAGCACGGTGGCGCAGTGGGTTAGCCCTACAGCCTCACGGCGCCGAGGTCCCAGGTTCGATCCCGGCTCTGGGTCACTGTCCGTGTGGAGTTTGCACATTCTCCCCGTTTTTGCATGGGTTTCGCCCCCACAACCCAAAGATGTGCAGGCTAGGTGGATTGGCCACGCTAAATTGTCCCTTAATTGGAAACAATGAATTGGGAACTCTAGATTTATTGAAAAGAAAAGCCCGTTGACGGCCTGAGAATTCATGGGGTGGCGACCCTTGATGTGGAGTCCAGTGAGCATTGTGAATACTCCTGTAACTCAGTCCAGCTAAGGGGAGCCAGGGACTCCTGTTTCTGTTCAACCTGCCGTGTTTGTCAATGCCGGGGAGGCCAGTTTGTCTGCCATTCAAGTGGGCCCTCCTGAGGTGGCATCGACGGTGGACCACTTGATTACCTGAAAAAATGCCAAGCCATCGGCTGGCTGTGGAGGTCCAGGAGGACTGATTGACCTTTTGATGGACATTCTTTCTTTGGTTCTTCGATGGTTGTCTCTATTAACCATTGTAACTTTTGTACATAGTTTTGGGGTAGTGTGTTGAGGGATTTAATGGGGTAGGTAGGGTGAGGAGAGAAGATAGCCCCTTTAAGTGGATGGGCTCCATGGACCACGTGACCAGCTCAGGGCCAATTGTGTGGGAGCACATGAACCTCGGCCAATGGGGAGTTTGCGTGGGGTTTTGGGAGCAGGACCCCGGGCATTGTGGACCAGGGAGCTGAAGTATAAAGACCCGCTGTATAGTGTTCTGTGCCTGTTACCTAACTGCCTTTGCCTTTCATCAGTAAACCTCTTTGTTTCCAGTGTATGCCTTGAGCCCCCACAGAGGTAGGCAGCCAGGAATCCCACTCTGCCACACGGACACTGGGATTTAAGGTCCTTAAAGTTTAAGGGGTGAATTCTCCGCCTTCCGGGTTCTCCGTTCCTCCAGCAGCGTGGAGTGGGGTGGCCACAATGGGAAATCCCATTGGCCGGCAGTGGGAATGGAGAACTCCACTACCGGTGATGGTGCGCTGCCGAGGACCACGCAGCTGGGCAAGTGGAGAATTCACCCCTAAACCTCCAGAGAAAGTGAATGGTATTTCTATCATTGTATTTAATGGGGAGAGCCAAGAAATGAATGAATTTGTGCTTATTGCCATTTACTGTTCATTCACCGGTTCAATAGAAATAAAAGTTACTTGTTGCTTCAGTCTGTTAAAGGGCATATTTTCACCCCCTTCTTGAAGAGCAAAGAATAGTAGCACATGATATATTCCAACAGACAGTATGGAGGCTTTGTTAGGATCTGAGGACTTGGATGTCATTTATCAAGAACTGAACAGAAAACAATGCACTTTGAATTGTAGAGGGCACGAGATCCGCTAATGATGCTGACGGACTACACTGAACATGAGAAAATATCTTGCATAAAAATATTAAACTGTGCCCACAATATTTAAGCAACTGCTATACACATATTGTATCCAAATATTAATTTGGGGCAGGATGACGAAGATGTTTACTGTCCCAGTGCATTTTTTGTCTTAGCTGTATTTCAGTGGAACATGACCTTATTTGTTGTCCTATCAGTCATAATATTCAGGTATTTCAGTGGACATGAATAAGTTATATACGTTGTAGAATGCTGGAAAGGAATCTACGTCAACCTTGAGGTGAATAGTATTATGCCTGTCTCTTGGAGCCGAGCTCCCACAAAGTAACATTGATCAGTCAGAACTTCTACTTTATAAAAGACATAAATACCAATATAATAATACCATTCTGGCCACTGAAACCGAGAGACCCAGTGATGGATAGTTATTAATACAAGGAACTGCACCCTTGCAACAAATATTCTGATGGCCAAATGACCTTTTCTCATTTTGTCCTTTGTTTCCTATTCCTATGTAACAGCCACTTCATATTTGGTGCATTATGAAATATGTTCAGGACAAAGGATGCCAGAAGAGCAGTGCATTATTTTATCATTGTGCCATTATTTTCTTAAATGTGTCATACATTATTATCTGGATTTTTTTATTAGGTAGTAAGAGATAGGGTAAGCACAGAGAAGATTCGGCTCATAGAGTCCAAAACTAGGGGATCATAAATATAAAAGAGTTATTAATTAATTTAATAATGAATTTGACCGGGTCAAATGGAAGTATTTGTTTGCGGTGTTGGAACAGTTTGGAATTGGGCCTAAATTTGCAGCATGGGTCAAATATTTGTATTCAGATCCGAGGGCCTGCGTATGGACGAACAAAACGAGCTCGAAGCATTTTTGTTTACCGAGTGCAACGAGGCAAGGGTGCCTCATGTCCCCTCTACAGTTTACTTTAGCAATAGAGCCCTTGGCCATTGCGCTGAGGATCTCAAATAAATGGAGGGGGATAATGATGAGGTGGGAGTGGCTGGAACACAGGATACCATTATACGCCGACGGTTTAGTTTTATATATATCTTACCTGATATCTACGATTGGAGATTTTGGGACTACTAAAAAGGTTTGGAGCCTTCTCAGGCTATAAACTTCATTTCGGAAAAAGTGAGTGCTTTTCAGTTTCAACACCGAGGGAAGGACAGAGCATGTGAATTATGCCGTTACGGGCAGCAACCAACCACTTTAGGTACTTGGGGGTACAGGTGGCTCGAGAATGGGCTCAGATCCATAAATTCAATTTTACAAGTTAAGGAAGACTTACAAAGATGGAATAGTCTGCCCCTATCACTTGCAGGCTGAGTGCAAGTGGCCAAAATGAACCTTCTGCCACAGTTTTTGTCTTTATATCAGTGTCTCCTGGTCTTTTTATTGAAAGCATTTTTGTGTGGGGTGGAACAATTTGTTTATAGGGACTGGGAAGGTTCCTAGGATTAGTAAATTGTTGCTTCAGCGGTTGTGACAATTGGACGCCCTAGCCCTGCCGAATCTTATCCAGTATTACTAGGCAGTGAATGCCGCGAAGATTCGGTGCTGGGGTAGGGACTCGAATGCCGTGTGGGTCTGGAAGGAGAAAGGGGCAAATAAAGGGTCGAGGTTGTGGCCATTGGCTACAGTGCCACTCTCGTGGCGCCACAGAAATAATCGAAGAGCTCGGTTGTGGTTCCAACACCGAAGATATGGAAACAGTTTTGCAAGCATTTTAAGTTAGGGGCAGGGTCGAAACTGATGCCAGTCCCAGAAAACTATGTTTGAATCGGCAAAAATAGACATTGGGTTCCTAGACTGGGAGGAAATGATGTGATCTCATTGAAAGACTTGTTTCTGGAAGGTCATTTTGAAACATTTGAAGAATTAAGGAAGAAATACAAGCTCCCAAGGAGGGAGGGCTTTAGATAAATGCAGATATGAGCTTTTGTAAAAAAGACCTTCCCCACATTCCCATTGTTACCATCTTCTTCTTTGCTGGAAGAATTGTTGATGGTGTTGGGGATAGAAGGGCGAGTTACCTCGGCTATTTATGGGAAGAAGCTTCTCGGCATTCACCGCCCAGTAATAATGCATAAGATTCGGCAGGGCTAGGCCGCCCAATTGTCACCCCCTCTGAAGCAACAATTTATGAATCCCAGGAACCTTCCCAGTCCATATAAACGAATGGCAAGGATCAGAATCTCTGGATCCCTGGAAGGCCAAATGGGAAGAGGAATTGGGAGAGGCTTTGGAGGAAGGGGTGAGGATTGAAATTTTAAGGAGGGTTAATACATCGACCTTGTGCGCGAGGTTGGAACTAATACAGATGAAAGTAGTTCACAGAACACATTTAGTGAGATTGACAATGGGTTGCCTGTTTGAAGGGGTTGAGGACATTTGTGAAAGGTGTGGGAGAGGGCCGGCTAATCATATGCACATTTCTTGGTCGTGCCTAAAACTGAGGAAGTTCTGGAGCACCTTCTTTAGCACCATGTCGAACCCAGTCTCCTAGGGGCCATATTTAGGGTGTGGACTTGCTGGAGCTCCAAACGAGGGTGGAGGCATGATGTCTTAGCCTTTGCCTCACTGGTGGAGAGGAGGTGGATCCTATTGGGTTGGAGGTCAGATGCTCCACCCTGTGAATCAATATGACTGGGAGACCTAATGGAATTTCTAAGCCTAATGAAGAATAAATTTAGCTTAAGAGGGAATGAGGAGGGATTTCGAGATGGTGTTTGTTCATATCTCACTTGAAGGAATCAGCATCAGTCAGCAGCTAAAAGGTGGGGGTTGTTAGTTCGTTGATAAATTGTTTTCGGTTTGAGGACGGATTTGTTAAACGTTAGTTAATTATGTGAAATGTAAATGAAGTCAAATGTTTTGAAAAAGCTAATAAAAATACTTATTAAAAAAAAAATAATGAATTCAGGAGAAATGTATTTACCCAGGGAATGGTTAGGATGCAGAATTTGCTGCAACACTGAATTATTGAATTGAATAACATAGTTGCCTTTAAGGGGAAAGGCACATGAGGAGAAATTAATTGAGGAATACGCTGATAGGGTGAGGTGAAGCAGGGTGGATGAGGCAATTTTGAAGCACAGGCTTGCAGACCACAAAGGTACAAAACAAACAGTTTTATTGGGAAAGTGCTTTCCACACTGCCAATGACAGAATTAGCACATCACATGATCAACCTCTTAAAGTGGCCTTGTTCCCACGAGGAACAATATGAATATACAACATTAGGAGGTAGCTCATATCGTGCATATACATTAGCACGACCAGCTGCATGGAATGGCCTGATTTCCAGCCAGGTGTGATTGTCATTTTTAGGTGGTGGCAGGCATCTGTAATTTCTTTGAAGAAGACCTGCTCCCTAGTTGTGAAAGTGAACACCACCCTCAACTATGTGGTCCTGGCGGCAATTATGTCACTTTCGCCTGTGGTAGCACTCGTCAGAATGAGAGCAAGGCCGGATTTGTTTCTCTGGCTGGCTTCCCACAGAAGCAATGTGCCATTGGCTGCACACGTGAGGTAAGCTGTCCACCCCCAGATCAACCAGTAGGATTTGTAAAACTGCACGAGATCCCAATGTTCCGCTGGAGTGAAACCACAGGTTTACGCAGGTTTCTATCACATTCCCGGGAAGTGGACATGATGCATTTATTCAACACCAGGTCAAGCTCACCAACCTGCCTGGACATAATGCAGACTTGAGGAGTGGCTGTTGGGAGGAAAAAGCTAACCTCTTCAAATTTGCCAGATGATACACATAAGGGCCAAGTGCAGAGCCACACAACCATCAGATGCGGCATTGGATGGGGAACCAGCATGCTTCTGATGTGCTTCAGGTGTCTGCATGGATCAGGAGGTGCCATTTAGCATTTGCTCCAGAACTTCTGTGGTTGTGCTGTACATTGAACAGCTCTAGGCATGGTAACACAGTGGTTACCACAGTTGATTCACAGTTCCAGAGTCCCAGGTTCGATTCCCGGCTTGGGTCACTGTCTGTGCGGAGTCTGCACGTTCTCCCTGTGTCTGCATGGGTTTCCTCCGGGTGCTCTGGTTTCCTCCCACAGTCCAAACATGTGCAGCTTATGGGGATTGGCTATGTTAAATTGTCCTTAGTGTCCAAAAGCATTGGGTGGGGTTACTGGGCTACAGAGATAGGGTGGAGGTGTGGGCTTGGGTAGGTAGGTGCTCTTTCTAAGGACCGGCACAGACTGGATGGGCCGAATGACCTCCTTCTGCACTGTAAATTCTATGATTCTATGAAGCAGCAGCAAGGTTTGGAAATATAGGACAAGGTGCATGAGAAGACCATATGAGAAGGAAGGAGAGTGAGGACAAGAGCGAAATGGAAAATGAAGATGGTGACCCCCATGCAGCACCATCTGCTCAGATGTTTGCCCGAGATTCCCTTTGAGATGTGCTCATCACTTAATGGCCACATTCTTCACACCCAAATTACCTTCCTGACAACAAGCAGACCTCCAAGCAGCTATCCACCCATTGCATGTGCTCTCTCTGGTTCCCGTCAATTCTTGCCTCTCTGTTCACCTTCAAGCCCTTCTTCGACACCAATGCTGTATCTGGCGGGCCACTGATGAAAGCAATAACATGTTTAATATCAGCCCGATGCAGGCTCTGCACAGTTGTTTCTGCCATCACTGTCTGCTCAGTTTCATTTGTGAAATGCAAATTACCGGGAGGCAAAGGATAACTTCTTCAGATTTGGCTGATGCCAGTGCGTGTGTTGATTCTGATTTGCAAAATCTTATGTGAACCGAGAGGCATATTTCTGCGGCAGTTACAAGTCTGCCCTGTGGTAAAAAGAGCTCGTGCATGTGCCAAAGAGTTAGAAGATTAAGTGCTTTGCCTTAGTAAAGTGGCAGCAAAACTATGAGTAAACTGTTTCTGGAATTCACCCTAAGGCTACTTTGTTGTAAAAGAGTGGAATTCTGGACCTCTTTGCCAAACTCCCTGCGTCCAGAAGATTTATGATGAAAGACCATGGCCAAAATTTCCTGACACTTCCCACCGGAGGGATTTTCCAGTACCGTAATGGCAATCCCCCTGTGGCACATTCCTCCCCCCCCCCCCCCCCCCCCCCCCCCCCCCCGCCATTGCAGTGAGTGTGGGGAACGCAAAACCCTATAGATATCAGCAGAACCAAAAGTTACATCCACCAGCCAATGCCGGGTCACCTCCACCGGTGGGAAATACGCCACAGGGTGGGGGTGGTGGGTGGAAAATCTTGCCTCACATCCTTTATTCTTTCTACTACCTCTAGCCAGGAGTTTTTGTTTTGTGGTGAAATGGGTATGAGGATGACCTCAGGGTGAATCTTTCCTTCGCTGCATCTTCTGAAGTAAGATCTCCTGAGCAATCGTCCTTTGTCCATGTTTTCCTCCACCTTAAACTGCCGGCCAAAATCACCAATCAGAACGGTCAGCGGCAGCCCTTTTAGACGTGACTGGATAAATGACCCTCATACAGCTGCCGTGCACATCATTTAAAACTGTGCAGCTTTCACAAATAATTACTCTGTTGAAGACCTCAGTTGATGACATTTAGCCGAGTGCTCTTTTTTGATTCCCCCATGATACGTTTACCTATTCACATCTTTTATGGGTAGGCCTGCCGAAATAAGTGCCACTCAGACATTTACTGGACAGCAGCGTGCCTTCTCTAGGATCAAAGACATTGAGGGCAGAAGTCTTGCCTGCCCAGAGCTGCCAGCCAATCAGAATGACAATACGTGGCTGTTGCCGGTACCCTACCTGAGGCCTCGTATCATCGCTGGATCCAGTGATGGTGGGAGGGGGTGATGTCGCAGGGTGGGTGTTGGCAGTAAGCAGAGTGGGGTGGCTCTCGGGAGGCACCCACATCCTGATGCCAGGTCCCTCAATCAGGCACCTTCGAATCAGGGTACCCCACCCGACGACCCCCCCCCCCCCCCCCCCCCCCCCCCCAAGAGCCTGTGAGCTATTTTGTTGAGTGGTCGGGGGCTTTGGGATTGTCTATTCTCCCAAAACTTTGATGTTCAAGTCTAGATTTTGATTCAGATTTATTGTCACATGTACCGAGGTACAGTGAAAAGTATTGTTCTGTGTACAATCCAGGCAGATCGTTCCATACATGAAAAACATAGGACACACGCTAAAGAAGCTCAATGTGCTGTGAGTGGCTTAACCCTAATGTTTCCACCATTAGTGAGGCAACCTTGCAATTCCAGATTAAATTAATTGAATTTATATTTTACCAATTGCCATGGTAGGATTTGAACCCTTGTTCCCAGACCATCAGGTTTATTTTTAAAATTCATTTTTGTAGGATGTGGGCCTCGCTGGCTAGACCAGCATATATTGCCATCTCTAATTGCCAGAAGAAGATTGTGATATGCTACCTTTTTGAACTGCTGAAGTCCAATGGTTGTAGGAACATCCACAATACTGTTAGGGAGGGAGTTCCAGGATTTGGAGCGATTGGCAAAGAAGCTTCCAAATCAGGATAGTGTGTGACTTGGAGGGACACTTGCAGGTGATGGTGTTCCCATGTGTCTGCTGCTCTTGTCCTCCTAGACAGCAGAGGTTGTGGGTTTGGAAGGTGCTGTTGAAGGAGCCTTGCACCACTATGCGTCTGTGTTGGAGGGAGTGAATGTTAAAGGTGATGAATGGGGTGCCTATCAAGCAGGCCGCTTTGTCTTGGATGGTGTTGAGTGTTTTTGGAGCTGCACTTATCCAGGCAAGTGGAGAATATCCCCTCACACTCCTAACTTGTGTCTTGGAGATGGTGTTCAGGCTTTGGGGAGTCAAGAAGTGGGAGCCTCTCATCTGCTCTTGTAGCCATTGTATTTATACGGCTGGTCCAGCTTAGTTTCTGGACAATGGTAACACCCCGGCTGTTGATAATGTGGGATTCAGCAAAGGCAATGTTATTCAATGTCAAAGGGTGAAAGTTAGATTCTCTCTTGTTGGAGATGAGTTACTTGTGCAGCACAAAGGTTGTCACTTATCAGCACGAGCCTGAATATTGTCCATATGGAGATAGACTGCTTCACTAATTGAGGAGTTGCGAATGGTGCTGAACATTGTGCAGTAATCAGCGAACATCCCTACTTCTGACCTTATGATGGAAGGGAAGGTCATTGATGATACAGCTGCAGATGGTTGGGTGTAGGACACTATCCTGAAGAACTCCTGCAGTGACGTACTGGGACTGTGATGATTGACCCCTGCCAACCATAACCATCTTCCTTTGTGCCAGGTATAACTGCAACCAACAATGAGCTACCCCTGATCGCCATTACCATACTCGGTCAAATGCTGCCTTGAAGTCAAGGGCGGTCTCTCTCACTTTACCTTCAGCTCTTTTGTCCATGTTTTTATCAAGTATGTAATGAAGTCAGGAGCTGAATGACCCTGGCAGAACCCAAACTGAGCATCAGTGAGCAGGTTACTGCCAAGTGTTATGGGCCAGAGTTTAGAGAACCCCAAAGTGTATCATGGAGTTCACCTGACCCACAATGTTTAATAGATTGTGGTATGGGGAGCACATGGCCCACTCCACAGCTGTGGTAGAGAAGAAATGGAAAAGTAGTTTTTAAAACAAAACAATGTTTATTCGATGAACTTAAGTTAACCATTTCAAAACATACAGTGAACATCTTAGCAACCATCAATTCAAATATAACCCCCAAAGAATACAACACTAAGTAATCCTTAATAACTTCCTAAACAAAATCCAAAATTCAAAAGAAACACCTTTTAACAGAAGCACATTAGGTTTACATTCACTACTGAGAACATTTATAATTCTGAATTCACCAAATGATCAAGAGATATTCTTTTCAAGCCAGAGAGATCAACAGTACACCTGCTCTGTCTGACTTCAGCTCCAACACTGAAAACGAAACTAAAACACACCCTGCAGCAAACAGCCTAAAACGAAAGTAAAAAGCTGACAGACAGCCCAGCTCCACCCACTCTCTGACATCACTGCAGTAGTAAACACCCATTTCTTAAATGTACTCTCACTACAGATATTTATATACACACCCATTTATAAACAACCATTTCTTAAAGATATTCTTATATGACACAAGTAAATGCCACTTGGTATCACTTTGCTAATGATCAAGAGTAGACTGATGGGCGGTAATTGGTTGGGTAGGATTTGTCCAGTTTTTTCTGGACAGGACACACTTGGGCAATTTTGCACATTATTAGGTAGCTGTCAGTGTTGTGGCTGTTCTGGAACAGCTTGGCTAAGGGTATGGCTAGCTCTGGAGTACATGTCTTCAGTATTATTGCCAGATTATTGTCAGGACCCGTTTTCTATATCCAGTAGCATTAGCTTTTACTTGGTCGCATGTGATCGAGTGAATCGAATTGACTGAAGACTGGCATCTGTGGTCCTGGGGCGGAAGGAGCAGATTGAGATGGATAATCCACTCGGCACTTCTGGCTGAAGGTGATTACAGATGCTTCAGCCTTCCTTGTTCTTTGCACTGATGTGCTGGGCTCCTCTATTCACATAGAACATAGAACAGTACAACACAGAACAGGCCCTCCGGCCCTCGATGTTGTGCCGAGCTTTGTCCAAAACCAAGATCAAGCTATCCCACTCCCTATCATTCTGGTGTGCTCCATGTGCCTATCCAATAACCGCTTGAAAATTCCTAAAGTGTCCGACTCCACTATCACAGCAGGCAGTCCATTCCACACCCTAACCACTCTGAGTAAAGAACCTACCTTGGACATCCCTCCTATGTCTCTATTATTGAGGATAAGGATATTTGGGGCACCTCCTCCCACATTTAGTTATTTAATTGTCCACCACCATTCACGACTAGATCCGGCGAGACTACAGAGCTCAGATCAAATCCATTGATTGGGAAATCCCTTAGTTCTATCTATCACTTGCTGGTTCTGCAGTTTGGCGCGTAAGTAGCCCTGTGTTATATCTTCACCTGGTTGACACCTCATTTAGCGGTATATCTAGTGCTGCTCCTGGCATGACTACCTGCACTCTTCATCGAACCAGGGTAGATCCTCTGGCCACGAGGTTACAAATTGTGGTTATATACAATTCTGCTGCTACTGATGGCCCACAGTGCCTCATGTATGTCCAGTTTTAGTTGCTAGATCTGTTTGAAATCTATCCTATTTAGCACGATGGCAGTGCTGCACAACACAATGTGAAGACAGGATTTCATCTCCACAAGGACTGTGAAGTGGCCATTCCTTCCAATAGTGTCATGGGCAGAGGAATCTGTGGCAGGCAGTTTGGTGAGGGTGAGGTCAAGTACGATTTTCCCTCTGTTGGCTCCCCACCACCTACCGTCATTCTTTGTCCTTTAGAACTCTAGAAGCACCACTGCTGGTGAGCCATAATTGTGATGGACAATGATGTCGCTCATCCAGAGTACATTCTGGGGCCTTTGCCACTCTCAGTGCTTCCTCCAAGTGGTGTTCAACATGGTGGAGTATTGATTTGTCACCTGATTAGTTTGTGCTAACAGCAGGACATTTCTTTGCCCATGTTTGACCTGATGACTTGAGGCATCATGGAATCCGGAGATGATGTTGAGGGCTTCAAGAACAATGCCCTCCTGACTGTATAACACTATGCAGCCACCTTTGACAAACTCATGAATGGTGATGGTGGTGTCTTGGACATTGTTTATAAGTTATGATTCTGTGAGTAGGACTATGTCAGACTGTTGCTTGACCAGTCTGTGAGGCAACACTCCTAATTTTGCATAAGCCCCTAGATGCTAGCAAAAAGGAGTTTGCAGGGTAGACAGAGCTGCGTGTGTCATTGTAATTTCTGGTGACTAGGTTAATGCTGAATGATCCATCTGGTTTCATTCCTTTTAGACCTTGTATCGGTTTGATACCAGCCTGATAGAGCTGAGTGGCTTTCCCGACCATTTCAGAGGGTATTCTAGAGTCAACCACGTTGCTGTGGTCTGGAGTCACATGTTGGCACACACCAGTGCCCCATTGGGTTCCCAGTAGGACCTGGAACCTCCCTGGCTAGGTGTACACTGCCAGGTTGGCACCACCAGGTTGGCACTGTCAACTTGCCAACATGGCAGTGCCAACCTGTGCCAGGGAACTAACCAGGCATCCGCCCCACCCCCATCCCCACCAGGGGCTTACTTACTTCTGTTCCCTTGAGGGATCCCCTCAAATGCTTCTCGTCAGGCCAAACCTGATGTGAATCTTGCCGACATGATGTCAATATTTGTCGTATGAATGTTTAGTGAAGGGGGATCATGCGCGGGGACTCGCTAACATGTTTAAATTGATGCGAATCTAATAAAATGAGGTTCACGCCGGCGTGAATCTCGTGACATCATCGGCGAGGGGCGGGGGAAACATGATCATCTGGTGAGAATATAGTTTCCGGACTCTCACCAGCAAGGTGAGCTGTGGACTTTTGTACAATAATTGACAACGGTTTCCTGGTCACTATTAGACTAGCTTTTAATTCTAGCTTTATTAATTGAATTCAAATTCCACCTATCCATGGTGGGATTTGAACCAGTGTCCTCAGAACACGAGCCTGGGCCCCTGGATGATTAGTCAGCTGACATTATCACCACATCACTACCTCCTCAAGTACTGAACTTGAAGGTTTTTATTGTATTATATCATCTTAGCTTATACTTCAAGCATCAGCATAGATATTATTGTAGGCATGGTAACTGAGCACCATTTAAACTTTTCGAGTTAAATTGAGTCCCTTGACTTTACTGATTTCAGTGGATGTGCTCAACCTCATCAAAGACAGATTTACTGGTAAGGTTCCGGAATCGTTGTTAACAAGGGAGTAAGACTTTTTCAGAACCCTCTTGAGCAGGTAGGAGAAATGTCGAGTCTATTCTCTTCAAAATAGTTAATTTATTTCTGATAATTGATATTTTAGTGAAGAATGAAATAAAATGTGTTTTTCAAAGTTGTTTTCTGATGATTTACGTTCATGCACGACGTCTAAGATCTTAGAAAGGTGAGAGAGATGCCCATTATGGAGCACTTGACTGCTTTTGACTCTCATTGTTGGCACCAACTCTCTTGGTTTAGGATCTAGCACAATAATTAATTCCAATTGCAGAATTACAATTACAATATTTAAAGTGCAAATTATTTTTTTCACCAACTATCCTTCTGGGCTTTTGGAGTGAGACTGAAAATTTAGTGCTGAATTATGGGCTGCCTAATTGTATTCACTAGAAATTTGGTTGCAACTGTATAGTTGCATATTTCAGCAGAGTGCAGCTGACTTGAACCCATAGAATTCCTACAGTGCAGAGGGAGGCATGCAGCCCATCGAATATGCACTGATACTCTGAAAGAGCACCTTATTAAGGACCAGGCCCCCACCCTATCGTAACCCCACCTAATGTGCACATCTCTGGACACTAAGTGGCAATTCAGCATGGCCAATCCGCCTAACCTTCACAGCTTTGAACAGTGCGAGAAAACTAGGATTCCACGGTACCATGTTGGATAGATTGTAGATTAACCTTTTTGGACTCTCTCATGGTTTAAGGGATATGAGTGAGTTCAATAGGTCTGTTTTCCTGAAGATCACTGGTGAGCATTAGCCTGATCTCACGCTTAATGAGAGAACAGGATATGGCTCTGAGGATTTTGCCTTCCCTCAGGACGACAGCGTCACAGCTTTCTCAGACGTCTAAACAGATGAAAAAAGTCAGTAGGTCAATACTATTGAGACTTCAAGCTCGGAGAGGGAATCTGTCATTGGCCTATCTCGGGACTCAGCTGCCCTGAAATGAGGACCAGCTATAAGCAAGACGCTTAGTCACATGGAACAGACATTCACATCTCAGATGCTGGTCCTCATGTGGTACTTAGAACAAGTGTGAAAATAAGGCTAAGGAGAAAGCAAAAATTGAAATGCAAGGGCATGAACACTAATGCAAAGTTATATTCACTTCTCGATTATAAAGTTTCAAAATGCGAGATTGTTGTCAGAAATATTCTTCTGATTGTGATATTTCTATTGAAGGCATAAAATTGTACAGGAACAGGAAAAGATGTTTGTATGCTTGGGACCCTCAAGGTACTTCTGCCTTTAATGATGAACGGAGTATTCTGAAGGGTTGTACATTTACATTATGTGCAGCATCTTGGTGATTTCAGATGACATACAGCAATAACATGATCAGACATCACTGAAAGTCTCTCAATGAGTTTGCCTTGGAGGCCCTCTCCCAGCAGCTGCTGATGATTGTGTTGTGCCATTCATGTGTATGAGTTCCTCTGAGTAGGTTCAACTTTTGACATTGTTGCAGCCGCAGACTCACAATGCGGGGCTGTTCTCATGAACAAAGCTGTGAAGGACACAACAGGCCAGATAGCTCATGGGACAACTTTGACAGCCCAGTGGACAGGGCCCCTATCTACCTACATGTCTGAATCTAACCTCCACATGCACGTTGGCCTGCTTAATCTTAATTCAAGTGTGATTGTGTTGTCAAAGTTCTCCAATTCATTTTTGGTCTTTTCCCATAGTGTGAGATGCGACAATAATATTGTATATGTCTTGTCTCCATGAATCTAGCCCAAGCCTAGCCCTTGATTCTGAAAGATTGTAGGGGCTATGAACTACCAAAGGCTGAATGAACCATGGTAGTTCCTTGCACAGTTAACAGTGACATGAGAAACCTCTCCGTAGTTGCACACTAATGGACATGAAGGTGCCAAAATTCCTTTCAGTTAATAGAAGGATGTAGGTTGGCAGGAAGTGCAATCCATGTTCCAAGTACTTATTCCGTCTTGTGCAATGTTCCCTCCTATTGTCCTCAGGCTACCTTACACAAAACTTGGTAGGAGCTATTCAAAAGCTGCAGTTTTGTGGCTGGATGTATGCAGGTGGGTTTGGCTCTCTTGAAGTATGGCATTATGTGAGGTATGGCATGGAGTTTGGAGAGGATAGTTAGAGGGAAAATAATGGCATAGGCAGTGGTGGGATGGGGCTGGCATGGGATGAAGGAGAGGAATTGGAGGTGAGATGGGCTTGATATACATGGAAACAGAAGAATTAGGAACAGGAGTAGTCCACTCGGCCCCTCAAGCCTTCTCCACCATTCAGTAACATCATGGCTGATCTGATTGTCACCTCAACTCCATATTCCCGCCTATCTCCTACCTCTGCTTAAAAGTACTTCAAACACTTTGGGCATGAATTTCCAGCCGCGTTGTGCTTTAACTTGAGCGCAACGCAACTGAAGAATGCCAGGAGAGGCTTCCAGCGAGCCTCCCGACAGGCTCCACATCTCCCGGGATTCTCCGGAGTCCCAGGCGATGTCGGAGTTTGAACCCCGCCCCAAATTGATGGGACCGAATGAAGCTCGCGGAAGTAGGTGGTAAACCTATTTACGACCAACCTGTACGGGATCCATTGGCCCCCATCGATTCATCGACCTCCCCAGTGATGCTGCAGCCGGGCGCCGATCAGCACTGGTCTGTAGGTGGACCAGACGGAATGGCTCCCTGGGGGGGTCTTCTGGGACACCAGAGACCCCAGGGCGGTCAGGGAAAGTGCAGGGCGGTTCTCTGGCCCTACCCCTGGAACATGTGCACCTTGGCACTACCCAGCTGGCAGCTTGGCCCTGCCACCCTGGCACTTAAAACAAATATTTGTTCATGGGATGTGGGCTTGCAGGCTGTGCCAACATTTATTGCCCAATCACATTGCTGTGGGTCTGGAGTCACAAGCAGGCCAGACCAAGTAAGGTCAGCAGATTTCCCTCCCTCAAGCACATTGGTGAACTAGATGGGTTTTTCTGACAATCGATAAAGGTTTCATGGTCATAATTAGACTTTTAATTCCAGGTTTTTATTAAATTCAAATTTCACCATCTGCAGTGGCGGGATTTAAACCTGGGTCCCCAGAGCATTACTCTGGGTCTCTGCTTTAGTAGTCCAGTGATAATACCACTATTCCACTGCCTCCCCAAATGTTCAAGTCCTGCCTACCACGGGAATCACCGCAGGTGGGATGGACAATTTGACGGACCATTGAAAGGCCCATTGACCTTGGGCGGGACGTTCTGACTTTGGGGCGGGCGCGGATGGAAAATCCCACCTGTTCACTTTACAAGATAGCCTAGCATCCTCAAGAAGCATTCCTGTGTCTCAGTCGTGCCTGAGCCTCACTTTTTATCCACAAATGATCCCTGCAGTAGTGCACACCAACTGTTGTGAAGTGTGAGCATTTAAATCGATAACCACCTCTCCATCTGAAATTGGCATGAAGGGCTATCAAGGTGCTGTCCCTGTGTCCAGCCACCTGCTTA
The DNA here is from genome assembly GCF_902713615.1 of Scyliorhinus canicula. Lineage (NCBI taxonomy): Eukaryota > Metazoa > Chordata > Chondrichthyes > Carcharhiniformes > Scyliorhinidae > Scyliorhinus > Scyliorhinus canicula. Next base: position 34,734,824 of record NC_052157.1, read on the forward strand.
TTCTTCACCCACAGAAGCCAGCAGTCGGGGGCGGGGGTGGGGGGGGGGGGGGGGGGGGGGGTACGATAGCACATTGGTTAGCACAGTTGCTTCACAGCTCCAGGGTCCCGGGTTCGATTTCAGGCTTGAGTCTATGTGCAGAGTTTGCACTTTCTCCTTGCGCCTGCGTGGGTTTCATCCTGGTGCTCCGGTTTCCTCCCTGATGCACGATCAATTGCACAAAGATGAGAGTTGAATCCAACTAAGGCTTTATTGCTCTAAGATGTGTGGCCTCCCACAGCAGCTGGCAAAATGGCTGCTGCATGGAGGACACACATATTTATACTCCACCTACTGGGCGGAGCCAGCAGGCAGGGACTACCGTCGTACCGGTAGTACAGGTCCTATCATACATCACCTAATATAGGTGCAACAGTGGTTTGCCACACTTCCACAGTCCAAAGATGTGCAGGTTAGGTGGATTGGCTATGCAAAATTGCCCTTAGTGTCCAAAAGGTTTGGGTGGGGTTGCGGGGATGGGGTGGAGGTGTGGGCTTAGGTGGGGTGCTCTTTCCAGGGGCCAGTGCAGACTCGATAGGTTGAATGGCCTCCTTCTGCACAGTTAATTCTATGGTTCTATGACTATCCAGTTACAACTACCATACAGCAATCCAGTTAGATTTTACAGCTACATCATTGACTGTGCACAAAGCTTTTTTAAAAATAAATTTAGAGGACCCAATTATTAATCTTTTTCCCCAATTAAGGGGCAATTAGCATGGCCAATCCACCTAACCTGCACATCTTTGGGTTGTGGGGGTGAATCCCATGCAGACACGGTGAGAATGCGCAAACTCCACACGGACAGTGACCCAGGACTGGGATTCAAACCCGGGTCCTCAGTGCCGCAGTCCCAATGCTATCCACTGCACCACCGTGCTGCACCACAAAGCTGTAAAGATATCAAGCATAAAGGTTTTGACCAGAGGTAGTAGGTAGTTCCTCCCTGAAATAATTGGACTGAGAATGGATGAATTTAGCACACATATATATATCATAGATCATAGAATTTACAGTGCTGAAGGAGGCCATTCGGCCCATCGAGTCTGCACTGGCTCTTGGAAAGAGCACCCTACCCAAGGTCCACACCTCCACCCTATCCCCATAACCCAGTAACCCCACCCAACACTAAGGGCAATTTTGGACGCTAAGGGCAATTTAGCATGGCCAATCCACCTAACCTGCCCATCTTTGGACTGTGGGAGGAAACCGGAGCACCCGGAGGAAACCCACGCACACACGGGGAGGATGTGCAGACTCCGCACAGACAGTGACCCAAACCGGAATCGAACCTGGGACCCTGGAACTATGAAGCAATTGTGCTATCCACAATGCTACCGTGCTGCCCACTTATATACACGTGTTTGTGTGTGTATATATATATATATATAGTAAGCATCAATAAAGTACTCATACAATCACACATGGTTCACATATGTTCACCATCTAATCATGTAACTGACCTCTGTTAAATATGCCGAAAGATTACATTCATACTGAACTACTACCAATCTCTGTGTTACAGTCCAAATTAGCTACAATGTCAGAATTCATCTTTGTTTCACTATTCGGAAATAATGAATTCGGAAAATTTTACAAACCACTCTTTAAAGGCTGATATTCTTGGTGAACTGAACAACATTTCTGCTTTCCGCTGCTTCAATCGCATTTGAGATTGCCAAAATAGTTGATCAGTTGAAACCGTGAACTTTTGAACCAAATTATATAAGACTGCCAACACTTAAATATTCCACTCATGATATTTAAAACTGCAGGAGATAAGACATTTCCTTCTCCCTTTTCATTAGATTTGATGTGAAGGAATGTCTTCAGTGATGAAAGGGGTGGACTAAGAGCATGATATCATTTGCCTTGCAACCCCCTAACTCTTAAGTCAAAGACCCAAATTGTAGAATTGGCATGAACCATAAGCAGAGTAGCTTGGCCTTTTTGACAGCACATGTTCAAAAAGCAGTGTATTTCATGCAAGACAGAAATGAAGTGTGGTGACAGTAAAGGCAAAAAATAACTGGTTGATTCAAAAAAGCTAATGGAATAGGACATTGTCTTTCTTAATTGACTTCAATAACAGCTTGGCATTTGGAGATTATTTGAACAGCTTGAATGCCTAATTGTTAAAGCCTTGATAAACTCCTGTCATTGAATTTTTTAAAAAGCACAAACTGTCATCAATAACGCTTCCCTAGGTCTTTTAGGAAGTTTGTTCATAACTTCTGTTTCAAGCGTTTTGTTAACACCGTTTCATCTCAAGATAAAAGTTGTGTCTTTTCCAGCCAATGTTGTAATAAAAATAACCTGTTATTTATGTGGTAGTGAACAGCTTGAAGTGCCCCTCTCAGAAAAATGATGCACTAAGGGCCTAAAGAGCAAAATGGGTTGCGTAGGATGAATGGCTTCAGGACTTGGAAATAAAAAGCTTCTAACATTATCAAATTTCCTTCTTGACAGTATCTTTGAGTAAAATACCTGAGGGTAAAGCATGAGTTCATGCACCATTGTTTTTTTGGAATGTTGGTTGGGCACTATGTACATGTTAAATTGTTCCCAAACCAGTTGTTGATGTACAAAACTAGGCTTATTTACAGGATGCAGCATTACCTACTACAGTGTTTTTCAAACTTTTTTTCCCATGACCTACTTTTAGCAACCGGTTGAACTTGGTGACCCACGCCAGCTGACCTTCATGACAAACGCCACATTTGCTTATCTTTAATGCAAAAGGGGCACCTGTTTGGTCCTCATGATCTGACTTGAATCAGGTGCAGAGGAGGGGACAATGCACATATCAGGTGCAGACTTCAGCCCATTCATTTGTGCCATCTTCATCTTTCGCCAACCTCGTACATGCAGGTCCTCATGAAGGACAAAACCATAGCTCAAGAAATCATCTTTATAATGCTTTGTTCCCGAGTTAAGTTTCTTCTTTGTAGGCTGTTAACCAAAGGCCCTGTAGCTCTGCACAGAGCTAACACTAGCACTGCTCTGTCCTGACCTGGACTCTCTTGTGCAGTTCTCTCCAGCAGATTATGTTGTGAAATCCTGCCCAATAGGTAAACTGCCTATTTGAATCTCTGGCCATCTCTTACTTTCACACAGCTCACTTGCAGTGTCTGCCAGAAGCTGGAAACTGAAAGCAACACTGAAGCCTGCTTTCTCCATACATTACGCTCTCCTGCGCTAAAACCAGAATAAGCGATACGATTATCAGGGTTCATGTCATTTTACACCAAAATTCGGTTTATATCACAAGAGGGGAGTCCTTCTCAGTGGAGACAGGGAATTAGTTTCAAAATGCAATCTCAGCTACTAAAATAAAATATAAAAAGTCGTGAACACAAACTCCTGAGAATAACCACATTGACTGTAATTTCTGCGCCCTGCACTTAGTGCGCCCAGGTCTTTACCAAATACAGTCCCTCAGCCCAGTAACCCCTACAATCAAATCACAAATCAGGAGCTGGGTCACACCCCAAACAGGGGGTGGGAAGCTCAGTCACCAGGGCCTGTCTCACAGATGAACTATTGGGCCCACACAAGCCTTGTTTCCCCGGATAAATCACGGAGAGGAGCTGCGCCAGGGGGATGGTGAAGGAGCAGCACACTGAGCCTCGGGTGCAGGTGCACCGGGAATCGGTTCCAAATTCTCACAAGGGGGAGATCTAGCTCCTGCCCATGATGATGGAGCGATCTCGTCTCCCCCTCAAGCACTGAGTCTCACTCACCCCGAGCGCCAGGTACAAAACCTCCCCAACACCAGCCGACACTCAGACATCTCCACATAAACTGGGGGTGAGCCCCGAGCTGCGGACATCTATGTTTCTTTCGCCACCCCGCTGACCACCAACTATTGCTGACTCTCTGCCAGATTTTCCAACTTGGCCGTTATTCTCAAAGTAAGACAGGCTCTCCTCCCACGATCGGGACCACTGCAGGAATGGCACTCCCGATTGTTCCACGAACCTGCTGTCACCCATCCACGACCCTGACTTTGAAAAACCCTGATCTACTACCTCTGGGTCCAAACGGTCTCTCTTTATGTGTGCTCTATACACTTAATTAAACAATGCCTTTCATCTATGTGCCTTATTTTAATTAACATACTATTAACAGTGCATGTCTGTTTCTTAAACTCTAAAGAGGGAATACTTGTACGGGGAGGATGCAACAATGGGCAAATAATCGGATTGGGCATCTGACCAAAAAGGGGAAGTAACAGGCATGTGACGGCATTATAGTGAGGAAACAAAGATCTTAGGGAGTCAGTCAAGATTTAAAGTGACCAGAATAAATGAAGCTCAAATAATATGGGTGGGATTTTTTTGCCCTCCTGCAGCGTGTTTTGTGGCGGTGGAGGTAGCTCGCCATTGGTGGGACCTTCTGGTCTCGCCATTGTCACCAGGTTTTCTCATTGTTTGCACACTCTGCCGCCAGTGAACCACAGTGGGGAGGCTGCCCTCAGCAGGACTTGAAGACCCCGCTGGCAGGATTGGCTGTAAAACATTGGCCTATCGTTGATGATAAAAGCAACCACAATTTTAAGACGAGATAAGGGAAGATGAACAACTTTGATATTTCTACTTGGGTTAAGTAATAAATGCAGCACAGATAGATATGTGTTTCTCAAGTTCAACATGAAACCAGATAGATAATTTGGGAGAGAAAGCAACTGCAGAGACATGAGACAGAGCAGTGTGCATTAATTTCCAAACTATTAGACCAGACAGATAGTCTGTGCAATCGCTGCTGGTCCTGTATATTTCTGGTTTCTGTGATAATCTGACTGTCATCAAGTGGTCCATACAATATTCCTGGTAATGCTAGTTTTGAAGAATTTGAAGTGAGGATTTCAGAAACAGGTCTCCAGAAAGATTTTAAACAATTCTGAAGGTATCAAAATGATAGGCGTGAAATGCCAACTAGTCCATATAGCCTGCTGCAGACAGATGATCATTGGTTGCAGCATCATGACTAAAAACCTCTCATCATTTATCTGCAGCCATAAGAGGGGTAAGAGCTATTCACATATTGCAAGTTTTGAAACAAAACCTAGGCCTGTGAAACCTGACTCCTTGCCAGGAGCCAGCATGTAGTTAGAACTCCCCCTAACTGAGAAACACACAAAGAATCATATGCCAGTTATTATTATCGTCCCCAATATCTTGCGTACAGATATTAATGAATCCTCATCGGAGAACACATAATTGGGAATTTTGAGACAGACAGAGAAGCTGCAGGAGTACTAGCTTACTGTGTGAGTGACAGAATGTGTGAAGAGTTTTTTTTCTGTATAGGGAAGACATGTTTAAAATATCAAAATTCCATTTTATTTTCGTGTGGTGGAGGCATGTCATGCCCAGTATATTTCAATCAACACAAATAAACTTTTAAAATGGCTGCTGAAACATGCAGTAGAATGGTGACCTTTGGCATTTGACCTACAGATGGTACCAAGTCCAAAGCAACCACCTAATTAAATATGCACATTCACAGCCATTGGGGGAATTCACACATTTTAAGGATAAACCAACACAAAACAACTATGTAATTTTCAGACTATCTGCCTCCATTTTTCATACTGAATGAAAGGGAAGATAAAACTCAATTGATAGCAAATGCAAAAGTCTAGGCCGTATCATGATGACTGTCTCAAACCCTCAGAGGTGTTAACCCACAACACAGGATGTGGAATCAACATATACAACACCCCATATTTGGAAAAGTACTTGAACTTGTGGAAAGTCACCTGGTGAGGCATCCATGCCTTTGTCTACTTGTAAAAATCAGTCTTTGCCGTTAGAACCACCAGATTATTGATTTAAAACATTAGTTCAGCCAATATGTGAACCAGACCCAAAGTATTGTTTGAGACATCGGACATGTTAAATATGTGACCTGTTCCAGGTATAGTTCACTTGTGAATCAACATCCTAGAAATTACAGAACAAGAAATCTCATAACCCGAAATAAACCCTTCACTTTACAAGATCCTCCCTTCAAATTTAAGCTTTGAAATATGCCATGCGGAACATTAAAGATTGTAAACCAGAGATCGATTTAACTGTAAACTATAACATTGCATGAACCTTATCTGTATCCAGTCTTTGTGGGTGTGAGTATGTTTGTGTGTGAATAAGTGCATGCGATGTTGCATTTAATTTGAGGTAAATGTGTGAGAATAAGTAACCTTGTTTATATTTAAACTCACAAAAGCTTGCTGCAGAATTATCTAATTTGGATATAGACCCAGACAGGGAAAAAAAACACACTCCTCTTTCAATCCTAAACATATAAATCACATTAAGTAAGAGAGGATCCTGTCCATGATACTACAGTGCCTGAATTCATTGAAATCCACAACTAACAAAAGGCCTCTAATGTCGAAGTATTTTTTAAAAAACACCAACAACATGATTGTTCTCTTAATGTTGAGTTTATGCCAAATAGAAATGATCTATTGGTGACGTATGTTCAATCAGTACAATATTTAATATACTTGAAGAATAAATATTTAACGGGCAGGTAATTTTAGCCATTCTGGTGTCAGAAAATATTGGCACATTACTAGAATGGGATATTGTAAATGTCAGTAACAAATGAACAAATTGCTTAAATTTATTTCTGTGGTGAAGCACTGAATTATAAGCACATGCATTTTGCAACATCAAAGCTTTGCATATAATCTGAATTCAGTCAAACCTGAATCTTAATGTCAAAATCTGAAGGAGGTTCAGAGTGTTATCAGAATTTGAGATTTCAGAATGGGGAAATGTTATGGCTGACACAACATAAAGGTAGGAGTTGGACAAACATGGGCCTGGACTTTCGCTCCTGCACAATCAGGACATTTTTCCTGATTCACAAACCCGACCTGGGAGAAGGTAACCAGGAAGGTCAGATTTTGATTCTGGGTGGTAGGGTTGCTTGGGAGTCAGAGTGGATGATGCCAGATTGTGTGTGGAGGTGGGCTGGGCACAAGGCTTACTTCAGTGCACCAGCATTGTCTTGACTTTTTAAAAATAGCATGAGCAGGCCTCAGGACCCATGCTGAATTAAATAAAATAAACATCCAAGTGTCCATTGCAGACTATTTAAAAAAAAATCATACAAACCCATTTACCCACTACAATTGGATTCCTTCAACTACATTATCCCTTATAACGACCAATAGTTCATTCAATTGCATAACAAATTATACAAACAAGCATTGGAATTCATAGTTCCACTGCAAATAATTCATAGAATCATAGAGTCATAGAATTTACAGTGCAGAAGGAGGCCATCCGACCCGTCACGTCTGCACCGGCCCTTGGAAAGAGCACCCTATTTAAGACCACGTTCCACCCTATCCTCGTAACCCCACCTAACCTTTCTGGACTCAAAGGAGCAATTTAACATGACCAATCCACCTAACCTGCAGATCTTTGGACTATGGGAGGAAACTGGAGCATCCGGAGGAAACCCACACAGACACGGGGAGCAAGTGCAAACTTCACAGTCACCCGAGGCCGGAATTGAACCCAGGACCCTGGAGTTGTAAGGCATCAGTGCTAAGCACTGTGCCACTGTGTAGCCCTATCATAACCACATGGACCTATCAATCAAACTGTGAAATGTCAGGCACCCAATTGTGATAATAGTGGTTTGTGAAATCAGCCATGAGGCACTAATCCAGTATTGATAACTCTTATGCCAACTAGCAAAGAGAACTAGCATGCAATCATCTTCTTAACACTCCAGGCAGTTTATCGAAGACTTAGGGCGTGATTCTCCGGAAAATGTTCCAAATGCTGTAGCGATTGTGAATTGCTGTGAATTTGCCAGTGTTCGGTCCGGCGAGGCCGGCAACACTATTCAACGTTAATTGGCCCAGTTAATGAGGCCTCACAGACTTCAGCCTCAAATGCCCGCTCACCAGCTGATTCGCCGGGACTGTGCTCGCCAAACTCCCGCTAACAAGGTCGAGCATCACTTAGGCTGCACTTGCTCATTAACCCCAGCCAGCTCGCAACAATAGCGCCGAGGAGACTGACCCCAAGATTCGGGGATGCTGACCTGTGGAGGCTCCAGGACGCAGTGGAGGCAAGTAGGGATGGCCTGTTCCCCCGAGGGTCCCGGAGGATGAAACACAAGGCAGCCAGTGATGCCCGGGACGAGGTGGCAGCAGCTGTCAGCTCGGGGAGTGTGACCAGGAGGTCTGGCTTCTAGTGTCAGAAGAAAGTCAACGACCTACACCGGGCAGCAAGAGTGAATAGACACCAACACCCACAACCCCCCCAGCCCCCAAGATGGAATCTTCCCAGGCGACCCCAACCCTTCCTCCATCCCCCCTCCCCCTTCAACCCTCCCTCCACCCCAACCATCTCTTCACGCTCTCTCCCCCCCGACGACTATGAACCACGCATCTGGCTAACAATGCCCTCTCTGTGTCTCCTCAGGAAAAACTCTCCCATAATTGGCGGAGAGAGCCCAGACCGGCGGAGGGCTGCCAGACTTGAGAAATATCACCTCCTTCGAGGAGCGAGCCCTGGCGGTGACTGGGGTATCTGAGGATAGGGCAGTGACCCACATGGAGGGTGGGGGACGCCGCAGACGTGAGGGACCACCAGGCTCCACCCGGAGGATCTGTCAAATGTAATGATTGCCTTACTGACTGACCCATCCCTCCCACTGACCACATGTCCATTCTACTGCATGTCCAGCAGCCGATGGCGCCGGCCCATCCTGGGCGGCAACCTCTCCTGCCTCCCAGGACACTTCGGAGGAGAGTTCCAAGATGCAACTGTTATAGTCGCAGCACAGCGATCAACCCCACTATCCACCAACACACATACACATACCTTGGTGGGAAATGTTAGTGGTCCGGTTTCTGGGGCATAATCTGGTGTGCAACACACAACTGCTGATGCACATCTGGTGTAGGCAGGAACCCCCAGGATAGACAGCAGTCGGAGATCTGCTGGATCCCTGGACCGAGCTGGGTCCCAGCCTGATGCTGAGTCTCTGGGACAGAGTTTCCCGGAGCAGATGGAGGTGATAGGGACGCACATGGACATTCAGAGAGAGCTGGTTTAGCTCACTGGGCTAAATCACTGGCTTTTAAAGCAGACCAAGCAGGCCAGCAGCAAGGTTCGATTCCCGTAAAAGCCTCCCCGGACAGGCGCCGGAATGTGGCGACTAGGGGCTTTTCACAGCAACTTCATTGAAGCCTACTCGTGACAATAAGCGATTTTCATTTAATTTTTCATTTAATTTTTTCAGATGTCAGGATCACTCCATCAGATCCATAGCCGATTTGAGGAGTGCCAGAGGCTACAGGTGCAGGAGATAGCGCCGGCAATGAGTGGCACTGAACTAGTGTGGAGACCGCAGTGGAGAGCCTGGTGCACCATGAGTGAAGGTGTCCAAGATACTGAGAGTCTCAGCAGTACGACTGTCTCACTGGGAGATGTCACCCAATACCAGGCCAACCTTGATGGGGATCTGCGGGACATGTCCCGCTCTCAGATGGGCATGGCCGAGGCACTGCGGAGCTTGTCCCATGCACAGGTGGGCATGGCTGAGGAACTGGCCCGGTCACTGGGGGATGTGCCCCAGTCACTGAGGAGCGTCGCCTCGGGCATCGACATGACGGTGCGGACGATGGGGAACCAGCAGGGCTGGCAGAGCCAGATGATACAGGGGCAGCCGGTGCTCGATCCAGCTGCCCCTTCATACCAAGATGAACCCCAGGGCCCCATGCGCACGAACAGGGAAGAGGGGGCACTGAATGCGAACCCTGACCCGTCCCATGGGGCGGCGACAGTGGCCAGAAGCTCCACTGAGTTCCACCCCTCTGGTGAGACCACGTCTCGTGGTCAGCACATGGGATAGGGCTGTGCATGTGCCATCAACAAGTGAGCCAGGGCCCTCCGACCCCAGAGTCCCCAGAGGATGCCTGCCAGGGGCATCGAAGGCCACGGGACGAGGTAAGCAGCTGGCTGCCTCCACCTCAGATTGGCATCCTGAGGGAACACTAAGACGTGGTGGTAGAACTAGGAGGGCCAGGCATATTGAACATTACTGAGGGCACTGGGATCGGGGGTGGGGCGGGGAGGGGGGGGGTGGTTTGAGGGGTGGCACTCTCGGAAATGGGGTATTGTACAGCGCATTAAACAACTTTTTGCATAACCATTATGATGTCTCTGTGCCTTTATTCCGCAATGCGGGCTGACCCCCGGATCCTTTGCCCGTCTCTCCAGGAAACCCACCCTCCCCGTGGCACCCACCTACCCTGTCCCGGGGGCTGTTTTCCATTCCCTGGGTGTTCGGATGTTGGCAGTTGTGTGTGTGGTGTTGACTCCCAGAGTGTCCAGGCATCAAGGTGTGATCAGAATGCGGGGCAATGACTCCTACATACTACATGGCCTGCCCACCCACGGGAACCTACTTGGCACGTGTCACTTAACCACGATTGCCAATTCCCTATTAGTGATTGCCTTCAGCTGAGCAGCCAGAGACCTGCAGCTGGTGGGGGTTATGGGTGATCGGTGCGGCAGACGGGCAGGGACAGGTGTTTCCCCCGGAATGGGGTTGGGAGTGGAGGTTTGGCACGGTGGTGCAGCGAGCGATTCCCCTCCCAGTTGCCGCCCCCCCTGCACCTCCCCCCCACCCTCCTGTGGCAGCCCACCCCGCCGAGGATTGGGGTAGCAAGGCCAGCGCCCACAGTCACTTTGCCTATGGTCAAAGATGGCTACTCTCCTCCTCGGCTCCCCTCAGAAGCCCTTCACTCAGGTTCACGTTTGTAAAAAGGAGTACTAATAGGCGTCAGGGTGAGTACTTGCTGGGGAGGCCGATATCTGACAGGAAGCCGCAGGATTACAGGTGGCACTTGTTAATTGTATGGAAATGAGGCTTAAGTGGTGATAATTGGTTTTTCGGCACGCTTTGGCGAGATTCCGAATTTGCCTACGTGAGCAGGTCAGATGTGTCGTAAACTGTTTGGTGCCTGGCGTGGTTCCCCTATTTGGCCTCTCCCGCTATTCACCCACCTCGTTACTCTTGAGTGTAACAAGGTCGAAAGATCCCACCCACAATGTGCAGGAGTTTTAAATGCCTTGGCAGTTTGACAGCTCTCTTCATTTTAACATCTTTAATAGCTGTTTTGACAAGTTCCACTTGACACTTTTGATCATTCCATTTGACAGTTCTGATGAGTTCCGCAGTTCTGATGAGGTTAACCACTTTTTACCCACATTCATGCTTAATTTTAGCCACGAGGACATCTTTCCTCTTCCAAAGTGCATCTGGCCACCCCGCAAAGGTGTCCCTTGTCAAAATCCAAAGGGGTACCTCTCCAAAAGGATACCCGGTGATCCAAACAAATCCACAAAGTTCAGACCTGTGCAGCCCAACCCATTCCCAGCCTGCGATAATGGTAGGTGCCATGTTCGGGGGTTGGACTTCCGATTTTCAATCTCATCTGCTCTTGTCGCAATGATGGAGCGGCTGTTCGTCGTTGTGAATATCCAGGCTATGACGTTCAGCGCATGACACATTCAGCTCCTCAGTAACCATTCAATAGCGCTGCTGGGGAGGGTTGAAACTAATGTAGCAAGGGGGTGGGAACCAATGCAGGAAGTCAGAGGGTAACAAAGAGGGGACAGAAGCAAAAGCTATTGAGGAGAAAAGTGGAAGGCAGAGAAACAGATTGAACTGCCTAGTATGACAGGGGTGTGGGAACCAGAGCAGTAGGTGAGCGGGAGAAATAATTAGGGAGAGCTACAGACTAAGGCAGCACGGTAGCACACGTGATTAGCACTGTGGCTTCACAGCCCCAGGGTCCCAGGTTCAATTCCCTGCTGGGTCACTGTCTGTGTGGAGTCTGCACGTTCTCCCCGTGTCTACGTGGGTTTCCTCCGGGTGCTCCGGTTTCCTCCCACAGTCCAAAGATGTGCAGGTTAGGTGGATTGGCCATGCTAAATTGCCCTTAGTGTCCAAAAAAGGTTAGTTGGGGTTACTGGGTTACGGGGATAGGTTGGAAATGTGAGCTTAAATGGGGTGCTCTTTCCAAGGGCCAGTGCAGGCTCAATAAAATCGCTTATTGTCACGAGTAGGCTTCAATGAAGTTGCTGTGAAAAGCCCCTAGTCACCACATTCCGGCGCCTGTCCGGGGAGGCTGGTACGGGAATCGAACTGTGCTGCTGGCCTGCTTGGTCTGCTTTAAAAGCCAGCGATTTAGCCCAGTGAGCTAAACCAGTCCCATGGATCTGGAGAGTGTTGACTGGGTGAAGCTGTTTGAGGGAAAATCAACATCCGACATGTGGGAGGCTTTCAAATGTCAATTGATTAGAATTCAGGACCTTGTGATCCTGTGAGGACAAAAGATAAGGGTGGCAAGTATAGGGAAACTTGAATAGTGAGGGACGTTATGAACCTTGTAAAAAGAAAAAGGAAGCATTCGTAAGTTCTAAAAGGCTTAGGACTGATGAAGCCCTTGAAGAATATAAAACAAGTAGGAAGGAACTTAAGCAAGGAGTTAGGAAGGCTAAAAGGGGTCATGAAATGTATTTGGCAAACAGAATTAAGGAAAATCCTAAGGCATTTTATACATATGTAAAGAGCAAGAGGGTAGCCAGAGAAAGGGTTGGTCCATTCAAGGATATTGAAGGGAATCAATGTATGGAACCAGAGCAAATGGGAGAGATACTAAATGAATACTTTGCTTCAGTGTTCACCAAAGAGAAGGACTTTGTGGATGAGGAGTATAGGGTAGAGTGTGTAGATATTCTGAGTCATGTTAATATTAATAAAGAGGAGGTGTTGGGCATCTTCAAAAGCATTAAAGTAGATAAATCCCCAGGGCCTGGTGGGATCTACCCCAGAATACTGAGGGAGGCAAGGGAGGAAATTAGGAAATTGCTGGGGCCTTGACAGTAATCTTTGTATCCTTATTTGCTACAGTTGAAGCTCCAGAGGACTGGAGAGTAGCCAATGTTGTTCCATTGTTTAAGAAAGGCAGCAGGGATATTCTAGGAAATTATAGACCGGTGAGCCTCACGTCAGTGGTAGGGAAATTATTGGAAAAGATTCTTAGTGATAGGATTTACTCACATTTGGAAACAAATGGACTTACTGTTGATGGACAGCATGGTTTTGTGAAGGGGAAGTCGTGCCTCACTGATTTGATTGAGTTTTTCAAGGAAGTGACAAAGATGATAGATGAGGGAAAGGCAGTAGATGTTGCATTCTTAGACTTCAATAGAGCGTTTGACAAGGTAGCCCATGGTAGGCTGGTACAAAAGATGAAGTCGCATGGGATCAGAGGAGAGCTGGCAAGTTGGATACAGAACTGGCTTGGGCACAGAAGACAGAGGGTAGCAGCAGAAGGGTGCTTTTCTGAATGGAAGGCTGTGACTAACGACATTCCACAGGGATCAGTTCTGGGGCATTTCGTGGTGAATATAAATAATTTGGAAGAAAATGTAGCTGGTCTGATTAGTAAGTTCGCAAACGACACAAAAATTGGCTTAGTTGCAGATAGTGAAGAGGATTGTCAGAGGATATAGCAGGATGTAAACTGGTTGGCGCCTTGGGCGGAGAAATGGCAGATGGAGCTTAATCCGTACAAGCGTGAGGTAAAGTACTTTGGAAGGTCGAATTACACAATAAATGGTAGAACTCTAGCGAGTACTGACACGCAGAGAGATCTGGGCGTGCATGTCCACCAATCACTGAATGTAGCAACGCATGTGGATAAGGTGGTCAAAAAGGCATACGGCATGCTGGCCTTCATTGATCGGGGCATTAAATATAAAAATTTGGCAAGTCATGTTGCAGCTGTACAGGACCATAGTTTGGCCTCATCTGGAATATTGTGTACAATTCTGGTCGCCACACTACTAGAAGAATGTGGATGCTTTGAGGAGGGTACAGAAGCAATTTACTAGGATGTTGCCTGCTATGGAGAGCATTAGCTATGAGGAAAGGTTAGATAAAGTCAGTCTGTTCTCACTGGAACGACGGAGGTTGAGAGGCGTCCTGATAGAGGCATACAAGATTATGAGTGGCATGGACAGAGTGGATAGTCAGATGTTCTTTCCTAGGTTAGGAGAGTCAAGTACTAGGGGACATAGGTTTAAAGTGCATGGGAAAAAGTTTGGAATAGATGTGCGAGTTAAGTTTTTTTACACAGAGGGTGGTAAATATATGGAATGAGCTGCCTGGGGAGGTGGTGCGAGCAGGTACAAGAGCGGCATTTGAGGGGCATCTAGACAAATATATGAATAGGGTGGGAATGGAAGGATACAGACTCTGTAAGTGCATACGGTTTTAGTTTAGGCAGGTACTATGGTCGGCGCAGACTTGGAGGGAAAAAGGTCCTGTTCCTGTGATGTATTGTTCTTTGTTCTTTGTTCTTGGACATCGTCTGATGTCCAGTGTCTAGGCCGATGTCTTGTGACCAAAGGAAAACATTGCCAGAATGCATACACAGCCAGAATGCATACACAGCTGTGCGTTTCATTGCTCTCTGAATCTGAACATTAATAGGTTATTAAAAGGCCAAAAGCAAAATTGCAAGTGCTGGAAAACCTGAAATAAAAACTGCATCAGATCCACTTGCAGCTGAGGAAGGCCAAGTTGGCACTTCAGACTGAAATCTATCTTGAATAACAAAACCGTAGCCTACCTAGTCCAGAGCAGATAAACCTGCCGCCTACTCCCAGTGTTCTTTTAAAATTTTTATTTAAGGCTATTTAGCGCGTCTATTATTTAAAATGGAACATTTATGTCTTTGCATGGCTGCCGCTGATTATTCCAATTGCTCAGGTTTTGACATGTAGCTGGGAAATAGAGGGAAAGTGCATTTGTTTTTATTTCTTCCTCTCTCTTTTAACAATGCCAATAACATGCTCATAATGCAGGAATAGCTTCTGTGGAGCAGCAAACTAGATTTGTGGCAGCAGGCCAGAATCACTTAGATCATTTTACCAGGGGCATGTAGGGAGCAGTTGGAGACCTGAGGCGCCCTCAGAGAGCAGCTCTTTCTGCTCCAGCGCATTACACAGTGTGACATTTCTCTCACAGTTGTCCCTGTACATCATGGCTGGCAACATAAAAAAACACTCATTGTCTATAGATATAAAATCAGTTTAGCTACTGCCGGGGTCAAACTGCTGTCAATGAATTCAACTGTAATTCTGCTCTTATGAAAAGCGCTTAAGCTCCTTGGAGATGAGCAAGTGTGGGCTTTATGTAGGGTCAAATCGTGGTCAAGGCGCTCTCTTGTAAGAAATCATTCTGGTGAAAATGTTCATCTACTTGGTCACGTGCCTCCAAACAGATGGTAACTTTTTTTTAAATTGAAGGAAAGGTTTTTGTAAGCAATTAACCCTTGCTATCACTGTAAATATGCAAGAGCTATTAACCCTGTGCCCTCGCCCCATTATGCAACTGCTGGTGCACCGCATGATCAGGTTTTTTTAAAAAAAGAGCTGCCCCAGAGAGTCAAACAGCACGAAGTTATTGACTGGTGATAAATGCAGTGATTGGAGGAGAGGTTGGCATATTTAAGCTGCCTTCCCAATTTCAGAGACCCCCATTGCCATAAAGGAAAAATTGCTTACGCTGAGTAAATCCTTTCTTAGCAACGCTATTATTTTTTTCACAGAGAAAAGCCGCTTGTTGTGGAATTATACACGAAGCACTGTAATAGTATTCAGCAAAAACTGCAGCTGTGACATGATGGAATGGTCTATCCTTACTTTGTTTTGGATACTTTACTGCGGATTTCCTGCTGCTGCTGCAGTTAACCCTTTAGAAGTGCACTCACTTTTCTAGACCTCAATGAAAGATAAAGACGGGTTTTTCCAAGACAGCTTTAGTAAACCATTTTCAATGCTCCTTCCATCTTCCACTTTTAGATCTCAGCTTCATCGTCTATCTTGGTAGGTTCAATAGCCAATGCCGCAAAGTCATTTTTGACAACAGTGAATGTGTTGGGATTTTAGGTTTGCCGGGAATGATTGCCACTTGTCGAGGAAATCAGTTTGAAAGGTCAATGAAACGTGGATTCTTTTTGAAACAATTTCCAATTAAATGGCCAATCCACCTACCCTGAGTTGTGGGGTGAGACCCAGGCAGACAATGTGCAAACTCCACACGGACAGTGACCCGGGGCTGGGATCAAACCCAGGTACTCAGCGCCGTGAGGCAGCAGTGCTAACCTTGCCACCCAAAACATAGATTCAATCCACCTGATGCAGTGTTCCACCCACATGTAGTGTTGTCCACCTGTTCAAGATTTGTAATGTCGATCGATTGGAGAATGTTCACCATTGAATGTACCAGTTTTACGTGTAACTTGCAAACCAGAGCATTCGATGTATGGCTGTAGAACCAGAGGTTTGAATTAAACACCTGAAGTTAGCTCTGTTTCTTTTCTCAAGGATGCCTTGTGTCAATTTTAGTTAAGCTATTGGAACTGGCCATGAGACTCCTTCAGACGCAAGGATGAGTAGGTGAAAGAAGGAAGAATAGAAATATGTGTGAAAAGGCTGAGATTGGGAAAATGGAATGGACGAAGACTCATGTGGAATGTAGACCAGCACAGACTAGTTGGTTTGGATGCTCTGTTTCTGAGCTGTATAATCTAAGCAATTCTACATATGTCTTCACAGGTTGACCATGGACAATATAAAACGGAGAGCAGCCCTTCCGACATTCGAAGCCCATCATGATGTCAAAATGTGTTAATATTACATTCTTAGGACTTCCGGTGGCGGCTATGAAGGAGTAAGTCGTACATTTGGTGATTCCCACTCGGGTCGGACTTTTGGACCTTTTCTCCCGATTTTTTACCGGACTTGATTTGAAAAATTGATGACAGAGGCAATTGTGAACTGAATTCAGCACTGTGGGCAGCACGGTAGCATTGTGGATAGCACAATCGTTTCACAGCTCCAGGGTCCCAGGTTCGATTCCGGCTTGGGTCACTGTCTGTGCGGAGTCTGCACATCCTCCCCATGTGTGCGTGGGTTTCCTCCGGGTGTTCCGGTTTCCTCCCACAGTCCAAAGATGTGCAAGTTAAGTGGATTGGCCATGATAAATTGCCCTTAGTGTCCAAAGTTTCCCTTAGTGTTGGGTGGTGTTACTGGGTTATGGGGATAGGGTGGAGGTGTTAACCTTGGGTAGGGTGCTCTTTCCAGGAGCTGGTGCAGACTCGATGGGCCGAATGGCCTCCTTCTGCACTGTAAATTCTATGATCTATGATAATTCTATGAATTCTCACATCGATGCATGGAAAGAAGGACGAGAAGTGCTTGTAAAGGCAGAAACAGAAAGACAGAGAAGGCTTGGCTGAAGCTGCAGGGGGAAGAAGGCATGGCGGAGGACTGGACCTCTGGCTTTGTCGACCCAGCGGTCAACGGAGCAGTTGATGCAAGTTATCCAGGAGGGCTTCGCCAAGCAGAAGCTGGAATGCTTGGACCCGACTAAAGAGGCAATTTCGCGGCTGGAACTTAGATTGGATGCCCAAGGTCGGGCGATCCAGAAAGTAGAGAAGGCGCTGGCTGACCAGGAGGAACATCAAACAGCGGTGGAGTTGGAGGTGGGGATGTTAAGAGGCCAGCAGAAAAGGCTCCTGGAGAAGGTGGAGGACCTAGAGAATAGGTTCCGCCGGTAGAGCCTGAGGATCGTTAGGCTCTCGGAGGGATCCGAAGGAGCGGACGCTGGGGTATATATAGTGACCATGTTTGAGAAGCTGCTGGGGAATGGGGAATTCCACTGAGCATGGGGAGGGTGGGGAAGGGACAATAGGTGGGAGATTGTCTGGCGCCAGGGACAAGGGCCACCAAGCTAGCTGGGCAGGCTAGCTTACAAAAGCGTTGTGGAGGGTTTACAGATGTTAGGCTTATCAAAGGGGTTGATTTATTTAGTGCTGTTACTAGGGGGGGTGTGGTGAATGAGATTCACACGATATTATAGTTACCAATGTCACTCTGTTCCAAATATATATATGTATCAATATTGTAAGTGCAGTTGCACTACCTGACCACCAGGGGGAGTAGCTCTGGGAGTACTCGAGAGTTTGTACTGGGCTCCCCCTTGGCTCCGCTCAGAACTCCTCCCCCTGGAGCTGCTGTATAAAGATCCGTGCCGCAGAGTCAGCCAGCCAGTTCACCAAAAGTTCAACGGCTAACAGGCTGGCTCTGTTGTAAGTATATTAAAACCGCTATTCTAATCCTACAAGCACGTGTCCGTAGAATTGATGGTTCCATCAATTTAATATACTTACGAAACAGTCAAAGTAAATCATGGAAGCAGCCCTCAAGCCCGGACGCCTAGAACTCGACCCGCAGGATGCAGAGGCTAAAGAAATTTTTTCCCACTGGCTGAGATGTTTTAAGGCCTACCTGGCAGAAGCCAGCACCGCTGGAACAACGGAGGAACAAAAACGCAGCCTACTGCACGCGAGGGTAAGCCACAGAATCTCCACACAGCTAAATCCGGCCAGTTCTTACATCGCAGCGCTGGCGATATTGGACAAAATGTACGTTAGGCCCATTAACGAGGTTTATGCACGGCACGTGTTTACGACTCGCCATCAGTGGCCTACAGAAACGCTAGCCGAATTTGTATGGGAACTGAACAATCTTTCTAATGACTGTAATTATCAAGCCGTTACCGCGGCTGACCATAGGGAGCTTGCTGTGCGGGACGTTTTCGTAGCGGGCCTTAGATCTAACTATGTGCGCCAAAGACTGCTAGAAAAGGGGGCCCAGGACTTAGATACTACTGTGGAGGCTGCTACCACTATGGAAGTCTCCTTCCGCAGCCTCACGTCATTTCCCGCGGACCCTGCGACCTCACCGTGGACCCCCGACCAACAATCCCCCCAGGCCTGTGCCGCACGGCCCCCCAGCTACCGCGCTGCCAAAGCCAGTTACTCTGCTGCCCCAGCCAGCTACTCAGCTGCTCCAGCCAGCTACTCAGCTGCCCCAGCCTGCCATTTCTGTGGCCAAATCCAGCACCCGCAGCACCACTGCCCAGCCCGATCCGCGACCTGCAGCAGCTGTGGGAAGTAAGGCCACTATGCCAGAGTGTGCCTCGCGAAAAGGGCCCCAGTTTCTAACTCCCGAGTAGAGAGAACAAATCGCTCCCAACACCAGTGGGCCCGCGGGGCCCGAAACGCTGCGGCCTATGCCCCGACTCTGCCCCCTCCCGCCACGTGCGATCCATGGGGGCCACCATCTTGGCAAACCCCCACCATGCGGCCGGCCACGTGCGACTCATGGGGGCTGCCTTCTTGGACGCCATCTTCCTCGACGCTCACCATGTGCGATCCACGGGCCTCATCTGCATCTCCATGCTCAGAAAGCTCATCTGAAGACTACGACTTCCCCAGGCACCCATCACGCGGCCCGCAACTCAGCGCAGCAATCCTGCATCAAGCTCGCCAGAACGTACCGGCATCTACTCAACCGGAAGCCCACTCGGAAGACTACGACCTTCCCGGGCACTCATCACGCGGCCCGCAACTCAACGCGGTCACCCTAGATCAATCCCGCCCCAAGCACCTACGACGTTCGATGGCGGAGGTCCAGATCAACGGGTACAGCACGCCATGCCTCTTTGACTCCGGGAGCACCGAGAGCTTTATACACCCAGAGCTGGTAAGACGCTGTTCGCTTCCTATTTTTCCTGTGAGCCAAACTATCGCCCTCGCTTCGGGCTCCCACTCAGTCCAAATCCAAGGACGCACCATCGCTACGCTCACAATTCGAGGCGCTAGTTATTCAAAATTTAAACTTTATGTCCTGCTTGACCTCTGCGCGCCACTCTTATTAGGCCTGGATTTCCAGTGGAACCTCAAGAGCCTCACCCTGAGCTTCGGCGGGCCCCTGCCCCACACACTTTCTGCAGCCTAGCCACGCAGCGCATCTCCCCCCCCCTCCTCTC
Organism: Scyliorhinus canicula; assembly: GCF_902713615.1. Classification (NCBI taxonomy): domain Eukaryota; kingdom Metazoa; phylum Chordata; class Chondrichthyes; order Carcharhiniformes; family Scyliorhinidae; genus Scyliorhinus; species Scyliorhinus canicula. Next base: position 34,754,819 of record NC_052157.1, read on the forward strand.
TTCGCCAATCTTACTCCAGATTTCAAACCAGTAGCTACTCGCAGCAGGCGATACAGCCTACACAGGATAGGGTCTTTATCCGATCGGAGGTCCGACGGCTGCTCAGTGAGGGGATCATAGAGGCCAGTAATAGTCCCTGGAGAGCTCAGGTGGTGGTCGTCAAGACCGGGGAAAAATTTTGCATGGTCGTCGACTATAGTCAGACCATAAATTGCTTCACGCTCCTTGACGCGTATCCCCTCCCCAGAATTGCAGATATGGTTAACCAAATCGCCCAATATTGGCTATTTTCCAAGGTGGATCTGAAGTCTGCATACCACCAGCTCCCAATCCTCCCGGAGGACCGCCACTACACGACGTTCGAGGCCGATGGCCGCCCATTTCCTCCGGGTTCCCTTCGGCGTCACTAACGGGGTTTCGGTGTTCCAACGAGCAATGGACCGAATGGTAGACCAGTACGGGCTGCGGGCCACGTTTCCATCTGGACAATGTTACCATCTGCGGCTATGACCAGCAGGACCACGACGCCAACCTCCACCGTTTTCTCCAGACGGCACAGAAATTAAATCTCACTAAGAACAAGGAGAAATGCGTTTTCCACACAAACAGACTGGCCATCCTCGGCTACGTCGTGGAGAACGGAGTCCTGGGCCCAGACCCGGACCGCATGCCCCCTCTTAGAACTCCCCCTCCCTCATTGCCCCAAGGCCCTCAAACGGTGCTTGGGGTTCTTTTCATACTACGCCCAGTGGGTCCCTCAATATGCGGACAAAGCCCGCCCATTCTTTAAGGCCACACGATTTCCCCTGTCTGCTGAGGCACGCCAGGCCTTCAGCTGCATCAAGGAGGACATCGCCAAAGCAGCCATGCGGGCGGTGGATGAATCCACTCCCTTTCAGGTTGAGAGCGACACCTCAGAGGTAGCTCTAGCAGCCACTGTAAATCAGGCAGGGCGGCCCGTTGCATTTTTCTCCCGTACCCTATCCGCTTCAGAACTCCGACACTCCTCTGTCGAGAAGGAAGCACAAGCCATCGTGGAGGCTGTTCGTCACTGGAGGCACTATCTCGCAGGTAGGAGGTTCACCCTCATCACCGACCAACGATCGGTTGCCTTTATGTTTGATAACTCGCAATGGGGCAAAATAAAAAATGATAAAATCCTTCGGTGGAGGATCGAACTTTCCACCTATAGTTACGATATTAAATATCGACCGGGGAAGCTCAACGAGCCCTCGGATGCCCTATCCCGCGGGACATGCACCAGTGCGCAGATCAGCCGTCTGAAAGCCATCCACGTTGACCTCTGCCATCCAGGGGTCACCCGGCTCGCCCACTACATCAGATCCCGAAACCTGCCTTTCTCCAACGAGGAGGTAAAATCGGTCACCAGGTACTGCCCAATCTATGCAGAGTGAAAATCGCACTTCTATAGACCAGACAGGGCCCACCTGGTCAAGGCTTCTAGGCCCTTTGAACGCCTTGCGATCGATTTCAAAGGGCCACTCTCCTCCACTAACAAGAACATTTTTTCCTCAACATCATCGATGAGTTCTCCCGATACCCTTTTGCCATTCAGTGCCCCGACATGACCTCCCACACAGTCATTAGGGCCCTGCACAGTGTCTTCACCCTGTTCGGCTTCCCCCGTTACATGCACAGCGACCGGGGTTCGTCCTTTATGAGCGACGAGCTGCGTCGGTACCTGCTCGACAAGGGCATCGCCTCGAGCAGGACTTCCAGCTACAACCCCAGGGAGAACGGGCAGGTGGAGAGGGAGAACGCGACGGTCTGGAAGACCGTCCTACTGACCCTCCGGTCTAGAAAACTCCAAGTCTCCCAATGGTAAGAAGTCCTCCCAGACGCCTCCGCACAATTAGATCCCTCCTCTGTACAGCGACAAATCAAACCCCTCATGAGCGGCTCTTCATTTTTTCTAGGGGCACTACCACGGGGGTCTCACTTCTGGCGTGTCTGAGGACACCAGGCCCGGTCCTCCTGAGGAAGCACGTCAGGGGGCACAAAACTGACCCCCTTGTTGAAAAGGTGCGCCTCCTCCATTCCAACCCCCAGTACGCATTTGTGGAGTTCCCGGACGGTCGCCAGGACACAGTATCCCTTTGGGACCTGGCACCTGCTGGATCCAGCCCCCCCCCCCCCCCTACCCCCAGTGAGGAACCCCTTACCCCGTTCCCTGTGCTGCCGCCCCCTCACGTCCCCGATTCCGCAAGCTCACCCCTCTGGTTCCACGCGCCAGCACACCAGCCCGCCCCCAGTCTCCAGTCGAGCCAGAGGTGTATGAAGTTTGGACGAGACCTGCCCCGCAGTCTGCCATCGTACCCTAGCTCTCAACACCCACCCAACCACCGCAAGAGGCTGCAACCCCGGTGCTCCGCAGATCGAAACGTCAATTCATCCACTGGACAGACTAACTCTGTGAGCCACCACCCCCGCCGGACTCGATTTTTTTCACAGGGGTTGAATGTGGTGAATGAGATTCACACGGTATTTTAGTTACCAATGTCACTCTGTTCCAAGTATATATATGTATCAATATTGTAAGTGCATTTGCACTACCTGACCACCAGGGGGAGTAGCTCTGGGAGTACTCGAGAGTTTGTACTGGGCTCCCCCTTGGCTCCGCCCAGAACTCCTCCCCCTGGAGCTGCTGTATAAAGATCCGTGCCGCACAGTCAGCCAGCCAGTTCACCGAAAGTTCAACAGCTAACAGGCTGGCTCTGTTGTAAGTATATTAAAACCGCTATTCTAATCCTACAAGCACGTGTCCGTAGAATTGATGGTTCCATCAGGGGGGAGGGGGGAAAAATGTTCTGATGACGAGGGAGGGACTGTTGCTGTGGGACAGAGAGGAGGTCGGGGGCGGAGGCTGTCTGGGGGCGGGCCGGTGGAGGTGTGGGCTGGTGACTGGCCCAAGAGAGGGGATGGCTGATCAGCGAAGTGGGGGAGGGGGGGGCGATGAACTCCCCAACTAGAATGATCACCGGGAATGTAAGAGGGCTCAATGGACCGGCAAAGAGGGCACGCGTGTTCGCGCATCTGAGGGGACTGAAGGCGGATGTGGTAATGCTGCAGGAAATGCACCTTAGAATAGCTGATCAGATTAGCTTAAGGAAAGGTTGGGTCAGGGAGGTTTTCCACTCGGGACTGGACTGAAAGACCAGAGGGGTCACGATCCTGATCAACAAGCGAGTGGTGTTTGTGGCGGGTAGAATAGTTTCAGATGGGGGAGGCCGGTACATTATGGTCAGTGGGAAATTGGAGGGGGTGCAGGTGGTACTAGTAAATGTATACGTGTCAAACTGGGACGATGTGGAGTTTATAAAGAGGATGCTGGGGAAGATACCGGACCTGGATTCGCATAAGCTGGTCATGGGAGGGGACTTCAACACAATTATTGACCCGGGTTTAGACCAGTCAAGCTCAAAAATGGGCAGGGTGCCAGCAATGGCTAAGGGGCTAAAAGGGTTCATTGAGCAGATGGGGGGGTGGACACATGGAGATTTGGACAGCCAAGGGTGAAGGAGTTCTCCTTCTACTCACATATGCATAAAGTGTACTCCTGGATCGATTTCTGCATTTTGAGCAGGGCTTTACTGACAGAAGTGGTGGACACGGGGTACTCGGCGATCACAATCTCAGACCATGCCCCGCAGTGGGTTGACCTGCAGGTTAGTAAAGACAGTAACCAGCGCCCGCACTGGAGGTTAGACATGGGGCTTTTAGCGGAAAAGGAGGTGTGCGGGCGGTTGAGGGAATGTATTCAGAATTACCTGGAGGTCAAAGGTCAATGACACGGGGGCGATTTCGGCAGCGGTGGTTCGAGGGGAGCTGATCTCGATATGGGCACACAGGGACAAGGTAGACAGGACAGAGACGGACCGACTGGTAAAGGAGATACTACAGGTCGACAAGAGGTATGTGGAGACCCCAGAGGCAGGGCTTCAAAGGGAACGGAGGAGGCTATAGGTGGAGTTTGGCTTGTTAACCACTGGGAGGGCGATGGAGCAGCTGAGAAAGGCGAGGGGGGCGGTCTATGAGCACGGAGAGAAAGCCAGTAGAATGCTTGCACAACAGCTCAGAAAGATGGAGGCAGCCAGGGAGATCGGGAAAGTAAAGGATGGAGACGGGAACCTGGTGGGTGACTCAGCAGGGGTGAATAAGGAGTTTTATAGTCGGCTGTATGGGTCGGAATCCCCACCGGGGCCGGAGGGGATGAGGCACTTCCAAAGGGGGGCTGAATTTCCTGAAGTTGGAGGGGGAGCTGGTAGAAGGGCTGGAGGCCCCGATCGGGATCGAAGAGATAGTGGAGGGTGTGAAGGCCATGCAGTCGATTAAACCCCCGGGGTCAGACGGGTACCCAGCGGAGTTCTACAAAACGTTTTCTGGGATATTGGCGCTGCTGTTGATGAGGATGTTCAATGAGGCAAGGGAGAGAGGGGTGCTTACCCCAACGATGTCACAGGCCACGATCTCGCTGATTTTGAAACGGGATAAGGATCCGGAGCTGTGTGGGTCCTACAGACCGATATCCCTATTGAATGCGGATGCGAAACTGCTGGCCACAATTTTGTCCTCTAGGATTGAAGATTGTGTTTTGACGTGATTGAGGAGCACAAGACGGGCTTTGTTAAGGGAAGGCAGTTGGTATCCAATGTAAGAAGGTTACTAAATGCGATCATGATGCCCCCAGAAGGTAGGGAGGTGGAGGTAGTGTTCGCAATGGACGCAGAGAAGGCTTTTGATTGAGCAGAATGGGAATATCTGTGGGAGGTGCTGGGATGGTTCGGATTTGGACGGGGCTTTATTGACTGGGTCAGGTTGCTGTATCAGGCTCCTGTGACGAGCGTAAGGATAAATAGGATGACATCGGACTATTTTAGGTTACACCGGGGGACGAGGCAGGGGTGCCCCCTCTCCCCGCTGTTGTGTGCGCTAGCTATAGAGCCGCTGGCAATTGCACTGAGAGCCTCAAGGGGCTGGAAAGGATTGGTCCGGGGTCGGGAGTGGAACAGAGTCTCACTTTACGCAGACGACCTGCTCCTGTATGTGTCGGACCCAGTGGGGGGATGGAAGAAATCATGAGGATTCTGGGGGAATTTGGCTGGTTCTCGGGCTACAAACTAAATATGGGGAAAAGTGAGATGTTTGTCATCCAGGCAAGGGGACAGGAGAGGCGATTGGGGGAACTGCCGTTAAGAGTGGTAGGGGGAAGTTTTAGGTATCTAGGCATCCAACTGGCGTGGGAATGGGAACGGTTACACAAACTTAATCTGGCCCGTCTGGTGGACCAAATGAAGGACGATTTTCAGAGGTGGGACGCGTTGTCACTAGCTGGGAGGGTCCAGACGGTGAAGATGACGGTCCTTCCGAGATTTCTGTTTGTATTCCCGTGTCTCCCCATCTTTATTACGCGCTCCTTCTTTAAATGGGTTAACAAAGTTATCACGGGCTTTGTATGAGTGGGCAAGACCCCGAGATTAAAAAAGGGGATGATTGAGCGGAGCCGGAGAGAGGGCGGGCTGGCGCTGCCAAATTTCAGTAACTATAATTCGGCGGCGAATATAGCCATGATCAGGAAGTGGGTGGTGGGGGGAGGGTCGGCATGGGAGCGTTTGGAGGCGGCTTCAGGTAAGGGCACCAGTTTGGCGGCACTTATAACGCCGCCTCTGCCGTTTCCGCCAGCACGGTAGTCCACCAGCGCCATGGTGCTGGCAGCTCTGAGAGTCTGGGAGCAATGAAGGAAGCATGTGGGAGTAGAGGGAGCATCGGTGTGGTCTCCAATCTGTAATAATCACCGGTTTGCCCCGGGAAAGATGGACGGGGGGTTTCGGATATGGCAGAGGGCAGGAATTGAGAGGATGGGGGATATGTTTATAGAAGGGAACTTTCCTAGCTTGAGGGAGTTGGAGGAGAAATTCGGATTGCGAGGGGAAACAAATTTAGGTACCTGCAGGTGTGGGACTTCCTACGTAGACAGGTCTCAACCTTCCCGCTCCTTTCCGAACCACCAAAGGGGATTCAGGATAGGGTAGTTTCCAGAGTGTGGGTGTGAGAAGGGAAGGTTTCCGACATCTATAAGGAGCTCATGGGGTCAGAGGACACGGAGACCAAGGAACTGAAGCACAAATGGGAGGAGGAGTTAGGAGGAGAGATAGAGGATGGTCTCTGGGTGGATGCATTGAGTAGAATCAACGCATCCACAACATGTACCAGGCTGAGCTGGATACAGTTCAAGGTTTACATGGCAGTGGCCCGGATGAGCAGGTTCTTTGGTGTAGAAGACAGGTGTGCAAGGTGTGTGTGTGTGTGTGGGGGGGGGGGGGGGGGGGGGGGGGGGGTTGGGGGGGGTGGGTTGGGGGTGGGGGGGTTGGTGGGGGGGGGTGGGGTTAGCGAACCTTGTCCATATGTTCTGGACATGCCCAAAGCTCAGGGGATTCTGGCAGGGCTTTGCAAATGTTAACACAGGGGCTGCTGTAGCGTAGTGGTATTGCCATTGGGCTAGTACTACAGAGACCCTAGGTCATGCGTTGGGAACCTGGGTTTGAATCCCACTAGGGCAGCTGGTGGAATTTAAATTCAATTTTCTTTCACGACAGCATCATTTAAAATGCATCTAGACAGATATATGAACGGGCGGGGAACAGAGAGAAGTAGATCCTTGGAAAATAGGTGACAGGTTTAGATAAAGGATCTGGATCGGCGCAGGCTGGGAGGGCCGAAGGGCCTGTTCCTGTGCTGTAAGTTTCTTTGTTCTTTGTTCTTTGTTCTACATCATGTCCATGGTGTTAAAAACAAGTGTGGCGCCGAGTCCGGAGGTGGCGATTTTCGGAGTGTCGGAAGATCTGGGAATCCAGGAGGAGAAACAGGCAGACGTTCTGGCCTTTGCTTTCCTGGTAGCCTGGAGACGGATACTATTAGCTTGGAGAGAAGTCGGAGACCTGGCTATCTGACATGGCTAGCTTTCTCTGTCTGGAGAAAATCAAATTCGCCTTGAGAGGGTCAATGTTAGGGTTTGTCCGGAGGTGGCAACTGTTTGTCGACTTCTTTGCAGAAAATTAATCGTCAGCAGAAGGGGGGGGGGGTTAGTTTAGTTTAGAGTAGAGGGGGTTAATAAAGGTGGGAGGGAGGTATCAGGCTTTTTTCTGCACTATGTTTATAGATTTATGTATATTGTTCATGTTGTCGTTGTTGTAAAACCAAAAAATACCTCAATAAAATGTTTACTAAAAAAAAACATACATTCTTAGTTCTCTCGCACCCGCCCCTCCCCCTCCCACAACATGCATTGAGAGAAATTATAGCACTTTAGTTGGAACCTTAGCGCGTTCAATGAACTGAGAACGAATAGGAGTTCACCTTTGGATGTTCTGGCCTGTGTACATCATCCAGATGAGCCATCGGGTGAGCTTTCTAGCATATTTACCCAAAAATGTAAGGGGCCAGTTTCCACATTATTTACAAGAAGACAACATGAACCAAAAAAACATAATTAAGTCCATTTAGCAGGGAAGTCTGTTAAGATGGGGCTACTCATCAAGCGTTTCCCCTCCCACTTGTGACGATGAGTAGATCTGTAGTTACTACATTTTTGTGCTGGTATTCATGGCCAACCTAGCTGCACCCTGCCATTGTTACCTTCTGGGACCACAGACCTATATTTCCTGTCTGTCTGACAATCCCTCAGTATTAAAATTCTTGTAACTATTTTCAAACCCTTCATGGCTTCATCCCCTCTCTATCAATCTTACAACCCTCCAAGATATTTGCCCTCCTCTAATTCTGACATATTGCATGACCCTCTTTTATTCATTGTTGCACCCTTGGTGTCTCTGTCTTCATCTCCCTTGCCCAAAGTGCTGAAATTGTGTCACCCACCATATGCCTCTCTGCCTTTCTACCTCTCTTTTTTTCCCTTGCTCTTTAAAATGCTCTTCAAAACCAACCTGAGGGTATAAGAAATGGCATCAGGAGGAGATCATTGAAGTGGATTGGCTATGCTAAATTGCCCCTAAGTGTCCAAATATTGGGTGGGGTTGCGGGGATAGGGCAGGGGAGTGGGCCTAGGTGGGGTGCTCTTTCGGAGGGTTGGCGTTAACTCGACGGGTCGAATGGCCTCTTTCTGCGCTGTGGGGCATCTATGTCTATCTCTATTTACAGCCCCTTGAATCTACTCCACCATTCAACACCACTTTTCCATCCATTTCCCTTGAATCCCTAAGGGACCAAAGATTGTTCTATCTCAGCCTTAAATATACTCAATGATGGAGCATCTATAACCCTCTGAGGTAGACAATTTCAAATATTCATAACCCTTCACGTGCAGAAATCTCTCCTCATCGCAATCCTAAATGACTGTCCCTTTATCCTGAGATTAGGCCCCTGCTTCAAGAGTCTACAGCCAGAGGAAGCTACCTCCCAGTAGCTACCCTGTCACACCCCTTCAGAATCTTGTATGTTTTAATGAGACTTGACATTATATTCTATATTGTAAAATTAAATTAAATTATTTCAGAAATTCCTTACTCTAATTCCTGGTTAAAGGAGAAATAGGTTTTAGCCCCCCAAGAGAGGAAGTTGTGAATTAAACCGCATAGAATCTAATGTGATATATTTTAAGGTCATTCAACTGGCATAGTTATGTCCATGGAGAGATGGATGAAGGTACAGGTAGCATCATGCAATAAATCCTGCTTCTGGAAGGTTAAAGTCAACAGTGTGATGCAGCTGAATCATTGAAGGCATATTCCTTGCATGCCCTAAAAGAAACCAGCGGAAGGAATATTGCAGACCTGACACCTCCAATCTTCCATTAACTCACCTACTGAGTGGCAGGGGCCCTATCACTAAAACAGAAGGTTGGGGGTGATTCTGGTGCCAGAAACGGACCTCTCCAAACAGAATCTGAGTAACAATAACTTCTTGGTGCAAGATTCCTGATCATTTAAGTGGGACACTATTCAATAGTTTGTTCTCTATGTTTAGAGTGTCAGATGTACAAGTGGTGCAAGTTTTCTGCAAACAAAGTAAAGGCTGAAGCAAGCAACACCGACTTAGTAAGTTTTAGTATGTGAGTAAGAGTTTCTCTAAAGATAAAGGGCGCGATTCTCCCAAAACGGGAGAAATCGTAAGGCTGGCGTCAAACCCGGGCGGGTTTGACGCCAGCGCGCCCCTTCCCGACCGGGAACCAATTCTGGTCCCCGGTCGGGGCTAGCAGCCCGACGCCGTAAGCTCCAACATCACGGGCTTAACGAATTTCGTTAAGCCCGCTTGCCGGAGTTAGCGCCGGCTGACACGTCATATGACGTCAGCCGCGCATGCGCGGATTGGAAGACTCCAACCCGCGCATGCGCGGATGACGTCATCGCGTATTTGCGCGAAACCCGCGCATGCGCGGGCCGGGATGCCCCTCAGCCGCCCCGCGAATGGATACTGCGGGGCGGTGGAAGGAGAAATAGTGCGCGGGCATCGGGCACCGATCGCGGGCCCATGGCACCCTTGGCACTGCCGTGGTACTGCCGTGCCAATCGGTGCCATGGTTATAAAAAGCGAGTTGTTCCCGCCGTTTTTACGAACGGCCAGACCAGGTGTGTTTGCCGTTCGTAAAAACAGCGTAAAGGGCTGGGACTTCGGCCCATCTATCAGCTGTGAATCGCTGCCGGCCGTAAAAAAACGGCGGCAGCGATTCGTGTCGGGAGTTGGGCGGGGGGGGGGGGGGGGTGGGGAGAATAGCGGGAGGGCGTGAAAAATGTCGGGAAGGCCCTCCCGCTATTCTCCGACCCGTCGTGGGGGGCGGAGAATCGCGCCCAAAATGTTGAAGTTCATGAAATTTCCTTTTGAACAATCCTCATTCAGATCCTTTTTTTAAATAAATTTTTTCCAATTAAGTGTGGCCAATCACGTCTTTGTGTTGTGGGGATGAAACCCACGCAGACACAGGGAGAACATGCAAACTTCACACAGACAGCGACCCAGGGCCAGGATTCGAACCCAGGTCCTCAGCGCCGTAGGCAGCAATGCTAACCATTGCGCCATGGTGCTCCCTTCTCCTCCGGATCTGGCATCTTGTTTGACTTTTGGTTTTCTTTGTTGCACCCTTGTTGGTTTGGCCTTCATCTGCCGAGCTCAAAGCTCTGAAATTGTGCTGAGGACCCGGGTTCAAATCCCGGCCCTGGGTCGCTGTCCGTGTGGAGTATTTTCTCCAACCCCTCGATTTTGATGTGATCCAATTAATATTAATAACTCCACAGCAAACTTGGAATAGGGTAAACCAGAGGGTTGACTAATTTTACATTCTCAAAACATTTCACTTTACATACTCAAAACATGGGAAGAGGGTTTGCAATATGCACCCCCCCCCCCCCCCCCCCACCCACACACACACACACACTTTTGCATTCTTACAATAAAAGAGGGATACAGAAAAGGAAGAAGTTCAGTGAGTCCAGAGTCCAGAATCAAAAGTCCAATGGTGTATTCCTTCACAGACGTCAGCAGGATGAAATTGATGCTGGATAATCCACTTTTCCAATAGAGATGACTTCCACAAGGTGCTGGGTATATCGAAGAGAATTAGTCTTGTCGGGACTGGTACAGAAGTTCCAGTAGAAATAATGCCAATGGGTCAGGCAGTTAAACCTGGACAGAGCTCTGATTCTGAGCTGCTGCTTGCGAGATGGAAGATGGCTGTTGTGTTATGCTGCTTCGGATAAGACAGGCTGCTACTTGATGCAGTCTGAACTAAAGGATGCTCCAGACTCTGAAATGACTTCAACGTGTTTATTGAACTATTAACGCAGTTATCAAATGAGTTCGACTCTCTGCTACTCTACCTGTGGTAACTCAGTCTAACTGCACCAGCTTGCTCTAAGCCATGTGCTGGGGTGTGATGCTGCTGATCAACCCTGTCTAACTCTCTGGATGACTGTCTGTGGAAAGAGGCAGAGTGTGAGTGCCTCATCCCTTTTATAGTGTTTATGTCATGCCCCCTTGTGGTGATGCCACCTCTGAGTGTCCTGACTGCCCATTGGTTCTGTCCTATTCTGAGTGTTCATTGGTTGCATGTTTGCATATCATGACAATGGCAGTCTGATCTTTTCAGCTCCAGAAGGCAATATTACTGGTTCTACCACCTTGGGGTGCCACGTGACTCCCAACCCTCCACTTTCGCTTGGATAAAGGACGCATATTCCTTAGTCTGTATTTTAGAGATTGACAATGTTTCCATTGTTAAAAGTTTCAAAAGAGATTTCAGGGTCTTTTGTCCTCGCAAAATAATTGTCTCTGTTGGCAGGCTTGGCCAACAATGTAAATTTGCCTTTCTACAATTCCTTGAAATTATTCACAGGGATTATTGGTGTCTCTTCAGAGAAATTACGTGTTGGCTTGTCTGAATGCCAGAAAATGCCTTTTGTTTGAGTCATAGCCAGCCCTGGCTGCAGTCATTTTAAAACTTTTGTCCATTTTTTTTACCATGATGATATATATGTATATATCTTAACCCTTGACAGCTACAAAATAAATCATGTAACTGAAAGACAAATACAATGATTTTGAATAATAGAATTTACAGTGCAGAAGAATCCCTTTGAGTCTGTACTGGCCCTTCGAAAGAGCACCCTACCTAAGCCCATGTCTCCTCCACCTTATCCCCAAAACCCAGTAGCCCACCTAACCTTTTGGACACAAAGGTGCAATTTAGCATGGCCAATCCACCAAACCCGCACATCTTTGGACTGTGGGAGGCAACCCACGGAGACACGGGGAGAAAGCGCAAATTCCACACAGAGAGTCACCGAGGCTGGAATTGAACCTGGGTCCATGGAGCTCTGAGGCAGCAGTGCTAACCACTGTGCCATCATGCCGTATATTTATTATACTTGCATATTGGTAATTGAACACTGTATGGAAGCAAGTACGGTGCAGCAATTAACTCCATGTTTTTTCATACAGGCCAATCTGGATTTGATTCTGTTCCAGACTGAGGCAATGATAATTGGTCACAGTATCCCTGGGCTAGGCAGATGAAGAATCACACAGGACCCCCATTTAATCCATTGAACACTGACGAAAGTATATGAATTTTGGTCAAGGATAATAATAATAGCGTATTGTCACAAGTAGGCTTCAATGAAGTTACTGTGAAAAGCCCCTGTGGTGAATGTAACTTAGTAATTCACACTGTATTTACCAATACCATTGTAAGCGCAGTAGCGTTATCCGATCACTAGGGGGAGTAGCTCTGGGAATGCGCAGGAGTTTGTACAGGGCTCCACCCTTGGCTCCGCCCACGACTCCTCCCCCTAGACTGCTGTATAAATAACCGTGTCCAGAGCCAGCCTGCAGTCCATCGAGAGTTCAACGGGTAACAGGCTGGCTCTGTAGTAAGTAGATTAAAACCACTGTTCATATCTTAAAGCATGTGTCTCGTGAATTGATGGTTGCATCAGCCCCTAATCGTCAAATTGTGGCACCTGTTCAGGGAGGCCGGTACGGGAATTGAACCTCTGCTGCTGGTATTGTTCTGCATTGCAAGCCAGCTATTTAGCTCACTGTGCTGAACCAGCCCCTATGACCTTATTGAACTCCATTGTGAATGTCACGGGTATAGAGTGGCTCACTGACAGTCGGGCTGAATTCTCACTTCAGGAGCAGAAAACAGGAGCCAAGACTGTTATGTGTCCTAAACTGTTTTGTGTTGGGGGGAACAGTCACTGTCCTGGAATATTGTTCCGAACGCTCCCTTCATTGGCCAAGATCATGGCTGCTGACTTTAATTGGACAGGGAAGGTGTTTGTCTTCTCTGACCAATTAAGGTCAGTGGCCATGATCTTGAAGCTGGAGAACCAATCAGAGGCCATCCAGCTTGAGAGGAGCAGCAGGTTTCAGTATAAGGTTGAATAATACTGAAAGCACTTCAGCAAGTTTTTAAAAGCTTTAATTAAGAAATGCAAAAAGCAACTGGTTCACCGCTGTAGGTGTAGATGGGGAATGTTACACTCTTGTTTGCAGGCACCCAGGCAGGTAGAACCTGGAGTAATAACAGCTTATTGTCACAAGTATGCTTCAATGAAGTTACTGTGAAAAGCCCCTAGACGCCACATTCCGGCGCCTGTTCGGGGAGGGCGGTATGGGAATTGAACCCGTGCTGCTGGCCTTGCTCTGCATTACAATCCAGCTGTTTAGCCCACTGTGCTAAACCAGCCTGCCTGGTGTGCTGACAGCCTGGCCACCCACCTGTCTTTAGCTTGAACTGCCCTGTGTCGCATCAGGAAATTGGAGGCTCCTTAACATACCTTCAAAGAGACTCTAAATGAACCCACGAGCTGGGCAGTCAACAATCCTGAGCTCTGAATCCATGTCGGTCAAAATGACTGACATCACGAATGGGGCCAAGAGGTTGGTGACAACGCATCTCATAAATCTCATGGACCATTCCCAACATCGGTGGAGCCCAAAGTGTCAGCTCGAGACTCATTCATGATAAATGTTCACTTAAGGCAAACAGTGTCAAGGTCGCAGTTGCCTGTGGACCCAAAACCTTGTTGGGAAGAGAAAGGAAAAGGGCCAGTAACCTTGGCTCAATACTTCATTAGTGAAAGATTACTTTACCTTCCCTTTACTCCATTATAGGGCACGATTTAACAAAGAAATCAGAGCCCCATTTTGGGAGCAAGGCATGATCCATTCATGGTCTAGCATCGGCGCCATGTGGAACACGACCGATTCCAATTAAAAACGGTGTCCATTTGCTGGGGTTGAGATTGCCACTCAAGAGGCTGAGAAGCTGCAGCTGCATATAAGCACGCCACTCCCCACACACATTCATCCCAGCCAACATTATGGCAACATGGAGAGCGGCACGCTGGTTTGTGGACGCCGATCTGGCTACAAGAGACTGTGGAGAGGTAGGCCACCCTGTTCCCCGGAGTGGGAAGGAGTCTGCCCGGGTCTGGGCGCAGTTGGCAGAGGCCGTGAGCACTGTGGGCCCCACCACCAAAACCGGAGAGCAGTACCGAAAGAAGCTAAATGACCACCTAAGGGTGGCCAGGGTGAGTAGGCAGCACCGTGCTCCTGGCACTAATCCCTGTTCCATACACCTATAAACCCCTCTTCCCCCCACCTACCTGGAGGGCGACCTATGTTATTTCTTAGATCCGAATAATCCTCGTAGTCTTCCAGTTGAAGCAAATGCTTTATTGAGTAAGTTCATTCTCTCTCCAGAGCTTAGACTAGATGTTATATGAACATGATTGATTAAGAAGTACTTATGATTATTTACACCAGTGCTGAGCTGCCTGTCTGTGTCTGGTCACTAGCTACTGTTCCTGTGAAGAGTCTGATCTTGGCTTCTGTCTGTCTATTTATACATCTCTAGTGCTCCCTCTAGTGATTACTTAGTTGTAATGTATTTACATTAACCCCTTGTGTACATACAGATATGCAGATCACTACATCCCCCCTTTTTTCTTTTTACATATTTTCTGTACGGTGTTAAAGAAAATAGTACAAAACAGGTAGATAAATTATGATATGTATATCTGTACAAGTTGTGACGATATTGATAATTATACAAAGCCAATTAATATTTATGAGTCCAATCACTATAAAAAATATTTATGAGTCCAAACGTAATAAATTTAGTCAGTTGAGTTTCTTTCTTCTTCTGTTGTTGAAGTGGTGATGTTGATATTTTAATGTCTTTGTGAACATCATCAGTGTTCTTGTGTTTAAGTAACCAACAAGTCATCATGAGGTGTTCGAATGGTCAAATCATTTTTGTTGTCTGACCTGAACTTTTTCCTGTGCTTGTGGTATCGATTTTGTATGTCATCTTTGTTGTCTGACCTGGACTTTTTTCTGTGCTTGCGGTATTCATTCTGTATGTAATCTGCCTTCAAAACCGGTTTGCTTGTTTGTTGTGGAGCATATATGAATTTGTGAGATTTGTTATCATGTAATGTTATGTTTGTACTCTTGCCATTGTTTTGGACTGTGATGTTACATTGTTCTTAGTGTGCAGAGTTGTACCATGTTGTACAGGTCATTGTTTCATTGTTGTTGTTTCTGTCATTGTCTTTGTTGGTGTTCTTGTTTTTGTTGTGCTTATTGGTTCTGTTGTGGTCTTTATTGTTGTTTTCATTGTTGTTCTTGTTGTTGATTTTGTTGTGCTTCTTGTTGTATTTTTTTGTTGTTGTTCTTGTTTTTGTTTTGCTTCTTGTTGTGCTTCTTGTTGTTGTTTTTGGTGTGCTTCATGTTGTAGTTTTTGTTGTTGTTCTTGTCGTGCTCAATTACTGTTCCTTGTGGATAATTTGAGTCATTCTCAAAGTTGTTGGTATCAGTTTCCTTTGTGGTATCTGATGTTTCATTGAGTGTTTCCACTTGAGGTTTGTGAAAATGATCTGGTGTTGCATTGATCCTGGTGACATCAGTCATTTGAGGTTGATTTGATTCCTCTTTGATTCCTTGGTGTTCCTCTTCTGGAGTCATTTCTGGTTGATTTGCTTCGTCGTTGATCTCTTGGTGCTCCTCTTCTGGAGTTATTTCTGGTTGATTTGCTTCGTCTTTGATCTCTTGGTGCTCCTCTTCTGGAGTCAGTACCATCAAGATTTCAGTTTCTTGTAGGTTGTCAAGAGTAGATTAGGTTTTAATTGATGCGGTCTCACTGGACTCAAGAGTAGTTTCACTTTGATTGTTGAGTGCTTCTGTACAGACGAGCTAAGATCTGTCAGTCTCTCTGTGATCTTGCTCATCGTGTATGCTGATTGTGATCACTGTGTCACTATTCATACGTACAGTGGTTAGGCATTCATTGTCTTCTTGTTCATCAAATAAGGTAGACTGACCTTCATAGTCGTCTTTTTGTTGTTCAAATGAGCAGGGTAGACTTTCATTGTCTACTTCTGGTTGCTCAAATAAGGTGGATAGACTTTCATAGTCTTCTTCATGCATGGTTGTCGCTCTGGAGTCTTTAATTGTTTCCATTCTGGAGTCTGTCAACGAGCTCTCTGTGGAGTCTTTCATCACTCTCTGTGTAGAGTCATGCAGTGTTCGTTCTGTGGAGTCGATCAGCGCTCTCTCAATAGTTTCGGTCAGTACACTCTGTGTGGCGTCATTTTCTTCTTGGATATTTGACAGATTGCTGTCATCCAATGTATCAACGATCTGCCATTGCATCATGATATTGGATTTATCTACCATGAGTAGAGTCATATTGAGCTTGCAACCGTGTTGCTGATGCTATAATGGCAATATCTGAATAACTCAGCCATGTCTGAGTAGTATTCTTTGATAAACACATCGACTTTTGTGGTTTGGGTTTTGTTTTTGTGCTCTTCATTTTTAATTAACAAATCATCTTCTTTAGTTTTGGATTTGTTAATGTGCTCTTCACTTTCGATGTTGCAGACTACTTGTTCCAGGGTGCTGCGGAAATAATTTTCAACTGCTAGTTGAAGTTCAGGCAATGTTGTGCCTTTTCAGGTTAAAGTTTTGAGTTTTGGGCAGCACGGTGGCGCAGTGGGTTAGCCCTGCTGCCTCACGGCGCCGAGGTCCCAGGTTCGATCCCGGCTCAGGGCCACTGTCCGTGTGGAGTTTGCACATCTTCCCCGTGTTTGTGTGGGTTTCGCCCCCACAACCCAAAGATGTGGAAGCTAGGTGGATTGGCCATGCTGAATTGCCCCTTAATTGGAAAAAATTAATTGGGTACTCTAAAAAAAAATTTTAAATTGGGGTTTTGTACCTTTATGAGTCTTATTTGTGATTTTCGAGGAGTTCCCCTTTAAGTGGGCGTCATCTGTGTCTTCTGACATCATGACGCTCGTGACGTCATGCATCCTAATCGATTGCGCACGTGCAAAATCGATCATCGGGCGTTGTGCGCTTTTTCTTCAACTGCGCATGCGCGGCTTGCGCAATTCAATCTTCGAACGGTGTGCAATCTTTTTTCCACTGCGCATGCTCAGCCTGCACATGCGCAGATCGATCTTTTCCCAATCCGTCTTTTCTCAACTGCGCATGAGTGGCTTTGGTTTCCTGCGCATGCGCAGAACGGAATTTTGCTGGTTTGTGTCTTTTGTTGATGTGCGCATGTGTGTGCAGGTTTGAATCGGATGTGCCAGGAAGAAGAAGTTGGTTTGAATGCTGAGACTCCATTTTACGTTTCTCAGCATCGTGGAAAAGTTTTTTTTGTTCTTTCTTGGTATAAACTCAAGGTACTGATTATTATTTTTTTTTTCTTGCGATATGCACTTTTCAATTGCGATTTCCAGCGTTAAATCTTTCCGTTTTAATAATGAATTTATGACTCCCTCATCATTTAATCTTTTTACAATTTGTTCTCTGAGCATTGAGTCCCTTAAAGCAGCATAATTGCAGGTGTTACAGTGATCTTCAAATTTTTCGAGTATCACTTTCAATTTAGTTTTGTCTTCACCTTCCAAGTAATTAAAGGATTTATGGATCTATCGAGCTTGATGCCCTGCTATTGCTAGTACCAGTGCTATTTTGTTGTCTTCAGAGGCCGTGTTCAAATCATTACCTACCATATATATTGGGAACATTTGTTTCAATATTTTCCAGTTATCACCTAAGTTACTGGTTGTTTTCAGCTGCCGTGGAGGTTGAACATGTTCCATCAAATTGGTCAGTCGTCAAGGATCCATATGCTGCGAGGTCTTCCACAGTGGAACAGTTGGTATTTTTGTTTCTGTCTTTTTGACTTTCTTTCTGGTCCTTATGTAATTTGTCTAGTAGGCTTTCCTGAAGTCTTTTCCTGGTACCATATATTATTTGCTATAGAACATAGAAAAATACAGCACAGAACAGGCCCTTCGGCCCACGATGTCCCGAACCTTTGTCCTAGATTAATCATAGATTATCATAGAATTTACAATGCTGAAAGAGGCCATTCGGCCCATCGGGTCTGCACCAGCCCCTGGAAAGAGCACCCTACCCAAGGTCAACACCTCCACCCTATCCCCATAACCCAGTAACCCCACCCAACACTAAGGGTAATTTTGGACACTAAGGGCAATTTATCATGGCCAATCCACCTAACCTGCACATCTTTTGACTGTGGGAGGAAACCGGAGCACCCAGAGGAAACCCATGCACACACAGGGAGGATGTGCAGACTCCGCACAGACAGTGACCCAAGCCGGAATCAAATCTGGGACCCTGGAGCTGTGAAGCAATTGTGCTATCCACAATGCTACCGTGCTGCCCTTAAGAACAAATTAATCTACACTCCATCATTCCACCGTAATCCATGTACCTATCCAATAGCCGCTTGAAAGTCCCTAATGTTTCCGACTCAACTACTTCCACAGGCAGTGCATTCCATGCCCCCACTACTCTCTGGGTAAAGAACCTACCTCTGGCATCCCCCCGATATCTTCCACCATTCACCTTAAATTTATGTCCCCTTGTAATGGTTTGTTCCACCCGGGGAAAAAGTCTCTGACTGTCTACTCTATCTATTCTCCTGATCATCTTATAAACCTCTATCAAGTTGCCCCTCATCCTTCTCCGTTCTAATGAGAAAAGGCTGAGCACCCTCAACCTTTCCTCGTAAGACCTACTCTCCTTTCCAGGCAGCATCCTGGTAAATCTCCTTTGCACCATTTCCAAAGCTTCCACATCCTTCGTAAAATGAGGCGACCAGAACTGCACACAGTACTCCAAATGTGGCCTTACCAAGGTTTTTTACAGCTGCATCATCACCTCACGACTCTTAAATTCAATCCCTCTGCTAATGAACACTAGCACACCATAGGCCTTCTTCACAGCTCTATCCACTTGAGTGGCAACTTTCAAAGATCTATGAACATAGACCGCAAGATCTCTCTGCTCCTCCACATTGCCAAGAACCCTACCGTTAACCCTGTATTCCGCATTCATATTTGTCCTTCCAAAATGGACAACCTCACACTTGTCAGGGTTAAACTCCATCTGCCACTACTCATCCCAGCTCTGCATCCTATCTATGTCTCTTTGCAGCCAACAACAGCCCTCCTCACTATCCACAACTCCACCAATCTTCATATCGTCTGCAAATTTACTGACCCACCCTTCAACTCCCTCATCCAAGTCATTAATGAAAATCACAAACAGCAGAGGACCCAGAACTGATCCCTGCGGTACGCCACTGGTAACTGGGCTCCAGGCTGAATATTTGCCAACCACCACCACTCTCTGACTTCTATTGTTATGTCCGAATGATGCTCGTAGTCTTCCACTTGAAGCAAATGCTTCATTGAGTAAGTTCATTCTCTCTCCAGAGCTTAAACTAGATGTTACATGAACATGGTTGATTAAGAAGTATTTATGATTATTTACACCTGTGCTGAGCTGTCTGTCTGTGTCTGGTCACTAGCTACTGTCCTTGTGAAGAGCCTGATCCTATTTATACATCTCTAGTGCTCCCTCTAGTGATTATGTAGTTGTAGTGTATTTACATTAACCCCTTGTGTCCATACAGATATGCAGATCACTACACAACCGACCCCACCCACTGGCAGTGTGCGTGCTTCCCACTCTGTACCACATGCTTGCAACGATACCAGCTGCCATGGTCGGGTGTCCTGGCTAGGAAGGCCACAAGCTGCTAATCCCTGTGCAGCCCACATTTTAACGCTGTGCGCTTTCTGTCAACCCCCCCCACCCCCCCCCCCCCCCCCCCCCCCCACCCCTCACCTCGCCCGCCCCCCAGCAGAAGGCACCGCATAACCTGAGAGAGAGAGAGGAGACCAGAGAGGGACCGTCCAACCTGCGGCCTGGTCGGTGGGCCCGGAGAGAGGGCAGCCGCCGAGGCGAAGGTTGGCAATGGGCAACCAACTGAGACCCCGCTGCATTGTGTTTCCTCATGGCCTGCATGGCATGACCCCCACCCTGCCCCATACCACTCCCACACCACACCCTCATCACCCCCACAACACCACCACACCTGCCCCTCACCACACCCTCGCCACCCCGTCACCCACCCGCAGACCACCCCAACTTGCAGTCCAATCATGCATCATATCTTGTGTCTTGCAGAATTACGGGTGACTAGGCAGGCCCTTCTGGTGAGCCCCGCCCCGACCCCAACTACAAGCAGATTCCAGCGATGAGGAGGAAACGGACAGTGATGCAAGCCCCCAGATGCCAGTCTGAGAAACCCCGGAGCACGAGTCTGAGGTCGACACTGACTTTGAATCACAGCTGTCTCCAACACCCTCCGCCATCCCAGAGACACTCACCTCGGTTGGGCATGTTGGTGAAGAGGCTCCTGGGGCTCTATCTGGTGTACACCACACACATGCTGCGGTACATCAGGTGGAGGTAGGAACCCCCGAGTGGGTAGATGTTTGCAGAGTAGCCCGACCCCATGGACTAGCTGCTGTCAAGATGGGTCTCAGGCTTCTGGAAAGAGTGGTCCCATCAACAATAGAGATGCAGACACAGAGCCAGGGACTACAAGAGGGGCTGCCAGCAACCATCCAGTACCTGCTTGTGCAGTTGGAGGAGTTCAACTGTGTGTAGGGACAGGAGGCGGCAGGTCCAACACCACAGAGGTGGTATCCATGACAGAGGCCTTGAGGGTGAAGATATTGACCATGGGTGATGATGTCCAAGGACTGGGGCACTCTGTGTAGGCAGTGGCAGAGGCATAGGACAAGGCTACCCTGTCACAGGCAGCTATGTACAAGGGCCACCTGGACATTGCAGCAGCACTCCAGACCTTGGTCCAGTCACAACGGGTTATGGCTGAGGGCATCGTCGGCATTGCCCGGGTGCTGGCTGACCTGTGAAAGTTGCGGAGGGAGATGGCACAGTCACTGAGTGATGTGGCACAGTCCCAGAGGGAGGTGGCCCAGTCCCTGTGCTCCATGGCCACAAGCATGGAGACCCTGGTCAAGACGAGAGTGGGCCTCCAAGACATGGGACGTCAGTGGCAGGGAACCCCAGGAGTTCGCTCTGGTGGCACCCCCTTCCCAAGGAGGAGCTTGGGGGAGGAGGAGGAAGTGATGGGGCCCGAGCAGGTGACTCCTGCAGGGAACACCACAGTACCTCAGACTCCCCGCCCCCCCTCCCACTGTTCCTCGTGCATCTGATAGGCAGCGGGCAGAAAGGGTGGCACCACGTCATGTGGGACATCTGAGCAACTGCCAGGCCAATCCAAGCCTGGTCACTCCAGAGGGCAGCTGCCAAAGGGGACTCATGTCACAGGGCGGGATTCGCAGCAGGCCGCCTTCAGTCCTGATGTACCACCTGGGTCCTGTTTCCCGTTTTTCAAAAGTGAACCTCGTCGTCGGTAATTCCTCCTGGCGGAGGCGCCGTATCGCGAGAGGACAAGACGGACGTTGAGGCTAGGGATGGATGTTTAAATACTCCAGGTTAAGTTGTGATACGGAAGGGGGAAGTTTTGGGTATTCTAAAAGCCAAGTCCCCAGGACCGGATGGGATCTATCCCAGATTACTGAGGGAAGCGAGGGTCGAAATAGCTGGGGCTTTAACAGATATCTTTGCAGCATCCTTGAGCCCGAGTGAGGTCCCGGAGGACTGGAGAATTGCTAATGTTGTCCCTTTGTTTAAGAAGGGTAGCAGTGATAATCCAGGGAATTATAGACCTATGAGCTTGACGTCAGTGGTAGGCAAACTGTTGGAGAAGATACTGAGGGATAGGATCTATTCACATCTGGAAGAAAATAAACTTATCAGTGATAGGCAGCATGGTTTTGTATAGGGAAGGTCATGTCTTACAAACCTAATAGAATTCTTTGAGGAAGTGACAAAGTTGATTGATGAGGGAAGGGCTGTAGATGTCATATACATGGACTTTAGTAAGGCGTTTGATAAGGTTTCCCATGGCAGGTTGATGGAAAAAGTGAAGTCGTATGGGGTTCAGGGTGTACTAGCTAGATGGATAAAGAACTGGCTGGGCAACAGGAGACAGAGAGTAGTGGTGGAAGGGAGTGTCTCAAAATGGAGAAGGGTGACTAGTGGTGTTCCACAGGGATCTGTGTTCGGACCACTGTTGTTTGTGATCTACATAAATGACCTGGAGGAAGGTATAGGTGGTCTGATTACCAAGTTTGCAGATGATACTAAGATTGGTGGAGCTGCAGATAGCGAGGAGGACTGTCAGAGAATACAACATAATATAGATAGATTGGAGAGTTGGGCAGAGAAATGGCAGATGGAGTTCAATCCAGGCAAATGCGAGGTGATGCATTTTGGAAGATCAAATTCAAAAGCGGACTATATGGTCAATGGAAGGGTCTTGGGGAAAATTGATGTACAGAGAGATCTGGGAGTTCAGGTCCATTGTACCCTGAAGGTGGCAACACAGGTGGATAGAGTGGTCAAGAAGGCATACAGCATGCTTGCCTTCATCGGAAGGGGTATTGAGTACAAGAGTTGGCAGGTCATGTTACAGTTGTATAGGACTTTGGTTCGGCCACATTTGGAATACTGCGTGCAGTTCTGGTCGCCATATTACCAGAAGGATGTGGATGCCTTGGAGAGGGTGGAGAGGAGGTTCACCAGGATGTTGCCTGGTATGCAGGGTGCTAGCTATGAAGAAAGGTTGAGTAGATTAGGATTGTTTTCGTTGGAAAGACGGAGGCTGAGGGGGGACCTGATTGAGGTCTACAAAATTATGAGAGGTATGGACAGGGTGGATAGCAACAAGCTTTTCCCAAGAGTGGGGGTGTCAGTTACAAGGGGTCACGATTTCAAGGTGAGAGGGGGAAAGTTTAAGGGAGATGTGCGTGGAAAGTTTTTTACGCAGAGGGTGGTGGGTGCCTGGAACGCTTTACCAGCTGAGGTGGTAGAGGCGGGCACGATAGCATAATTTAAGATGCAGCTGGACAGGTATATGAACGGGCGGGAACAGAGGGAAGTAGACCTTGGAAAATAGGAGACAGGTTTAGATAAAGGATCTGGATCGGCGCAGGCTGGGAGGGCCGAAGGGCCTGTTCCTGTGCTGTAATTTTCTTTGTTCTTTGTTCTTGATGCTGCTGTCGAGACACCAGAGCATGGCATTCCATTGGATGCCCGGCGCTCCTACAATTTTCGGCTCACGTGTAACACTCCGCCAAATCGCGTTTCGCGATTCCCGCGTCTACCGCCGGAGAATCCCGACCCCGATCTCCTGTCTCTGGAATGTACATGTAGCATGATGAGGCTATCAGACTCAGTTCCATTCAGCTTTTTGAATATTACTGTGTGGGCCAGTTTTAACTTGGCAGCTACATCCAGGCAAGGTCTTGATTCATTCAGGATGGGAATGCCTGCCCCCTCCTGGATCCTAAAAATCTGCCTGCAGCAAACCTGTCATTGAACATAACCCCCCAGAACCTTCACCTCAAGGTCTCTGATCCTCCACCATTTCCTAAGGTCTGTGACACGAGGCCTCTGATCTGTTCCCGCAGGCCTTACTCTAGCCCCAGGCTCTTGTACCCTTCTAGTGGCCTACCTCTGCTTCCTCAAGCCTTCGATATCTCTGCCTTGATGCCAGTATCAGCAGCAACCACCACACCTCCCTTCACACCTGCGCTCCCCAAGTCCATACTAATTCCTGGGTTTGATTGACTCTCCCCTTGATTGAGGTTGATTTACCTCCCCTCCCCTCCCCTGGGGATCCTGACTTCCCGGTTCCCAGTGTGATTCTGACTCTTCCCCGTCCCGTCCACGCATATTCACCACTACCAACGATCCTGGCCAGTCAGATAAGTAAAAACCCGGCCTGAGTGACAGCAGAACACTTACAGAATAGAATAATAGAATCTCTACAGTGCAGAAGGAGGCCATTCAGCCCATCGTGTCTGCACCAGCCCTCTGAAAGAGCACTCCATTCAGGCCCAATCCCCTGCCCTATCCACAGAACCCCACCTAACCTTTGGGGCAATTTATCATGGCCAATTCTCCTAACCTGCACATCCTTGGACAGTGGGTGAAAACCAGAGCATCCGGAGGAAACCCACGCAGGCAAGGGGAGAAAGTGCAAACTCCACGCAGTCACCCAAGGCCGGAATTGAACCCGGGCCCCTGGTGCTTTGAGGCAACAGTGCCAACCACTGTGCTGCCCTTATCGAATCCCTACAGTGCTGAAGGAACCATTTGGGCCATCGGATCTGCACCGACCCTCTAACCACCTCCCTATCCCTGTAACCCCACCTAACCTGCACATCGTTGGACTGTAGGAGGAAACCGGAGCACCAGGAGGAAACCCACACACACACGGGGAGAACGTGCAAACTCCACGCAGCCAGTTGCCCAAGGCAGTGAGGCAGCAGCACTGACCACTCTGCCACCATGCCACTGACAACTGTGACACCGTGCTGCTTGTGTAAATTTGTGTAAAATTGACAGTAGATGGAGTGACCTCGGGGTATTATTTTGATAGGAAGCCAACATTCATGAAAGACACAAACCTGTGAAGAGAAGCATGTGCATGATATCATTTTTATAATCTTTTAATGCAGTTCAGACTATATATTTTTTGTTGTAATTTTCACCACTTTTAACTAATCCAGCTGAACTTTGTGTTCAATAAAGGCTGAATTCAGTCTGGCATGAAATAGTTGAAGGCGGAATTTTCCATTATCTTTTGGGATGTGCCTGATATTAATATCTGAGCAACTGTTTAAAAACCCGAAAAGTATTCGCAAACTGCCGCACCAGAAGCGCAACCGAGGTCATCTTTAATTAAACAAAACCCTCATTGATGCAGAGAATCCTTTTTAGTTAAGATGAGCGGATCTCAGTGAATGTTGCCTGTTTAGCTTTGAATGGAATAGAGATAGCGCTATTGCTGTATTGCCTCTTCTGTGCCTGAGCAGATGTTTCATCGGCAGAGGTCTCTCAGAGACTGCAGATCGAGCATGTTTTCTGCAGGTTTTGTCAGAGTCAATTTTATTTAAACATGAACCCTGAGGAATTCAGGATGTTCCATTAATTCAGCAAAGCACACACATTTAGCCCATATAAACACTGTCTCCTGCTTTGTTGTTCATTACAGAAAACACAAAACAGAGTGTTCACTTAGCTCTAATTGTTACATTCCGTGAGAGAGTGTTGCTTGTAGCTGAGTGTTGCATTACGAATAAAATGCTTTTTTTGTGACATTTTATGAAACTGCAGGCGCTGGAAATCTAAAATGGAAAGTACGAGGAACACACAAAATATTGGGCAGCATCTATAAAGAGAAAACAAAGGTTAACCTGAAAGTTTCATACTCAGATTGTAACCCTATATTTTCTCTTGAAGGGCTGTAACTGTTCTGTATCGGGTGACCTCAGATCTGAAGTGTTGGCTAGTGTTGACTTGAGAGATGAACAGACACTTCCAACACTGATGAAGATTCAACTCAATTTTATTAACTACTTCTAACTAACTAACACAGTTGATTCTCTCAGCACGTGGTGTAAGTCTGTGCTGGGCTGGTTGAGTTCTTGTTACACTCAGAGGCAGTACCCAGAATGAACGGGAACCGTGGTGCCCTCTGCCTTTATAGTGTGTGTATTCTAACTGGTGATTGGCTGCAGTGTTTGTACGTATTGATTGGTCCCTGTGTGTGTCCATCAGTGTGTGTCTGCACCATGATATACTGGTGTATATTATGACAAGACCATCTTAAAGCACTGCACAGTCGAGTGTAGTCCCAGTTGTGACTACTACAAGTGCACATCGCAAAGTCTCCAAAACAACAACGCGGTAACCAGCAGAATCTGTTTCTTACCGTTTTTGGGTGATAAATACCAGCCAGGACACTGGGGATAATACCCTTGCTCTTCTCTGAAGGTTAAGTGGGGTTACTGGGTTACGGGGATAGGATGGAGGCGTGGGCTTAAGTCGGGTGCTCTTTCCAAGGGCCGGTGCAGACTCAATGGGCCGAATGGCCTCCTCTGCACTGTAAATTCTATGATTCTATGAATACCAGAGGATCCTTTGCATCAACTTGAGAAGACAGATGAGCCATCAGTTTAAAATGTTTTCTGAAAAGGCCTCCAGCAATGCAGCACTCCATCAGTACTGCACTGGATTGGCAGCCTATAGATTTAAGTGTGGGATTTTCTTGCACTTCCCGCTGGCAGGGTCTTCTGGGCCCATCGAAGATGACCCCCATGGCTGTTTCCTCAGCAGCAGGATGGGTAAGTCACACAAAATGCCGTAGGCCTCTGTGGGACTGGAAGATCCCACCCGCGACCAATGGCAAGCCACCTTTGCCCTGGAAAACAAGCTGCAGGGAAGGGGAGTCTTTGGGATGTGTTTTGAACACAGACCTTTTTGACTCAGAGGCAAGATTGGTACCCTTGGCAAGAAGCTACCACTGATATTTGGCTGGACTCTTTGCCTCACGACGCCGGGAATGCCAATTGCGATTGGGCGGTGAATCGGATGTCGTTAGCTCCCAGTGCCGATTCCAGCACAATGCGCCAGTCCCTCCCTGGTGATGTGTTATCTGTGTTGGTCTAACATCGACTGCAACTGGATGCAGTAAAACGAGAAACAGGCTTCCGACACAGGAGATGGTCCAACACTGTTTTATTGAACCTGTTGATTACTGTACATAATCTGCTGTGGGTTGACACTCTATTCACCTAACTGATAACATCCTACTGGCTTGACCAGACTAGCTCTCTATCACATGGTGATGATGTTCATTGGCCTGTGCACTGTGACTATCTCCCTGGCCGTGTCCTGTGAGAGAGGGAGAGCCTTAATGCCCTGTGGACTTTATAGTGGTGTGTCCAGTCTGTTGATTAGTTGTTCTGTGTCGTGTGTGTTCATTGGTTATCCTGTGTGTCAATCACTGCCTGTCTGCATCTCATGATATACATGAGTGGATATTATGACACCTGGCAGTGTAAACGGGCTTTGTGCCTCGACCTGGTTGGGGCATGCATTACCGTCATTTGCACGCATTTAAATATGGTGAGCGGATTGGACGCAATATGCTCCTTCTGTGATGCTCTGCCCCTTTCCAGCACAGGGGTAGAGCTTACGACAGGCATTTACAACCAAGGGGTGGGCACCATGGCTGTGGAGGGGGAGCGAGAAAGTAAGTAAACTTTTAGAAAGTCTTCAAAATTGTCAGTCTTGCTGGGGTGTGGCTGCCTGGGCTGGAGGGAATAGTGGAGAGCGACTTGCTGACAGCACCGTGGATTTGGGGTGCCTCCCTTGGTATCGGGGTGGCCTGGATCAGACCCCCATTGCTGCAGTCTATGTTTTAAACTCACCCATTTTGGACAAGTTACAGGCCACTGGCTGTTCACTCTGCTGACTGCTCACTCTGTCCTGGGAATGTTCACAGAGCCTCTGGTCATTTTGAAGCCCATCCAGGCCGCCCCTCTGGAAACCCCCAAGGCCCCAGCTGACCCGTCAATGGGATGGGTGTGGCCAGGTTCAATCAGTGACACACCAGGTTCAGCCACTCCTCAGTGCGCTCATCAGAAGCGCAGCCCCACTGCAGGGGAAGCAGAGTTAGAGCAGAGCTCACCCCAAACAAAGGACACATGAACCATGGCACACTGCCCCTCTCAGGGCAGAGGCCTCACCAGTGACACTATTATCCAGCCCCCTCCACAGGACCACCAGCTATCTCCATTCCCTGCCTGCCCACTGGGCCCCTGCTCCCATCCATCCTGCCTCCAGACAGGTTGTCACAACTTCTGTGTCACACCCAGGACCCACTGCAGCTAAATTTTCAGCAGGTGTACATTTCCCTCGCTCACCTCCATCTGCAGGACCTGCCCACGCACAAGCTTCTGAAATGGAAGCTATTGGTGTCACACCGCGACCCTCTCCACCACACAACCAATTGCCACTTTGCTGCTGGGGTAACACACCAGTGAGGACATCCACAGTGGACCCCACTGGAGGAAACAGGACAGGGGCTGCAGAGTCTATCGCTGACATGGGTTGCATCACCCACTGGTATCCCTGTTGAAAGGGATGGGTGGTGAGGATAGAGGTTCCGCATATCACAGACGCGGGCCACTCACCAATGGGGGCAGGAGTGCAGTGTGGAAGGCAACTCAGGGACACTATGTAATCTGTTGAATTTAGACAGGCATGGGAATATTCATCTTGCTAAGATGTCTTCTCTTTTCTCCCCCTGCAGAGAATAAATTTCAGAGTCCAGCCAGCAATGCTCGTTATCTACCTGGCCGCAGCTGCTGTTGCAGACACACGGAGGCTGGAGGTACAGGCCCTGCAGGGGGAGGATCTTGCACAAGTGGTGCCTGTCCAGAAGAGCAGAGGTCAGCCGTCCAACAGGCCGAGAAGGATGTGCGAGAGAGATGCCACATTAGATTCTACCGGGGGGGGGGGGGGGGGGGGGAACAGTCTGTAGCTGATAGCATCTGTGTGCGTTGCACCTGGCCAAAGAGGACAATACAGGTGTTGGAGTTTGGTGCAGGGTGGGATGTGCAGAAAATGCAGTCAGGTGGGTTTGGACTGGTCTCTCGGGGAGTCGGGGTGATGTGAGGGACAGGAATGATGCCGGGGAACAGAGATAGTGACTCACCCAAGCTGCCGTAAGGAGGGCGTTCATCTTCCAAAATGGCGTGCCAGTCTGCCTGGTTTGGCTGGCAGCACTGACCGCTTCTGCCAACTCCTCCCAGGCTCGATTCAGGATGGCAGGCTGAATCCTTCTGCCCATCCTGAGGAAGAGGGTGTTCTGCCTCTCCTCCACTGCATCCAGCATCCTAATCAGATCAATCCCAAGAAAGCGGGGGCCGGGGGGAGAGGGGGGGGGGGGGAAGGGAGGGGTAAGCTCTCCTCTGTGCCATCCTCTTGGCTAGAATGGCGGTGTGTGGGGAATGGAGTAAGCAGCTCCAGCTTGTCAAACTCACCCATATCAATTCCAGCCCCAGCGAATCAGACACCGGAGGGGATGGGAATTACTCATGCTTCTCGTGGGCAGATGTCAGCATGTCCTGACTCACTTCCAGAACAGCGCCCCCAACGGGAATGCAAACAGCATGCAATTCAGTCCTGGTGACAACACTTAGGGCTGGGTTCTACACCGCATCGGGAACTCCGCTACCAATGGAGAATCCAGAATCGGGCAGAAAACGGGATGGGCACAATTCTGATGTTCTGGTCCTCCGCTGGGGTCGGAATCAAGGTACATGCCTTGCGCCAGCAGTAGGATGCAGCAGGATCACAATGACCCATTTGCATCCTATTAACGGGCTGGGCACCATATTCTACAGGTTTTCTGGGCCGGAAATCACCTGAGCGAGAATTAGTGCAGGTCTTTACAAGCTTGGGCCTGACGCGGTGGACCTCGTGGTGGGCCAATTGGTTAAGTCCATTGGAGGGCCACCCTCCCCTCCCACAATGCTAGTTCTACCCACCACCACCAGAACCGTGCCCCCAGCAACCCCCATCGGAGACCGCATAATTAAAGAGGTCCCCCCAGAGACACCCTAATTAAAGACACCCCCTCTTAGAACCCCCCCCCCCCCCCCTGACTGGAGCCCTCCAGACAAGAGACCACTGATTGGATGGTAGAGAACAGCCCAGACAGACGCAGTGAAAGAAAATCACTGCTTTAAAACTCACCTCGGCAATACACCTGCTGGCTCAGGCACAGGAAACAGCACCTGTAAATTCCTAGAAAGAGACAACCAGTCAGGAGGGTTTGAACCCCCTCAGATCTTTGATCTACATGCCATTTCCCTTTGATATAGATTTTACTAGGTAATGATTGACACACACCCAGCTGTCAGCAGTGTTCCATTCGTCTCTCTTCATTCTTGAGTGACTTTAAAGGACCGAGCTGTGAAATGAATTACAATGCTTATAAACATCAAGCTTTAATTGAAAGCTCCTGGACCACATCAAAGAGAGTTAAGTGCATTCTATTAGTATCACAGCTGACTACTCTTTAGGGGCTGTCTCTTCTAAGGATATCTCTAGGGAGGAGTGTCTGAGGGGTCTCCTTAATTACAGGGTCTCTGGTGGGGGGAGGGGGGTGAGGGAGGTTATGTTACCCCCATACTGGGGGATGGGGGGACCCAGAAAATCCTGGAGGAGAGGTTGAACTTTGTTGCGGGGGGGGGGGGGGGTGCAGAGGGGAGGGAGGGAGCGGGAGAGGGAGGAGGGGAGGGAGGGAGCGGGTGAGGGGGGAGGAGGTGAGGGGGAGGAGGGGAGGAGGGGTGAGGGTGGGAGGAGGGGGAGGGGGAGAAGGGGGGAGGGGAGAAGGAAGGAGGGTGGGAAGAGGAGGAGGAGGGGTGGGAGGCGGGGAGGAGGGGGGTGGGTGGGGGGGGGAGGGGGAAAGAAGTCCAGTTGCCGGACATTGCTATCGGGCCACATTTTGAGCTGATGATTTGATAACAGGGTTCTCTGGGCAAATTTGCTTGGCTAAGGATTGGGAACCGCTTCCTGATTTGTGCTCCCAGCATGAGTGAAAATCAAGTACAATTCAGCTCCGGTGGGGAACAGTCTCCAAACAGAGAATCCTGCCCAATATTGTTTCCCTTCCCAATGGTATGTTTCTATTTGTAAAGTAATTTAACTGTATGTTCTCTGTTGTTGTTTGTGTGGTGAATCGAATTTAAATTGTAACATTAGAGCTGTCACAGGTACAAGTGCAAATAATTGGTGCAGACCTATTATTGATAGCACAACCCAAAAAGCTATAGTGAACACATTTATATTAGAAAGCTACGTATATTAATTTGCGATCATATTAGTTTTCCTTTACTCAATATAATTGGGGGAAGTCATAGCAAACTCCACAACCTAAATCAAATTCCCAGTTGCAGCGGTGGTGTGTCACTTTTGAGGTTATTTGCCAATGACAAATATGTCCCCATTACCTGTGTATTTGTGGGAAGTTACCATTTAAACACAATCTACTCAACACGATTATGAAATGAAATTAATGCGCATAATGCAGTGGTAAATTATCAGGAAGCTCGAACCAGAATATACTGTTGTGGCGAGGATGATGTCTACAAACTAATAATTTATGTTATTGCGGTTCCACCATTGCAGTTGTAACTCCCTTCCAGCTCTTTGTTATTCTACATAAAGCAGCCTCTGGTTTAAACAGAAATGTGAACCCATTGACCCACATGACTCTTGGGTTTCATATCTTCAGGATTGTGTTGACAGCAGATTATTTACTTAAATGTCATATAATTGCTGATAGTTTGCAGTGTCTGAGGTTGAGGACCATTGCCTTGCTATTTGGCACAATGCTATACTGCATTGCAACATGTAGGATGGCTTTCATTTCATTAGACAATTACAATTATAGATTTTTGTTCCTTTATCTTTTCCTGTAAAAATGAGAAATGCAAAATGATTAAGAGAGCAGTTCAACAGATTAATTTCAAATTTTGACAGTGATTGTCCCAGGGGAAATGATGTCCAAAGATGTGCAGCTTAGTTGGATTGGCCATGTTAAATTGCCCCTCAGTATCCAAAGATAGGTTAGGTGAGGTTGTGGGGATAGCGTGGGGGAGTGGGCCTAGATAGGGTGCTCTTTCAGAGGGACGTTGCAGACTCGATGGGCCGAATGAACACCTTCTGCATTGTAGGAATTCTATGGTTCTACGGGTCCAGTAACTTACTTGTTAAGATTTGATTTATTTATGGTTAGCCAGAGAGGTTAGGATGGTTGAGGAATTCTGAGGAAGGGGTGCTACTAGCCTTGTTGCTGACATTAAATGGAGCAATAAGATGACTGAGTTAGAGTTTCTGCTTTGGGTACTGTGGTAAACCACTGTTACTGTATTATATATATTGTGGTGAACCACTATTACTGCATTGTATATATTGTTTGTTGTCTCTGCTGGCTCTGCCTGTGGCTCCTCCCCACAGGCTCTGTACAAAGGTGGCCGACCTCTGGCCCTGCCCCAGTTCGGGATCAGTTGCCAGCAGGTTCTCGTTTAGCTTATTAAAGCCACAGTTTTGTTCCACAACTTGTCTTTGATATAAGTGATGGCACATCAATTTAATAAGCTAAACGCTTAAGGTGGATGCATCACTCAAGCCTGATCGCCTGGATCTGGACCCCCAAGCAGCCGATGCCACTGCGACATTCGAGCACTGGCTAAGCTGTTTCGAATCTGCCGTCGACGCCGTCGCCGACATCCACAAGCTTCGAGTCCTCAACGCCTGGGTAAGCCCGCAGGTTTTCCTCCTTAGCAGGGACGCTGCCTCGTACGCGGAGGCGATAATGTTGCTGAAGGGGCAATATGTAAGGCAGTAAATGTGGTGTACGCTAGGCATCTCCTTGTCACGAGGCGTCAACCGCCCGGAGAACCGCAGGCCGAATTCCTGCGCGCCTTGAGGGTACTCGGCCGGAACTGTTGTTGTCAGGCGGTATCGGCTGTCCAGTGCACGGAGCTGCTGATCAGGGACGCCTATGTCACTGGCATAAAATCTAACTACATCCACCAGTGCCTGCTAGAAGTGGGTACACTCGGTCTCCAAGAGACAGTGCAGCTCTCACATTCGCTGGAATTGGCCTTACATAACATGGATGCCTTTACCTTCGACCACGCGGCCCCCTCGTGGATGTCGTGGGCGCCACCATCACCTGACCCGGGTGCATCGCAAACCTGTGCCGTGCATCAATCCGCCAACTCCAGAGGCCCGAGATGCTACTTCTGTGGCCAGGGTAAGCACCCCAGACAACGCTGCCCAGCATGGAGCGCGATCTGCAACGGATGTGGAAAGAAGGGCCACTTCGCCAAAGTCTGCCAGGCCTGACCTGTTCCTAAAGTTTCCAGACCAAGCAGCAGCCATCTACCACGTTATCCGCCATGTGCGACCCGTGGGGGGGGGGGGGGGGGGGATCTTCCACGCCACCTGCCACGTGCGACCGGTGGGGAGATCGCCATCTTCGACGCCACCCGCCAGCGACCTATGGGGACCACCATCTTGGAATCACCCCACCACCTCCCGAAAACCCTGCTCACCCAGTCGTACGCTGACCTCCACTACTCTCGACCAGCCCACCCACCTTCCGAAGCTCGCCTCCATCACCCTCGACCAGTCTCGACCTCATCACCTCACTAAATCCATGATGGCCGTCCGGATCAACGGGCATGAGACGACCTGCCTCTTCGGCTCCAGGAGCACTGACAGCTTCATCTACCCAGGTACGGTAAGGCGCTGCTCCCTCCCAATTTGACTCGTGACCCAGAAAATCTCCCTGGCTTCTGGATCATATTCCATGGAGAACCGAGGGTACTGCGTCGCAAGCCTTTTGGTACAGGGCATAGAGTACGCTAATTTCAAGCTCTCCGTCCTCCCTCATCTCTGCGCTGCCCTATTACTGGGTCTTGATTTTCAGTGCCACCTCTGAAGCCTTACCTTGAAGTTCGGTGAACCCCTGCCCGCCCTCACTGTCTGTAGCCTCGCGACCCTTAAGGTCACTCCACCCTCACTCTTCGCTAACCTCACCCCGAACTGTAAGCCCGTCACCACTAGGAGCAGACGATACAGTGCCTAGGACAAGGCCTTTATCAGGTCAGAGGTCCAGCGACTTATGCGGAAAGGGATCATAGAGGCCAGTACAAGCCCCTGGAGAGCCCAAGTGGTGGTCGTCAAGACTGGGGAGAAGCACCAGATGGTCATCGACTACAGTCAGACGACCAACCGGTACATGCAGCTCGATGCGTAACCCCTCCCCCGCATATCTGATATGGTCAATCAGATTGTGCAGTCTTGAGTCTTTTCCACTGTTGACTTGAAATCCGCGTACCACCAGCTCCCTATCCGCCCGGAGGACCGCCAATACACTGCCTTTGAGGCAGATGGCTGCCTCTACCACTTCCTCAGGGTCCCCTTCGGCGTCACCAATGGGGTCTCAGTCTTCCAACGAGTGATAGACTGAATAGTTTACCGGTATGAGCTTCGGGCCACGTTCCCATATCTGGATAATGTCACCATCTGCGTTCATGACCAGCAGGACCATGACGCTAACCTCCGACATTTCCTCCACACCGGTAAGCTCCTTAACCTCACAAATAATAAGGAGAAATGCGTTTTCCACACAACTCGCCTAGCCATCCTTGGCTACGTGGTGGAAAATGGGGTCCTAGGACCCGACCCCGAATGAATGCGCCCCCTCCTGGAACTTCCCCTGCCCCACTGCCCCAAGGCCCTGAAGAGATGCCTGGAGTTCTTCTCATATTATGCCCAGTGGGTCCCCAATTATGCGGGCAAGGCCCACCCACTCTTAAATCTACCATTTTTCCCCTGACGGCTGAGGCCCGTCTGGCCTTCAACCGCATCAAGGCAGATATTGCCAAAGTCGCAATGCACACAGTAGACGAGTCCATCCCGTTCCAGGTGGAGAGCGATGCGCCTGACTTTGCCCTGGCCGCTACCCTCAACCAGGCGGGCAGGCCCTTGGCTTTCTTCCCCTGTACCCCCCAGGCCTCCAGAATTCGACACTCCTCCATCGAAAAGGAAGCCCAAGCCATTGTGGAAGCTGTGCGACATTGGAGGCATTACCTGCCCAGCAGGCGATTCACTCTCCTCACTGACCAATGGTCGGTTGCCTTCATGTTTAATAATACACAGCGGGGCAAGATCAAGAATGACAAGATCCTGAGGTGGAGGATCGAACTCTCCACCTACAATTCCGATATCTTGTATCAACCTGGGAAGCTCAATGAGCACCCAGACGCCCTATCCCACAGTACATGTGCCAGCGCCCAAGTAGACCGACTTCGGGCAACTCCACAATGACCTCTGTCACCCGGGGGTCACCTGTTTTTTTCATTTCGTCAAGGCCTGCAACCTGCCTTACTCCATCGAGAATGTCAGGACTATGACCAGGGAATGCCAGGTCTGCACGGAGTGCAAACCACACTTCTATCGGCCAGACACAGCGCACCTGGTTAAGGATTCCCGCCCCTTTGAGCGCCTTAGCATCGACTTCAAAGGGCCCCTCCCCTCCACTGACCGTAATTGATACTTCCACAACATTATTGACGAGTACTCACGTTTCCCTTTCGCCATCCCATGCCCTGACATGACCTCTGCCACTGTCATCAATGCTCTGCACAGTCTCTTCACCTTATTTGGTTTCCCCACCTACATCCATAGCGATCGGGGTTCCTCTTTCATGAGTGACGAGTCGCGTCAGTTCCTGCTTAACAAGAGCATCGCCTCAAGCAGGACTACCAGCTACAACCCACGGGGAAACGGACAGGTGGAGAGGGAGAACCCGACGGTCTGGAAGGCCGTCCTTCTTGCCCTACGGTCTAGAGGTCTCCCAGTCTCCCGCTGGCAGGAGGTCCTTCCGGATGCGCTCCATTCCATCCGGTCGCTCCTGTGCACTGCCACCAATGATACCCCTCACGAACGAATGTTTGTCTTCCTCAGGAAGTTCACCTCAGGGGTCTCGCTCCCGTCCTGACTGACAGTACCAGGGCCCGTCCTCCACCGGAAGCATGCGAGGAGTCATAAATCGGGTCTCCTGATCGAAAGGGTTCTTCTCCTCCATGCCAACCCATAATATTCCTACGTGGCACACCATGACAGGTGGCAGGACACAGTCTCCCTTCGGGATTTGGCACCCGCAGGTTCCCCAGTGACCATCACCACCACCCCCGCCCCTACACCGTCTCCCTCTCCACAAACTCAACTACTAGATGAAGAAGAAGATGACACGCTCCCGGACACGCAGGTTTCGACACCAGTGCCCACACCACAGCCGGGACTGAGGCTTTCGCGGCGGAAGGTCAAAGCCCCCGACAGACTCGATCTTTAAGTCCACTTCACCTCCGCTGGATTCTTTTTTTTAAACAGGGGGTGAATGTGGTCAACCACTGTTACTGTATTGTATATATTGTTTGTTGTCTCTGCTGGCTCTGCCTGTGGCTCCTCCCCTCAGGCTCTTTATAAAGGTGGCCGACCTCTGGCCCTGCCCTAGTTCGGGATCAGTTGCCAGCAGGTTCTCATTTAGCTTATTAAAGCCACAGTTTCATTCCACAACTCGTCTTTGTTATAATTGATGGCACATCAGGTACAAATTGTGTCTAAAGTTGGGCCAGTTTTGGCAAGTTGCCAGCGCCTCAAGTTTCCAAAGTAGTTGCCAAATGCAAAGTCTTGGACAGTGTTTTATAACTTGGATATCTCTGTTCTTAAATTTTTGCTTTGAAAACAGTCCTTGATATATTTAAGAAGGGTAACTTGGTTCAGTTTTATTAATGCAACTGAAAATGGTTTTATCGCAAAAATAAGCATTTTTAGCAGGAGTTCCTACTTCACGAAATGAGCAACCCGATCTTAAAAGACTTTTCAAAATAACCATACAGAATCATTTGCTAGTTGTATTGGGATAGAGGAGTCATTTCTTAGTAAATTTTAAAAGAAAGTAACATTCACAGCTTTTAGAATATGCCTTACATCCAATAAATGCTTTGTTTATCAGCCTCCTCAAAGGACAATTCATGAAAGTTAGGAATGATGATGAATTTGATCGTGGTGGGTGGAGGTGATGATTGTGTGTGGGGGGTGGTGGTGATATGCATCACTGTAAATACACAAGGGGTTAATGTAAGTACATGTAGATAGACACTAGAGGGAGCACCAGAGACATGACACACAGATAGTTAATCAATAGGTCAGTAAAATAGGACATGACCAATGGGCATTCACGATACATACAGAGGTGACACTACCACAGGAGGGCATTACACCAACCCATATAAAAGGACACAGCACACATGATCTTCCTCTTTCCAGTGGAGACACTCAGTGTGTACACAGGGTTGATTTGAAACACATCATACCCATCAGACTGGTTCGTCAGTCTGAGTGGCTATAGCAGGATTAACGGGGGAGTCGAATCCAAGTTGGAGAATTGTTAACAGTTTAAATAAATGTGTTAAAGCTATCTCCAAGTCTGAACCTTCCTTTGCCAGAGTGCACATCAAGGAAGCAGCTTATGCCACGTCAAGAGCATAACAAAACAGGGGGGGGGGGGGGGGGGGGGCAGGGGTAGAGCATGGCTGGTTTTCTGGGTGGGGCTTGCTTCGAGCACGATTTCTTTAACCCAGCGCAACAGATTGAGGAAACACGATTGTACCTGACATAATCTGCATTTGAAATCCCCCTATCTTTTGCTCTGGTTTGGGGCAAAGTTTGCATCATGGTAGAAACTCCGGACCTCTAGTTTTAATGGATAAACATTCCTTTTGTTTTATTCTTTCATTAAGCGTTTCATTCAGCGGGGTGTAATTTGCTGAGTGCCTCGCCTCTTTGTTTGCAGAACAAGAACTGAATAAAGCGAAACACAATTTATTAAAGGGAGAAAAATGCAGAGCAACTTCAGGCAGGCTGAAACTTCTGGCCATTAAAATAAAGCCTGAATGATCACTCGATCATAAAATTATAATAAGGCTCCATAATACAAGCAGCATTGTTCCTTTCATTATTACAAGATGTAATTTGTAAAAGAAAATGTTACAGAAATATCTGCAATAAGTAGTCTGCCTTCACTAAAATATAACCACTAAACTGTGACCATAGTTCTCATACAGCCTTGACTAATGAAAGGATGGAATATGCCAGCTGAATCAAGGCCGTTGAATTAATAAGGCCAGTTTCTGTACATTCATCATCTATTAAAGGTACACTAGTTAGCGCAGTACCACCACTTTCAACAGGACTTCTGGGACATCTTGTCATATATTTTACACATGGCTTACCCTGTATTTATACTTGCCTTACAGCACAATGTGACACTTTGTATGAAACTGCGCTAATTGTAAGATCTCAAGGGTAGCCTCTGAGATAAAAGGACCAAAAACACTGTTTGCTACTTGGAAACTGCCAGTAAATTTAAGAATGAGCTGAAGCACAGAACAAAGATGTATCGGCAACAAAAGAAGAGCAGCTCATAATCTGTAAGGGAAATAAAGTGAGTCGCTCATTTGCACAGGTAACCCATGCCTATTTATGATTGTAAGGTCTCAATGCCAGTGTTTTCAGAATAATGACTCAGTACCCATTATCAGTACTGAAGGACACTGTGCTTTATAAAATTCTAAATAAAGTTACCCACAGTCTCTGCTGGTTCAATTCTTTGAATTAAGTTTTCCTTCCCAATATAAGAGTTCTCAGCCTTAGGGGAAGAAATCACTTCCAGAAACTATTTCTCTATAGATATATGCCCTTGCAGGGCCGTTTCAGTACGATGTTCTTACCTTGCTCTGTGTTCCATAAGACTAACTCCAAAATATATGCCTACTTGTATAAATGGAAAACAAGTGCCAGAGAAACGCTGTGCAGCATTATTCAACATTTTGTCGCAGTAATCAGGTTAAGAAAGTTTTGGAAGTTTAATAGACTGGGTGACTTTTCTTTGGGTCAGAGTGTCAAGGGATATGGAGAAAAGGCAGGAAAATAGAGTTGAGATGCAATTTATACATGGCCTCCTCGAACTTCAGGCAATGGGAGCAGGCTAGTAGAACACGTTGCAATACAATTTTACTATGTTTTTGACAAAATTTTGGGGTGCGATCTAACCAAATTGCAACAGAGTCCCGTGTAAGAAACCCTTACCAACTTTTACAGGTGCACCATAGAAAGTATCCTATCTGGCTGCATCACAGCCTGGTATGGCAACTGCTCGGCCCAAGACCGCAAGAAACTTCAGAGAGTCGTGAACACCGCCCAGTCCATCACACGAACCTGCCTCCCATCCATTGACTCCATCTACATCTCCCGCTGCCTGGGAAAAGCGGGCAGCATAATCAAAGACCCCTCCCACCCGGCTTATTCACCCTTCCAACTTCTTCCATCGGGCAGGAGATACAGAAGTCCGAGAACATGCGCAAGCAGACTCAAAAACAGCTTCTTCCCCGCTGTTACCAGACTCCTAAATGATCCTCTTATGGACTGACATCATTAACACTACACCCCTGTATGCTTCATCCGATGCCGGTACTTATGTAGTTACATTGTATACCTTGTGTTGCCCTATTATGTATTTTCTTTTATTCCCTTTTCTTCCCATGTACTTAATGATCTGTTGAGCTGCTCGCAGAAAAATATATTTCACAGTATCTCAGTACACGTGACCTTAAACAAACAAATCCAAAAAGTGTTGAACACGGTTAGCCATGTGTTTCTCCGTGCTCGCAGCACCGAGAAGTGCCACGCTATCTAACGGGACTTGGTTGAAAACTAGGTCCTCAGTGGTGAATGCATCGACTAAGCCACATATGGGCCCATTTCTTGCATTGAGGAGCTCTGCTCGCCAGAGCTCCTCGGTGAGGGAGGAGATCGGATGTCATTTCAAAATTGCGCCCTGCCCTCTGGACCCCCCAACGCAACCTCCAGAACCCGCAACGCCCCAACTCACCTATAAGGAGGTCTCTGCCGGTGAAAGGGGTCCCATTGTCAGACACGAGGACCTCAGGTATTCCATGGGTACACAATGACTGGTGGCACTGGAAGTGGTGGAGGATGTCCGATGTATGTCCATCCATTTAGAATGGCGTCGACCATGATAAAAACTAGGTCCTCAGTGACTCCATGAACAGCCTGACAAAATCCATGTGTACCCCTACCCAAGATTTCCCTGGCTATTCCCACGGGTGCAGTGAGGCCAACAGTGGGAGCTTCTGATTTTCCTGGCAGGACAGGCACTGTTTTGTCAAATTTTCAATTTTGACGTCAAACCCGGGCCACCAGACATAGCTTCTTGGGAGCATCTTCATTTTGGAGTCTCCTGGGTGGCCAATGTGTAACTCCTTCAAGATTGGGTGCTGGCCTGAGTGAGGGATGATGCTTGGGCTCCCCACAAGACGATGCCGTCTTCCATTCTTGGTGTTAGGAAGGGCTTTAGATCCTCTGTGGGGTGGATTTGAATTCTGCTGCTTAGGATCACTTTGCGTAGTTTTACCAGTCCGGGGTCCTTCTGGGTCCATGTCTGGATTTGTTCATACATCATGCGGATACGGGCAGGATGTCTATAAAGTTTGAAGCCATGATATAACTTTGTCCATTACTGGTGGGTGGGGGGAGAGGTGGAGGGCAGTGGTAGGTGACTCAGGGCATCAGTATTGGCTATGTGTGCTCCTGGGTTGTGCTTGAAGGTGTACTTATAACATGCTAGCAATGGTGCCCAGTGTTAGATCTGAGCTGAGGCAATAGGAGGGATCCCTTTGTCCTTCTTAAAAGGCCCAACAGAGGTTTATGTTCCATGATTATCATAAAGTGTCGGTGATAGACGTATGGCTGGATTTCTTCACTCTGAATTCTGGCATTGATGGCACCATTGTTCGGTAGATACCTGGAACCCCACTTCCTGGAGGTTCCCCTCCAAATTCCTCACCACCCTGACTTGGAAATATATCGCCGTTCCTTCACTGTCGCTGGAGCAAAATCCTGGAATTCCCTCCCTACAGTGGGTGTACGTACACCTCAGGGACTGCAGCGGTTCAAGAAGGCAACTCACCACCACCTTCTGAAGGGCAACTAGGGATAGGCAATAAATGCTGGCAGGAACCAGCGACGCCCACATCCTGTAAATGAATAAAGAAAAGTATGCCATATCGGGTTCCAGCTGGAGGTATACATGGCTCATGCCTAGCTTGGTAAACATGTGGCCTCCAGCCAGTTCTGAGTAGAGAACTTTGATGCATAGCATGGGGTATTGGTCAAGGCGGGAGGTTAATTTGCAGTCTGTGCAAAGGTAGACTGACTTGTCAGGCTTTAGTACCGGTTCTACTAGCGCAGCCCATTCTGCAAATTGTACTTGACGTATGATGCTGGGGCTCCCCAGCCGTCCAAGTTCGGCTTCTACCTTGTTGAGCAAGGCATAGCGGACTGGTCGTGCTCTGGTGTATTTAGGTAGGGCATCCGAGTCGATGCGAATTTTGCCCTTACTCCTTTGATTTTGTCGCTGCTTTCATAAAATAGCTCAGGATATTTCCTAATGAATTTGTATCGGCTTCCGGTTCGCATTTTGAAAATTTGCTACCAGTTCAATAGGATTTTTTGCAGCTGGTTGCCGGCCAGGACACTGGGCCCTGGTCGTTGTATGATGGAGTTGGATCGTCTGCTGCTCATGGGTTCTTCCTACTATTCCTAAATGCTCCCCCATGTATGTGGTCAGCCAGGACCTGGTGCCACGCAGGCCCAGGGGCATGATGCCCACTTGGAAATGCCTGAAGGTCTGTTCCCCTCTAATGGATATCGAGGCTCCTGTGTCCAAAGAACAAAGAAAAGTACAGCACTGGAACAGGTCCTTCGGCCTTCCAAGCCTGTGATGACCATGCTGCCCATCAAAACTAAAATCTTCTACACTTCCGGGGTCCGTATCCCTCTTTTCCCATCCACTTCTGTTTCCAGGGGGTGACCGTTGACCCTGAATTTTATTTTAATTGGATAAACTTTGAGGGCGGTGAAGCAGTTCAACTGGATCAGTTAGTCCTACTCAGGCTGGTGGATTTGCAGAGTCTGGGCTTGAGGTGACTTTGGCTTCTGGAAGGGCAATATTGACGATTCTGGCAGTCATGCCTTGGGCGTCTCCTTTCGCTGTAGATACAAACTCTTGTGACTGCTTCCTGAAGTCCTTCGGGGACGTTCCCCCAACATTTCTGGGGTTTTGCAGCCTTGCATGTCATGGCTGAGTCGTGAACAGGTGGTGGGCAGGGCACAGAAGTGCTTTCTACATGGAGCTCGGATTTTCTATACAGGGAGCATTCCACGTTGAGCACACTGCAGTCCATTGAACCTTGAAGTTCTTGACCCCCTTCTTGGTACTTTCCAGGGTCAGCTCCAGTTCTATGACTCGTCAAAGACACAGAGTGGGTTCTGCCAGCACTTTGCTCCATGTCGTGACATTGTTATCCCGCATACCAGTCGGTCCCATAGCATCTCCGGCAGGGATGACCCATACTCACAATGTTCCGCCAGGTTACCTTTTGTTGGTTGTCACCTTCTATGCTATTCGTACAAAAGAAATAGCGCATTATTTCAGCATACTGGGAGCAATCCTCTGTGCCTGCATCATACGGCTCGAGTTTCCCACATTTCTGGGTTCTCGTCATACGTTTCATTAGCAGAGTTGTTCTTTTCTTGAAACAGGGCTATCCAGAATACTATTCTTACTCCTCAGCGCCAATATAATAATCCAGGAGACACGAAGAGGAAGGTTTAAACAGATTAATTCTGAGCTCAATAGTAAAGCCGCACCCATCCAACACAAGTGTCCCAGACCGGGACTAACGGAACTCCTGGTCAAGGTCCAGG
The DNA here is from genome assembly GCF_902713615.1 of Scyliorhinus canicula. Classification (NCBI taxonomy): domain Eukaryota; kingdom Metazoa; phylum Chordata; class Chondrichthyes; order Carcharhiniformes; family Scyliorhinidae; genus Scyliorhinus; species Scyliorhinus canicula. Next base: position 34,797,068 of record NC_052157.1, read on the forward strand.
AAGGCATTTAAAGGGCTCAGTCACGAGTCCCAGCTGGGTGGGCCTCTGCTGGTAATCATGGAAACTTGTACTACAAGTACATGCTGGGAAGATGCTGGAATCTATCATCAAGGAGGAACTAGCGAGGCATCTGGATAGAAATTGTCCCATTGGGCAGACACAGCATGGGTTCATAAAGGGCAGGTCATGCCTAACTAATTTAGTGGAATTTTTTGAGGAAATTACCAGTGCAGTAGATAACGGGGAGCCGATGGATGTGGTATATCTGGATTTCCAGAAAGCCTTTGACAAGGTGCCATACAAAAGGTTGCTGCAGAAGATAAAGATGCATGGCATTAAGGGTAAAGTAGTAGCATGGATAGAGGATTGGTTAATTAATAGAAAGCAAAGAGTGGGGATTAATGGTTGTTTCTCTGGTTGGCAATCAGTAGCTAGTGGTGTCCCTCAGGGATCCGTGTTGGGCCCACAATTGTTCACAATTTACATAGATGATTTGGAGCTGGGGACCAAGGGCAATGTGTCCAAGTTTGCAGATGACACTAAGATGAGTGGTAAAGCGAAAAGTGCAGAGGATACTGGAAGTCTGCAGAGGGATTTGGATAGGTTAAGTGAATGGGCTAGGGTCTGGCAGATGGAATACAATGTTGACAAATGTGAGGTTATCCATTTTGGTAGGAATAACAGCAAACGGGATTATTATTTAAACAATAAAATATTAAAGCATGCCGCTGTGCAGAGATACTTGGGTGTGCTAGTGCATGAGTCACAGAAGGTTGGTTTACAGGTACAACAGGTGATTAAGAAGGCAAATAGAATTTTGTCCTTCATTGCTAGAGGGATGGAGTTTAAGACTAGGGAGGTTATGTTGCAATTGTATAAGGTGTTAGTGAGGCCACACCTGGAGTATTGTGTTCAGTTTTGGTCTCCTTACTTGAGAAAGGACATACTGGCACTGGAGGGTGTGCAGAGGAGATTCACTAGGTTAATCCCAGAGCTGAAGGAGTTGGATTATGAGGAGAGGTTGAGTAGACTGGGACTGTACTCGTTGGAATTTAGAAGGATGAGGGGGGATCTTATAGAAACATTTAAAATTATGAAGGGAATAGATAGGATAGATGCGGGCAGGTTGTTTCCACTGGTGGGTGAAAGCAGAACTAGGGGACATAGCCTCAAAATAAGGGGAAGTAGATTTAGGACTGAGTTTAGGAGGAACTTCTTCACCCAAAGGGTTGTGAATCTATGGAATGCCTTGCCCAGTGAAGCAGTTGAGGCTCCTTCATTACATGTTTTTAAGGTAAAGATAGATAGTTTTTTGAAGAATAAAAGGATTAAGGGTTATGGTGTTCGGGCCGGAAAGTGGAGCTGAGTCCACAAAAGATCAGCCATGATCTCATTGAATGGCGGAGCAGGCTCGAGGGGCCAGATGGCCTACTCCTGCTCCTAGTTCTTATGTTCTTATGTACATGAGCCTCACAGGGAGATTGATAAGTGATTCCCTGTGGTCCTCATGAGGGTTATGACAGAAGACTCAGGCGGGTGTTGAGCATAGGCCTCAACCTGATTTTGGCACCAATAAAAGGGGATCATCTTATACACTTGGTCAAGTTATATGCTGCAATATACTGTAACTTGACAATAAAAAGCAGAACTGTGCAGTAACTTAGCAGCTTATAAATGAAATCATTAAGATTCATGAATTTTATGTTATCCCACAGATTGGATTATAGGATTTTTCTTGGTGCTTGACATTGGATTTATGTCGACTTCTCAACAAAGTTTTCTTAAAGTCCTGAAGAACAGAGCACTTGATTCTCTTGGAATGGGGTAATGACGATAGGCATCAATATGACTTGCCAGGCCTTGGAACTAGTTCACGGGCTGTTCAGCTGGGTACTGAGGAGCATGTCATTTTACATAACATAAGGATCTGCTTCCAAAGCCATTTGGTTTCCAAATCTTCCAAACGATCAAAGTATAAACACTTTAACTTTTCAGGTTGTTAAGTATAGTTTTCAAACTGATGTAAGGTATCGATGAAACAAATTATTCCAACTAGACAGTGACCATTGAAAGATACCATATAAAATTCACAAGCAGCAATCAAGAGACTAGGGAAAGAAATGCACCATCCTCACGGATACATGGAATAAATTGCAAGAGAAAGTAGTTAATTTGGGAGTCAATTGGCACCTAATAAGAAGGAGGTGGAACAGTATCTGATAAGAAAGAATTGAGGAGTATTGGGATAAGACATACTGAGGATTATATAGGGGATAGAATGCATAGAATCCCAATAGTCCAGAAGGAGGCCATTCAGCCCTTCGAGACTGCACTGGCCCTCCGAAAGAGCACCCTACCTAGGCCCGCCCTATCCCTGTAACCCCATCTACCCTGCACATCTTTGGACACCAAGGGATAATTTAGCATGGCCAATCCACCTAACCTGCAGATCTTTAGACAGCGGGAGGAAACCGGAGCACCTGGAGGAAACCCATGCAGACATTTTTTTTTATAAATGTTTTTATTCAGTTTTCGTATTTTATATTGAACAAATTACAAATTGTTAGGAGAGAGAAACAAAAAAAAAAAACAAACAAAAACAAACACGCAAAAATTAACATACATATTTACAGGTAAGCATCTTCGTAGTAGTAACTGCGCCCCCCCCCCCCCCCCCCCCCCCCTCAACATGTTTATTTAGCTTGGTTTTGGGCCTTAGCTAGCCATCGAACCCCCGTAACGAACCTGTAGCCCCCCCCCCCTCCCGCTACCTTCCCCCGACTATTCTTCCTCTTGTACTTTGGCCACAAATAGGTCCCGGAACAGTTGCATGAATGGCTCCCACGTTCTGTGGAAGCCGTCGTCCGACCCTCGGATGGCAAATTTGATTTTCTCCATTTGGAGAGATTCCGAGAGGTCGGACAGCCAGTCCGCAGCTCTGGGCGGTGCTGCTGACCGCCAGCCAAACAGGATTCTACGGCGGGCAATCAGGGAGGCAAAGGCAAGGGCGTCCGCCCTCCTCCCCAGGAATAGATCTGGCTGTTCTGAAACCCCGAAGACCGCCACTATCGGGCATGGCTCCACCCTCACTCCCACCACTTTGGACATAACCTCGAAGAAGGCTGTCCAGTACTCCACGAGTCTGGGGCAAGACCAGAACATGTGGGCGTGGTTGGCCGGGCCTCTTTGGCACCGTTCACATCTGTCTTCCACCTCCGGGAAGAACCTACTCATACGGGTTCTTGTTAGGTGGGCTCTATGTACCACTTTTAGTTGCGTCAGGCTGAGCCTTGCGCACGTGGAGGTGGAGTTGACCCTATGCAGTGCTTCGCTCCAGAGTCCCCACCCTATCTCCATCCCCAGGTCGTCCTCCCATTTCCTCCTTGTTGCGTCCAGTACGGTGTCGTCCCTATCTACCAGTCGGTCATACATGTCACTACAGTTCCCTTTCTCTAGGATACTTGCGTCCAGTAGGTCTTCCAGTAGTGTCTGTCGTGGCGGTTGTGGGTACGTCCTTGTCTCCTTTCGTAGGAAGTTTTTGAGCTGCAGGTACCGTAGCTCGTTCCCCCCAGCTAGCTGAAATTTCTCTGTCAGTTCGTCCAGTGTTGCGATCCTGTCGTCCGTGTATAGGTCCCTGACTGTCAATGTTCCCCCGTCCTGCCTCCACCTTTTGAAGGTGGCGTCAGTCAGTGCTGGTTTGAACCTATGGTTGTTGCAGATGGGAGCCCTGTTCGACATTTTGGTCAGGCCAAGTTGCTGCCGCAGTTGGTTCCAGGATTGGAGGGTGGCTGTCACCACTGGGCTGCTGGAGTGTTTTTTGGGTGGGGATGGGAGTGCTGCCGTGGCGAGGGCCCGGAGGGAGGTTCCCATGCAGGAGGCCTCCTCCGCACGCACCCACTCAGCTTCTGGCTCCTGGATCCATCCCCTTACTCGCTCGGCTGTTGCTGCCCAGTGGTAGAATTGTAGATTCGGGAGGGCTAACCCTCCCCTGGTTTTTGTTTTTTGTAAGACCTTCTTTGGGATCCTAGCATTTTTACCCCCCCATACGAACGCCATGATGAGTTTGTCCAGCGCTTTGAAAAAGGCCTTGGGGATGTAGATCGGGATGGATCTAAACAGGAAGAGGAACCTGGGCAGTACGTTCATTTTGATCGTCTGAACTCTCCCCGCGAGGGAGAGCGGGAGTGTGTTCCATCTTTGCAGGTCCTTTTTAACTTCCTCCGTCAGGCTGGTGAGGTTCCATTTGTGGATCCCTTTCCAGTCATGGGCTATTTGGATCCCCAGGTAGCGGAATTTATGTCGGGCTTGTTTGAACGGCAGCCCCTTTAGTGCTGCCCCCCCCCCCCCCCCCCCCCCCCCTTGCGGGTGTAATGGGAAGATCTCACTTTTGCTCATGTTGAGTTTGTAGCCGGAGAAGGCTCCAAACTCTTTCAGGAGCGCGATGATTCCGTCCATGCTGCTTTGTGGGTCCGAGATATAGAGGAGCAGATCATCCGCATAGAGTGAGACTCTGTGCTCTCTACCTCCCCTTCGGATCCCCCTCCAATTTTTTGCTGCCCTGAGCGCGATTGCTAGCGGTTCAATTGCTAGTGCGAACAGCAGCGGGGACAGTGGGCATCCTTGTCTGGTGCCCCTGTGCAGCTGGAAGTATTGGGAGTTGGTATTGTTGGTCTGTACACTCGCCATGGGAGCGTTGTACAGGAGCTTTACCCAAGCGGTGAACCCTGTTCCAAGCCCGAACCGCTCCAGTACCTCTATGAGGTATTTCCACTCGACTCTGTCGAAGGCCTTTTCTGCGTCCAGGGAGACGATCACCTCTTGTGAACCCATGCAGACATGAGGAGAAAGTGTAAACTCCCCACAGACAGTCGTCCAAGGCAGAAATTGAACCCGGGTCCCTGACGCTGTGAGAAAGCAGTGCTAACCAGTGTGTTTCTGTGCTACCATAAGGTGCAGACACAGGCCAATCAGATCAACAAGTGGATGCTGGTGTCCGAGAAGGTCTTGAGGCGCAGTGGGTAGCATCCCTGCCTCTGAGCCAGAAGCTCTGGATTCAAGTCCATCCCCTGGACTAAGGAAGGTTCATTCATAATGCGGCCAAACAGGTTGAGTGTCAACTTGCAAATCCTTCCAACACACTAATGGCTGGCGGTAAAAGTGGGAGAGACTCCTGGGCAGCCACACTTGATGTGCAGTGGTGGCCCTCAAGCTAAAAGTCTATCTATCTATCTATCTATTGATCTATCTATCTATCGATCTAGCGATCGATCTATCTATCGATCTATCTATTGATCTATCTATCGATCTCTCCATTGATCTATCTATCTATCTATCTATCTATCTATCTATCTATCTATCTATCTATCTATCTATCTATCTATCTATCTATCTATCTATCTATCTATCTATCTATCTATCTATCTATCTTTCTAACTATCTTTCTAACTATCTATCTATCTTTCTAACTATCTATCTATCTTTCTAACTATCTATCTATCTATCATTTCATTAGTTGCCCCGGAACCCAAACGTGCTGAGAGATTGGTCCTGTTTGACGGACTACAATCCCAGAGAGCCATTGAGCACCGTTGTTCAAGCAATGAACAAATGTCATTTCATCTGGTGAAAAGTGTCGAGGAAATCAATGCCGAACTGGACAACAGCCTTGCAAATCTTGGTTATGGCGCATCTTTGCACCTATGTCCAGTGGACTCAAACTCAGTCGCATACAAAGCCTATGACCCATTAACATCTCAGCAGGGGGACTACTCCAGTTACTGTGTGTGGCGGGGTCCCATACACGAATGAAACTCTTGCCTGTCTTATGTCCATCCAGCAAGTTGTCTTTCTTGAGCCCCATTTAACCGTCTGCACGACCCTCTCTGTCAAACAATTAAATGCCGGATGGTATAGCACGGTGCGGACATGGCGAATCCCATTTCTTTTCACAAAAGCAGCAATGACTTCACTCATCAAAGAGGGCCCGTTATCTGTCATGAGTACCTCAGGGATTCCATGGGTGGAAAAAGAAATGCGTAATCGCTCAATGTTCGCCAACTTGTGGACCCCAGAACCTTTGAGTGGCCGTCCACCAGAATGAGAAACATCGAACGCAAGAAGGGACTGACAAAATGGGCGTGTACGTGAGCCCAAGGGCACGCTGGCTATTCCAAAGAGTGTAGGGGTGCCGGCACAGGGAGGTTCTGGTGCTCTTGACAGATGGAACACTGCTGGGCCAGCAATCTCGATATCCATGCCCAAACACGGCCACCAAACATAGCTTCTCGCCAGCATCTTCATTTTGGAAACTCTGGATGTCCGTTGTGAAGGTCCTTCAAGACGTTAGCCTGTGCCTTCACCAGGACAACAACCCTCATGCCCCACAGGAGGATATCGTCTTCCACAGTTAGCTCCAACAATTTGGAGGAGAAAGCCTTCAACTCCCCTGGTAGCTGTCACTGCTTCCCACCATACGGCACCAGATGTCACACCTTGGCAAGTACAGGGTTGGTTTGCGTCCAGTAACAAATACATGAGGCAGTGACAGGTAGGGAGTCCATGACTTTCAGGACAGCAATCATGTCGTAGGGGGGTTTGTGGATTTGATCTGGAGGAAAAGATGGCTCAAGGTATCAGCATGCGGAATCTGGCTCCCTAGACAGTGCTCGAAAGAGTGTTCGTAATCAGGCATTAACAAAGCCCAGCGCTGAATCCTCGCAGACGCTATTGGCGGGATCACCTTGCCTTCATGGAAGAGGCCTAGCAATGGCATGTGATCAGTGATGATAAAAAAAATGGATGCCATAGACGCACTGGTGAAACCACTTCACACCAAATATGACCGAAAGACCTTTTCGATCTGAGCATACTCATCCGATGGGACACAATGCCATAAGGTGAAGCATCACATGTGACGTAAAATGGCTTTGAAGAGTCAAAATGTGTCAACATCCCGAACTGGACAACGCTGCTTCACTTTTTTAAACACCACCCAAGGCTGGCGCTTCTTCAAGAGCAAATAGAGGGGGGTGAGGTTGGTAACCAGATTTGGAATAAATCATCCATATTAATTTACTAGTCCATGAAAAGAGAAAAATTCTGTGGCGTTTCGCAAAGGGGGGCCATTTAAATTGCCCATATCTTCTTGGCAACTGGGTGTAGGCTGTCCCGGTCCACCCGATATCCCAGATATACCACTTCTTTTGTGTGAAACACGTAATCCGCGCGGCGTATGGCGAACTCCATATTCGGAAAACTGCTTCAACACTACCTCGAGGTTCTGCAAATGTTCTTGGTCTGTGGCGCCTGTGACTAACACGTCATCTAAGTAAACCGCAACGTGCAGCAAACCACGCAGAATGTTCTTCATGTCACGCTGGAATACAACACACGCCGAGGATACTCCGAAGAGAGCCAGGTGTACTCATAGAGTCCCTTGCGCATATTAATCGTGATGTACGCCCGTGAGGATTTATTGAGCTCCAGCTGTAGATAAGTGTTGCTCATATCCAATTTCGTGAACGTACAGTCACCGGCCAATGTTGCATCCAAATCCTTGATAAACGGTAAAGGATAACAGTTCAATCTCGAAGCCGTGCTCAACATCAATTTATAGTCTTACCCGATTTCATTATGGGGACCACTGGCACCACCCAACCAACAAAGCACTCAGACCGAATGATGCCCAAACTTTCAAAATGCCCAAGTTTGCTCTCAACCTTTTCCACTATAGAGTTGGGAACCAAGTTTCCAGGTCCACCTGGACTTTGGCTTCAGCCCCTTTTATGGTTCCCAAACCAGGCTGGAAAACCTCCGGGAATTTGCTCAGCACAGTACACATGCCGCCAGACCCCACTTGGAGGATATGCTGCCAATCCAACTGCAGCTAGTGTAGCAAATTATGGTCCAACAAACTAGGCCATTTCCTTTCACAACAATGAGGGGAAGGCCCACTGATTGATGCCCATAAACCACCGGAGTGAGATTGGACCCCATGATATTAGTCTTCCCTCTGTATAAGTGGCCAAATGAGCTGTTGGATCAGCCAAAGACAAAGTATGCACTCTTAGTTTGATCAGATCAAAAGTGCTCTACACCACCACAGAAATGGCCGCTCTGGGATCCAGCACCATTTTGAGCATATGGCCATTCAGTTGTATAGGGTCACATGTGGCGCTGCCAACAGTTTAACTGTATTTCAGCCTCATCCTCTGCCTCTTCTGGGTCATCCAAATGCAAGGCTCGGCCCCAGGGCTGATGCCTATCTTGACCAGGGCGCCTGGAGCACAGGCCCACATGCTGCCTGCGAATACACCTAGACTGGCGTCCACATGTCGCACACGGGCCAGAATCGAGTTCAGCCAAGTCCAGGAATGCCGCACATCTCAGTGGCCGGCTCTACGTCCAGAGGCCAGAGTCACTGCGTTGTTCGATCCAGACCGCGGGGAAACGACGTGAGGGGCGATGCCCCAAAATGTTCACTTCCATCCCTTCTATCTCTTGGACACCACATTCCGTGCTTATTTGGTGTGGAGAGATCTGTAGAGCCTGCTGAAAAGTTAGGGAAATTTTGACCAAAAGTTTATTCTGAGTTTCCAAATTATTAATACAGCAGACCACACGATCGCGGAACATATCAGACAAAACAGTTTCATACTCACAAAACTCGGATATCTTCTGGAGCGAAGATACGAACTCGGTGACGGACTCACTGGTGGACGTCTCTGCTGTATTAAACTGATAACTTTGAACAATTATCGACAGGGTTGGGTTCGAGTGTTGCATCGCAGATATCACGAGCGAGTCAAATTATTACGTATCCAGCATTGCCGGCAGAGCCTGTGGTCCATATATGTTCAGGGTGATCCCAAGTATGACCATCTGCCACTCGTTTTCTGTGATATTGTTAGCCCGGAAGAAATCATGCATTCGTTCAGCATATTGGTTCCAGTCTTCAACACCGGTGTCAACTATATAGAACCATCCAAACAGAAGCATGACAAATCAAAGAAATCCAAACCTGGGTCAGAAAATCAGGGAGGTGACTCAGCCGAGTTGACAGCAAAGCAATTGACTCCTCATGGCCAGTTAAATAAGGACACTGGGAAAGGAAAATATTCTCGGGCAGTACAGTGGTGCAGTGGGTTAGCACTGCTGCCTCACGGCACCGAGGTCCCAGGTTCGATCCTGGTTCTGGGTCACTGTCCATCTCTAGTTTGCACATTCTCCCCATGTCTGCGTGGGTTTTGCTCCCACAATCCAAAGATGTGCAGGTTAGGTGGATCGGCAATGCTAAATTGCCCCTTAATTGTAAAAAATGAATTGGGTACTCTAAATTTTTTTTAAAGGAAAATATTCTAACTCTCACAACCTGCCAGACTAAGGAAGAAGGTATCATCTGGAACCAGCTAGTCACTGTCAATGAACACTCTGCTCCTTGAAACTAGAGTATAGGAACTTGAGTCGGCCATTCAGCCCCTCAAGCTTTTCTGCCACGACTGATCCCCATCTCAACTCCAGTTACCCATCTTTGCTTCATACTTGAGTTCCACATTTCCACTTTCCTTTATGCAAAAGTGCTTTCCGATTTCAATCCCGAATGGCTCAGTGCTAATTTTAAGACGATGCGCTCTTGTTTTTCTCAAAATTCACTTATGGGCTGTGGACATTCCTGGTGAGTGGGAGCATTTATTGCCCATCCCTAATTGCCCTTGAGAAGGTGTTGGTGAGCTGCCTTCTTGGACTGCTGTCATCCTTGTGCTGAAGGTAGACCCACAACCCTGGTAGAGAGGGAATTTCAGAATTTTGTCCTGGATTCCCACGGCAAATTTTCTCTGCATCGACATATCAAATTCCTTTGAGGTACATCCATTCGATTCCATCTCAGTCCTCCAGACTAGATGGAATACAAGCCAAATTCATCCAATGTGTTCTTGCAATTCAACCCCTTAAGCCACTCAAAACGTTTAGGACTCAGCAGGAACATGTTTAAACGGGATAGTGCGACATTAGCTGCATCCCCACTGTCAGGTAGCCAGGAAAATGTAGAATGGTTTCCTGTCTTATGGACATTATGGGCTGGATTTTCCAGCTTCCCAGCTGCGTGTTTCCTGGTGGAGGGAGTCGGCGTGCCGTTAGCTGGCACAGGACTCTGCTCCCGCCGCTGTCAATGCTAATTCCCATTGAAGCCTCCCCACACCGCCGGGAAACCCGATGGGAGTGGATGCGCTGCTGGCAGAACCAGAGAATCCTGCTGCCGGCTGGAGAATTCCGGCCTATACTTTCTGATTTACTCGAAAGTGGGACATGATATTCCATTTGTGAAATACACACCATGCCCAAATTATGGCATATTCTAAACATACCAAATATGTGCCAGTGTTGTAACTTACATCCGTTCTTCATCAGCTACAAGTACCAAATGAAAGGGGGCAGTTCCATGATATCAACCGTTAACACCCACCCCAGGACATGGGAAAAAGCTGATGAATAGCTTCAGAAAATTTGGCCAAAGGCACCTGATAACTCAGAAATAACCAGGACATACGCGGAGATGAGGAGTTGCACTGCAAGTGCAGTGGATCATGAGCAGGCAATAAATTAAGCCTCAGCTTTTGACTGTATTTGATCAGATTTACTGCCGGGGAAGAGCCCTAAAGTGCGTATTAGTGCAGCAATGACAACTTTAGACATGACTGAAGGCGGCTGGAAGTAATGGACATGTGAGTTTTATGTTTTTAGGGATGATAGGGGAGCTAAAACATTTGATGTTTGACACTTCAGTTTGTGGGTTTTCTGCTTTTTTGGACGTTACATTAATTCTGCCATTACCAAAAATAATTTTTCCCAGAAGGACAACAGTTATAAAAATATATTGACTTCAAAAGAGCCTCATAGGGTACTGTAAACATGTGTTGACACCATCTATTAAGACGAGAGACAGGAAATGGTCCATTAAGTAACCCATTGGCATTAGTCCACTCATTTTGTCACCAACTGCAATCATTAAAAAAGCAAATGCGTTAAATGTACCTGGCTGATTGCTTCCAGGCTGGGGAGGGATATCAGATACATTTTGATTATTGATGTCACTTGTTGAATTTCTCCATGATTGGGCTCCTTTCCCTGTTACCTGTGCATGATCTGAATCTCCATTCATAGTGACAGCATAGTGTACCCAGGAAAATCCTTTGTGGAGAATTAAAGGTCGATTTTATTTAAATATGATATTCAAAGGGAGGCCGGGACAGCTATACCTTCACCTGTGATTCTCAGAAAACCTCAGGTCATCCTAGAACTCTTCTGCCTAAACTTTGTGTTGAATGAACACTGCATGTGAGAGCAGGACTGGTCTCTAATGGCCGTTTGGAATGGCTGAGTTGAGCACTCGGCACTTGCCTTATGCGAAGGCTGCAATTTCACAGTGTTTCCCCCTTATGTAGCACTCAGGACTAGATTTGCATTGGCAAACAGCTGAATGCACAGCCTGTGTGAGAAGGTGCACCATTCACTGGCTGGCTCTGCATCTTTTCATGGAGAGCATTCAGTGGGTGAGAAGTGATTTCAAGTTTCTTGCATAATTATCGCCTCCGCTAACTACACAGTGGCTGCCCATTACACTGACGGTGATTTCAAGGCTCACATTTTCATGATTATTTCAGCTACCCCAAGTCAATAGTTACCACTTGATTTAATATTACGTACTTACTCATGATCAGGGTTTAAGTTGGTCTAGGAGAATAGAGGACCTCTTTTTCATATTTTTAATCGTCTCTCGCTGGCTTATTTCAGCATTAGACACATTGCAATACTAATTATATCTATAATGAACATAATGAATTGCCAAAACATTTTCCAGGACAAGATGTAAGAAACTCACCAGACTCATACTCAACAGTCCACAATTACAACAAAATAAGACACATTAATTCATTAAACTGTTGTTGAACTACAGTCAGTAATCACTTGGCAATTACCTGCCTGTAACTTCCGTGCTTAGTTCCAGCGTTTCCTATTAATTTATAGGTGTAGGATTACAGCGCTGAATTCCTGTGTATACTGCCCATGATCAGTGAAGAAACTGTACTTTAATGGTGTTGTAAGTTAATTTGCCGTACCCTTAGTGATCTGCTGTACATCTCTCTTGGGGTGAATGCTGAGAGTATGCATTGGTAGTCATACATGGCACAAGATATTCCAGCCCGGACATTCTCCTCCAGACTTTTATACCAATGTAATAGTTGGGGATATTAGTTGGGGATATTGGGCGAGATTTAACGGCTGCATTGTGCCCGGCAAGGATATCTGCAGGCCGGTTAGAGCATGGGAGAGGCCCAAATCAGGAACCGCACCATGTGCTGAGCGGTTTGCTTGACATGGCGAGAAGCAAATTGAGGCCAATTAAGGGCAATCTCCATCTCACCAACGAGATGGAAGCCCGATTTAATGGCCTCCCGAGATCTAACTGGCTCCCCAGTGAGAAGGCATGCGGGTGCCTACTTGTATTGGTCTGCACAAACGTGGATCAGGTGTCACGGCATCTGGGGGGGCCTCGCAAATCATGGGAGACCCCTGGGTGTTCAGGGGCAGGGTGGCATACTGGCTCTCCCTCTGGCACTGGGTGCCACTGCCAGACTGGCATGGGTACTTCCAGGGTTGCAGTGCCATGGTACCCAGGTGCAAGTGTGGCACTGCCAAGGGCTGGGCCTGAGGGGACTATACCCATGAAGGGAGGGGTGAGCAGGACATGACGGGTGGGGGGTTGAAGAACGGGTACGATGAGGCCTCCAGAAGATTGGGGGGGGGATGAAAGGTAGGGGTCCTGAATGGGGCGGGGGTTCCCGAAAAGGGGCACGGTAAGGCCTGAAAAGTGGGGCTCCAAGCGATCCAATAGCGGGGTGTCCTCACTTGGGGGGGGGGGTGTAGGGTAATGCCCATGTGTGTGGGGGGTGACATTGCCATTGGGTGGGGGGTTTGGGGGACCTTCAAGCTCACTTAGAGATCGGGTCACACATTCAAAATGGTTACCCAATCCCTGAGGAGCCGGTCTTGGCCAGTGAGTTCAGCTCCCCAGTTATAGAAAACATTCAAAGTGTTTAGGTAGTGGTGGGGAACTTGCCGGCAGAGCTGGGGAGAAACTCCCAGTCAAACCCGCCTGAAATGATATTTAGAAACTTTTCTGTTAGATCGCGCTCATTGTTTATTAATTTTTTATTTTCGCATCTCTGAAATATCTTCCAAGTGTCTCACATACAGGTGGAATGATTGTTGTTACATGGGTAATCAGAGCAACTAATTGCCTCACAACATGTATGTTGATTGCAATGATGAGTGATGGTGGTTTTGGTGTGCCTATTGAAATTCCTCCGGCACGGTGGCACAGTGGTGAATACTGCTGCCTAACAGCCCCAGGGACCCAGGTTCAATTCCGGCCTTGGGCAACTGTCTGTGAGGAGTTTGCGCTTTCTACCTTTGTCTGTATGAATTACTTCCGGGTGCTCCGCTTTCCTCCCATGGTCCAAAGGTGTACAGGTTAGATGGATTGGCCATGATAAAATTACCCCTTGGTGCCCAAGACGTGCTGGTTAGGTGGGGTTACGGGCTGGAGGGGGGGGGGGGCGGGCGGGCCTCGGTAGAGTGCTCTTTCGGGGGCTCAGTGCAGACTCGATGGGCCAAATGGCCTCCTTCTGTACTGTAGGGATCCTATAGATTCTCTCTGAGTAGTACCTCAGGATCTTTAATGTCAAACTGGAACCATCAGTTTAATACCTCACCCACGTTAGGAAATGTTTAAGTTACAACTGTGTTAAGTAATACTTCTGATGGTCTCCTTGACCCTGAAATGTTATCCTCCTAGATTAGGTGCTCATGCCCTGGTATGTACCTTGAACACTTTAAGCGTTGGGACAAGCTGACACATGCTGAGAAAATATTGCAAGCCAGCCTTGTGAAAAGTGCAATCAAATGTAATTCACTTTTCTGTCAATTGTAGGATATTGTGGTTCATTATAGATTGTTCTGCTTGTAAATGTGAACACTTAAGGGTTTTGTGTATGGATTTTTGTGTGCGTTCTATGCCCATAATTATATAAAATCTTTATGCATACAAATGTGATATCAATGATTATATATGCAGATAATCTTATTTCCGATCCGAAAATGTACTTGGGGTATATGCAAATCAAGTTGAAGGATAATTACGCTGAGATTATTGTAGCAGAAAGATATTTGCACTGATGCAAATAGGTGTAACCCTTGCAATTTATTAATTTAGGTCATACTTTGTTGCATTGAAGTCTCCACTTTAAACATTTTGCTTTGATTCAAGTATGCTTTTCCTCTCAAATTTAATTTGGAGTAGTATAAAGTGAGAGGTACTTGCATTCCCCTCTCAGCAAAACAATCATACCAGATTGTGTTGGACTTTTTTGTAAAGAAGCCAGTTTCAAAGTGAGCAAGCAATGGAAAAATACTGACCAACTGTTTAAGCTTTGAGGATGAGAGCATAAGAACTTTTGGGACTTGAATACTGCACTCATTTTCTGAGTATCTTTCATTATTCCTTTCATTCGCTTCCATAGAGTTCTTGAGGTGAATCAAAACAAATATGCATTTTGCAGGTCATATTTTTGTTTGATTTTTAGGTCGGGACATATTTTTATTGCTTTTGTAATCCTGCCATCTTTTCTTATCCATGGGACTTCATGTTTGGGTGTTAAATATCACTACTCTGCAATTTGTGTTTTGGCTACAAATATACTCAATGACTAAATTTAAGAGAATGAGCCATAATGGCCTCATTCAAGGGGATTTTGCAAGTTCTCAGTAAATTGCAATGGCGTTACCGGGTTGGTAGTGGCCAGGGAGCTATTGAAACAGAAAACACATTGGCCGGGATTTTGTGTCCATGGGAAACTTGTGCACAAATGGCGGCATGGGTACTAAATCCCATGAAAGGCCAAAAACGAGATTCTCGCGACAAGATCTCGCAGTACGATTGTCTCCAACACCGCCCCCCCCCCCCCCCCCCCCCCAAACACACACACATACCCATTGATGTAATGAGGTTCCTGCTTGGTAAGGTTGGGAACCTCATTTAAATATATTTAAATCACATTAGCAGGTTTCCCCACTGTATCGTTCCCCGCCATTGGGATTTCCCCCGTCAATTTGGTAAGGTTTACAACAGGCCAGGGGCAAAGGGAAGCAGGCAAAGAAATCCCACCGGGAGCACAGAGGTAATTACAGCCTCCAGAGGGGGAGAGGGACATAACCTGGCAGTGCCATAGCAGTGCACCCTAGCAGCGCCCCTGGCACTGTCTCTTGCCAGGATTGTTGGTGCTAGGGTGCACTGCTTCTTGTTTTCATTGTTAGTGCTGGAAATTGGTACACCCTTTACACGTGGCGTTCCAATCTCTGAAAAGCTGATGTTGCCGGCTGGGCGGACTCCTTGAGACCGTACCCCGCCAGTGTGATGGAATGGGAGTCACCTACAGCATTTTCAGTTTCTAAGTGCTGTAAATATATATTTTTGAATATTTTTAAATGAAAGTTTACATTTTTATACTGCACAGATTATTGAAATGGTTATTATTCACAATTTACGTGCTGTTCCTTTTTGGCGCTGCTTCTATCCCCATGCTACCACCCCCCGCACCCCGCATGTCTCCCCCCCTTCACCCCTCCCCTTTTCTACTATTTTTGGGCCCTACCTTAGGCACTATCCTCTGTCGTTTATGGTTTATTTGTCGCTCATTTTGTTCCTATAGCGTTGTGGGCGGGTCTTCTGGCCCCCACGTTGGTCTCTCCCTGGGTACCCTCTTGGTGTTTCCTTGGGTCTCTCCCCCATCCCCCGTCGCCCCTGCTGCCTTGCTTCTGTCTGCTTTCTGTGGGCCTGGTGGTTCCGATGTGTCCCCCCCCCCCCTCCCCTCACCCACCACCCCTCCCTTTCTATCCATTATTGGCTTCAAACTGGTCCTGGAATAGGCTGAGGAATTATCGCCATGCTTTGTGGAAGCCATCGTCCGACCCTTGGATGCTGTATTTGATCTTCTCCAGATGGAGAAATTCCGACAGGTCTGCTAGCCAGTCTGCAGCTGAAAGTGGTGCTGTTGATCGCCAACTGAACCGGATTCTCTGGCGGGCAATTAGGGAGGCAAATGTAAGGGCGTCGGCCCTCTTTCCCCATATGATTCTCCGGCAGGCAATTAGGGAGGCAAATGCAAGAGGTCTGCCCTCTTCCCCGTATGAAGTTCTGGCTGATACCCTGAAGATTGCCACTCTCGAACACGGCTCTAACCTCACCCCCACAGCCTTGGACATCGCTTTGAAGAAGCTTGTCCAGAATCTGACAAGCCAGGACATGTGGGTGTGGTTTGCTGGGCCTCCCAGGCACCATTCACATTTGTCCTCCACATTTTGAAAGAACTTGCTCATTCTGGTTCTTGCCAGGTGTGTTCTGTGCACCACTTTAAGCTGCATGTGAATAGGCCTTGCACAGGAGGAGGTAGAATTGGTCCTACTTAGAGAATCGCTCCACAGTCCCCACCCTACTTCCATCACGAGTTCTTCTTCCCACTTCAGCCTTGTTCTGTCCAGTTGTCTCCCGCCCTTTCTAAAAGATGTCCGTATATGTCCCCGCAGTTCCCTTTTTCCATACTGTCCCCATCCAGTAGCTCCACCAAAATTATCTCTCTCAAAGCTCCAGGGTACCACATCGTCTCCTTGTGGAGAAAATGTTTGACTTGTAAATGTCGGAGTTCTTGTCTGTTCGGTAGCTCCATTCTCTCCGTCAGCTCTTTTAAGGTCACAGGTCTGTCCCCCATGTAGAAGTCTCTGATCGCTACCATCCCCCCATCTTGTCTCCACCTCTTAAAAGTGGTGTCTAGCATGGCTGGTGCCAACCTGTGGCCGCCAGAGATGGGGCCATGGTGGACACCTCAGTTAAACCAAAGCATTGTCTCATCTGGTTCCAGGTTCTTAGTGTTGCTGCTACCACTGGGCTGGATGTGTGTTTTGCCCGGCGGGGGTGGGAGCTCTGTCATGGTGAGGGTTCGGAGGGTCTTTCCCATGCAGGAGGACTCCTCCAATCTCATCCATTCCATGTTTGGTTCCTCACTCTCTCGGCTGTAGCTGCCCAGTGATAGTACTGCAAGTTTGGAAGGGCCAAGCCTCCCATGTTTCTTGTCCTCTGCAGTGTTGTCTTAGGGATTCCTGATTCCCCCCCCCCCCCCCCCCATACAAACGCGATAATCATTTTATCTATTCTTTGGAAAAAGACCTTGGGGATGAAGATCGGTATGGATCTGAAAAGGAAGAAAAACCTTGGCAGTCCGTACATCTTGATCATCTGCACCCTCCCCGCCAGGGAAAGTGGCTGTGTATCCCATCTCTGTAGATCCTTTATAACTTCCTCTGCCAGACTGGTCAGATTCCACTGGTGAATCCGTGTCTAATCGTGGGCTACCTGGATCCCCAGGAATTTGTTTTGGGCTATTTTAAATGGTAGACCCGCCAACTCTGTCCCTCTGCCATTCAGGTTCACCAGGTAAACCTCACTCCAGGATAAGTTTATAGCCCGAGAAGGCTTCAAACTCTTTCAGTTGCTTCATGATTTCTTTCAAGCCGTTCTGTGGGTCTGAGATGAAGAGGGGCAGATCATCCGCAGAGAGTGAGACTCTGTGCTCTCTGCCTCCTCTTCAGATACCCTTTCAGCATCTCATGTCTCGCAGGGCGATTGCCAGGGGTTCAATTGCCAGGGCGAACAGGAGCGGGGACAGCGGGCATCACTGCCATGTGCCTCTGTGCAGCTGAAAGTATTCAGAGCTATTGGTGCTTCTATCTCCCTCCATCTATTGTTCCCCACGACTGGCATATCCAGTCCATCGAGGAACCGTTTCATCCCTCAGTTCCCATCAGGGAGCATGGTAGCTGATGCGACCATCAATTCACTCAAAGACTCGCGTTGAAGTAAACAGTGGTTTTAATCAGCTTACAACTTTGCCTGCCTGTGACCGGTACAATACTGAAGGTGGTCCCGCAGGTCTGCTGCTCTTATACTTGCTCTAAAGGGCAGAGCCATGAGCGGAGGCCGTACATGCTCCAACATTTCCCCCATCAGCCAGGACGGAAGCGAGGCCCCTGTGGTAGTTCCCCTAGGGAAGACAAACAAGCGGTCATGAGGAGTCTGGTTTGTGGCTGTGCAAAGGAGGGACCTAATAGCGTGGAGCGCATTGGGGAGAACCTCCTGCCAGTGGGAATCCAGGAGATTCCTGGACTGCAGGGTCAGTAGGACGGTTTTCCAGACCATCGTGTTCTCCCTCTCCACCTGCCCGTTTCCCCTGGGGTTGTAACTGGTAGTCCTGCTCGAGGTGATGTCCTTACTGAGAGGTACTGATGCAGTTCGTCGCTCATGAATGACGAGCCCCTGTCACTATGGACATAATTGGAGAAACCAAACAGAGTGAAGACACTATGCAGGGCTCTGATAACAGTGGGGGTGGTCATATCGGGGCATGGGATGGCAAACGGGAAACGTTTAAGACTAGGGATGTTATTCTGCAATTGTATAAGGTGTTAGTGAGGCCACACCTGGAGTATTATGTTCAGTTTTGGTCTCCTTACTTGAGAAAGGACGTACTGGCACTGGAGGGTGTGCAGAGGAGATTCACTAGGTTAATCCCAGAGCTGAAGGGGTTGGATTATTGGATTACTAGGAGAGGTTGAGTAGACTGGGACTGTACTCGTTGGAATTTAGAAGGATGAGGGGGGATCTTATAGATAGGATAGATGCGGGCAGGTTGTTTCCACTGGCGGGTGAAAGCAGAACTAGGGGACATAGCCTCAAATTAAGGGGAAGTAGATTTAGGATTAAGTTTAGGAGGAACTTCTTCACCCAAAGGGTTGTGAATCTATGGAATTCCTTGCCCAGTGAAGCAGTTGAGGCTCCTTCATTAAATGTTTTTAAGGTAAAGCTAGATAGTTTTCTGAAGAATAAAGGGATTAAGGGTTATGGTGTTCAGGCCGGAAAGTGGAGCTGAGTCCACAAAAGATCAGCTATGATCTCATTGAATGGCGGAGCAGGCTCAAGGGGCCAGATGGCCTACTCCTGCTCGTAGTTCTTATGTTCTTATGTTCTGGTGTTAAGAAAATAGGTATTGCGATTATTTGAGGGGAGATGCCCTTTGAAATCAATACTGAGGCGTTCAAAGGGCCGGGATGCCTTTACCAGGAGGGCTTTATCTGGTCAATAAAAGTGCGGTTTACACTCCGCACAGATTTGGCAGTCCCTGGTTACAGCTCTGACCTCCTCGGTGGAGAAGGGCAGGTTGCGGGCCTTGATGTAATGGGCGAGCCGGGTGACCCCCGGGTGGCAGAGGTCGTCGTGGATAGCCCGTAGTCGGTCATCTTGCACGCTGGCGCAAGTGCCGCGGGACAGGGCACCTGGGGGCTCGTTGAGCTTCCCAGGACAATATACTATATCGTAGTTAAAGGTGGAGAGTTTGATCCTCCACCTCAAGATCTTATCATTCTTGATTTTGCCCCGCTGCGTATTATCAAACATGAAGGCTACCGATCGTTGGTCGGTGACAAGGGTAAACCTCCTACCAGTGAGGTAGTGCCTCCAGTGCCGCACGGCTTCCACAATGGCTTGGGCTTCTTTTTCGACCGAGGAGTGTCGAAGTTCAGAGGTGGTGAGGGTGCACGAAAAGAACGCTACCGGCCTGCCTGCTTGGTTAAGGGTGGTGGCGAGAGCGACCTCTGATGCGTCGCTCTCCACCTGGAAGGGGACAGACTCGTCCACCGCACGCATGGCGGCTTTGGCTGCCAGTGGGAAAAGGGTGGCCTTAAATCGTGGGCGGTCTTTGTCCGCATATTGAGGGACCCACTGGGCGTAATAGGAAAAAAATCCAAAGCACCTCTTGAGGGCCTTGGGACAGTCAGGGAGAGGGAGTTGTAGAAGGGGGCGCATACGGTTAGGGTCGGCCCTAGGACCCCGTTTTCCACGACGTAGCCGAGGATGGCTAGACTGGTTGTGCGGAAAAAGCATTTCTCCTTGTTATAAGTGAGGTTAAGATTTTGGGCAGTTTGGAGAAATCGGTGGAGGTTGGCGTTGTGGTCCTGCTGATCATGGCCGCACATGGTAACGTTGTCCAAGTACAGAAACGTGGCCCGCAGCCCGTACTGGTCCACCATTCGGTCCATCGCTCATTGGAACACTGAAACCCCGTTCGTGACGCCAAAGGGGACCCGGAGGAAATGAAAAAGGCGCCCATCTGCCTCAAACGCGTGTAGTGGCGGTCCTCTGGGCAGATTGGGAGCTGGTGGTATGCAGACATCAGATCCACCATGGAGAACACGCGGTAGTGCTCGATCTGATTCACCATATCTGCAATCCAGGGAAGGGGGTACGCATCAAGTTGCGTAAACCGATTAATGGTCTGGCTGTAATCAACCACCATCCAGAACTTTTCCCCGGTCTTGACGACCACCACCTGAGCTCTCCCGGGGCTATTGTTGGCTTCTATGACTCCTTCCCGCAAGAGACGCCGGACCTCGGACCTAATAAATGCCCTGTCCTGCATATTATACCGCCTGCTTCGAGTGGCTACTGGCTTGCAGTCTGCGGTGAGATTAGCGAAGAGGGTAGGAGGGTTGCTTTTTAGGGTTGCGAGGCTCCATATGGTGAGCGGGGGCAGGGGTCCGCCAAAACTAAGAGTTAGGCTCCTGAGATTGCACTGAAAGTCGAGAAGAGGGGCGCTGAGGTCTGGGAGCACGTACAATTGAAAATTAGTATACTCGGTGCCCTGTATCATTAAGGTTGCAGTAGTGCACCCTTGGATTTGTACTGAGTGCGACCCAGAGGCGAGGGAGATTTTTTGTTGCGTCGGGAATATCGGGAGCGAGCAGCATCTTACCAGATCCGGGTGAATAAAACTCTCGCTGCTCCCGGAGTCGAACAGGCATGGTGTCTCGTACCCGTTAACCCGGACGGCCATCATGGAGCTCCTGAGGTGCTTGGGTCGCGACTGGTCCAAGGTGACTGCACTGAGTTGAGGGTAATCGGCGGCGTGATCAGTGGTGCTGGGGCGGTCCCGCGATGACTGTCCGTGCAGGTCATACGCGTCGAGTGGCGTAGCATATGGTGGCCAAGATGGCGGCCCCCGTTGATCGAGCGTGGCGGGCAGAGTCGGAGTCGGCAGACACGCTGCCACATTACGGGGTCTGTGGGCCTAAGAGTCGGTGGATTGGGTCTGTGAGTTCGAGTGTTTAGTCTTGGCCAGGCAGACCTTGGCGAAGTGTCCTTTTCGCCCGCAGCTGCTGCAGTTCACGTTGCGGGCCAGGCAGTGTTGCCGGGGGTGTTGAGGCTGGCCGCAAAAATAGCAAGGTAGCCCCCATGATGAGTGGGCGGCTGCACGGCACAGGCTTGGGGTAGTCTCTGGTCAGGGGCCCACGAGGGAGTTGCGTGGTCGGCCGGGAATGCAGTGAGACTCTGAAAAGCGACCTCCAGCGAGGTTGCTTGTTTTACTGTGTCATCCAGGTCCTGGGCCCCTTTTTCAAGCAGGCGCTGCCTCACATAGTTCGATCTGACCCCCGCAACGTAAATGTCTCGGACGGCGAGCTCCATGTGCTGAGTGGCCGTAACGGCCTGATAGTTACAGTTGCACGCGAGGGCTTTGAGGTCGCACAGATAGTCATCCAGCGACTCCCCGGGGCGCTGGCGGCGAGTGGTGAAGATATGTCGCGCGTAGACCTCGTTCACAGGCCGCACGTAAATGCGTTCAAGTATTGCGAGGGCCTCTATATAGGAGGTGGCTTTGTCGAGCTGGGCAGAAATGCGATGGCTCACCCGTGCGTGGAGGAGACTCAATTTCTGTTAATCCGTGACGGATGACGTCGATGACGCGGCAAGGTGGGCCTTGAAACACCGAAGCCAATGTGAAAAAAATTATTTCGCCTCCGCGGCCTGTGGATTGAGCTCCAGTCTGTCAGGTTTGAGGGCTGACTCCATAGTAGTTCTTTAAGTTGATTAAATTTATGAGACCATCAATCCACTCGAAGACTCGTGTCGAAGTAAACAGTGGTTTTAATCAACTTACAACTTTGCCTGCCTGCGACCGGCACAATACTGAAGGCAGTCCCGCAGGTCGGCTGCTCTTATACTTCCTCGAAAGGGTGGAGCCATGGGCGGAGCCGGTACATGATCCAACATCTCCCCCTGTGGGTGAAGCCACACAATGGCCCATAGATGGAGCCCACAGGGCTAATAACATAGTATAACGTAACACAGTTTACTGGTGAATTAACAGTATTTATACATTCACCACAGTAGCACAAGTGGATAGCACTGTGACTTCACAGCTCCAGGGTCCCCGGTTCGATTCCCCACTGGGTCACTGTCTGTGCACGTTCTCCCTGTGTCTGCGTGGGTTCGCTCTGGTTGCTCCGGTTTCCTCCCACAGTCCAAAGATATGCAGGTTAGGTGGATTGGCCGTGCTAAATTGCCCTTCGTGTCCAAAAAGGTTAGGAGGGGTTATTGGGTTACGGGTATAGGGTGGAAGTGAGGGCTTAAGTGGGTCGGTGCAGACTCGATAGGCCGAATGGCCTTCTTCTCCTTCTGTATGTTCTATGTTCCATGTTCCATGAGGGGTCTCAGAGGTCTACAGCTCCCAGTAGATGCCTCAAATGCTTGGATGACATTTTTTTGTTTTGGCTGCCAGTCCGCCTCTGCTGTCTTTTACCTGGGCTATCACCGTCATGGATACTGCTTCTTCACCTGGTAATCCATTAGGCGGCTAGCCTTCTCTCCGTGTTCATAAAAGTTCCCTCATGTCTGGCGGAGTTGGTGCACTGCCTTCCTGGTGGGTAGCAGGTTAAAGTCCATTCATAGCATTTTCCTCTACGTCAGTAGCTCTAAGGTTGGGACCTTCAAGTATCTTCTGTTGACCTCCAGGATGGAGTCGATCAGTTGCTGCCCAGCCGCCCTCTCTTCCCTGTCTCTATGAGCCTTGTAAGCTAAAATCCCTTCCCACTGCCCCATCAATAGCTGTTCCCTCTGTCTCCTCTTCACCCTCTGCTGCACTCTGCTGCCCTCACCCTGTGAGCTGGTGCTCTTGCTCAAAGCGAGGCAATACTGACTCGTGCAAACATTGTTCATTTGCATCACTTTTCTCTCTCCTTTCTTTCCCTGCATCTGTCTCAACGCTGACTTGTCTGCCCTTTGTCCAGGCCATTCATCCGCACAAACTCGTCTGCCTATGCCAGGGTGTTAAAAATAATCTTCCTTGTTTTGGAATGTCACCCTGAGCTTAGCTGGGGATAACATCCCAAATTTTATTTAGTTTTTGTACAGGGCCGATTTCGCTTGGTTGAACTGAGCTGAGCACTTTGCCAAGTCTGTCCCAGTGTCTTGGTACACCCGTATGCTTTTTTTGCGGGGGTGGGGACATTGCCCCATTATTGGAGAAACCCGGCCTGGGTTCCCAGCCTCTGACTTCAATTTAATCTTAAAGTAAAGATCGGAGTTGCTTAACACTGCTAAATCCGGGCCGTTGAGGTAATCTCCCAAGTAGTGCGTTGGTGAATCAAGGAAAGTAAACATTTATTTTACTTGTGAGTCTTGGGAGATTTGATCACCTGATTGGCTGAGCAATACCGCCAAGGATCTCAGAGGCATTGAGTGTCAGTAACCTGTGTCATCAAGGGAACTATACAAGTGTCCAATCTCATTGATAGATCACAAAGGACGACTTCTGTCAAGCACGCAATAGTAATTGGAAGTAGGAATGCTGAGCAATTTATCTCCTTATCTAGTGTGGGAAAACAAATGCCCACAAGAGACACAAAAAGATGAGAGTGATTATATAACACAGATTGGCGCATGCTGGACGGGGGAAGCGGGGCGGGTGGGGGAGTTGAAATTTTAGACTCGCCTGTTTGCACATTTTAGCATTTTCTCATGCAGCGATGGATTTGCATATGGCACTCATGCAGCGATGGATTTGCAAGACTAACTCTAACATAAAGTTGCTTCCGTGGTCCCTCTTGCTTCTTCATTGTCAGCCCTTTTGGAACCTTGCCAGTAGAGAAGAATGTAGAGTACATTCAAACAAAGCCAGTGCATCATTCTCCTGTAATTACCTTTCACATCCCAGGAATGTCTATTGGATGGGAATGAAAGGAAATGTTTCAGGGCAAATTGCTCCCATGCCAATTTGAAAATAATCTTGGAATCAAAGACTCCGTTTTGCAACCTGAAAGGGGAAATTAAGCCTTTAGCATGAATGTTTGGGTTAATATTGGTCATGCACACAGCAAAATGGCACCTTGACATGACTTCATTTGAAAACCGAAGGCAGTGTGATAATGTATAAGCGTATTCATTCCTCCCTGTGTAGGAGGTCAAGTGTCTCTTTGGTGACTCTCATTCTCTTGTAAACTAGGCAGGCTGAAAGGTTTTCACCCCAAAATAGCTTTTCCTGAATAATTACTATGCGGCTGAGGGAGATGCAGAAGGTAAGTGAATTGCAGATTACTCACTAATGGATGCCACCAAATATTCAAACTGAAAGGTTTAATGGTGTGTGAGCTCTCAAGAGAAGTTGTGAGTACTTTCAGGGTTATTTCAGAGTTTGAACATCACATTTCCCTGCTCAAGCATGAAACATTTTAAGGTTAAAAATACTTTAACCTGTGCTTTGACTCATGTGGCTGTCAATTTTCTGACATCCTTTATGGTCACCTCCCTCCCAATTATATGCTTGTTCCTTCCTGCCCATTAAGAAGTAATTCAGCGATGGCACGGTGGCGCAGTGGTTAGCAATGCTTACCTCATGACACCGAGGACCTGGGTTCGACCCCAGCATCGTGTCACTGTCCGTATGGAGTTTACACATTCTCTCCGTGTCTGTGTGTGTCTCACCCCCACAACCCAAAGATGTGCAGGATAGGTAGATTGGCCACGCTAAATTGCCCCTTAATTTAAAAAAAAGTAATTCAGTAATTTTTGAGATGAAAATTTGAAAAGAAATTTCCCAAAGTAAAAGCAACATGATTATCTGATAAATTGATCTTTGGATCTTTGCAGAAGTACTTTTATAATACTATCGGGAGGGATAACGTTCCGACAGCTATTGGTGACTTGAAACTTCAAAGTCAAACTCTGTCGAGATCTGTGAGTACCTGGATATTCCATCACTTAAGAGAGCACTTTTTGGCACATTTTTCATCATAACCTAAACTCACAAGCATAATTCCCTATTGGTTGCTCCAATACAAAATTTGATCTGTTTGGCATTTTCTTTCTTATTCTTTTGCACAAGTGTAATACCAGCTAAAAGGTGGCCTTAACATGGGTCAAAAGGAGCAAAATCTTTCATTTTCATGGCTTCATTGTAAAAATTAAAATCACATTAATGGGAGAAAATGAGCTCAGATGTTTAAACTGATACATAATCCAGACACTGTCCAATAAGTGATACTTTATCTAATGTTGATTGCAACTGCCAGACAATTTAAGGGAAGATTTTCTGTTTGTTGGCTGTAACAAAAGTGGAAACCTATATTTAAAAATTGGATTTATAATCTTATTACAATAGCATATGGCTGAAATCTTTCCCTTGTGGAGAATGGCCGGTGGATCTGAAGGTTAAAATTTCTAATTTGGCCAACAGTGATGTCAATGGTGGTTTCAACTCCTGTATCGCTGATTTATTGTCCATTGAAATATTGATACCACAAGCTACATGCATTATGTCAAAAGATATTAACGTTGTCCTTGGCGATACCATAGACTGATGTCCATTCTCTTCTCTGGTTCCAAAATGGTTGGCTGAGCGTTGAATCCAGTTCAACACCTTAAGCAGGTGCCCTTAGAATCATAGAATGGTATAGCCCAGAAGGAAGCCTTTCAGCTCTTCGTGTCTAAGCAGACTAGGCGGAGGATAGTGGACGATAGTAGTCTTCATAGTGGATAGTTTCCAGTATACAAGAAAATTGAGCAATGTGAAACTGCTACTTACTGCTACTGGTGTTTTTTTTAGGCCTGGCAGTGTGGCTTCCTTTGCTCTCTTTATTAATGCAGTATGTGTCTTGCTGGCTATGTCTTGCACCAATGTAATCACAACAATAGAACTTGGATGCCACAGAATATAATCACTGTCATTACTTTCACAAGTACTGACATGTCTGCATGATTAAAAATCAACCTTCTTCATCCCACAAATGCTTGAGAAGCATGTCAATCGAAATGGCTGAAGCACCTAAGAGCAAATTACTTAGTTTCTAAATCTGTTCAGGATATTGTGAAGAGGGAACGAGAACTTATTTCTGGATAACAAATGAATGAAGACATAAGAATAGCTTTCTCCCAATACCATTAGATGTTTGTGCGAGCACATAAATCTACTCTTTTTACCGAAGAGCCTGGAGAATAATAGCAGATTGGAATTTGTCTTAATTGTGCTCCACCTGAGGAGCAGTGTTAATGCTCCAATTTGTGACTTAATTAAAGGCAATGGGTGCGATTTAACGGAAATGAAACAGTCTCTTGTTGGGCGCATTTAGCTGGATATTTCCTGTCACTGACAGAGCCATGTACGATCCCTCTATTAAATAGGACTCTGCTTCATTTCTGGGCTTTGGCGGGGAACGCCCCACCAAGGCCGAATGAGCTCTGCTCACCAGTGCAGGGGCATTCTGATCTCTGAACCCCCCATCACAGCCTCTGGACCCACCCAATGTCCTCGAGCCTTCCGCACCCCACCTCAAAAGGGCAAGGCAGCCCTGGGCCTGATGCTACCTGGGCACCTTGTCAGTGCCAGGGTGACAACCAGGTGGCACTGCCAGGGTGGCATCAGGGCTGCCAGGGTACCACCCTGCTCAGAGCTTGACCAATCAGGTGCCCACAATCACCTGGGAGACCCCCACGTGTCAGTATGTCTGATCCACATTGGTGGAGACCAGTGCTAACCAGCACTCGCTCAGGGTCTCCAAGTCACAGGTGCTAGATCATGTAACTTGGGTAACTTGGGTAACTCTGGTGCGAACACTTTCAAGTGAGCCTGACTGCATATCTGAAAATGCAAATCTGGATCTCACCGAATCTCGTTAGATCTCGTGAGGCATAACGAGGCTGCTAAATCTTGCACGAGGCCTCCCGCAAGATTTAACGGCCTCGTTTTGTCCCGAATCGGGCGCGTTGAGGCCGGTCGATCACGGCCAATATGTTCCGATTTTGGATTTGTTTATAGAACAGAAGAATAGCCATTCAATCCAAGTGATCTATGGCAGTGTTAATGCTCCAAGCATGCCTCCTCCCATCTTACACTATCTAACCCTATCAGCACGACCTTCTCCCTCATGTACTTATCTAGCTTTCCCAGAAATAGATCAATGATATTTGCCTTAACTACTTCATCTGGTAACAAGTATCATATTACAAGCACACTTTGTGAAAAGAAATTCTGAATTTTTATTGAATACTTTAATGAGTATCTTATATTTTACGACCATTCAGGTTTGAACTCACCAGCAAAAGGAAATTCATTCTTTACTTCTCCTCTATCTCCCCTTCATCATTTTTAAGACCTCCACGAGGTCACCGTTCAGCTTTCTCTTTTAAAGCCTTAAGAGTTCCAGCCGGTTCAGTCGAAATGCAGTGGCCCAGATCTTAAGGAAGAATAAAGGAGCGAATATTATTTAAATTGAAAAAGGTTGCAGAAAACTGCAGCACGGAGGAATTTGGGTCGCCTCATGCGTAAATCACAAAAAGTTAGCATATAAATTCAGCAGGTAATAGGGAAGGCAAGTGAAATGTTGACTTTATTTAAAAATAAATGGAATATAAAAATAGAGAAGCCTTACTAAAACTCTACAAGGCACTAGTTATACCACATCTGGAATACTGTGAACAGTTTCGGTCCCCTAATCTAAGGAAAGATATACTGACATAGGAGGCCGTCCAGAGAAGGTTCATTAGGTCAATCCTGAGTATGGAGGGATTTTCTTATGAGAGGATGAGTAGCTTGGGACTGTACTCACTGGAGCTTAGAAGAATAAGAGGCAACCTTATTGAGACATAATGGATTCTCAGGGGGCTTGACAGGATAAATGCTGAGTGGTTGTTTTCCTGGGCAGCATGGTAGCATTGTGGATAGCACAATTGCTTCACAGCTCCAGGGTCCCAGGTTCGATTCCGGCTTGGGTCACTTTCTGTGCAAAGTCTGCAGATCCTCCCTGTGTGTGCGTGGGTTTCCTCCGGGTGCTCCGGTTTCCTCCCACAGTCCAAAGATGTGCACGTTAGGTGGATTGGCCATGATAAATTGCCCTTACTGTCCAAAATTGCCCTTAGTGTCCAAAATTGCCCTTAGCGTTGGGTTGGGTGACTGGGCTATGGGAGTAGGGTGAAGGTGTTGACCTTGGGTAGGGTGCTCTTTCCAAGAGCCGATGCTGACTCGATGGGCCGAATGGCCTCCTTCTGCACTGTAAATTCTATGATGTGGGAGAGTCTAGGATCAGAGGGGCCTCACGGTAGCATGGTGGTTAGCATCAATGCTTCACAGCTCCAGGGTCCCAGGTTCGATTCCCGGCTGGGTCACTGTCTGTGCGGAGTCTGCACGTCCTCCCCGTGTGAGCGTGGGTTTCCTCCGGGTGCTCCGGTTTCCTTCCACAGTCCAAAGATGTGCACGTTAGGTGGATTGGCCATGATAAATTGCCCTTACTGTCCAAAATTGCCCTTAGTGTCCAAAATTGCCCTTAGCGTTGGGTTGGGTGACTGGGCTATGGGAGTAGGGTGAAGGTGTTGACCTTGGGTAGGGTGCTCTTTCCAAGAGCCGATGCTGACTCGATGGGCCGAATGGCCTCCTTCTGCACTGTAAATTCTATGATGTGGGAGAGTCTAGGATCAGAGGGGCCTCACGGTAGCATGGTGGTTAGCATCAATGCTTCACAGCTCCAGGGTCCCAGGTTCGATTCCCGGCTGGGTCACTGTCTGTGCGGAGTCTGCACGTCCTCCCCGTGT
This sequence comes from Scyliorhinus canicula, assembly GCF_902713615.1. Taxonomy (NCBI): domain Eukaryota; kingdom Metazoa; phylum Chordata; class Chondrichthyes; order Carcharhiniformes; family Scyliorhinidae; genus Scyliorhinus; species Scyliorhinus canicula. The sequence goes on from NC_052157.1 coordinate 34,826,085, forward strand.
GAGCGTGGGTTTCCTCCGGGTGCTCCGGTTTCCTCCCACAGTCCAAAGATGTGCGGGTTAGGTGGATTGGCCATGCTAAATTGCCCGTAGTGTAAGGTTAATGGGGGGGGGTTGTTGGGTTACGGGTATACGGGTTACGTGGGTTTAAGTGGGGTGTCTTAAGTGGGGTGATCATTGCTCGGCACAACATCGAGGGCCGAAGGGCCTGTTCTGTGCTGTACTGTTCTATAAGTTCTATAATCTCAGTGTAAGGGGATCTCCCATTTAAGACAGAGATGAGGGGGAATTTCTTCTCTCAGAGGGTAGTGAATCTGTGGACTTCTTTACCGTGGAGAGCTGTAGAGGCTGGGTCATTAAGTGTGTTCAAGGCTGAGATCGACAGATTTTTAATCAGTAAGGGAATCGAGGGTTATGGAGATAAGGTGGGAAAGTGGAGTTGAGGATTATCATATGAGATCAGTCGGGCCGAATGGCCTTCTCCTGCTCCTATGTCTTATGATCTCCTGGTCTAATCCTCTGAAGATAACAGTTGTGCATGTTGAGATGTTTCCTGCTGTAGCACGTCAGGATCCAGAGGAGATCTGAACATAGGCACATGCACGATACCTAACACCGAAAGTTTAAACGTCTGACGGGCAGAATTATGCTGCCCAAGCCATTCCAAGGATGTTTCTGACATATGTCGGAACCCCTGGCTTTTTAGTCTGTTAAATGCTGGCATAGAGTCATCGTTTTCAAGCTACGCGGTTGTGGGGAGGGTTGGGGGAGTGGGCATAGATGTAAGCATTGTTGGGAGTGGTGAAGGGACAAGGTGAGGAGTATTGGGGATTGCGGGGGGGTGGGATCAGTTGGGAGTGGGTAGTGAGCTTTGTTACGGGTGCAGGAGGGTTGGTGAGCATTGTTGGGAAGCTGATCATTGTCAGGGGTGTTGGGGGTGGAGGTGAGCATTGTCAGAAGGTGAGCAGTATTGGGATGTCGTGAGTGGTGTCCGGTGTGAGGGGGGAAATATAACAAGGCCAGATCAATTTAAAAACACTGAAATATAATGAACTGGAGACAGAGGTATGGGGGTGTGTCTTCATTTTATGAAGGAAAAGGGTATGTGGCTTTGGTGCAACTGTACTTCATCACTAAGCCTCACAATTCAGCTTGTCACTGAATCCAAGGTGGAGCCAGGACTGGAAGGTCCTAAGGCTCTAGGGTACAAACATAAGTGTGCAGATTTAAATTGGATCAGTGGTGTGCGCTCCCATTTTGCTACTACCCGGAAGAACTGGGACAATACAAATGGTGTCCGAATGGTTAATTTTGTGTTTATCAAGATAAAAGTTGCACTTTAATCATATGCACCACCCTGGAGCATAACCTACTGAACTGAGGCAATATTTTTCTACAGGGTTCTTGTGGCGACCAATTAGCAGAAAAAAAATCTGCAGTTGGTTTGTGCCCTTTACGAAATGGATTGAAAATGCCCAGAATAATTTAACTTAGAGTCCTTTACAGTCTCACTGCTGAGATAGAAAGAGAGTAGAGATTCCCATTTCATCAGTCCAGGCTTGATTTTGAACTCGGGATGATGGGCAATGTGCTGATCCAACTTCCCCAGGATTGAGTGTTCTTCAAACACAGAGGGAAATGCCAATCAAACAGTGATTCTTGGATAACAATTACACCAGCCTAGAATTAAGCATTTTACATTGTGTTGACATAAATATTCCTCATAAAACATGTATGTAGCATGTTGCATTGAGAGGGAGTTTTACTTTGCATCATGTGCCTGTCGACATATAAACTCAAATCTGTTCCGAGCGCCCTTCAGTACGTCAGTATGGTAAGCATAAGGTAAGAAGATAGAAACAGGATAAGGCCATTCAGCCATTGGTTCCAAATAACATTTATGCCAGTCACAGGCCAAGCAATGACCATCTCTAACAAGAGAGAATCTAACCATTGCTCCTTGATATTCAGTGACATAGCCATTGCTGAATCCCCCACTATTGACATCCTTTTGGCTACCATTGACCAGAAATTGAACTGGACTAGCCATATAAAAACAATGGCTACAAGAACTGGTCAGCAGTTAGAAATCCTGCAGTAAGTAACTCATCTCCTGACTCCCCAAAGCCTGTCCACCATCTACAAGGCACAAGTTAGGAGTGTGGTGGAATATCCTCTACTTGCCTGGATGAGTGCAGCTCCAAAAACAATAAAGATACTTGACAATACCCAGGACAAAGCAGACCGCTTGATTACACCCCTTCCTCAAACATTTGCTCCTTTCCCCCACCGGTGGACAGTGGCAGCGGTGTGTACGATCTACAAGACGCACAGAAGAAGCTCACCAAAGCTCCTATAACTGCACCTTCCAAACCCATATAGAAGGACAAGGGTAGCAGACACATGGGAACACCACCAGGTGCAAGTTCCCCCCAAGTCACTCACCATCCTTAGGCTGTGCTTAAAATCTTGGAATTCTCTCCCTAAAAACACTGTGGATGCACCTACACCTCAGGGACTGCACTGATTCAAGATGGCCGCTCACCACTACTTTCTCAAGGACAATTATGGATGAGCAATAAATTCTGGCTGAGCCAATGATGGCCCCATCCTATAAATTAATTTATAGTATCTATGAATCCCAGTTTTAAATTTTAAAATTAAATTAATTTAGAGTACCCAATTCATTTTTTCCAATTAAGGGGCATATTAGCATGGTCAATCCACCTAGCCTGCACATCTTTGGGCTGTGGGGGTGAAACCCACGCAAACACGAGGAGAATGTGCAACCCCACATGGACAGTGACCCAGAGCCGGGATCGAACCTGGGACCTCGACGCCGTCACCAGTTTTAAAATTAACAATTGATGCAATACCAATTGCTTTTTTGCAGAAGTGAGTTCCAAACGCCTACCACCTTTTATGAGCTGAAGTGTTTCTTGATCGCACTCCTTAAGGGTGTGGTTTTAGACTATGCCTCAAGTCTTCGGCTCTCCGACCAGTTGAAATAGTTGCTCTTTATTTACCCTGCCCAGTCCACTTACAAAATGTCCCAAAGAATTATGAAAACAATCTTTTTCCCAGCCTGACTGGAATGAATTTTATCCAACAGTTTTCATGCCTTTCCACCATGAGGATATAAACCCGTGGGCAAGATACTGAACAGTCCAGGAAAGACCTTTGCGATACATCAGAGTTTCTGCATCGTTTATCAGTAATGTGTATTTTTAGTGATTGGGCTGTGTTGGGGGAGATCATGCAGCCACAACAATGAAACAGGAGGAAGCCAATAATATTATAATATTATGAAAACATGGAAGTAGCATAATGATGCCTGAGGTGTCATACTGCTAGACACTTTTAAATTCATGCTCGTTGTTATGACTCCCTGGGCTAGTGTGCAGTCAATTCCAGCCCCACTTGACCCAGAGTCGCAAGGCAATTTAAATTAACAAATGATTTTTATAAAACCACCCAAAGTCTTTGACCCTTGAAGTCCAATAAATACAGTTTGTAAATTTAAACACAAATAACTATAATTAAACATGTAGCAAATACAACTGGTTAGTTATTATCTAATTCCTAAACCCCCCTCTTTAATTCGCCCCCACCTTCTATACACACACAAGGCATACAACCAAATGAAATGAAATGAAATGAGAATCGCTTATTGGCACAAGTAGGCTTCAAATGAAGTTACTGTGAAAAGCCACTAGTCGCCACGTTCTGGCGCCTGCAGAAGGGGAAAAAAGGTGTATAAAAATAATGATGAAAATAAAAGGATAAAAGTCTTTGTTTCAAACTGTTGTCTTCTAGCACACCTTCCTTCAGTCTAAGCTTTCAGTTGGAGATTTCTGCTTTCAATCTATAACAGTTTACACTGTAGATTCATCCAGGTTCTATAGGTTCAGAAATACAGCAGCTATGCAGCTTTTCTGAAGAAAAAGGGAGAGAGACTCGCAGCTTCTTCACTGAGTGTCCAGGATCCGACTGTCCTTTCACTTGGTTCTCTGAAAACCATCCTACTCGGGTGTGACCCAATCACTGTCTGTTGCCAAGCAGAATATGGCCTTTTGCCAATTAATTGGCCACCAGCCAACTAATCGAACTGATCTCTCTCAGGTTCCAAAAAGTCTGAGTTCTGCTGTTTGAAAGCTAGACAGTGCACTATTTTGTAACTTTTGAGTTCCTCACTTCCTCTGCTTTACTTCAAGGTATATGTCCATTAAACATCCATGGATCAAAAATGATGGCCACAAAGTAAAAGAACCGGGAAATAAGGGAATCAACAGGTAGGGCTCTCACACCACATAAATTGACCATTAAGACTTGAAGGGCAATTGAGAAATGTTCTGGATTTGGTTCATTCCAGATGTTCATTTGCTGCTTCTTCCACTGGTTAAAGATATTCCTCTGGAAATCCCACTTAGCTGAAGCATGTTTGGAGGGAGAAAAAGAAATGATGAGGAATGCTTTGTGGAGGGCTCCTACTATTAGTCTGAGGCCCTCACTTATCAAGGCAGTGCAATTATAGTGGTTTGGGGATACCTACTGTAGCCCAATAACCCAATGCTCAGAGTTTTGCTGCAGCACTGGAGACAACAGTTGAGTACAGGTATGTAGAGGTGCTAGTTCAGACCAGAGCCATCCTTGAGTACAGCCTAGGAATTGAAGATCAAGAGCTATCTTTCAGTACCGCACTGCGAAAGTTTCATGTGTCATTATGGTGTGCTGTATTCTTGATAACTTCGGCCTTCAGGCGGGAATTTGCTTAGAGAAGTTGGTAGATGAGGGCAAAAGTCAACACAAAGGTGTGTGAAGAAGCTGGATCATAAGTAACACTTGCTTTTAATCGCCTGTTCATTCTTTACTTAGAGAGATCTTCCTTCATCTTCTCACACTTATTACGATCCCAGACCAGACACCAACAGTGGCTAGGATACCGGACAGAATCCCCAATACTTTATTTTAATTTTGTAAGACTGTGAAGAAAGGATCCTTCGCTCCAGGAATGATTTCACAAAGAAATAAGGATGTGGTATATTAAAACAAAACTTTATTACTAACACGGTGTAAAAATCTTTAACATCGCACCAAAAAGAAACTTACAATTATCCTGTAAACAATGCTACTCAATACAGTGAGGACAATACCCTTAATTGCTATCTTTATTCCCACTTAAACGTCAAGTGGGACAATCGTTACAGAAAATCCCACTGGCTAGAAATTGCGTTTTGGGATTCCCACTCCCATTTTGAGGAAGTGAGTTCCTAAGATTCACAACCCTCTGGGAGAAAAAAAATTATCTCAAAGACAAATAGGATGTTACGTCAATACGCAACTGTCACATATGTAGTCAGATAAAGATTGTTTCGGTATAGACGTAGGACAGATAAAAAAGATGAGAGGTAGATTTAAGTCAGACTATGTTAGAATTAGTAACAGATTCGGAAAGCCTTCAGCTTTTCACAATATTCCAGCAATTAGTTCCCATCAGTCGTTGCAATCATTGTTCTTTGACTGAGCAGCTGCTAGTCTTCAAATTCTGTTGGTAATCAGCATGAAAATATGGCGCAACATGTTTAGTGAAATTTGGCTCTGCTTATGTTTGAAGCTAAGCAAACATTTATCTAATAATTGGACTTTTATTAAACTAGATAAATTCGACTGAAAGGAATTCACACTGGTTTCCCTCAAAAAGTGTTTTTGGACATGAAGGGATCTTGGCTCTTAGCAAGCAGATGATATTAAAATCCAAGAGAGATATTGGGCAAGATCTTCCTGCCTTTTCACACCGGCGGGATCTTCTGGTCCCGCTGGCGAAGCACCCCCTGCGCAAGTTTCCTAGTGGTGTTGGGTGTATCCAATGGGAAGTCTCATTGGCAGCAGCTGGACCAGGGGATCCTGCCACTGGTCAATGGCGGGCTGCCTCCCACTGCTGAGAAATGCATCACAGGGAGGCCTGACAATCTCACTCATTAAGGCAGAACAAAATTGGAAGCCATGCCGTGTGAGTTTTGTTTGAAGCAGAAAACGTATTTAACTTAACTAAATATTTACTGCACTGTGTGGAAGTCGGCTGCTTTAGGCAATGTGGTTGAAGACGGCAATGTAAAGGACTCCAAACGCCAAAATAAAGATATTCCGCGCCTTTACCTCATAGCCCAAAGACCTGGGAGTTTTCAAGTAAATCCCATTACACTCAAGTGACACAGCACATTTCTAAAGGAAGAGGAGCCCTGGTCATGGAGCCAGAGCAGATGATTAATTATTGGTCACACCTCGCCGACTCCTGTTCACACAAATGTGATGAAGAAAGATTAGCTCTGCTACAACTGCCATTATAATTCCAGCTGACATGCAACCTTGGAGATTAAAGTTGCAATCACGCTGAACGAACTGTGCCACACTAGTGCCTGCGATATTAATTAAGGTCTTGGCGGTCATTAGGGCCTTCACTTAGAGTGACTGTGTTGGGTAAGCATTTTCCACAGCTTAGATAATTAAGTTCTCCCATCCTCAACAAATATTTGAAATCACTTTGGAACGTGAAGCACACCCAGTGTTCAAAGACAATACTAACACATATGGCTCTGTGGAACATTGCATTATGATGTTAGCAGCTCTTCCAGCATATGCACACTTTTAACTTGTCCCCGGAAGGGAACTGAAATATCTCAATTAATTGAAAAAAAACTCAGATCCATCACAAGTCAACTGACTGTAACTTAACAGGAAAACGTCCATTTCTGTGAAACCTGTTTGTAGGATTGTGGAATAATTTACTCCAAAATGTTAGTCATATTCAGTGGCTAACAAATATAACAATTAGCCACTCAATAATGTTACTTAGAAGATTTAGAAACTTAAGAGAAGGTGTAAGGGTGGATGATTTCCAAGATGAGGAGGTAATGAATCTTGAAAGTGGAACATTCTTTTCTCCAACTTTTGTTCCGTGAGAATATTAACTATGAACAAGGCAGCTGCAACAAAGACTCATTATAATTCAGGGGACCCCAATAATGCCCTGACAGTGCATCTGAACCCCAACCTTGCCAGAGGCTTCCTGCTACACCAGTATGACATATCTGCCGTGTTATCTGTTCGACTGCTTCTCACAGGGTTGTTGCTAAATTTGTGCCAATTAGTGCAAATTCATGGTAATTTTATGCTTTGGATTCTTTTCCTCTGGGAACAAGGCTGAGACTGCCCAGACTCATTTTACTTGTGATACTTGACAACTGTCAGAAAGCAGAGACCCTCATCATCTCTGTCTGGATCGGATTCAAACTTGGATTTCAAAAGGTGAAAGCACAGTTTTTTTATGAGAATCGTGATCCAACGTAATGTGCCACACAATCCCCAAAGTAACAAATTATTCAGTACAGCATCCCCTCGCAGAAACATTCTGATAGATATTGTTTATGACTCCCTCATTAAAACGGCATAAAACTCCTCTCTAAAGCATGCTATCTATTCCGGCCTGCTTTTTTTGTGACTCTCAAAGACAGTGTTATAAAGAGACCTACAGCCACATATTTCACCCCTGAGTTATTTTTCAACCTGCATGCTTCTGTATCATCATTTAGTTGAATATTGAGGCTGGACAATTAATAATTAGATATGTAAATGGTTCTTTACACTGTCACTTTCCCAAAACTACTAATAGTTTTGCTGCCTTGATTTGAGATGTCCAAATCAGAACAATCAATATTATTTTCACAGATACCAGTGTTGTAATGTAGTTATTAAGCCATTGCATTGAGCATACTCAAAGTTGTGGACAATGAGGGTATACAATGCAAAGGCATTCTTTGAACCTAGAATGAAGTTGCAGCACAAAAACGTGGAGGGGGCGGATGGTTAGTGGATCAGGTAAATTATATTAAAAGGATGGGAGAAACTCCTTTGGAATCCATCAGCTAATGTAAAAGAGACATAAGTTGAGGCAGCAGCTATAACACAGACAAAAGAAATACGGGGAAGTAGAGAATATGAACATTGGTCTAAACCTTTTGGTTCACAGCAATGCTGTCGTGATAGTAATTGACTGTGGTTGTGGACTCCAGTATTAGATACAATGCAGTACATGGGGTCACTTGACCTGGGGTCGAAGGTCAGATAGAACATGGTAGAGTAGGTTGTAATAAGGCTGCAGATGCATTGCAGTTGTGTGCTCATATTATAAAAATATGTCATTAATAAAGTTAGTACACAACAATAGTGCCTGTCATCCTGCACTATAAAAACAAGGCAAGGTGTTGGAATTAAATTCAACACAACAACAATGGAGGTTCTGAAACCACCGACAGAGTTCAGTTTTGAGGGCAATATCTCTAAAAGCCGAAGATTATTTGGCAGTGCTTTGCCCTGTTCCTCACAGCAATGGGCAGTGATAAAAAATGTACAATCTTCCATATTTCTTCATGTAGCAGGGGAAGAAGCCCTGGAAGTTCACTTTTGAAAGTGATGAGAAACAAAATTACTTGAAAGAAACACTGAAAAAGATTCAGTTTACAACAAATCTAAGAAAAACATCACGTATGAAGGATGCAAATATTTTTACATGCACGCAAGGCAGTGACAACATTGGTCAGTATGTAACTCAGCTGCAAAAATGAGCTAAATTGTATGAGCTTGAAGAATCACTCATCTGAGATGAAATAATTTGTGGGATCGCAAGTGATTCTCTGAGAGGATGGGTTTTGAGAGAAGTGGATCTCACGCAGGTGAAATGAACAAATATCTGCAGAGTGGCAGAGACAATAAAATGCCAGATTAAACAGATGTCAGAAGATAAGAAGCCACATGTGATCGAGCAGTTTGGTCCAGTTAAACTGAAACAGCTTTGGGGAAAAACAAATAGACAACCTGAAGATAAACAGAACAAAACTGCTATTAAAACACTTAAATGCAGTCAATGTGGAACAGAGTACTTACACGTAATTATCCAGCCTACGGAAATCAGGGTAAGAACTGTGATCAACTAAATCTCTCCACTACATTGTGTCCATTGAAAGAGGGTTGGTTCACTCAGTTGGCTGAATGGCTATGGAAACAGGCAAGCAAGAGGTCTGGATAATGGAATTTTCACAGTAACGTAATTGCAGTGTTAATGTAAGCCTACATGTGACAATAATAAAGACAATTATATTTGAGATCAGAATGTAGAAGTGGATTTCATTTGGAACTTCGCTGATAGGGTTAATATAACAGTTCTGAAAAGCTCTGTGAAAGAGATGTCAACAGGTCAAGGGATGAAATAAAGGGAGTGCGTTATGACCGGCATCTGTGAAAGCAAAGATGTCAGAAGGTTATGGGATGGAATATAGGGAGTGTGACTTTGGTACTATTTAATGTTCTGACCCCATCTGTGAAAGCAGAGAGGTCAAAAAGTCAAAGAATGGAATGAATGGGAACCGTTACTTTATTGCAGAGATAACGTAATTAAGCTCGTTTGACCAGTTGGAACAAATAAACATTGAAATGTAAAAGGAAGGGCCTTGGAATGAGATAAGCCAGATGGCCATGGGATACAAAAACCTTTGTATTAATATTGATAGTGACTTGTGCTAATGATTATGTCAAAAATAACCTCCCGACCTCGAAGAATAATTCCATATATGTACATGTTCTGGATCCTTGCCAAATCATTGGTGTATCTAGGAATTTAAGGGGACCACCTCTAAGCTGTGATTGTATAAAGAGACAGTCCATATTTTTGACTTTGGCACTTCTCGAAGGTGGTTACCCGACTGCTTAGAGATTTGTCCCGGCCGTAAATAAACGAATATTCGTTACTGACGTGTTCGAGTGTTTTACTTCTGGACTGACGATCAGATATGTGAAAGCGCAATTCACATTTGGTGGCCCGTACGGGGATCTCCAGAGGGGTCTGCGCAACTAACCGGCATAATTGACTGAGCTCGTTCAAAGTAGAGGACGAATTTGGCCCCCAACGTGAGTAAAAATTTCTTTTCCACCTTGGTATTCGCCTACTACTAGTTTGATCGTTGCTCAGCCTTGCCGTTGGTTTGTCGAGAAGCCTCTGCGAGATCCAGGTCAGTCCAGCGAACCCGTTTTAAAGAGGGTAAGTGAGTGAACCCTGTGGTTATCATCTCTAGGGGCAGCCTGGGACTGCCGCCGTGATTCCAGGCAGCGTTCGCTGGAGTTACGGGCGGGGTTCTCAGGACTGCTAGGGGACGGTTAACGGGCTGTGGGCAGCCTGGGACTGCCGCCGTGATTCCAGGCAGCGTTCGCTGGAGTTACGGGCGGGGTTGCCAGGACTGCTAGGGGCAGCCTGAGGAGCCGCCGTGATTCCAGGCAGCGTTCGCTGGAGTTACGGGCGGGGTTCTCAGGACTGCTAGGGGACGATTCCGGGCTGTGGGCTCCGGACGGGACTGCCGCCGTGATTCCAGGCAGCGTTCTCTGGAAGTTACGGGCGGGGTTCTCGGAGCCTATCCCCCGGTATAACCCATACCTTCACCGAAGAATTTTACCTACTTACCCCTTAATAGCATTGGTGTCCTGGGTCCTGCGTTATTAAGGAGGTGAAGTAAGCTAATAACCACTTAAAATCTGGTCTTCTTGAGTTGTATTAGCTGTTTAAACTCGGCTGCTTTCCTTGTCTTTCTCCAGCAGGCTGCGTCTCTCTCTCTCTCTCTCTCTCTCTCTCTCTCTCCTGTTGCTGTTGCAGAGTGCTGCTGCTTCTGCTCCCTGGGTTTATATTCTCTTTCGAAGAGTTATTAAGTTTTAACGACTGTATTGTATATGGGCTTGTTTCACTTTGATAGTTTACAAGTATCTTTGATGTAAACATCTTACTACAACTCGTTATTCATTTCAGGCATATCGTCTCCTCTCAGATTTGATTTAAAAAATGCTTTCGTTTCAATAGTTAACTTTTATTTCTGTGATTTCAAATCGTTTAATTTTCCAATTGTCCCCAGTTCATAACTTTGCCTTTGATTTTGACTAAAATGATGTTTCTCGTAGCCAAGTCATCTCCAATTTTCTTTTAATTAACTTGATGTTTGTAGAATTTTACCCCTTAAATTGACACTAAATTCGACTGAGCATCTTCCATTCTTTCCAGCTGTTTACTAAGAGAGTTTATTTCAATTAAGGTGTGAAACTTTGCTCTTAGCTGTATGCTAAAATTTAACTTGGTTGTGACTTGAAAGACTTGCCTGTTTTAAACATTCGTCACTTAATGCAATTGAAACTCTCATCCATGCTTTTTCAGATGCTTTCTGAGATAGTTACATTCCATGAAGGTGTGAGCCATTGTTTTAGCTTACCATATGAAGCCTGTGTGTCTGCTGAGACCTGCTTGTGAGCAAGTATCTGCATTTTATAACCCTGCTCTTTGCAGCTGCTATTAACCTTTTGTGGGATCTTTCCCTGTACCCTCTCAAACCAGATATTGCCAGACTTTCATGTTTCAAATGACACATTTTTCTGTATTATCAAGAACCCACCGCAAAGAAATTAATTGCCTTGTGGAGGGAATACTGTCAGTTAATGAAAGATGCATCTAAACTGGCTAGCTGGCAGGCAAATGCCTCAAAATTGGGTATTGGCCTCACTGAAGGGGAAATTGTTAAAACAGTAGAGGTCTTAAAAAGGGAATGTAAAGAATATAAGAAACGTAAGAATGCTAATCCTACCCTGGCGCCGGTCAGCAATGCGAAGCAAGGTTGGGAGGAGGGGGACGATGGGGATGAGGAACATCTGTTCAATTGCGGGGGACGTCAGAAGCCCCCACAGCCTCCACAGCCTCCACAGCCCCCACAGCCCCCACAGCCTCCACAGCCCCCACAGCCCCCACAGCCTCCACAGCCCCCACAGCCACCTCCGCCACCGCCCCTGGAATGTGATCAGTATTATGAGTAACTCAGTATGTTCAGAACTACATTGGTCTCAGAATAAACAGATAAAGAATTTGTGCTGGGCAGTTTCGAAACTGCTGCGTTGAAATTGACACTGCATGGCTCCGCAGGGTCCTAGTGCCCGCTGATCACAAACAGTCACTAGCAGAACTGCCTCAAGGAGGCACTCCTCCAGGCCCCTGCCCTTGGTCGACCCTTATATGATCGCCCTTTTCAGCTCTATTGCACAGTCCTTGCCGACTGCGCCACAGCTGTCCTGACCCAACGCCGCGGCGACCGCTGTCGCCCGGTTGCATACTACTCCTCTAAACTCGATCCGGTAGCCCTTGGCTATCCTATCTGTACCCAAATTCTTGCAGCTATCTACAACAGCCTGCAATCGGCTGCTAATATTACCCTCCAACAAGATATTACTGTCTATAGTTCCCATTCTGTTACGGCCCTTTTGGGACAGCTACAGACTCAGCATCTCACGATGGCTCGTCAGAACAAATATGAGATTGCTCTCCTTAATAACCCGAAGGTCCAGTTTGCCCACTGCACCACTATCAACCCTGCTAACTTTTTGACGCATCCTCCCACAGACATGCTCGACCCAACTCATGACTGTCTGCAACTGTTGCAGGAAGTCTCCTCGGTTCGAGACGACCTCTCCGATATACCCCTCCCAAGTGCAGATTGTTCCTTTTTCACCGATGGAAGTTCTTCCGTCGGCGAAAGGGGGGATAGACAATCTGGCTATGCAATCATCGATCAAGACGGTGATGGAAAAACAGAGGATTTCTAACCTCCGCTGGTACACCCATCTCACACCAGCAGTTAGTAACACAGTTATTGCAGGCCCTTATGCTCCCAGACAAGATAGCGGTGATAAAATGCGCAGCGCATACAAAAGGCACAGGACTGGTGGAAACGGGCAACAGGAGAGCGGACGAGAAGGCAAAAGAAATTTCTAAATCTGGCAAACTAATGGTGCCTAGAATGATGAGGCAGACTAAAACCCCCCCAGAAAAGTCTCCCTCTGAAAAACCTATGCCAACCATTGCTGACATAATCCAAATGCAGGAGGACGCTCCTGCAACTGCTGTAAATATGTGGAAAAACTTAGGATGTATATATGATATCGAAAATAAGCTGTGGGTCACCCCGGTAGGACAAACATGTATGACCGATGCATTAGCAGCCTGGGTGACCGAATGTGTACACTTTGCAACTCACTGTGGCGCTCGTGCCACAGGGGACATATTGTTAAAAAGCTGGTGGCACCCACGACTGCAAGAAATGGCCCAACAAATTAGCAGTCGGTGCCTAATCTGTCAACAGCACAACCCCGGTAAGGCCGTCCCCTATGATCCTGGCACAACCCCCTTACCTGAGGGTCCATTTGAGACCCTACAAATGGATTACATTGAGTTGGAAAGATGTCAATGCTATAAATATGTGTTAGTCATTGTGGACACTTTTAGCAAATGGATCGAGGCCTACCCGACTACGGATAACAAGGCCTCGACAGTAGTTAAGGTGTTAATGCGAGAAATTGTTCCGCGATTTGGAATTCCAGCCCGGCTGAGCTCTGACAATGGTCCCCACTTCATAGGTCAAATCAATAAGGAATTCTGTGCTCTGCTTGGAATAAAGCAACAGTTTCATTGTGCCTACAGACCACAAGCCGCTGGAGTGGTGGAAAGGGCTAATCAGACTCTAAAGACTAAACTCGCTAAACTACAAGCAGACACTGGGGCCACTTGGCTCAAACTCCTGCCTTTAGCACTCTTCCAGCTACGTGCCACCCCCGCAGGAAAAACTCGCCTAAGCCCAGCAGAAATACTATATGGCAGACCCTTTCGAACGCCTTGGGACAGCAGTGTTCCACGGAATGTTCAATTCCATTACATGACTACCGAGATGGCTAATTATATATTAACACTAACTAGAATTTTGAAAGGATTACACTCCCGAGTTCGTGCCACCCAGGAAGAAGTCCCATCCATTACTCATGACGTCTCCATCAACCCTGGGGATTATGTCCTAATTCGAAATTGGACACGTAAAGGTTTGGAACCTCGATGGGAGGGTCCCCTACAGGTTCTACTCACTACCCCCACTGCAGTAAAAGTGGAGGGCCGGAACGCATGGGTACATATGCACCATTGTAAGTTAATTAAGTATCCATGATGTTCTAAACTTTTCCTTTAAGTCCTAGGAACACGAGTACCAGGATGAGGCCCCTCTTCGCCGTCACAATACTCGCCACCCTGCTCTCTCTCGCTGCATCCGAAAGAAGGAGATGCCCGTATGGAAGCCGACGTCCACCCCTGTGCCGAGAAGGAACCCCACGATGTGGAACAACGACAGGTCTCCGATGGATCACCACCCCTATCAACACCTGCCCGACCACCGTTCATCCCGACGACCAGAAGCCCCGATTCCTGACTACGTACATGGTTCTGATCTACGATCGCCGCACATGCCGGTGGAACCACCGGTGCATTGATAAGGACAGGGTACAAATTTTGCCATCAAGGACTACTCACCCCTACTCGCCTTCCAGAAGGAAGCGGGCAACGCACCATGTAACGGCGAATTCATTTCTGTTTATGTCCTATGTCTATGCTAAGAAAGTGGGTGTCTCCTCTTGCTGGGTATGTACACAGGTCCCGACCCATGCCCATGGAGGCGTTCCCTTGATATCTGTTCCTTTCTCGATCGAACAGACGGCTGCATGGGTTATATTCCAGACAGTTCAGAGAATATCACGCGTCTGGTAACCCATATCAGAGATGGAGTACAGCGCTTGCGACTCGCCGGTCAGGCTGACTGGTGGAGCTGGATGTGGTCCAATTCTTGGGCCACTTACCTGTTCCATGGGCTCATTATCTTCGTTACCATCTGTTTGTTGCTCTGTATCATAGCTACTGGTGTGAAATGCCTATGCAACCGTTTGGGTGCCACTGCATTACCACAGATGCTTCAGAGATCCGCCCTAGACGAAAAAGAAAAACTGGTTCCACCTACCCCTGACCTATATGAGGAAGTGGCATCCTGCCGGAGCCTAGTAGAGGAGGAGTACCTCCGCCTCGCTCTCATTTCCATCTAAAGTATCCTGGGTGTTATGTGATCAAGGAATGATCAAAGGGGGGAATGTAGAAGTGGATTTCATTTGGAACTTCGCTGATAGGGTTAATATAACAGTTCTGAAAAGCTCTGTGAAAGAGATGTCAACAGGTCAAGGGATGAAATAAAGGGAGTGTGTTATGACCGGCATCTGTGAAAGCAAAGATGTCAGAAGGTTATGGGATGGAATATAGGGAGTGTGACTTTGGTACTATTTAATGTTCTGACCCCATCTGTGAAAGCAGAGAGGTCAAAAAGTCAAAGAATGGAATGAATGGGAACCGTTACTTTATTGCAGAGATAACGTAATTAAGCTCGTTTGACCAGTTGGAACAAATAAACATTGAAATGTAAAAGGAAGGGCCTTGGAATGAGATAAGCCAGATGGCCATGGGATACAAAAACCTTTGTATTAATATTGATAGTGACTTGTGCTAATGATTATGTCAAAAATAACCTCCCGACCTCGAAGAATAATTCCATATATGTACATGTTCTGGATCCTTGCCAAATCATTGGTGTATCTAGGAATTTAAGGGGACCACCTCTAAGCTGTGATTGTATAAAGAGACAGTCCATATTTTTGACTTTGGCACTTCTCGAAGGTGGTTACCCGACTGCTTAGAGATTTGTCCCGGCCGTAAATAAACGAATATTCGTTACTGACGTGTTCGAGTGTTTTACTTCTGGACTGACGATCAGATACGTGAAAGCGCAATTCACAAGAACACCAGGTTATTCCGATGGAGCCTGTTGCTACAACCATTTTATTTAAAAATCATTCATGTGGCCGGGAGAGTGAACATCATTGCAGACACTTTATCATGAGTAAAAAAGAGACTTTTGGGAACATTGGATGATAATTCTCTGGGGTAAAATGTTATTGTTAATACATGCTCTGCAATTTTTGTACTGGATGATATGGTAGAACAGTTAAGAATTGATTGAGAAATAAAAGTGCCTTTCAAATAAAGATATTTCTTTTTTTTCAAGAAAAAGAGACATGTCAGGGATATGGGAAGTTTACGAGATCAACAGTGAATTTGAGATGAAAATAAAATAACAGAAATGTAACAAGATTAGCACGAGGCTAGAGACATTGAGCTGTGAATAGCCACATTAAAAGTATTGTTTACAGAGATTAGTGGGACTATACAAATGGTAACTTCTAAAGACAAGGGGCTGGATTCTCCGCTGTTGGGATTCTCCGTTGCGACGGCAGCCCAGGCATTTCCCGACGGTATGGGGCTACCCACAATGGGAACCCCCATTGGCCGGCTGGAGAGACGGAGAATCCTGCCCATGGAATTTGAGTGTGATAGACAGCAGAATCCACAGAGGGGAATATAACTACTAGCAGTCTCATTGGGGACACAGATTAGTTCCCCATCCAACAGTCAGACAGGACAGTTCCATTTGTGATCCAAGCCACAGAGGCCTGTTCCAGGGAGGCACAGTAGTACAATAGTTAGCACTGTTGCTTCATAGCGCCAGGGACTCAGGTTCGATTCCCGGTTGGGTCACCGTATGTGCGGAGTCTGCGCGCTCTTCCCGTGGGCTTCCTCCGGGTGCTCTGGTTTCTTCCCATAAATCCCGAAAGGCGTGTTTGTTCGATGAATTGGACATTCTGAATTCTCCCTCAGTGTACCTGAACAGACACTGTATCGTGACGATTAGGGGATTTTCGTAGTGACTTCATTGCAGTGTTAATGTAAGTTTACTTGTGACACTAATAAAGATTATTAATATTAGATAAACTTTCGAGCCACGGCAGATAGCAGATATTCTCTTATAAAAGACGCAATTTTCTGTCATCGCTGTACCGCGAAGAGTTTTCCCAGACTTTGTCACTGAGGCAGTATTGTGTGGTACCTATTAATCGGATTTGACCTATAGAGTTACTAAAATCAGATGTTTCTTGATAAAAGTAAGTTCAGGGAATGAGGGTATATTTTGGGAACATAAGATAACTTCAGATAAAACAATTTGTTTAGTTATTTCCACAATCAGTGGGCTACAGTGCGGCAGACCTGCTCAAACTGACACAGCAGAAGTAGAAACAGTATGTTGAGCGAGGGTATCAACCTCTATCTGAACTGAACATGGGAGAGACAGTGAGAGTTCAGCAGGAAGGGGTCTGGAATTCTACTGCTTTCACAGGAATTACAGGAGAACCAAGGTCTTACATGGTACAGACTCCAAATGGACAACAGTACAGGGGAAACCGGAAATTCCTACAAAAAATAAATAAAGCGAGGCCCTACTCTGAACCAGAAAGTGTAGCTGAAGGTCAAGAACCTGAATCACCAGTAAAGCAATAGATAACCAGACAAAGACTGGGAGTCCTGGAGACTATCTAAGGAGTGAAAGTAACACAGAGCTGGAGACGGCCTCATGTCCATCAAAATCATCTCTGTCACTATACAGAATGCCCAGTAGAAGACTTGTGTAAAAAAAAACAACAGAGATGAAGAGATGAGTAAAAGACAAAGTGCGAAAGAATAAATAAGGGACTTGTGTACTTGAATAGTTATACTCAGCATATTTTGTTCAAACAGAAACTAGCCTGAAATGTTCTGTTTTTTAAAAAAGAGAAATATGATGATATATGATTATGGTTGTGGACTCTAGCATTAGATACAACACAGTACATGGGGATCACCTGACCTGGGGTCGAAGGTCAGATAGAACATGTTAGAGTAGGTTGTAAAAAGGCTGCAGATGCCTTGTAGTTTTGTGTTCATATTATGAAAATGTGTCATGAATAAAGTTCATACTGCACCATATGGACAAACCATTTACAACACTAGGTCAGATTTGGGTAAGTTTTGAAAGGTCTCAAGTATTTTAATGAATGAGTGTGGGTTAAATAAATGAGTTCTTGCATGAGTGTGTGGGTGAATGGCTGTGTGTGTAGAGGGGTGATGTGGTGGGGTGAGTATAATAATAATCTTTATTGCCACAAGTAGGCTTACATTAACACTGCAATGAAGTTACTGTGAAAAGCCCCTAGTCGCCACATTCCAGCGCCTGCTCGGGTACACTGAGGGAGAATTCTGAATGTCCAAATTACCTAACAACTAAAAGCACGTCTTTCAGCACTTGTGGGAGGAAACCGGAGCACCCGGAGGAAACCCACGCAGACAAGGAGAGAACGTGCAGACTCCACACAGACAGTGACCCAAGCCGGGAATCAAACCTGGAACCCTGGAGCTGTGAAGTAACCATGCTACCCACTGTAGGTGACGTTGGTGAAGTGGGTAGATAGGTTGGGAATGGTTGGGTATGTAGTTGGGTTGTGTCATATAGGGGCTAGTGGGATCTGGTCATGGGGTAGACAGTTGGGGAGATACCCCTATGGGGTCGGCAGAGAGTACTCAGATCTGGATGGGGCAGTCTGGTGTATGGGGGGTAGTTTGGTTAGGTAGGGTGATTGCGGGAGTTAAGTGGTGGTCATTGGTGGAGTTACCCAGTTTGTAGACCACAATCTAACGGTCTAAAACATCTAACATTTCCTCAGTATGTATCCTAGTAACTCTTGCAGGTCTAACCAAGAGTTTGCAGTATGCTTTGGATCAGGGGGAGTCATGGAGGGTCCTATGAAGCACGGAATCAGCTCATCTGAAGTTTAAACTTCCCAGGCAATTTCCAGGTATGTTTAACATCACAACCTCTGCAGGGTCTGGGTGTACATCTTCCAAATTATGTCCTACCTCCGGCGGTCTGGAGATTGGAAGATTTGGGGCCATTCTTTGGCAGGGGTGTTCAGAAGTGTTCAAGTATGCATGCTGCAAAACTATGTCAAAACTTTAGCAATGTCCAAGGCAAGGATATATGATTCATTAAAGTTCTCATGGTCAGGTTTCTTTTGGAAACCCATGCCAGACAACAAAATTACTGCAGTCATATGATAATCCTGCGAAAATCCATACAGCCAGCCACAGATAGAATCGATATGGAAGGAGATGTCATAAATGCGAAAGAAGTAAAGGTCCTGAGTAGACACAGAATAGCCATCTTGCGTGTATCAGAGGCCACAGCAATTTGTGAATCATAAAGCTGTACTTTTATAACTTTAAAAGATGAGAAATGGCAAATGTAATAATCTGTTGTGATTGGGGAGATTTGCTGGTGTATCATAGACATCAGGACATGATAAAAAAAAGTCCAGCAAGTCAACAACTGCAGCTGTCAATGGATTGTAAGCTGAAGGAAGGGCAGCTTCTCACACTGCCACAGGCTCCGACCTTTATCCATCATCAGCCTGAGCAATAAAGGAGGAGAAGTTGGAGAGAAAGGAGCCAAAGGAGAAAAAACGGACAGAACCGAGGAAGCAAAAAAATGGACGGGACTTGGTAAGCTTCAAGAATGTGGGAATAAGAAAGTGGCATGGCATGCAGAGAGTATCCAGTAACACTGTGGGACAGCAGAGCTGGCAGAAGGCACTGGAGATAGTAGACCAATAATGCCTACCACATTTAGTTGTAGCAAATATCCAGGTTTTGTCCATTGTAAGGAATAGCATTAATGGAGAGTATTCCTTTCAGTGCTGGTGTAAAGGTGCTGACTGTCCCAAGCAGCTATTTCAATCATTAAAAAGTGTAGCCATTTGGGATGGGCACTTACAACTAGGGATAGAGAAACTCGCAAAGCCTCGCGGGTAAAATGGACAAAGCGAGATTCAGGCGGGCTCAGAGCCTGAAATGTATATTTGCAAGCAAGCAGTCCAGACGGTATCGAAACTCTGACCAATTAGCATTTTGATGGGGCTGATTAGCATTTGATGGCCCATCTCCACCAAGACAAAGGACTGGTACTCAAGCGACCGGTACAGTCCCAGACATTTCGGTGCCACTCCCTGTTCTGGGGAAACGTAAACAACAGGGTCAGTGACTGCTTGGGACACGCCCAGCCATCCAGGCACCCGCCCATTTATTGGTTAGGAATCGAACAGAGTGATCAAGAATCATCCAATTAGTGGGGTCCAAACTGAAGGATCGCCCGAAAGAGCTCGAAAACCCCCAAGTATAAGAAGAGACCTGCCATATGTTCGTCCTCTCGTGGACATGGCGCACCAGCCACGACCATTTCCAAGTGCAGCAACACCAGAAGCAAGTCCAAGTTCAACGCTCGCTAGCAGATGGATGAGCCTAGATGAGCAGCAGTTACTTCTCCTGACTCGATAGATCCAGAACCGAACAGCGGCCACTGTTTCTCTGACCCAAGCCGAGTGCCTGAAGTTAAGTACAGGTTGTCTTAGTCGATAGGTGTAGTTAACTAGTAGTGTTTATGTTGCATGACTAATTGTGTGTAAATAAAGTACCCTTGGCCTTGAACTAACTAACTGGTGTTTGGCTCTTTGATCGATAGGCGGTTGAACCTTGTGGTGGTATCATTTGATACCTGGCGACTCTGAGCATTAGAACATAGATACCTAAAGAAAGGTGGGCAAACCCACTGATTGCCGTAGTTAGAGCAGAGCCACAGGAAAGACAGGAGAAAAGGAAACAAAAATACTACAGAGGAAGGCCAATACAGCAAACTGCACAATTGCATTTGAAGATATCCACTCCCGTGCCTATTGTGACACTCCAAATAAAAACAGAAAATGTTGGATAAACTCAAAAGTCTGTGGAGAGAGAAACAGAGTTCATGTTTCAAATCTGTGTGACAATGCTCCAAGCATCAGTTTAACTGCAGATTTCCCATTGTTTTGACTTCGGATAAACAAGAGTGCAGTTTGTTTTCTGAGCGGCACTGAACCACGATTGATGGAGTCAGTTCAAACTACAAACATGAAATACTACGACTGATATTAGGGAAATTTAATGATGGAATTCCAGAGGCTCGCTGGGCAGGAATGACATATTTGCCGAAAGGGACATTGTTCCAATCGTGTATTGTGTTTTTGCAGATGGGCAGTAAGTTGCAGCAACTGACCTCAAAATGGGAGAAGATAGCAAATGAACTACGGTGTTAGCTTCAAGATCGATAATTAATTATACTTATTGACGCACTTATATGAAGCCTTTGTGCAATGACTTATCAGTTGTTGACTACTTTATTGATTAAATCACCTGTTTTAATGACTAATTTGAATCATGCGGTCTAATGGCAGAAGATGGTTTATTCGCTGTTAAATTGTTCAGATTGGCAATGTGTCAACATCTGTTTCGGTTTCAAAAGTAGTGAATAAAGTTGTCACATTCTGCCATCACTGTTGGGTGTCAGGTTCGTCCTGCGGATAAACCATGGTCAGCCCCTGATTGTGACTTAGTTTGAACGTAACAGCATTGGGAACCAGTGACAGCCGAATGAGTGATGATTAACCATCCATTTTTTTCCCGATCGTCCAAATTATCCATTTTAATAACATTATTCATTCATATTTTGGGATTTACCACAATGCCACAACACCAATTCTTATGGGTCATAGTGATCTGCAGTTGAGTAGTGCCCTACATCAGAACAACTTCTCTCCTGCGCCTGATGGAGTTCAGCATTCAAGATAAGATAATTTTTGTCTCAGGGTACATGGATCTTGCTTGATGCGTAATCTTATTGCTTTGTGATCTGGGTAACTGGTTGTTCAAAGTTTAAATTCAAGAAAATAACTAGAGGCAAACAGCAGAATGTATGTAAAACCATCTCAGGAAAATGGGCACCTAGAGTTAGGGTTAACTTACCTGGCAGAGATGAAAAGGATAGAAATTATGAGCACCATTACTTCAGCCGAAGGCTGCAGAAGAGTTAGCAAAAAACTAAGGAGGCTTTGTGCCGATATGAAGGTGAACAATGTGCACAGCCACAGGCAGGACGTGGTAAAGGAGATTCAGGGTGGGAGTAGCAGAGGAGGCGGAGCAGAATTGGGTGGGAGTCCCTTGATGGCTTTTATGCTTTTCTGCCGGTGGGATTTCCTGGCTTGATTGTCCACCCCACCTGCCAATGGCATAATGGAGATCCTGACTTCAAAAGTTGGGGTCTCCATTTACATCTAATTGCGAATGCAGGTCAGGCCTCTATGCCTGACTGCCACCGCCTCCCTGCCCCATTGGACAGTCCATTCATGTCGGTGTGAGGGCACCCTGACATTAATCATGACATGTCCCCCGTGAGGTGCACCTGGCGAGCTGAACCCATCGGAGGCTCATGGGTGCATACAGCCCCGGGAGGGAGTGAGGGGGGGGGGGAAGAGAAGATTATGTCCAGATAGTACCCTGGCACCATACTGGAACTGCCCTCTGGCACTGTCTCTTGGCACAGCATGGCCCCTGTCCCCTGACACTGGTCCCGGGGATTCTGTGGGGAGGTGTCTTCCAGAATGACTGTATGAATGTAACTTGTGGACTCCTCCAAACACAATACCAAACTAGGTAGAACACTTTGGACAGATTCAATTGTGTCCGGACAACTAGCACATTCCATTAACAACCTTCTTTTACAACAAGTCCCCACACAGTGCGTATGTTCCGAACATCCCCAGTTAAGTAAGGATAAGCTAGTTCTATGTCCACCAGGACTGTCTATTGTACTGCAACACATGTCCCTCTTCACTTGCACTAAATGCATTGAGTGTTCCTCTCTTTCAAGCTCTCACAATCCTTTAGCATTGGCGTTTCTGTGCTTGCAACAGGTTGTGCATGTGAGGTCCTGGCTTGTTCTGCATCACCGGCACTTCTGGCTTGTTGCTCTTCCAGACCTACAAAACAGAAGAAGCACATATGTTACAATCCGGCCTGCTCAAACACCCTTTCAACTGACAATCTCCCATGTGTGATCACCTCTTCAGACGGTTAGGCACCATATGCTTGAGTGTATATCTGTGTGTGAGGGAGCAGTGGGGAGAGGAAGGAGAACAAAATCAGGCTGGCACTAATCCAGATTTTGGGGAGGCCTCTGGCTCCCACTTCTCTCTCTGCCTCTATGCTTTCATTGCCAGTGACATCTTCAACGGAGTTAAGGGCTTGTGATGGCAACTCTGTTCCCTTCTGTTTTCCGCAAACTTGCCATGCAAGTGAAGAAGTATTAAGAAACTGGAAGCTCCAAGAGTATATTTGGCATATGGGTTGTGCAGATTGGTTGCTGTCGTGATTTTCTGTGTGGTGTGGCGACACAGCGGGAACACATTGATTCCTAACTCAGGTCCGAACTACGGGTTGATTAAAGCCCTTGTAAGTCTTGATCTAAACGGATACTGACAGTATGCAAATGTTCACAGAGAGCAGCCAAACTGCGCACTCGTTTGGTGTGGTGAGACTTTGTAACTAGTTGACACTGTAGTCTGTAACAGATGGAACCAGCATGGTTCCCCAGAAACCAAGACACAAATTGACTTGAATTTCAATTGTGAAGTGGTCTTCCGTGTCCCATTGAGCTCTTGGGGAATGTTCAGTAAATCTTTCTCGTGATTTCTGGTTTTGATTAGCCTCCGCATTGTCATATGGTTGTAACCACTATGACGTAGCATCTCGTGAATCTCAAATCTTTCCATGTCAGTCTAATTATTTGTCTCAGATAACTGTTGATATTCAGAATAAATTATTTCAAAATCTTGATAAATTTAGTACTTGTGGGGTAAAGGAGGAGGATATGGTTGTGCTTAGTGCCATGAATAAATTAGCAATTTTTAAAAGATTTATATTAGTTCATTGAAATCTGAGTTTTTACATTCCAGTCAGAACAACATAAACATTGCTCAATGATTATTACAATAGCAGGAGTGACTGTATTTGTGTGAAGGAGAAGAAGTAGGGGAAAAGATTGATGTTTTTAATTTGGCTTGTTCACATATTTAAAGCAAATGAATATGCTATTTTGTTCCAGTGTTACTTAATATTTGGAATTCATGCAAGGTCCTGTTAGTTATCGACAAATATTAATTGAGGAAACAAATAAAAATGTAGCGTGATACCCATTAGAACATAGAACATACAGTGCAGAATGAGGCAATTTGGCTCATCGAGTCCGCACCAACCCACTGAAGCCCTCACTTCCACCCTATCCCCATACCCAATCACCCCGCTTCAACCTTTTTTGGTCACTGAGGGCAATTTATCACGGCCAATCCATGCAATCTGCATGTCTTTGGACTGTGGGAGGAAACCGGAGCACCCGGAGGAAACCCACACAGACACGGGGAGAACGTGCAGACTCCGCACAGACAGTGACCCAGCAGGGAATTGAACCTGGGACCCTGGCACTGTGAAGCCACAGTGCTATCCATTTGTGCTACCGTGCTGCGATTGACTTTACTCTAATTATTGGCATCTGTCTAATCTGGCTTACTGAATGGGGGTGTAGTAGTTTTAAGTGTTGACTGATGTGCTCCACTGTGCCTCGAAAATGCAAAACCTGAGTGCCCACACAAGCATCTCGCACCCACAATGATCTGTAATAACCCTCATGAGACCCACAGGAATGACCCAATTGATCACCCATGGGGCTTGTGGAATAGGAGTTGCCCCGCTGAGGGGCAGATGCCTAACAGCTGGGGAAGCCAGGTACATAAAAGCCGGCCAGGATTGGGACCGCATGATCGTATAGTCCCAACTAGGACTTATGTGCTGTATGCATGGGAAACATGTTGGATTGCAGGTGGGCGGCCTTTGATTCGCCCACCCTGTTGTGAGGTCACCGTTTCCTCACTCTGGTCCCCATATTTAAACAGCACTCCTGCTCTTGTACAACCTTTTCAATGTCTTAGAGCCCAGGGCTGCTCCATGGAAGATATGATACCCAAAGGGAAGAGGTATGCTTCTCCGAAGTTCAGTCAAATCTCCCTGGAACACTTGCTGGACACAGTCAACGCCCACCCCAAAGTCCTCTACCCCCGTGATGGCCGGAGATGGTCCACCATCCTCGGTGCCCCGGCTAGGCAGGCTTCCGTCCTTCCAAGACCTCGCAATCCTCCCCTTGTATTCCTTGAACTCACCGTGATTGGAGCGGATATCCATTTGTTTGCCTGTGAACATTTTCAGATGGATGTGACGATGTCCCATGTGGACCTGATCCCTCTCCAACCTGAGGTAACTTTCACAGTTCCTCAAACACCCACAGGACGGCATGTGGCACAATGGTTAGCACTGGGACTGCGGGGCTCAGGACCCGGGTTCGAGTCACTGTCCGTGTGGAGTTTGCACATTCTCCCCATGTCTGCATGGGTTTCATCCCCCCCAACCCAAAGATGTGCAGGTTAGGTGGATTGACCATTCTAAAGTGCCCCTTAATTGGAAAAAAAATAATAATTGGGTACTCTAAATTTATAAAAAGAAAAATACACCCACCACCCCCCACCTCACTTCCCAACACCTTTCGATACCCCCTTAATGCCTTTTCCTCATCTGTAGGCTGGAGATGCACCCCTGACGAAGTGTATCATCTGCAACGCAGTGTGATGCCAGAAACCCCATGGACCAAGGCACATGATGTTACACCAATAACCTGTGCACATTACCCTGGGGCATGACTAAAACTGGACTGACATGCCGTCCAGCTCCCTTGACTGGACCAAGGACAGTCTTCAGTTGTAAACTGAAGCACTTCTTCACTCAGTGATCCTCCCATTCTGGTCCCAAGTGGCTGATATCAATTTGTAAAATTCTCTCTCCCTATCCTGGCACGAAACACACTAACCCCGGCACCCTCCCCACAGTCCTGTGTCTGAGTGCAACCTTCCTTACTCTTACCCGCCAATTTAGCCACTGCCCGGTAGCCTCTTATCATGTCTCAGGCCAGTCCCCCCCCCTTCCCCAATGGAACCTTAACCCTGCAGTCCACTAAAAGCCACACGCACCTTACCGCTGTTCTGGTACATAGAGATTACCTGTGACAACCCCTGAAAGCGATGTGATGGGAGCACATCAGCACTGCCGCTGATGACCACGAGCACTGCGCGATATAAGGTGCAGTAAGAAGTCTTACAACACCAGGTTAAAGTCCAACACGTATATTTGGAATTACGAGCTTTCGGAGCGTAGCTCCTACATCAGGTGAGTGAAGGAACCACGCTCCAAAAGATCGTGATTCCAAATAAACCTGTTGGACTTTAACCTGGTGTTGTAAGACATCTTGCTGTGCCCACCCCAGTCCAACGGCGGCATCTCCACATCACGATATAAGGTAAGCGAATGAACCATGAAGTCAAGAACAAATTGCATGTTGCCAGGTGCATGCCGCTGATATGCCATGTGAAACACGTCATTCTAATTGCACTCCGAAGTACTTGGATGATCCAGCGTGGGGGGTAGGGGTTGGGGGGGGGGGGGGGGGGGGGATCCGACGAGCAGTCCTTAATATGAGATGCAAATTTGTTGAAATGATGTCCGCTGATGGGCTGTGTGGGGACCACCAAGCCACCTGTCGCAACCATAGCAGAAAGTCTCTACCAATGCCTGATCGAGGGACCTGACATTAGGAAAAAGGGTTCCCACTGAGATTCCCCAACCTGTCTTTACTATCAACGCCCCTCCCCCACAACTCACACCCTGTGATCACCATCCCACCACCTCTTGCCTGGGATCTGACAAAGATACTCGGCCCTTGGTAGGTGCGATACTGGCAGCAGCCACCCGGTGGTGCTGCCGTTCGATAGCTGCCAGCTTTCATTAGTTGCTTTCTCCACAGGGGGAGTAATTTTCACCCACCGGGGTCCTTGATCCTAGATAAAGCCCAGCAATGTCCAGTTAAGTTCCTGAGTGAACAAATTTTCCTTAAAAGTGGCGACGCTGAGCTCTCACTGTCTAGCTGGTGGGCAAGACACCCATTGCCTTCAGTTTCCATGGCGGTATTTAATAAAGTCAAAATTTTAGATGAGGTCACTGAGGGGCAGCATGTAGATGGGAAATAGGATGACGCCAAGGTTAAATCCGTGGGGAACACAAGAGATACCGGTGTGGGAGTTAGAAGAGAAACCATTGATAGTAATTCTCTAGCTATGACTATTCAGATAATAATGGAACCAGGCAAGAGTGGTCTCAGCCAGCTGGACAAGACTGGAGATCCATTGGAAGAGGGAAGGTGTGGTCAGCTATCTCAAAGGCTGCACATTGGCTGGGAAGGATGAGTAGGGGTACTTTGCCTTTTACATATTGGATACCATTTGTGACTTTGATAGAGCTGTTTTGATACTGTGGCATGGATGGAAACTGTTCTGAGATGGATATTTCTCTTCCATAGAATGCCTACAGTGCAGAAGGAGACCATTCAGCCCATCGAGTGTGCACCAACCCTCCAACAGAGCATCCTGCGCAGATCTACTCCACCACCTAACCTTTGGACGCTAAGGGTCAATTTAGCATGGCCACTCCACCTAACCTGCACACCTTTGGACTGTGGGAGGAAACCCTCACAGACACTGGCAGAATGTGGAAACTCCACACAGGCAGTCACCCAAGACCGGAATTAAACCCTGGTCCCTGGCACTGGATGGGCATACTCTGGTATCTGCTTATCACTTACACCATCTAAACAGGTTACAGAGTAAGCACATTGCTCCTCGGAATAATTTCAACCTCTGTTAACTATCTTTCTGTCTGTTTCTCTCTCTGAGAGGGTGGAGTTTTCCAGCCGTTCACGTTGGCAGGATCTTCCGTTCCTGCCAACAGCGCACCCCTGCCGTGGGTTTCCCAGTGGCAAGGGGTACATTCAGCAGGAGACCCTGTTGACAATGGCAGGACTAGAAGATCCCACTGCTGGCCAATGACTGGCCATTCCGCTGCCGCAAAACACGTGATAGATTACGCGGAAAGTCCTGCCCAGCGAACCTGACATAGTACTGGCTAATGTCAGTGGTACATCATCATCCGCATCATACATTGGCATATCCCATCTGTTAACCCTTTATGGTGCAGAAACCTGATTGAAGGGGTTCACTTGGAATTCCAGGAAAGATGGGAATAGATGTAGGAGGCAAAAACACTTTAGCTGATTTTGGAGAGGAAAGGGAGGTTGAACATTGGGTGGAAGCTTGCAAGAGCAGAAGAGTTAATGGTTGATTTTCCAGTGGATGCTATGACATTGGTTTCCATAGACATGGAAGGGTATGAATTCATCCTGTCAACCTTGCATCCTACTCTCCTTTCATGAGATTTCTGGACCTTCTCTAAGTGAGCATAACCAGCCTTGTGCTTGGAATATGGGCTAGCTCTGACACTTCACCCCTCACTTTCCTGTATATTAATCACTGGGGCATTAAAATAATCTGACAATGGAACTTACAAAAAGATCTGAGGTAAACAGAGTCGCAGCCTAAAAGAGTTTGTCCACATAGGAAAAATCAGTTCGGACCAGTATTCTTATTTTACAGTGTTCCATTTTAAAATACAAGACCAGTTTGGACCAGTAATCTCATTTCCCCATTTTATTATTTTCTTTCCTTCTGGAAGGAAGTTTATATTATTCCAGCACAATTCCAGCTATAATCGATAGAAGCCCTAGAAGGGTTGCTTCAAAGCGCCAGGGACCCCGGTTCGATCCCCGGCTGGGTCACTGTCTGTGTGGAGTCTGCACGTTCTCCCCGTGTCTGTGTGGGTTTCCTCCGGGTCCTCCAGTTTCCTCCCACAAGTCCTGAAAGACGTGCTTGTTAGGTGAATTGGACATTCTGAATTCTCCTGCAGTGTACCCAAACAGGTGCCGGAGGGTGGCAGCTAGGGGATTTTCACAGTAACCTCATTGCACTGTTAATGCGAGTCTACTTGTGACGATAATAAAGATTATTAGTATTATTATTAAAACAATCAGGATCCATGAGGCACAATGTATGTCTCTCCGGCCTGCAGCATTTCACACTCACACACACATACACACACCAAGCTCATATTGCAAAGCTCCACAAAGGGCAGCACTTATGTTGATGGGGACATTGCAGCATGCCAATGATCTGACATGGAAAATATAGGTAGTCAGTGCCCATCGTGGGTGCTGTGCATTATGAGGGTGGTGGGTCTGCCCTTTGGTTCCCAGCCTAACGGACTGAGTGAGGAATCAGCACCAATATCTGTGAGCTTTGCACATGCTTCAAATTTTTACTCACCTTTCGTAAACAATATCCACCAATAGCAGTGAAGGGGAATATTCGGGCCCTCTGATAAAATTTCTCTGGAATGATCAGTCTCCAAAAAAAAAGTTCCCTTTGCCATCCGCCTCTTCGAAACCCAATTTAGTCATATATCTTTTATGTCACAATCAAATCCCCTATAATTCATTGTAACTGATGCAAATTATTCAATTTGTTTGCAAGCCTTTGTCTAATCTCAATTTATTCAACATTTCAGAATTTATGCATTCCCCATTTATACAGCGGAAGCCTTTTGATGTATATGCATAATACTATTACTGACTTTAACAGAATCCTTTTACATTTTTAGGTCAATACTTTGAAAGTAGCTCATTGACATTGCATTAGGATTTCTGCTCTGCATTAACACATACAGCAGAGTTCATTTAATTAAAGATCTGCTTACAGCTGGCGTGACCTCGTATAAATCCCAAATCATAAATAATGTTGGGACAAAGGGACTTGTTTATTGGCTTTTATTATGCAAACCAGTTTAAAAATTATAATTTTGAACAGCTTTCCTCTAATTCTCCTCTCTCTACTCAGACACAGTGAGTCCCCCTTTACGTATCAATCTGCAAATGAATCTAACCTTTCAAAATGTCAGCACAGGCTGGGAGCATCATCAGATATCTAACAATCGCAATATGACAGCCGGGAATGATCCTTTCTCACTCACATGCGGCCACGTTTTCCAGCAGTGATCAGGACTCTTGGTTGATTATATTTTTGTTTCCCTAGACTGGTGGCCATCTCCTCTTCGATTGAGGCTTGTCTGAGATCAGGCACATAGGTTGTTCCCCCGAAGGCAGAGAAGGTTGAGAAGGAATTGAACAGGGATGTTCAAAACCTTGATGGGTTTTGTTAGAGTAAGCAAGGGAGAAACTGTTCTCAGTGGTAGGCAGATCGGTGACCGGATTTAAGTTAATTGGCAAAATATCTAGAAGCTCTCTCAGGAAATCAGTTGTGGTGTAAAAAGACGGTGGGAGCTCATTGCGTTGCAGGGAAAAAATAAGGGATTGTGACTAATAGCACAGAGCTTTCAAATAGCTGGCACAGACACAATGGGCGGGATTTTCCGGCACCGTCACCCCGTGTTTTCCAGTGGTGGAAACGGGCAGAATGGTGGCACAGTGGTTAGCACTACTGCCTCACAGCACCAGGGACCCAGGTTCGATTGCGGCCTTGGGTGACTATCTGTGTGGAGTTTGCGTGTTCTCCCCGTGTTTGTGTGGATTTCCTCCAGGAGCTCAGGTTTCCTCCCATAGTCCAAGTTAGATGGTTTGGCCATGTTATATTGCCCCTTAGAGTCCAAAGATATGCAGGTTAGGTTTCAGTTGCGGTGTTAGGCCTAGGTAGGGTGCTCATTGTAGGGTTGGTGCGGACTCAATGGACCAAATGGCCTCGGACTGCACTATGGGGATTCTATAGAGGCGGTTTACCATTGGCCGCTGGTGGAATCCTCTGGCCCTGCCGATGTCTGTGCACTTTGCGTGGCTCACCCTTCTTGCCACCATGGGAAGCCGCCATGGAGGGATTGCCTTCCCGGTTGCGGGTAGGGCTAGAATATCCTGCCCAATGGGTTGAAAGGCTTCCTTTAGCATTCTGTGAATGTTCCACAGCATTCCAATAACTTGCATTTATTTATATCATATCCTTAACATAATAATAATAATCACTTATTGTCAAAAGTAGGCTTCAATGAAGTTACTGTGAAAAGCCCCAGCCACCACATTCCGGCGCCTGTTCAGGGAGGCCGGTATGGGAATTGAACCCGCGCTGCTGGCCTTGTTCTGCATTACAAGCCAGCTGTTTCGCCCACTGTGCTAAACCAGCCCCAGTACATAGTAAAGCACCTGGAAGACACTTCACAGCAAGGTCATCAGAGAACAAACTTGGCACTGAATCCAAGAGGGACACTGAAAAGCTTTATAAAATTGCCTTATGAGAGGAGTGACGGAGAGGTTTAGGAAAGGAATTTTAGAGATTGGAGCAGAGACAACTGAAAGCATGGCAACCAATGGTGTGGTGAGGGAAGTTAGGAATGTATAAGAGTCCCGAATTGAGGGAAAGTAGAATTCTTGGAGGACTGTAGGGCCTGTAGGAGGTCACCGTGTTTGGAAGGATTTGAACACAAGGATGAGGATTTTGTTTTTGAGGCATTTGTGGAATTACATGGATTTTAATGGTGCTTTGGTGTCTTTTTTTTAATATTCGTTATTGGGATGCGGGATGAGCATTTGTTGCCCATCCCTAATTTGCACTTGAACTGAGTGGCTTGCGAGGCCGGTTCAGTGGGGGTCAGTTTAGAGTCAACCGCAATGCTGTGTGGGTCTGGAGTCATATGTAGGCCAGATCGGGTAAGGACGACAGATTTGCTTCCCTGAAGGACATTAGTGAACCAGGTGGCTTTTTACGATAATCGACAATGTTTTCATGTTGTCATTAGCCTTTTAATCCCAGATTATTATTGAATTAAAATGACGCCATCCGCCATGGCGGAATTCGAACCTGAGACCCCAGAGCTTTACCCTGGGTCGCTGGATCGTTAGTCCAGTGACAACACCACTACGCCACCGCCTCCCCTAGTCTGAGGATATGATTAAAAAAGACCATTTCATTGAAGGACATACCTTTGCCCATTCTGATGTCCTGAGTTTAAACCAGGAACTGAACCTACTCAGTATTGCTGAATACCTCCCATTACATTGTGCATTGACTAATTGAGTTGACAGTTTATTATTTCCTGTAGTTTATTATTGCATCTTGTCACCCTATAATAGATCCAGTGGAACTACATTGTGACAAAATCACTAGCTCTAAACCTTGTATTGTGATCATCTTCTCTCTTGTCTTTTAATTATTTCATGGGATGTTTGTACTACTGCAGTCCATGTGGGGTAGCTACACCCACAGATCTGTTAGGAAGGGAGTTCCAGGATTTTGACCCAGCGACAGTGAAATAATTGCAATATATTTCCAAATCAGGAGGGGTGTGGCTTGGTCGGGAACTGTCAGGTGGTGATGTTCCCATGTGTCTGCTGCCTTTGTCCTTCTCGGTGGTGGTGGTCACTGGTTTGATAGATGCTGTTGAAGGAGGCTTGGTGAATTCCTGCAGTGCATCTTCTTGATGGTGCACACAGCTGCCACTGTCCTTGAGAGGTGAAGGGAGTGAATTTTAAAGGCTGCGGATGGGGTGCCAATCAAATGGCTGCTTTGTCCTGGACGGTGTCGAACTTCTTGAGTATTGTTGAAGCTGCACTCATCCAGGCAAGTGGAGGTTATTCCACAGCACAGTAGCACACTAATTAACATTGCTGCCTCACAGTGCCAGGGACTCAGGTGACTGTCTGTGTGGAGTTTGTACATTCTTCCCATGCCTGTGGGGGTTTCGTCCAGGTGCTTCGGTTTCCTCCCACAGTCCAAAGACGCGCAGGTTAGGTGGATTGGCCATGCTAAAATTGCCCCTTTGTGTCCAAAATGTAAGCAGGGGTTACTGGGTTGGGTAAGGTGGGGTGCTCTTTCAGAGGGTTGGTGAAGACTCGATGGGCTGAATGGCGTCCATCTGCACTGTAGGGATTCTATGATAATTCTATGATCACACCCCTGAGTTTTGGATTTGGGGAGTCAGGAAGTGAGTTACACATCACTAAGTTTCCACCCTCTGACCTGCTCTTGTAGCATAGTAAGAAGTCTTACAACACCAGGTTAAAGTCCAACATGTTTGTTTCAAACACTAGCTTTCGGAGCGCAGCTCCTTCCTCAGGTAGCCACAGTATTTATAGGGTCCAGTTCCATTTCTGGCCAATGGTAACCCAAAGGATGTTGATACTGGGGGATTCAACGATGGTAGTGCCATTGAATGCCAAGGGGAGATGGTTAGATTCTCTCTTGATGGAGATGGTCATAGACTGCTACTTGCTACTTATCAGCCCAAGCCTGAATGTTGTCCAGGTCCTGCTGCATATGGACATGAACTATACACTGCTAGCCATTGAAGCTTTATTGTAACCTCGGATCATAATGCAATGAGCCTGTGATTAATACATAATTTAAAGCATGGCCTTTATCGCATCGTTAAAATGTGAAACTTAATTAGAGAAATGTGGAAAGAGCAAACATAAACTCATAACAATTAAAACATCAGAATGGGTAAAGAGGTGAAAGATAAAATTATCCCACAGCACTTTTATCTTAAAGGCTCTATATCCCTCTGGATCATAGTTTCAGCTCCCAGTGGATGCTGCCACTCTGAAAGCAATTTGAACCTCACATCAGATTGAGAGAGAAAATTCCACCGACCATCGCTTTACAAGGCTGGAAAGAATCTTATGTTATGCTGAGCTGAAGAGAAAACAGAAGAAGTGCGCTGTTCTAAAAAAAAGTTAAAATTTAAGCGACAATAAACCTGACTGTTCTGAGGACTGCAAAAATACCATTGACATTGAACTGATAAGATCATACAGTGCATCTTTCAATTTGGTTCGTGGTGGACAATTAATTTGAATAAAATGAACTGAAACTATCACGAATAGTGAGAACTAGCAAACTGAAGTTTCAATTGTAAAGTTATCTTTCCTGTTCCACTGAGCACTTGTGAAAGTTCAGTCAATCTTTCTTGTGTTTGTTTGCCTTGAGTAATCTATTCATTGTCAAATAGATGTACAGCCGTGATGTCACATCTTGTGATGTCCAAATCTTTCTTTCTCATCTTTGTCTCAGGTTAAAAATTTTAGATTAAAAAAAATGTTGGCTTGTAATTCTTGGCAAACTTTGTTATATATCCTTTATTTTTGGTCAATCGTCTTTGATCACACATTTCCGGGTTATGGTACTTTCCATCTCAACTTGGCCTGGCACCATTGGAAACTATTAATGCTGTGAAACATATTGAACTTGTAGAGATGAAAAGTCTTATTTGTATTGTGTAGGGTTTCAGACTGCGGCAGAATGGTTACTTCTATAAGAAGCAACCGTACTCTCAGATATGGTATGAGAAATTAATTTGGCTTAAGTTCTACGCCACCAACATTCTAATCATTATTGCCCATCCCTAACTGCTCTCCATTTCAGAGGACATTTCAGCGCCAACCATATTGTTGTAGATTTGGACACACATGTAGACCAGACCAGGTGAGGATGGCAGATTTCCTTTCCTGACAGAAATTAGTGAGCCGGATGTAGTTTCACGTTCATCATTAGACTTTTAATTCCAGTTCTTTTATTGAATTCAAATTTTGCCATCTGCCATGGTGGGATTTGAACCTGGGTCCCCAGATCTTGGAGAACGGTCACCATGCAGAAGGGCACCATTTAACCCATCGAATCCGCACCGACCCTCCGGAAGAGCATTCTACCAAGGTCAAGTCCCCGCCTCACCCCTGTAATGCTGCGCATTGATCATGGCCAATCCACCTAACCTGCACTAAGTCTCCGGAATGCTAGTCCAGTGACAATGGCACCACACCACCACCTCTCCAATTCTGCAGTAAGAAAACTGCTTTACAAATATTTTACATAACTTGTTAACTATAATCGAATTTAAAATCTTACCATTGACTCAGTCTAATTTACCTAGATTGGTCCTGAAAATGGTTTAGTGTGCAACACACTAGTAGATCATGTTTATCTGGTATCTGAAGTGGTTTGTAAGTGCGCGTTTATACTCTTATGTCCTGCACCATTCAAGTTTATGCTCACAACAATCTCAACCCTCCCAAGAGAGGTTATAGTGTCACATGAAAACTAGGCACTCCAATTTTTCACGGCTAGCTTTAAACCTATTAGGAATGACTACTTACAATGCTGAATCATGGGATCCGAAAAGGATAATGTGTCCTTCACATAACGAACTGCTCTTGGCAGATTTTTTTTAGGCCTCCTGTTTCTCATCTCATCCAATTAAGATAAGATTTTCTCGCAGTCAGTTCATTTTTTTTCTCTCTCTCGTAGTTTTTTTTCCCCCTCCTGTTTAAAACCACAGGCTGCAATTTGTTGTTCTCTTTTAAATTGACGTCAGTTCTTGAGCCTTGAGATTTTTCGGATAAATCCGAACTACACCTTCCGACTATGTACAGCTCTGGGCTCAGGGGAGGCAGCTGTCACCTATGATAAAGCAGCACTGCCAACTTGGCTGAAATCAGTGTGTTGTTATAATTCATTTTAATACATTCTGCTCATACTAATCATTTATCGGAACAGGAGACTCTCTAATATGAACATGAATATGGGAAGAGTCAAACCATTGATCATCCAGTATGTATCGGATGATTAAAAGGGATTACTTTTCACCCCCAGACCATAGGGACAAGTGTTTAACTTTATATTCAGCAGGGAAGCAATCTTCTTGCTTTTCTTCTTTTCCCAATGACCTTCATTCAAAATGCTCCTGAAGAAGGTTATGAGCCGTCTTTGACTTTTTACTTGGGGGAAAAAAAATCAACACGTGGTGCTAACTATAAGCCACAGCGAGATTTATTAGATTGATTAATAACAAGGATCTTATTTCTAAAGTGTGTGGATACACATTCGACCCTTACTGCTGCATTAATCAAAGAAAGCAATGCAAATACAGATTCAATAAAGCACAGACATGAGTCTTTTTTTAAGAAGAGATTTTTCCTCACTTTAATGGATTTAGATGTGCAGTTGAGTTAGGGAGAGACAGCGAGATCCTTGACTGATTATGCATTTTTTTTCCCCTTTTGCTATTCATAGCAGATAGATTCATCATTCCAATTTGTCATACTCACAGTGTTCAATTAATTATGTGTGAATGGTGCTGGCTGCATTAGTCCTGTGTCAGCCCTGGCCTGCCTCATTTATAGGGGCCTAAGTGAAGAGGTATCAGAGGTGTTTCTTTTGGTAATTAATTTGATGAATGCCCTTATGATACAAATGGTGGCAGTAGTGTCTCTTCATCAGTCGCACTCACTGAACTAATTTGAGAGCTCATCTGTTGAGACGATGTATTGCCAAGGCTTTTCTTCTTCATTGTTCTGAGGAGTTTGCTGTCCTTTGTAAAAAGCTATAAACTTCTGTCATCTTTGCCCTTGCTTGCAAGAAATAGCGGGACTCTGTGTCTGCTTTCGGATTTGGAAACTTTGCGCAAAATAAAAGAAGAATTGTCCTGGAACAGAATTCATGTTTTAAAATTAAACCGCATCAAATAGTATATCCATTTTTTTTTCTCCCTCTTTATCCACAGAGTCTTTCTTCACTCAAAATGGTGGAATGATTTAGATGGCCGACATCACTATGCAGGTATTGGGCCATCCCAAATCATATAGGAGGTACACTCTCCAGGGAAGTACTGTGCTAAGATGGGGAGGCTTAAGTTCCCCCATACACTGACCTGACTGAGAATTCGTATAAGTTGCTCCTTGGGAATAACCGAGTTCAGAAGCTTGTTGACGGCTAAGATCTCCCAGTTTTGGATGCCAAATTCTATAATTAGAAATGTGATGGTCTCCGAAACTACACTACATTTCACGGATAGTCCTGCAACATTACAAGATGCAACCTCCCCCAATTGTAAAGGCATTAAATTTAAGATTAATGACAGGAAAAGGGTAAAATGAGTAAAAGTCATAAAAAGGTCAGCACGGAGCTTATGTCACATATTATCGATGTCACTGTTTTAAACGCACTCCCACATCATTATTATGCAGTCCATGGGAGTTCAAGCAATTTGCATGTTGTAATGAGGCGCTCATATAGTGGATGTCCCACAGTACAGAACAAGGACTAAAAAAATGGGAGTAGGTATGTAATAATATTAGAGGACTGGACAAACAAAGGTATGCCAGTGAATTCTCCGTCCAGCTTCTGGTGGCCAAGGTGTGCTCTCGTAGACATCCGTTCACAGGTGCATCCATGCTGTCACAGATACCCTACATGCCTGGATGGCACAATATGTCAACTTTAGTCTGGGCGCAGCCCACCATGTTGCCCGGTCAGCGGAATTCGCTGCCAAGCTGGCATGCCGCAAGACCTGGGGTTATAGATGGGACACATGCCCCCCTACGAGCCTTGGCGCATGAGGGAGGTGCCATTTATCAATTTGGAAGGGCTTCTACTTGATGAATGTGCAGTTGGTGTGTAACCACTGGCTGCACACCGTGCACATCTACACCCGATATCCAGGCAGTGTGCATACGTATTCGACCCGGCACACTCGTCGGTGCCCGACAACTTCGATGCACACTCTCAGGTGAGGGGTTGGCTCTTGGGCGACAGGGGTTACCCACTGTGGTCTTGGCGGATGACACCTATCTGGAGGCCCCAGACCGACTTGGAGAACTATTATAACAACGTCCATGCAGTGACCAGCAGTGTTATCAAGCGGTGCATCGGCGTCCTCAGGATGTGGTTCAGGTGCCAGGACCGTGCTGGTGGGGCATTCCAGTATAGCCCCAGGAGGGTGTCCCACATCGTACTGGCCTGCTGCAGCCTCCACAACATCGCGCAGCAAAGGGGTGACATGCTGGAGGGAGCGGAGGAATGTCAGGTCTCATCCGACTCAGAGGATGCACAGGAGGGCCAGGATGGGGCCCGGCAGACACAGGAGGCTGCATGCTGTCTGCGTCAGGGCCATGTGCATGGGGCAGCCTGATTGGCTACAGGTTCTCCCACTAGGGGGCCTGGCCACTGGCAGCTCAGCTGTCCTCTAGCACCTGCACCTCACATCACTGGCCTCCAACACGCCCCATCCCCCCTACAGCATCTTCCACCTCCCACGTCCCCACCACAACCTCTGCACCCAGCCCAGCTCAGTTTTCACACCTTTCGGATAGAGGACCAAGGCAGTTTGGAATGTTGGTAAACAGGTGTTTATTTGTGACAGTGCTATGTACAATAACTGTGCCCTAGCCCCTAATGCCATCCTATGTGCTGCACCCATGTCAACTTAACTGGTGTCTACCTTTCTAATCTCATGTGTTCTTATCTCTATCTAGGTGGACCCCCAGTTAGTGCATCAGAAGTGGAAATGGCCTGCTGTGTTTCCCACCTTGTGACCTGAGTCCCCTTTGACGGCAAGCCTCTGGAATGACCGGGTCTGGCTGGGCCTGGCAGTCTTCCGGGTGTCATAGGTGGTGTGCTGCCACCCTGTTCTGCCTTCTGCCCATTGGATGCACCAGCGACAGGTGGGGGAATTCAGATGCGCTGTGGTGTTCTGGTACCAGGGAGTCACCGCCACGGGCCCCATCACGTCCTCTTCCCTCCAGGTGCCCAATTGCCCCTGGGCTACTACTTGGGATGGAGGTGCAGCTGGAGAAAGCTCCGGGGGCTCCACCATCACCAGGAGCTGCCACTCCTGAAGATCCGCTCTCATCTCCACCAAGATCTCAATGCCATGGAGCACAGGGACTGTGCCACATTCCTCTGGGACTGTGCCATGTCCCTCTTTGACTGTGCCACATCACTCAGGGACCATGCCAGGTTCGTGTTTGGCTGGTGGGGTGAGGTGAAGGGTGTGTTGGGGTTATGGGAGGGGTTGAGGTTGGGGAGTCAGCTGGGTCCGACCATATGGCTGATGTCATTCTGTGCAACCAAGAGCCACGGTGGATGGTCAGTGGGGTGTGCAGCAAGATGGCTGCCTTGCAGGCCGCTGCACTGGTGGTCTGTGCCTTGACACCAGCCCAGTTCTGGGGGTCACCCCGATGCTACGGCCCATCCCCTGTTCACCCTCCATAACCCCCTGTTGCAACCCAACCCCCTGCCCCGGCCATGGCAGATGACCCACCCCACCGCTGCCCCCCCCCCCCCCCCCCCCCCCCCAAGCTGTGTCGCCATGCCAGTGGCAGTACTGGCAGCCCATGGTCGGGCCTCTGGGGACATGTCCTACTTCTTCTCTCCGTCTGCAGCCACGACGCCTGTTTCCCGATTTTTAAAACCACCGTCAGTAATTCCTCCTGGCCAGAGCGGGGGTATCACAGAAGATAGGCCGTGTATTGACGCTGCTGTCGAGGCACCGGAGTATGGCATTCCGTCGGGCGGCAGCCACAATTATCGGCTCACACGCGATACTCCGCCCGATCACGTTTGTGATTCCAGCGTTGCTGGACGAAAAATCCTGGCTGGGGTATGGGGCCTCGAGGCCTCTCTACTTATTCCCCCCCCTACCACCACCACCCCCCTCACTTCCACACTGGAGGCACAGTGATCGGTGTCATAATATACATCCAGGTATATGATGGAGTGCAGACAGGCAGTGATAGACACACAGGATGACCAGTGAGCACACAGAACACAGTAGCCAATCACCAGACAGGACACGACCACTATAAAGCCAGAGGGCATCAGTTTTCCCGTGCTCCCGGGATCCAGCCTCTGAGACAGACAGAGCTCGTGAGCAGCAGCTAGAAGAAACACCATGTGGTAGTCAGTTAGCCTGGTCAGGTTAGCCTCAGGTCTCCAGTCAAGTCAGCATAGTGTCAACCCACAGTTAAGCATGTATTATAGTTAGCTGTTCAATAAAATCGTGTTGCATCTCTTCAAGTTTTGGACGCCTGTCTCTCTCTCTACATTGCATCAAACGCAGTCCACATAGACCTAGCTTACCCAACACATCAATCGGTATATCATCAGGGCACAGCTAGGGCTGCAGACTATTCTGTGGAGTGATTTTCTCTCTTCGTAAGTGGGCACGTAGCCATCAAGCGTGAGGTTAAGGATCTGGAAATAGTCCTTTGTGCGATTATTTGTGACGTTTTAAGGTTCCAGTCAAAGTTACTAGGCTGGATCATGTTAAAGCAGAACCTGTTAGTCAGGCCTCTTCCTTTTCTTTTCAGCTGATAATATAACTTGTTGGTAGTGAAAGCTGATAACAGCATGCTAAGGGCAACTGGGCATTTTAAACATTAGTCAACTGCTGGTTATAAAGATGCCAGCAGATTTTCTCCTTAGCCATGGATTAAGATCGAAACAGAGGGACAACTGAGATTGAGTATGAATTGGAGTCCAATCAGGTACGGAAAGAGAAATAAAGAGATGAAAGCAAAATTAGATCCAGAGAAGAGGCAGAAAAGGAAAGTAGGAAAAGAAGATAAAGATTTGAAATGTACCCTTTGTAAAAACTCGAGCAATGCTTTACCATGTGCAAGAAGGTGACTGAATAATTCAAATAATTTCTGGGTGAGAGCGGGTGGATTGGCATTGCATTAACAATTAACACGGCAGTAAAAAACGCTTGCGCTATTCCTTTCCAGCCACAACTTCATGCGGCGAATTAATGGACAATTGATTTGCAAATCCAGTAGGTACTTAAGAATAACTAGGTGGTTAAGGGTGAGACACTGTTTGTGTGGAATGATGTAAATTGACTAGCACGTTATGATAATCCATTATTTCACGGTATATCTCTTAATTTGAAGAATTTGCAGGCTGATTTGCACATTAGAAAACGGTGTGCATCATTAACACGCTGTTATTTTTGCAAAAAGATATAGAACGTAAATTATGTCAACTGTGTTTCCAAAGATGTGCTTTGTTTCCCATCTGAACCAAAGATGTAAGCCGTTACGATTAGGTGAGGAGGAATTTTCCGCTTTTCCCACTCTTTGACTGACTGTCGAAGCCATTTGAATGGATATACTGGTCAATTCAGGGAGTGTTTAACTTTTTAAACTGTGATGACGAAAGACACGATCGGACATGTTTCCATGAGTTTCTAAAATGAAAAGAGGTTTGTTTATTCTACTTAACCCAGTCGAAGTGAAACAATAAAAATGCTCTGACTTTCACCCTCACACGCACTTACATCCACACAGATAGATTACAGG
This sequence comes from Scyliorhinus canicula, assembly GCF_902713615.1. Taxonomy (NCBI): domain Eukaryota; kingdom Metazoa; phylum Chordata; class Chondrichthyes; order Carcharhiniformes; family Scyliorhinidae; genus Scyliorhinus; species Scyliorhinus canicula. The sequence continues at coordinate 34,866,923 of NC_052157.1, forward strand.
GTCGGGTCGATAGATTAAGCCATTTGGTGTGCAGTAAAATTAAAAGGGTATATGACACTGGAAGAATTGGTGACTTGGCAAGCTTCAGGCTAAACTCGGTGGTCCTGTTGTTTTCACTTGGTGGTGCTGTTTCTTTTAGACAATTTATCTGTTCTTTCAGAGAGAGCAGTGATGAGTTGTGTTCTTTTTTAAAAATCTCTTGTCTACCACACTGTACGGTCAAAATCAGTCGAGCTGGTTCAAAAACCTTCAAACTCGGTGGAGAGAGAAAAAGAACCCATTGGAGGTCTTGTTTCTTCAGCGTCTCAGTTTCTTGTCCTTTTCTATAGAAAAAAAACAGTTAGTTAAACACATAAGGGGTTGCTGGCTCATTAAGGGGAGGCAGTGGTGTAGTGGTATTGTCACTGGACTAATAATCCAGAGAACCAGAATGATGCTCTGTGGACTTGGGTTCGAATCCCGCCATGGCCGATGGTGAAATTTGAATTCAATAGAAATCTGAAATTAGAAGCCTAAAAGTGACCATGAAACTATTGTCGATTGTCGTAAAAATCCATCTGGTTTACTAATGTCCTTCACGGAACATTAGCACTGCTCCTTCCTCAGGTGAATCGAGGAAGGAGCTAAGCTCCGAAAGCTAGTGATTTGAAACAAACCTGTTGGACTTTAACCTGGTGTTGTAAGACTTCTTACTGTGCTCACCCCAGTCCAACGCCGGCATCGCCACACATTTTTATGGCATTCATGGATAGACAATAACCCTTTTCTTTTAAATGATTTGACACTTCCATAATGATAATAAAGACAATGATTTGCTCTAATGCTGTTAATTCGGACAAATATTTTTTGCATTCAGTAATATTGAACTAATGTAATAAAATGCTATTTCTACACATGTATAATGGCGGGTCACAGGGGCTCTTAGTTGTTATGGCAACATGCAAATTGTGGCCCGGATCTATGGATGGTGATGGAAGAGGTTCCAATGTTCCTTCCATCAAATGGCTGAATAGGAATCTCTCCTGTCATTGATGTGTGTTGGAATGCGCAGGTTTGCACTCAACCAAGGCAGCACGGTGGCCTAGTGGTTAGCACAACCGCCTCACGGCGCTGAGGTCCCAGGTTCGATCCCGGCTCTGGGTCACTGTCCGTGTGGCGTTTGCACATTCTCCCCGTGTCTGTGTGGGTTTCGCCCCCACAACCCAAAAATGTGCAGAGTAGGTGGATTGGCCACGCTAAATTGCTCCTTAATATAAAAAATAATTGGGTAATCTAAATTTATAAAAAAAAAAGGTTTGCACTCAACCTGTTTGGCCACATTATGAACACACCTTCCTTGGTCATTAAGTCCTGGGGTGGTATTTGAACCCTGCGTTTCTGACCAAGAGGCAAGAATGCAACCCATTGAGCCACAAGACCCCCCTATATACAGACATGCTACTAAATTCCCATTTGATATCAGCAATGGTAGAGGTCAATGAATCACTCCATCATTGCTAGTGCGGAACTAACTTGACCCTTTTTATAACCCTTTCTGTAACTCTCTTGATATTGTCTGCACAGCATTTCCTTGGTTTAATTTGGTGTTTTGTCCCATGTAAATCTCTATGCAAAGTATTGAAAAGTATTCTAATTGTAACCATTCTTGAAATGCACCTAATCCATCAGAATCATCTTTCTTGGATCTTCTGCACAAGTATCATTTCTTGATGAAGCCATGTTCTTATTTTATAATCCTCAATTTTTTTCCATCTTCGATATTCCCGGTAGTCCTCTCTACCAACTCAACTTCTGTTCTCAGTGTGTTTTGTTCATTAACTATGCTCATGTTCCTAACTAGGATACATGTTGCATTGGTGATGATCCTCACTTTCTAAACTCTTGTTTTTGTTTTTATCAAAATACCTTTGGTCTTCCAACCCTGTTAATCTTCCAAAAGCAGCATAAGTAAGTCCAATCCTTCTTATTGATGTCTTTGTGACAATTCCCATTCTCTGACCGTATCCCACAAAGGTATACAAACCATTCCAGTTGTTCAACTGCGTCCCTCCCACTGTCATCTTCCTGACGCTTCCGTGATGACACAAACTTTATCTTTGTGCTAACACCGTCTCTGCAAATCTGCTTTAGAAGCTGAAAGGTCAATGCCATCAGCGAAATCTGAGATTGTTTAAAATTGAGCCACAAAAAGACTCCTTCAATCTCATCTTTTAGTGTGAGCTTCATTACTGCTTCCAGTATTAGACTAAATAAATCAGGTGTCAGTGTGAATCCTTGTCTCATCCCAACTGTTGATCTAAACCATTCTGTCAGCTTCCTGTCCACTTTAACAGCGCTCAGGGACTTGTTATAGATGTTTGCTATCACACTGACAAGTTGCCCAGGAATACCATACATCCTCAAGGCATGCTATATCCCTTCTCACCATACTCTGTCAAATGCCTGCTTAAAATCTATGAAGTTATTGTAATAATAGATTTTGTTCCCTATATGTTTCTGTGAAATCTGTTTCACAAACAGTTGATGTATCATGCTTCACACCGGACTAAGGCCAGGATGTTATGCAGTACTCCACTTCCAGGTATTTTTAATTCAATGCAATGCCTTAGTAAATATTTTTCCAAGGATATCCAGCAAACCAATACCTCAGTTTACTGCATTGGTTTTTGTATCCTTGTTTGAAGGTTGATATCTTTCCTAACTTTTCAGGCACCTGCAGTTCTTTACAGATTTTGTGAAACGCCCACCTCTAACCATTTATAACCACTGTGTATTCTTCATATCTGGAGCCTTGTTCATTTTCAAATGCATAATAGGAATCCCAACACCAACTCTGACACCAACTCCACTCCACTTGTACCAGGTAGTCTCTCCAGCATTGTCTCATCCACCATACTCTGTGTGGTGAACCACTGTTATTGTAGTTCCACTGTTGTTTCACTGTTACTTACAGTGCTGTATATATTCTCTGTTACTGTTTGTTCCATTGTTACTCACTGTGTTATATATTGTTGTTCTTCCGTGGCTCCGCCCCTCTGGGTGTTGTCTATAGTTGACTGATCTGTAGCCCTGTCTCCAGTCTGGGTTCAGCAGCAGACAGGCTACATCTTAGAGTATTAAAACCGTTACTTTGTTTTCTACAACTTGCCTCATATGTAATTGATGGTGCATCAATTTAATACTCTGAGATAGTATGATGGATAAGTCACTCAAGCCTGAGCGATTGGACCTGGGTCCACAGGCAGCCGATACTACTGCAATCTTCCAGCATTGGCTAAGCTGTTTCGAGGCCTACTTCGACACTTCCACTGATGCCATGTCAGGGGAGCACAAGCTTCGGGTCCTCAATGCCTGCGTGAGCCACTGAATATTTACCCTCATCAGAGATACGGCCACATATGACGAGGCAATTACACTCCTCAAAGGGCAGTACGTGAGGGCGGTAAACGAGGTGTACGCCCAACATCTCCTCGCCATGAGGCGTCAGTGCCCAGGGGAATCTTTGGCCGAGTTCCTGCTTGAGGTACTGCCAGGCAGTATCAGCAGTTCAACATACCGAACTCCTGATCCAAAACGCCTATGTGGCCGGCGTTAGGTCTGACTACATCCGTCAGTGCCTGCTCGAAGGGGGTACCCTCGACCTAAACAACACGGTGCAACTCACAAACTCCCCGGAAGTGGCCTTCCAGAATATGGATGCCTTCACGTCCGACCACGCGGCATCCACGTGGGCATCCTGGGCACAGCCATCACCCGATCCCGGGGTGTCACAAGCCTGTGCCGCGTGGCAGCCCGCCAACTCCGGGGGAGTGTCCTGCTACTTCTGTGGCCAGGGTCAGCACTCCAGACAACGCTGCCTGGCTCGGAACGTGACCTGCAGCGAGTGCGGTAAGAAGGGCCACTTTGCAAAAGTCTGCAAGGACCGGCCTAAAACGTCCAAATTCCACCGCATGGCATGTTGCTTGTAGGGACCGCCCCCTTCTAATGCATCATCCGACTCGTGCGACCCGTGGAGTCCGCCATCTTGTTTGCCATCTCCGACGCGACCCGCCACGTGTGACTCGTGGGGGCCGCCATCTTCGACGCCACCCGCTACCACCAACCATGACGCTGACCTCCAGCGTTTCCTTCACACCGTCAAGCTCTGTAATCCTACGTATAATAAGGAGAAGTGCGTTTTACGCACAACCCGCCTAGCCATCTTCGGCTACGTTGTGGAAAACAGAGTCCTTGGGCCCGATCACGACCGCATGCGCCCCCTCCTGCAACTTACCCTTCCCCACTGCCCCAAAGCCCTGAAGAGATGCCTGGGGTTCTTCTCGTACTATGCCCAGTGGGTCCCCAACTATGCGGGGAAGGCCCACCCACTCATCAAATCCACCCTTTTTCTCCTGTCAGCTGAGGGCTGCCTAGCCTTCAACCACATTAAGGCATACATTGCCAAGGCTACGATGCACGCTGTGGACGAGACCATCCCGTTTCAGGTGGAGAGTGATGCATCTGATTTTGCCCTGGCTGCTACCCTCAATCAGGCAGATTGACGGTCATAGAACTTTAACAGTCTGCAACATGTGTGAACTTTGGCTGGAATCAGAATGTTACAGTGCTTAACCATGCACTCCAATTTAGCCTGCACTAATTGCAGGGAGGCATACTTGTTGAATTTGGGAGTTTTAGCCTTTTCAACAGTAAGTGTCTTAGCCTGGGTTAGCAGCAAACAGGCTACATCTTAGAGCAGTGCTTCTCAAAGTGTGGTACGCGTACCGGTGCCGGTAAGCGAGCCATCGTCTGCCGGTACTTGGAGTGTTTCCAGAAAAGAAAGAGACAGTAATCCTGGATTGGCTTGTTTCGCTCACCGGTCCCTGGCACATTGAAAAGAAAAACTGCCGGTCCGCCACATCAGATAGTTTGAGATGCACTGTCTTAGAGTATTAAAGCCATTACTTTGATTTCTACAACTTGCCTCATGTGTAATTGATGGTGCATCACTCTGCACACACAGATCACCACTTGACCGTGTGTCCTCAATCATCTGATCATTGTTGTCTTTCACTGTGCACATTTTAATTTTCTAAGAACGATTAGTTCCCTTTTCTTCTTCGCTGGTGCCCATTTTCTTTCTTTTGATGTAATGCTCTGCTACTTTGCGCTGGTCCCCTATCCAGCTGTTCCAACCTCTCTCAGCTTTTAACTTCATTCCTTCTTTTCAACTTTACACAATGTTAAGCAACGCTACGAAGACTGCATTTTTGTGGATAAATTATTAGATTGTTTCAATTGTGAATTATCAAAGATTTGAAAACATTTTCTTGTGGTTAAGTGTCTGCCAGAGCAAAGGGATACACCCAGCGGACAATAGAAATTGGCAGATAATCAGCAGACCCCAAAATGTGGTCTCAAATGAATGGGTCAACAATACTCCAGGCACAGGATTTAAGACAGCGCCAATACAAGTAGCAACAGGAACATTGCACAAAAGCAAAATATAACGGATTCTAGGAATCTGAAATAAAACTGAGAGAATGCTGGAAATACTCAGGAAGCCAGCAGAATCGAAGGAGAGAATCAATGTTTTGGGTCTTTGACCTTGCCTGTTTGTTTTATAATAGAAACATTATGTTAATTTATTTAGCAAGAAAATAAGATGAAAATTCCGAATAAAAGTAACTCGGGGATTATTTCAGTGAACTGGTGCAGACAGACATTAAATGGACGGTGTGAAAGGCAGCACGGTAGCATGGTGGTTAGCATAAATGCTTCACAGCTCCAGAGTCCCAGGTTCGATTCCCGGCTGGGTCACTGTCTGTGCGGAGTCTGCACGTCCTCCCCGTGTGTGCGTGGGTTTCCTCCGGGTGCTCCGGTTTCCTCCCACAGTCCAAAGATGTGCGGGTTAGGTGGATTGGCCATGCTAAATTGCCCGTAGTGTCCTAAAACGTAAGGTTAAGGGGGGGGGGGGTTGTTGGGTTACGGGTATAGGGTGGATACGTGGGTTTGAGTAGGATGATTATTGCTCGGCACAACATCGAGGGCCGAAGGGCCTGTTCTGTGCTGTACTGTTCAATGTTCTATGTTCTATATGCCTGTTTGAAAGTCTGTTTTGTGCTAAATCAGACCTCTGCAGGTCTAGCACACAATACTGATCAGAACCAATATTTGTGGAGCAGTATAACGGGCCTCACACATCTATGAAGGTGTTGTGGTGCTCTCGGCCACACAAAGTAGCAGGTTTCAAAATGGCTCAGTGATTGAGGAAGAAGGTGCACAGGTTTTCAGACATGACATGAGGTCTTGGTATTGGAGGTCTAGAGAAGGAGAGATGTTCTATCGATGTTCTATCGAAGGAGGGATGTTCTATCGATGTAGGGTGGAACAAATCCACCTTGCCACCCTCCTCCTTTCCTAGATCAGTTGATGATGTTCTGCCTGGCCTCATGTCTCCTCCTCCAGTTTAGGGGAACCCCCTCACAGGTTGCCCATCGTCAAGCATTCCTTTTCTCCTGACAGCTCCTGAAACATGTTGAATAAGATGCAGTAGTGCAGCACTCATTCTTCTAAGGTGACATGCTTAGAGAATTTCCAGAACAAATGGTGAAGTAGTGACTTTAGTATCATCTTCAAACCTCCAGCAGCTAATGAGCAGTAAAAAATGTGCAAGTCTTTAAGTAGCGTTCCTGATCCTCAGCAGAGACTTGCTCACTCCCAATCATCTAATCGCTGTTAGAAAGAGGGCGTGAGGTCAAGAACCATCCACCAAAATGCAACGCAGTCTCATTAGTGAGAGCTAGCAGGCATTTTCAGTGGCAAATAGCTCGTTACCAATCCTCCAGGCACATATGCCTTGTGCAAGCTTCAACTCCTTTGCGAAGATAGTGGTCTCGTGCTCAACGCAGGTTAAACCATATGGGCTCTTTAGCATCTAAAATGGCTGTCAACCATCACCCCAGTCGTGTACAATGAGGTGATGTACCACTGAGGACTTAGTGCAGTGAAAATTCTAGGGAATAATGGAAAAGACAGATAATTAAAGTGGGAGAATGACAGGATACTTTATTTAAAAATTCAATCCTAAATTGACTGGTTAAAGAACGTGATTAATGGGTACATTACTTTTATTTTTATTTCACATTTTGACACCGAGTAAGACCTTCAATGGTTGACTGCTTAATGCAAATACATTTTATTGGTTTTTACTCTCAGGTTATAGCAGCCAGCTAATCTTATTAATTAATATGCCCGAGAGTCTAGTTGCAGCAACTTAATCCCTAAGACCGACACTTAGCTTTATCTTGTGCTATATAAATTCAAGTTCATTTTCTTTATTTAAAGTTCAATTACTTCCGAGTCACTTACATCTGATTGTTGCCTTCAGCCAAACTGCACGAATTACACAAAACCTACTTGACTTTGTGTTGGACGACATTGTGAGAAAAAGACAAAACAGAATCGCAAGCCTGCTTGTAATAGCAAAGCTGGCATTTTGATTCAAGTAAAGATTGTAGTGATTGGGGTTTGATGAGATTAAACACGCTAAAAATTAAATAAATGCAACAGAAAATCAAAAGATGTCTTACAAATTCCCTTCGGCGAAATTGAAGACTTTGAATACTTGTTCTTTGGTTTCTCAGCCTATCAACTGTTGCTAAACCCGATCATGTTGGTTATTGCTTGAACAAGTAACATTTTTGATGAAGTGTGAAGGTGTATGGGTAATTTGCGATCATATTCAAGAACCATAGCCATGGTGCTGTAAAAATTTGTGCTCAGATAAAATATTTGTGGTGTTCAGTGATAAAACTGTAATGAGAAGATATATTATTGCTACAAAATGTACCATGAAATAGGACATCAATAAATCACTCACTCATTCAGCGAGGTGCAACATCTATGACAATGATTAATACATTGGTCAATCAGACTTCAGTAACCCAATTAAGACACCAAACTATTTACATTCAAATACAACCATTTGGGATGTGCAGCCATTTTGTGTGGTGGCACTGTCACAGGCTCATCTTATCATATAATCAATTACTGTGTTTTGAAGTAATCATTAAACCACTATCAGTGATTTCTTTGTGGAGAAATACTCCTTACATCAGAATTTGCCAGTATTTGCATTCATGTATTGGTTAAAAAGGATTTTCAGTATGCTGAAAGCTAGATGTCCATGAAAAAAACATGGGGTATTATAATGCAACTTTACATAATTGTATAAAAGACTAACTTATCTCCATTGCCCTGGGTGTGCCTGAGAATATGCTGGTATATAACAATCGGTATGTTATTCATGAAAATGTGTTAGTGGGGAGTGTTATGGATATTAAAAGGGACAGGAAGTCTGGACCATTAGCATTCCTCAGATCTCAAACATTTGAAGCTAAAACTGAACCCATTAGAACCGTAGAACTCCTACAGTGCAGAAAGAGGCCATTCAGTCCATTGAATCTGCACTGACCTTCTGAAAGAGCATTCTACCGAGATCCATTCCCCTGCCCATAACGCCAATTAACCAGCACATATTTGGACACTAAGGAGCAATTTAGCATAGCCAATCCACCTAACCTAATCCACAGTGGGAAAAGCCTTCACACCCTTGTCCTGGTCCTCCCCAAACTGACAGGCTATCAGGCCATCCTTCGCCCTCCACGCCATGTCAGCCCTGGTCATTGCCTGAGGTCCTTCCTCCTCCTTTGTGGGTTGCCTCTTGTTGCCTTCCTCAACATTCACCTCATCCGAGGAGCGGTGGCTCCTCCATCTCCTCCTGGTCTAGCTGCTCACGCCGCTGCAGTGCCAGATGTGGGACATCTTCTGGGGGCTGTATTGGAGGACCCCCCCCCCCCCCACCCCCCCACCCCCCTCCGCTACCGGTGTTCAGGCACCGGAACTGACCAACAAGTCTCAGTGGATGTTTGTAGCCTCCACACTGGCATCATCAGCCACCTCCTGAGTGGGTACCCTATGTCTGTGAGGAACCATCCCTCTAGCTGTAGTTCCTCCTCAAAAATGACTGTGATTTGCCTGTACTCCATGATGTAACTATCATGGACCACCTGCATAATACGCATTGCGTGGTCACAGACAATCTGGACATTGAGGGAGTGGTATCCCTTGTGGTTCACAAATGGTTCCACAGGAAGCCATGGCGAGTGCAAAGCCTGTGACCTCCCTTATGCACTTGTGTGTGGCTGACTGGGAGATGCCATGCAGGTCGCTTGTGCAGCACTAAAATGAGGCACTGGCATGGAGGTTCAGAGCGCCAGTGATTTTCATGGGCCACAGACAAATGTTGACCTCCCAATCCATGTGATGCCATCCCCTGGAACAGATGAGCCACCGTCCCCCAGGACAGACGCAGTCTTCTCCAGCACTAGACTGCTGAGGTCTAGAGGGTGGAAGCTCTACGTCAATATATATTTTTTAAATGTTGTTTATTAATTTAGAGTATATAATTCACTTTTTCCAATTAAGGGGCAATTTAGCGTGGCCAATCCACCTACCCTGCCCATCTTTGGGTTGTGGGGGCAAAACCCACGCAAACACGGGGAGAATGTGCCAACTCCACACGGACAGTGACCCAGAGCCGGGATCGAACCTGCAGCTTGGCGCCTGAAAGCTGAAGTGCTAGCCACTGCAGAACCGTTGCTGGTCGCACTCTACGTCAATATACCCATGGCAGTAGTTTCTCCTCTGAGGCTCCACCATGTGGGGCACTCATCCTAGAAGATCAACGGGCCGGCTGAACCCTCCTTTGCAGGCACTGTTCCTGGCCGTGGGCAGATGCACATTGATGTCACCGCTGCTGCTCGATAGCAATCAAAAAATTGCCAGCTCGACTGCGCCATGATTCTCTCGAAGCAAAAACTGAAAGGAAGAGAACATCAAAGTGAGCAATGAGTAATCCTGACAATGCCCTGACCCATAGCCCTCTCAGGATTTGTGACATCCACCTGTGTAAGCACTGAAACAAAGTACGTCATCCCATCCCCTGTCATCAGTATTTCCTCTCTATTATGGAGACGTAAGTATTAGCCTTGGAGTTCAGTGCTTTGGGGTTAGGCTTCCAACAGGTTAACAATTGGGTGAAAATCAGTGGCACACTCATGCATTGCTCCCCATGTGAGATCTTCAGCTGGGAATCACCCCTTGTCAGAGTCCCCCACTCTGCCCATGCAGCCTGGCATCTCACGGAATCACACCATGAAGCTCACAGTCATCCCCTGGGTTGACCTTGTGGATTCACCTGCTCCCACCCACTTTCCAGCTGCCACTCCCGAAGGGCAATCCCTCAGCAAGCCCAGCAAGGAAGACACGAAGAGTGCTGCCTGCAAATCGACCCACCGGATCCCTTCAAACATTGAGGCCCACAGCCATGAAAGGCTGCTAAGACCTGTGAGCAACCCCTCGCCCAGAGATGCCGAAACTGAATGCCCCCAAGCGCCGAGTTGCACTTATCTGAGTACCCCCTCCCACGTTTCTCTGGCGCCCCCTCTTTAATTGGCACCCTGGGGGGGTGATGAAAACCTGAGTGCTCACCTCCGATATCCCCTTCAGAGGTGAGGTCTCCTGCGTCTCGTTTTTATACAGCTGGATCAAATGGTACCGGTGGCCTGATGAAAATTAATTAAGGGAGGAGGTTCTGGCGGGAAGGCTCATTAATGAGATGCATCCTTTGTAAGGTTCTCGTTACGTCACTTGCCAGTAAGAATCACTTTCCTCGGTTCTCACTGTATCTTGTGTCCCCGTTCCCATTCTCGCTAATGCCAACGCAGGCTGAAAATTGCACCCGAAGACTTCAGTTTCAGACTTAAGTATGTTACTCTCGATTGCTTTGCACCCCGTTTCTTGACATTCAGTTGACAGGGGCTGCTGACTGCAAGTTACAACTAGTGTAGAGAAAAGTCATTGATTATTGATCCTGTTGCACATGGGTAATCTTGGGATTTAAGTCCAGATATAAAAAGGTAAGAGGTATTTGAATTCTGGAATTTGCTCATGACTGTGCTTAGTTATGCTCACAGGCTGCCTAAAACCTGTGGGTAAATCGGCTGCCTGCTTTGCAATTTTCTTTCCCATTGATTACTTCTGGTAAGTTTTCTTGTCACATCCGCAGAATCAGATCTTTGTCTTAATTGATCTCACCTTACACAAATACTCAGTCAAATCATGCAACCTGATCACAGATGATTTTATGATTCTTCGTCACTGGGTTCCTGATTCAATATCGAAACAAGATATAATGCATCACAATTCCAGTATTACTGCAGCGAATAGGTGTTTGCTCAAATGTAACAATTCCACCTTTTGATCCCCTTATTCCATGCATACTAACGCTAAATTTCAATACATTAAAAAGCACACAATGAAGACTTCAGATAAGTGTATCTTTTTGGATTCAAGTTGTGCTCATCTCAATCTCTTCCAGTGTGGTGTTACCGTGGTTACGTGGTCTACTTATGCTCCTCAATCACTTTACTACTCTAAAGAGTAACCAAACCAACGTGGTCCAGACCCTCAAGACATGGATGAATAACTTTCCTTCAACTAGACCTGTTCCACAAAGTGGCACTCTTCAGCAGAACTGAAAGCTGTTTTAACATATTGTATGCTGATCCCATGAACACTGCTTACATTAAGATACATAATAAGAAGTCTTACAACACCAGGTTAAAGTCCAACAGGTTTGTTTCAAACACTAGCTTTCGGAGCATTGCTCCTTCCTCAGGTGAATCCTCAGGAGCAAGGCTCCGAAAGCTAGTGTTTGAAACAAATCTGTTTGACTTTAACCTGGTGTTGTAAGACTTCTTACTGTGCTCACCCCAGTCCAACGCCGGCATCTCCACATTAAGATACATGGATAATATCACCCATTTTCCCCTGCCCCCTATATGCCGTTTCTACCCCTTTGAAGTTAAATCTCCATTGCTTATTATTTCTAGCATTCACATAGTAGTTATATAGCTCATGCTTATTTAATAAATCTTCTGCCTTGTAAATCTACATTTAAAAGGACAATTGCACTCGTATGAGTTTTCTTGAAAAGTTTTGCTGAAAAACTTGCATGATTTTAGGGTGGCACGGTAGCACAGTGGTTAGCATTGTTGCTTCACAGATCCAGGTTCAATTCCCAGCTTGGGTCACAGTCTGTACGTTCTCCCTGTGACTGCGTGGGTTTCCTCCGGGTGCTCCGGTTTCCTCCCACAAGTCCCAAAAGATGTGCTTGTCAGGTGAATTGGATATTCTGAATTCTCCCTCTGTGTACCCGAACAGGTGCCGGAGTGTGGCGATTAGGGGTTTTTCACAGTAACTTCATTTGCCGTGTTAATGTAAGTCTACTTGTGACAATAATAAAGCTTATTATTATCAGTGACTTCTGCCCAACATTGACATCTTGGTTAATCCTGAACTGAACGTCCAAGCAGTCCGTCACCAAATGAAATCTCTGGACTGGACTTTCTGGTCGTTCCCGTCAGCAGCATCTTCCAGTCCCGCCAATGGTGACCCGCCGCCTTGGGTTCCCGGATGCGGAAGAGTGCGAACAACAGGAAATCCCATTGATATTGGCGGGTCAGGAAAAGAACATCACCGACCAATGGCAGGCCAGCTCTGCCTGCACAAAACACAGATTTTTGGTGCGGCGTGCCTCCAGGATTCCTCATCTTGCCAGCCCACCAATGGTGTTTCCCATTGTGGGCAGCTCCATGCCAAAATGCTGTTTGAATTTAGCTGGTAAGTCGTGATGACTGGTAAGTAGTTTTTCTTTTCATTGTAGTTGCATAGGTTAATCTCCGGATTAAGACATGGTAGGCGATCCCAGACCCGTGTCATGCTCCTCTTGTGCGATGTGGGAGTTCAGGGACACATCCACTGTCCCTGGCTCCTTCACGTGCAAGTAGTGTGTCCAGCTGCAGCTCCTGTTAGACCGCTTGACGGCTCTGGAGCTGTGGATGGACTCACTTTGGAATATCCACGATGCTGAGGAAATCGTGGACAGCACATTTAGTGAGCTGGTCACACCACAGATAAAGAGTACTGAGGGAATGCTGGCAGAGTGCTGTCTGCGGCTCTGACAGTGAAGGCCGGTGCTACACAGTCGAAGCGGGTTCGTGCATGCGCGTCACGGCCGGCGCGGGTCCGCTCATGTGCGCCATGGCCGTTGTGGGTCCGCGCATGCACGTGGGTTGCCGTCTTAGCCCCGGCCCCCGGGCAATATGGCAGAGCCCTACAGGGGCCCGGCACGGAGGAACATAACCCCCCCACCAAATTAGCCCACCCACCGATCAGAAGGCCCCCGGATTCGGATCCCCCCCCCCCCCACCAGGACGGCCCCACAGCCAGAACTCCGCGGTCCCGTCGGGTGGGACCATACGTAACCCATGCCGGCGGGACTCAATGGAACTCAGCGGGCACTCGGCCCATCGAGTGAGGAGAATTGCCGGGAGGGGGGGGGGGAGTTGATTCTCTAGTCACCAGAGAATCGGCGGCCCAGAGTCAGAGCGGCGTGGTGTGATTCTCGCGCCCTCCCCGCCCCCCAGGCGATTCTCCAACCCGGCGCAGAATCGGACAATCCCCGTCATGGACATTAGCAAGGCCCTTGACAAGGCACCGCATGGCAGATTGTTGCAGAAGGTTAAATCCCATGGAATCCAGGGTGAGGTAGCCAATTGGATACAAAAGTGGCTTGGCAACCGAAGCCAAAGGGTGATTGCGGAGGGTTGTTTTTCAAACTGAAGGCCTGTGACCAGTGGTGTTCCTCAGGGTTCGGTGCTGGATCCACTGTTATTTGTTGTATATATTAATGATTTGGATGAGAGTGTAGGAGGCATGGTTAGTAAGTTTGCAGATGACACCAAGATTGGTCGCATAGTGGATAGTGAAGAAGGTTATATAAGATTGCAACAGGATCTTGACCAATTGGACCAGTGGGCCGATAAATAATAGATGGAGTTTAATTTGGATAAATGTGAGGTGATCAAATTCGGACAGGACCTACTCAGTGAATGGTAGGACGTTGGGTAGAGTTACAGAACAAAGAGATCTGGGGTATAGGTTCATAGCTCCTTGAAGGTGGAGTCGCAGGTGGACAGGGTGGTGAAGAAGACATTCAGCATGCTAGGTTTTATTGGTCAGAATATTGAAAATCACAGGGCGAAATTCTCCGCACCCGCAGAAAGTCGGCAAACCATCGTAAAAATCGGGACCGTTTTACGACGGTCGCGAAGGCTTCATTTCCCGACGGATTCACTTCCTGGAAATGGGCTAGTAGCGCGGCCGCGTCAATTACGTGCGGGATGACGACGGAACGCGACGACGACACGAACCCGCCCATGTGACGCCGCCCGACGCCGTAAAAAGGCGCGGGCGACCACAGAATCTGTCGGGCAGGATGTCGGAGCCGAGGAGAGCTGCTCCTCGCTTTGCAGATGCAGACGTCGAGGCGCTGCTCGATGCCGTGGAGCAGAGGAGGGGCATCATCCGCCCGCGGAGAGGGCATCGCCAACCTGCCAGCACGGTACGCCAGGCCTGGCGTGACGTGGCTGCTGCCGTCAGTGCTGTGGGGCAGACCCCTCGCTCAGCAGAGCAATGTCGAAAGAAGCTACACGACCTCACCAGGTCTGCCAGGATAAGTGCCATGAGGGTGCCCCCTAGTCACAACCATCCCTCCCCCTTAACTGCCCGGGGGAGGGGGGGGAGAGGGATTGGGGCAGAGTTATTTGAGGGTGGTTCACAAAGTTGTCACAGACCCAGCGCTCTGGCCCCGAGGAGAGATGCAATCGTCTGATGACAACTTGCCCCCCCAAACTGTGCCAGTATCTGAACGGACTGCTGATACCTACCGTTTTGTAATGATCTACCTATGTTCCCTCCCCCAACAGGCCAAGGCCGCTCATAACCACCGTGAGCGGCACAAGACTGGAGGGGGTTCGCCCAACATGCACCCCCTCAGCACCTTTGAACAGAGGGCACTGGACCTTGTTGGGGGGTCTGCCACCCGCGATATCGCGCAATGCGAGGTTGGCGGAACTGCAGCAAGTGAGACAACCCTCCCTGACAAACACCCCCCCTCCCCCATCCTCTGTCCCTTCACAAACCCTGCCCACTGGGACACCTCCCCCATCCTCTGTCCCTTCACAAACCCTGCCCACTGGGACACCTCCCCCATCCTCTGTCCCTTCACACACCCTGCCCACTGGGACACCTCCCCCATCCTCTGTCCCTTCACACACCCTGCCCACTGGGACACCTCCCCCATCCTCTGTCCCTTCACACACCCTGCCCACTGGGACCGTCCAGCGGCCTGCCGAGCAAATCGAAATAACCCGTCTCATTCTCTTCCCTAGGACGTGATGCCCAACGACCAGGTCCGTCTGGCTGCAGACGGAGACAGGAATCTGCCGCCACCTCACCCGGGGCCTCACAACAGAGGGTGCCCGATCAGCGGGCAGCCCTATCCGCCCCAACCCAATCTGCGGACCAGGACGCACAGAGGGTTCGAAGTCCACCACCACTACCAGAAATGGCCAGGGACAACCCTCCTGTCGCTGAGCAGCCCCACACCATGGACGAGGCCCTAAGCATTGAGAGCGTCGGGCTTGCGGCACTGCTGTCTCCCACCACATCCATCATCCCAGAGATACACACCCCGGCGGGCCTATTTAGTGATGAGTCTCCTGGGGCACAGTCTGGTTGGCACATCACAGATGAGCAGGTACAGCAGGTGGAGGTCGGAGCAACAGAGGGCCCGGACTCGCGGAGGCCAGACCAGGCCCAGGATGCAGCTGGCTTCCAGACGTTTTCTGAGTTCCTGAAGTTTATCAACCCACCCGCACAGCCGATGCCTCAGGAAACCCAGGGAAACAATGACGGGATGAGGGCTTCCTTCCAGACTCTGCAGACGCTGTTAGAGGAGTCGAACCGCGTCCAAGAGCAGGGAGTGGTGCCGCTCATGGCAGAGACCCAGGCCGACACCGCACGGGTGGCATCCGCGGTGGAGGCAATGGGTGAAACGGTTTCGGCCATGGGTCAGGTTATGCAAGACGTTGGGGTTAATGTGCACGCGTCATCCTCGGCCCTGGACAGGGTTGCCCTCTCACAGGCAGCAATGTGCCAGAGCCAAAACGACATTGCCGGCGCCCTGCGGGCCATGGCCGAGTCTCAGCAGGTCATTGGCCAGTCGCAGCACGCCATGGCACAGTCCCAGCAGTCGATAGCACAGTCCCAGCAGTCGGTCGCGGAGACCATCAACCGCCTGACACATGTGCTGGATGGCGTCGTGCACACACAGGTTGAGATCGCACAGTCCCTGGCGGGAATGTCTAACTCTCTGGACTCCGTGTCTGCAAACCTTCGGATCCTGGTGGATACCGTTGCAGGCCTCCTGGACTGGCAGTGCCAGGTGTCGGTGGTGCGACGGGGAACCTCCCCGCTCGCACCTCTGTCCCAAAGTGAGGCCCGGGGGCCACCGGGCTCCCCGAGGGAGGAGGAGGTTTCGGGGCCCGTCCCATTAACTCCATCACGGGACGTCCTGGAATTCTCGGCCTCCCCCCGTCCCATCCCTGGTGCATCGGGTGGGCAGCAGGCAGAGCAGGGTGGCACAATGTCACCCGAGACGCCCGCAGAGCAGCCTGGCCCATCCAGGCCGGGTCGCCCCAGAAAACGCATAGCCAAGGAGAAACGAGTCGAGGGGGGCGATTCGCAGCAATCCTCCTCCACTCCTGCTGTATCATCTGGGGATTCACTTAGACGTAGTGGTAGGGCCCGTAAGGCAACTAAGATAGACACTGAGTAAGTTGGCACGGGTGAAGGGCACAGTTTAGTTGTAGGGGCTAGGGCACCTGTAAATAATTGTTAATATTAAACGCACTGTTCCACCTTACTTGTAATACCGTGTGATTGTTCCACAGGCACAGGAATCGTGATGGTGACCGAGTGTCGCTGGGGGTGACGGGTGGTGAAACCTCGGTGCCGGGTGTGCAGTCCCTGCCCCTACCCCCCTCCCACAGCTAGCCCACGCGGGCACGTGATGGAGTGTCAGTGACGAACTCAGCGGCCACCAAGGTGGATGGTTCAGCTATTGCCATGGGTCAGACTCTCTCTAACGATTCTGAGCTCACAGCTCTTCGCAGAGCGGGCTGTCATCATTCCACATGGCACTGATCACACCCGCTGACACAGCCATCAATGTTTTGCCATTCCGTCTGTACCCAGTGATAAGCGTCATGTCGAAGTGGAGCAGTGTACACTGAGGGGGGGGGGGGGGGTTGTGGTGGTGGCAGTTGTGTGGTGACCCTCTGCATGACTAGCGATGCAGGTGGTGGTTTGGTGTTCATCGGGGACGTCACATGCGATGCGTGAACCGTGCTGCCACCAGGGCGTCGCGTGCCCGCCGTCCTTGCCGGGTCCGTCGTGCCGCCTCCTGGACATCACCAGCACCTGGGTCGTGTCTGCGTGCTGCGCCCGCCACTCCGCCAGCGTCCTCCTCCTCCTCCTCCTCCTCCTCCTCCTCCTCTTCCTCCTCCTCCTCCTCCTCTGTGCTGGCACCACTGCCACTAGCTTCTCCCTCCGCCTCCTGCAACAGGTCATCTCCCCTCTGCATCGCGATGTTGTGCAGCGCACAGCAGACCACTACAATGCGAGCGACCCTGTCGGCCTGGTACTGCAGGGCCCCTCCGGAGCGGTCCAGGCACCTGAATCTCATCTTCAGGAGGCCAAGGCAGCGCTCCACCACACCCCTGGTTGCTGCATGGGCCTCGTTGTATCGTGTTTCCGCATTGGTCTGAGGCCTCCGTATAGGCGTCATCAGCCAAGACCTCAGCGGGTAACCCCTGTCACCTAGCAACCAGCCCCTCAGCCGGGGGGGACGTCCCTCAAACATCGCAGGGATGAACGACTGCGCTAGTATGTAGGAGTCATGCACACTCCCTGGGAACCTTGCACAGGCGTTCATGAACCTCATGTGGGGGTCGCATACCACCTGGACATTAATGGAGTATGTCCCCCTCCTGTTTGTGAACACTTCCTTGTCCACAGCAGGCGGGCGCATGGGGACGTGAACACAGTCGATTGACCCCTGAACCCTCGGTATCCCGGCCACACTGGCAAATCCACGGGCTTGTGAGTCTTGACTTGCTTGGTCCTCGGGAAAGGTGATGTAGCGGTCCGCGATGGCATAGAGGGCGTCGGTCACATCCCGGATGCACCTGTGCACCGATGACTGGGAGATCCCAGAGACGTCCCCGCTCGGAGACTGGAAGGAGCCGGTAGCATAGAAGTTCAGAGCGACCGTCACCTTGATGGCTACCGGGATCGCGTGTCCTCCCCCCGTTCCACGTGGGGCGAGGTGCGACAGGAGTTCGCAGATATGTATCACCGTCTGCCTACTCAGCCGGAGTCTTCTCCTGCAGGTGGTGTCCGTCATTGTTAGGAAAGAGACCCGGACACGGTACACCCTCGGCCTTGGTCGTCGCCTCTGACGCCGTGGCTGCACCCTCACTCTCTCCTCTTCCTCTTCCTCTTCCTCCTCCTCCTCCTCCTCCCCCCCCCCCCATGCTGCTCGACGACTGGCAACTCCTCGGCCCTTTCCTCTGCTGCTGCAGCTGGCCCTGCAGCCACTGCGGGTTGTGGGTGTGGATGCTGCTGCATCTCCAAATCCAGTAGAGGGGCCCCAACCACTGCGCAGAACATAGGCGTTCTGTTCACAGACATTGTGCTAACCTACAGAAGGGTGGTGGGAGGCAGAGAAACGGGACATGTTAGACGGACGTTAGTCGACACCTCGGCAGCCGCCAGCCATGGGATACCAGTGTGTCCCGGTGGCCTGGTCGTGCTGCTGACACGCGGTCAGCCTAACCCCTGGTCACTTTCTGCATCCAACGGCCAGTAAACTATGGCCTCCTCACGGGTGCGTCAGTGGCCTGTGGCCGGAAGCCACAGGGGAACCAGCGGCCGTGTCCTCGTCACCTGCACACCATGGCATGCTGGCAGACATTTTGTTCCGGGGTTGGACGGCTCACTCTCTACCTAACCCCACCCCCCCTCCGTCGCCCCCCACTGCCCCCTCCGTCCCCCCCACTGCCCCCTCCGTCCCCCCCACTGCCCCCTCCGTCCCCCCCCACTGCTCCCTCCGTCTCCCCCACTGCCCCCTCCGTCCCCCCCACTGCCCCCTCCGTCTCCCCCACTGCCCCCTCCGTCTCCCCCACTGCCCCCTCCGTCCCCCCCACTGCCCCCGTTCTGGACCCCCTCCCGTTCCCAGGGATGCCTTCCCCGTTGTGGCCAGACTCGAGCGGTGCGCTGAGCGGTGCGCTGAGCGGTGCGCAGAGTGGTGCCCTGACCTCCTCCAAGCAGTCGTCAGCCAGGCCGACTGGTTGACGAATTTAAAAAGCAGGTGTGTTTCACGACGTCCAAACAGGGCGCCATGACGTCGGGACTTCGGCCCATCCGGGCCGATGAATAGCGGGGGGGCTCTCAGTGGCGATTCTGGTCGTGTCAGGGGCGGGAAGGAGGCGTTTGTCGGGAAACGCGACTCCGACAATTTGCGGGGTTCGGAGAATAGTGGGAGGGCGTCGGAACAGCGTCGCCGTAAAAATTTCCGACGCCCGCTATTCTCCGAACCGTCGTGAGTCTGGAGAATCGCGCCCATGGTCTTTCTGGTGAAGTTGGGATGTCTTGTTGAAGTTGTACAAGACATTGGTAAGACCACAAATGGAATATGTGTTCAGTTCTGGTTACCTTATTATAGGAAGGATATTGTTAAACTAGAAAGAGTGCAGAAGAGATTTACGAGGATGCTACCAAGACTTGATGGTCTGAGTTATAAGGAGAGGCAGTTAGATACCAGAGTACGAACACTTGTATCTCTATTTGAAAACTGCCAGTGGAGTATTAATGTGCTTAAAATAAGTCGATTAACATCTCAGGGCAGCATGCTAGCACAGAGGACAGCACGGTAGCAGAGTGGTCAGCACTGTTGCTTCACAGCTCCAGGGTCCCAGGTTACATTCCCGGCTGGGTCACTGTCTGTGCGAAGTCTGCACGCTCTCCCCGTGTCTGCGCGGGTTTGCTCCGGGTGCTTCGGTTTCCTCCCACAATCCAAAGATGTGCAGGTTAGATGGATTGGCCATGATAAATTGTCCTTAGTGTCCAAAAAAAAGGTTAGATGCGGTTATTGGGTTACAGGGTTAGAGTGGAAGTGTGGGGCTATACAGTATAGGGTAATCTTTCCAAGGGCTGGTGCAGACTCAATGGGCCGAATGGCCTCCTTCTGCACTGTAAATTCTGTGGAATCTCCACTAAAATAGCAGAGAGAGGAATTTCTGATGAAAGACTGAAGCCTGTGCTCTGGTATCACAATTATTATGATCATAGTTGGTATTACAATTGGACAGACCCTGGCTCAAAAGACTAGTCTTTACTTTTTTTATAAAACATGGAGGAACAGAGAACAGGGCTGCCAATTAATTTTATCAACAAGAAAAAGAACATTTATTAAACATGAAAAGTTGGATTGCTGTCCAATACTTCTTTATTTCTCTAGTAACTTGACTCCACCAGTTAGGCATAAACAATGAACGTATATTTACACAACACGCTCTGCACAGACTAGTGCAGCTTTGATGAACTTTGCAAAAGCCCGTGCTCTGCTTAGTCATTTTGTGCGCTACCATTTGGATGAGCGGGTCACATGACTCTTCAGATAATCGGCCCTTAAAGGGGCCAGCTACTACATACCTCCCTCTTTAAGTTCCTTAATACATAGAATGATAGTTAACTGATACAGTTACCCATGATTTACAACAATTAATTTTTTTAATCAGTCCGTCAGAATCACAATCTTTCTGGTGGTTCCCACCCCCTTGTAGAGCGGTGCAACTCCTCCGGTGGGTGCTTCTGTTAGGGTACTTTCTGTAGGTACCGCTATACTACATTTTACTACATTTTTCTATCTGTTATTAACCCTTCCCAT
Organism: Scyliorhinus canicula; assembly: GCF_902713615.1. Taxonomy (NCBI): domain Eukaryota; kingdom Metazoa; phylum Chordata; class Chondrichthyes; order Carcharhiniformes; family Scyliorhinidae; genus Scyliorhinus; species Scyliorhinus canicula. The sequence goes on from NC_052157.1 coordinate 34,887,882, forward strand.
CTTCTGAAAGGATTCTTGATATGTGTGCAATATGCCTTTCAGATCCATCATTCATTCTGTGAGATAAAACTGCCCAACTCCTTCTGGGGAGGCAACACATGTTATCACGAACTGTACCAGTCGGCAAAATGAATGCAATAGTTGCTCTCTGTGTCATTTTTCAGAATCATCTCTGGTGTTACTTCAGTATTACATGTAAAGGGACTAACAGTGTTGACAGATTTTGAAGGAACCGCCTGTAATAATTAACCATCCCCAGGAATGATTTAAACTCCGAGGTTTTCCTCGGGGCCAGTGCCTCTTTTATTGCCCTTACTTTGTCCTCCATAGGATGCAATCCCTGGGCGTCCACACGGTAACCGAGGTAAGTTACTCCACTGGCCTGGAAAGTGCAATTTTCTCCTTTTAGGCAAACATTATTTCTTCTAGATTATTTAAGTTCTCTTCTTTGGTTGTATCAGTAATCAATACGTCATCCAAATCCACAACGACACCCTAAAGCCCTGCAATAAACTTTCCATAGTTCTTTGAAATATGGTGCAAGCTGATGAAAAGCCCAAAGACAAATGGGAATGCTGATAAAAGCCTTTATAGGTATTAATTGTCACGTATCTCTGGAAGGATCTCCAACTACAACTATTGATATGCATGATTCATATCTAATTTCGCATTTAATGACCTCAAGCCAGTCTTGCATATAAATCCTCTATCTTTGGGACAGGATATCTGTCCAGCTTTGCTACTTGGTTTATTGTTAACGTATAGTCCCCACAGATGCAGACAGTCTTATTTGGATCAAAAGCACTTATTATGGGGGCTGCCCATTCAGCGAACTGGAGTGGCTGGACGGTACCCAGTTCTTCAATCCTCCCTAGCTCGGACTCAACTTTCTCCAGCAATGCGTAGGGCACAGGTCTATCCCTGAAAGATTTTGGGGTGGCTTCTGGGTCTACGTGAATTTTTTTCCTTTAAACTTCTGAATGTTTCCCAGTTCATCTTGAAAAACATCCTGATAATTCCGGATTACTTCATACAAGGTACCTTCCTTAATTCTGAAAATTTTCAACCAGTTGAGTTTAATTTCTTGGAGCCAATCACAGCCCATTAGACCTGGTCCTTGCCAGACACCACGATTAATGGAGGTTGGACAGATTGCTGCCCATAGCTAACAGGTGCTTTGGTCATCCTTACTATCTTAATGACCTCCCCCATGTAGGTAGCCAATCTAGCTGCCTTGTTCTTCTCTCATAATAATGCTTTTGCTTAGTGTTTTGTATTCCAAAATCCAGTCCAAGTTTTTACAAATGACCTTTCAACAAAGCTTCTGCTCCACTTTTAATAGACAATCCAGTCCAGGATTTTACACCAATCCCATTAGGATTCTTTGTCTTGACTGCTGTACAAAACTGTTCACAATTGCCTCAATGCTCAATCCCTAGACTTTCTTCAAATGGCATCAAATGTTTGATTCACCTTTGAAATCTGTTGTCCCACTTTAAATTTGGTTACTGCAATTGTCTCTTTAACTCAGAACACTTTATTTACTCTTCCTTGAATTCTTCTGTTAAATATCCTGGTCTCTGTTCTTTTAACTCCAGTCACCTTAGACATTATTTCAGTCCCAATTCCCTGATTATTTTGGTTATATCTGGTTCCTTAAGAAACTTGCATCTTTGCCACTCCCTTGTCCTGTCCAGATTTTCCTGGAGCTACACTCCCTGGTTTCTTGTCTCCAACTGCCAACAGACTAAGCTGATACTAAAACATAAAAGCTTTTTTTATCCTTACAAGGGCCTCCGGTTGCTAAGCAATCACTGCCAGCTTTATTTATTCTTCATGCCGTAATCCACTCTAAGTACAATAGGATCTAAGTTGGAATTGAAACCAACCACCACACATACAAATACTTTGTCCAGCATGAATCTAACTACAGGTTTTACTCTCCCAGGCACATAAACATTCAATTAAACCTGATTAAACTACACCCTATTTCTAATCTTTACCAATATAAATCTAAATCCTTTAAAGCTATCTTTGTTTTGCTAACACAATACGAACAGATAAAGAACAGCCCTATTTTCTGGGTATGGGATCCCTTACCTTAGAAAGCACAAGTATTCCTATTTACTTGAGATGGGAGGAGTAGCTAAAGTCAGACAGAGCAGCACCAGAAAAGAAGACAGGAGGAGGGAGAGGTGGCATACTTCCCTTTAAGGGTTGAAGATATCTCTCCTCCAGGAGGGAGGAAAGATACTGCTTCGAGAACAATGCATCCAAACAGTACAGAGGGTTTCTGGTTAGCACCTCCAGGCACGTTCAAATCATGGTAATCATCAACGAGCCGGAAAATAAATCTGAACTTTCGAGGAAGCATGACTTATTTCCACAGCACCCATTTTGTGCCTGCTTTCACCCTTTTGGTCAAAGTCACCCCTTTTATATTTTAATGCCCTGACATACATAACCAGAAGCTAGAAAATAAAACCCATCCATCACTTCAGACATTCTGGCATTCTCATAGAATACAGATTGACTTCTAATTGACCTAAACAGCTGAAAGGAGAGGAATGACACTTTAAAATCAGTGCTATTTAAATTAGTTAAAACAGGACTTTCCATCAGTGTCCTCATTACATATAACAATTTCAGCAAAGAAGCTTCGTGACTCTTAACGTAAAAATATTTAGGCAAGTTACCATGGAGATCCATTAACTTTCAAACCAGCAGGAGTTTGTTCGTAGTATGTCGAGGCATTCAAATAGTGTTGCATCCAAAATTCAGTGTCTCGACATGGACAAGAGAATGGTAATTTAAACTGTATTCTTAGTCACTATCATCAAAGTTGGAAGTGCTCTAACAGCATGAATGCTTGCAGATTATAATCAGACTATCACTGAGGAGTCTGCTACTTAGCCAATGCCACGATTTTATACAATCCAGAGCTTTGATGCAAATTGATTTTATTTTTTCAAAGCCACATAATTGCAGCAATTTTCCGATTTCAAAACCCTTGCACCATTAATTTCTGCAGGAGTTCTGCTAATCATTTGCCATAAGATTCGCAAAAATCCTGGCTAAATAACACAAACTCCGTTCAACGTCATTTCTCTCTGATGGAAGAGCTGCAGAAAGCAAAGACACAGCAGATGGCCAGGAGAATCCCTCCAACTCTAAGATACGCTTTAGACTCATCGGGCTGAACTTTTACAGATAGAATCAACTCCCTCTTCTGATTCAGTGGGAGGTGAGCCCTCAGGTGGTGGCATATTGCCGCCGGTGGCCACTCAGATCAGCAGCCTCAGCAGCACCACTGTGAGGGAGGGTGAGGGTGCCCCACTGGCAGGGTGCCCTCAAAGAGGAGTATGTTTGGTTGTGGGAAGCTGGGCCCAGTCAGGCAGGCCTCGGCAAGTTTCTGTCTGCCTCTACAGGCGAATGTAAAATATCATGGCACTCTTTGAAGAAGAGCAATGGCATTCTCCTGGTGTCCAGGCCAGGCCAATAATTATCTCTCAATCAACATTACCAAAACAAAATCTGGCCATTATCAAACTGCTCTTTGTGGCATTTTGCTGTGCATCCCAAAATTATGAAAGGTCCTATGTAAATGCAAGTTAAGAATGATACCTGGACTTCAGGGGCTAAGTTATGAGGTGGGAATATACAAATCAAGCCTGTTTTCTCTAGAATTTAAAAGGTTAAGGGGCGATCTGGTCAGAGTCTTCAAGATATTAACAGGAAAAGACAGAGTAGATAAACTGTCTCCACTGGTTGAAGATTCAGGAACTAGGGGGCATAGTTTTAAAATTAGAGCCAGACCATTCAGGGTATACATTGGGAAGAACTTCTACACACAAAGGGTGGTGGAGGTTTTGAACTCTCTCCCACAAATGGTAATTGATTTCAGATCAATTGTTAACTTTCAATTTGAGATTGATGAATTTTTGTGAAGCAAAGATATTAAGGGATATGGGCCAATGGCAGCTAGATGGAGTTAGGCCACAGATCAGTCATGATATCATTGACTGGCGGTGCAGGCTTGAGGGGCTGAATGGCTGCTCCTGTTCCAATGTAAATGAGTTTCTTTTTTCTCTTTTTTTCCCCAAAGGTTGGACTTTCTTTATGGATATAGCTTTGTGAGTACCTACTACCAGCCTACTGGTTAGTGTGGGCCGGAAAATCAAAACTATTGAATTGCTGCAATTGTGTTACGTGCTCTTGGCAGAACTTTATGCCCAACCCGAGAGGTGAGTTTTGTGGTGGTGGTGGTGGTGGGTGGGGGGGTCATACATTTGCATGGTCTGGTGCACACTGGTGACCCTGCAGCCAAATCACCTGTGCCTGGGGCGGCCTTCCTGCCTTAAGACCAATTCAAAGGTCCTTAAGTGGGCAATTGATGCTCATTTAAAGGTTTCATCCCACTGCTGCTGATATTCACTCAGTGACAAGCAGGGGGCTCATTATGCGGGAAGGCAGAGAAGGAAACACTGTCGGGGTTACTTGGGAGCTTCCATGGTGGGTGAGGTGAGGTGGGGGAAATAGTGTGTATGGGTAGTGGTTCCTCATTCAAAATCACCTAGCACGTGATTGAGGGACCTAGCATCGTGGGCAGCATGGTAGCATAGTGGTTAGCACAGTTGCTTCACAGCTCCAGGGTTCCAGGTTCGATTCCCGGCTTGGGTCACTGTCTGTGTGGAGTCTGCATGTTCTCCCCGTGTCTGTGTGGGTTTTGTCCGGGTGCTCCGGTTTCCTCCCACAGTCCAAAGATGTGCGGGTTAGATGCATTGGCCATGCTAAATTAGCCTTAGTGTCCTGTAGCCACCGAAGTTGGCCATTCCCTCAATACAAAATGGAGGAACGCAAAGCTTGCAGGTTAAAATGGACAATGTTTGCAGCACCAGCAGGCTGCACCAAGCCAATGTGTATTCTGTCTGCTAAGAGAGCAGACAGCACCGAAACGAACATTCCGCATACTAATGAGGCAATCTCCGGGATAATTAACATAGTAATGGAATGATCCCAGGGACAATGGACACAAATAGGGAAGTGATTGCAACAGTGTATGGGAAACCAGACACCCCGGCACCAGCAGGGTTCGAAAATAAAGCACCTGAAGGCCCGTCCAGTAGCCGAGGGACAGCCTCAGTATTGGGGGGATTCAAACAAATCGATTGGGAAGAGACCCAATCGATCCCCAGCAGATAGAGGGCCCGCCCAAAAGGGCGCGAAGCCCTAGGAGCTATAAAAGACAGGTCCCAAACTTAGTTCGTTCTTCTTGACCAGCCCTCCTCTCTTGACCAGCCCTCTCGACCAGCCTTTTACCGAAGAAGACCTTGACCGAGAGAGAGGAGAGGTTTGGGACAGCAGCCGCCAGCAAGTAAGTGTCTCACAACGATCGCCACCAGAGATAGACACTCCTGACCCCTTTTTAACTCGTACCAACCTGAAGTCTGCGGACCAGTGCAGAGCAAGAGGCCTTGTCCCCTGATCTGGCAGTTCCCTTTAAGATAAGTATTGGTTTATTTAGTGGTAGGAATAGTTTAGTCATCTTAGTGTGTGAATGAGTAGATTATAATTGTATTATAATAAACTCATTTGTTTGAACTTACTAATTGGTGTATGGTTTTATTGCTTTGAACTTGACCTTGAAACTTGTGGCGGTATCTTAACGATACCTGGCGACTCCAGAGCTAAGTAACGAAACAGAGCCAAATTGGTGTTAAGCACACTCACCCAGAATGAGCAACATTTAGTGGCGACATCTGACGGGACTCGATTAGAAGTGGCCCCCCCACTCCGAGAGAACCCAGAAATTTGAATTTGAAATTCAATTGAGAAAAGGAAAATCCACAAGTGTTCAAGGAGTTCAAATCAATAGTCATAATTCGGAAGAGTGTTTTTGCATGCGTAACTAACAGGGTTGTAAGGTTAAACCGAGAGATTTTTGTTGCGACAAACTGTCGGGAGTTTTATAAATCGGAACATAGCGACAGCCGTACCCGTATTTTAAAGCATTGCCTTATCATCCCTTGTTCCAAATTAAAAGAGAGTGTAGAGAAAAAGAAATGGCCATGCAGGCAATGGAACACCTCATGAACCCAGAGCAGTTTGTGGTCGCAGCGACCAGCAGCAGCATAATAGGTCAGTGTGCCGTGTGGGAGCTGGAACTCAGGAAGTACCTCAAAGGGAAAGGATGGCCCCTTTGGAGTGAATTTTGTGTGAATGAGGAGACAGGTCCCGGGAGTATAGGACATACTTGGTGGGAGAACCTTTCTCAAATTCATAAAAAGAATTTAGGAAAAGCACGCAAACCGATGGCAATTGTGTCCTGCTTGGCACAATTGCGAGGCACAGAGGAGGTCGTTCGGACGCTCCGCAAAGAATTAGAAGAGAGGAATAGAATGAGCAAAGTGGATGTCAGGGACATCGAAAAGGAGAATCTAGGTTTAAGGCAACGACTGGCAGAGAAGGATAGAGAGGCGGATGATCAGCGCAGGATAGAGAGGGCACATCAGTCTTGTCTAGCCCATCTGAGCAGTTCCCAAGCCCAGTATGAGTAAGTCTATCAGGATGTGCAGCGCGCAGTTCTGATAAGAGAAGATTCCGAGAAGCAGGTAGAGGCACTGCAAAGGCAATGCTCTGACCTAAAGGCAGCTTTAAGAGCACTCCATGCTGCCACCACTGAGCAAAGGCAAAGCACAGTGGATCATGCAAAATATAGGAAGCAGATTGCGCAGCTGCAATCTTTGCTTTCTGTACAGAATGGGTTCCAAGAGACATTTGGGACCCGGTTAGATGAAGAAAATGACCCAGATTGGCAGGAGTTGAGTGAAACAGCGCAGCGCTATGTTCAGGGAACATGTGTACCAGCAGCGCAACAGAAAAGGAAAGCGCCCCAACCCCCCACAGATCAGATAGCACCCGCACCAATGAACCCAGTCACCACCCAAAGAAAAGCAACCGCAGAAGGCGCACCCGAGGTCACCTACACCACCCCCTTAACCGTGACACAACTAAGGGACGCATGTGAGGAAATCACCCCGTTCATCCCCACTGCAGACCCCTACCGATTTTTCGCAAGAGTGAAACAGCAGGCGACCGTGTACGGCCTGGATGAGCGAGAGCAGGTTAAGCTCACAGTTTTGAGTTTAGACTCATCGGTAGTTGCAGCCCTCCCCGACCCACAGAACGTTGGAGGAGGCACACTAGAGGAGGTGCATACATCTATTTTAGACGCGATAGGGTACAACAGAGGAGACCCAGTCGAAGGCCTAAATAAGTGTAGGCAGAAAAGAACCGAGCATCCCACAGCATTCGCAGGAAGGCTGTGAATTCATTTCACTGCCGTTTTTGACGATTTAGACCGGGTACATTTAACCCGTGATAATATGGTTAAATGGACCCGCACCATAATCTCCCATGCCACAGATGCAGGACAGAATGTCTGCAGCAGTTATGACCCCTCAGAAGAGGCCCATAATGAAAAATGGCTATTGAAAAGATTGTCCCGCGTGGGAGAAATCTGTCCAATGCAAGGTAAAAGTAAAGACCCCAGAAGAAGCTCAGGCTGCAGCAGATATTTAGGCAGTGAGAGCGCACCAAAACCCCGCATGGGTAAATGAAGGAAAGTACAGCCCCCCACAAAAGTCGCAGGAATGTTTTAACTGCGGACATTTAGGGCATTTTGCTAGGGAATGCACGCCCTGCAGAAATCTCAGAGAGGCCAGCAGACAGGCACTCTGACCAGGAACAAAGCAAAGCCAATCCACAGTATCGGGACGCAGTCAGGACAGACCAATGTGGACGGAACGGACTGACGGTGTTCGGGCTCCCCCACTTGGGTCTGTGACACCCTCTGGGACCAATCCGGAAGACCGGTGGTCTCATAGGATTACTTTGGGACACAGGAGGGTCCCGCACTACCATTAATTCCTCCACTACACCACAGGCAGACATGTGGCCCACTACAGCTTCAATTACACGCAGCGGCTTTACAGGTCACTCGCAGCAGGGACACATTACAGCCTCTGTATCCATCCAACTAGGGAATATCTCCACCCGACACCCCGTTGTTTTAGTTAATCTGCCCCGCACAGCAGAACACATACTGGGTATTGACTTCATGAATGCCCACAGCCTGTTGTTCGATCTAGTAAATCAGTGTGTCTGGCGAATGGCAAAATCTGACAGATCACCCGCAACTCTCACAGTAGGAGAGTATGCAAACAGGATTAGCGCAGTAGGCGACTATTGTTTTGACCCGACCACGCTTAGCACGGACAAACAGGTTAGAACAGACACAGGACAGCATTTGCCAGTCACCGGCACGACTGCGGCAGAACGACTGGACAAGTTCAAGTTACTGGACCTGACCCGAGACCACAGAGACAGTACCGATTTCCCCTAGAAGCAGAGGGAGAAATTGGAAAGGTTATAGAGAGCTTATTAGAGCAGGCTGTACTTAGGACAGTAGCCTCAACTAATAACGCCCCTATTTGGCCAGTGAGAAAGCCCGACGGATCATGGCGTCTGACCATAGATTATCAACTCAACAAAGTTATCCCAGCAGTAGCCCCCACGGTAGCAACAAGTTCCGTGACCATGCTCAAGCAGGGACTCCACTCCAAATATTTCACGGTATTGGACATTAGCAACGGCTTTTGGTCAATCCCATTGGCAAAGGCGTGCCAGTACAAATTTGCCTTCACATTTAAAGGACAGCAGTATATGTGGACATGCCTCCCACAAGGATTCCACAACTCCCCCTCCATTTTCCACCGACAGCTGGCAAATGGACTAGCAAAATTTTCCCGACCCGAATGTCTGGTACAGTATGTGGACGACCTATTACTGCAGACAGACACCAAGGCAGAGCACATTACGCTTCTGCCCGAACTCCTGGAACTATTGCAAGACATTGGATGTAAAGTTAACCCCAGAAAGGCCCAAATATTGCAGAATCAGGTCATGTATTTGGGTACAGTCATAACGCACGGCAAACGCGAGATCGAGTTCAAAAGAATTGACTCGATTGTCAAATTGCCCCTTCCCCAAAACGTTTCAGCCCTCCGGTCATTTTTAGGACTGGTTGGGTATTGTCGGAACCATATCGATGGTTTTGCGACCAAGGCAGCCCCACTTTCAGACCTCCTTAAGAAAGGAGCCCCTTGGGAATGGCTTCCACAACATACAGAGGCTGTGGAAGTGTTAAAGAAAGCCCTCAGCGCAGCACCCGCGCTACAAGTCCCAGACCAACTCTCCCCCTATGCAATAGAGGTAGCTAGCACCGATCTGACTCTCTCAGCCGTGCTCCTTCAGGAACGGCATGAGCAGCTACGACCAGTGGCTTATGCCTCACGACTGTTAGATCCCGTGGAGCAAGGTTTCTCAGCCTGCGAAAGGCACCTGCTCGCGGTATTCTGGGCAGTACAATATTTTTCCTACATTACCGGACTCAACCCCATCACCATTTTGACCGAACACCCCCCCACACAGTTACTTTTAGACAATCGACTGAAGGACGGTTCAGTGAGCCAGATAAGAGCAGCTAGGTGGACTCTTCTGTTATAAGGACGGGACATAACAGTTAAACGGACCAAGACACACACATTTATAGCAGACAACCTACAGTATCCAGGACAACCCCATGAATGTGAGATAGTAGCACCCCTACACAACATAGGATCATTCATTGCCAAAACGCCCCCCCAGGAAGATAGGGAATTCAAGCCAGAGCCCCCAACACACAGATACGGGTGCCCCGCTGAAGATATATGTGGACGGTTCATCCACAGTTTTAGATGGCGAACGCATTACAGGATGCGGGATTTATGTTGAGGATGCACAGGGACGCGCTTTAGAGGAGATATCTCTAAAACTCCCAGGACACTTAGGCACGCAAGCAGCAGGGCTCGCGGCCATTGCATATCTAGTGGACCACCCAGATTCGTTCCCCAGCCCAGCAGACATATATTCGGACAGTTTATATGTATGCAACAGCCTCACAGACTTTCTACCCCTGTGGAGGACAAGAGGTTTTGTCTCCGTGGACGGGAAGCCCCTTCCATCAGCCCCATTACTCCGACACATCCTAGAAAAGGCAAAGGATAGGACGTATGGCATCATTAAGGTTAGAAGTCACCATAGGTCATCCCCCCCTGGAAATGTGTAAGCCGATGCATTGGCAAAAGCAGGTTCCAGGCGAGGTCACTTTTGGACACCCCCAGCTAGCGCACAGCTAGCGCCCCTGTGAGTTCAGTTCAGGTCTCACAGACAGAAATAGAGGATTTAGTACAGACACAGAAGCAGAACGAAAATCTCCGGGAGATTTTAAAAGGAAACTTTGTGGCCCAGTACGACAGATTCAAACACGTTTTGACCACACATGAGGGTGTGATTATCAAAGACCAGATGTATGTGGTTCCTGAAAAGCACAGGAATCAAATGATTGCCTTATTCCATGATGGTCATGGACACCAAGGGATCGACCCTACCACAACACACCTTAGACAACTCTGTTGGTGGCCCAACTTAAGACAAGATGTTACTGTGCTGTACTGTTCTATCTATAGAGAATTGTTTAATTTGTGCACAGAATAACCCAGAGAGGTATTCAAAGAAGGCACAACTCAGCCACACTCGCCCCGTTAATGGCCCCTGGACAAACCTCCAGATTGATTTTATAGGTCCTTTGCCCCCTTGCAGGAATGGCTATAAATATGTTCTGGTGGTCATAGACACGTTCATGAAATGGGTAGAGGCATTCCCATCTCGTACGAACACAGCAAAGACAGCCGCAAAGATCCTGACCCACCACATTTTTACTAGATGGGGACTCCCCCGAAGTATAGAATCAGATCAGGGATCTCATTTTACAGGACGGGTTATGAAGAACGTCCTGACCATATTCGGAATCAAACAAAATTTTCACATTGCGTATCACCCCCAGTCAAGCGGGATAGTGGAACGCATGAATCGGACTCTAAAATCGACCCTTAGAAAGATGGTACAGGAGAACAATTCGACTTGGGATTCAGTGCTCCCATTCGCTCTTATGTTCATAAGAAATACTGTTTCATCATCTACAGGTTTCACCCCACACACACTGATGACCGGACGCCCTATGAAAGGATCAGAATTCCTTTTAGGACTCGACATGACCAGCCCAGAATTGACGGCCCTCACACACGAGAAAGCCATTAAACAACTAGTTGAGACTGTAAGGTCTGCTCAGCTAGCAGCCACAGTAAAATTGGCTAAAAGGAGGAAACAGAGCAAGGCCTGTTTCAACAAAAATGTACACACCACAGAATTTCAGGTTGGGCAACAAGTGATGTTATCTGTATATAACCCCAGCATGTTTTTGGCACCATAGTTTTCCGGCCCGTACTCAATTTCGGACAAAATCAGCCCCTCGGTATATAGGATAAAGTACCCCAACGGTAAGACTGCGTGGTTTCATATTAACCATCTAAAGGCTTATAGAACACAGTCAAACCACTCGCACCATGTCCTGCTAGACGCAGCAGAACACCTCGCTCCGCCCACAAGAGACACATTTCCACCCTCCCCCTCACAGACCAGTTCCTCATCGGACTTGACTTCGACTCTGCCCACTGACTCCAGACCACGCCCCAGAACGCCCACAAGCTGCCACAGCAGAGACAGTGACAGTGACTGTGAGACTGAGGACAGCCACAGCACTCCACCCTACAGCCCCCACTTCAGCGACTTCGACCCCGACTCCAGTGACCCCATGGAGATCACTTACATTAAAAATCCAGACCCACATCCAAACCCACCGCCCAACTATGACGACTCCGACAATGCTCCTTCACATTTAGACCCCGCGATTTGGCACAGAGATAATTCTTGGAGACTTGTCCGAAATGATGAGAGTGACCCCCGGTCACACAATGCCAAAATTGCATGCCTGATCCATACAAGGGTATGAGATCCGGGAGAAGAGGATGACTTGATGTCTGACTCCCGACACGGCAACCCCTTTGCGACCCTGTTCGCAGAGAATGATGAGAAGTGAGGTGTCCAGATGATGTAAAAAGAGGAACCGCTTGAGAGAAGCGCTGTCCTTTCTGATGGAACCTGCACGCATGTTTGTATGTCTGTTTGTTAAATGTTTGATACGGAGATTGGCCACTCGTTTTTCAGCTGAAAAGCTTGTGACCCGCCATATCAGTTGAAATGTCTTCTGCTGAATCGATCAATGTTCACGACTTGTCTTATGTTTACAGATGTTGTTCCCGACAACATTTAATCTGAAATGTCTGAAGCCCAGCTCAAGGCTTCACCCTTCCCCCCACTAGGAGCATCTTGGCTCCCCTTTTTTTTAGGTGCCCCTCTATTTAGCTCACTTGGCTAAATCGATCGCTGGCTTTTAAAGCAGACCAAGCAGGCCAGCAGCACGGTTCGATTCCCGTACCAGCCCTGTCTGAGGACCCCGTTGGTCAGCTAAGCTCGGGTACAGCACAGCACGCCCTACCCGGGGATCCCATTCAACTCTTACCCGTCGCGGCCCATACGCAACTCATTTGACCCTTTTTGTTTCTAAAGCTTGGTTTCATTTTGTTTAAGGTAGCCCTTCGGCCGCCACTCCATATGCTATTTACATCCAGGAACATTTTGGGATGGTAAATTGCAACACTCTGCGAGACGGCTCGGACTGGTTTAATAGTTAAGTATATGTCTGGTCTTAAATCCGCTTTTGAAAAAACAAATGAGGGAGTCACATGGAGGTGACCATCATAAAGGGAAATTTGGAACAAGAGGACAGATATAATTAAAGTCAAGATATTAAGCTGAACACTGACAAATAATATGCTTGATTCCATAGCTTTCGGACGTTCGAGAGAGGAACCGAAGCAACAACACAGCAAGATCCCAGGAAGGAAAGAAAAGAGAAGAGAAGAGAAGAGAGAAGATGAAGAGCACTCCAATTGCAATGTTTTTAGCTTTTGTGGCATCTGCGTGGTTGCGTGTGGACGCGAACCCCCTTTCCCACAGTACAACGTTTGCTAACTTCTCCCAAACCAAGACCACCCTCATCCCAGTCAATGGTAACACTACCCCGACCTGGTGTACCAGATTTCTGACATGGTACTCCTTGTCGTATGTTATAGAATCACTTTTAGCAATTTTGGGTAGCAGGGTAGCATGGTGGTTAGCATAAATGCTTCACAGCTCCAGGGTCCCAGGTTCGATTCCCGGCTGGGTCACTGTCTGTGTGGAGTCTGCACGTCCTCCCCCTGTGTGCGTGGGTTTCCTCCGGGTGCTCCGGTTTCCTCCCACAGTCCAAAGATGTGCGGGTTAGGTGGATTGGCCATGCTAAATTGCCCGTAGTGTCCTAATAAAAGTAAGGTTAAGGGGGGGTTGTTGGGTTACGGGTATAGGGTGGATACGTGGGTTTGAGTAGGGTGATCATGGCTCGGCACAACATTGAGGGCCGAAGGGCCTGTTCTGTGCTGTACTGTTCTATGTTCTATGTTCTAATAGCGGTCATCTGTATTATAGTCCAGACCCACAGGATGAGGAAATGGAGAAGGAGAGCCTACCGCTCTCGTGCCTCAACAGTGTATAGAGTGAGATCCCCTATTTTTGGATTCCACCAGTCCCCCGAACCCCTGGAAATGCAATCAAGTATTTATTTTTACACTCGATGCCTTTGTAAAATAAAGAGATTCTTTCTATCAATGATGTACCTCTGCGCTCGACTGCCGAGTCAGAGAGAATGAAATGTACTGATGCTGCTGTGTGAATGCTTAAGGATTTAGAATGTTGTAGAATGTTTAAATATGAGATGAGAGTAGTTTATTGAGGATAGTTGGAGGTTTCCGATTCCAATTGATAATGCATGTCCCCTTTGACATAGCGCCAATCAGAAATTGTTAGTTAACATTTTTTTGCCATAATTGAGGAAAGGATAGAAGCCATGGGACTCGCTGAGGTCAGGGGACCCAAAGACACTGTACTTGGGTGATCCTTCATGATTTCTCATGAGGATCACAAGGAGGGAGTGTATCCACCGAAGTTGGCCTTTCCCTCAATACAAAATGGAGGAACGCAAAGCTTGCAGGTTAAAATGGACAACGTTTGCAGCACAAGCAGGCTGCACCAAGCCAATGTGTATTCTGTCTGCTAAGAGAGCAGACAGCACCGAAACGAACATTCCGCATACTAATGAGGCAATCTCCGGGATAGTTAACATAGTAATGGAATGATCCCAGGGACAATAAACAGTGATGCAACAGTGTATGGGAAACCAGACACTCCGGCACCAGCGGGGTTCGAAAACAAAGCATCTGAAGGCCCGCCCAGTAGCCGAGGGACAGCCTCAGTATTGGGGGGATTCAAACAAATCGATTGGGAAGAGACCCAATCGATCCCCAGCAGATAGAGGGTCCGCCCAAAAGGGCGCGAAGCCCTAGGACCTATAAAAGACAGGTCCCAAACTTAGTTCGTTCTTCTTGACCAGCCCTCCTCTCTTAACCAGCCTTTTACCGAAGAAGACCTTGACCGAGAGAGAGGAGAGGTTTGGGACAGTAGCCGCCAGCAAGTAAGTGTCTCACAATGATCGCTACCAGAGATAGACACTCCTGACCCCTTTTCAACCCGTACCAACCTGAAGTCTGCGGACCAGTGCAGAGCAAGAGGCCTTGTTCCCTGATCCAGCAGTTCCCTTTAAGATAAGTATTGGTTTATTTAGTGGTAGGAATAGTTTAGTCATCTTAGCGTGTGCATGAGTAGATTATAATTGTATTATAATAAACTCATTTGTTTGAACTTACTAATTGGTGTATGGTTTTATTGCTTTGAACTTGACCTTGAAACTTGTGGCGGTATCTTAACGATACCTGGCGACTCCAGAGCTAAGTAATGAAACAGAGCCAAATTGAGTGTTAAGCACACTCATCCAGAACGAGCAACAGTCCAAAGAGGTTAAGTGGGGTTACTGAGTTGCGGGGATGGAGTGGAGGTATGGGCTTGAGTAGGGTGCTCTTTCCAAGAGCCGGTGCAGTCTCGATGAGCCAAATGGCCTCCTTCTGCACTGTAAATTCTATGAATCGTGATGGTGGGCTCGTTAAGACACCCCCTTGCCCTTGCTGCTGATCCCTTGCCACTCTTTCCCCAGCCCCCATGCCTCCCTCCATCACTTGTGGCCTGGGTCCCTTGGGTAGGTGCTTTACCAGCACTGGTGCTGTCAGGCAATGCACAGATGCCAGCCTCTGGTGGGCTGACGTCTCTCAGGGGGTATGATTTCTATCCTGGCGACATTAATCCAAGGGCAGGCCCATGGCTGCCCAGTTAAGTACCTGATTGGCGCTTAATTTGGTGGGCCTTCCAAAAGATTGGCGACGTGGGGCTCTCGTCGGATCTCACCCAGTCAGTGGGTGCAGCCCCCGTCACCTCCACTAAAGACTGCCCTTTGGTTGCATGTAGCTCGACAAAGCAATCGCTAATATATATCCCGCTGCTCATTCCATGGTCCACATCTTATCAACCTCCACAGATTAAAAGCTCTGCCTTTTTGCATTCTATATACTGTGAACCTCCGGCTGTGTAGGTCATGTCGATGCACACCGCAGAACCTCGGGGGCTACACATAATGCTTAAGCTCCAGTTCCCGTTAATTTGCTGTCACCAATAGAGCTCAGCATTTTGATTTGGGATTATATTCACCACGAATGCAACACTGCTCCAAACAACCCTTTCTGAGCCTCCGGCCCACAAAATTCAAACAGGACGAACCAGCAAACAAGAAATGTACATACAGATAGGGCTGAGCTGCTTGAGCTGTGAGAGTGGAATGCAAGCGCTCCCAGGCTAATATGGCCTTAAAACCATAAGCCATTCCCATCCCCAAAGGACTTTCTATGATTTCAAATGAAGATATTTCCAGACCTGGAGATAAGTGCATATTTCTTCAATTATGGAATACAATTGCTCTACACTAATTTAACAAGTATGCATTTTGAAATCTTCCAGCAAAAGTAATGTTTCATTCTGATGACCTTACAATTGTTTTTGTACATTATTCACCTCTTACGAGATTCTCTTTCAATTCATGCATTTCCCTCACATTGGCCATCTCCCTTGACCAATGCTTTATTGTGCCAATAAATGGGTTCCAGATGGTTGATATGTATTACATTACCTGTTATGCAGACACATTATTACCCATTATTTTACTAAAGAGGGCATATTTTTCATCAAAGAACATTGGCACCTGCCTGGATTTTCTTTACTGCTAAATAACAATTAAACAGGAAAGCTTTGCCTGCAGCAATAAGCATTCTAATAGCATGACCTCAGGTGACCTCGGAATACATGTGTGCGATGTCCAGATCTCTGGGAAAGTTTTGAAACTGGTGGCTGAGGTTGTCGGACACACAGCCTAATGGGTCTGACCCTCTATATTTGATTTGAACTTGGTTTGAAATAGACTAGCTTCTCCTCTGTGTTGCCCACCCACCTCCCCTAGTTGAATGGTCTTTTGCTTTTAAGATGAAGTATTATTTAATAATAATAATCCTTATTGTCACAAGTAGGCTTACATTAACACTGCAATGAAGTTACTGTGAAAAGCCCCTATTCGCCAAACTCCGGCACCTGTTCGGGTACATAGAGGGAGAATTCAGAATGTCCAATTCACCTCACAGCACGTCTTTCAGGACTTGTGGGAGGAAACCGGAGCACCCGGAGGATACAGACACAGACACAGGAAGAACGTGCAGACTCTGCACAGATAGTGACCCAAGCCAGGAATCGAACCTGGGACCCTGGCGCTGCGAAGCAACAGTGCTAACCACTGTGCTACCGTGCCAGCCTCTCGTATTCCCATGTTCAAGAAGGAGCCAACCCTGTAGAGGAAGACAAGGCAAATCAATGAACTATAATGATTTTAAGCGCAACCATACTGAGCAAAGGTCGCCCAGTCTCAACAACCAATCAAGACCCAGCGCAGTTGTGGAGTTTTTCCTTGTGGTGGAGTGTCCTGTGGTCTAGCTGTAAGTATATGACTCACGATGCGGCCTTTGTACATAAAGTTCTTTTATTCCATCATAGAAGTTGCTGGAGTACATCTTTACATACAAGGAAAGAATAAAACGTTAAAATAGCCCAAGAATTGAACTAAATTAATTCACAAAATATGAATGGATCATTTGGGCGGCACAGTGGCATAGTGGTTAGCACTGCTGCCTCACAGCCACAGGGACCAGGGTTCAATTCGAGCCTTGGGTGACTGTATGGAGTTTGCACTTTCTCCCCGTGCCTGTGTGGGTTTCCTCCCCCAGTCCAAAGATATGCATTTTAGGTGGATTGGCCATGCTAAATTTCCCCTTAGTGTCCAAAAGGTTAGGTGGGGTTACTGGGTTATGGGGATAGGGTGGAGGTGTGTGCTTATGTAGGGTGCCCTTTCCATGGGCTGGTATAGACTCGATGGGCCGAATGACCTCCTTCTGCACTGTAAATTCTATGATTCTATGATTTAGTGTTCTAAAAAGAGATACATGGCATAGACGTAGCTTAGCTGGATGAGCCAGTTGACATGGCTACAAGAAAACAGCACAGAGCTTGGATATTCTGTGATGATTGGCTCAATCCTAATCTCTCAAAGCCTTGGTTGTAATGGAACATTCACCACTTTACTGGATGGGTATAGTTTCAGTGCCACTCAAGAAGTTTGGCACCATTCAGGAGAAAGCATTTGATTGCCACGTGTGTCACTGCTCTCATTATCCAGCTTCGGACAGAAGTATGGACAATGCACAGCATGCTGTACGGTGACTTCCCTGGGTTACTTCAGCAACAGCCATTTACTACTGAGAATGGCAAGAGCAGCATTTTTATGGAGCCATCCCCTCTAAACTCCCCGAAAAGGCACACCTCATCCCAAAATCGGCATATGTCACCATCGATTTTTGGCTTTACCAGCTGAATATCTGGAATGCCCCCAGAGCATTGTTTGGAAGGTCTTGGCAGCAAGCACTGCAATGGCTCAAGAATAACACCCTCCATCTCTGTCTGGGGGAGAGCAATAAAAATGTGTAGCTGGATTCTCCGTCGGGATCCTCCGTTTCGCGGGCAGTGCACTCACGCCTGCGGATTTCCCGACGGCGTGGGGGTGCCCACAATGGGAAACACCAGTGGCCGGCTTGCAGGACGGAAAAACCCGCTGCTGGTGGGGGCGTGCCGCACTGCGCGGCGGGATGGGGAATCCCACCCGTGGGATTGATTTAAAAAGGTGCATGCCCATGCAACAAGTAAATGATGCCAGAATGTTATTTATGGTAGTACATTCTCCTGGTTTGGGCAAAATCTGCATGTCAAGTATAGGTTAAAATTGACAAAAGTTGACGTAGCAAAGCCACCAACAGGATAGTTTAATGCAATCACTGTAGAATATTGACCAGAAGGTAGTGGGGTAAAGAACAGCAATTAGAGTAGAATATATCCCGCACACCAGGGATTTGACAAGAGAAATGGGTTGAGGGGTCAGTGTGGGACAGTTGCATACACATATGATATACTGTGCAGATCCACAAATGAGCATTGCACATTGTAGCACTTTAAATCTGGTGCAGTTAGTTTGTCACCATGATGCCGCCCTCTCCTTTAGACTCCTGCTTTATCTTTTTCCATTATCTGAACATGCTTCTTGCCGAGGCCAAAATGTAGCAAGTTCCGTCAATCATTGCCTTCATTAGAAAAATTTGATTACAGTTCAGTCATGTTAGCCCCCAGGTCGAAGCTCTGTGTGAGGAATAGAAGACCTTCCTGATGTAGAGTGCACGTCAGGAGGCTGAGCTTTAAGAGGCACTGTCGGGATAATGTTTTAAACACACAGCTTAGTGATGACCATGAGCATTATGTTCTGTTACAGTGCAATGTTTGTATGATTGCCAATTCTGCTTGAATGTCAGGCCAGAGGTTTAATCGGATAATCATTTTCCTCCAACCACCCCGCCCAGGCAAACAGATGTTTATCCCACTCAACATATTTTTGGAATTAATAAATGGAAAAAAAAAAGTATTATTTTCTCTGGAGTTTCTTGCAACTTTATCCAGGAGATTTATATTTAATTATTGGCGACTCCAGTGCTGTCCTGGAAGACTGCTGTGCAACCTTAGCCATTTGATGTATTTAGCAGATAGAAAAGACAATAATATTGTGTTGTGTTTTTAGTACCAACAATGCTCCCCTCACATATACTGAAATGTCCAAGGTTTGCTCCCGTCTAATTATTTTTCATCTGAGTGTTTTTCCGTTTCACATTGACTCACTTCAGATGTCTTTACAGCGGGATTAGGTACAGAGGAGGTCTCATTGGCCAGAAATATTGGGATAGAAATTTGTATGCATTGCATCAATTTTTAAGGCAGTAGAGAAAGACGCAAGATGTGCTGATTTAGCATTGGCATGGCCCGCACACATGTACATAGGCATCTGTATCACTGGTAAATTAATGGGGGACATTTTCTTGGTGCCCCAGGTGAATGGGCATTAGCGCTCTTGAATATTTCATATTAATTTGTTGAGGGAACCATTCCCCAGTTAGGCCTGCCCTTAACACAGTGAGGCTAACTCCATAGTGTAGAGGATTATCAGATCTGTGCGCGGCTTAATCAGCAGCCCTTTTAAGGTCATAAAAAAGGTAAGTTTCTTAAAAGAAACTTGATGATGAATGTGGAGCAGGGAGTATCAGGAGTTCTTCCAGCTCCACAATGATCCCGAAATGTACTGCCAGACGCCTTGCTTAACCCCTTCCCAATCACCTTCTCCCTCTCAGGGCCTGCCCGATGGGCCATTCCTGATGCACCGTGGCCTGAAATTGATGCCTAGCTGCCTGGGGATCAGTAGCGGACATCTGCAATTTACCAGTCTAATTAAAACAAGGCGTTGAAGGACATGAAACAGTTACCTCAACACACAGAGGGAATAAGCTAACTGACTCATGATTGATTTAGAAACTGGACAATGGCAAAGGTAGAAGATTCTGTTAGAATATTGACATCTGAATAAGCTAGAAGCTAAGCACCATTCACTGTGGGAGGGAAATCATATTATTCTTCTGTAGCATAAACAGCTAAACAATAAACAAAATTGTCTATGCTCCTGAAAATTTGGATATTTATACTTCAGGACACTGCGAGGACCAGGTTAACAGCCTCAGGTGTGTGATGGTGTGACTTGAACACTATATAAAAAAAGGAATAACATCAAAACAGTGGTTGCTACAATCAGGAATGAAGGATGGAGACCGCTCATCCCCAGATCCAGGCCCAGTAACAACCAACCGGTTTGGTGATTATAATTTTCGGTCAAATCATAAAGGGGTTTGTACTGTCATTCCGCAGGTTCAATACACAAATGGCTGTAAACTTGATCTGAGCTCTGTGTGTTGCCGGGCGGCACGGTAGCACAGTGGTTAGCATGTTGCCTCACAGCGCCAGGGACCCGGGTTCGATTCCCAGCTTGGGTCACTGTATGTGCGGAGTCTGCACGTTCTCCCCGTGTCTTTGTGCGTTTCTGCCGGGTTCTCCGGTTTCCTCCCACAAGTCCCAAAAGAATTTTCGTTCTGAATTCTCCATCAGGTGCCAGAGTGTGGCGTCTAGGGGATTTTCACAGTAACTTCATTGCAGTGTAAATGTAAGCCTACTTGTGACACGAATAAAGATTATTATTATTTTGTCCTCATAATTCTGCGAACCACCGGAAGGAGGAAGGGAATGGAGCCTCTAACTGCATGAGGCTCAGGCCTACCTGTTTTGGCACAGATCTCTATGCCAGTTTGGGCCAGCAGGCCAGCACTATGCAACTTCTACTTCATTTTGTAGCTTCCCTCAGGAGTATGGTTCAGCTGTGAGTGGAATTGATTTTCCAGAGCCACAATTGCAATAATTCCATGAAATACCTTTCAATGTTTCATCTGTCCTTCAGATATCCAATGCTGGAGACAAGAAGTCCTGCAGATTTTATTTGAACACCTGCAGAAGTAAAAGTCTGAAAGGTTTAGGTACTCACAGTGAATGACCTCCTAAATATCATTCTTTGTCTCAGCTATATATTGTTGTGGTATTGGGATTACAAATAGAGACCTACAGTGAGAGCCACAGCTACTGCATTAACCATTTAGTTGACAATAGTATAAATAGCACATCACGCCTTAACTGATTCATAGAAAGGCTGACATATATATTTCTAAAAACATATTATAACTATTGGCAAGATAAGGAAATTAACATTGCTTTCAATGTTAGTCGGCTGTGAAGTTGTTGCCATTGGCTCATAACAGGTAGAAAACCTTTTTCAAGAAACTTCATAGAAATGAGAGGGAAGAGTTTATATTAGCCTTTTTTTCAATATTATCACATTTTTCAAAACTATTAGTGAAAATGTTACAACATTGGATCGATGAAATATGTGAAAATGCCGTCGTGCCATAGGTATAGATGCACAATATTTATTTACCCTATATCCAATTCAGAACAAATGCAACACAATGTATACCACAAGCAAGAGTTTTGGAATTATTTCCTTCAGTCTTTTAAAGGTAAGACTTAAGTTCAGGGAAAAACGTCTTCATTATTTGGACTGCTTGAAATGTGTGGGGCTAGTAATTTATTTGCCCCATTTTGGGGCACTGGGCTCGTGATTTTGCGATGTGCACATTCAGATCGAGGTGGGCAACATGTGCCCACCAAATCTGAATGATTGTGGTGTTGTGGTGTTGGTTAGTGCACCTTTCTTATGTATCAGAGTAACACTATTGGCTGCTGTAATGTTACGCAATGAGTTCAGCATTGGGCCCTGTTTGAGCAGCATCTTGTAAATAAACTCCTTGCACTATGTTAGACCAACTTGACATGTGAAACCTCTGATTCTTTCTCATTGTGGCTACTAAAAGGAACATAATAAAAGAGAAACTGGCGATGAGATCTGGACCATTAAAAAAAGGAAGAAAAAGTACTTTTGAACGTGATTTTGTGAGCCAGAAGACGGAATCATCCAGGCCCATATACTGTCGGAAGATATATCATCGGCTTCCAAGGTGAAACCACCATTGGGAAAGTAAAAACAGCTCTCAAGTAAATATTTGGACACTGTACAGTTTGTATGGGGCATCGGTGAATCATCAGGTCGATCTCGACAGCCGCTATTGCAATGAGAAGGGTTCCAAAAAATGCTGTTGGACAACTGTGAGTTACTGGGGACTTACTTCAAATGGAGGATCGAAGTTTCCGTTATACTTACCATTGTCGTGGGTACAGCTATGGAGACTGCGCACGAGGCACTGAAATGGACCGCGGGAAGCAAGGTTCCAGTCGTTCCTTAAACCAATCAGACACCGGCAGAGCTGTACACTGCGACCTTTCTCAGCTCAGTTGGGAGGAAAGCATTCACATTGCTACAGAATTTAGTGCACCCAACTCAACCTGGAGACAATTTATATGATGAGTTAATGACTGTCTTGCAAGAACATTTATCTCCCCGTCCACTGTCAATAGCTGAAAGATTCAACTTTCACAATCGTGCGCAGGAGGAAGTGAAAACATTTTGTAATTTGTTGCATTACTGCGAAAGCTAGCAAAGTATCACAAATTTGGACAAACTATGTATAATACACTTTGCGACCGATTAGTTTGGGGCTTCAGGAATAAAGTTATCCAAAGAAAATTGTTGATTAAAGGTGCATTAACCCTAAAATTGACTATCAAAATCGCAACGTCTACGGAACTTGCTGCAAGAGAATCTTTGCTGATTGGAGTTCGAGCGAAAGTCCACAAGATGGAAGTCTATGCGAAGCAGGTCCTCCAAGAACCTGCTAAGTTATCGCTGCACTCAACTAGGACATGAGGCTGCAGATTGTTCAATCAAGGAGAACAAATGCAAAAGTTGTGGTAAATTTGGTCTCCTTTCCAAGGCATGTTAGTCACGCCAACCTTCATCAGCACAAAGGAAGTATACCAAGAAAAATACTGCAAAACCTACAGGGCAAATTTACCAATTAAGTGATCCAGCTGAAGACTCACGGAGTACTAAGTGTCAAGTCAGCTTAAGGAATTTAGTACAACGTTCTAGCAGTACAAGAAGATCAGCAACGATTTTAGATCTATCCAAAATTAAATGGGAGCACTATTAGGATGAAAGTGGATATGGGCACTGAGGTATCACTTATCCCTGAAGGATATATGGTCAGAAATGGAAGTATCTGGCATTCCAACCATCTGATGTGGCATTAAGGACATATACCGAGGAGATCGTGCCACTGAAGGGCTTCATCAAGGTGACTGTGGAAGTTAACGAGCAGAAAGTGGAGCCGCCTCTTCACATTGTTCAAGGAAACTTTCCAGCATTGTTTGGGAGATCTTGGTTAAGGAAAATTAAGCTAAATTGGGCCGTTGTGAACCTACTTGTTGATTCTACCAACGAGCGTCATCCACATCCGGGAGAATATGCAAAGGTACTCGAGGAGTCACTTGGATCCATGACTAGTGTTGAAGTGAAACTCAAGATAAAGGCAGACAGCGCACCAAAGAGTTTGAAAGAGCATACAGCACCCTATCCATTTGACCTAAAGTGAAAGAAGAACTCGAGAGGTTACTGAAGATAAGAGTCATTTAGCCTGTTACCACAGCAACTGAGCAACCTCAATCGTCCTAGTCTTAAAGAAGGATGGTTCAGTACACTTATGCGGCAATTCCAAAACGACTATCAACCCTGTATTATGTGCTGATCATTACCCTCGACCACTTATTGAAGGTCTTTTTGCAGGCCTCTCAGGTAGCCAGAAATTTTGAAAAATTGATCTCTTCCATGCCTATCTACAAATGGATGTAACTATCTGTTACTGACCATAGTAACACACAAGGGTCTGTTCTAGTATTGTCGGCTTCATTCGGGGTAACGTGAGCACCGGCTCCCTTGATTGGGCTAGCGGGTGTACAATGTTACCTGGAGGACATTTTGATTACAGGTACGAATGATGTAGAGCATGTAAAAACCTAGAAGCTACCCTTGCAAGGATGCAATTGCATAATCCCAGGACAAAGAAAGAAAAATGTGAATTTTTAAAACCTAGTCACTATGGAAAGTTTGTACTGCACTTAGCAACACCACACATTACTTTGTAACAAGCAAGCTTGGCTCTGGGTGAAAGGTTGTGAGGATGCTTATCAAAATGTCAAAAATAATTACAGGAATCTGATTTATTGGTACATTATAACCCAAAACTGAATCTGCAGCTTGCTTGCGACACATCACACTATGGAGCAGTAGTCTCGCCTTCAATGCCTTCAGGTGAAGAGCGACCAACAGCATTTGCTTCCAGGACATTGACTAATACTGAGTACAACTATGCTCAACTTGAGAAAGAAGCTCTCAGCAATATTTTTGATATTCGAATGTTCCATTAAAATTTATTTGGACGTCAATTTACTCTATTGGCCGACCATCGTCCCTTAACAACAATGTTTGGGCCACTTAAGGGTATCTCTTCACATGCTACTAGTCGATTACAATGTTGGACGTTAATCTTGTCGGCACGTGATTATGTAATTGAATATCGTAGGTCTGAAGAGGACATGAACACAACACTTTGTCTAGACTGCCACTACAAGATTACAAGACCAAAAAGATGAGCACAGATCTGATGAACACTTCAATGACATATTCTGTCTCATGTGGAAAATGTTCCGGTAATGTCTTCTCAAGTGCGAAAATTTAGCAAACAGATCCGGTGATGGGAAAGATGTTGGACATGATTCAAAAGGCACTCAAATACAAGAGCAAAGAAATAATCCAAACCTTAAACTCTATCTTCGCATGCAACTTGAGTTGACAGTAGAAAATGGAGCATTGTTGTGGTATAATTATTGATAGAGTAATAATTCCACCGTGTCTACGAAGTAGAATCATTGAACAGCTGCACGAGGGTCATCCAGGTGTAGTTAGAATGAAGCAGTTGGCGAGAAGCTACTTCTGGTGGTCTGGGTTGGATGCCCAAATAGAGAGTGGGGATATGCCAATTCTGCCCACATTGAGAATGTACCTCCACTACAACCTTTGCAACCATGAGAATGGCCTACCACACCTTGGCAAAGAATCCATATTGATTATGCGGGACCAGTTGAAGGCACATGTTTGGGTCATGGTTGGCGTGCATTCGAAGTGGCCGGAGATTGCCATCACGAAATTGACAATTACGGACGAAAGAAATGTTTGGGAGGTATTTGCAAGACTCGGGACACATGAACAACCCGTGAGCTGTAACGGTAATCAGCTCACATCAGCCGAATTCGAGGACCACCTGAAGGTGTGTGGAATTTGCCATAGCAAATCTGCCCCCTACCATCCAGCCACCAATGACTTAGCTGGACGTTTTGTACAGTCACTCAAGCATGCAGTGATGGTTTTAAGGGATGAAGGCTCTCTACATGAACATATCAATAGCTTTCTAATAACATACAGAAACACTGTGCACTCTGCAACACAAAGCTCACTGACTACCCTGGAGTTCAAAGGGAAAGTAAGCACGCAGTCTTAGCACTCCCCTTTCAACTTCAGAGATAGCCAGGTAACAACATCAGACACAAGTGGCTCGAAGGGGACAACATTCCAAAAGCAGAGTCTGTGACCGTTGGGAACATGTTCTTGCGAGAAACTACACCTCAGACTAAAAATGGACTCCAGCAATTGTATTAGTCAAAACGGATCTGATTTCCTGTATTGTACAACCTGACGATGAATGAATTTGGAGCGGCACGGTGACAAATTATTATCTGCGTGTTGTGAGAGTACAAAATAAAAGCAGATTACTGCGGATGTTGGAATCTGAAACCAAAAACTTTGACAAAGGGTCATCTGGACTCGAAACGTGATCTCTTTTCTGTCCTTACAGATGCTGCCAGACCTGCAGAGATTTTCCAGCATTTTCTCTTTTGGTGAGAGTACATAATCTGTAACAGATGTTTTCACCAGACAGTATGGATAGTGACATGCCAGACATGAGGAGCACAACTGCCAAAATTACAGAATCTGTTATGAAAGAATCATCCACACAACCGGAGATAGTTTCTGAGTTAGCTTCCCCAGATATAACACTGGCCAGTGTACAAGAAGTTACTCCCAGAGCCCCGAAGAGTCAAGTTCCTGAACATGTGTTCTGACAAAATTAGACAAAGGTCCATCCAAGAGACTGTCTTACTAATGTTCATACGTATCTGTAACATAACAACATTAGTTATGGTATAATGTGTTAAAGTGTTTGATGAAGTAAAAATGCTAAGGGCACTAAAGGAGTAAAGAGCGGGGGTGCTAAGTATTAAAGTAACGTCACCGGCTGGTGTAATGTCAGATGTTATGCAATGGTGTCATTGGAGCATTTTGCGGACTTTTGTGGAGTTCACCATTGTCTGAGCATCTTGTAAATAAAGCCCTTGCATTATGTTATATGAACTCGTCATGTGTCACCTCTGATTATTTCTCTTTCCGGCTACAACAAAGAACATGAAACTGATCTCTCGTCTACATCTCGCTGCCACCAGATGCCTCTAGCTATTCAACTATAGCAGGTATATACCTGAATGCAGTGCTTTAGAATCATTGACTTTCAACCCTTTCTCTTGCAAGACAAGGTGGCACACAATAAGAGGGAGAAGAGCAGAGCTCACAGGGAACAAGGATAAATAAATAAATAAATAATCTTTATTGTCACAAGTAGGCTTACGTTAACACTGCAATGAAGTTACTGTGAAAAGCCCCTTGCCGCCACATTCCGTTGCCTGTTCGGGTACACAGAGGGAGAATTCAGAATTCTCAGCTGGTACGGGAATTGAACCTATGCTGATGGCCTTGTTCTGCATCTAAACCAGCTGTCTAAATCACTGAGGTAAACTAGCCCCCTACCTGTGTCTCGTGACTTCTGTAGGAGAGATGGTTCTCTGCATCATGGTGCTGGCTGCGAAGGAGTCTGTAGCATCCAAAGTTGCTGAGAAAATTGAGGATAACCGCATGTTCCTTGTGTTCCTACTCAACTCCCAGCAAACCCTCATCCTGCCACCTGACATGGTGAGCAAGCTGCAAATGGCACTGCCATGGACCTCCTGCTTCCCTTCCCTTCGCAACCGATAAGCCTTATTTCAATCTTCCTCTTCAAACACCCAAGATCTGCTGCTGGTTCAGTCACAGCAGCCCCAGAAGGTGGAATGAGAAGAGCACAACATTGATGAAGGGCCTCTGTCAATTGATCTGATACTCACAGCCACCAAACACTGGCACTGTACTCAGCTTTGAGGTTGACACAGAGTTGGGATCAGCACTTGGGGAGTCACTGGACATAGAATCCCTTCAATGGAGAAGGTGGCCATTTGGCCCATCAATTCTGCCCCGACCCTCGGAAAGAGCACTTTATCTAGGCCCACTACCCCTCCCCCCACCCCCCCTTCCGAGTAACCCCGCGCATTGATCATGGTAAATCCACCTAATCTGCACATCTTTGGATTGTAGGAGGAAATCAGAGCACCCGGAGGAAACCCACGCCGACACGGGGATTACGTGCAAACTCCACACAGTCACCCGAAGTCAAAATCGATCCCGGAACCGTTCGCTGTGAGGCAGCAGTGCTAACCACTGTGCCACCGTGCCATGCAGACAGGCCAGGATGAAAAGTTGGGCCGTTTGCCAGCCCACCAGAGAATGAGTTGGTAAATGTGAATTGCTATAGCAGACACAGATCCATGCATCTGGTGGCATACAGATGAACAGTGATTGGGCATGAACACTGAATAACCGGGTATGTCAACCAGCCTTCCAGGCAAACTCCCATCATTGTTAAGAGGGCTGGTGGAGTCTGGCTCCAACTTGGTAGAGAGCATGGCATGGAGCCTTCCCTCTCTGCAGCATCCTCTCCAACTCGCTGTCACCCCAACAGACTCAAGGCAAAGCTTATGCTGCCCAACAATACCGGCTGCAACTCTTGTGTGTGCACTTCCCCATGCCCTCATTCCTGAGGAGTGAGTAAGTGGTAAATCTCTGGTATATACAGGAAACCTCCACAAACAATCAGAGCACTTTCCAAACTTCCATAATAGGAAGGTTCCAAAAATCTAGCTTTCAGGTAATCAGGATATCTGGTCCTTTGAGTAACATTATTGCAGCAGACATCTTGCATCTTGACGTTTCTTTTTCTCAACGGTATACAACCCAGGCATCCATGCTGTCCAAATTTGGGACCCTGGTCTCACGCCAGCTGGATGGGTTATGTCACGTTGGGATAATCACACATGGGGGGCCTGCTCACCTCAGGCAGAGGTTCAGTAGAGTGAGTGGGGATGTCATAGAAACTTACAAAATTCTAACAGCATTATACAGAGTAGATTCAGAAAGAATGTTCCTGATGTTGGGGGAGTCCAGAACTAGGGGTCATAGTTTAAGGATAAGGGGTTAAACCTTTTGGACTGAGGTGAGGAGAAATTACTTCACCCAGAGCGTGGTGAATCTGTGGAATTTGCTACCACAGAAAGTAGTGGAGGCCAAAATGCTGTGTAATTTCAAGAAGGAATTAGATATAGCTCTTGGGGCTAAAGGGATCAAGGGATATGGGGAAGGTGGGATCAGATTATTGAACTTGATGATCAGTCATGATCATAATGAATGGCGGAACAGGCTCGAAGGGCCCAAAGGCTTCCCCTTGCTTCTATTTTCTATGTTTCTATGTGTCTATATCCTGGGAGAACACCAGGCAGACTGGGCAGGTAGTGTAGCCTGCTGTCTGGGAAATCAGGTAGGCATTCGTAACATTGCTATGCATATTGTTTTCATGCCTCACAATTGTCAGAAAAGATAGGCGGAACTTAATGCACTTCCCAGAGGCAGGTTCAGAGGCAGGGTGGAAGACTGTTTGGTTGAGTGGGAGGGTACAGGGTGAAGTTCCTGCAGGCTAAGAGGCGACTTGATTGAAGCATAAGATCCTGACGGGTTTTGGCAGGGTAGATGTGGAGAGGATATTTCCTGTTATGAGAGGAGAATCTAGAACTAGGGGTCACTGTTTAAAAATAAGGGGTCGCTAATTTAAGAGAGTGATGAGGAGAAATCTCTTCTCTCAGAGGGTCATAGGTCTCTGGATTCTCTTCCTCAAAGGCAGTTGAAGCAGAGTCTTTGAATATTTTTAAGCCTTACCTAGATAGTATCTTGATTACCAAGGGGATGAAAGGTTATCGGTGGTAGGTGGGAGGTCACAATCAGATGAGCCATGATCATATTGAATGGTGGAGCAGACTCAAAGGGTTGAGTGGCCTACTTCTAAATTTAATGTTCATATGTTAGAGTGTTCCTCTTGACCAATCTTCAGACAGGAAGAGTGGAGGGCAACCTTCTCGTCCAGAGGTTAATTAAGGTCCAATTAAGGCAAAGAATGGGGATTAATAGGTGTTTCTCTGTTTGGCAATCAATGGTGTCCCTCAGGGATCAGTGTTGGGCCCACAATTGCTCATAATTGCATAGATGATTTGGAGTTGGGGACCAAGTGTAATGTGTCCAAGTTTGCAGACGACACTAAGATGAGTGGGAATGCAAATAGTGCAGAGGATACTGGACGTCTGCAGAGGGATTTGGATAGTTTAAGTGAATGGGCTAGTGTCTGACAGATGGAATACAATGTTGACAAATGTTGAGGTTATCCATTTTGGTAGGAATAACAGCAAAAGGGATAATTATTTAAATGATAAAATATTAAAACAAGCTACTGTGCATAGGGACCTGGGTGTCCTAGTGCATGAGTTGCAAAAAATTGGTTTACAGGTGCAACAGGTGATTAAGAAGGTGAATGGAGTTTTGTCCTTCATTGCTAGAGGGATGGAGTTTAAGACTAGGGAGGTTATGCTGCAACTATATAAGGTGTTATTGAAGGCCACACCTGGAGTATTGTGTTCAGTTTTGGTCTCCTTACCTGAGAAAGGATGTACTGGCGCTGGAGGGTGTGCAGAGGAGATTCACTAGATTAATCCCGGAGTTGAGAGGGTTGGATTACGAGGAGACGTTGAGCAAACTGGGATTGTACTTGTTGGAATTTAGAAGCATGTTTCTTGTAGAAACATATAAAATTATGAAGGGAATAGATAGGATAGATGCAGGCAGGTTGTTTCCACTGGCAGGTGAAAGTAGAACTAGGGGGCATAGCCTCAAAATAAGGGGAAGTAGATTTAGGACTGAGTTTAGGAGAAATTTCTTCACCCAAAAGATTTTGAATCTATGGAATTCCCTGCCAGTTGAGGTTCCTTCATTAAACGTTTTCAAGATAAAGATAGATAGTTTTTTGAAGAATAAAGGAATAAAAGGTTATGGTGTTCGGGCGGAAAAGTGGAGCTGAGGCCACAAAAGATCAGCTATGACCTTATTGAATGACGGAGCAGATTCGAAGGGCCAGATGGCCTACTCCTGCTCCTAGTTCTTATGTTCTTATGTCTTTAAGTAGCCAATTAAAGTACAACACTTAACAACCTCATCCCACCACTGCTGGAATTCAACTAACAACTTGCCATGAAGGAAAACCACGAAGTAAATGCCAATCAATTTGCCTGTGGCCTACTGTGGGGCAAATTCCACCTCGTACTCATCACTCTGCTCGATCAGGGAATCCTGGCTTTGGGAAAGGGCAACATGTGGGAGCCACCCTCTACCCTTACTATCAATCCCCCTTCCCACTTGTTGGTACCTCCACCTCCCAGTTACCCCCATTCCACTCACACTTGCCTCTCTCCAAGATCCCGTTGTTGAGCCGTGGCGAAGGCTGCAGTGCAGTAGCGCCTGGAGTCTTTGACAGGTCAGCACTTCTCAATGGGCGGAGTTTTTTCCCTTGGCATTGGGCTTAATCGAATGGGAAACCTGGCGCTGCCCAGGTAAGTGTTTGATTGTTCTAAAAGTCCATCGGGCCTCCTGAAAACAATTGACGTGGTGTTCCCACCTGTTTCCAGCCTGTAGCTGGGTCAACGCGAACATTAAATCACGGTTTCTGATAAATGGGCACAACATTATTTTTAAAAGTGATAGTCAAGTGGGATCTCCCTCATGATTTTCAAACTTTTGCACTGGAAGTTGAATTTGCAAGTATCTGGTACAGCTCCCACTTCTGCTCTTTGTTCCTCTGTTCCTGTTCTGTCGGAGGTACAAGCCTCTCTTGTAGAGCTGAGCAGCACGAAGAGAACATACCCCCTGAATCTTACCAACACCGCAAGCACACTTTTAACCAACCATTTATATATTGTAATAACAATCAACAGGGAAGTATTTCTTTAAATCTTTGCTCTTAATAATTGAACAGAAATCTTCTTTGTAACCAAAGTCAATCTAGATTTTTTCCCCCATGGAAGACAAAGGATATAATATTTCACCCTTGCTGATACTTGCCTGGAGATTCAAAGTAGCACCTGCTAGGTAGCTCAGGGGTTACTGCAGGGACAGAATGAATAAACGTATCTGAAAGTATTAGTAGGTGTATTTGAACTTTTAAAGGATTTAAATCTTTGAAGGCTGTATCCCTTTAGCTGTCTCTGCTAACCTTTGAACATCACTGATAATATTGGTGAGGTTGCATGGATTTCCTTTTGTGCTGGGCCCCAGATCTGGCACTATATTGTGTCTGACAGATGCCTCCACTGAATTGCACCAGTCACCTTAATCATCAGCAGAATATTTGAAGAATAAAAACTTTTTATTTTGCTTGAAATAATTGGTTTCATTCCTTTAGATTCTCGGTTTTAAAAGTTCCTTTTATTCACTTCCTTCTGATGTGGCTTTGTTCTTGTGTGTGTGTAGGATGGAAGAGTTCAGAGTTTTTCTAATTGTCCAAACTGTTTAATGGACCTACAAATTCAGCAGGATCTATGCATCCTGCTAATTCTAGTTGTGCTTTCTACATGTTTAAAGTAGATCTAAGATTTTGAGGATAATTCATCAGGGATCATTGAGTGTATTAGGAAGGTTTTCACACCTGCAATGCCACAGGCAGGGATTAGTTAACTGGCTCTTCCACATCAGTGAAAGAACATTGCACTTGATAATCTTAAACTGCCTAATCCATGAATTTTTCTGAATGCGCACCTGGTAAGAAAGAGCTTGCGTATACACAGCACCTACGCACTGTTGTAATGGGAAAAGCAACAGCTAAATTGTGCAGAGTAAGGTCCCACAATTAAGTGATGTTATCGATCAGGAAATGGCTGAGCATTGGCCGAGGCATCAGGGTGAACGCTCCTTCAGATAATATCATGGGATCTTTTACAAAGGGTGGATGTGCTAAACAACACTTCCACCATAGTGCAAGATTCCCTCAGTACTGCACTAAAGAATCATCCTTTCTTACGTAAGTTTTGTAAAGTAGGATTTGAACCTTCTGCCTCTGAGGAAAGAGTATGGTTTAAGCTAAGGCTGATAATACTGGCCTCAGATATCCGGCATGATTTTGTTTCAGGTATTGCTTGATCATTAACTTTACCACTCACATTCCCGAAACACAAAAGGCCTGGGCACTGTAGTGATCTCTGTATGTAGTAATAAATGATCAAACTATGTTAAGCTAGTACAGGCAACTGAACACTAGATGGCCACACTATCAGGACCCATATAAAGGTTTCCCTACTTTTTCTGAGTGGAGAGTGTGTCTGGAGTGCAGAGAACACAGAGCTAGAGAGAAGAAGTTAAAGAACAAAGAACAAAGAAAAGTACAGCACAGGAACAGGCCCTTCGGCCCTCCAAGCCTGCGCCGACCATGCTGCCCGTCTAAACTAAAATCTTCTACACTTCCTAGTCCGTATCCCTCTATTCCCATCCTATTCATGTATTTGTCAAGATGCCACTTAAATGTCACTGTCGTCCCTGCTACCACCACCTCCTCTGGCAGCGGGTTCCAGGCACCCACTACCCTCTGTGTAAAAAATGTGCCTCGTACATCTCCTCTAAACCTTGCCCCTCACACCTTAAACCTATGCCCCCTAGCCATTGACCGCTCTACCCTGGGAAAAAGCCTCTATCGACTCTGTCTGTGCCCCTCATAACAGATATCAATGTTTAGCATTGACTTATTTAATAGTTTAATCTGTTTACTAGTTTAGTATTAAGTAAAAAGAACACACAAGATTATTTTATATTACTCATTAAATTACTTTATCATCACTGGAAGACTATATCTATATTTCAACAACTCGGCGAGACAAAAGGAGTAATATATATATTACAATATCGTAATATAACTGACACATTATACTACAAGTTCAGGTCTTCACACTGTCGAGGATAGACAAATTGATGCCTGTCACTCAGCACTACCCATCACTGATATAATAAAATTCATCCATAAAGCATACCAAGTATTAATGTTCACTGTTTAAATGTAAAACCCTCTTAAATAAATAAATGTAGACATTTTTACAACCTGAGATGTATCTTTATGGAAAGCCCATTTTATCAAGCATCTGACAAGAACAGTTTTGTGCTCTGTTTGCCCTATATATAGGCTTACAAGTGATTATCCGAATCAGTATATTAATTCTAAACTCAATTGTTGCTAATAATTATCAATCGTACAGCCGGTTGTTTATTTTACACTTCCGATTTTCTTCAATATTTCGTTGGAACAGTGGGAATGGAATCACTTGATATTTTAGCTTGGAGTAGATACTGAACCTAACAGGGTGAGGGATTTGAACTGACATCAGTGCTGATACGAGTCATTAATCAGGATGCTTCAGTCTGAATTGTGCATGTTAATTCAGCTCGCAGCCATCGCCAGCCTCTGTGCCTTCTCCAGTCCAGGATTCTGATGATGTTGCCGGTGCACACTTAATGATAGAAAAGGAGGCAAAGTTACTCATCAGTCCTTGCAATGGTTTGAACAAAGAACAAAGAAAAATTGCAGCACAGGAACAGGCCCTTCGGCCCTCCAAGCCTACGCCGATCCAGATCCTCTACCTAAAACTGTCGCCTATTTTCTAAGGATCTGTATCCCTCTGCTCCCTGCCCATTCATGTATCTGTCTAGATACATCTTAAATGACGCTATCGTGGCCGCCTCTACCACCTCCGCCGGCAATGCATTCCAGGCACCCACCACCCTCTGCGTAAAGAACTTTTCACGAATATCTCCCTTAAACTCTTCCCCTCTCACCTTGAACTCGTGACCCCAGTAATTGAGTACCCCACTCTGGGAGAAAGCTTCTTGCTATCCACCCTGTCTATACCCCTCATGATTTTGTAGACCTCAATGAGGTCCCCCCTCAACCTCCGTCTTTCTAATGAAAATAATCCTAATCTCCTCAACCTCTCTTCATAGCTAGCGCCCTCCATACCAGGCAACATCCTGGTGAACCTCCTCTGCATCTTCTCCAAAGCATCCACATACATTTAGTAATATGGCGATCAGAACTGTACGCAGTATTCCAAATGTGGCCAAACCAAAGTCTTATACAACTGTAACATGACCTGCCAACTCTTGTACTCAATACCCCTTCCGATGAAGGAAAACATGCCGTATGCCTTCTTGACCACTCTATTGACCTGGGCAGCCACCTTCAGGGTATAATGGACCTGAACACCCAGATCTCTCTGTACATCAATTCTCCCCAGGGCTTTTTCATTTCCTGTATATTTCGCTCTTGAATTGGATCTTCCAAAATGCATCACCTCGCATTTGCCCGGATTGAACTCCATCTGCCATTTTTCCGGCCAACTCTCCAATCTATTTATATTCTTCTGTATTCTCTGACAGTCCACTTCACTATTTACTACTCCACCAATCTTAGTGTCATCTGCAAACTTGCTGATCAGACCACCTATACCTTCCTCCACATCATTTATGTATATCACAAACAACAATGGTCCCAGCACGGATCCCTGTGGAACACCAGTCCAAAGATGTGCGGGTTAGGTGGATTGGCCATGCTAAATTGTAGTGTCCTAAAAAGTAAGGTTAAGGCGGGGGGGGGGGGGGGGGGGGGGGGGGGGGGGGGTTGTTGGGTTACGGGTATAGGGTGGATACATGGGTTTGAGTAGGGTGATCATTGCTCGGTACAACATCGAGGGCCGAAGGGCCTGTTGCCTGTTCTGTGCTGTACTGTTCTATGTTCTATGTTCACCTTTCTCCATTTTGAGAAACTCCCTTCCACTACTTCTCTCTGTCTCCTGTTGCCCAGCCAGTTCTTTATCCACCCAGCTAGTACACCCTGGACGCCATGAGACTTCACTTTCTCCATCAGCTTACCATGGGGAACCTTATCAAACACCTTACTGAAATCCATGTATATGACATCTACAGCTCTTCCCTCATCAATCAACTTTGTCACTTCCTCAAAGAATTCCATTAAGTTGGTAAGACAGGACCTTCCCTGCACAAAACCATGTTGCCTATCACTGATAAGCACATTTTCTTCCAAATGGAAATAGATCCTATCCCTCAGTATCTTCTCCAGCTGCTTCCCTACCACTGATGTCAGGCTCACCGGTCTATAATTATCTGAATTATCCCTGCTACCGTTCTGAAACAAGGGGACAGCATTAGCAATTCTCCAGTCCTCTGGTACCTCACCCATGTTCAAGGATGCTGCAAAGATATCTGTTAAGACCCCAGCAGGGTAGCATGGTGGTTAGCATAAATGCTTCACAGCTCCAGGGTCCCAGGTTCGATTCCCGGCTGGGTCACTGTCTGTGTGGAGTCTGCACGTCCTCCCCCTGTGTGCGTGGGTTTCCTCCGGGTTCTCCGGTTTCCTCCCACTGTCCAAAGATGTGCGGATTAGGTGGATTGGCCATGCTAAATTGCCCGTAGTGTCCTAATAAAAGTAAGGTTAAGGGGGGGTTGTTGGGTTACGGGTATAGGGTGGATACGTGGGTTTGAGTAGGGTGATCATGGCTCGGCACAACATTGAGGGCCGAAGGGCCTGTTCTGTGCTGTACTGTTCTATGTTCTATGTTCTATGTTCTATTTCCTCTCTCACTTCCCTCAGTAACCTGGGATAGATCCCATCCGGACCTGGGGACTTGTCCACCTTAATGCCTTTTAGAATACCCAACACATCCTCCCTCCTTATGCCGACTTGACCGAGAGTAATCAAACATCTATCCCTAACCTTAATATCCGTCATGTCCCTCTCCTCGGTGAATACCGATGCAAAGTACTCGTTAAAAATCTCACCCATTTTCTCTGACTCCATGCATGACTTTCTTCCTTTGTCCTTGAGTGGGCCAATCCTTTCTCTAGTTACCCTCTTGCTCCTGTTATATGAATAAATGGCTTTGGTATATTTCATGACCCCTTTTAGCCCTCTTGATTCCTCGTTTCAGATTGGTCCTACATTCCCGATATTCTTCCAAAGCTTTGTCTGTCTTCAGTCGCCTAGACCTTATGTATGCTTCCTTTTTCCTCTTAGCTAGTCTCACAATTTCACCTGTCATCCATGGTTCCCTAATCTTGCCATTTCTATCCCTCATTTTCACAGGGACATGTCTGTCCTGAACTCTAATCAACCTCTCTTTAAAAGCCTCTCACATATCAAATGTGGATTTACCTTCAAACAGCTGCTCCCAATCCACATTCCCCAGCTCCTGCCGAATT
Organism: Scyliorhinus canicula; assembly: GCF_902713615.1. Classification (NCBI taxonomy): domain Eukaryota; kingdom Metazoa; phylum Chordata; class Chondrichthyes; order Carcharhiniformes; family Scyliorhinidae; genus Scyliorhinus; species Scyliorhinus canicula. The sequence continues at coordinate 34,924,492 of NC_052157.1, forward strand.
TTGGTACAGTTGGCCTTCCCCCAATTTAGCACTCTTCCTTTAGGACCACTCTCGTCTTTGTCCATGTATATTCTAAAACTTACTGAATTGTGATCACTATTCCCAAAGTAACCCCGACTGAAACTTCAACCACCTGGCCGGGCTCATTCCCCAACACCAGGTACAGTATGGCCCCTTCCCGAGTTGGACTATTTTCATACTGCTCTAGAAAACCCTCCTGGATGCTCCTGACAAATTCTGCTCCATCTAGACCTCTGACACTATGTGTATCCCAGTCAATGTTGGGAAAATTAAAATCTCCTATCACCATCACTCTGTTGCTCCTACATCTTTTTGTAATCTGTTTACATATTTGTACCTCTATCTCACATTCACTGTTGGGAGGTCTGTAGTACAGCCCCAACATTGTTACCGCACCTTTCCTATTTCTGAGCTCTGCCCATATAGCCTCACTGCTCGAGTTCTCCATAGTGCCCTCCTTCAGCACAGCTGTGATATCCTCTGTGACCAGTAATGCAACCCCTCCACCCCTTTTACCTCCCTCTCTATCCTGCCTGAAGCATTGATATCCTGGGATATTTAGTTGCCAATCATGCCCTTCCCCCAACCAAGCCTAAGTAATAGCAATAACATCATACTCCCAGGTACTAATTCAAGCCCTAAGTTCATATGCCTTACCTACTACACTTCTTGCATTAAAACAAATGCACCTCAGACCACCAGTCCCTTTGCGTTCATCATCTGTTCCCTGCCTACCCATCCCCTTAGTCACGCTGACTTCATGATCTAGTTCCTTACAGGCTTTAGTTACTACCTCCTTACTGTCCACTAACCTCCTCATTTGGTTCCCATCCCCCTGCCATATTAGTTTAAACCCTCCCCAACTGCGTTAGCAAACCCCCCCCCCCCAAGGACATTGGTTCCAGTCCGGCCCAGGTGTAGACCGTCCAATTTGTAGTAGTCCCACCTCCCCCAGAACCGGTCCCAATGTCCCAAAAATCTGAACCCTTCCCTCCTACACCATCTCTCAAGCCACAGATTCATCCTGCCTCTTCGTTCATTTCTACTCTGCCTACCACGTGTCATTGGTAGCAATCCTTAGATTACTACCTCTGAGGTCCGACTTTTTAACTTGGCTCTTAACTCCCTAAATTCTGCTTGTAGGACCTCATCCCGTTTTTTACCTATATCATTGGTGCCTATACGCACCATGACAACTGGCTGTTCACCCTCCCCCTTTAGAATGTTCTGCAGTCGATCTGAGACATCCCTGACCCGTGCATCTGGGAGACAACAGACCATTCGGGAGTTTTGCTTTCAACCACAGAACCACCTATCTACTCCCCTTGCAATTGAATCCCCTGTGTCTATAGCCCTTCCACTCTTTTTCACGCCCTTCTGTACAGCAGAGCCAGCCACGGTGCCATAAACCTGGCTACTGATGCCTTCCCCTGGTGAGTCAACTCCCCGAACAGTATCCAAAACGGTATACCTGTTTTGGAAGGAGATGACTGCAGGAGACACCTGCACTGCCTTCCTGCTTTTTCTCTGCCTTTTGGTCACCCATTCCCTTTCTCCCTCAGCAATCCTAATCTGTGGTGTGACCAATTCACTAAACGTGCTATCCACAACCTCCTCAGCATCGCAGATGCTCCAAAGTGAGTCCATCCGCAGCTCCAGAGCCGGCATGCGGTCTAACAAGAGCTGCAGCTGGACACACTTCCCGCACGTGAAGGAGACAGGGACATCAGCCATGTCCCTGAGCTCCCACATTGAGCAAGAGGAACATAACATGGGTCTGAGATCTCCTGCCATTTTTAATCTTAAGCTTAACTTAGTCCAACTATAATATCAAATAATAGATAAATGAAAAAGGAAAAAAAAAATTGTTACCAATCCCACGATAAAAAAAATAGAAATAGAAAACCCTTACCTGATCAACCCACTTCGGGGAAAAGAAAAACTACTTACCAGTCACCAGCCAATCACTTACCTGCTGGCTGTAACGTCATGGTTCAACTTCTTTCTACTTCTACCTGCCCTCGAGTCTCCCTCTTGATCTTTACTCAACTGGGATCCTTACAGTGATTGTTGTTTTTTTGGCTAGAGGAGGAGGTAGGGAGGGTGTTTGGGGTTTAACTGTCACTTGACAACAGCTCCTCCACAAACCACCTTCTGGTTACAGTGACCGCAATGCACTGATGCAAATTTTCCCCGCAACAGCCAATCAGTGGCTCCGCTCTGCTGCCCTCTGCTGGATGGTGTTCAGTAATGGTGCATCTCACTCTTTCTGGATCTGTAATTGGAGTCAAATCTTGAATTCAACAGAAGAGATGTCAATGGTCTGCCAACTCAATGTCACCCATCTTACACTATTCCTCAAAATCAAGGTCAAACCTATTAACCCCATTCTGATTGACTTCAAGTCAAATGTTGCCTAATCACATCAGCTGATCATAAAACCATAAGTTATAGGAGCAGAATTAGGCCACTCAGCCCATTGAGTCTGCTCCGCCATTCAACCATGGCTGATATGTTTCTCATCCTCATTCTCCATCTTTTTCCCCATAACCCCTGAACCCCTTATTAATAAGAACCAATCTATCTCTGTCTTAAAGGCGCACAATGATTTGGCCTCCACAGCCTTCTGCGGCAAAGTGTTCCACAGATTCACTACCCTCTGGCTGAAGAAATTACTCTTCATCCCGGTTTTAAAGGATCGTCCCTCAGTCTGAGGCTGTACCCTCTTGTTCTAGTTTATCCTACTAGTGGAAACATCCTCTTCACATCCACTCTATCTTGGCCACTCATTATCCTGTAAGTTTCAATACAATCTCCCCTCATCCTTCTAAACTCCAACGAGCACAGACCCAGAGTCCTCCAACACTCCTCATAGATCATAGAATTTACAGTGCAGAAGGAGGCCATTCGGCCCATCGAGTCTGCACCGGCTCTTGGAAAGAGCACCCTACCCAAGGTCAATACCTCCACCCTATCCCCATAACCCAGTAACTCCACCCAACACTATGGGCAATTTTGGACACTAAGGGCAATTTATCATGGCCAATCCACCTAACCTGCACATCTTTGGACTGTGGGAGGAAACTGGAGCACCCGGAGGAAACCCACGTACACACGGGGAGAATGTGCAGACTCCGCATAGACAGTGACCCAAGCTGGAATCGAACCTGGGACCCTGGAGCTGTGAAGCAATTATGCTATCCACAATGCTACCATACTCTTTATTCCAAGGATCATTCTTGTGATCTTCCTGGGACCCTTTCCAAGGCCAGCACATCCTTCCAAAACTGCTCACAATAATGTGACCCACTTGGACCCAAATGGAGTCTGACCAGAGCCTTATACATGGTGTTCTATTAAATTCAAATCAATCTCAATACCGCTTTACGCCAACAATTTGGAATGATTGAAATCGGCTTAAAACAGCTATTTAGTTGATTTTGGATCTAAAAGATATCAGAGAAGGGCTTGAATTTCTATGCTTCTCTATCATCCCAAAGTGGAATTACCTGTAAACTGCAGTAACTGTTGCTATGTACATAAACGTTGGAGCAAATTTGTGTTCAGAAACAGCAAATGAGATAGCTGGATGAGTTTGACCTGCTTTTTGTGATGCTGCTTTAGAGTGTAATACGATGGCTCAGAAACTACAGAATTCCCTTCTGCGCTCTGAATAGTTTATATAAACAAGCAGACCTCGGTTTAACATTTCGTCCAAAAAATTTAACATTTCAGAACTTACAACTGAAGTTAGATCGGTCAAAGTGTTACCATTGGGTCAATGTAGTCAAGTCCAAAGTTTTAGGTGAGGCGAAGCAAAATCATTTTCTCATTTCACTCTACGGTATTAAACAGTTGCATGAAAAAATATGATATATGGACTCTTTTCTATCTTCTGCCAATGTGATGACTGGCTTCTCCCAAATTTCCTCCTGCTTTTCCCACTGACCAAAGAAGGAAAACAAATCCCTCCAATTCCAATTTATTTGAATTTGTGAGAGTATTTGTCATATCAAGACCCTGTGTATATTTGGTGTTTCGCATATTTATACAAAGCCTGCAATATGTTCCCATCATCAATCTTCCACACCAACTGTTCCAAGGGTAGGAATTCAACTAATCATAATAATCTTATAATAATCTTTATTATTGTCACAAGTAGGCTGACATTATCACCGCAATAAAACTACTGTGAAAAGCTCCTAGTTGCCACACTCCGGCGTCTGTTCAGTTACACTGAGGGAGAATTCAGAATGTTCAATTCACCTAACAAGCATGTCTTTCGGGACTTGTGGGAGAAAGCCGGAGCACCCGGAGGAAACCGATGCAGACATGGGGAGAACGTGCAGACTCTGCACAGAGAGTGACCCAAGCCGGGAATCAAATCTGGGACCCTGGCGCTGTGAAGCAACAGTGCTATCCACTGTGCTCAATCATAATTTCTTGCAGTAATCATTTTGTCTTTGATGGAAATATGTAAGAGGGCCAAGTTCTAATGATCAATATCAGAATAAAGAAGTGCAAGAAGACATGAAATTATAATGTGGGAAACCAACATCTTGCTGAGAGGTGAAGGTGCTACCAATCATACCAGCTATCTGCCCTTGTCGATGGATATAAAAGATCCAATGACACCATTTAGAGAATAATAGGGTGCCTGCCTAATATTTGTCCCTCAAACAACACCTCACAAAACAGATTATCGAATTATTGTCCTGTTGCTCTTTATGGGGGCTTGCTGTGCATTAATCAGCTACCATTTTTCCCTACATTACGACAGTGATTACAGGCAAAACCTCGCACATTAGTTATGAACAACTCTTACTTTATTATAGGGCAATGAAGAAAAATCCCATAAAACTGCATGAATAAAATAAAGAGGAAATCATATTCCTATCGTGCACACAATATTTGTACAAAGGAAAGCGAGTGGGTCAATTTTCTCAACAAGTGCTCACAAAGTGAAGCCTCATTCACCGGAATAAACATTGGAAATTTGGGAGCATTGTCCCCATGGTGTTGGTCTCCGTGGGGGGGGGGGGGGGGGGGGGGGCAAGTTGGAACTGAACTGTGGTAGGTGACATAGTGATTAGCACGGTTGCCTCACAGCTCCAGGGTCTCAGGTTCAATTCCGGATCGGGTGACTGTCTGTGTGGAGTTTGCACCTTCTCCCCGTGTCTGCGTGGGTTTCCTCCAGGTGCTCCGGTTTCGTCCCACAGTCCAATGATGTGCAGATTAGGTGGATTGGCCATGGTAAATTTCCCCTTATTGTCTAAAAGATTAGGCAGGGTTTGTAGGTTATGGGAATTGTGCAGAGGCATGGGCTTAAGTGGGTTGCTCTTTCCAAAGGCCGGTGCAGACTCGATGGGCCAAATGGCCTCCTGCTGCACTGTAATTTCTATGACTATGACACCTGGAAGAAAGCCACGCAGACACGGGGAGAACGTGAAAACTCTGCATAGACAGTGACCCAAGCTGGGAATTGAACCTGGGACCCTGGCGCTGTGAAGCCATAGTGCGAACCACTATGAGAACACAACCTGGTACCAGGAATTTATTTCTGTAAGTAAGTATCAGTTAGATTAGTAAGGATTAGTATAAGAAGATTGAAAAAACAATCCAGAAGCGACAAAACTCTACACCGAAGACTAATTGGAAGATGGAAGGTCTCAAGAAGCCTGACCACTTCAGGACAAACTTTATGCCAAAACTGGACTTTCTTTAAACAGCAGTTTGAAGTTTTCCTTTCTGGCTCCGCGCTAGAAAGTGCCTCTGATCAAAGAAAGATAGCACTCCTATTAAATTTGGCTGGTCCGCAAGCAATAGAACTGTATAATTCAATTGAATTTACTGCGGATGAGGACAAAACAAATTATAATATGGTGTACCAAAGTTTTGATACACTCTGTAAGAAGTAGGTGAATGAGACCTATGAGCACTGTATGTTCAGAAAAGTTGTTAGATTCTTTCATAACAGCTTTAACAGCGCGCAGTCCTGTAACCTTTCCTCAGCATCTGATTCAATGCTGCATGATCACGTTGTTTTTGAGATAAATGAAGAACATTTGCGTGAAAAAATGCTAAGACAACCGATTTTACCGCTAGAAGATGCGATCATTTGTGCAATGCCAGTGAACAGGATTCAAATGAATATGCAGAGCGCGTGGCAAAGGAAAAGAGTGTGGAATTGGGAAACGTGGCTGATGCCATTAATGCTGTGTCGCAGCAAAGAAAACTGCGTACAACAGCCCGTGGCCATTTTGTGAGTGACATCATGAGTGTGATGTGTGATGACATGCACATGCTGTGGACACGCGCACAGTAAAAACAACTGTCTGGCAAAAGACAAAGAATTTTCTAATTGATGCAAGTTGAACCACTTTGCAGCACAAGGTTGTTTCGCTGCAGCTTCTCCAGTAGCCAAATTTAAAAAGTCCGACAATGCCTTCAGAAGGATCCAATGTGTTAAGAGTGAAGAGAAAAAATACAATATCTTGACTGATAGAGAGGATTGCTCACCGTATATGCTTCAGGATAGTTTCGTGATAGAAGCAGTCACTCAGGTTAATGTGCTGGATCGTAATGACAGACCAGTACAGGAGCACTCCAAGATAATTAAGGAGTGGACTGTATCTTTAGAAATTAATGGCAAAGATATACCATTTAAAATTGATACAGAAGTGCAAGAAAATATTATCACAATAAAAGGTTTATGAAAAGCTTATAAGATATCACTGATAAAGAAATCTACTTGTCGGTTGACCAATTACAATGGTTAACACAATAGTCACAAGAGGTTCCTGCCATCTCATTGTAAGAAATGGGGACATCAAGATAACCATTGAATTTGAGATAGTAGAAGGTGGTATGTGCATAGATCCTATCTCTGAGAATCTTTTCCAACTATCACTGACATCAAGATCACAGGCCTATAACTACCTGGCTTATCCTTGCAACCCTTCTAAATAACGGTACAACATTGGCTATCCTCCAATCCTCTGGGTTCTCACCTGTGGCCAACAAGGAAACAAAGATTTCTGTTAGAGGCCCGAAGATTTCATCTCTTGTCTCCCTCAACAATCTAGGATCGATGCCATCTGTCCCTGGGTACTTGTTTACCTTAATGCTTTTTAACACACCTAACACTCCATCCCTCATGATAACGAGCTGTTCTAAAGTGTTTACACATCCCTCTGAGACACCACCAATCAATGTGTCCCTCTCCTTTGTAAATATCGATGCAAAATGCTCATTAAGGATCTCACCTATTTCCTTTGGTTCTACACATAATTTCCCTCCTTTGTCCTTGAGTGGACCAATTCTTTCTCTAGCTACCCTCTTGTTCCTAATATATGCATAAAATGCCTTGGGACTATCCTTAATCCTGCCTGCCAAGGACACATTTTTGCCTTCCTATCTGCCTGCTTGAGCTCTTTTCTCCTTTCCTTGTATTCCTCAAGTGCTTCAACTGTTTTTAGTTGCCAGTACCTCACATATGCATCTTTTTTCCTGGTCATTCATGGTTCCTGAATCCTGCCTTTCCTGTCCTTCCTTTTTATCGACACATGCCTGTCCTGCACTCCCAATAACCGCTCCTTAAAAGACTTCCACATGCCAAATGTGGATTTACCTTCAAACAGCCTCTCCCAAACAACAGCCCCCAAATCCTGTCTAACTTGGTTGTAGTTAGCTTTCCCCCAATTTAGCACCTTAATCTGAGGACAACACTCGTCCTTTTGGATTGGATTGGATTGGATTTGTTTATTGTCATGTGTACCGAGGTACAGTGAAAAGTATTTTTCTGCAAGCAGCTCAACAGATCATTCAGTACATGGGAAGAAAAGGGAATTGAACAGAATTCAAGAAAATACATGAGAATACATAATAGGGCAACACAAGATTAGCTTTAGAATTAATTTTTAAAAGGTTAGAACGAGTATAAATAAAGTTAAAAGTGGATCTGTTGGGGAGAGCCTGCAGAGAGTCGCCTCGCTCCGGCGCCATCATCTGGTCATCAGATGACCATGAGTGCATGAGTCCATGAGTGTCCGAAAGCTTATGGAATTGTGGTCACTGTTTGCCACATGTTATCCCACTGCAACTTTGATGACCCTGACCAGGATTGTTCCCTGTTACTAGGTCCATTATAGACCCCACTCTCATCAGACTATCCACATATTGTTCCAAAAAACCTTCTTGGAACACTTAACAAATTCCTCCCCATCCAGACCCCTAGCCCTAAGGGATTTCCTGTCAATATGAGGAAAATTAAAGTTTCCCACTACCTACAACCACAACCCTATTATTTCTACATCTATCCAGAATCTGCGTGCATATCTGTTCTTCAACTTCCCGTGGGCTAACAAATGGTCATCAACCTGAAATATTAACTCTCTCCACAGTATTGGGAGACCTTCTGAGTATGCCCAGCATTTTCTGCTCTTCGCATACTTCAGAAGTACTTCATTGGCAGTAAAGTGCTTTGAGACACCTTGAGGTAATGAAAGGTGCGATATAAATGCAATACTTTCTTTTTTGTTTCTCTGCGTTAAACAGCATTTCCTGGCCAATATTTATTCCTCAAACAACATTACTAAAAGAGATGATTTTCTTGATAAATTGGCTGCTATATTTCCCTACTTTACAACAAATACACTTCAGAAGCATTTACTTGACTAAGAAGGACTTTGGAATGTAGGGGAGTGATGTTAGCCACTATATAAATGCAAGTTCTTAACTTTTTTTCTTGTGTCTACCTGTAGCCTAGGCTTTCCAGCAATCTCCTGATTCTTCTTCACAGTTCGTTATCTGTCTCTATTTGGTGTCAGCAACAGTTGATAACATAATTATAATTTAAATTGAGGGGAGATAGAAATAGGACAGATGTCAGAGGTAGGTTCTTTACTCAGAGAGTAGTAAGGGCTTGGAATGACCTGCCTGCAACAGTAGTGGACTCGCCAACACTAAGGGCATTCAAATGGTCATTGGATAGACATATGGATGATAAGGGAATAGTGTAGATCGGCTTTAGAGTGGTTTCACAGGGCGACGCAACATCGAGGGCCGAAGGGCCTGTACTGCGCTGTAATGTTCTATGTTCTATGTTCTAATTATATCCATTGGCTGGTTAACAAAATTAGTGGCCAGTTTCTGGTCTTTTCTCTCTCTCTATGCTCAGAACACTAAATGTATCCTTCCCCGAAGCTGAAATGTAAAGAATTATCTTTTCCAATTGTGGAAGGTCAAGCTCAGGGAGATCTCTGACTGTGCCTGTTTCTGCTTTGAACTTCTCCTTGGTAACATGCTCACTTAAAGCAGCTTCCTCGGTATCCAACACAATTATTTATTATTACCTTTTCAAATTAAAGGAGAAAAGTAAAGGCCCAAAGGATCATAATTATTGCACCTTAAATATCCATCAAGGAAGTGTTGGATGGTAATTGAGTTCCACGTGATTGCTGCCAATAGTACTACAGGAGTCTAGTGCAACAACTGGGAGAAAAAGCATGCCCAGATGTATCAGGTCCTGACCTGATTCAGGGAAGCCTCTACCCACCTAGTACAAGGCCAGCCATGTCAGCAGGGGCAGTACTTGGGGTGGGGGCTTATGATACTGGACCTCCCATTTCTCCCCCTTTAAAGGAATCACCATATCCTTGAGAATTATGTAAGGCATTCACGGCTCTGGAAGGAAAGAGGTGGCCCAACTAAGAGGTGCTTCCAGCCTAGGAAGGTGACCTGGTGCCCGGATAATGGGTAAATTGTTTTTCATGAAATGTTTATGATCTAAGCACTCTGATACAGATGAGTCAAGGAAGATGCAACCCTTGAAAAGTTAATCCCGGATCTATTGCAGAGAACCATAAAACACGTTGGGGTGAATTCTCCCCAGCGGCATGTTTCTTGGCGGTGTGCTGTTGCTGGCAGCGCCATTTTCCCTTCCCACCGCAGGCCAATGGCATTTCTAATTGTAGCTACCCCTTGCCGCTGGGAAGCCCATGAGCAGCGCTGCGTTGTTGGTGGGATGATGACTTCTTCCCGCTGATTACCGTAATTTAAAGGGGAAGGTTGACTTTAGCACAAAAGGCATGCTGAACGTAAACTGATGCACAATAACCTAAAATCTGTTTTTGTGAAGCAGAGCTTAGAGCACCAAATGCACACACAATTATTTTGAAGTATTAATCAACAGGATATAAGTGTTTGAAAGATTCAATTTCCAAGGACTTAAGAGCATTTCTCCAACTCCACTCCTCAAGGTTTTGATGTGTCTTGCATTACTGCAAAAGGGGAAGAGTACAATTTAAAAATGTCATTCAGTACTGTTTATGCTCGGTGCCAATGACAGAATTTTGTGTGGCATTCAGTGAATAAAATAGCCACAATTGTAACAAAAATCTATTGTTGGATAAAGCATTCCCAAATAGCTCTTTCCGAATCTGTTTCGCTACTTCTTTAAGTTCAATTAATTGAATACACCATTAAAACCGCAGCAATTTTTTAATGGCTGTGCTGTGATTCCTAAATTGCACTTTATGTAAATGAAAATCACTTATTGTCATGAGCAGACTTCAATGAAGTTACTGTGAAAAGCCTCTAGTCGCCACATTCCGGCGCCTGTTCGGGGAGGCTGGTATGGGAATTGAACCTTTCTGCTGGCCTGCCTTGGTCTGTTTTAAAAGCTAGCGATTTAGCCCAGTGTGCTAAACCAGCCCCTAAACCAAATATCAATGGGCAAGCTAAAATATATAAGGTAGTAGGAAAACAGCCTGTTTGAATGTTTTTTTTTGAAGTACCCCATTTTTGTTTTCCAATTAAGGGGCAATTTAGCGTGGCCAATCCACGTACCCTGCGCATCTTTGGGTTCTGGGGGAAACACGGGGAGAATGTGCAAACTCCACATCGACAGTGACCCAGGGCTGGGATGGAACCCGGGTCCTCGGCGCCTTGAAGCAGCAGTGCTAATTACTGCGTCACCGTGCCGCCCCTGCCTATTTGATTGCTGCACTTCTAATTGGAGTACAAGTCTCGAAGAGTCTCAATCTTTCACAAATGTGTGCCTTATAATAATGGCTGACTGCTGAAGATTTCACACATTAAGTCCATTGGATCTGCTGCAGAAATATCCACAGTTCTGTCTCCAATCTAAAAAATGTACCTTTCTTCCAAAAGGTGTCCTGGGGTGTAGACAGCATTAGCCTGATCACCTCCAAATTACTAACTATGTTCACATCACTTGTAGAGCCTGGCATATCGAGGAGTTGTCAGTTTAGAAGTTTTCTGAGATTAGCAATGCCCTCGTTCATAGAATACCTACAGTGCAAAAGTAGACCATTCGGCCCATCGAGAATGCACCAACTCTCTGAAAGAACACCCTACCTAGGCCCACATCCCCACCCTATCCTCATAACTTAGTAACCCCACCTAAACTTTTGGATACTAAGGGGCAATTTAGCATGGCCAATGCACCTAACCTGCACAGCTTTGGGCTGTGGGAGGAAACCAGAGCCTCCCAAGGAAACCCGCGCTGACATGGGGAGAACGTACAAACTCCACGCAGACACTCACCCAAGAATGGATTTGAACCCGGGTCCCTGGAGTTGTGAGACACCAGTGCTAACCACTGTGCCACCGTGCGACCATGCAGTGCAGTATACCATTATTATTCTCACCTGTTCCACGTTGGGGAGGGGGGGGGGGTGAGTTTAATATTCTCCGTCACTGTTCGTAAGATGCATCTCTCTGTAATTTCAAATTTAAAAACATTTTTTAGTACCCAATTACTTTTTTCCAGTTAATGGGCAATTTAGCAGGGCCAATCCACCTACCCTGCACATCTTTGGGTTGTGGGGGCGAAACCCACGCAAACACAGGGAGAATGTTCAAACTCCACAGTGACCCAGAGCTGGGATCGAACCTGGGACCTCGGCGCCGTGAGGCAGCAGAGCTAACCTCTGCGCTATCGTGCTGCCTTTGGAATTTCAAATTTTGATGGTCCGGTGCCGAATTTTGCCAAATGTACAGCTTGATAGAAACAAACAGGAAGATTATTTCAGGGGAAGCAAGCAGTCATGAATAACCCCGCATATTATGAAGCAAGTTCCTGTAAAAAGGAAATCTATTTTAGAGTTTTTAGATATCGTTAAATAAATAAAGGTTCAAACCTTTGGCAGATTGCTGCTTCCCAGATAGAACTCTTTTACCCGAATCAGTCTTCTTGAACTTTGTGCTGACATTCAGCTTAATCGCTTCCTGTTTTCAGAGTTTATGCACATTAAATGGCCTCTTCCATTTTTAAGAGTCGAAATCAAATAGCAAAGCCATTAATTAGTAAAGCTGGCAGTGTGCAGATTAGTGTCAAAGTCCTCGGTCAGCGTTTGATCACGGGATGATGGGAGGAAGTGATGTGTTGACAGGGGTTAAACGGGGCGAGATGGATGGAGATGAATTGACATTTAAAACTGCTTTACCTTCACGGAACATGCTGACAGTCCAATATTAACACATCACATGCATGGAAATGCCTAGGGTTTGAAATTTATTAAAAGGTGAAAAACTCTTTAAAGGGGTCTCGTTTTGATAATAAATTTTTGGCGACTGATGTCCTTTTTGAATATTAAAATAAGGAAGATAAAGTATACATTAGGATTTAGCAGTGGTGAATTGGAAGTCACTGATTACACATTGAATAGATACAGGCACATTAACCTATGCCACTTTGAGGTGAATCAGCTAAAACTGCCATTTAATCATAATTTCCTTCAGTGATTGACACTGGATACTGCTCATATTTTAAGGCTTTGGTGAATAAATGGGACTCAGAATGGAGTGAACTAACACATATGTATCAGTAGGTGGTAGTGCAGGAATAGAATGTTAAGGTGAGCTGTGAGATTAGACAGAAGGTTTTTCTAGTCAAAACTGGTTGTGTACAGTGCCGTCATAGTCCAGGCTTCCCCTGTTTATAGTTAATGGGGATTCACTTCCAGCACTGAAACAAGATGTGGCTCGAAGACATCTTACCTGCCGTCAACTTCATTTTTTTCCTCACACGGAAAAGTTGAAGAACTTAAATTTACATTTTCTTTGAATATTGTGCATGGAAGAATGATTTATATGTTGTTAATTTATTCCAAACACGTTCATTTCTAACATCATTGTTTGGAGCATATCATTTTTTAAATGGTTAACATTAAGGCATTTTTACTCTGTCCGGGTCAATGGGGATAATTGTGCCTTTGGATAATCATGCAAATTAGGCAACAACAGATCAACCATTTGTTCAACCTACAAAATGCCGAAAGGAATAGACAGGGTAGATGCAGGTTGGCAGGATTCTCCGACCATCCGCCGGGTCAGACAATCCCAGGGGGCAGTGTGAATCCCGCCCCACCGCTCTGACGCCGGCTGCCGTATTCTCCTGCGCCGGTTTTCGGGCGGAGGCGGGGATCACGCCGCGCCGGTCGGGGGCCATTGGCAGCGGCTCCCCCCGGCAATTCTCCAAGCGGCGTCGGCTTCTGGCCAGTCCCACCAGCGTCGATTGGACATCGTCCCACATGGCGGGACCTGGCTGGTAGGCCACTGGTGCAGTGGCCGGGGGGCTGAGGGGGGATTCGGTCCTGGGGGGCCAAGATGGCCAGGCCTGCGATTGGGGCCCATCGATCTGCGGACGGGCCTGGGCCGTTGCGGCACTCCTTCCTTCTGCGCCGGCCTCTGTAGGGCTCCGCCATGGCCGGCGGGGAGAAGACACCCCCCTGTGCATGCACCAGAAGACGGCGGCCGGTCTGTGCATGCGCAGAATCACGCTGGCGGCTCTGCGCATTCGCTAACTCGCGCTGGCCCTTCGGCGCTGGTTGGCGCGGTGCCAACCCCTCCGACGTTGGCCTAGCCCCCGGAAGTTCTGCAACTTCCAGTTGGCCCGACGCTGGAATGGTTCGCCAGCGTCGGGCCATCAGGGGATTCGGGAGAATCCCGACAAGTTGTGTTTCATTTGGTTGGGGTCTAAAACCAAGGGGCACAATTTCAAAATAAGGGGCCCTTACAATAAAGATGAGGAAATTTATTTATACAGAGGATTGTGAATCTTTGGAATTCTCTATGCCCTACCCCAGAGGGCTGTGGGAGCTCATTCATTGAGTGCGTTTAAAGCAGCGATTGATAGATTTCTGATTAACAATAGCATCAAGGATTATAGGGATAGTGGGTGTAAAAAACATTTAAGTGCCCGATCAACCATGATCATATTAAATGGCAGGGTAGGCTTGATGGGCCGAATGGCCGACTCCTGTTCCTTTCCTTCCTGCTTCCTTCCTATGCATCCCTCCTGACTCACCCTGAACAGCCAACCTGGATAAAGCTTCCACTTGTCCAGAGCTGAATAAATACTTGCCATATGGCTCAGTGTTATCATCCTTACCTCTGACTCAAAATCCTGTGGGTTCAAGTTCCACTTCAGGAATTAAGTACATATTCTGACTGACATTACAAGGGATAGGAGCAGGAGAAAAACATAGTGCGGGATTCTGTGTCCTACCAGCCGGCCAATGGGATATCCCATTGTGGGCAGCCCCACGCCGTCGGGAAATCCCCGGGCGTGGGTGTGCTGCCGGCGCATTGGAGAATTCCGCCAGTGGAGAATCCAGCCCATAGATTGGAAAAAATGACTTGGGTACTCTAAATTTAAAAAAAAGATGAAATCTCATGGCATTTGGGGAAGTGTATTGAGGTGAATAGAAAACTGCTTGGAAGAGGGGAAACAAAGAGTAGGGTTAATAGGTCCTTTTCAAATTGTCAGGCAGTAACTAGTGGGGTGCCACAGGGATCAGTGCTGGGACCCCAGCTATTCACAATATATATTAATGATTTGGATGAGGGAACAAACTATAACATCACAAAGTTTGCAAATGATACCAAGTTGGGTGAGAGGATGAACTGTGACCAGGATGCAGAGATCCCGTAGCATGATCTGGACAGGTTGGGTGAGTGGTCAAATCAATGGCAGATGCAGTATAATTTGTAGAAGTGTGAGGTTATTCACTTTGGAATCAAAACCAGGAAGGTAGATTACTACCTGAACGGTTGTAAATTGGGAGAAGGGAGTGTGCAGCGGGATCTGGGTGACCTTGTGCACCAGTCGCTGAAGGTAAGCATGCAGGCGCAGCAGGTAGCAAAGAAGACAAATGGTATGTTGGCCTTCATTGCCAGAAGTTGCGAGCATAGAAGCAGGGATGTGTTGTTGCAATTATACAGGACTTTGGTGAGGCCACACCTAGAATATTGTGTGCAGTTTTGGCCTCCTTTTCAGAGGAAGGATGTTCTTGCTCTCGAGGGAGTGCAGCGAAGGGTTACCAGACTGATTGCAGGGATGGCAGGACTGTCATATGAGGACAGATTGACTGGGTTAGGATTGTTATCACTGGAGTTCAGAAGAATGAAGAGGGGATATCATAGAGACTTATAAAATTCTAACAGGACTAGACAGGGTAGTTGCAGGGAAGATGTTCCCGTTGGTGGGTGGGTCCAGAACCAGGGGCCACAGTCTGAGGATTCAGGGTAAATCATTTTGGACAGAGATGAGGAGATATGTCTTCATCCAAAGAGTGGTGCGCTTATGGAATTCATTACCACAGGAAGTAGTTGATGCTAAAACATTGATTATATTTAAAAGGCAGCTAGATGTAGCACTTGGGGCGAATGGGATCAAAGGCTATGGAGAGAAAGCAGGATTGGGCTATCGTGTTGGATGATCAGTCATGATCGTGATAAATGGCAGAGCAGGCTCGAAGGGCCAAAAGGCCTCCTCCTGCTCCTATCTTCTATGTATCTACGACCAAGCAGGCTCACCTGTCACATTTAAGGTAAGTGAAAATGGTGCAAATGGGCAGCGTGGGTCGCAAGGTTTGGCAGCGTGAGTCGCAAAGTTCCGCCAGAGTGGGTCGTGAAGGTTGGCCGACGTGATATCAAAGCATGGCCTGTTGGGAAAAATGGGTCTCAGGCAAAAAAGTTTGAAAACATTGTTCTAGTGCACTCAGCTATTGATAATCCATCTCCTGCTACCAAATGCATCAGCAATTCGAGAAACGAGATGAGGTGGGTGAATGATAGGGGCAGACTTTAAGTGGGACCTGTTAGTGCCAGATGTCCGTTCCATTCCAATGGTAATAAAATCAGTGGGAATGAAAATCTGTCATTATTTTTTATAACAGGAGACCAGCTGCTGAAGTGAATAACTGAAGTTTTATGCATTCCTGAGCCCAAATATCCAAGTGATTCAGCATTACATCTCAATTTGCGCACGCAGCAACATTGGTACAACAAGGACGTTCACCCACAAGAACACAATAGGAGCAGCTGTGGACTATATGGCTCACTGAGCATGCTCAGTTTTTCAATGCAATCATGGCTGATTGTGGACTTCAACTTCATATTCCCGCCTGCTCCCATTTCCCTTAATTCCCTAAGAGGCCAAATAAATTGTATCTCAGCCTTAAATTTACTCAACGTTGGGGTAAAGAATTCCAAAGATTCACATCCCATTGAGTGAAGTAATTTCTCCTCATATCAGTCCTAAATGATCGACCCCCAAATCTTAACACTATCTCCAGCAAGTGGAAAAAATCCCTCAGCGTTGATCCTATCATCCCCCTTCACAATTTTTCAGCTGTCAATGAGATCGCCACTCATTCTTCTAGTTTCCAAAGAGGACAAACCCAATTTATTCAGCCTCTCATCATAGGAAAACCCCCTCATCTCAGGGATCTCAAAACCTTAAATGATCTGGAGAATCATTGAATCCCTACAGTGGAGAAGGGGGTCATTTGGCCCATCGAATCTTCACTGAGCTTCCGAAAGAGCACCTTAGCTAGGCCCACTCCCCCCTGACCCATCTGCTTAACCCCATAACCCCACCTAATCTGCATACCTTCGGACACTAAGGAGGAATTCAGCAAGGTAAATGCACCTAACCTTCACATCTTTGGACTGTGGGAGGAAACCGGAGCACCTGGGGAAACTCAGCGTGTTGCCAATCCAACACAAGACCCTGCTCCCATGTGGAACATTCCTTGTTCCAGGCCTACCCAGGTCTCCTCCCATAACATCTTTACCGGTACATCGATGACTATTTTGGTGCTGCTTCATGCTCTCGTCTAGACCTGGAAACAGGTCAACTTCGCTTCCAGTTTCCACCCCTCCATCACTTTCACCTGGTCCATCTCAGACACTTCCCTTCCCTCCCTTGACCTTACTGTCTCCATTTCCGGTAATATACTATCACCTAATATCTATTACAAACCCATTGACTCCCACAGCTATCTGAACTACAGCTCTTCGCACTCAACACCCTGTAAGGACTCTTTCCCTTTCTCTCAGCTCCTTCGCCTCTGACACATTTGTTCCGATGATGCCACTTTCCAAAGTGGTGCTTCGAAAATATTTCCTTCTTCCTCAACCGTGATTTCCCACCTACAGTTGTTGACAGGGCCCTCAATAGTGTGTGGTCCATCTCCCGCGCCACTACCCTCGTCCCCTCCCCTCCCTCCCAGAACAAGGATAGATCCCCCTCGTTCTCACATTTCACCCCACCAGCCTCCGTATGCAAAGCATAATCCGCCACCATTTTCGCCAACTCCAGCGTGATGCCACCACCAAACACATCTTCCCTTCACTCCCTCTGTCAGCATTCCACAGAGACCATTCCCTCCGAGATAATCTAATCCACTTCTCCATCTTTCCCAACCTCCTCCATCACCCATGGGACCTTCCCATGCAATCGCAGAAGGTGTTACACCTGTCCCTTTGCCTCTTCCAACCTTAACATCCCAGGCCCAAAACACTCATTCCAGGTTAAGCAGCATTTCACTTGCACCTCTTTCAATTTGGTCTACTGCATTCACTGCTCCCAATCTGGTCTCCTCTAAATTGGAGAGAGCAAACGTAGACTGGGTGATCGCTTTGCTGAGTACGTTCAGTCTGTGCGCATTTGGGACTCTGACCTTCCCATTGCTTGCCATTTCAGCACAAGAACCTGCTCGCATGCCCATATGTCTGTCCTTGGCCTGCTGCAATGTTCCGGTGAAGCTCAACGCAAACTGGAGGAACAGCATCTCATCTTCCGGTTAGGCACGCTACAGCCTTCCGGCCTGAACGTCAAATTCAACAACTTCAGGTGATTAGCTCTACCCCACCTCAACACCTTTGTTTTCATTCCATTTCATTTTAACTGGGGGGAACATGCAAATTCCAGACAGCCATCTGTAGCCGGAGTTGAACTCAGGTCCCTGGCTCTGTGAGGTAGCAGTGCTGACCACTGTGCTACTTTGAGCATGTGAAAGAGTGTGTGAAATTATTTAGATACTGGTAGTCTCATGTATTGGATGGACATTAGCATTTAAAGATATTTTTAGGAACATAATTTTTAATGAAGATTTGAATAATCTGAGCGAAAACAGATTATATCTTGGAGTGTGGACGAGAAGTTCAAGTTTCCCGAGGTAATATCAGTGTAATAGGAAGTCATGTTCCATATGCATACAATCATGTCTTGGAAATCTTCCCAGCAGAAATCACATTATATTCTTAATGCATATGCATATGTTCCAAAGGAAGAAACAGATGGCAATTTATAATGTTGATAATTCGACTGGTAATCAGCCGCAGCATTGATTAATTCAACCACCAAATCTATTCTTAGTGCTATTTAACAAATAACCAGCTGTTCTTGGTACATTACAGGGTATTTGTGTACCTTACATACAAGATCTAATCGCCTCATTTTAGACATTAAAAAATCAGTTTCAATGATTATCACGTCCAACAAAATCTATTCCTGATAGCCAAAAGAAAGTAGATTAAGTGAAGATAAATTTAAAATGGCAACAATTAGTAGCCATAATTTTAGTTCAATAAAATTGAGTCTCTATGTTGAAGTGTAAATCAAGTACAAAATAATTGCAGTATCATTTTCTTAATCAAGTGGTGGAAATGTTCCTGGATGAACAAAGCGTACTTTATATTCTGTTATGAGTAAACTTCTGGTAAGTAAATACAGTTTAAGTACAAAATTTCATTTGTAATAATACCTTCAACATCATCAGAAATCTGAAGATGCTTGGGCTAAAATCAGGCAAATGAATGATACCAGGTCAAAGAAATGGACATTAGGAGAGGAAATACGCAGGTAGGTTTAAAGGAATGTTTGAAAGCAGGTCAGAGAGGAGTTGAGGCTTCTGACGATTGCTCCAGTGTTTGGAATCTAGATAGCTAAAGGTATGTCTGCTAATGGTGGGACAAAATAATTGGCAGATGGAATAGAATTAAGTGAGGTATTATAATCTATCTTAATCTGATGTTCTAAATTTGCCACAAGTTTTGCTCCAGTTTAAAATTCTCTCTGAATAATCAAGTGTTAATGGTTTCATTATAGAATAATAGTTAATTAGCACGAGCCATGACTCACTCAGTGGCATTCTCACCTCTGGTCACAAGGGTGTGGGTTCAAGTTCCACTCCCAATGCTGGAACCACAAAATTCAAGGTTAGTGCTCCAGTGCAGTGCTGAGGGAGTGCTATACTGTTGCAGGTGCAGTCTGTCTTCCTGTTTGTGAGTATGTCAAAGAACCCATGGCATAATTTCAAAGAATGACAGGGAAGTCATTCCTGGTGCCCTGGCAAATATTTATCCCTCAATCAACATCACAAAAAAACAAACAGAATCTCTGGTGTTCGGACACCCTGGGCGAGTGCATGGTCAATTTCAGCCCCACAGGCCCCAAAGTCCCAACAGAAGTGAGTTAACCAATAATTCATATAACGTTTCTGAGATCTTTGGCCCTTGACTCCTCCAAAGACTTGTAGGCACCAGATTTGTAAGTGAAACACAATAACTGTATATTTATCACAAAAATAGAGATAGGACATGCAATAATTATACTAGAATAACAGCCAGCTAATCTACAACTCCCACTCTTTTACCACCCCACTTTCTACCAGAACACACTCAAGACACATGCAGAGAGAAGGGAGAGAGAAAAATAAAAGTAGTTTAATGTGGGATGGAAAATGTGTGCCCTTGCTTTGGATATTGAAGGTCGGTTTTCAGCTGACTGTCCTTCCAGGACGCGGAGTGATTGAGAACCTCCAGTTAGAGAGATAAGGAGGATCTTCTGGCTGGAACATTCATTCCGAATCCCCAGACTGTGGGGTTCCCTCTGGGGAGTCACTTACACTTTTATTAACCTGGGCCTTCACTCAGAAGATCTGCTTCAGGCCTATGTACAAAGAACAAAGAACAAAGAAAATTACAGCACAGGAACAGGCCCTTCGGCCTTCCCAGCCTGCGCCGATCCAGATCTTTTATCTAAACCTGTTGCCTATTTTCCAAGGATCTACTTCTCTCTGTTCCCCGCCCATTCATATATCTGTCCAGATGCATCTCAAATGATGCTACCGTGCCCGCCTCTACCACCTCCGCTGGCAAGCGTTCCAGGCACCCACCACCCTCTGTGTAAAAACCTTTCCATGCACATCTCCCTTAAACTTTCCCCTTCTCACCTTGAAATCATGACCCCTTGTAATTGACACCCCCACTCTTGGAAAAAGCTTGTTCCTATCCACTCTGTCCATACCTCTCATAATTTTGTAGACCTCAATCAGGTCCCCCCTCAACCCCCGTCTTTCCAACGAAAACAATCCTAATATACTCAACCTTTCTTCATAGCTAGCACCCTCCATACCAGGCAACATCCTGATGAACGTCCTCTGCACCCTCTCTAAAGCATCCACATCCTTCTGGTAATGTGGCGACCAGAACTGCACGCAGTATTCCAAATGTGGCCTAACCAAAGTCCTATACAACTGTAACATGACCTGCCGACTCTTGTACTCAATACCCCGTCCGATGAAGGCAAGCATGCTGTATGCCTTCTTGACCATTCTATCGACCTGCGTTGCCACCTTCAGGGTACAATGGACCTGAACTCCCAGATCTCTCTGTACATCAATTTTCCCCAGGACTCTTCCATTGACCATATAGTCCGCTCTTGAATTAGATCTTCCAAAAAGCATCACCTTGCATTTGCCTGGATTGAACTCCATCTGCCATTTCTCTGCCCAACTCTCCAATCTATCTATATTTTGCTGTATTCTCTGACAGTCCTCCTCGCTATCTGCAACTCCACCAATCTTAGTATCATCTGCAAACTTGCTCATCAGACCACTTATACCTTCGTCCAGATCATTTATGTATATCACAAACAACAGTGGTCCGAGCACGGATCCCTGTGGAACACTACTACTCACCTTTCTCCATTTTGAGACACTCCCTTCCACAACTACTCTCTCTCTCCTGTTGCCCATCCAGTTCTTTATCCATCTAGCTAGTACACCCTGAACCCCATACAACTTCACTTTTTCCATCAACCTGATTGTTGTGATTCTTATTTGTTTCAAACTCCACCAGAATGTCCCCTTAACTTTACTGACGATAAACAGATAAAAGCAAATTACTGCGAATGCTGGAAACTGAAAACAAAAGAGAAAATGCTGGAAAATCTCAGCAGGTCTGACAACATTTGGAGGGAGAGAAAAGAGCTAACGTTTCAAGTCCAGATGACCCTTTGTCAAAGTTAAAAGGCATAGCAAATGGGAGATATTTATGCTGTGGAGTGAGGGAATGAAAGATGAGTCACAGCCACAGAAACCAAGAGAGGCCAAACATACACAGAAACTAAAATCAGAGGGTAAGCTGTGACAGATATAGGGGGAAGGGAGAAGAAAAGGAGAGAAAGGGTAAGGAGAGAGAGGGTAAGATAGGGGGGGAAATATACATATAAAGAAAGACAAGAAAGAAATATAAGGTAAAAGACAGTTAAAATGAAATGGAATGAAAACAAAGGGGTTATGGCAGGGTAGAGCTAATCACTTGAAGTTGTTGAATTCGAGGTTCAGGCCGGAAGGCTGTAGCATGCCTAACCGGAAGATGAGATGTTGTTCCTCCAGTTTGTGTTGAGCTTCACTAGAACATTGCAGCAGGCCAAGGACACACATATGGGCATGGGAGCAGGTTCTTGCATTGAAATGGCAAGCAACGGGAAGGTCAGGGTCCAGAATACGCACAGAACGAAGGTGCTCAGCTAAGCGATCACCTAGTCTGCGTTTGGTCTCTCTGATATAGAGGAGACCACATTGGGAGCAGCGAATGCAATAGACCAAATTGAAAGAGGTGCAAGTGAAATGCTGCTTAACCTGGAATGAGTGTTTTGGGCCTGGGATGTTAAGCATGGAAGAGGTAAAGGGACAGTTGTTACACCTTCTGCGATTGCATGGGAAGGTCCCGTGGGTGATGGGAGAGGTGTTGTTTATGGTGGAGGATTGGACGCGATTATCTTGGATGGAATGGTCTCTGCAGAATGCTGACAGAGGGAGTGAAGGGAAGATGTGTTTGGTGGTGGCATCACGCTGGAGCTGGCAGAAATGGTGGCGGATTATGCTTTGCATACGGAGGCTGGTGGGGTGAAATGTGGGAACGAGGGGTCTCTATCTTTGTTCAGGGAGGGAGGGGAGAGGATGAGGGTAGTGGCGTGGGAGATGGACCGCACACTATTGAGGGCCCTGTCAACAACGTAGGTGGGAAATCATGGTTGAGGAAGAAGGAACATATTTTCGAAGCACCACTTTGGAAAGTGGCATCATCAGAACAAATGTTACGGAGGCGAAGAAGCTGAGAGAAAGGGAAAGAGTCCTTTCAGGGTGCAGAGTGCGAAGAGCTCCAGTTAGCTGTGGGAGTCAGTGGATTTGTAATAGATATTAGTAGGTAGTATGTTACTGGAAATGGAGACAGTAAGGTCAGGGGAGGGAAGGGAAGTGTCTGAGATGGACCAGATGAAAGTGATTGAGGGTTGGAAACTGGAAGCAAAGTTGATCTGTTTCCAAGTCTAGACGTGAGCATGAAGCAGCACCAAAATAGTCATCGATGTACCAGTAAAGAAGTTGTGGGAGGACACCTGGTTAGGCCTGGAACAAGGAATGTTCCACATACCGCATAAAAAGGCATGTGGATATCCATTGCTACACCTTTGATTTGGAGAAAGTGGGATGAGTTAAAGGAGAAGTTGCTGAGAGATAGAACAAGTTCAGCCAGGCGGAGGAGAGTGGTGGTGGATGGGAATTGTCCGGGCCTCTTTTCCAGAAAGAAGCAAAGAGCTCTCAGGCCATCCTGGTGTGGGATGGAGGTGTAGATAGATTGCACATCCATGGTAATAGGCCTGCGAACTGGAAGCTGTCAATATGACATCTGTGGCTATGACACATTTTCATTCCCTCACTCCACAGTATAAATATCTCCCATTTTCTATGCCTTTTTGCTTTGACAATGGGTCATCTGAACTTGAAACAATCGCTCTTTTCTCTCCCTCCAGATACTGCCAGACCTTCTGAGATTTTCCAGCATTTCCTCTTTAGGTTGAGGAGAAACGATGGGCGAAATTCTCCCAAAACGGGAGAAATCGTAAAACTGCCGTAAAACCCGGGCGGGTTTTACGGCAGCGCGCCCCTTCCCGACGGGGGACCGATTCTGGTCCCCCGTCGGGGCTAGCAGCCCGACGTCGGAGGCTCCGACAAGTCGGGCTTAACGAAAATCGTTAAGCCCGCTTGCCGGAGTTAGCGCCGGCTGACGCGTCATATGACGTCAGCCGCGCATGCGCAGGTGGGAAGACTCCACCCGCGCATGCGCGGGTGATGTCATCGCGTTTTTGCGCGAAACCCGCGCATGCGCGGGCCGGGTTGCCCCTCAGCCGCCCCGCGTATTGATACTGCGGGGCGGCGGAAGGACAAATAGTGCGCGGGCATCGGGCCCGCTGCCCGCGATCGGTGCCCACCGATCGCGGGCCCATGGCACCCTTGGCACGGCCGTGGTACTGCCGTGCCAATCGATGCCATGGTTATTTTTTGCGAGTTTGTCACGACGTTTTTACGAACGGCAGGACCAGGTGTGTTTGCCGTTCGTAAAAAGGTCGTAAAGGGCTGGGACTTCGGCCCATCTAACAGCTGAGAATCGCTGCCGGCCGTAAAAAAACGGCGGCAGCGATTCTTGTCGGGATTTCGGCGGGGGGGGGGGGGGGGGGGGGGAGAATAGCGGGAGGGCGTCAAAAAAGTCGGGAAGGCCCTCCCCCTATTCTCCCACCCGTCGTGCGGGGGGGGGAGAATTTCGCCCAGAGTTCCCCTAATGAGATTTTAAAGAAGGTTCTTTAAACAACTGTCTCTGTTTGCAGCTGCTGCTAGACTGAACTTCCTTTTGGGTTTTAAGGGTATTATTATCCCCAAATCTAAAACTCGCGGATCTTCGAAATTCATTAACCTTGTTCTGATCTTTGTCACTTTAAAGTCCAGGTTACATTTCAACCAGTCTATTAGTAGAGAGAGAAAGGTCTTTACTTTGAATCTTTAGACAGAGTCCGTTAGGTACGAGAGAGGGATTAGGGCTTTGACCTCCAACTTCTTGATTAAACCAAAACTAAAAAACAGATGAAACCTCCCTGTCCCTGGCAGAACACTCCAGAATGGTCAGCACCAATCAGCATAGACAATCATCTGAGACCCCAGAAAAGTAAAAAGCTCATTGGCCGACAGCCAAGTCCATCAAGATGCTAGCACATCCTGTTGGATTTATAAAAAAATAAAATAAAGGTGAAGTCCAGCTTAAAGGTGTAGGTCCCAGCAATTGTCCCGGTATAAAAATTGTAAAAGCCAAAACAAAGACAATTATGGGAATAAACAAGGGACAAACAGGGATTAACAGGAGGATCAACATGATTGTTTTAACATCTATAGCTATAAACTTACCTGGACCTTTGCACTCGTTAAATCTATCTCTTTTGTAGTGTGCAATGTACATTGTGCCTCGAAGCTCTCTGAATTCTTTGCAATTTCTGCTTTAAGGATTGCTCTCCTGCCCGTGTGCGGTGCATCCAAACCTTCATCTGAGTTCAAATGCTTTGGTTTGAATCCGGATTCGTTCGAAACCCAAGTTCTTTAGAGCCAGACTAGTGCATAAAGCATTGCTTCAGAGGACTGAAACAGAGCTAAAGGGGTTGGAAGAGTTTGGTATAATCAAGCCAGTTCAGTTTTCAGAGTGGGCGTTGACGATAGTCCTTTTCCTCAAACCTGATTGGTCAATAAGGATTTGTGGGGCCTATAAACTGACAATAAATCAAGCTGCCCAGGTCGATCGGTATCCAGTTCGCCGAATTGAAGACCCCTACGCCAAGCTGCCAGAGGGCCTCACCTATTCAGAACTGGACCTGAATCACGCTACCTGCAACTGAAGGTGGATGAGGAGTCTCAGAAGTTTATTCATTTAATACCTCACCCATGTCCTCTGGCTCTACGCTTGGGCCCCACTCTTTCCCTGATCATCCCCTGGCTGTTAATACACTTATAAAATGCCTTGGGGTGTTCTTTAATTCGATCTGCCAATGCTATTTCCCACATATTGCAGGGGAGCAATCCGTGGGACTAAGTTTTCTGACCATACCCTTGAACTGAGCTCTTAGTTGCTCCCTTAAATCTAGAGTACTAATTACGCAAATTACCTTCCTCTATTTTAAACACTGGCTCCTCCAAAACTAACATGTCTGAAAAAGTTAAAGAATAGAAAAGATACCCACCTGATTGTTATTCACCAATCAGCTGCCTCCGGTGCTACATGTCACTTTCTGAACAGTGATGTCACTTTGAGCTCTGCTGCTGGCTCACTTCGCTGTTTTTGTTCTGGACTGCTCTGCTCCGCACCGTTGCTTCCTCACATGTCAGCTCCTAATTGTGATCTTACCAACTACAAGCAAGCATCTAGTAACAATTACACAACCTGACCCAATACTCAACAAATCAGATCTGTTACTCTCTCTCTCTCTCTGTTTACGAAGCTCAGCCGTGCTCCGCTCCTGCCGGGACTGAGACTGAGCTCCTCACTCAGTCTTTTCACCTAACTCCGTGTATTCACCCAACTCCAAAGCACTCCCGTTTCAGCCAAGCAGCATTCATGATGCAACAAAGCAGCATTGAGGTTGCCTCCTTTCTATGGGCCCCAAAAACAATGCTCTTGAAACTGGATTAAGCCAGATGTTCAGTTAACCAGCTTCTGCTGAGTGCCTCAGCTGAGCCCTGCTTCAGAAATGCAACTAAACTGCACCCAATAAAAAGATCGCCCAAAAGAGTGCCAAGCCTGTGGCTGGGCTACAGAGGTCCAGGAGGACCCAGAGGTCTCCGGACCAATTGACCCTTTGATGGACTTTCCTTGGTTCTCCCTGTTAGCCATTCTAACTATTATACTTAGAACCATAGAATTGAACCATATAATCCCTACAGTGCAGAAGGAGACCATTCAGCCCTTCAAGACCGCACCAACCATCCTGAAAGAGCACTCTACACCACTCCCCCACCCTATCCCCCTAACACCTTGACATCACCTATCCTGCACATCCCTGGACACTAAGGTGCAAGTTTAGGTGGCCAATCCACCTAACCTGCACATCTTCGGATTGTGCGAGGAAACTGGAGCACCCGGAAGAAACCCATGCAGACACAGGGAGAAAGTTCAAACTCCACACTAACAGTCACCCTAGGCCAGAATTGAACCAGGGTCCCTGGCACTGTGAGGCAGCAGTGCTAACCACTGTTTTGGAGTACTGTGTTAAGGGAATTAAGGGGCGAGGAATGTGGTGGCGTGGCCCCTTTAAGGGGGCGAGCTCCATGGGCCACGTGACTGGCTCGTGGAAACCCTCGGCCAATGGAGAGTTTGTGTGGATCCCTGGGAGCAGGATCCTGAGCAGGGAACTGAAGTGTAAAAACTTGTTGAATACTGTTCTGTTTTTTTCTTTCATCAATAAGTCCCTTTGTATATTACTGGAAGCTTCAAGTGTATGTCTAGACCCACCACGCCCTTCATCCAAGTCACTGCCAGAGATTGTAGAATAGCTGAGGCCCCAGCATTGATCCCTGTGGCACTTCACTAGCTACAGCTTGCCAACCCAAAAAGTTTCATTTATACCTACTCCTTTCTGTTAGTCAACCAATCCCTTATCCATGCTACTATGTTAACCCCTCCATCATATGCTTTTATCTTGTCCAGTAGAAACCTTTGATACGTTATCTTTATCAAATAACTTTTGAAAATCCAAGTACAAGACATTGACAGGTTCCCCATGGTCCAACTTGATTATTACTTTCTCAAAATCTGTAATAAATTAGTTGAATACTGGGGGCGATTCTCCAATATTGGGCCCAAGAGTTCGCTCCGTCGTGAATGCCGTCGCGTTTCACGACGGTGCGAACCGGGCCCGGTTATGTATGATTCTGGCCCCCATAGGGGGCCAGCATGGTGCTGGAGCGGTTCATGCCGCTCCAGCCTCCTGTTGTGGCGCCAAATAGGCACTGCGCCAACCCGCGCATGCGCAGTTGGGCCAGCTCCATCCTGCGCATGCGCGGGGGACTTTTTCTGCTCGCCAGCCCCAACCTAACATGGGGTCGGTGTTCAGGGGCCGGCCGCGCCAGGAAGTAGGCCCGTGGGGGGAGAGGCTGGCCCGCTGATCGGTGGGCCCCAATCGCGGGCCAGACCTCATCGGAGGCCCATCCCGGTGAAGGAGCCCCCCTCCCCACCCGACAGGCCGCCCCTCGACCATTCCTGCAGAGTTCCTGCTGGCAGCGACCAGGGGTGAACGGCGCCGGCAGGACTCTGTCGTATCGGCGCGGCCGGTCAGCCCATCCGGGCCGGAGAATCGGCGGCCCCGCCAATTCCAGCGGCCCGCGGCCCGCACCGCGCCAAACGCACCGGTGCAAATTGTGCCGATTCTCCACGCCTCGGGGTATCGCGCGCCAGCGTTGGGGCATCGTGGCGCGGTCCCGGCGATTCTCCGGCCGCCGCGGGGCTCAGAGAATCGCTCCCACAATCTCCCTTTCACAAAACCAATTAGTTAAATACGATATGTAAATACAATTGGTAACAAGCTGCTGCTGGTTATTAAAGCCAATGCCGCTGTCCTTCAACATGAGCCTTGGCGTGTCTTTGAAGCGTTTTCTATGTCCTTTCTGGAAAATTGGCCATTGAGAGTGAGGGAAAAAAACCCAGTGGGTTTTATTCTACGGCTAACCAGGCCCAGTCTCCATTCCACCAAAGTCGATTTGGCAGTTTTGCCTGAATTCTAGTGGTTCCTGAATTCTCAAGAAGGCCACTAACATTTGTGTAACGGTTTACCCATTCAATCTGCAGAATGCAGCGGAGTCCCCTGCATGGAATAAGTGATACAGACATCACTTAGATCTTTCACCCGAACAATGACAAACTCAAGGAGATGCCAATGCTTTGATCAAGGATGCCTCCCTGTGGATTTATAACAAGAAAGTTCCCTATCGTGTCAGTTAAACGCCATGTTTTCATCGCTATTAATAACCATGAGCAGGAAACTAAGGGGTCCATTTAAAATTGAATAGAAAAGTGAAGATGCGTCATACTCCAGCATTAAATTATTTCCTGACTGGTTGATGAAACTGTTCCATTTTGTAATTTTTATTTTGTTGATAAGGTTGGGTTTGCATGATTTCAAATGAAAAATTGAATCAGTTACTATTCTTTGACAGCTCCTTCCAAACCCGTGACTTCTACTGACTCGGACAAGGGCTGCAGATACCTGGGAACACAACCACCTATAAGTTTCCCTCCGGGTCACACACTATTCTGACTTGGAATTGTCTTCTTCTTTGTCTCTCATAATCGCTGAGTAAAAATCCTGGAACTTCCCATCTGACAGCATTGTGGATGTTCCTACACCATATGGACTCTAGTAGTTCACCACCATCTTCACAAGGGCAATTAGGAATGGGCAATAAAATGCCATTCTTCCCAGTAAGGCTCATATCCTGTGAAATAAGTTTTTAAAAATCTGTTTAATAATCTATGTTATCAACTTGAAAAGCCAAATAAAAGGAAGCACTGGTGTCTGGAGAGCACTCTTCATATCTTATCATATTAAGCTTATATAGAACATGGCAAACATTTAACATTGTACAAATGTAATAAGGAAACTGTCTTTACACTGTCTACTATGATTGGCTAAATTATACTAAAAGTTAGCCCACTAAGAAAAGCCCCACAAACCAGGAGGGTTCACCAAAGTATCCAGAGATTCCTCGAAGAAATTACTGTCCTTAATATATCACTCCACACGATATCCAGTCATTTCTAAGCATGATTTTCTACAAACGAATTTCTTACATTTTAATGATTGTATGAAACAATTTTGGCCGAAATTCTCCGGCCGTTGGGATTCTCCTTTTACGCAGGCATCGAACCACCGCCCGCGGGTTTCCCGGTGGTGTGGGATGACTTCAATGGGAAATCCCATTGACAAGCGGCCGGAATAGAGAATCCCGCTGTCAGCGAACAGCGCGCCGTCGAGAAACACGTGGCTGGACGACTGGAGGATCCAACTCAATGTTTACTGTTCCACTGGTCTTGCTAGAGAAAATCAAATCACAGGTTTTTATTGTGTTTTGCACCATAAAAGCAGGAAAGTTGACCCAATGGTCTGTATCCTCTCCCATCCCTACTTCACTATACCCTAACAACAAACCTGAAGATGTTATGATGCAGCTGATCAATGCTTCGAAAATCTTATTAAACAGAAAATCCCTTCAATTGATGAATAAAACAAAATTAAATGAAAGGTTTGATAAGAAGTTTGTAAATAATTATTGTCTGTGAGCAGAAGCCTGCATTGGTTTTCCATTTTATAAAGTTCATCAGATAACAAAAATACCTTTTATGGCCCAAAGCTTTTGAACAAATAGCTCCAAAGGTTATCCAATACTTAAAGGGTTTATCCTGCTCCTGATGATACTGTAATGACAGACGAAAAAAACCTCAAAAAAGATTTTGAGTGTGACATGTAATGTCATTTATTTATTGGTCTGCATTCTGGGCAATGTACCTCCATGCTTGTTACAACCTGTTAACTGCTGTGTTCTCTAATACTGAACACTGACATATTGATTTAACCCAACTGTGTTAAATTACTTTTCCAGCTCACCCACCCATGTTGATTATAATGTCAAAAATGTGTTTCAGTGATAAACTTGATGAATTCAACTGAGCTCTCATCTAGCATTCAGAACAAACGTCCTCTATTTTTATGAGCTTCACAGCAGAGTTGGAAATAAGATCTATATTGAAGCTATCGATGGACAGCTTCCTAAACTTAATTCATGTAGAAGTCTGTTAACACCCTGGCAGATGTGAGACAAAACCACAGCCATAAAGCTGGCTCTAGCTTGTTGCATTTATATTTGGTGGGAACCCAGTGGTCCAGGTTTTTCCAATAAGAATAACAGTGAGGCTAATAGCGGTCATGTTATAACAGGGTAAATCAACAGCAACTTCTGGCATCCACGCAGTCACAATCAAACTTGGATTGTTACTGCCAGAGACATGCTGTTGTTCCACAGGAGGCACTGTTGCAGTCATTACCTTAATCACAGCACCAAAATCAATACAATAAACCCGGGGATGTGTTCATTAGTTCCCCTCTGAAGACTGCTGAACAAATTGGGTTTGTCCATGCAAGAGTAATTGTGTTTTCAACAAGATGATAAATGATAACTACAGCCTCCCCGACACTGAAAAATTAAGTTTACAAGTGTGGAGCCTAATGCCGTAATATTATAATGAATGTTGGAGATTAACAAAAATAAAATAATTTTTGTTTACTTTTTCTGTCTGTAACTTTTATCCCTCCCATTAACTCCATCTTTATTTCCCAAAGCTTGGTCTCTTTTTTTACTTGATTTAAATCTGTAATTCCTGTGGTTAGCACTGTTGCTTCACAGCGCCAGGGACCCGGGTTTGATTCCCACTTGGGTCACTACCTGTGTGGAATCTGCACGTTCTCCCTGTGTCTGCGTGGGTTTCCTCTGGGTACTTTGGTTTCTTCCCACAAGTCCCGAAAGACGTGCATGTCAGGTGAATTGGACATTCTGAATTCTCCCTCCGTGTACCTAACAGGCGCCGGAGTGTGGTGACTGGGGGCTTTTCACAGTAACTTCATTGCGGTGTTAATGTAGCCTACCTGTGACAACAATAAGATTATATTATTATTTATACTTTCTGATATAGACTCCGCAACCACAACCTTGTTTCAGGACAGGTAGGAAGCAGGAATGGGAGGCAATTTTCCAGTCAGGAAATTCAGAAAAACAAGTCTCTCTCAGGTTATTAACTTTGTTGCCATTTCTTTGCTGAAACCAGCCAGATTCTGAGGCTGGCTAGCTGTCGGGTGAGTAGACCAAGGCACAGATGGGGAGTGGAATACAAGGAGAGAGGGATCAAAAAGGCTCAGAATCTGAAGGGCATGATCAGAGACCTGAGGTAAAATCATAGGCTAGAAGGCAGATCAAGATGGTGGTGCGGAGATCACAAGGGTCACCACCTGGAGGTTCCTGTCTAAGTCCCTCACCACCCTGACTTGGAAATATATCTCCGTTCCTTCACTGTCACTGGGGCAACATCCTGGAACTCTCTCCCTAACAGTACAGTGGGTATACCTTTCCTCAAGGACTTCAGCGGTTCAAGAAGGCAGATCACCGCCAGCTCCTGAAGGGCAACTAGGGATGGGCAATAAATGCTGGCCTCACCAGCAACGCCCACATCCCATAAATGATTTTTTAAAAAGATCATGGGAGATGGGTGAAGTTTGTAAGCTGGATCTAGCAAGAGGATGAAAAGGCACTTAGCAGTCTGTTGCAATAGTCCTCCGCCCTCTTTAGCCACTAGATTTCCCGAGGCAGAG
This sequence comes from Scyliorhinus canicula, assembly GCF_902713615.1. Lineage (NCBI taxonomy): Eukaryota > Metazoa > Chordata > Chondrichthyes > Carcharhiniformes > Scyliorhinidae > Scyliorhinus > Scyliorhinus canicula. The sequence goes on from NC_052157.1 coordinate 34,956,344, forward strand.
AAAGCTTGGCCGGCCAAGGTTAAATTTTAAGTGGCAGCTATCAAGGAGACTTGCAGCTTCATTAAAATGTGCAAATGGACAGGCCTTCTGGAAGCTGCTTAGCTCCTAACCACTGTCGCACCACCATTAAAACCACAAGTGGGTAGGGATTGGATCAGTCATCATGATTTTTAGCATTCAACACAAACAAATTCACACGTTTGTGGGTTCAGGATAGCCCTCTGCAGGGGTCTGCAGGATACCCCTCTGCGTCCACATCGGCTTCCATATTGTCCTCCCCAAGCCCCTGCAGTGCTGGTGGAAAGTCATCCTCCAGATAAATTCGATCCTGAAGGGCAAAGTTGTGCAATGCACAACACACCACAATTGTCATGAGTTTCATCTCCACTGTTGAGGCATTGGAACAGTTAGAGTTCAGCTTCAGGTCTTCCTTCAACATTTCAAAAAGGTGTCCCATTGTTTCCTTGCTGTAAGCCCAGTCTCCTGGCACACATCTCCTCTGACACCATTTCATATGATGTCCTTTGCCTGTACACTCTCAGGGGTGGATAACTGATTTGCTTCATCACCGGGTAGACATGTAGCCTGATTCTTCTCTCGTGATCCCTGCGCCTATGTCAAAGCCTTAAAAGAATGTCAGTGATTTTAAGAAGCCAAACTAAAAGTGTGATGCACCAGCGGTGATAAGAGCATGACTCCAGATTTTGAATCTGTACTGGTTTCTGCAAAACCTATTAGAGAAATACTTCACATTAACTTTACAGGAGGCTTGCATTTGTTACCTAAAGCATTAAACTATCTGAAAGCATTTGAAATAACCACTGAGGTTTGTAAGGATCAACATTACATCAGGGAGATGCTTAAACAACACAGCTTAAAGTACATTGCAAAATCCAAATGTACTTTAGCTGAAGCTTTTGCATTCACTCCAAACCCACTTTATCCATATAGTCTCTTTAACGGAATTAACATCCTCATGCCAAACCAAACTTTGAAAAAAATCTTTATTTCACATTCTGTGACTCCAAAACCCCTTCATACATTAAAGTACTTTTTACTGGAATTAACGACCTCTTGATAAACCAAATTAAATATATTTCTTTCACTTTCTGTGTATTTTAAACATCCTATAAACACTATTATTAAAGATTAACCCACCTAAAAAATCCTCTCCAATGTCTCCTGCCTCTGCTCCCTGATTCCGGAAGAGAAAAAAAAGCGCAAATAAACAAGCCTAAATACTTACCTAACGTCGGGGCAAACTGGCCAGGTTAGCGCTGCCCCATGACCCAGCATTCAGCTGCTTCTGCACAGCACTTGCAACAAAAGACTTTCAAAGAACCAGGTTGGAAGTTTGAATTTGGTGTGCTTTGAGTGCGCATGTCCATGCAGCAGGACTTTCACATTGTCTCATCGCGCATGTGCGGCGTGCGATCTCTGCATGCCAGAAGATTCAGTGGAAGTTATGGGCCCAAGACTACATGCTATCTGCTCACCCCAGTAGACATAAAAAAACAATGGGACTATTTTGAAGTCAATCAGTAGAGTTGTCCTGGTATCCGATTGAACAGTTAACTCATAACCTAAACCATTAATAACTGATCACTTGGCCAGATCTTTTACTGTACTTCTCCATGTTACCGCAGTGATTTTTTTTTTATAAATGTTTTTTATTGGGTTTTTGAACAAAGTATATTTACCGTTATGTACACAGAATAAAATATATACATACACATAGAAGAGAAGGGAACACGCACAAAAAAACAAAACAAAAAAATTAGAATAAAATAATTGGTAGGGTATTATGCGCTAGCTCATTAACAGCAACTCTATACAATTGGCAATATTATTTTTAACACACATGTAGGCATCTGTTTGTGGTGGGGTGGGGGAAACTGGGGAGGTACATATACACTTGGGTGCCGGAGAAACAAATACAGAATAATTCCAGAGGGCAATATGCGAATCGTTCTGGTTTTGGTGTTGTCACTTGCTTCTCCCGGACGGATTTCGCTGCCGTTGTCGACTCGCGTTCACCTCCGCTTCAGCCGTTCGTCCCGTCCTTCGCCCATATTTTCCTTGCTCTCTGTTCCTGTAGATGCCAAGTTTGTTATTGTTTCCCATGCCCTTCTTCCGGCTGTCGTTCCCTTGCCTCCCCCCTCCTCTCTGGTTCCCCTCTATTGTTCCTGGTCTCCTCCCTCTTCCCCTCCCCTCCCCCCATTTCTGCCCCCTTCCCCCTGTCCCCTTCTCCTGTGGTTCGCCTTTCTTTTCCCTGAGGTTTAGCTGTTACACACCCCCCCCCCCCCCCCCCCCACCCCCTGTTTATCCCTCCCTCTCCAGCCTCGGCTGCTCTCCCCTGATTCTTGGCGACCTGGCTATTCTTCTGCTTGTTCGTTGACCACAAACAGGCCCCGGAAAAATTGGGTAAATGGCTCCCACATTCTGTGGCTCCCACATTCTGTGGAAGCCATCGTCTGACCCTGGGATGGCAAATTTGATTTTCACCATTTGGAGAGATTCTGAGAGGTCGGACAGCCAGTCTGCAGCTTTGGGTGGTGCTGCTGACCACCAGCCGAACAGGATTCTAAGGTGTGCGATCAGAGAGGCAAAGGCAAGGGCGTCAGCCCTCCTCCCCAGGAATAGATCTGGCTGGTCTGAAACCCCGAAGACCGCCACTTTCGGGCATGGCCCCACTCTCACCCCCACCACTTTGGGCATCACCTCGAAGAAGGCTGTCCAGTACCTCTCAAGTCTGGGCAAGACCAGAACATGTGGGCATGGTTGGCCAGGCCTCCTTGGCACCTTTCACATCTATCCTCCACCTCCGGCAAGAACCTATTCATAGGAGTTCTTGTTAAGTGGGCTCTATGTACCACTTTTAGTTGCGTCAGGCTGAGCCTTGCGCATGTGGAGGTGAATTTGACCCTGTGCAGTGCTTCGCTCCAGAGTCCCTACCCTATTTCAATTCCCAGGTCTTCCTCCCATCTCTTTCTTGTTGCGTCCAGTACGGTGTCGGCCCTTTCTACCAGTCGGTCATATATGTTGCTACAGTTCCCTTTATCTAGGATGCTTGCGTCCAGTAGGTCTTCCAGTAATGTCTGTCGTGGCAGTTGTGGGTACGTCCTTGTCTCCTTTCGTAGGAGGTTTTTGAGTTGCAGATACCTTAGCTCGTTCCCCCTGGCCAGCTGGAAATTCTCTGTCAGTTCGTCCAGTGTTGCGATCCTGCCATCTGTATATTGGTCCCTGACTGTCAGTGTCCCTCCGTCCTGTCCCCACTTTTTAAAGGTGGCGTCAGTCAATGCTGGTGTGAACCTATGGTTGCTGCAGATGGGATATTTGTCCAACATTGTTGCCGTAGTTGGTTCCAGGACTGGAGGGTGGCTTTCACCACCAGGCTGCTGGAGTGGTTTTGGGTAGGGATGGGAGTGCCGCCGTGGCGAGGGACCGGAGGGAGGTCCCCTTGCAGGAGGCCTCTTTCGGGCGCACCCACTTGGCTTCTGCCTCCTTGATCCATCCCCTTATTCGCTCGGCTGTCGCCGCCCAGTGGTAGAATTGTAAGTTTAGAAGGGCTCGCTCCCCCCTGGATTTTGCTTTTTGTAGGACTTTCTTTGGGATCCTAGCATTCTCCCCCCACCCCTCCCCCCCCCCCCCCTCCCCCCCCCAATACAAACGCCATGATTAGTTTGTCTAGTGCTTTGAAAAAGGCCTTGGGGATGTAGATCGGGATAGATTTAAGTAGGCAGAGGTACCTGGGCAACACGTTCATTTTGATCATCTGGACTCTCCCCGCGAGGGAGAGTGGGAGTGTGTTCCATCTTTGCAGGCCCTTTTTTACTTCCTCTGGTGAGGTTCCATTTGAGGATCTCTTTCCAGTCATGGGCTATTTGGATCCCCAGGTAGCAGAATTTGTGTCGGGCTTGTTTAAACGGCAGTCCCGTCAGTGCTGCCACCCCTCCTTGTGGGTGTACCGGGAAGATCTCGCTTTTGCTCATGTTCAGTTTGTAGCCCGAGAAGGCACCAAACTTTTTCAGGAGTGCGATGATTCCGTCCATGCTGCTTTGTGGGTCTGAAATGTAGAGGAGCAGGTCATCTGCATAGAGTGAGACTCTGTGCTCTGTGCCGCCCCTTCAAATCCCCCTCCAGCTTTTATGTTACCGCAGTGATAATTCGAGAGTAGTTCATTTGCTGTGAAACACTTTGGAATGTCCTGAGGTTGTGATAGGTGTGCAATAAATGCAAGCTCTTTCTTTATAATAGCGTGTTTATATTCCAATCTTAAATCAAAAGTCAACTTTGAAAATCTGGCTTGTGCTCAACTTAACCATTGCTGTTCTGATAGCCCCACATTCCATTGTGGATTTACACTGATCCTTCAATTGTTAACAATGATCTTTCGTCCTGGAATTTGAGCTGGACGAATCATTTAAAAACTTGAACTTAACTAGTGTTCCACTCAATACAGTATCACAGAACTTTATCGAGCAATAAGGTTTGTGAATGCCTTTTTCAAACGTGTACACTCAATGATGCATTAAAAATATTGTTAATACTCCCTTTCTTATCTAATTTGACCGGCACGTTCAATATTTTACTCTCAATAATATATATATATTTCAAACCACAGAAGTAATTTCTAGTTCTTTATTAATCCAGATATCCCGATATACCAGCAACATTACCTTTGTATAATTCTATATGTAAATTAGAATTTTAAAATCCTGATGTGATGTTAGCAAGTCTGTGAAGTGCCCTATCTAATGCATCACATAATTCACTGCTGCTATTGTGGTGCTATAATGATGCAGTTGTTATGAGGCAAATGATGGCGCAATCCACAGCGGCGCTAATGGATGATGAGCTATCCTACATCAGGCCATTGCCATGTTTTAAAGCCAATTCTATGCTGCAGATTTGTGGGTTTTATATAAACATTCTTCAACTTTTTTTTAAATCTGGAGGAATCTACCTTTAATTATTATTCATCATTGGGATGTGAGCTTCACTGGCAAGGCCAGTGTTTATTGCATATTCCTAATTGCCTTGGGCAGGTAGCATTAAGCATTACCATCAAGCGAATGGCTTGGTACCCGATTTCCTAGAACAGTTAAATGTCAGTCGCACTGCTGTGGGTTGAAGTCATGTGTGGTCCAGATCAGGTAAGAGCAGCAGATTAGCTTCCCCAGAGGACATTAGTGAACCAGATGGACTGGACCAGGTTTGGGGCAAAAATGGGTTCAACTAAGGAAGGCCTGTGATGCATTTTTGCTTGCAACATTAAGCGTGATTAAAACAAGGAGGACGATTTCAGAGAAAGACAGAGAAAGCTGAGAGAAGTTAAAGAAATATGTACCAAATGTAAACCTCTTTTTTTAAGGGGAGACCTTGTGGCGCAATGGGTAGCTCTGCTGCCTCTAAGCCAGAAGATTTGTGTTCAAGTCTCCCACCAGGACTCGATTAGAGATGTGTTCATAATGAAACCAACCAGGTTGAATACCAACCTGTAAATGATTCCAACACTTGCCAGAGGCAATTGGGAGAGCTTCCCGATCAGACACATGATGGAAGGTAAGTTGGAGCTTGTGCACCATCACTATCATTAGCTCCACGCTACAACTTGCATGCAAAAGTGGATGTTGCCATAGAAACTTAGGGAGCGACTTGGTCTCGGGACAAGGCCATCAAATTTCGTGAGAGGCCTTCATTGGGAATAACGATGCTCAAAACGGCTTCAATGGAATATCATGGCGCGTCGCAATCTGGATCTTGGTATCACTGGGCGAGATCCAGGCGTGCATATATAACGGAGCCATTAGGCTCATTTAAATATTTTCTTGCCAAATTCGCCTGAGGCCCAGTATTCACCAGCCTCACCAGCAAGGCCTCAACTGGGCGGCGTTTGATATTGGTTCATGATGTCAGTCATGATGGCACCTTGGGGAGTCTTACTGGGAGTTGAGGCCCCAGGGTGGTTGGGCACTGTGCTTGGTGGCACCCTGCCTCTCACCCTGTCACCTGAGCATCTTGGCAGTGCCAGCCTACCACTTTGACACTGCCACCTGGGCACCCTTGGACTGCCAGGATGCCAGGTGCCTGGTTGGCACTGCAAGCATGCCAGGTACCCAGGCACCAGGTTGCCTATGCCAAGGGTCGGGCACAGGGGGCATAGGGGCCTCCAATGGCTGGGATAGTCCTCCAGCTGCCGTTATGACTCATCAACATTTGTGTGGACCAGTACTAAACAGCACCCTGGGGAGGTCTTCCAGGCACAGCATTGAGTCCTGGGCACTGGGTGAATCTGGCGAACATATATTTAAATGGCTCATTCATATATGCTGATCTGGATCACACCCAGTGAGGGCGAGATCCAGATTGCAACGTTTCGTGAGATTCTGTTGAATCCCGCAAGACATTTCGAGCATTACAAACTTGACGAGAGGTCTCATGTGAAATTCAATGGCCTCATCCCAACACATCGGGTGTGACGAAGCTGCTGAATCCTTCCCATTAGCTCACTTCAGGCGAGTTACAGCAACAAAATAAGACGATTTCACTTGGTCAAAATGAGGATCATAAATATTTGTTCAGCCACTTAATTGTAAAAACACAGCAGTTGCCTTTTTTGTGGTTCTTATATCAAATATTTCTACAGCATTTACATTCAGTTTGTTGGCCTATATCTTGCTGTGTGGTACAGACAGGCATCTTTCTACTCTGATGTAACTTCTTTACCCACAGAAACAATGCTTACATTAACAATGAAATCCCAACATTAATGTTCTTCCTGGCTCAAAAAAGATCATTTAAAAAGAAGGTGCCTTCAATATTTTCAGAGTGGTGTCCAGACAGCTTCTTTAGAAGGAAAAAAGATTTGCACATATCGTGCCTTTTATAACCTCAGGATTTCCCAAATTGTTTTCCAGCTAATTAAGTACTTTGAAAGTGTTGTAATGTGGAAATCATGGTTGCCAATTTGCACCCAAACATTATGACCAGATAAGGACTGCTGGATTGTTCCAATGCTCTCCTAGTTGATCACCCATCTTCCGCCCTACATGGACCTGAGCTCGGTCAAAACTCTCCTGTCCCATATTTCAACTTTTATCTATTTTGCCTCACATATGATCCCTGTCTTCACTGATTCCTGGTCTGATAATGCTCCAGTGTTCTAATCCTTGTCCTTAGCCTCATCCCTCCCATTTCTCTGTAACCTTCAAAAGGCCTACGGCCATCTGAGATATCGGCACTCCTCCAATAATTCTGGCCTCTTGTAAATCCACAGTTTTAATTGCTTCAAGATTGGCAGCCATGCTTTCAGTTGCCAAGGCCCTAAACTCTAGAATTCCTCCTTGAACCTTTCTCTCTCTCAATTCTCCTTTAAGATACTCCTTTGGCAAGGTTTTTGATCATCTGTCCCAATATCTGCCAACTCAGTGTCAAAATTGGTCCAGTAGTGTTTCTGAGAGGCACCTTATTATACTTGGGTAAAGGTGTTAATAATGTAGGCTGTTTGCTGGTTAGAATGCTCTATGCTCAATACCACTGCGCGACTCTACCCAATAGGGGAACAAGTTGGTACCAGAGCCCTAAATGTGTCGTACGATCCTGATTTGAATGTATTAATGATACTCCTGCCTGTCTTAGTTGGTCACCAGTTTCAGGATCTCCGCCAAATTATAGCAGGTGCAAAGCGGTGGGATGTCAGTGGTCAATTTTCATCTCATTACCGGACAATAGAGCACACTTCACCGATAAATACAGGACAGTTCTGAAAACATGTATAGAAAAAACATACCTCAACCGTGCCAATTGTAGCGTTCAATTTTCGCATTTTCAGCCTTGCCGCATCTTATCAAAAAATTGCTAAAGTTTACACGAATGACTGATTTCCTCAGTTATCTGCAATCTTGACAGTTAATGACTGGACAGCTGAGAAATTGCTCCCAAATGATCAAACAATTCTGTGCTGAATTGCACTATTAGGGGATATTGTGGTACAGACAGGAGGAGAATGGGTAACGAGGAAGTGGAGCTGTTAGCAATAAAGATAGCAGTAGAGCTGAAGATGGCACTTTGTGATAACTGAAGGACTTGGATGAGATTTTTTTTAAATGATATCGCAGTTCCTGCTGTGCTTCTTCTTAGTTGACAGAAGAATTAATGCAGGTCTGACATGATTGGCTGTCTTTCCTTTGTTCAAATTTATCTTGTGCAATCCCATCTGCAGCAGAATTGTGGGTACTCAGCCTATTGATAGGGATATATTAATATTTAAGGGAACAGGGAAAGGTAAGTTCTTTGTTTAAAGCAAGTAGTCCCACTTTATATTGGAACAAGCTTCATAATTGTCGAAATTCCACTTACTGTGTAAGCAGCACAGATGTATCAAAGAAAGAGATGGTATTAGGAGAATTGGTACAAAACCTTCCAAGCAACTAGTTGGAAGCAACAAATGAATGTTTTTGAACTCCCCACCTAGGGGCAATTTAGCATGGCCAATCCACCTACCTTGCACATCTTTGGATTGTGGGAGGAAACCGGAGCACCCAGAGGAAACCCACACAGACACGGATAGTCATCCGAGGTCGGAATCAAACCCGAGTCCCTGGTGCTGTGATGCAGCAGTGCTGACCACTGTGCTACTGATGTTAATCAAATGATCAAATGTTAATCAAATTATCTCTAAATGGACAGGAACTTCAGGCGTAAGTACAACTACAAAACAAAATGCTGGATGGGGCACTAAATGTGCCATAATCCAAGTAAAACAGATCGCTACCTGTTTTTACACACTGTTGAGCCCACTTTGTGCGCACTCATCAGGCCTAATTAATTGGAAGCTCTACCCTGGTATGTCTTGTCACCTGTAACGGATGACAGGAAGTATGAACTTTCTAAACGTAAACCAAACTGAATGCATGAATGCTAACAGTGGTTAGCACTGCTGCGGCTCGCAGCTCCAGGGACCCGGGTTCAATTCCGGCCTCGAGTGACTGTCTGTGTGGAGTTTGCACTTTCTCCCCGTGTCCGCATGGGTTTCCTCCGGGTTCTCTGGTTTCCTCCCACAGTCCAAAGATGTGCAGGTTAGGTGGATTGGCCATGCTAAATTGCCCTTAGTGCCAAAAAGGTTAGGTGGGATTACTGGGTTACGGGGATAGTGTGGTCTTAGGTAGGATGCCCTTTCCAAGGGCCGGTGCAGACTTGATGGGCCAAATGGCTTTCTTCTGCACTGTAAATTCTATGATTCTATGTGATAAGTAAGGGGGAGTGAAAGGTTATCAAGGCTAGGTGGGAATGTGGCTTTGAGGTGACCATCAGGTCAGCCATGATCGTACTGAATGGCGGAGCAGGCTCGAAGGGCCGAGTGGTCTACTCCTGCTCCTACTTTTTATGACCGAGTTGTGCTCTGCACCCTAAATGGGATTTTGATCGTATCCCACAGTTTCCTATCTGCATTTTCCTCATAACACAGACTATGTGAAGAAGTTAAAATGTTATTGTTAAAATGAAATGAAGCATTCATGTTAAACGCAAACTACAGCGTGTAAACCTGTTCCAGTGACATCACTGTGAAGCAAATCATGATATAGTCTGTTCCCAGTTATAATATTTCATGGTGATACCATCATGTGAAGTATGTAAATACTGTATCTACACCAGCAGATTCTCTGAACCATTAAGAAACACAATGGATCTGATATAGCTGTTCGAGTTTTGACCTAGATTAAACAATTGTTTACTTTCCGATTTGCAAAATATGCTTGAAGTATACTTAGGTATTAAAACGTTGAGGAACAAGAAAGATGTAACTTGTGGTAAACAGCTGCTAGCTGTCAGGTATTTTACAAAGGCTAGTGCTTCATTTTAGCCGCAAAAGGTTAAAGACAACATTAACCAGCTAACTCAGTAGCTTATTGCAACATTGCGCGTATCCACGATCTGGTTTAGTATAAAGACCAGCGTCCCTGAACGAGGCGATAGAAAGAGGGCAGGTGAGTCATGGTGCCTTTCACAACCTCAAGACCTAGGGAGGTATGGTTGCGCTGTGGTTAGCACTGCTGCCTCACGGCGGCGAGGACCCGGGTTCGATCCCGGCCCTGGGTCACTGTCTATGTGGAGTTTGCACATTCTCCCCATGTCTGCGTGGGTCTCACCACAACAAACCAAAAATGTGCAGGGTAGGTAGATTGGGCATGCTAAGTTGCCCCTTCATTGGAAATTTTAAAAAAACATTTAAAAAAAAACAACCTCAAGACCTCCCAAAGGACTCCCTGGGAAATGAAATGCTTTTGGAGTGTGGTCACTGTTGATATATAGAAAATGCAGCATAAACAATAGGGTAATGGCCAGATGACTTGTTTAATGCTATTGGGTGGAGAATAAATATTGGCTAGGGAAGAATTCCCCTTCCCTGCTTTGAACAGTGCCATGTGGCAGCTGTGACATACAACTGGGAAGGCAGGCAGCATCTCTGACAGAGCAGCACTCCATCTGTATGGTAATAAAGTAACGGCCTCGATTGTGTGCTCAGGTCTCCGGAATGCGACTTCAACTCATCTTCTGATAGGTAAACATGAATGCAGTTTTGTAAAATTCTGTGGCCACCTTTTATGCTTCAGCAGTTTCAAAGAGATTAAGTAAAACCCAATTAATTTGATTTCAATTTCCATTGTATTCTAGGTGAAATTTCACACATGAATTCCTCTGTTTTAATTTTTAAAAAGTCCATTATCCTAAAAAATCTAATTCAGATTGAATCTGTCACGAGCATTTGACATTGATGTAGTGGTTTATTTTATTATTTTCAATAAACCTATAGCTTCTGTAAAATTGATTTCTCGCCTTCTGCTATTGCAGTTAATGGAATTAACATTTCAACTCGCCTATTCAATACTCACTGACCAATAACGAGTGACCACTCCCTGTAATTCCCAAAGGTGGGTCAGTAAATGTTCTGTGAAAGTAAACGTTGTCAGCTGCAGTCACAGTCTCCTTTTGCTGCTTATCGGACCACCATTTCAGAGACACATGGGCAGAATTTCTTGGCTCCCATCGCGCCCGGGAACAGGGTGGTTTCCTGACTACTGGTTTTCTGACCTAATTTCTAGCGGCAGTCATTTAATAGGATGCGGGTTTGGAGATTGGCAGAGCTGGGCAAAGCGGACAGCCAATTACTCTCATGAGGAGCCTTGTTTAGTCCATTAATAGGAGGCTGATTGGTTGGGGCGGGGGGTGGTATCTGCCACCACCACCAAAATGGTGGCTTTGCTGCTTGCTTTTTCTTTCTTTATCATTCAACATTTTTTTTAAGAATTAATGAGCGGCTAATTCTATGCTGAAGCATCCTCTCAGTTGCTTAAACTTAATGCAGGCTGCTATGCCTGTAAATTTGGAAGGCCTCTGGTTGACCTGCAAGTTTCGAGAGGCCAACTGTCGTTCATAATCGGACAGGAACCTGTCTCCGTGGCAATTAGGGATACAACTCTGTGAAAATTCTGGTGACTGTTTCCACCAATGTCCAATTCACCTAACAAGCATGTTTTTCGGGACTTGTGGGAGGAAACCGGAGCACCCGGAGGAAACCCACGCACACAAGGGGAGAACGTGCCAACTCCGCACAGACAGTGACCAAGCCGGGAATCGAACCCGGGTCTCTGGCGGTGTGAAGCAACAGTGTTAACCACTGTGCTACTGTACCGCCCATAGACAAATTGGTGGAGTGGGCAGATAGATGGCAGATGATGTACAATGAGTAGAAGTATAAGGGGATGCATTTCGGTAGGAGGTACATGGGGACAAATATAAAATAAGTTGTAAAATTCTAAAAGGGGTGCAGGAGCAGAGGGACCTGGGTGCATAAGTTCATAGATCATTGAAATTAACAGGACAGGTGGAGAGAGAAGTTAAAAAAGCATATAGCATTCTGGAGTTTATTAATAGGGGCAGAGAGTACAAGAGGAAGGAGGTTATGCTGAAGTTATCCATGACACTAGTTAGACCTCAGCTGGAGTATTGTGTACAATTCTGGGCACCACTCTACAGGAAGATTTTGGACACATTGGAGAGAGTGCAGAAGAGGTTTACAGGAATGGTTCCAGGAATGAGAAACATCAGATATGAAAATAGATTGGAGAAGCTGTGACTATTCCCCTTGGAGGGAAAAAGGCTCGGAGGTGATTTGATAGAGATGTTCAAAATCATGAGGGGCTGGTCAGAGTAGATACGGAGAAACTGTTTCTGCTCATAAAAGGGTCAAGAACGAGCTGGCACAGATTTAAAATGATTTGCAGAAGAAGCAAATGTAACGTGAGAAAAAGCTTTTTCACACAATGAGTGGTTCGGGTTTGGAATGCACTGCTTGGAGGGTGGTGGAGACAGGCTCAATTGAGGCTTTCAAGAGGGTACTTGGATGATAACTTAAATAGAATCAATTCTTTTGTTGTTACATTTTTTAGAGTACCCAATTTTGTTTCCCAATTAAGGGGCAATTCAGTGTGGCCAATCCACCTACCCTGCACATCTTTTGGGTTTTGGGGGTGGACAGTAATCCTGGGCCGGGATCAAACCCGGGTCCTCGGTGCTGTGACGCAGCAATGCTAACCATTGCGCCACCGTGCCGCCCCTTAATGAATAGAAACAATGTGCAGGGGTACGGGGAAAAGGCAGTGGAATGACACTAAGCCATGATGCTCATTTGGAGAGCCGGTACAGAATGATGGATGGAATGGACTCCTCTTGCAACGTTAACAATTCTGTGATTCTGTTCATCTCCTGATATCCCCAGAATCGCAATATGGAGCGCATGATGAAGACAATATTCATCCCCAGTTTTTCTTTCTTTAATAGATCAAAGCAGTGTGGTTTATTACTCTGGCTACCAGTCTCTCTTCTGGATCTATGAGTGGGATTTTATAGCCCTTTCCACTGGCGGTATTTTCCGGTTTTGCCGAGTGTGGGTATTTATTGTTTGGATACCTTTTAGCCAGAGAACCTTTCTTTGATTAGTCTTATTTTGTTTGGTAAAACTGGGAGATATCTGCCTTATTGGTCGATGTCAAGAGCAAAAGCTTGAAGGGAAGTAACAAGTTAACTCACAAATTGAATGCTGTGAACTGGCCAGTGTGTTCTAGAATCTAGAACAGTACAGCACAGAACAGGCCCTTCGGCCCTCGATGTTGTGCCGAACAATGATCACCCTACTCAAACCCACGTATCCACCCATATACCCATAACCCAACAACCCCGCCTTAACCTTACTTTTTAGGACACTACGGGCAATTTAGCATGGCCAATCCACCTAACCCGCACATCTTTGGACTGTGGGAGGAAACCGGAGCACCCGGAGGAAACCCACGCACACACGGGGAGGACGTGCAGACTCCGCACAGACAGTGACCCAGCCGGGAATCGAACCTGGGACCCTGGAGCTGTGAAGCATTTATGCTTGGAGTTAAATCTTCGGATGAACAAGGAGAAGGGGTACATTTGGCAAGGATGTTATTAAGCCCTCACAGCTGACGGGTTTCAATAGCTGTCAGGATAGGAATCCTCCACCTATTCCATTCCCAACATTAAAATGACGCCCGACTCTGCAATTCTTTCAAGGGGCAGCAAATTTCCACTCCACCACACTCACTGATATGGGAACCCTGAAATTTCAAGCTAGGAGATATGTTTTATTATAAGGTTATGAAAAATTGTCTGAGGAACTGTGTTACCATGATGTGCCAGATGGTAAAACTTGCTCTGTGCAATAAAAATTAACAATGGTAAGTGGAGGCGACATAGGGGAGAAGTGAGTGGAGGCGACATAGGGGAGAAGTGGGGGGCTCGATGGAGGCTCCGTTAAGGAGGAACCATAGGTTCGTCCCGGGGAACATTGATGGGGGATTTCAGGGTTGGCACAGAGCGGGCATCAGACAGCTGAGGGACCTGTTTATTGATGGGAGGTTTGCGAGCCTGGGGGAGTTGGAGGAGAAATTTGGGCTCCCCCGGGAAACATGTTCAGATATCTGCAGGTAAAGGCATTTGCTAGACAGCAGGTGGAGGGATTCCTTTCGCTTCCCGCGAGGGGGGTTAGTGACAGGGTGCTTTCGGGGGTCTGGGTCGGAGAGGGGAAGATATCTGATATCTACAAGGTTATGCAGGAGGTGGAGGAGGCGTCAGTAGAGGAGCTGAAAGCTAAGTTGGAGGGGGAACTGGGGGAATAGATCGAAGACGGGACATGGGCTGATGACCTGGAGAGGGTTAATTCTCCCTCCTCGTGTGCGCGGCTTAGCCTCATCCAATTCAAGGTGCTGCACCGGGCCCACATGACTGGGACGAGGATGAGTAGGTTCTTTGGGGGTGAAGACAGGTGTGTCAGGTGCTCGGGGAGTCCAGCGAATCATGCCCATATGTTCTGGGCATGCCCGGCACTGGAGGAGTTCTGGAAGGGGGTGGCGAGGACGGTGTCGAGGGTGGTGGGATCCAGGGTCAAGCCAGGATGGGGACTCACGATTTTTGGGGTGCGGGTGGAGCCGGGAGTGCAGGAGGCGAAAGAGGCCGGTGTGCTGGCCTTTGCGTCCCTAGTAGCCCGGAGAAGGATCTTGCTACAATGGAAGGATGCGAGGCCCCCAAGCGTGGAGACCTGGATCAATGACATGGCGGGTTTTATTAAGCTAGAGAAGGTCAAATTCGCCCTGAGAGGATCAGTACAAGGGTTCTTTAGGCGGTGGCAACCTTTCCTCGACTTTCTGGCTCAACGATAGGGTATGGGGACAGTAGCAGCAGCAACCCGGGGGGGAGGGGGGAAGGGGGAGGGAATAGAGGGAGGGGGGGGGGGGGAGACGATGACTATGTTTGTTTATTTCATTTAAATTTATTCTTAAGTTCTCTTGTTGTTTATTGGGGTGGGGGGGGGGGGGGGGGGGAATGTGATACATGCGTTGATACGGTCTGGGGGGTGTTACAGTTATTATGGGTTATTTTGTTGCATTTCATTGTTTGTCGTTATATTTTATATTTTCTGTAAAAAATTCCAATAAAAATTATTTTTTTTAAAAATTAACAATGTTTAATAAACCTACAGGTGGTGCTTAGTGTAGAAAATGATATATTATAAGGGACACTCGTGCAATATGAAGAAACCTAGTTCAAGGACCAAGGTGTTAGGTTTGCATTTTCTCCCTTATTAGCTGTCTATTGGTGTATTCTGCTTCGTTGAAAATGACAGAATATTTATAAAGGTCGGCATTTCTCTTTGAGAGGATTAAAAAGCCACTCAGTATGGGGGAGAGGGTGGCCTGTGACACCAACGTCAACCTACTGACTAACAACTACATCTTTCAGTGTACACTGCAAACTGGGCGAGATGTAAATAGCCTAACCATGATATAATCTTTTTTTTATTCATTCATGGGATGTGGGTGTCGCTGGCTGGTCCAGCATTTATTGCCCATCCCTGAGGGCATTTTCGAGTCAACTACATTGCTGTGGGGCTGAAGTCACATGTAGGCCAGACCAGGTAAGGACAACAGATTTCCTTCCCGAAAGGGATCAGATGGGTTTTTACAACAATCAACAATGGTTTCATGGTATCATTAGACATTTAGTTCCAGAATTGCATTCCCCTGGTTCTCTGGATTACTAGCCCAGCGACAAGGCCACTACACCACTGCCTCCCCTGTGTTATAAGGTACAACTAATGCACATATCTTCTGGTTCCCAGCTCCCGTTTCCTCCCTCACTTTTCTGTTGGCTTTACTTCAGCGAGTAGTCATCAAGCTGTTCACTTCCCAAAAATAACATGCACAGCAGTGCAGAGTAAAATCTAATTGAAATTAAAAGTACAATACCAGAAATCTGCCCTCCAAAAGAAAAATATTTTCTTCTTCTTACATATGTACTAATTTCTATCCAGGTAAATGACTGCTTCAGCAACAGGTCTTATCATTGGTGGCTATTTGTGCAGCAATAATACAGAGAGCCCACTACTCGGCTGAGAAAGATAAACAGACAAGAAAAACCTATCATTATTACTCCATTGGGTAAATTAAATGGATAGCTTTTCAATATCAAGACACATTATTCACAGCTAATACAATCACATTTACATTTATGTTACTCGATTTGTTTCTGTACAGAATAAGACCATAAGACATAGGAGCAGAATTAGGTCATTTGGCCCATCGAGTCAGCTCCACCATTCAATGATGGCTGATATTTTTCTCACCCCATTCTCCTGCCTTCGCCACATGACCGCTGATCACCTTATTGATCAAGAGCATATCTATCTCTGTCTTAAAGACACTCAGTGATTTGCTCTCCACAGCCTTCTGCGGCAAAGAGTTCCCCAGATTCACCACCCTCTGGCTGAAGGAATTCCTCCTCATCTCTGTTTTAAAGGACCATTCCTTTTGTCTGAGATGGTGTCCTCTGGTTCTTGTTTTTCCTACAAGTGGAAATATCATCTCCAGGTCCACTCTATCCAGGCCTCCCAGTATCCTGTAAGCCCGACTTTAAGAGAGTCTTGAACAAGAACTCCCAAGTCCTTTTGTGCTTCTGATTTCCTAAGCATTTCCCCATTTTGAAAATAGTCTATGCCTCCATTCCTCCTTCCAAAGTTCATAACCTCACACTTTTCCACATTGCATTCCATCTGCCGCATCTTTGCCCACTCTTCCAGCCTTTCCAAGTCCTCCTGCAGCTCCCTGCTTCCTCAATACTACTTGTCCCTCGACAGATCTTTGTATCATCTGTAAACTTAGCAACAGTGCCTTCAGTTCCTTCCTCCAAACGTTAATGTATATTGTGAAAAGTTATGGTCCCAGCACAGGCGCACATAGTCACCTGCTGTCATCCTAAATATGGCCTCTTTATCCCCCATCTCTGCCTTCTGCCAATCAGCTAATCCTCTATCCTTGCCAGGATCTTACCCTTAACACCATGGGCTCTTACTTGTTTAACAGTCTCCTATGTGGCACCTTGTCAAAAACCTTCTGGTAATCTAAATATAGCCACGGTTCTCCTTTGTCTAACTTCCTTGTTCCCTCCTCAAAGAAGTCTAACAGATTTGTCAGACATGACCTCACCTTGACGAAGCTGTGCTGACACAGTCCTATTTTATCATGCACTTCTAAGTACTCCGCAATTTCATCTTTACCGAAGTCAGGCTAACCGGCCTATAATTTCCTGTCTTCTGCCTCCCTCCCTTCTTAAACAGCGGTGTTACATTACCCACTTTCTAGTCCTTTTGAATTTTTACTTCAAACAAACATATTTTTAAATTTTACAGCATTGGAAAGTGTTTTATGTTCTTGACGTAGCATAAGCTGCTTCCTTGATCTGCACTCTGACAAAGGAAGGTTCAGACTTGGAGATATCTTTAACACGTTTATTAAACTGTTAACAATTCTCCTACTTGGATTCGACTCTCCTGTTAATCCTGCGATAGCTACTCAGACTGACGAACCAGTCTGCTACAATCCACGTGGTGGGTGTGATGTGTTTCAAATCAACCCTGTGTACAAACTGAGAGTCTCCACTGGAAAGAGGAAGATCATGTGTGCTGTGTCCTTTTATATGGGTTGGTGTAATGCCCGCCTGTGGTAGTGTCACCTCTGTGTGTATCGTGAATGCCTATTGGTTGTGTCCTATCTTATTGGCCTATTGGTTGAATGTCTGTGTATTATGTCTCTGGTGCTCCCTCTAGTGTCTATCTAGTCTATGTGTATTTACATTAACCCCTAGTGTATTTACAGTGATGCATATCACCACAGAAAGCTAATTTTATTCTTCAAATTATAACTGCTGAAATCTATACCTTTATTTATGCATTGATACATGATAGTTTATAAAACTAATAAGGCTGAGCTTTAAAATAACTGTGGATGTAACAGTTTGTTACATCTTCCAAGGGACTTGTGTAAATTAAAATCTTTTTCATCTCGGGTTTATTATTAACTATTTCAATGTTTTTCTGGCGGGCTTCAATCGCATCTTCCACCCTTCATTGGCTTCTAGCACTTGTAGCTTGGACCAAGTCCAGTTCACCCATCACCCCTGACCGACTGACCTATGTTGGCTCCCAAGCTGACAGGGCCTCAATTATCATAGAGGGATTCCCCCTCCTTCCCTGCTCCCTATCTCATACAGCTCTGCAGCGCTCCCAGATCTCTGCCCGTCTTCAATTCTGGCCTCTTGTGCATCCTAGATTTTAATTGCCTCATGCTTTCAGCTGCCTGGGCCATAAGTTCTGTCTTTTTTTAAGAATCCCCATAGTGCAGAAGGAGGCCATTTGGCCCATCGAGTCTGCACCAACCCTCCGAAAGAGCACACTACCCAGGTCTACTTCCCCATCCACCCCAACCTATCCTATCCCAGTGACCTCACCTAACCTGCACACCCCTCGACACTAAGGGGAAATTTCAGCATGGCCAGTCGACCTAACCTGCACATCTTTGGACTAGAACAAAGAACAAAGAAAAGTACAGCACAGGAACAGGCCCTTCGGCCCTCCAAGCCTGCGCCAACCATGCTGCCCGTCTAAACTAAAATCGTCTACACTTCCAGGGTCAGTATCCCTCTATTCCCATCCTATTCATGTATTTGTCAAGATGCCCCTTAAACGTCACTATTGTCCCTGCTTCCACCACCTCCTCCGGCAGCGAGTTCCAGGCACCCACTAACCTCTGTGTAAAAAACTTACCTCGTACATCTCCCCTAGACCTTGCCCCTTGAACGTTAAACCTATTCCCCTAGTAATTGACCCCTCTACCCAGGGAAAACCATCCATGACTATCCATACCATGGGAGGAAACCCACGCAGACACTGGAGAGTGTGCAAACTCCACGTAGAAAGTCACCCAAGGCTAGAATTGAACCCGGGTCCCTGGTGCTGTGAGGCAGCAGTACTAACCACTGTGCCACTGTGCTACCACATCTCTCTCCACCTTTAAGTTACTTTTTAAAGACTTTTAGCTAAGCTTTGGTCATCTGCCCCAATATTTCTTTATGTGTCTTGTTATCACATTTCTTTTGCTCCCGTGAAACAACTTGGGATATTTTACTATATTTAAGGAGGTAAATAACTGCAGATGGTTATTAATGTTAACGTATAATAGAGGTTCACCTTGCAACACTTTCCTGCACAGCTTACAATTGAATCTCTCATCAATAATCCCACCTAGACAATCATTCTTTCTTGTAGAGACAAGCAAATCAATCAAAAAGCTTTAAAATATTTATTAGTACAAATGAACCATTGGTCTGGGGTGCAAATTAATCAGGCAGTTTTGTCTGAGACCGTCTCAAACTTCGTGAGCGTTGCTTTGCTGCATTTACCGAGGAAAGTGGAGCATATTCCATCACAATCCTGACTTTTACCTTGTAGATGGTGGAAAGGCTTTCGGGAGTCAGGAAATGAGTTACTCACAACAGAATTCCCACCCTCTGATCTGCACTCATAGCCACAGCATTTATGTGATTGGGCCTGTTAAATTACTTGTCAATGGTAAACCCACCTCACCTACTCCCCCCCCCCCCCCCCCATCCCCCCCTCCCCGGGATGGTGACAGTGGCAGATTCAGCAATGGAATGCTGTTGAATGTCAAATGGAGATGGTTAGACACTCTCTAATATGAGATAGCCATTGCCTGGCACTTGTGTGTCACAATGTCACTTGAAGGGAAGTAACAAGTTAACTCACAAATTGAATGCTGTGAACTGGCCAGTGTGTTCTAGAATCTAGAACAGTACAGCACAGAACAGGCCCTTCGGCCCTCGATGTTGTGCCGAACAATGATCACCCTACTCAAACCCACGTATCCACCCCATACCCATAACCCAACAACCCGCCTTAACCTTACTTTTTAAGACACTACGGGCAATTTAGCATGGCCAATCCACCTAACCCGCACATCTTTGGACTGTGGGAGGAAACCGGAGCACCCGGAGGAAACCCACGCACACAGGGGGAGGACATGCAGACTCCACACAGACAGTGACCCAGCCGGGAATCGAACCTGGGACCCTGGAGCTGTGAAGCATTTATGCTAACCACCATGCTACCCTGCTGCCCCGAATATTCGTAAATGTAAACAGATTACAGAGTGGGCACATTGCTCCCGGGCCTGACCTTCTAGCTTCTCTCTCTCTCTCTCTCTCTCTCTGTCGAGCTACAAAGTTACCATTCTGAAATAAACCTTGAAATATTTTGAAAGCAAATTCTTTTGTAAAATATTTACACGTTTTTAAACGCTGCCTGCTTGCGATGGGTAATTGCAGGTTTTGTGTTGGTAAAACACCACTGTGTTTTGTGTTTGAGTGGAACCTGGCGGGGGTGGGGGGGGGGGGGGGGGGGTGGTGGCGTGGTGGAGAAGGAACATGGTTCATTAAGGGTGCACACCTGGAAGCAATTTCACCAGCTACATCACTGACTATACCCAAAGTCTGATGTTGTGCATACAGTATGCTCTTTGCGCATAAACCTTATTTCTAGTTGACATTTAATATTGAAGATATCATTGGAACATCGGATACAGTAAACAGGACCCATAAAGCTGTGCTCTGCACCCAGTAAGTGCCAGTGTAACATGGCTGTATCCAGTATCAGTGTCCACTGACACAACCAGAGCATTGTCCTGGGTGATCTACTAGTAGTTCATAAACAGTTAAAATTTGGCTGAATTATTTTTGATGCTATCTGCACTCATAGAATTAGCATAGAATTTACAGTGCAGAAGGAGGCCATTAGGCCCATCAAGTCTGCACCGGCCCTTACAAAGAGCACCCTACTCAAGCCCACATATCTACCCTATCCCCGTAACCCTGTAACCCCCACTTAACATTTTTGGACACTCAGGGCAATTTAGCATGGCCAATCCACCTAACCCACACATCTTTGGACTGTGGGAGGAAACCGGAGCACCCGGAGGAAACCCACGCAGACACGGGGAGAATGTACAGACTACGCACAGACAGTGACCCAGCTGGGAATCGAACCTGGGACCCTGGAGCTGTGAAGCCACTGTGCTAACCATTATGCTACCGTGCTCCCCACTCAGTAGGTGTGTTACAGCCTTAAACAGTAACTCGGGCATCCATGAACTTATGCTTTATAATGCTGAATATTTTTAAATAACTATCGCAGTTAAACAGCAATGACATATATCAAATACATCCGTAGCTGATGGTTATCCCAAGATTCCTGAGCTCATACACACTCAAAGAGTGAACAAGGAGATATAGATGAAGTGAAACTGTTTTTTCTGCAAGATCTGTTCTGGTATTTCCTTAATTTCAGTGATATTCCCTTTAGGATCCCAAAGTAATACATGTTCAGCTGTTGAAGCACAGACTGAATATTACATTCACAGCTCATCCTGAGTGACTCAAAAGTGCAAGTTTGTTGCTTAAATGGATATTAAGTCATTTATGGCATACACAAGGGCCTCAATATCAACTCCTGTAAAAGATGCTACCTTATGGTTTGATGCTTATAACCCTTGCAATGCATTCCACAATTTCAATCTGCGTCACAACACTTGATTCTTCTTTATTCTTGCTGTTGACAAGGTGGGACAGTCATAGACATGAATGGAAGAGAAATGGAAGAATTCTCTATTTGAGTGCAATCAGTGATTCCAAAACAAATTGTGCTTCTGAGATACCACTCAAAATTATTTGCATGCCATCAAATGCAAAATCTGCCATCAATCAGGGCAATGAGAGCAATGTTTTAATGTTTTAAAATGTAACTATTTTCAAATAATCTTGCTTTAAAAATATTATTTGTATTCTTAAAAGTGGCAACTTGGTAAATTTTGACCAATGCAGCTGGAAAAGGGTTACTTCTACTGAAAATAAGTGTATTTTAATTACTGTGTCAACCTGTCAGCCATCTGCTTTTAAATGACTAAAAATGACAAACAAAAATGTAAAATTATTTCCTCATTGTATTCGTCTGCAATATGCAGTTCCTTTGTAAATTACAAATGATGCATTCAACATATCTAAAATCAGTGTCTTTCAACCCAAAAGTTTCAGCTTAATGTTTAGAGCATCTCCGAAAGCCCGCAAACAAATTCAATTGGCAAGAACACCCAGTCATGATTAATTTGTCCTGTGGGTATGGTCAGCTTCTACCAGGATGTTTTAAAAGTGGCTTTAAAGACCATGATGTGTTAGGCAGGTTGGGTTGATGTGGACTGCACTTGATGCAGTGTAGCGAGAGACAGATCTCAAACACTGGATAAGATCCAAAACTATTTTATTTAACGTCTTAAATATTATACATGTTCAACTGTGGGTTGACACTATGCTGAATTGACTGGAGACCTAGTACTAGCCTGACCAGACTTACTAGCTACTGCATGGTGTTTGCACTGGTTAACTCACGAACTCTGACTGTCTCAGTGACTGGGTCCAGAGCGAGCGGGAAACCTAGTGCCCTCTGGCTTTATAGTGGTAGTGTCCTGTCTGGTGATTGGCTGCTCTGTTCTGTGTGCTTACTGGTCATCCTGTGTGTCAATCACTGCCTGTCTGCACTCCATTGTATACATAGATGTATATTATGACAGACCATTGTCATGATTCCAATAGAGACTAATAACATTAAAAGTAAATAATTTCCCAGCAAACGCTGGAAAGAATTGCATGACAATATTTCACATTTTAAGACTTCTACTGTAATAAACAGCTTAAAACCAATAGACGAAACATTACTTAATGGGCAACAAATGAACCAGAAAAGTTATATCCCGAATAACTAATAATCACAACCAAAAAGGCATTTTTGTATATTACACAATGCTCTCAACAGATAAGGAACTTTGTAGATTCCAGTTCAAATCCCTCCCAGTTTTTTCCATCAGGCTCCTGCTCCCTGCCACACCACGGCGAACCTCCTAATGCCATTTGAAAGTTGTTTTACTCAATCTTCTGAGTATTCCAACACTGACTTCAGCAGAATGGCATCCTCTGGTGATGTCCTGCACCTCCAACCTCTGCAGCTCCCATCTGTTCAATCAGAGAACCATTTCCAACCACCTGCTTGGTGGCGAAGACAAAACTTTCCTCTGCTTCGCAGAGCAGCAGCTCTTTCATCCCCTCTCTGGCCCGGTGCACAGAAAGACCAGCCTTTCCTTTGCGTTACATTGTGAAACCTGTCGCTGGATTTTCAATAGGTTTTCGCCAGGGTGTTACCCCCAGGACAAGCAAATCATGGGCCTGTCTCTGGGCAGTGAATTAGGATAACTCCACCATCCATCATACAGAACCACCTGTTTCAACCTGAGGGGGCAATTTTGAGCCCACATTAGCCGTCAGCGTAAATGACGATGCAGGCCCAAAATCTCATGTAAGTCGGGAAATGAGATACTTACCGGCAAGATCCCATTTTCTGATTATCCATCCCCTGATGTAAAGGACGGGAACCCCATTTCAATAAATTTAAATCTCATTACAGAGCTACCCAGCAATCATTCATACTTCGCTGATGCTAAGTTACGTCAGTGAGATCTGCAACATGTTTTTTTGAACTTGAAGTAGACGAGGGGATTCCGATGGGGGCAGAAAGGTAAGTGTAACGCCTGGGGGGCACTGCCCCAGCATATTGATAGTGTCCCCTGCACTCTAGTAGTGCCAACCCATCAGTGCCAGATTGGATCCTATTGGGGGGGGTTCCCATTATGTTTGTGGGGCGGGGTTATTTGCACTCATACTGATGCTTGTTGTGGGGCACCTTGATTTTTTAAATGTTAGTACCCAATTAATTTTTTCTAATTAAGAGGCAATTTAGAGTGGCCAATCCACCTACCCTGCACATCTTTGGGTTGTGGGGGCGTAACCCATGCAAACACGGGGAGAATGTGCAAACTCCACACGGACAGTGACCCAGAGCTGGGACTGAACCTGGGACCTCGGCACTGTGAGGCAGCAGTGCTATCCACTGCACCACTGTGCTGCCCTGTGGGGCACCTTGATGCCTGTCTTGTTGGGGGGGGAAGGGGAGGGGGGAGGTTGCCACCAAACTTGTGGATGAGTACTCCGTGTCCATGGGGGGATGTGTATGTGAAGGGGAATTTTTTTCAAATGCTGATTGACCTGTCCTTTAAATACGATGCCACAATATCTGTGGAACCAGTTGAGCTGGATCTAGCAGGCCTTGCCCCACCAGCGTGATGGCAGAATCCATGCCCCCAGATTCTCTGTGCACAGAGGTCTAGACGCTCTGGAACAAAAACTCGACTGTGCAGCTGGAGAACTACAGTTTTCAGTCTGAAAATGACAAATTGTGGGAAGATCCTACCCTTAGTTAAAAGATACATTTTAAAGCATAACTGTCACATAAAATTTTACAATTCATAACACTAATGTGTTGATTTATGCCGAGTATAATATGTGCTTAACATTTTGTGACTTTTTGCTCTGGTAATGTCAATTTTTGGCAAATTCCACTGAAATAGAAAAGTGCCATTGAACAGAAGCCCCAAGCCAAACAATTTAATGTCATAAAATCAAACACAAGAACGACTCACAAGCCAATAGCAATAAGGATCTCAGAGATAAGTGTTTGCTTCCAACACACCAGGGTCTCCCATGCTACATCTGCTCATTTGTCAAGTTATTCTAACATGTTGATTAAATGCTTAGCATTGCCCATTCCTTATTGATGCACACAGCAAGACATAGGGCGTAATTTAACCATCGTGTTGCCCCCGGCGGGGGTCTGGGCACACCGGTATAATGGCAGGAAAGACCAAAATCGAGATTCAAAGTTTGCCAACTAACCCACTCCCAATGGTGAGTTCTGGATCTCTCCCAAATATGGCGATGCATATCATTAACTCCAATTTGTATTAATTTCAATCTCATGAGCAAGATTGAAGTCGAATATAATGGCCTCCAATGGGGTAGGGTGTGAGGGGCTTTTTGTCTGTAAGGGCTTGGTCTATTTAGACCATCTTTAAATATTGTGGATGCCCATAACAAGGGCAACTACAGCTGCTGCCTGTCTGTCCTTGCAAACACCTCCAGGACAGAGCCCTGTTCTTGGTTATATGCGGAAGGTCACTTTAACTCTCTTTGACTGTGAGCAGCCTCTATCTTCATAGCTGAAGGCTATCGCTAATGAAGAATTGGCCTTGTTAGTTGTGAGAGCACTTAACAGCTGCAGGTTGTGTTTGTTGCTTGCTCCTGCTGATGGCTGCAGATGCCTGGAGGCTGCTGTTGCTGTTTCCTTCCTTTTCTGTAGCCGGAAGAAGGACAATTTTTTCTAAGATGCCTGGGTCCTGGAACACGTGCTCAGGAGAACATATGAGTCCAGAAGGCAATCCGGTTTGAAGCAAGAACATGCTGCAGGATCTGGTGAGCGACATTGATCCAAATGGGCCACCTGCTAACGCCGGTGAAAAAATGCTTTTGTTGATTGCTGATGTTTTTGTTGTCGGTGTGGTGAGTACTGCATGTAACTGGCATATCACCGCTGGTTAAACACGCTGAAAATCAAGATGTTCAACTGCACCTTGAACGCCAGTGGAATATGTGGAAACCAGGATTTGGTTCCGGTGCGATTAAGCCCTGTGGGAGGACCTGCACAGCTGCGGTTCCTGAACAGAGAATGGCACTGATACGTGGAACAAGTCACACATTGACGGACAGATCATTTCTATGACAAAGGTCTGGACACGATAACACATTCTCAAGCTTATCCTCCATTTCTGTTGAGGAACCTATGAGGGGTGGTACCATGGCCAGGATTCTCCGATTTCAAGAGGGATAGCAGAGCCCCGGCGTGCACCCCGCAGCTCCTGCAGCTGATACAGGGCCCTGCACTTCCGGCTGTGAGTGTGCACATGCGCGTGGCGGGTGCCCGCGGTTCTGTGCAATGAGCGCAGCGGCCGTTTTCGCGCTGGTCCCCGCGCAACATGGCGGAGCCGCACAGCAGGCCAGCGTGGAAGAGGATAGGCCCCCCAGATCGCATGCGCCCGCCGATCGGTAACCCCCTATCGTCAGCCTGGTCGTCATGGAGGCCCCCGGGGTCTGATCCCCCACACAGCCACCAGGACGGCCAGCGAGATCGCAAGTTCGAGCTCCCGCCGGGTGGAACCAGGTTGGAACCACGCCAGCTGAACTCGGAGGGAACTCGGCCGGTTGATCGCGGAGAATCGCAGCGGGGGCCTCTTTCAACGGCCCCCGACCAGCGCCGCTTCGACCATGCGGGCTCGGCTGGTGGCGATTCTCCGGTCTGCGGAGAATCGTGTCCCGGCGTCAGAGCCGATCGCGGGTCTGAGACCCCATTCTCTGCCCCCGCGATGAGCACAATTTCAACGCGGAGGCTCGGAGAATCCCAACCCATTGTGAGGATCAGCTGACATAGCTTTGTGTTGCTATCGAAATGGATTGCTGATGTTTCCATATTGTTTAATGGTTAGTGTGAAATGTGTAATGTTACATGGATGATTTTCAAATTTTTTTACTGTTGACCGTTTGATAAACAAAATATTCTGAAGTGGATTCCCATGTCTCAGACAATGATTCTGGCATTGCATTTCAATCAAACTTTGAAGCCTGAATGGTTTGCCTGAACTCAAGAATTGTCAGCACCGTAGAGGCAGCAGCCAACAATCAAACAATTAAGAGCTGGGCTTCAGCACTTCCGACCAAAGGGTGAGTGTGGATCAGAGGAAGGCACCTAAGCACGGTCTCCCAAATGTTCCCGACAGGGAGCTGGGGTCTAGGTATCCTGCTGTGGCCACGGTTGAATGTGCAGAGCGAGGTTCTCCAGCACAATCGGCTTGCAGGATAGCACTCTGGCAGAAGGCGGGACACATAGGGTAGGGAAGACTTGATGAATTTGAGGGTCCTGGGATGGAAACCTTAATTGATTGCCAGTCTTTCTCCTTCTCCAATTCCGTACAGATACAAAAATGGATGGTGGTGTTGGTCCCAAAGTGGCTATCCTCGTGGTTCTGGTGGCTGCCCAGCTGGTCAGACGTGGGAGAAGGCAGCAGCAGCAGCATCGACACAGGCTGGAGGCAGCACCCCATGTGTAGGGGACCGCCGCACACCCTGAAGACTAGGCCACCCATTAGGCCGAGGAGGAACCCAGAGGAGGGCCCCAGCGACAGTCCAAGATGTACAGGTCTCGTTGGTCTTTCGAGGAGATTACAGACAGCACATGCTGCAGGAGACTCCTTCTCAACAAAGAGACAATGCGCCACCTGTGCCATATCCTTGTGGAAGTGGCACCCCGTGAAGGAGGAGGGCTCCCACTCCTGGGGGCTATGAAGGTCACCGTATCCCTGAATCTTTGTGCAGCTGGTTCATTCCAGGGTCTAAGCTGCTGCAGTCCACATGCATCAGTGAGATCAGGACTGCATTGTATGCCCGGGCAGCAGACGACATCAACTTTGAGCTGGATCAAGCCCATCAAGATAACAGGGCAGCAGAATTCTCTACCATCATCGGGACACTCCAGGTCCAGGAGATAATTGATAACATGCATGTCACCTTGCGCACATCAGGACATCAGGGAGTGCCCTTCTTTAACACGAAAGGGTCCCACTCCCTGAATGTTCAACTCATGTGCGACCACCACCTCCTGCATGTGTGTACTCACATCCCAGGGAGCGTGCATGACAGCTACACGCTGTCATAATATACACACAAGTATATGATGGTGCACAGACAGGCATTGATTGACACACAGGATAACCAATGAACACACAGAACACAGCAGCCAATCACCAGGCAGGACACGACCACTATAAAGCCAGAGGGCACTAGTTTTCCTGCTCTCTTGGGATCCAGCCTCTGAGACAGTCAGAGCCCATGAGCAACAACTAGAACACACACCTTGTGGTAGTAAGATAGTCTGGTCAGGTTAGCCTCAGGTCTCCAGTCAACTCAGCATAGTGTCAACCCACAGTTAAAGTATGTATGATAGTTAAGAGTTCAATGAAATTGAGTTGCATTTCTTCAAGTGTTGTAAGCCTGTCTCTCTCACTGCTACAGTAAACGCAGTCCTCGCAGACCCAGCTTACCCAATACATCACATGCTGGGACACTTGGAGACCCCCGGCGTCTTTAAGGAACACCCCAGGATGACGGGTTTGCTCTTGTGCGATAATGGATATCCGCTGTGTCCTGGCTGATGATGCCAGAGCGGATGCCGGAGAACGAGGCAGAGACACGATATAATAAAGTCCATGTTGCCACCCGTGCTGTCATTGAGCGGTGCATCAGACTGCTGAAAATTCAGTTATGATGCCTGGACCGCTCTGGTGGTGCACTGCAGTACACCCTCCAGAGGGTCTCCTGCCTCGTGGTCGTCTGCTGTGCCCCCCATAACCTGGCACAGCAGTGGGGTGACATACTGGAACAGGTAAATGCGGCCTTCTCTCAAGAGGAGGAGGAGCCAGACTAGGAGGGGATAGTGGACAAGCCTGGGGAGGAGCTGCAGGAGGAGCCGGAAGTGGAGGACAGGTGGTGGAAAGGGTCCAGCATGCCCAGAGTGCCAAGGAGGCTCTCATACTTTCCCGCTTCTCATAGGACGAGGCTTTGTCCTTCAGCACTCACACCAATCCTCTGAATGGGGTCTGCATTGGGGGAATTTGATCTTGGATCACTGTGTCTAGCGTGCGGAGGTTGGGGGGAACAGAGGGCAACAAAAGGTTGGGGTTCAGGCAGGCCCGATGTGAAGATTAACGTGACAGAAGCTTCACATGTATCAGGTGTAACATGTTTTAATTGCGAATGTTGGACATTTCCATTCCTCCTAGCTACAGAGTGTGAACTCCTCCCCACACAAGTGCCCACTCAATGATCCTCAATCTTCTTGATCTTCTGTGGCCTACTGCTACGTCTAGATATGTCCCTAAGATGCACATCAGAGGTGGAGGCAGCCTGCTCCTTTCCACGCCCTGTGGCCTTTGATGCCCTTGGCCTCTGGAGGGGGACGTCTCCTTCCAACTTACCTGTGTCACTGGCATCTCCATGCCTCTCTAATCTGCCCACTGTCCCTGTGATGTGCCGGTGTCAGGAGGGGGGGATTCAGAAGAACTGAAGATCACCGTTGTCTCCTCAGTGGTAGGCCCTAGGTTGGCCACCAGCACTTCCTCCTCCTTGTCAGAGGAGCCCTGGGGGTCTCCATGGGAGGGAAGGGCAGCTGGAGTGAGCTCCAGAGGCCTCTGTGTCATCTGGATCTGCCAGTTCTCCCTCCGAACTAAGACCTGTCGCATTAGCATTGCACCTCTTCTCACCTGATTAGGTGGTATTTGAACCTGAGATCGCTGACGTAGGGTGATTTTTTAACGTATTATGTTAAGAAATGCCTCATGCTCCATAATATTTATTGGGGAAGCACAAGTTAAATATTTTATCAAATCTGCATACAGTAAGCACAATACATATTTAACTACAGTGAAAGTAATACCACTTCACAGACTTTAGTTAATAATGAATGGCACATCATATAAAATACCATTACACAGTGTTCGAAGCAGGAGAATGATGGCATAATTATTGAGAGATGGGGGATTAAGACGTGATTTAAACTGAAGCAAAAACATGACAGGAGGGAGTGTAATTTGAAAAAAATATATAGAAAGGGTATAATTTACATGTCAAAATACCATTCTACATGTTGATCAGATTAGACAGTGTCTTTCCACTTCATTTATTGCCACTTCAATTACACATGGAAAATGACGTTCCTGGCTTATACTGCTGGCACATAGGCATTGGGTGACAATCACTAATACTAACAGACAGTAATAGGAACTTGGAAACAGAATTCATTCTCACTGCTGCTCTCTTCATTAACCCCTAATTTACCTAAATGTGGCTGGCATCAGCACCCCATCATTTGGTAAATTAAAACTGACTTAAAGAATTAAAACTCGTTTTAACATACATTGAGAGGGGAAAAGGATAATGCAGTCTAATAGATGGATCTACATACACATTTATATTCGGCGGCATTTATATATAAACAAGACTGTTTACAAACACAATTGTTTAATGAGCAATTTTTTACAAATTACAAATTTTACAAATTTACAGGATGCCTAGGCCAGCGTTTATTGCCCATCCCGAGTTGCCCTTCATAAAGTCGTGGTGAGCTGCCTTCTTGAACCGCTGCAGCCCTTGAGGTGTATGTCCTCCCACAGTGCTGTTCGGGACGATATTCCAGGATTTTGTGAAGGAATGAAAATACATTGCCAAGAAAAGATGGTGAGTGACTTGGAGGGAAACCTCCAGGTGGTGGGGTTCCCAGGTATCTGCTGCTTTTGTCCTTCTAGATGGTTGCGGTTGTGGATTTGGAAGGTGTTGTCTTGGTGATTTCCTGCAGTGCATCTTGTAGACAGTACATATGGTTGACACTGTTCACCAGTAGAGGAGGGATTGGATGCTTTTGGAAGGGGTAGTAATCAAGTGGGCTACTTTATCATGGAAACTGTTGAACTTCTTGAGTGTTGTTGGAGCTGCACTCATTCAGGCAATTAGGGAGTATTTTATTAAACTCCCGATTTGTGCCTTGTAGATAGTGGATAGGCTTTTGGGGGGGGGGGGGGGGGGGGGGGGGTCAGAGGGTGAGTTACTTGCTGCAGGACTCCTCGCCTTTGACTTGTTCTGGCAGCCACAGGTCAGTTCAATTTGTGGTCAGTGGTAACGCTGAGGATATTGATAGTGCGGGATTCAATGATGGTAATACCATTGAGTGTCAAGGAGTGATGGTTAGATCCTTTCTTCTTGGAGATGGCCATTGCCTTGTGTGATGTGAATGTTACTTGTCACTTATTAGGCCAAGCCTGGATATTGTCCAGGACTTAATGCATTTGAACATGACCTACTTCAGTATTTGAGGAGTCTCAAATAGAATATTGTACAGGTATCTACGAACATTACCACTTCTGACCTAAAGATGGAAGGAAGGTCATTTATGACTCAGCTGAAGATGGTTTGGCCTAGGACAGTATCATGAGGAAAGATTATTGTTTCTGTTTCTATTCATTAAAATATTCCAAACCACCATGATCCCTATGGTATAATAAGAATTAGTAAACAGATTTAATAAACCAGTTGTATATTTAAGATCGCCTCTGTAAAAACAACACTCTCACTATAATAAAGATGGTGTTAGGCAAAAATGAATTTGTGTAGAGTTTTAAAAGATCTTATCATGCAAAATATTCCATGATTCAATTCAATACCTTCCATTAGTTACTAGCTATATGCAAATAGTGTGATTATAAAAGCAGTTTGTGACATTAACTTCAATGATGGATGAGTTGGCAGCTGAGGTACCCAAGCTTCCTTAATGAGGGCACGAGGGAGCAGAATTAACTGGAGAGGAAGGATGAACAATAGGGAGATAAGATGGCAGGTCAAGCTATTGGGCGGGATTCTCTGTCCAGCCAGCCCCGTTTACCAGCGCGGAGCACCTCCCTCCCCCCCATCGGCAGTGGGATTCTCCATTCCGAAAGCCGGCCAATGGAGTTTCCCATTGTTGCCATCCCATGATGTCGGGAAACCCACGGACGTGGGTGCGCTGCCTGCGAAGCGGAGGATCCCGCTGACGGAGAATCCCGCAGAACCTCTTTATCCAAATTGACTTCCATAAAATCCCCTGAAAATCCTTATCATACATTATAACCAAAAAGGAGATCAGATTTAATAATGCTAACTGCAGGCAACATTCTGTGTGTACTTAATAAAAGGCACACCTTCAACCTAAGTTTATGTGTTGGTAATTCTGACTGTTGAGACTTCCTGATCCTGGTTGATTTCTGAGTGTCTGAGTCACTTGCATGATGATTTTGGAAGGCTCCCCCCAGCCTCTATCGATCAGACCCCATTGATGACAGCCAGAGAATGATTGCCTTCAAGACCTACTGTAATGTGGTGTCTCTGGCAGCTCCTGTGCTACCAATATATGATAACCATTAATTAAATCACTGAGCAATTGACTGAACCAGACTTTGAATCTTCAGATTTGAAATGGTCTGAGTGCCTGGTGTCCAGTATTGCTGTGGTTCAAATGATAGATCATAATTCAGGTGATGTTTTATATCATTTACTTATATTAGAATACACCCATATATTGGTGGCGCTATTTTATATCACTCGGTGGGACATTCTGGGAATGGTACCGATGAGCAGAGAGCTACATTTATTTGCTCAATGGCACCCTGAACAAAGAATATATAAGGTAGAATATTTTTGTAGCAATAATAAGCGGATGGTGCTTGACTATATCACAGAGGAAATCTGCCTTGGGTGGCTGACAGTAAAATTAGACATAAAAGACATAATAGACATGGTGGCACAGTGGTTAGCACTGCTGCATCACAGCGTAGGAACCCGGGTTCAATTTCGGCCATGGGTGACTGTGTGGAGTTTGCATGGTTCTCTCCGTGTCTGCGTGGGTTTCCTCCGGGTACTCCGGTTTCCTCACACAGTCCAAAGACGTGCAGATTAGGTGGATTGGCCATGCTAAATTGCCCCTTAGTATTCAAGGATGTTTGAGATAGGTGGAGTTACGGGGATAGGGCGGGAGAATGGGCTGAGGCGAGTATATAGTATATCCCTGGGCCGGAATTCTCCGTCCGTTCACGCAGCGGGATTCTCCAGTCCCGCTGCAGGGAATGGAGTTTTGGCCGAACACCAGATTCCCCATTCTTGTTGGCAGCGGTAACGGGATGAACTTGGATCGGAAAATTCCGGCCCTGGTGTTAATAGGACCTAAGCCAGTTGGTGAAACCGCCACAAAGATACAGACCTTGAGAGAATTTATTGACTTGCTCAGTCTCCCAGTTCTCCTCCCACTCTACCCAGCAATGCCCTCTGGTTTAGCACAGGGCTAAATCACTGACTTTTAAAGCAGACCAAGGCAGACCAGCAGCATGGTTCGATTCCCATACCAGCCTCCCCGAACAGGCGCTGGAATGTGGCGACTAGGGGCTTTTCACAGTAACTTCATTTGAAGCCTACTTGTGACAATACGCGATTTTCATTTCATTTCATTAATAAAACAATAATCAATAAATTCAACAAAAATTACAGGGACGCCAGCCCCAGGTGGGGCACTGTAACTAGAAGTAAACATCAAAAGGAAACTTAACTAGCCAAACTGACCACCCAGCCCCAAATGTAGCCGAGGTAGAAGGGCAGACAATCGGGTTGGACAACCTCCTTGGTCGCCAGCTGCCTGGACCTTTTAATCCCAAGGAGAAAATGCTGGAAAATCTCAGCAGGTCTGGCAGCATCTGTCGGGAGAGAAAAGAGCTAATGCTTCAAGTCCAATGACTCTTTGTCAAACCATTTAATAGTCAACTTGGCCAGGCCCAGGAGCGTTTTTTTAAAATAAATTTAGAGTACCCAATTCATTTTTCCAGTTAATGGGCAATTTAGCGTAGCCAATCCACCTAGCCTGCACATTTTTGGGTTGTGGGGGCGAAACCCACATGGGGAGAATGTGCAAACTCCACACGGACAGTGACCCAGAGCCGGGATCGAACCTGGGACCTCGGCGCCGTAAAGCCACAGTGCTAACCCACTGCTACACGGTGCTGCCCCCAGGAGCGGTTTTATGAGGAATTTCTCATATTTATATGTGCTCAAGGATAATGAATACCCATCACCTGTTTTGTTTAACATTAATAATGTAATTGAAAAGACAGTAATACCTAGTGATGCGGGTCTGACCACTTTTGCAAAGTTTTGCCACAAGTACACAAGCTTCTTGCTTTAGTTAAAAGTGCAAAGTATCCACAATTTATCAACGATGTTTGATATTTTATACATTAAAATTACATGCTTTTTTTTTTTTTTTAACAGATGTAGCTCTGGGTAAATTTTGGAAAGAGATATCAATTAGTTAGGATTGTGGATCTGGCGGGAGGGAGGAATGACCTTATTTTGAAGGCAGCAGAAAGAAACATGCTGTTGACACCATTCTCCCACAGACGTTAAGAGAACTCAGAAAACCTTAGAGCACAGCCTTTGAGAGCTGCATAAACAAAACTTCCTGAATTCTCACTCGCCTGCGTGAAGCAATCTTCTCTGCCAACTGATGCCTTACTCCTGGTAATTATTAAATGCGGCAGCAATCTATGCATGTCTGAGCTTAAAAAGTAAGATTCATATTTTTTTTAAAGTGCCCAATTCTTTTTTTCCAATTAAGGGGCAATTTAGCGTGGCCAATCCACCTACCCTCCCCATCTTTGTGTTGTGAGGGTGAGACCCATGCAGACACGGGGAGAATGTGCAAACTCCTGACCGTGACCCGGGCCGGGATCGAACCCGGGTGCTCGGCGCCGTGAGGCTGCAGTGCTAACCACCGCACCACCATGCGGCCATTTAAAAATTAAGATTCTGATTTTTCTGGCCTTCCATAATTTTTCTTGATGGGCTTTTGTACTGAAAGTGGAAGTAATTTTGATCACGACGTCTCAAATGGTAAGGAGGGAGTGGTGAATGCTTGAAGTTAACATTTAGCTTCAATTTTTAAGTTCTAAGTTGTTGGTGTGTGTAGCAGTGATACTAAGCTTTATAAGCAAAGCTCCATGCTGTTCGTTTTAAGAACTGAGTGGTCATAGTGAAAGGCAATGCCTATCGAGGGCTTTGCCAACACTCACAAACCAACATCTTCGACAGAATTGTCCGTTTCTGAGAGTGTGTTGATGCAGGGGCAGGATTCTCGGAGTTCAACGACAGCAAAACTGGCACCGCGCCTGTACAATTCAACGACCATTGAGGGGCTAGCACCGGCGCCAGGTGGAACACAATCGATTCCAATGAGAAATGGTGCTGGATTCACCGGGTTTGCGATTGATACTCAGGAGGCTGACAAGCTGCAGCCACATATACACACTTCACTCGCCACACAAACCATCCCAGACAATAAGCTGGCTGAGATGGCCCAGACCCAGAGGGAGGTGGCCCAGTCCCAGAGGGAGATGGCCCAGGCACTCACTGAAGCGGTACACACACAGAAGGTGGTGGCACAGTCGCATGGAGTAGCCCGGGGGACATCAGGCCCTCAAGGGAGGAGGGGGTAATGGGGTCTGTGCTGGGGGCGGGGTAGCTGCCGGAACACCGCAGCACCTCGGAATTCCCCCCCCCCCCCCCCCACTGTCCCACAGCGTCTGGTGAGCAGAGGGCAGAAAGGGCGGCACCGCCTGAGCAGCAGGTGTGCCCCTCCAGGCCCAATCATCCCAGAAGACGCTCGCCAAAGGGGACTAAGGTCATCTGGCAGGAATCACAGCAAGCCATCTCCACTCCTAACGTACCATCTGGGGATCCACCTAGAAAATTAGACACTAGTTAAGTTGGCAAGTATGCAGGGCACAGTTTTGTGATAGGGGCTAGGGCACGTATCTGTATATATTTTTTCCACATTAAACACTTGGACACAATGTTAAAACCTGCCTCTGTGCTCTGTCGATGGGTCTGGGGGTTGGGCTGGTCGGGTAAAGTAACTTTATTCACTTTGATTGTAAAAAGTATCTTTGATCCAAACATTTTAATAGAACTAAGTATTAATTTTGGGCATGGCCTCAGCACTCAGATCTGATTACATTGTCCTTTGTGATATTCAAAAATGCTTTGGTTTCAAGAGGTGTTACTTTTAATTCCTGTCATTTCTATAGTTTTATTTTTCAACTGTGTCCCCAGCTCATAATTTTGACTTTGATTTTGACTTTAAATTATGTTTCTCGTAGACTGATAGTCTCCAGTTTTCTTTAATTTACTTGGCGTGAGCAGGGGCTGGTTTAGTTCACTGGGCTAAATCGCTGGCTTTTAAAGCAGACCACGCAGGCCAGCATCACGGTTCGATTACCGTACCAGCCTCCCCGGACAGGTGCCGGAATGTGGCGACTAGGGGCTTTTCACAGTAATTTCATTGAAGCCTACTCGTGACAATAAGCGATTTTCATTTCATTTCATTGTCAATTTCACACCTAGAATTGTCACCAAATTCAACTGAACCTCTTCCTTTCACTTCCAGCTGCTTACTAAGATAGTTAATTTCAATGAAGGTGTGAAACATTGGTTTTAGCAGTATGCTAAAAATTCACTTGGTTATAACTTGAAAGACCTGCCTGTTTTAAACATTCGTCACCTAATTCAACTGAAACTTCATCTATGCTTTTCCAGATGCTTACTAAGATAGTTACTTTCAATGAAGGTGTGAAACATTGTTTTTAGCTTCATACAAAAATCCTGTGTATTTGCTAAGCCTGCTTGACTACGGCTATCTGCATTTTACAATCCTGCTCTTTGCAGCTGCTATTAACCCTTTGTGGGATCTTTCCCTATATTCTCTCATGTTTGTCTCAGACCAGATATTGCCAGACTTCCATGTTTCAAGTGACACATCTTTCCATATTTTCAATAACAGTCTACTTTACTTACTTAGCAATGCGGGACCCAGGATCGTAATTGCCCTCCCAACAGAGGTTCCTTTAAAATGTTTTCTTTCATCGTGACCATCGATGTCCTGTGGTAAGTAGATGAATTCTTCGGTGAAGGTATGGGTTATACCGGGGGATAACTTGAAAATATAGTTTGACCTGAATAGCACCCACCGAAGCCTGCATCGGAGTTGGGGAGTGAGAAAAAGGGCCAACATTCTAAATAGTGAACAGGGGGTTCACTATTTAGAATGTTGGCCCTTTTTGGTATCGGGGGACTTCTAAGAATAGTGGTGAGTTTTCAACAACAACCCCCGTGCCCACCACCATGGGAACCTCTGGCCTTGGCACCCTACCCTGTTGCCAGGGAAAATGTCAGATGGTGCTGTCCTTGCCAGCGGTACACTTCACAGGCCCAATCTGGCACCCCCCCTGTAGGGGATACTGTGAGTGTTGCCACTGGGTGTGTTGTGTGATGCCCCACTAGCAGGTTGTGGCCAGTTGGGGGTGTGTGATATGGTGAGGGTGGAGTGGAGGGTGTTTGCTAGGGTGTGGGGGTGGCGGGATGGGGGCCCCCATCCGGCCGGTGTCACTCAGCAGAACCAGGGGCCATGGTGGGTGGTCAATGGGGTCTGCAGCAATATGGCTGCCTTGAGGGCCTCTGCAATGACAGTCCGTGCCTGGACATGGCCCCAGTCTCATGGGGGGGTCACCCCGACCGCACGCCTGTTCCCCTGTCACCTCCCCCTCCCCCCAGGAAGCCAACCCAACCAGAATCAGGACTGGCAGCCCACAGTTGCGCCTCTCTGTGTCCTACCACCTCTCTCTCATCAGCCACGGTGCCTGTTTCTTGATTTTCAAAAGCACAAGTGAACCTCGCCATCTCGACTTCCCTCAGTGGAGGCGGAGAATCACAGAGACCCCGGAGAATGCCGGGTCAGGCCCGCTAACAATATGCCAATGGCTTTTGCTGCACAGGCGGAGTAGAACACATTGATGGCGCTGTCGAGGTTCCAGAGAATTATGATTTGGTGTGAAACTGGCATCCGCCATGATTACAGCGTCAGAACAGATTTTCCACCTAATCGTGTTTCTTGATTCTGGCATCCGGAATCCCACCCCTTGTTCTTGAAAGGCTTACAGCACTGAATACCTAACATGACATGCGGGAATAGGTCAGGTTCAGGCCAGGTATTGGAGAGGGGAGAATCAATAACAATGTGAAATGAGCATCTAACCCAAACCCATTCTTTGCCCCTCTATCACATTAGGATAAATTCAGGGCTTAACCTTAATTATGAATTTTGGTACACATTTCACAGTGGAAAATAAGACTCTTTACATTGCTTATTGCTGTATTAAACATATGATTGAATGAAAAGTAGAGTTATTAAGCCTACATAAAACACATAGCATGCTTTTAAATAAGGAGACTTGATCAATCAATTAATATTTAATTGTGCTTTCTGTTATTGAAATTCATTATTCAACAATCAACCCAATTGAATAAGCAAACCACAATGTACATTATTACCTCAATATAATATTTATGTGAAAGTAATGCTTATTTTAAGGTGCTTTGTCAGTAGGTATTTACCGTCCAATTGATTGACTTATATTTGGATTTTCTAACAGTTGTATTTTTTGGCAAGTTATTTAAAACTTGATTTATCCAATTGCTCATTTGCTTTTAAGGAAACTGAACGCACGATTGTCCGATTGCCCAGTCGCACGTTTTTGGCCGCGCGCCGTTCGCTGGTGGCAGAGTCTAACTTCCCGCCGTTTATTAACGGGATTTCCCATTGAAGCCACCCCATGCCGCTGTAAAACCTGCTGCCGGGGGTACGCTGCCAACGGGAAAAGTGAATCCGGATGACCGGAGAATTCCGGCCGTGGTTTTCAGTAGAAAAGGAAAATATTTTGTTTGCCCGTTTACCATTCATATGCATGTACATGGTCAGAAGTGTCAACCAGTCACATTCCTCACTTTGTTATTTAATAAAATGGGAAGCAAAGTATGTGAGCTACTGGTTTACAGGTGCGGTTCCATTTCACATCCTTAACTTTCATTATTGCAGCACATTTATAGCCAATAAAGAGAATGGCTGAGATTTCACATACGGCTGGCAGCACAAGTGTTTTAAATTAATCCCTTCCTTAACAGCTTCTTTACCTTTTGTGGAAGGATTTCTCATAAAGCAGAGTGCATTATTAGAGCACAGCATGCAGGAATTTACCTCATAAATGTCACCTTGACTGTCAATCTTGTTTTTTTTTTCCTCTCTCAAAGCATTGTCAAGCTAGTAGAATGCCTTCCCCATTGATAAAATAAAGGTGAGAGAAGCGTGTTGGTGAGTGTACTTTGTGCAACTATGTGACCTGGTTATTGCAATCTAGTTGTGCAGCCTGTAGCCCAGCTCTTCAATTATGCAGTCTCAATTACCAGGCTTCTCTGCATCATGTTCAAGAAATAAGAGACTTGATAGAGACATTTCAAAAATAGAACCAAAAGTGTGATTAGATCTTCCAAGCAGAGCTTTTACTAAAAATGACCATCAGGTTCCCTGGAGTCGCTATATATGTGAATAGCCCATCATTCCAAATCAATAGTTATGTGAATTAAGACTCGCTTTATTCTTTGATTCAGGTTTCATTGTTTAAGTTGTCGGACGGAGTTGAAAGCATATTGTCAACAATGCCACAGTGGGCAGCACGGTGTTGCAGAGGCTAGCATTGCTGCCTCACAGCGCCGAGGTCCCAGGTTTGATCCCTGCCCTGGGTCACTGTCCGTGTGGAGTTTGCATATTTTGCGTGGGTTTCACCCTGTGGTGGTATAACTAGGAGGTTTACGGTACCTATCTGCCATTGGTGCAGAGCACTCGCTGCCCTTTGGCTCAGGTCGGTCATGTGCCTCTCTGCTGATTGGTTGAGGCTAGTCATGTGACTGCTCACCTATTGGCCGAGAAGCAAGTAGTCCCGCCTACGAGGTGGGGTATAAGAACCCATAGGACCCGGCAGTCGGCCTTTCTCTGTAAGTCGACTACCGGGCACACAACTTATTGATTAAAGCCTGATATATGGAACTTCTTCCCGAGTCAAGTCCAATTGATGGTGTATTCAGGACATCGATGGTCACGATGAAAGAAAACATTTTAAAGGAACCTCTGTTGGGAGGGCTGAGAGTACACAATTACCCCCACAACCAAAAGATGTGCAGGGTATTTGGATTGGCCATGCTAAATTGCCCCTTAATTGGAGAAAATTAATTGGGTACTCTAAATTTAAAAAGAATAAAAAACAATGCCACAGCTTCCCGTCGTCACAGTATTGCTTAGCTTGTCTGCTTTGCTTTTTGTAGAATGAAACAAACATAAAGGGCCTTCCATTGCCTCAGGAAGTCCCAAAGCCAATCAAGTAGTTCCGAAGCATGCTGACGGTTGTGAGGTAAAAAAGTTGGCAGCAAGGTGCCACAATCAGCATTGTGATCAATAAACAAATAATCTATTGGCTGAGGGATCAATATTGGCCAAGCCACCAGTGAAGGCACGGCAACTGCTCTTTCAAATAGCGTCATGGGACCTTTTACCTCCAATTTAGATAGAGGATTGACTTCAGTCAAAATATAGTGTCCCTTCAGTATCTTAGTAGAGGGCCAGCCGGCTTTTATGTTCAAGTCACTGGGGCCGCAGCATGAAATGAAAATCGCTTATTGTGACAAGTAGGCTTCAATGAAGTACTGTGTAAAGCCCCGAGTCGCCACATTCCAGCGCCTGTTCGGGGAGGCTGGGATGGGCATCGCGACCAAGCCCAATTTGACACTTATATCGATTGAGCTGTAGCTGCTCAAGGAGGAGGAAGCTGCAGCAGCGAAGCGGGCAGCAGCTGTCCACGTAGCAGCGGAGTGGCCCAGCAGCGGAGCATGCAGCAGTGGAGAGGGGAACTGAGGAACTGGTGGCAGCCATCCAGGATGGAGAGCCGGCTCCCTAACAGGCTGAGGAGGAGGAGGTGCCAGGAGGCGCCGCATGAGGCCTTGTGTGTACTGGCACCACCTGTCATTCGAGGACCTGCCAGACCGAGCATGCCGTCGGAGACTCTGGTTGAGCAGAGAGACTGTGCGACATATCTGCCAGATGTTGGCACACTTGGCACCATGGGGGTATGGGGGAGGACACCTGCTCCCTGTGGCCATGAAGGTGACTGTCATCCTGAACGTTTACATGGCAAGGTCCTTCCAGATGCCAGGTGGGGACCTGTCAGGTGCATCCATGCCATCGCGGAGGCCCTATATGCCCAGGCGGATCAATAAATTTATTTCAATATGGCCCAAGCCCATCAGGATGCCCGGGCAGTGGGGTTCGCTGCCATTGATGGGATGTCCCATGTCAAGGCGGCGATCGACGGGATCCATGTGCTCCTAATGGGTTTCCTCCGGGTGCTCAGGGTTTCTCCCACAAGTCCCAAAAGACATGCTTGTTAGGTGAATTGGACATTCTGAATTCTCCCTCAGTGTACCCGAACAGGCGCCAGAGTGTGACGACTAGGGGATCTTCACAGTAACTTAAATGCAGTGTTAATGTAAGCCTACCTGTGACAATAATAAAGATTATTATTATTATAGCTACTCATATTCAAAGTACAATTGCGTAGGAACTCTTGATATTTACAGTTAGATTACTATGATG
Source organism: Scyliorhinus canicula (assembly GCF_902713615.1). NCBI lineage: Eukaryota > Metazoa > Chordata > Chondrichthyes > Carcharhiniformes > Scyliorhinidae > Scyliorhinus > Scyliorhinus canicula. Next base: position 34,997,424 of record NC_052157.1, read on the forward strand.
AACATCTTAAAATGGATGTGTACAAATTGCATACATGTTTAATGTAGCATGTGATTGTATTCAGAAAGCATGTTCCTTTATAAAAAGGGAATGAGTACAAACCCGGTGAGACAGAATGTGTGGAATATCTTAGCTTAAGAACTTTCACTAGGGGGCGCTATGAAACAGATCTTGTGCTAACAGACTTTCTGTTCCACTTCTAACCTTTCTAGATAAATCTACCTCCTTAAAAATTGGCTGAGACACACTCCAGCTTCGATATAACTACATCAGTCATGTAATATTAATATTATATAATATTAGCAAAGAGATATAAATAGGCTCTTTAATGTGGTGCTCATCTTTCGTGGCATGGGGCTAATGGCACAGGGGATTTTCCATTACAAGATCTAGTTATCCAACATATAAATAGACAGCAGTGTATGCACAATTGAGGAGCCACTGTGTCCTGGACTGAAATTAAATTCGTAACAGCTTTAAAGTAAGAGTGAAGTGAAAATTCAACATGAACATGCTTAACATTCCGTTCACCGTGTATACCTATCAATATCAGTAATTATTGTGGGATAGAAAAAAATGTCACACACTACAATTAGATGAGATTTTTTTTTCAAAAAACCTTTCCTGCAGTTTTGTGAAGCGTTTTTTTTTTCATTCTCCTTGAGGGTAACATACAGCTAGGATTCTCCAGTTAGGAGGGAGTCAAGCGTCAAGCTCTCAGATCTTTGTTTCTTCGGCCTATCGAGTTTGTACTAACCCTCTGAAAGAGCACCTGACGCAGCCCCACTCCCCTGCCCTATCTTTGCAATCCCACCTAACCTTTAGACACCAAGGGGCAATTTAACATGGCCAATCCATGGAACCTGCACAGCTTTTGGACAGTGGGAGGAAACTGGAGCTCCCAGAAGAAATCCACACAGACTCGGGGAGAAGGTGCAAACTCCACACAGATAGTCACCCAAGGTCAGAATCGAACCCGGGTCCCTGGCACTGTGAGACAGTGGTACCAACCACTGTGCCACTGTGCCACCCGTGTTACACTACATAGCAACCAAGCTTCATTGACCCAAAAACCTTTTGATTGATTTGGTGACCAAACCAAACAACCTCTCTCCCTGAACAGTCAGCAACCCCTGATTGTTTCTGGACATAGTGCGTCGCCTCAATCTAAAACCTCTTCATGAGCTGAATAGTCTTCAAGTAGTTTTCGCATCCAATCTTAGCATTTACATTTGTTTTAATTTTTCCTCATGAACTACAACTTTATATTTTCAATTTTAAAGCTAGTTAACTAAAATCAATTTGATGGAAAGGCATCCAAACCTGGGACAATTTTGTTGTTGTGTATAAAATTTCATTCATGATAGCCCATTCAAAAACTTTAAATACCCCACAAGAACTTAATCCCTTCTAAATGCAAACAGAGTTGTATTCATAACCCCACGTCAATGACAGCTAATGCTTTGAAAATCCCATTGGGCTATCAATAAAACTATGAATTTACAACCTTTTGCTGGGATAAAGCAGCCAAGCATAAAAAATGATACAATGATCGCCCTTGGGATAATGGGAACAAAAGGCACTTGTAAATGGTCGAACAAATGTTTTTCAACTCTCACTGATACAGACAGGCTGTTTATTTTTAAATCTCTAAACTCCTGCAGTTCTGTAGAGCTTATCATGAGGCTTTTACATCTTTTTCATAAATTCGTAACCCCTGCACCGCAGATTAAGGCTATTGCTACAGCGAAAATGAGGCTTGTTTGACCTCTGTGCTGTATCCCCTTTCCCCTACTGGTGAAAATGGGATCTATAGGAAATTGGGGCAGGGATTGCTGTTCTGTATCCCGCCCACCATTTTTAAAGAACTGGTGGGTCTCCCGACACTGCAAATATCTGGCCCAACATGTTTGATTTCTCTTAAAATGACACATTAGTGCACCTCTGTGGAGAATCTGTGTTACGTGCATTCCAAATTAATATCTGTGAAATACGGTGCCCAAAGCTGAACACTGTACTTCACACAGGGTCTGACCAAGGCCTGTACAGCTGAAGCATCATTCTCTTTGAAGACCAACATTCTATATCTTGTTTTTGATTACTTGTTGCTAGCTTTTAGTGAGTTGTGCACACGGACACTCAAAACCCTCCATTGTCCTCATTGCTTGCCATTGAGGCAACATTTTGGTGGGTCTTGTACAATTCCAAAGTGGATCATCTCACATTTCCCCACATTGTTCTCCATTGGCTATATTTCGGAAAATGTATCCAGAAAAGTTGAAACAAGCCCCATTTTAATATTTAAAAATTTTGAAAGATACAATACAAACATTTAATAAGGGGCCAGAAGTGTAGCCAACTCAGCAATATTTAAACACAGAACTGATGTACATACTGGAGCCAAGATATCTTGCACAGGCAGACATAGCATTGGTTCACCAACTGGATTGTCAGGTAACAAAATGATTGAAACAGTTCAACATGGCACGATTTGTGGAAGATTTTACTCTGATCATAGAATCATAGAATGTACAGTGCAGAAGGAGGCCATTCGGCCCATCAAGTCTGCACCGGCCTTTACAAAGAGTACCCTATTGAAGCCCACGTATTTCCCCTATCCCCGTAACCCCCACTTAACATTTTTGGACACGAAGGGCAATTTAGCATGGCCAATCCACCTAACCCACACATCTTGGACTGTGGGAGGAAACTGGAGAACCCAGAGGAAACCCATGCAGACATGGGGAGAATGTGCAGACTCCGCACAGACAGTGACCCAGCCAGGAATCGAACCTGGGATCCTGGAGCTGTGAAGCAATTGTGCTAACCACTATGCTACCGTGCTGCCCTGTACATTCCTCTACCCCCAACTCCATCTATTGTCAAAAGTTGAGGTTTGGCAAATAAATTAAATTCTCTTTTAAGCTTTTGCTAGTTTTCCCCATTGAAATTAATGGCGCCCTCCTTTGGGGTGGGAGCATTTACCATTGTGGCTCCATTGATGAATTTGAAATGGTCCAAGTTTTTCACCTTGTCAAAACAAAAGAAAGGTTTTGTTTTACTTTAAGACAATGGAACTTATACTGAGTTGGTTCCATTTCAACATCCGGCATATTAATGTCAATTAAGCTCTTGTTGGTGACTCCTATTCGCTTTCTCCCCATGTCTGCGTGGATTTCCACCGGGTGCTTCAGCTTCCTCCCAAAAGTCCAAAGATGTGTAGGTTTTGTTGAATCGGCCATGTTAATATTGCCCAAAAGGTTAGGTGGGGTTACAGGGATAGGAGGAGGGATTGGGCCTAGGTAGGGTGCTCTATTGGAGCGAGGGCCAGTGCAGACTCTCTCTCCAGCTACACCAAGCTATAAATGGCTCAGTTGTCTTCTTCTGAGCGCTAACCCTTTCCAATGAGGAGCTTGTGACCCTCTGCCATCTTCTCAGCTCCCCGGGACTTCTCCTGAGCCCCAATAACACTTATTAATAGCATCATCTTTGCTGGCTGGAGCCTGCTAATGGCAGTACCTTTTTGTATGACCTTTTTACATCTTTTTTCCAAGGTTGGACCTGGCCGTTATATTGACCGGACCTTATTGCCCTGAAGAAGTTCCCTTAATGCAAAAATGCCAAATAATATGTTGAGAGTATTCTTTGTCCAGAGAATGATATATAAGCCTGTCTTAATGTTATCTGCTTACTTGTCATCTGCTTCTGCAGCCTTCACATGCGCTTTCTGTTCATGGCCTTTACATCCTAGCTTTTGCCATTCCCTGTGATCAGTTCCTCAACTCCCTTGAACCTCCCAAATCCGGCCTTCAAACAAATTTTCAGGAGCTTTGCTGTCTATGTTTGTCCATTATCAGTTGTTTACACTCGGATCTGTTCATCAAGCCTGTTATTCCAGTCACACCGTCCTCATTTCTTATAAGCACTGATTAACCTTTGATTTCCAACGAGAGCTTGTTTTCCAGTTCCTCTTATCAGTAGTTTGTTAAATCGTCCGCAAGCCTCAAAACCTGACCATGGTGTGCTTGTTTTTTCCAGTCCATCAGTTTGCTCCTGGCCTGGGTCTTCCTCATCTGCAGCAAAAAAAACGCATCCAGCGTTCAGCATTTTATTCTGCATCAAAAAGTCTTTCGATGGGGCTGGTTTAGCAGAGTTGGCTAAATAGCTGACTTGTAATGCAGAACAAGGCCAGCAGTACAGGTTCAATTCCTGTACCAGCCTCCCCGAACTGGCGACGGAATGTGGTGACGAGGGGCTTTTCACAGTAACTTAATTGAAGCCTACTTGTGACAAAAACCGGTTATTATTAGGTCTTTTGGCCGTGTTAAGCAGGCCAGTACACAAGATTTGGTCAATTTTTAAAGTTTGGTCAAATTACTGCAAACTGTGCATCAGCGATCAGTATTCTTATCACAGAATCAACACTAAACATCCACACCCTGAAAACCACATTCGATAGCATGCTGTGCTACATTGTTAGATCAGTAGAGAGTACACCCGTGGAAACAGATAATAACAAGTTCAATTATAATAAAATATATTCCAGAACCCCATTTTATTTGAATGCTCTGTGGAGTAAATCTGTGGGTATATTTGAAGGAAAGTATCAGTGGCTCAAAAGTTCAGTCAGCTATTATCACTTACCTTGAGAATACCAACTTGTTGCCACCATGTTTTACTCAGGAGAAAGGAAAGTAAACAGAAAGTTTGACATTTTTGGCACCGTATCTTATGCTTAGAAGTGATATTTGTTTCTCAGTTGAAGTCATGCTTACATATACCAAAGCCGGGTTCTAAAGCGACGGAAGATTTAAAAGTCAAACATGCACATTGAATAAAATGATCACGAAAAGGGTGACAAATGAACCTGTAGCCGTAAACTGTAAATCGCATTGAAAAGGACCATTATTCTTTAACCTCAGTTTCTAGGTTAACAGAAGGCTGGAGTATTGCTCGCTGAAGACTTGCGTTTAGCAATTCCAGTAGAACAGCCCATTTTGAAGAAGTATATATTACATGCCGTAGGGAGTAATCTGGTTAAAAGCATATTAAAGCACAGCATGATCATTTTTGGAGGGTTTGTTAAGCGCTGATTAAACGGAACTTCCAAAACTACTCATGATTTCCTTCCAGCTCGCACGATGTTCATGACATTTACAGTAAAACTGGTGATACAGTAGCCGACACAGTGGGCAGGGGGCTGGCTCGCACCAGACAAATGGCCCAATTGTTTCAGTCCAAAGAGATATGGATTCTTTTTTCAGACCCTTGAGGGTGTGAGTCTGCTATTGTTGTTTATTGTAACATTTCAGGCACTCGGGCACTGGACCATACACTTGAAGAAAGCAACGGTACCTAGTATTTGATTCAATATGTTATTTTACTTTAACTCTAAGTTCAGATGATAAATATAGCTGGCTCGGTATATAAACTGCATTACAGGGTAAGGGATGATTGAACACTTTGTTTGCACAGCCAGACATAATCACCGGATGAAGATTAAATGTATTGAGTTAACTGCTCTGGTTAAAGTCAGTTAAATTCTCCTCTACATGTTCTATGCTCTGCAATAGATAAATTTTGCCTCAAGGTTTAGACAAACTGGATGAAACTAGACAACAGAACCGTTGTGGGAAAACTGGCACAGAACAAATAGTCAAGTAGGTGCAGAACCCCATTACGTCTTAGTTCTTGCAAGCTGTTATTGCCAGCAATGCTTGGATTCCTTCCACAGATTTCAGATCACCACTGAAACTGCCCTCAACTTATTGCCATCTTTCTATTTTTTTAGTTATTTTTTTCCCATGCCAATTTGTATTTAATGTTATCTGAGGCAGCATGAGGGGGGGGGGGGGGGGGTGGACTCCCCAGAGTGTCATGTGACCCAATTGGCCAATGGGGCCAATGTGAATCCTGCCGGTTTCCCAGTTCATTAGGAGTTTGGAGAGTGGGAGCATGGCAGCTTTTATCTCACTCTCTGTATCTAGTTTCTTACTTTAATAAATCTTTCATTTGTTAATCCATCTGATAGTCGCCCGATATTGGTGACAAAGATCAACTGGAGTGTCTTCCAGCTGTTTCAAAAACCAGGCCGGCCGACCTCATGTGAAAACCTTTCCATCGAAGCAAGCTCATTCCACAGTTTGTGAGTGACAATGCCTCTTTTTGGTAAACTAGAACCATTCACCAGGGGAGATGATCATGTTGTTTGTGGCCTAAAGCAAATGGTTGAATGATGTAAGTTCAGGTCTGCACTCAATGACATGTTGAGAGACAGGCTGGTCTCTAGTGTTAACGACGTGACTATGCAAAACAAAAGATCCAGAGATGACCTAAAAAAGGCATGAGAGGTCATCCAGGCCAAGGAAAATGCCAAAAGGGGGCAATGGTGTTTCAGTGTGTACAAGCATGTGAGGTCCGCCAGGTTTGATGGGAAGCCACCGTCAGGCATAGCGCCAGAGATGATGCTGCAGAAACCATGAAGAAAGGTAGCTCAGAGTGAAAGAGAGCGCAAAGATGTCGGGAATTTGGACTGCAGACCAGGAACTATAAAGAATATTACTGATGTGGGGTGATCACTCCCAGGAAAGATGTAAATTCAGGGAATCTACATGTTACGTCTGCAACAGAAGGGGACACATTTGAAGGAAATGCAAGACCAGGCAAAGCCCACAAGAGGCCAGTAAAAAAAAACGCAGGCTCCAGTACAGATTGTTGAGAATAACTCTGAAGATGAAGCTGAGGTATACTGTTTAAACAATATCAGAATGGGCAAGACACCCCTAATTGCGATTGTGGTGAGTGTAAATGGTCAGCCACTTAGAATGGCGATGGACATGGGGGCATCCCCTACAGTTGTGGGTGAACAAACGTGCTGTTATCTGCAAGGTGGGGCCCAGCCCCTGAATATGAGAATCACATCGGCCAGGCTAGCCATGTATACTAAGGAAGCCTAAAGAGTCCGAGGTACAACCACAATTCCCATAAGCTACCGGGACCAATTAGCTCAACTGTCCCTAACAGTAGTGGGGGGGCAAGTCTGATGAGTCAGGATTGGCTCTACCAAATTAAATTAAATTGATTGGAGCTATTTCAAATTAATGAAGGAGATCTTCAGGACGTCGTAAAAATTATCAGGAGGCTTTCCAAAATGAGTTAGGCAAGAATCAGGGCCTGAAAGCAACGTTTTATGTGGATCTGGAGGTTACACCCAAGTTTTTCAGAACTTGACCTGTCCTCTGCACATTAAGTGAAAAGGTTCAGTCTGAACTCAAATGACGAGAAGAATTAGGTATCATCAAACCTGTACAGTTTTCGGAGTGGGCAGCTCCAATCGTGCCAGTGGTGAAGTCAGACGGAACCATCAGAATATGCGAGGACTACAAACTAACTGTGAATCAAGCAGCCAAATTGGACCAGTACTCAATACCAAGAATTGAAGATTTATAAGCCAAACTAATGGGAAGTTTAACTTACACCAAACTTGAGATGAATCATGTGTACCAACAATTAGAGTTAGCTGAAACTTCAAGCGAATTTGTTACCATAAACACCAACAAAGACTTGTACCAATATACCCGGCCACCCTTCAGAGTTTAATCGGCCAGTGTGATATTTCAGTGCATGTTGGAAAATTTATACAGGATCTACTTAAGGTCTATCTAGATGATGTATTAATTACAGGAGTGCTTGTAGAGGAGCATGGTGGCATAGTGGTTAGCAATGCTACCTCACAGCGCCAGGGACCAGGGTTCAATTCCGGCCTCGAGTGACTGTCTGTGTGGAGTTTGCACTTTCTCCCCGTGTCTGCGTGGGTTTCCTGGGCATGCTCCAGTTTCCTCCCACAGTCCATAGATATGCAGGTTAGGTGGACTGGCCATGATAAAATTATCTCTTAGTATCCAAAAGGTTAGGTGGGGTTCCTGTGTTACAGAGATAGGGTGGAGATGTAGGCTTAAACAGGGTGCTCTTTTCAAGGGCTGGTATAGACGCGATGGACCGAATGGCCTCCTTCTGCACTGTAGATTCTATGATTCTATGAAATCTCAAAGAAGTCTTAAAGAGATTAAAGAAGGCTAGAGTAACGCCGAAAGGAGAAAATGCACATTCCAAGCTCAGGAAGTAACATACCTAGGATTCAGAGTAGACACCAAATGGCTTCACCCAATGGAGGAGAAGATCAAGGTTATTAAAGATGCACGCCCCCAAAAGTGCATCAGAATTGAAATCCTTTTTAGGAATGGTAAACTATTATGGCAGAATTATTCCCAATCTTTCCACAATGTTGGCACCATTACACACACTGTTAAAGAGCACCTGAGGTGTTATTGGAAAGAGCATCAGAAAGAAGCCTTTAAATATGATAAATTAACTTTACAGTCATCCAGTCTCTTGGTCCATTTTGACCCAACAAAATAAATAATCCTTACCTGTGACGTGTCCCCTTATGGAATCGGGTCAGTGTTGGCCAATGGGATGGTGCCGAAAGGCTAATGCCAATGCCTCGAAGACTTTGACCAGTGCTGAACAAGCCTATTCCCAAATTGAAAAGGAGGGACTGCCCATAATATTGGAGTAAAGAAAGTTCCATCAATACGTCTATGGATGACATTTTATACTGTAGTCATTACAGACCATAAACCTCTATTGGGTTAATGAGGGCGGATAAAGTAAATCCCCCCCCGCATACCTTCAGCATGGGTCCAATGCTGGGCTCTATTGTTAGTAGCCTACCAGTACACGTTCCCACACTTCGATTACGGACATTTTGAGCCTTCTTCCCCAACCTAGCATTTTACCACCTTCACCAGTACCACAGGAGATCATTCTTACTTTGCATTTCCTTGATATGTTACTAGTATTGGCGAGGGAGATAAGACTTTGGACCTAAAAGGACCCCTTATTACCTCAAGTCAAGAACATGGTCCTTCATGAATGGCATTACGATAACGAGTCTGAATTACTACGGCCCTTTCAGGTAAGAAAAGATGAGTTAAGTTGTGAAGATGGCGTATTATTGTGGGAAGTAACCCCACGAGGAAGTTATTGTTACAGAAGCTATACTGCGCCCATTCTGGGATGACAAAAATGAAGATGTTCGGATGCAGGTACATATAGTGGCCTGGGATGGATGTCGACATAGACAATCTGGTCAAACAATGTGACCAGTGTCAAATGCTGCAATACTTGCCATCTGCAGCCCTCATTAACCCTTGGGAGTGGCCAGGTCATCCCTGGGTAAGCTTACACATCAACTTCATAGGCCCATTTATGAACTCCATGTTCTTGCAGTAACTTCTTTGAAATCTACTTGCGACAATACACGATTATTATTATTATCACTGCTGCTCACTCCAAGTGGTTGAAAACACATGAAATGAAGTCTACGACCTCATCAGCAATGTTAGAGAAATTGCAACAGACATTCATTCACCATTCATGGGTTGCCTGAGGTTCTGTTCTCAGATAATGGGACTGCTTTAACAAGTGAATAATTCTTGTATTTTGTGAGGACAAATGACATTCAACATAATCAAACTGCTCCCTAACCCCCGCTTCAAATGGACTGGCTCAGAGAGCCGTCCGTACATTCAAGGGAGTGTTTACCGGACATCAAGCAGGGCCAATGCTGGCAGGAACGTCCAAGAAAGACCCAATGGAGTGCGTTTTCCAAATCTTCACCTCCTCAGTGCCACCTGTGGTTCAGTTACCGCTGGAAGTCACAAGGTTCCAGGTTTGATTCCCACGTGTGCAAAGGCTACCACTCCAGGGCAGTGTGGAGAAGGTGCTGCATTGTCGGAGGTGCCATCTTTCAGATGAAATATTAAAACTGAGACAGCGATTACCTTTTCAGGTGGCACTATTTTGAAGAAGAGCAGAGGAGCTATCCCCATTGCCCTGGTCAATATTTAACCCTCAATAAACATCACAAACAAAACTCAGATTATCTGGTCATTACCACGTTGCCATTTGTGGCAGTTTGCTGTGTACAACTTGACTGCCGTGTTTCCGACAATAATTACCACACAAAGAGCACTTCATTGGTTGTTATCCAGTGGTCATGAAAAAGAGTTGGTAAATGTAAGTGTTTCTTTTCTCCAGGAGCTATCAGACAATTTCCTGCATGTAATTGATCGTATCTAGGATCTATTACCTCCGGCACTGGATGCTTTGGAATGTGCTGGTGCTTCAGCAGAACTCATGCCAGCTCTCATTTGGCATGGCTTAAACTGAGGCTCCTTAAGGGTGTAATTCTCAGTGAACACCAGCTACTCCCCCACACGTGCTTCCATGGTGTGGGGACCAGTAGTCAGCACCCCAACCTACCTGCCAGAAATTAGCCATACAGAAAACAAAAGGCACAACCTTCGCCACAGCACCACCCTATTTTACATTTAATTATTATAATAATATTTTGTTGTCACAAGTAGGCTTACATTAACACTGCAATGAAGTTGCTGTGAAAAGCCCCTAGTCGCCACATTCCGGCACCTGTTCAGGTACACAGAGGGAGAATTCAGAATGTCCAAATTACCTAACAGCTCGTCTTTAGGGACTTGTGGGCGTAAACCTGAGCACCCAGAGGAAACCCACGCAGACACAGGGAGAACGTGCAGACTCCGCACAGACAGTGACCCAAGGCAGAGGTGAACTTGGAACCCTGGCGCTGTGAAGCAACAGGGCTAACCACTGTGCTACCATGCCACCCATTTATTACAATGTGTTTACAGCACAGAAACAGGGCTTTCGGCCCAACAGATCCACGCCCATAAGCTCCAAATAGTCCTCCTCCGACCGTTCCTCACTAACCCCTTGACACATCCCTCTATTCCTCTCTCTTTCATGGCCACAATTTTATGTGGCTGGGCCCGGCATGTGCCTGACCGGAAGTGTATTAAACCGTGCGAGGAGATGCTTGGGGAGCGTTTTGCGATGTCATCGCACTCGTGCCTGATTTTGATGTTGGTGGGCACTTGTGCGAATTGGATATGTGTGCCAGCCAACAAATGAAGGGCCAATCAAGGCCATTCAATGTCCAATCGACATGGACTTTACGCAGTCTACATGATTTTCAACTCACTGGCAAAATGGCTTGGGCAAAACAGATGGGCATTTCCCCATCCAAGAGTGGGATAAAAGACCCTGGAACAGTAGCTTCCTTCACAGCTGTGTGAGCATAGAGCTTTATTTGAGTTTCCTAGTTATTGTTCAGCATTTGAAGTGTGGGGTTCAGCATTTGAGGACTTCCCTGGAAGGTTTTTCTTAGAATTGGAGCACAATGATCCATAGTTTGTCAGACACTGGTCCCTGCATCTGCTCCAATCGGGATAGTCTATTCTGCGGGTGGAAGCTCCTCTGAAGAGGAAGTGAGAGGCAGGAGGGCGAGGTGGCCGGGTGAGCACAGGCAGCATTGCAAGCAGCTCTGTAAGATGAGAGGAATGGGCTCATTTGGTGTAGGGCCAGCAGGTCAGTCAAGGTGGGAGGGGACACCAAAGATGCCACTACCCAGCAGCTAGAGTTTGCAGACAGAGCGTCAACTACGTCCAAATGTCTGAGGTCCAGTGCTGCAGGAGGTTTGGTGACGTCAATTCGTGACATGGTAGGTCCTGAAATTGCTTCGAACTGTGTGGGCAGTCACCCCCTGTGGTGTTGAAGACCCACGACTTCCACATCTCTGCTTCTTTTCATGGTTCAGTGGGGAAAATTGTGCGGCATCTCGCAATCAGCTGCACTCAGCGGTGTTAAGCTAGTGACTGACGCCATCCTTGAACTCGTCCGCAGGTTCATCAACTGTGGTGAATGTGATTCACACCGGATTATAATCTGTATATACATGTGTCTGTATTGTAAGTGCAGTTGCACTACCTGTCCTCCAGGGGGAGTAGCTCTGGGAATGCTCGAGTTATATGGGGCTTCTCCCTTGGCTCTGCCCAGGAGTCCTCCCCCGGAAGCTGCTGTATAAAAGCTCAGTGCCACATGGTCAGCCGGCCAGTTCCCCGAAAGTTCAATGGCTAACCGGTTGGCTCTGTTGTGAGTATATTAAAACCGTTATTCTAATCCTACAAGCACGTGTCCGTAGAATTGTTGGTTCCAACATCAACTATCAGGCAGATGAGGGCAGCCAGGTGGAGGAGACATGAGGGTTTGTGGTGATGGCTGTGTACTGCTGGATCCGGGGTGTAATAGTCTGCACGCACAAGGCCACCAGAGTACCAGCAGGAGAGCCAGGAGCTTTCAGGAAGTGGCCAATCAACAGTCAGTGATGCATCTCCTAACTCAGGTGCTACTGGTATTTTATCAGTAGTGGGATTGCCCAAGCCACTTGGCGAGGCTGCCAGGAATACCTCTGAATACCACTGACCCGAGCAGCTCGGATATCACCATTGAGGAGGCGACACATCTGTCACCAACATCCTCCCCCAGTGCAGATACTCACAGCTCGGTGAGATTAACTAATAGGCAGGTTACTGGGTTACTCACAGGTGAGCACCTCAAAGCCAAAGATCCACAGCAGGTGGAGGTAGCGACATCCCAGGGATCCGTAGCTCTGAGGGATGCTGGAGCCCAGGACACTGCTGAGCACCTAGCCGATGAAGTGTCCCTGGGTCCTGTCATCCCAGGGCTGATGGAACTGCAAAGACAGAGCTGTGAGCATCGGGAAGGGATGACAGCATCTCTCCCCGGACTGCAAAGCCAACTGGAGGAGCCCCATCACTCTGTCTGAGGAGACGGTGCCATCAGTCCAACGCAGTGAGGCCAACATGGCTGAGGTCATGAGCTCCTTCACTCCAGCTGTTCCCCTACCCCATGGAGGAGTATAGGGGCTTCTGGGCACCTGAAGGGAAGAGGATCAGCTGGTGCGCTGCCCAGGGCCCTCCACCAAAGGGACGCTGGGGGTGTCCAGCCCATCTGACACATCGCTCCCTGTGACCCACAAACCTCCAGTCCCGCTCAGTGAGGAGGGCAGCACTGCAGCACCTGGACTGTCTGAAAGTAGACCTGAGCCATCAAGGTCCCGGCCCCCAGAAGACGCCCGCCAAAGTCATTTCAGGCAACAGGGGCTGGAAGTTAGCAAGCCGCTTCAATCTCAGTTGTGGATCCTGGGGATGCACTGATGCACTATCAATTACGACGAGACAAGAGTAGAGAGTGATCGAGGCTTTATTAAGCAGAAACATGAAGCCTGCAGCTGCTGCCAAAATGGCTGCAGCTCAGTGAGCACACACATTTGTACTCCGCCTGCTGGGCGGAGCCACAGGCAGGGATCTACCCCTGTACCTGTAGTACAGGAGCTTTACTGTATTACATCTCATGTATGAGATATATACAACAGTGGTGACTACCAAAGTCACCCCTTGTTTAAAAAAAAGGTCCAGTGGGGGTGGTGGCAAAACCATTAACATGCATTTTAAGGTTAGCATTTTGGGGAAGGTTCACAAATTCAGCCAATCAGGTGCCTTGATCCTCCGTTGTGAGCGCCGCAGTCCCGGTGGCGATGCAGGCGCCAGTTCGGTCGTCGAGGACTCCGGGAGCGTGTTGACCTCATCTTCATCCCCGGGTGGGACCAAGGGGAGGATGAATCGTCCTGGAGCGGGGGCTGTGGTGAGGTGCGCTGGGGCAAGGAAGGGTGGCGCCGGGGCAGGGGGGGTGGGTGGGGAACCAGCTGGTGCCAGGTCCCTGAGGGAGACTGTGTCTTGGCGGCCATCGGGTATGCCAAGGCGTACTGTGGGTCTGCATGGAGTAGCTGTACCCTCTCGACCAACGGGTCCGCCTTGTGGAGCCGCACGTACTTGCAGAGGAGAACGGGTCCTGGAGCTGCCAGCCACGTTAGGAGCGAAACCCCAGAGGTGGACTTCCTGGGGAAGGCAAGGAGATGTTCATGGGGTGTTGCATTAGTCGCAGTGCAAAGTAGCAATCGGATGGAGTGAAGGGTGTCGGGGAGGACCTCATGCCAGCGGGAGACCAGGAGATTTTTGGACCGTAGGGCCACTGGACAGTCTTCCAGACCATCCCATTCTCCCGCTCCACCTGCCCGTTTTCCCGGGGGTTGTAGCTGGTCGTCCTGCTCGAGGCAATGCCCTTGCTGAGCAGGTACTGACGCAGCTCATCACTCATAAAGGAGGATCCCTGGTCGCTGTGGATGTAGGCGGGGAAACCGACCAGGGCGAAGATGTGTTGAGTGCTTTGATGACTGTGGCAGACGTCATATCGGGGCATGGGACGGCGAAGGGGAATCTGGAGTATTCGTCGACCACGTTAAGGAAGTACGTGTTTCGGTCGGTGGAGGGGAGGGGCCCTTTGAAATCCACGCTGAGGCGTTCAAAAGGGCGGGAGGACTTCACTAGATGCGTGCGGTCTGGCCGGTAGAAGTGCGGTTTGCACTCCGCGCAGACCTGGCAGTCTCTGATGATAGCCCTGACCTCCTCAATGGAGTAGGGCAGATTGCGAGCCTTTATGAAGTGAAAGAACCGGGTGACCTGTGGGTGACAGAAAGCGTCGTGGAGGGCCTGGAGTCGGTCCACTTGTGCGCTGGCACATGTACCTCGGGACAGTGCATCGGGGGGCTGATTGAGCTTACCAGGGTGATACAAAATCTCGTAATTGTAGGTGGAGAGCTCGATCCTCCAACTCAAGATTTTATCATTTTTGATCTTACCCCGCTGTGTATTGTTGAACGTGAAGGCAACCGACTGTTGGTCAGTGAGGAGAGTGAATCTCCTGCCGCACAGCTTCTACGATAGCTTGGGCCTCCTTCTCGACGGAGGAGTGCCGAATTTCGGAGGCATGGAGGGTGCATAAAAAGAATGCCACGGGCCTGCCTGCCTAGTTGAGGGTGGCGGCCAGAGCGACTTTTGATGCATCGCTCTCGACTTGGAAGGAGAGCACCTCGTTGACGGCGTGTATAGCAGCCTTGGCGATGTCGGCCTTGATACAGTTGAAGGCCTGGTGAGCCTCGGCCGTCAGGGGGAAAGCAGTGGAATGAATGAGTGGGCGGGTCTTTTCTGCATAGTTAGGAACCCACTGGACATAGTATGAGAAGAATCCCAGGCATCGTTTGAGGGCCTTTTGGGACTGGGGGAGGAGGAGTTCCATGAGGGGGCGCGTGCAATCTGGGTCGGGCCCTAGAAGTCCGTTCTGGACCACATAGCCTCGGATGGATAAGCGGTTGGTGCTGAACACACACTTCTCCTTGTTGTACGTAAGGTTGAGGGGTTTGGCGGTATGGAGGAATTTGGAAAGGTTAGCGTTGTGGTCCTGCTGGTCGTGCCCGCAGATGGTGATGTTATCCAGGTACGAGAGGTGGCCCGCAGACCGAACCGGTCAACCATTCGGTCCATCTCCTATTGGAAGACCGAGACCCCATTAGTGACCCTGAAGGGAACCCGAATGAAGTGGTAAAGGTGGCCGTCTACTTCAAACGCAGTGTACGGGCAGTCCGCCTTGCGAATGGGGAGCTGGTGGTAGGCGGATTTCAGGTCCACTGTCGAGAAGACCCGTTACTGTGCAATCCGATTGACCAACTCAGATATGCGTGGGAGGGGGTATGCATGGGCTGCGTGTACCGATTGATGGTCTGCCTGTAGTCAACGACCATCCTGTGTTTCTCCCCAGTTTTCACAACTACCACTTGAGCTCTTCAGGGGCTGTTGCTGGCCTCGATGATGCCTTTGCGCAGTAGCCGCTGGGCCTCAGACCTGATGAAGGTCCTGTCATGAGCAATGTACTGTCTGCTCCTTGTGGTGATGGGTTTGCAATCCGGGGTGAGGTTTGCAAACAGAGAAGGTGGGTCGACCTTAAGGGTCGTGAGACCGCAGACGGTGAGGGGTGGTAGGGGCCCGCTGAATTTCAGAGTTAGACTTTGGAGGGTGCACTGGACGTCCAGGCCGAGTCGCAAGGCAGTGCAGAGGTTGGGGAGGACGTAGAGCCGGAAGCCGCTGAACTCTACGCCCTGGATGGTGAGGGTGGCGATGCAGTACCCCCGGATCGCCACGGAGTGGGATCCGAAGGTCAGGGAGATTCGTTGTGTGATGGGGTGGACCATGAGGGAGCAGCGCCTTACTGTATCGGGGTGGATGAAGCTCTCTATGGTCCCGGAGTCAAGAAGGCATGATGTCTTGTGCCCATCGACCTTTACCGTCGTCTACGCAGTTGCGAGTTTGTGGGGCCGGGACTGGTCGATCGTGATGGAGGCGAGCCGTAGCTGGTGTTGGAAGGCCCCTGGCTGGTATGCGGCGGTTGCAGTCGATGAGCGGCCTGATGAGGTGCCCGACGAGCAGGGGCCCTGAGGCAGGGAAGATGGCGGCGCCCACGGGGTGCACCTGTCCTGAGGCAAGCAAGATGGCGGCGCCCAAGGGCTGCATGTGTTCTGAGGTGAGAAAGATGGCAGCGCCCATGGCCCGCACGTGGGTTGGGGGACGAAAATGGCGGCGCCCACAGGTCGCACATGGGGAGTGCTGGAATAATGGGCCTGGTTACAGCGGCGATCGACCAGGCCTGGCACACGGCAGCAGAATGTCCTTTCTTCCCGCATGCCTTACCGACTGCGCTCCGCGCTGGGCAGCGCTGCCAGGGATGCTTTGTCTACCTACAGAAGTAGCACTTGGGTCCCCTGGGGTTGGCTTGCTGCCGTGCAGCACAGACTTGGGGTTGGCTGGGGGCGGTCGCTGGTGGGGTGAACGATGGGGCAGTCGCTGCTGGGGTCCACTATGGGGTGTTCGCCGTTGGGGTCCACGATGTCCTGGAGGGGGGCGCCGTGCGGTTGGGGGCGTACGCTTGTACATTACCGGAGGCGACCGTTAGTGAGGTTGCGAGTTTCTTGGTCGCCGCGAGGTCGAGGAGCCCCTTCTAAGAGGCACTGGCGGATGTACGGCGACCCTATGTCCGTAACGAAACCGTCCCTGATTAGGAGTTCGGAATGTCCAATGGCCGAAACGGCCTCACAATCGCAGTCCCTCACCAGGGCGTGCAGGGCACACCAGAAATCTTCCAAAGACTCACCGGGGAGTTGATGCCGCGTGGACAGGAGGAACCTGGCATAGAGTTTGTTGGTCTGCTGGGTGTAGTTCTCTTTCAGAAGCGCAATGGCCTCAGCGTAGGTGGGTGCGCCCCGGATGAGAGGAAATATATCGGACCACAGCCGTGTATACAGGATCTGGAGTTTCTGTGCCTCTGTGGGTGGTTCTGTCGCAGATCCGATGTAGGCTTCAAAGCAAGCTAGCCAGTGGGCAAAGGCAGACTTGGCGTTGTTTGCTTGAGTGTGCAGCTGCAGGCGATCTGGCTTGATGCGGAGATCCATCGTTGTAAAATCTCTGCTTAATAAATTGATGCACTATCAATTACGACGAGACGAGAGTAGAGAGTAATCAAGGTTTTATTAAGCAGAGATGTGTAGCCTCTTGCAGCTGCTGCTGAAATGGCTGCAGCTCGGTGAGCACACACATTTATACTCCGCCTACTGGGCAGAGCCAGCAGACAGGGATCTACCCCCGTACCTGTAGAACAGGAGCCTTACCGTATTACATCTCATGTGTGATATACACAACAGTGGTGACTGCCTCATGCACCCAGATGTATTGTGAGGCTGAGGAAGAGTAAGAGACTGTGGGCAACTAGTGGGCAGCGCTGAACCTAGGCACTAGTTAAGATAGGCCACCACTGTAATGTAGCCCTTGTAAATAAACTTCACTCTGATCACCAGCAGATTCCCCCACCCTGTCATTTCATGGCTCCATGCTCCTCAAACCCCTGCGCACAATCGGTGCTTCATAGGACATTGAAAACAGCACGAGAGGACAGATATTCGGGGGAGTGAGAAAACGCGAGAGGAGAGACAGTGGGGACATTGAAGACAGCGCAAGAGGAGAGACATTCAGGGGAGTGAAAACAGCGCGAGAGGGGCCATGTTTTTGAAGATGAGAGTGTGATACAGGCGGGTAGGCTGGAGGAGGTTGATGTTCTGAGGAAGGATGTATTAGCAATTTTGAAAAATCTGAGGGTCGACAAGTCCCCTGGGCCAGATGGGATATATCCTAGGATTCTTTGGGAGGCAAGGGATTTGATTACTGAGCCTTTGGCTTTGATCTGTGGGTCCTCACTGTCCACGGGGATAGTGCCAGAGGACTGGAGAGTGGTGAATGTTGTTTCTCTGTTCAAGAAAGGGAATAGGAATGATCCCAGTAATTATAGGCCGGTTAGTCTTACTTTGATGGTCGGCAAGTTAATGGAAAGTGTCCTGAGGGATAGGATTAATGACCATTTGGCAAGATGCAGCTTAATCCGGGATAGTCAACACGGATTTGTGAAGGGTAAGTCTTGCCTCATAAATTGGATTGAATTCTTTGAGGAGGTAACTAAGTGTGTAGATGAAGGTAGAGCAGTTGATGTCATATACATGGATTTCAGTAAGGCGTTTGATAAGGTTCCCTATGGTTGGCTCATGAAGAAAGTAAGGAGGTGTGGGACAGAAGGAAATTTGGCCAATTGGATAAGTAACTGGTTATCATATAGAAGACAGAGGGTGGTGGTGGATGGAAAATTTTCAGACTGGAGACTAGTTACCAGCGGTGTACCACAGGGATCAGTGCTGGGTCCTCTGGTATTTGTGATTTTCATAAATAACTTGGAGGAGGGGGCTGAAGGGTGGGTCAGTAAATTTGCTGATGACACCAAGATTGCTGGAGTAGTGATGAGGTGGAGGTCTGTTATAGGCTGCAAAGAGACATTGATAGATGCAGAGTCGGGCTGAAAAATGGCAGATGGAGTTTAACCCTGATAAGTGCGAGGTGATTCATTTTGGTAGGATAAATTTGAATTCGGATTCCAGGGTCAACGGCAGGGTTCTGAGGAATGTGGAGGCACAGAGAGATCTTGGAGTTCATGTCCACAGATCTCTGAAGGTTGCCACTCAAGTGGATCGAGCCATGAAGAAGGCCTATAGTGTGTTAGTGTTTATTAACAGGGGGCTTGAGTTTAAGAGCCATGGGGTTATGCTGCAACTATACAGGACCTTAGTGAGACCTCATTTGGAGTATAGTGTGCACTTCTGGTCACCTCATTATAGGAAGGATGTGGAAGCATTGGAAAGGGTGCAAAGGAGATTTACCAGGATGCTGCCTGAATTGGAGGGTAGGTCTTGTGAGGAAAGGTTGAGGGAGCTAGGGCTTTTCTCATTGGAGCGAAGGAGGATGAGAGCAGACTTCATAGAGGTTTATAAGATGATGAGCACGATAGATAGAGTGGACTTTCGGAGACTATTTCCTCGGGTGGATGTAGCTGTTACAAGGGGGCATAACTATCAGGTTCAGGGTGGGAGATATAGGAGGGATGTCCGAGGTAGGTTCTTTACTCAGAGAGTGGTTAGCGTGTGGAATGCATTGCCTGCTGTGATAGTGGAGTTGGACACTTTAGGAATTTTCAAGCAGTTATTGGATAGTCACATGGAGCAGACCAGAATGACAGGGAGTGGGATAGCTTGATCTTGGTTTCGGACAAAGCTCAGCACAACATCGAGGGCTGAAGGGCCTGTTCTGTGCTGTACTGTTCTATGATCTATGTTCCATGTTCATCCCTGTGCAGTGTGAAAATGGCAACACTATGTCTCCCCCATCACCCACAATGATGATTCAGTAAAGGTGCACTGCTGCTGGCAGCATCCATACTGCCCCCCCCCCCCCCCCCCCCCGCCTACCCCACCCCACCAGGAATCTGAAAGTGCCTCCAAGGTGTAACTATCATGGTGCTCTCTGCGAAACGGGTACACACCTGCATTATTCGTATTGTGTGGTCACAGACAATCTGGACATTAAGGGAGTGAAATCCCTTACCGTTCATAAATGGCTCTGCATGATGCCATGGCCAGTCTGCATTCTCCAGAATGCAGAGTACAAGCTATCACACACTGTGACTGCGGCATGCCAGTTAAGCTGGCAAAGCCCATGGACCTGGTACCTGGCTCTCCTTGTCCTGGTCCAAGTTGATATGCATGTTGGTCCTTGCTTAAAGGGTATCTGTCACCTCCTTAATGCATTTGTGTGCAGCTGGCTGGGACATGCCACACAGTCACCAGTGCTGCCAGGATGCTCGCATAGAAGTTCAGAGTGACCATCACTTTAAGGACGGGCAGTGGGTGTTCTCCATCAACTTGCAGGACGTGGTAAAGTTGGTCCACCATCCCCGAGGACAAGCGCATTTTTCTCGGGCAATATGGTACCAACATCTGTAGATAAGGGGCTGAATTCTCCATCGTCGGGATGCTCTGTTTCGCCAGCAGCCCATGGCGTGGGGCTGCCCCACAATGAGAAACCCCATTGACCAGCCGGCATAATAGAGCATCCCGCCGGCTTGCTGAAACAGAAATATGGCGCGGCGGGGCGCAGAATCCAGCCCAGGGTGTCTGACATTGGAATAACCTTGGCTAGTACTGTCTCAAATGGGGCTGATCCCTCTGTGATGCTGCTCCCAGAATAGCTATGGTCCCAGGCGCCCCCTCCTCAGCAGGACCTTGGTCCTGTCCCAGTACAGTGGCACATCTCTGCCTTTGTTGCTGCTCTACAGCTATTAAAAACGCCAACTCGGCAGGCTCCATGATTCACCAGCACTGAAAAGAGAAGAACACCAAAGTGAATGGTGAAGGTTCCTGACAAAGCCCTGTCTCACAGCCCTCCACTCATCTGGAACCTCCACCCATTTGCTTCCCCTTTAGAGAGCTTTCACCTCTCCAGTAAGCCTCACACCCTCCCCTCTCACACTGGCAAATCCCCACAGCTGTCCCTTTCAACTCCACCAGGAATAGGCGCCTAAACCCTTCAGAGTCTCACTGGCACATTTCTCCTAAAATTTCCCCAACTTTCCCCACCGCCCTCAACCCTTGCATTAGGTGACAGGACAAATAGCGGATGCATAGGACCCATGTCTGCATCCTCACCGGGCATCTCAAAGATGCCCCTCCCTCATGACCAATAATGATGATAAGCTTCGCCATAAAGCCTTAATTTGGCTTTCACATCAGTGTATCCTGTGTGAAGTTAACACTTTTGTGAACATTGGAGTATAATGCTTGGGACACCAATCTGTGGCGGTGAAGTTTAACTCTTCAGATATCAATGGCACAATTCTCTTGTGAATAAAGGGTGAGAGAGAATACCACGCAAATGATTGCCTCTTGTGGCAGATGAGGCATAGCGGATTACAGTGACGCCTGCAAATAGTATGACAAGCACATACCTTGAGGGCGCCCTCATTCTCCCATTTCACAGCTCCACACACTAATTCCTGACAGACAAACTTCCCAGCCAAGTGTATTTGAAATGCTATAGACCTTAACTCCTTTGGTTGCGGGGCCTCTGGCCCGGAAATGCGGGGGCGCGTAACTGCAGCAGAAGCTGCTAGATTTACACTGGGTCCTTGCTCGCCCCCTGCAGGGCTAGAAATATGTGGCCCTTTCACGCCAGTTTTTCGTGGGGACATAGTCCCAAAAACAGAGAATCCAGCCCCGCGTTTTTTGATTCTTTCCGGATTTTGAGCTCGCATCGGGTTACTCACGGAAGGAGAGTGTGGGCTCACAATGCCCTCCCTTGTTTTATGACCAAGTCAACTGTAAAAGATTAACCATTGTGAATATTTCATTGTTTTCCTATCATACCTGAAGAAGGTATTCTGGATGACACTCTGAGAAGGTACAGTGCAGCATTGTTACATTTCAAAACTGGTTCCGTTCCTGTGGCAGAAGGCGATCCATCCCAATTCGAGGCGCATCACACATGCTTATTTAATCTCTATCTTCTCTTTCCTCTGGCAAATTAGCCGTTTTCTTTCACATCAGAATAAGTGAGTACAACAAAAGCAACAACCATTTGACAAAGTGACAAAAGGCACATACATCTGGACTACAGAGCATTTGTATCGCCATCAATTCAGATCGTGAAAAATGAAATGAAAATCGTCTATTGTCACGAGTAGGCTTTAATGAAGTTACTGTGAAAAGCCCCTAGTCGCCACATTCCGGCGCCTGCCCGGGGAGGCTGGTACGGGAATCGAACTGTGCTGCTGACCTGCTTGGTCTGCTTTAAAAGCCAGCGATTTAGCCCAGTGAGCTAAACCAGCCCCTAAAATGTATGCTGAGTAATTGTGCATACACAATGTTGTCGAAGGATTATCAAAATGCACAATTATTGATGTGATAATCTTGTTTATCCTGTTCACAATACATATTGGAGCGGAGCCATCAGAAGTCAATTGCATTTTGCAAATTATGCTTCTTTAACCTATTTAGGTTTCTTGCCATGACACACCCGTTTGGAGTTTTGCTCTTTGTCATTTTGCCTTGAAAACAAAAATATTTATGCCGTCGGATTTTCAGATGTTTCTGCCCTGACAGACCTGCAGATCTTTATTTGTGAGATCAGATACACTTGAATTAACAAACAGGAGACCAATCAAATACATTTGCTCAATGGCACTGAGCCACTTGTTAAACTATCCACACCCTGAATCTTTGCTAACCCCCAAAGTAATGCATATCCACCCAGTGCTTCTTGTCCAAATAGACACAGGTGTGGGAAACCTGAACTGCCCAGAGGCTCCTCAGTAGCCTGTTGGAACATGCCAATAAGTGCAAGTTATAAGTCTTTTATACTTGTAAAAAATAAATATTTACTTCAACAGAGCTCATCAACAGCTGAGAACGCACAAACCCATGGCTCAACTGAGTCATCTTTGAAGAACTGGGAGGTTGAAATGAATGTGTCAGAGATACGTGTAAAACATGACTCCCCTATTCACAGGAAATTCAAATGTGTCAGATACGTGTAAGACATGACTCCCCTAATCACAGGAAATTCAATGAAATGTTTAAAAAGAATCCAGAACTTCAAAGGCTGGAAATCTGAAATAAAAGCAGAAATGACTGGAATTACACCGCAGGTCCGGCAAACTTTGAAAAGAGAGAAGCCGAAGTAAACATTTTAGAACACATTCCTTTATTGTTCTGATGAAGGGCCCTTATCCAAAATGGGTGACCTACTTTTCTTTATGGATGCTGTCAGGCTTGCTGCCTTTATCCAGTATTTTGTTTTGTTGCACTGAATCCAACTCCAATCAATGGTTTCTGTCATTGTCGGGAATGCCTCCTGAGCACAACTGATAGGTAATGGAAAAGCGACACAGCAGCCAAGTAACAGCCAAGTGAAAACCGAGGGCCTGATTTTCAGGGTAACCCACTGCGTGTTTTGCGGCGGTGGGAGACAGCCCGCCATTGGCCGACGATGGATCTCCTGGTCCCGCCGTTGTTGACAGGACTTCCTTTTGAATGTGCCCCCGGTAGCGAGGATGGACCGTCAGCTGAGCTAGAGGATCCCGCCGATATGAACGACTGGAAAATTCCATCCGGAAATGGTGAAAAAACTCAGCGAGTCTGGCAGCAACTGTGGAGGAAGAAACAAAAGTTAAGGGGTCAAGTTCATCTGACTCTTCTTCAGAGCTAACCTTCTTCAGTAACAGCCAAGTGCTCGCTCAGTTCAGATCCTTCACAAGTTATAAATACAGCTGCTGCTCAACAAGACATTGATGACCAAAGTTGAAAGCCTGTATTAAATGGCAGAGTTAAATTAAGTCATGCATTTGCATAGGCAACAGAAGGTTCAATAGGTTTCAGTGTCCTGTTTGATCCTGAGCTGAACCTCTGTCTCCATATCTGCCCAATAACCAAGACCGCCTTCTTCCTGCTCCCATTAGATCATGCATCTCCTCTCTGCAATAACCCTGTCTGCTGCTGAAACCCTCTTCCATGCATTTGTTACTTTTCAAATATTTGTTCATGGGTGTGGGCTTCACTTGCCGAACCAGCATGCATTGCCCATCCCTAATTACCTTTGAGAAGGTGGTGGTGAGCCACTTTCTTGAACAATTGCAGTCCATGAGGTGTAGTTACACTACAGGGTGCTGTGAACAAGGATGTTCGGCAACAATGAAGGAACAGCAATATAGTTGCAGGCCACAATGGAGGGGAACTTACAGCTGGTGATGTCCCGATGCATCTGTTGCCCTTGTCCTTCTGGGTGGTAGAGTTTGTGGGTTAAGGTGCTGTCGATACAATGCTTCCTGGCTGGTCTTTCAAATTCTACCACCCATAACTTCCACTCATCCAAAACTCTGGCACCTGTATTCTAATGCACATGTTATTAAAAAATCATTTATGGGATGGGGGCATCGTTGTTTCGGCCAGCATTTATCGCCTATCCCTAGTTTCCCTTGTCATGTGAGAGTACCTTTAAGAAATGGATGTTTAAGCAATGTACCTTTAAGAAATGAAGCTGCTCATATTACTGAACTGATGTCAGAGGGGGGAGCTGAGCTGAGATCACTTCTGCTTTTAGTTTCAGTTTGAGAAAGCAGCTGAAAAGTGCCTGGCTGGTTTGCTGTGAGCTGTTTTGAAAGGAGAAAGCCAGTTTTGAGAAAAGAGCTTGGGTGTGTCTGTGTTTGCAGTAAGCTGAAACTGCTGTGACCTTTGCCAGGAAAGAATGTCTGAATCATTTGGGTCATTTAAACTCACAATAGTAATGTCTTTAACCTGATGTGTTTCTGCTTAAAGGTGTGAAGTCTTTTGGAGGTTTGAAGGAACATTTTGAGGAATTATTTAGTGTTGTATTATTTTAAGTAAGGGGTGTTAAGGGATCCAATGTTTATTTAAGAAGGTTAAGTTGAATTCATGAAATAAACATTGTTTTGTGTTTAAAAACCCACGTGTCCATAATTGTAGCACCACACCTGGAAAACAAGCCGTGCGCTTCAAAAGCAACAATACATTAAAGTGGGGGTTGGTTGAACTCCATGATACATTTTGGGTTTCAGAAAACACCGCTCCCATAACACCCTTGAGAAGGTGATGGTGCCAACCACATGATCACGCTTGTATTTGAAACACTTCTGTACTTAATGTGTGGTCTTGTATGGTCTTCCACTGTTAATGAAACAATGCTGCTATTAAAGTGTGGGAGCATTGCAATGATGGTACTGACTGTGTAACGGTGTTTCTTCACAATTAGAAACATAGGGTGGAATTCTACCATCTGGGGACTAAGTCTCTTGGCGGGTTGGGAATGTGCAGCATTTCTCACTGCGAAGGCCACGGGGGAAACACGCTGAATCTTCCGATCCTGACCTTAGTAATTATGCAACTAGGCGTTTTATAGATTTACAGTGCAGAAGGAGGCCATTCGGCCCATTGAGTCTACCCCGTCTCTTGGAAAGAGCACCCTACCCAAGGTCAACACCTCCACCCTATCCCCATAACCCAGTAACTCCACCCAACACTAAGGGCAATTTTGGACACTAAGGGCAATTTATCATGGCAAATCCACCTAACCTGCACATCTTTGGACTGTGGGAGGAAACCGGAGCACCTGGAGGAAACCCACGCACACACTGGGAGAACGTGCAGACTCCACACAGACAGTGACCCAAGCCGGAATCGAACCTGGGACCCTGGAGCTGTGAAGCAATTGTGCTATCCACGATGCTACCGTGCTGCCACGGTATTCCGTCACCGAGCAGACAGGATGGTGTGCAGTACGCTATTCTATCTGGGCACCATATTGAAAAGGAACCCAACATCACTGACACACCATCGCAGAAAGAAGATGGACATCCTGAAAATGACAAGGATCTCCAGGAGAACTCTGAGGCCGTAAGTCCGACCTCCTGAGAGTGAAGATGGATCTCCTGGAACATTCTGAGGCTGGAAGATGGACCCCCTCCAGGACAATAAATCTGGATGATCCACTGTAGATGCTCCCCTCACCCACTGTTGTGGTGGCCTGTGGTCCAGGGCTGTCTCCTGCCTCCATCCTGAACTCCAGTGGCATCCCCAGGGCATTGTTCAGGTGAGTCCCAACATCTGCACCCATGTTATTCCAGACGTGCTTCGCACCAGCATATTTTCCTGCTGGAGAAGCGGCTCATCGGGCCCTCATCTGTATCCCATTAGTGGGATGCAAATGAGGTTCCTGCTGGCTTCCAGTAGGTTTCCTGATGCACATGGAGGGCACCATGGGAAGAACCCACTGTATCTTCATGCCAGCGTAAAACCAATTTTTGGACCTTCCATCAAATTCTATGCCCCTGCCCACTGTTGAACTCGTTGGCGGAGGCTTGGGAGAACTCCACTCCCCAGTCTGCTGGAGAATGTGCATCCCATTTCTTTGACATTGGAGTCCCCAACACCCAAAAGCATAATGGAACTGAACTGAGAGGAAGAAAGTTCCGAAGCAGAACAACCTTAAGCAAAGACTTCCGACATATATCAGAATGTGGAACAATTTGTTGAAGTCAGCTTACTTTTTTGTGATCTGGCTAGGTCCTTTGACTCTGCTTTCGATCGGGTCTCGCAATGGACCTCCACATGCTCTGGTGGCATCCTCGTTGATTAGATACATTTATCTGACTCCAAAATTCTCGTTCCTATGGGGTTTTAAGTTCCTATTGACTAAAATATGAGGCAGGATGTTTCAGATGTTGAATTTCCCTGTCCCGCCACCGGAAAAGTTGACGGAAAACACATCCCTGCCAATGACTGCTTTGCCAATGTTCGGCAAGACTTATACCCCCATCTAGGGAAAGAGTTTGACTTACAGAGATGCTGGTTAATTTGATTTAGTGTCACACATGCTGTGACCAGGGGTGTGATTGATCGGTGCTTCGGCATCCTGAAGATGCGGTTCAGGTGCCTGGAGCGCTCTGAAGGGGCCCGCGAGTAACTCTAGGAGGATCTCCCATGGGCAGCACGGTGGTGCAGTGATTAGCACCCGGCATTCAATCCCGGCCCAGGGTCACTGTCCACGTGGAGCTTGCACATTCTCCCCGTGTTTGCGTGGGTCTCACCCCCACAACCCAAAGACATGCAGGATAGGTGAATCGACCACGCTGAATTGCCGGTTAATTGGAAAAAAAAGAATTGGATACTTTTTTAAAATTTTAAAAAGGAGGGTCTGCCACATCACGGAGGCCTGCTGCATCCTCCACAACATCGCTTTGCAGAGGGGTGATGTGCTGGAGGAGGAGGATGAATGCCAGGCCTAACGATGAGAATGCGGGGAAGGGCAAAGATGGGCAGGAAATGTAGCCCGGAGAGGCGCATGAGGCCTGGGTCAGCACGCATAGGATGCTTAAATCACCTCCAGGTTCACCAATTAGGGGTTCTGTCCATTGACACAGACATATCATCCCACTCCCCATAACCCCTTCCTCCAGCTGACCCCCCCCCCCCATGTACACACTCCTTGTACCACCCTCCCCCCCCCCCCCCCCCCCCACTCCTTGAAATATCCTCCGTGATTTCTACCTGCCTCACTACGGAATATGGGCCTTGTGTTGGCAGTATCAGTGGGTCAGGTCCATGGGTTGGAGGATGATGATTACCCGTTTCACAATGAGCTCTGGTCTGCCGCACAATTTCATGTCTGATTCACTTTCCACTGTCCACATGGGTGATCCCTGCATGCCTGTCAGCCGTTCCATCGCACGGTCCTATCAAACACTTGGGGCGGCAGAGGTGGAACGGTAGGGGAGAGGTGCTGTGGATGGGGTGGAGAGGGATAGGGTGGGCACCAGAGTGGTGAGCGCAGGCTGAACTGGGGTCGCTGGTCCATGCCCACCCCAACATCTGCCCATATCCCCCCATCTCGCCACAAGTGCCCTCTCTGCAGCCAGCCCAGCCCAGCGCAGACGAGCCTAGCCCATCCTTCACACCCGTCTGACAGAGCACCGAGACAGATTAAAACGTTGTGAACGTATGTGCAATGGTGAACACATATGCACAGGTTTGTGCCCGAGCGCCTATCACTATAATGTGTGCCATACCTGTGCCAAAATTAAAAAAAAAAAAATTTAGAGTAACCAATTCATTTTTCCAATTAAGGAGCAATTTAGTGTGGCCAATCCACCTAACCTACGCATCTTTTGGGTTGTGGGGGCGAAACCCATGCAAAACATGGGGAGAATGTGAAAACTTCACATGGACAGTGACCCAGAGCTGGGATCGAACTGTGGCGACGTGAGGCTGCAGGGCTAACCCACTGCACTACCATGCTGCCCACCTGTGCCAACTTAACTGTTGTCTATCTTTCTGGCATTACGGGTGCTAATGCTATGCCTTGGTGGATCCACAGACAGTACATCAGGAGTGGAGGTGGCATCCTGCGATTCCTGTGACCTGGGTCCATTTCTGGGGTGGCCAGGCCAGGAAAGCTCCGGCTGCTGCTCAGCTGTCCTAGGTGGAATGATGCCGCCCTGTTCTGCCCGATACCCACCTGATGCGCCAGGGACAAGGGTGTGGGAGTCCGAGGTGCTGTGATGTTCTGGCACCTCCCCTGAGGGAGTCACCAGCACTGCCCTCATCCCCTCCTCCTCCCCCCGGGGTACCTGATGGTCAGGGATGCGAGCAGACTAACCTCTGAGGCTCCCCTGCCACCTGGAACTGGCAGTCCTGGAGGCCCGCTCCCGTCCCAATCAGGGTCTCGCTGCTGGTGGCCTTGGAGCACAGGGAGTGGACCTCCTCCCTCTGGGACTGTGCTACATCATGCTTTGACTGTGCTACAATCTTCTGGGTCTGTGCCACATCAGCCACTGACTGTGCCACCTCACTCTGGGTCTCTGCCATGTCAGCCAGGACCATGCATAATGCCGACGATGCCGTCAGGCATGGACCGCTGTGACTGGGCCATGCTCTGGCGCACTGCTGCAATGTCCATGTGGCCCTGATAAATGGCAGCCTGTGTCAGGGGCGCCCTATCCTGGGCCTTATCCACCGTCCGCACAGAGTGCCCCAGGCCTTGGATGTCTTGACTCATGGCCGAAACCTTCGCCCCTCCAAGGCTTCCTCTGTGGATGAAACCCGTGCAGTGTTGGCCTGGGGACACTCCTGGTCGGCACCACCTCCTGCTCCTGCAGGCAGTTGGGTTCTTCCAACTGTACCTGCAACCGCTGGCTGGTTGCTGACAACCCGTCATGCAGGCACTGGCTCTGCGACTATATCTCCACTATCGATGGGACCGCCCTTTCCAGAATCCGAAAGCCCATCTGGATGGCAGCTAGTCCCTGGAGTCGGGCCTCCCACCAACCATCCGCCATCTTGGGGGTTCCTACCTCCACCTGCTCTACCATGGGACATGTGTGCTGCACAACAGGTAATGCTGAAGGAGCCTCTTCATGAACATGCCCAACCGAGGTGATTGCCTCTGGGATGGTCGAGGGTGCTGGAGACAGCTGTGATGTGAAGTCAGTGTTGTCCCCAGCCTGGTGCTCTGGGGTGTGTCAAGCGGTAGGCTGAGAGCCCCCGTCGCTGGCCAAGTCCCCTTCCTCACTGTTGGGGTTGGGGGTGGGGGACACCAGAACAGCCCACCTCTTCACCAGGACACAAGACATATCGGATGATTGGATCGCGGGTTGGGGTGGCGGGTGCTGGTGGACAGGGGTGTGTGGGGGGTGGTGGTGGTAGAGGGGTTTGTGGGGTGGTGGAGGGGTGGTAGTGAAGGGAGTGTGTGAGGGTGGTGGAGGTAGAGGGGGGGTGGGGTGGAGGGGTGTGTGGGAGTGGTGGTGGGGTGTTTGGGGGTGATGATGGGGGGAGTGGTGGGTGTTGTAGGTGCTGGTGGTGGAGGGGGTGTGGGGTGTGGTGGGTGGTGGTGCAGAGGGCGGGGTGGGGGGGTGGTGGTGGTAGAGGGGTTTGTGGGGTGGTGGAAAGGTGGTAGTGAAGGGAGTGTGTGAGGGTGGTAGAGGTAGAGGGGGTTGTAGTGGTGGTGGAGGGGTGGTAGTGAAGGGGGTGTGTGAGGGTGGTGGAGGGATGGGGTGGGGTGGTGTGGTGGAGGGGGGTGTGGGTGTGGTGGAGGGGGGTGTGGGTGTGGTGGAGGTGTGTGTGAGAGTGGTGGAAGGGTGTGTGTGAGTGGTGGAGGGGTGTTTGGGGTGATGGAGGGGGGTGTGGGGGTTGTGGTGGGATGTTGTAGGTGCTGGTGGTGGAGGGGGTGTGGGGTGGGGGTGGGGTGTGGTGGGGTGGTGGCGGCGGAGGGGGGGTGGTGGGGTGGTGGTGTGGTTGGTGAAGGGCGTGTGTAAAGGTTATGGGGGGGTGTTGTGGGGCGCTGGTGGTGGAGGGGGTGTGGGGTGGGGTGGGGTGTGGTGGGGTGGTGGCGGCGGAGGGGGGGTGGTGGGGTGGTGGTGTGGTTGGTGAAGGGCGTGTGTAAAGGTTGTGGAGGGGTGTTGTGGGGCGCTGGTGGTGGAGGGGGTGTGGGGTGGGGGTGGGGTGGTGGGGTGGTTGGTGAAGGGCGTGTGTAAAGGTTGTGGGGGGGTGTTGTGGGGCGCTGGTGGTGGAATGTGTGTGGGGTGGGTGTGGGGTGTTGTGGGGCGCTGGTGGTGGAGGGGGTGTGGGGGTGGGGTGGTGCTGGTGGGGGTGTGCGGCGGTGGTGGTGGGAGTGGTGACACACGTGCCATGGGGAACGGTAACTCAGCAGGGTCTCACATGTTCGACCGATGTCCTGACTGTCCTGTGTCCAGGCCCATCGACTGGGTTCAGTGCCCACTGCTCTGTTGCCGAGGGGCCACACGTCCGGCAGACCCCCTCCACAGTGTTAGACAGTCAGACATGGAGAACAGGGGGTGGGTAGCTGGTAACTTCGTGGCCAGGGCACCTGGCATGGCAGCCGGTCTGGGTGCTGGAGAGTAGTGTAGAGTGGAGGGTTCAGTTGTCTTCCAGGTGGGAGAGGGGTTACGGGTGTGTGGGGTGGGGTTGGTGCCAGGAGCACAGTGCTGCCTACTCACCCTGGAGGTCGTGCAGCTTTGTATGACCCTGGTGGCAAACTCCTTCCCACCCCAGGGTACAGAGTAGCCCGCCACTCCTCCACAACATCCAGCAGGGTCTCGAATTCAGCATCCATGAACCGGGATGCCGCTCTTTGTGCTGCCATCTTGTTGGCTGGGATGAATGTGTGTGAGGAGTGGCGTGCAAATATGTGGCTGCAGTGAATCCAACATCGTTTTTCATTGGAATCGATCGTGTTCCAAGTTTCGCTGGTGCTAACCCATTAAACGGTGGATGAATTGGTCCGGGTACGGCACATATTTTGCAATCGTAGAAGTCCACTGATTCTTTTTTTAAGGGGCAATTTTGCGTGGCCAATCCACCTACTCTGCAAATCATTGGATTGTGAGGGTGAAACCCACACAGATACGGGGAGAATGTGCACCCAGAGGGGCACCCAGCCTGGGGACAGGGGGCACCCAGCCCGGGGACATGGGGTTACCCAGCCTGGGGACAGGGGGCACCCAGCCCGGGGACAGGGGGGTACCCAGCCCGGGGACAGGGGGGTAACCAGCCCGGGGACAGGGGGCACCCAGCCCGGGGACATGGGCACCCAGCCTGGGGACAGGGGGCACCCAGCCCGGGCACAGGGACACCCAGCCTGAGGACATGGGGGCACCCAGCCCGGGTCATGGGCACCCAGCCTGGGGACAGGGGGCACCCAGCCCGGGGACATGGGCACCCAGCTTGGGGACAGGGGGACAACCAGCCTGGGCACAGGGGCACCCAGCCCGGGCAGAGGGGGCACCCAGCCCGGGCACAGGGACACCCAGCCTGGGGACAGGGGGCACCCAGCCCGGGCACAGGGACACCCAGCCCGGGGACAGGGGGGTACCCAGCCCGGGCACAGGGGGACCCAGCCTGGGGACAGGGGGCACCCAGCCCGAGGACATAGGGGCACCCAGCCTGGGGACAGGGGGCACCCAGCCCGGGCACAGGGGGACAACCAGCCCAGCACAGGGGCACCCAGCCCGGGGACATGGGGGCACCCAGCCCGGGGACAGCCCAGGGGACAGGGGGCACCCAGCCCGGGGACTGGGGGGGCACCCAGCCGGTAATCTGCATTGTGGTAACCTGCTGCATCTTCCACAACATCATACAGCAGAAGGGCGATGTACTGGAGGAGGAGGAGGGATCACAGGCCTTGTCTGACGAGGAAAATGCGGGGGAGGGGGACGATGAGCAGGACATGGGGCCCGGGCAGACAGGGGAGGTCGCACAACGTTATCGCCAGGGCCAATGCACACGGGACACTCTGACTGCCTCCAGGTTCATCGACTGGGAGGGAGGGGGTGGAGAATGTGGTGCTAGCCAGGGGCATGGACACCACATCCCAGACCCACACCCCTTAACCTCTCACACCGTCAGACCATCCGCTTGCACACCCATCAATAATTCATATCTGCGGTGCTACGAGCTGGGGACCCAGGGTTGGCAATAACAGCGGGTTTGGTCCATGCGATGGAGTATGATGACAGCCCGCTCTGTGATGAGCTCTGTGCTCCACATCGTATGACAATGTCTGACTCATGCCCACAGTAGCACCTTCCACCTGGGTGACCACTGCATGCGAGCTGGCCAGTCCATCACACGGTCCTGTCGAATGCCTGGACTGGGGGTGCTGGGGACAGTCGGGGAAGAGCACCGAGGCAAGTTTTAATGGTGTAAACAGGTGTTTATTGTGAAGAAATGTATACAGTCTGTGCCCTAACCCCCATAATTAAACTGTGCCCTGCAACCATGCCAACTTAACTGGTATCTAACTTTCTGGCCTTACGGGTCCTGACACAATGCCTAGGTGGTTCCCCAGACGGTACAGCAGGAGTGGAGGCAACCTGCTGTGACTCCTGCCCAGCAACAAGGGCCATTGGTCCGCGTCTCCTGAGGCGACCTGGCCTGGATGGGTCCAGCCGTTGCTCAGGTGTCAATGGTGGCATGGTGCCGCCCTGTTCTACCCGCTGCCCACCAGATGCACCAGGGACTGGAGTTGGAGAGTCCGAGGTTCTGTAATGTTCCAGCACCTCCACTGTGGTAGTCACCGGCACAGGCCCCATCATCCCCTCCTCCCTCGGGGTGCCCGATGGCCTCCGGTCTACTCCATGGGACGGGGTACGAGCGGAACCATCCCCTGAGACCCCCCACCACCTGGCGCTGCCAGTCCTGGAGGCCCGCTCTGGCCTCAACCAGAGTCTGCATGCTCGTAGCCATGGATCACAGGGAGTGGACCATCTCTGTCTAGGACTACACCACATCATGCTGTGACTGTGCCACATCAGCCAGTGACTGGACCTCCTCCCTCTGGGATTGGGCCATCTCTCTCTGTGTCTGTGTAACGCCGGCCAGCGTCTGGTCAATGCCCCTGACATTCCCAGTCATGGCCTGTTGTGACTGGACCATGTTGAGGAGCGCCGCTGCAATGTCCAGGTGGCTCTGGAACATGGCTGCCTGTGAGGTGGTGAGGAGAGTGGGGGATGAGGGGGTGAGGAGGGTGATGGGGATGTGGGGGTTGAGGGCTGTGGGGTTGGGGTTGAGGGAGTGGTGAGGGGGGTGGTGGGGCGAGGGGGTAAGGGGAGTGTGGCACGAGGGGGTTAGAGGGGTGTGATGAGGTGAGGGGGAGTGCCCACATACGTGTCATGGGCAACCACTACTCACTTGCTCGCCCGTGACCGCACTCAACCCTGGCGTCATCCCTTTCCTCTCGGCCATCGGCCACATTCAGGGTCCTCTGCTCGGGCACGGTGAGGGATCGCAGTTCTGCTGGTCCCCTCCGGTCTTCTCCCACTCCTGGGGGTTGTGCACGTCCTCCTCCTGGGGGGAGGGGGGGCAGCAAACACAAACAATGACACCGTGAGACGGTCTGACGCGTGCAGCAAAGGTGGGTAGATGGTGGCCTCAGTGAGCAGCACACCCGCCCATGGCAGATGGCATGGGTGCTGGCATGTGGGACAGTGTGCGGGTTTGCCCATCTACGAGGGCGTGGGACCAGGTTACGGGTGTGTGGGGGACAGAGTTAGTGCCAGGGGCACGGAGCAGCCAACTCACCCTGGCCGCCGTGATAAGTTTGTGAAGTTTCTTCCTGCTCTGCATGCCAGTCCGGGTGACGTTGACCGCCTCTCCCATCTGTGCCCAGGCACTGTGGACAGTGATACCTGCTGGCCTTCCTCCCGTGCCGAGGTATAGGGTCGTTCTTCTCTCCTCCACGGCATCCAGGAGGGTGTCCAGCTCAACGTCGCTGAACCTTGGGGCAGCTTTCCCTCCAGCCACCTTGTTGGCTGGGATGGTGTGTGTGTGTGTGTGTGTGTTGGGGGGGGGTTGGAGAGGAGGACCATTTAAGTGCGGCTGCGGCGTGTGATCCTCACGAGTGCCAATAACAGAACCGGCGAATCCGGCACCGTTTTCCATGGAACTGATTGCGTTCCACGTGGTGACAGCGCTACCATAAACGCCACACTTCCTCCGCTGGGTTCTGGAATTTACAATCCCTCCCGAGATGTTCTGTTGGTCAATTGCCAGCATAGCCTTACTGGCAACAGGTACCAATATACAAACATACCATTAATGAAGGTCAAATAAGCTTTGCAGGGATCATTGGAATAGCAATGGCCAAATTTCAGATCAACAGGCAGCCAAATGCAAAACATCCGAATAGCAATAATGGTCAAGCGCAACCTTCGCTTCCTTCCTGAAACACTGAAATGTAGGCCAGCGGATGTGGCAAAAAGGGGAACGTCCCTCACACAGCAGCACTTGCAATTCATCAGCCATCAAACGGGGATTTGGGTGATAAATCTGTCAGTAGCTTGTACGGTCATTCCCATGCATTGGGTTTTCTGCAGTTTCCTTTGTGAGTCACTTCTTCACATGATCAGCAACGGAGAGAATTTTTGTTCCTTCCTTTGCTGCTTCTCTTCAATTATCTGCAGTACTTACTCTCACGCCAACCCCCACAATGTAACTTTCTACTCCTGCTTTTGGTCTCTATGACCTGTATGATTCCAAATCACCTGGAGCTACGAACAATTGAGCCTGAAACCTTGCGTGCAATAAGCTCATTACCACTTTGATAAGATGTGTGCCCGTTCTGAAGCATTAAGAACTGAAGGTGGGATCAGGGTATTGAACTTGATGATCAGCCATGACCATAATGAATGGCGGAGCAGGCTCGAAGGGCCGAATGGCCTCCTCCTGCTTCTAGTTTCTATGTTTCTAGGAATTACACCACAACCTGAAAATCAATCTGTTTGTTCACAGATGTGCACATTCCCCAAAAGTACTCTAATAGCAGAAAGAAAAGAAACCCCAAGTTACTCAGGCTGTACAGGTATGGACAAGAGAATCTAGGCAAGCCCATTTGTCTTCCTCACCTCTTCCATTCAAAATATAGGTTGAAGCCATTCAGCCCATTAAACCTATTCCATTAGTCAGTTCGAGTATGGCTGATCTGTATCATTCAGTGAAACACAAATTGTTCTCTGAGAATTAGTCACATTAACCTGTTGCAATATTAATAAACATTCTAAAACTATGCATAATATATATGATATACATGTACATATATATACATTATGGACGAGATCGTCAGGCTATTCAGACCAGCGGAATCTTCCAGTCCCGCCGATTGCGCCCACTTGCCTTGGATTTCCCGGTGACATAGGATGGATTCAATGGGAAATCCCATTGACAGCAGCGGGACCGCTGCCGGCCAATTGCAGGCCGCCTCTCATCGCTGACAAACACGCAGCGGGGAGGTCAGAGAATCTCGCCCAATGTGCCTGAATGTACACGTATATAACTTATAAAAAAGGAGGGGTGAAATTAGACCATGCCTGGAGAGTCGGCAGCCAACTTTCCACAGTGACAGTTTTTGTTTGCCGTTGACTTTCAAAATATTGTCCAGACTTTCATCTTAAAATCTCATAAAAGAGGTTGAAATCGAGTTTCCAAAAAGAGTTTGAACTATCGCATTGTGAGTTTCAGTGGGTGCACGGTGCAGCATCAGCTGCCAATTCATGACCATGATCTAAAACAGAAAGAAGGGGCTATCAAATGGACCTCTCCGAATCACACAAGGATGATTTTTCTCAGTATGACTGTTACTAAGCTACCTGAGCTGTTGAATTTGCAGATCTGGTGCTCTACCCATAATTTCCCATCCATCGAAGTCAATGGATCCAAAATTGTGGGTAACATGCCACCATTTGCCAATATTTACAGTGCCAACTAGGTTATCAGCTGACACCATGTACTGGATTTTCGCCGAATCGCAATGTCTTGGGAGCCCTTTAAGAATGGTGGGCAGTACCAGATTCTGGGATTCCTGGCCCTTCCCTAGTCTTTCTGATTTTCAGTGGTACCTTGGTACCTTTTAAGGGTGCAGACTTGTTTGGGTCAATAGTGGGGACACTCCTCAGTAATTTTCATGGAATCAGGCTCACTATACCTCAGAGAAAATAGCTTCAAAAGATCCTCCTCCTCATGCCACATTCATGCCATGGCATGCCCCCAACGTCATAGCTCCTCATGCACTTATGCAAAGTATGACCCACCCCAGTCAGCCACTATGATCCCTTATGGTTCTTATGCCAAGCTATGGTACTTCCATACCCTTTCATCCATTATACACTGTATGGACGCAATGACGCCTTTAGTGGCAATAGGAAATGTAAATAAAAACATTTAGAAAAGACAGCAATTTTTCATAAACATAGCTTTTACTACAGCCCAATAAAAGAGTAATTCATCCAGAACCGTTAAAGTTTCGGTAGCAGAAACTGTAAGCACTTGAAACCTCTTTATCTTGGCTAGATTTCTCCAGCTGTTGTAATTTCTTGGTCCTGCCAGCAGCACATTTTAGCCTCATGAGTTCCCGGCTGTGTGAGGTGGCTTTAATGGGAAATCCCAGTGCCAAGCAGCAGAATCCTCCAATAAAAGGCATGCCACCGAGAAACACACAGATGGTGAATCCAACCCCTTATTGAAATAAGCATAATAAAATACACAGAGGAGATTAGAGAGCTATAGTTGTCAATCGAGCATTGTTTTCTCTGGGGCTAAGAAGCTGAATTCTCCATTGGCAGGATCCTCTGTTCCGCCGACAGCGCACTCACTCCGTGGATTTCCTGGTGGCATGGGGGTGGATGGAGGGAATAAGGTGACATGGATGGAGCATTGGGATTATTTTTTTTTATAAATGTTTTTTTATTGAGTTTTCATATTTTATATATGACAAATTACAAGTTATTAGAGAGAGAGAAAAAAAAAAAGGAAAACACAAAAATTTAACATGAATATTTACAGGTAAGCATCTTCATAACAATAATTGTGGCCGCCCCCTTTAGCCAGCATACATATTTTACATTCCCCAATATGGCCGAGGCACATGTTTATAGGCATTTATTTATAGTTTGGTTTTGGGCCTTGGCTTGCCATCAAACCCCCATACCGAGCCCGTAGCCCCCCCCCCCCCTCCCCCCGGCTACCTTCCCCCGATTCCCGTCCATTTTCCCCTGGTTCTTGGCCACCCGACTATTCTTCCTCATGTACGTTGGCCACAAACAGGTCCCGGAACAGTTGCATGAATGGCTCCCACGTTCTGTGGAAGCCGTCGTCCGACCCTCGGATGGCGAATTTGATTTTCTCCATTTGGAGAGATTCCGAGAGGTCGGACAGCCAGTCTGCAGCTCTGGGTGGTGCTGCTGACCGCCAGCCAAACAGGATTCTACGGCGGGCAATCAGGGAGGCAAAGGCAAGGGCGTCCGCCCTCCTCCCCAGGAATAGATTTGGCTGGTCTGAAACCCCGAAGACCGCCACTATCGGGCATGGCTCCACCCTCACCCCCACCACTTTGGACATAGCCTCGAAGAAGGCTGTCCAGTACTCCACAAGTCTGGGGCAAGACCAGAACATGTGGGCGTGGTTGGCCGGGCCTCTCTGGCACCGCTCACATTTGTCCTCCACCTCCGGGAAGAACCTACTCATACGGTTTCTCGTTAAGTGGGCTCTATGTACCACTTTTAGTTGCGTCAGGCTGAGCCTTGCGCACGTGGAGGTGGAGTTGACCCTATGCAGTGCTTCGCTCCAGAGTCCCCACCCTATCTCCATCCCCAGGTCGTCCTCCCATTTCCTTCTTGTTGCGTCCAGTACGGTGTCGTCCCTATCTACCAGTCGGTCATACATGTCACTACAGTTCCCTTTCTCTAGGATACTTGCGTCCAGTAGGTCTTCCAATAGTGTCTGTCGTGGCGGTTGTGGGTACGTCCTTGTCTCCTTTCGTAGGAAGTTTTTGAGCTGCAGGTACCGTAGCTCGTTCCCCCCAGCTAGCTGAAATTTCTCTGTCAGTTCGTCCAGTGTTGCGATCCTGTCGTCCGTGTATAGGTCCCTGACTGTCAGTGTCCCCCCGTCCTGCCTCCACCTTTTGAAGGTGGCGTCGGTCAGTGCTGGTTTGAACCTATGGTTGTTGCAGATGGGAGCCTTGTCCGACATTTTGTACAGGCCAAATTGCTGCCGCAGTTGGTTCCAGGATTGGAGGGTGGCTGTCGCCACTGGGCTGGTGGAGTGTTTTTTGGGCGGGGATGGGAGTGCTGCCGTGGCGAGGGCCCGGAGGGAGGTTCCCATGCAGGAGGCCTCCTCCGCACGCACCCACTCGGCTTCTGGCTCCTGGATCCATCCCCTTACTCGCTCGGCTGTTGCCGCCCAGTGGTAGAATTGTAGATTCGGGAGGGCTAGCCCCCCCCCTGGATTTTGTTTTTTGTATGACCTTCTTTGGGATCCTAGCATTTTTACCCCCCCATACGAACGCCATGATATGTTTGTCCAGCGCTTTGAAAAAGGCCTTGGGGATGTAGATTGGAATGGATCTAAACAGGAAAAGGAACCTGGGCAGTACGTTCATTTTGATCGTCTGGACTCTCCCCGCGAGGGAGAGCGGGAGTGTGTTCCATCTTTGCAGGTCCTTTTTAACTTCCTCCGTCAGGCTGGTGAGGTTCCATTTGTGGATCCCTTTCCAGTCATGGGCTATTTGGATCCCCAGGTAGCGGAATTTATTTCGGGCTTGTTTGAACGGCAGCCCCTTTAGTGCTGCCCCCCCCCCCCCCCCCCCCCCCCCCTTGCGGGTGTACTGGGAAGATCTCACTTTTGCTCATGTTGAGTTTGTAGCCCGAGAAGGCTCCAAACTCTTTCAGGAGCGCTATGATTCCGTCCATGCTTCTTTGTGGGTCCGAGATATAGAGGAGCAGATCATCCGCATAGAGTGAGACTCTGTGCTCTCTACCTCCCCTTCGGATCCCCCTCCAATTTTTTGCTGCCCTGAGCGCGATTGCTAGCGGTTCGATTGCTAGTGCGAACAGCAGCGGGGACAGTGGGCATCCTTGTCTGGTGCCCCTGTGCAGCTGGAAGTATTGGGAGTTGGTATTGTTGGTCCGTACACTCGCCATGGGAGCGTTGTATAGGAGCTTTACCCAAGCGGTGAACCCTGTTACATTGGGATTATATGGGTGTGAGCGGTTGTGAGGGCTGAAGAGGGGGGAGGGGCGCGGGGTTGGTTCTGTTCTTTTTTATGTCCCACAATGCTGAGCTGGGCCTTTTAAACAGCGCAAATCCAAACCCAGCATCCAAAACATTTTCCCAGGTCAGCTGTCCAAGCTGCAGCCTGCACCTGCCATAACCCCACCCCAGCTTTGACTTTTCCTGACTTCCGGCATCTGCCAGAAAATCCAGTCCCATATACATATGGAAAACCATCCTTAGGTCTTGGGCTGGATTCTCCAAATATGGGGCTATGTCCCCATGCCGGTGTAAAAACGCTGGTGTTTCACTCCCCAGTTCCCAGTTTCCTGCAACAAATAAAGAGCTTACCTGCAGGGGGCTAGCAGGGACCCGAGGGGCTTCACGCAGCTTTGGCTGCGGATCCAGCCGCCGCCCCGAGCGCCATGGAGAAGGAAGAAACAAAGTCCCCTGATTGGCCCCGCGCACCTGAATTGGACCAGTCCGTGCCTGTAAACCTATGAAGGGGATGGACATCCTTAGTTTTAAAATGTGGACAATTTATTCTGACAAGATGGATTCCCGAAACAGGCGACGTTTTTTTGTGTTTTCTGTACAGGTACGGGGCCGGATTAATGTCTGACTATGCCTCCAGGAAACCATTTAAATGCAAACAACCGTCTCCAATTTCTGATAACTGCCCTCTCCACTTCAGTTAAAGTGACTCAGAGTAACAGTACCTGATAGACCTGCCTGCCTCATGGGGATGGAAATGAAGGGGGACGGATTGATGGGAGAAATGAAAATAAATTGATAGAAATACAAATGGGGTGAAAGTGGAGGAGAGAGTTCACAGTCAGAAGTGTTGAGCTCAATGTTAAGTCTGGAAGGCTGTAACATGCCTAATCAGAAGGTGAGGTGCTGTTCCTCCAGTTTGCGCTGGGCTTCACTGGAACATTGCAGCAGGACGGTGAGTTGAAACGGCAAGTGACAGGAAGGTCTGGGACCTGCTTGCGGACTGACCAAAGGTGTTCTGCAAAGCGGTCAGCCAGTCTGCATTTAGTCTCTCCAACAAATGCAATAGACCAGATTGAAGGAGGTGCAGGAGAAGCGTTGACTCACTTGAAAAGAGTGTTTAGGCCCTTGGATGGTGAGCAAGGAGAAGGTAAAGGGACAGGTGTTACACCTTCTACGATTGCATAGGAAAGTGCTATGGGTAGAGGGTGAGGAGTTGGGGATGATGGAGAAGTGGACCAGGGTCCAGCTTACCTTTGCACCAGCTTACAGGATTGGCTGGAAAAGCCAGAAACCTGCTCTTGCACGGAATAATCCACTCTGAGTTCATCACCAGAAACGTCCAACCTCCATTGTCTTCAATGGTCCAAGCGAGAATCCTCGGGCCTGCAACATTTCCACCTACCTTCTCAGGCACTGATAGTAACATTGTCTTTATGGACTATTTTAGAAATGAAAATGTGCGCTACATTTTTTGTAATAATCTTTTTTGTGCGTATGGATCTTATGTGAATGGGTGAGTGGGTGCTGCCGCATTTACAAAGAACAAAGAACAATACAGGACAGGAACAAGCCTTTTGGCTCTCCAAGCCTGTACCGGTCATGATACCGACCGTTGCCAAAACCCTCAGCACTTCCTTGTGCCGTATCCCTCTGTATCCATCCTATCCACGCTTTTGTCAAGATGCCTTTTGAACGCCGTCAATGTATCTGCTTCCACAACCTCCCCTGGCAAATCGTTCCAGGCACTCACCGCCCTCTGCCTAAACATTTTGAGAAAATAAAACTTTATTCCTTCTTTTCATTTAACCTTGTGCGAAAGCCTATTCATAAAACTAACAGCACCCAAGAGGTTGGAACACTTATGTTTCAACACATTTGTTTGCGGTTAGTTCAGAGGTAAAAAAAAAAGGGGAACCATTTCACCATCTCTGTCACAGATACCATGTGAGAGATTGTGGTTTTAACTTGAGGAAGATTCTGCTGTGCCAGAAACAAGTGCAAACAAGAACCATTTGTTGTTTCGACCTGGTGAAGTACTTAAATGATAATTTTACAAACCTCTCTATATTTTGACTTCTTAACCAGTGCGCAGGAGTTTCACAGTTGAACAAAATAAAATGTTTCTGAACCTGATTGAGCAAGCTTTTTTGCAGTTTTCACTTCAGTGGATATTATTTTGGTTTGGTATGAATGGTACAAGTGAAACTATAGGTACTTATGCAGCAAGTGTAGCAAAATACCAACCCACTTGGACATGGTGATTGATGAAAGATTACTATGTCGGCTATCTGAACATTTAATTCAGCTAAATCCTTGCATGAGAATTTACTGCATGTTTTTATATTACCTTTATTTCTCAAATTATCCCTTCGTCCTCCCTCGTTAAAGTCAGTGAGTGATAGGCAGTAGAACAATTTCTGTATTTTCACATTCTCCATGTGTGATTCAGGAGGTGAGCAAGTCAGATATAATGGCACTTTTATTTAGTGGTGAACCACAGGGACCCCAGCTATTTACAATATACATTAATTATTTAGATGAGGGGATGAAATGTACTATCTCCAAATTTGCAGATGGCACAAAGCTGGGTGGGAGGGTGAGCTGTGAGGAGGATGCAGAGATGCTTCAGTGTGATTTGGACAAGATGAGTGAGTCGGCAAATGCATGGCAGGTGCAGCATGATTTGGATAAATGCAAGGTTATCCACTTTGGTAGCAGAAACGGGAAGGCAGATTAATATCTGAATGGCCATAAATTTGGAGAAGGTGAAAGTGCAACGAGTCCTGAGTGCCATCCTACACCCGTTGCTGAAGGTAAGCATGCAGGTGCAGCAGGCGGTAAAGAAGGCAAATAGTATGTTTGCCGTCATAGCGAGAGGATTTGCGCACAGGAGGAGGGATGCTTTCTGAAATTATATAGGGCGTTAGTGAGGCCACACCTGGAATATTGTGTGCAGTTTTTGTCTCCTTATCTGAGGAAGAATTTTCTTGCTGCAGAGGGAGTGCAGCGAAGTTTTACCAGACTGATTGCTGGGATGGCAGGACTGACGTATGAGGAGAGATTGTAATCGTTGGAGTTCAGAAGAATGAGGGGGGAATCTCATAGAAACCTGTAAAATTCTAACAGGACAGGACAGTGTAGATGCAGGAAGGCTGTTCCCAATGGTGGCTGTATATAGAACCAGGGGTCACAGTCTGAGGATACGGGGTAAACCATTTGGAGCTGAGATGAGGAGAAATTTCTTCACCCAGAGAGTGGTTGGTCTGTGAAATTTGCTACCACAGACAGATAGCAGTTGAGGCCAAATCAATGTGGGCGCAATTTAACATGACAGAAACAGAGTCCCGTCTCGGGCGCATTTTGCGAGGTTTTCCGTGGCACCTGCATCGCCGGGACTGACCCCGCTATTTAATGGTTCTTTGCCATTGATATCATTTCCTGCACTGATGAGTTCAGCTCACCAGTGCAGCAAATGTATTTGCGAATTGTGGCACCATTTTTAAATGCCACTCGAATATTTTGAAACCCCCAGCCAACCCATCGCAGCCTCCGGAAACCCAACGTAGCTCTTATGGGGCCCTTGAGTCCCCGCTCACCCCTCCTCTTAAGGGGAAGGCACCACCCAGGCCTGATCCCTGGCATTGGCAACTTGGCACCTAGCACCTTCAAAGTGTCCTATCCACCTGGCAGTGCCATCTGAGCACCCTGGCAGTGACAGGGTGGCACTACCAGGGTGCCCAGGTGGCAGTGCTGAGGTGCCAGTGCTAAGGTGACCAGGTGTCCACGGAAGTGAGAGGGTACCATCCTGCCCAGCGCCCAACCACCCATGGTTCTCTAATGGCCTGGGAGAACCAGACCGAGATGCAATTTATGCCTGGTCCACATTTGTGGAAACCAGTGCTGAACGACACATTGGCAAGGTTTCCCAGGTGAGGCCATTAGTTCCTGGGCGCTGGCAGCACCTGGCACAGCATATTTCAATGAGCCTCATGGCTCACTTAAATATGTTAATCTGGATCTCCCCCAGCGAGTGCCAGATCCAGATGTCTCACAAGATTTTGGTACAGGTGATTCACCTGAGGAAGGAGCAGTGCTCCGAAAGCTCATGTTTGAAACAAATCTGTTGGACTTTAACCTGGTGTTGTAAGACTTCTTACTGTGCTCACGCCAGTCCAACGCCGGCATCTCATCATCAAGATTTCAGTAAATCTCGCAAGGCATTTCAAGGATCGCGAGTCTCACGAGAGGTTTCTCGCAAGATTCAACAGCCTCGCCGCGTCACCAAGCCATGCACGCCGGGGCCATTAAATCACTCCCTGTATGTTCTTAAGGAGTTAGATATAGCATTGGAGTGAAAGGGTCCAAAGGATATGGGCGGAAGGTGGGATCACGCTGTTGAGTTGGATGATCGATAATAATGAATGGCCTCCTGCTCCTATTTTCTGTTTCTATCCAATGATTACATGTGTCCACTATTTTTAGCAGATGACCCCATGAGGGTTTACAAGATGTTGCTTGGATTCTGGGCCCTTGAGGAGAAATGTACAATATTATGCGGTTAGTATTTGCATCACCCCCATTACAAAGAAATTTTGAAAGAATTGCAGTTTTGTCATGTCTTACCTCTGGATGTCCCAAAGTGTTTTACAGCCAACAGAGTGCTTTTGAAGTGTGGTCACTGTTGTAGTGTAGAAAACAGGGTTTACACACAGCAATGTCCCACAAACAGCGACCAGATATTCTCTTTGTGTGACGTTGATTGAACGAACATATGGAGCAGGACACCAGGGATATGTCCCCTGTTCTGCTTCAAAACAGTGTCATGTAATCTGTCGTGTTGTTGTACTGATTTAAACACCAATTGCTCATGAGGGGTTATGTAAAAATGGTTGTGTTTTCATTTATTTTGAATGGGCGCACGAGGACATTTATAAATAGGTAAAAAACTTGAAAATGTCAGCAGTAAAAGTGTCGATGTGCGCTGCTCAAAAGTGAAAGGAAAAACTGTGACTTGATTGCAGGGCACACTTCTGATATCATGCGGCTATTCTTTAAAGACATACCGTTAAGTCCAACTGTGAGGGCTTGGCATCTCCAATAGTGCTGCCCTCCCTCAAATCTGTACTGGAAGTGTCAGCCTTGTCGTGTTTTTATTATTATTCTAGTCATGCACTGATCAGAAAGACTTCTGAATACCTACTGT
Organism: Scyliorhinus canicula; assembly: GCF_902713615.1. Lineage (NCBI taxonomy): Eukaryota > Metazoa > Chordata > Chondrichthyes > Carcharhiniformes > Scyliorhinidae > Scyliorhinus > Scyliorhinus canicula. The sequence continues at coordinate 35,041,964 of NC_052157.1, forward strand.
TGTAATGACATGATTTAATTTACCAACCAAAATTAAATTGAACATTATATTAAGGACGATTCTTTCCAAAATATATTTTAATTAAATTCAAGATACATTACAAATGGTTCTTTGTAAAATAAATGATATATAATGAAACTAATTTACAGTGAACATGGACATATTTTATCTCTTATTATAGTGAGAATATTCCACTGTCCCAATTCACTGATACTGTTCCTGAATAGAATATCACTTCTGTTCTAACATTCACAAGGGACATCTGAGGATTAATCTGCTATGTTTAATGTCACAAGTAGTAAATGAACATGTTTTATAAATTATTAGAATGAATGGTTCGCATCACTGCTTGACTAATGTCGATGGGACGTCCATTGAATGTCCTTTTGTCTTCAAGATTAAAGTTGCATTGCTTGTTTACGCTTGTAAATTATTCTTTGCTGCGCATTGTCAGAAAAGTAGCCAGCCATGATGGCAGACATTTTCTGTGAGGTAAGTAGGTAGTTGGAAATTGTGGTGGGGGGAGGTTCAGTTGGAAAATACTTTCTTTATATTGCAACTTACATTACCTCAGACCATTCCAAAGCCCTTTACAGCCTCTGAAGTGGATTTGAAAGATAAGTCGATGTTGTAGTGTGGGAAAAACGACTTCCAAATTGCACTCAGCAAGGTCTCACAAATGGCAATACCATAATGATAAGATTTTAGTTAGACCTTAAGACTTAGTAGAAGTCGGCCATTTGTCCCATCGACTCTGCTCCGCCATTCAATCAGGTCATGACTTATCTGAAATGATAATCCTTGTAGTGATCTTTACATGGGTATGTACATAAGGGGTTAAAGGGAAATTGAAATATCACTAGGGGGCAGCACTGGCAGGTATAAAAGCCAGACGTAAGCGGCTCTCTGCCTCTCTTGGTGATTAATCTGTGACGAGAGCAGGAGCATAGATCCAGCTCAGGGCTACCAGTGTGGTCAGACATAGCTACTATATATAAATGTTGTAACCTTTCTACTGGTATTGATCTTAAAGTAAGAACTCACGCAGTTGTCAAATTCTGTTACTCAATAAACCTTTCAATACCTCTGGACGACTTTGAACCTTCTTCATCAAGGTGCAGAAAGCCTCTGCCACAACTGGATTGAGTAACGCATGTTACGTACAGTAGTGCTACCAAACACACTACAGTAAGGTAACAAAAGAATCCGCAACTCCACTTCCCCGCTTCATCCACATAACCCCGGATTCCCTCACTGATTAAAAAATGTCTATCCCAGCCTTGCACACACCCAACAACCCAGCCTCTCCAGCCCTCTGTGGGAAAGAATTCCACAGATTCACTACCCTCTCAGAGAAGAAATTCCTCCTCATCTCTGTTTTAAATGGGAGATCCCTTGCCCTGAGATTATGCCCTCTGGGCCTAGACTCTGCCACAAGAGGAAACATCCTCTCAGCATCTACCCTGTTAAGCCCCCTGAGAATCTTATGTGTCTCAATAAGGTCACCTCTCGTTCTTCTAAACTCCAATGAGTACAGGCTCAACTTACTCAACCGACTGAGCCGACTCTGGTCTGTCTCCAATGCCAGTATATCTTTCCTTGGATAAGTGGACCAAAACTGTTCTTTTTTAAATAATCTTTATTGTCACAAATAGGCTTACATTAACACTGTAATGAAGTTACTGTGAAAAGCTCTCAGTTGCCACATTCCGGTGCCTGTTCAGCTACACGGAGGGAGAATTCAGAATGTCAATTTACCTAACAGCCCGTCTTTCGGGACTTATGGGAGGAAACCGGAGCACCCGGAGGAAACACCGCTGACATGGGGAGAACGTGCAGACTCCAAACAGACAGTGACCCAAGCCGGGAATCGAACCTGGGACCCTGACCCTCGATCATGTTGTTTAACACAACAACCATGCTAAATGGAGTAGGTATCATAGAGTCATTGAGTCTACAGCACAGAAAAGGCCCTTCAGTCCATCATGTCTGTGCTGGTCTAAAACAGCCACCTAAATATTCTAATCCCATTTTCCAGCACTTGGACCGTTGCGTTGTATGCTTTAGCATCATGAATGCTCATCTAAATACTTCTTAAATGTTATGAGGGTCTCTGCCTCCACCACTCTTTCAGGCAGTGAGTTCCAGACTCCTCCCACCCTCTGGGTGACAAGCTTTGTCTTCACATTCCTTCTAAACCTCCTGCCCCTTTCCTTAAATCTACGCCCCCAGTCAATGATCTCTCCACCAAAGGGGAAAGATTCTTCCTGACTACTCTATCTATCCTCCTCATAATTTTATAAGTCTCAATCATGTTCCCCCTCAGTCTCCTCTACTCCAAGGAAAATAATCCAAGTACATATTATCACTCTTGTCATGTGAGAGTACCTTTAAGAAGTGGGTGTCTATAAATGGGGGTGTATAAATATCTGTAGTGAGAGTACCCTTAAGAAATCAGTGTTTATCACTGCAGTGATGTCAGAGAGTGGGTGGAGCTGGGCTGTCTGTCAGCTTTTTACTTTTGTTTTTGAGCAGGCTGCAGGGTGTGTTTTAGTTTTATTTTCTGATCTGGATAGCTGCAGTCACAGCCAGAAGGTGTATGAATCTCTCTCTGTAATCTAAAGACTGTAAATCGATCCTGGTGATTTAAAACTAAGAACAGTAATGACTTTAACCTAATGTACTTCTGTTGAAAGGTGTTTCCTCTGTCTTCTGGATGTTGTTTGGGAAGTTATTAAGCATTACTTAGTGTTCTATTCTTTGGGGGTCGTATTTGAATTAATGGTTGCTAAGATGTCCACTGTATGTTTTAAAAAGGTTAACTTGAGTTCATAGAATAAACATTGTTTTGCTTTAAAAAATACTTTTCCATTTCTGCTGTACCACACCTGTAGAGTGGGCCGTGTGCTCCCCATACCACAATCTATTAAAAGTTGTGGGTCAAGTGAACTCCATGATACACTTTGGGGTTCTCTAAACCCTGGCCCATAACACTCTTCATGGCTGAACTCTCCAACCCAAGCAACATTCTGGTACATTTCCTCTGCACCTTTTCAAGTGCACATCCCTCGTACAATGACGATTCCAGAACTGCACACAGTACTCTAGCTGTGGCCTATCCAATGTTTTATATAGTTCCAGCTTATCCTCCCTGCATTTAAACTATATGCCTCGGCTAATAAAGGCAAATATATCAAATGCCATCTTAACTACTTTATCTACCTGCCCTGCTACCTTAACATGCACGGCAAGGTACCTCTGATACTCGCTATTGCCCAGGACCCTGCCATTTATCACGTATTCCCTTGCCTTGTTAGTCCCGCCCAAGTGCATCACCTCACACTTATCTGGATTGAACTCTGTTTGCCACTGATCAGGCCATCTGAACAGCCCGTCTATAATCTCCTGAAATCTAAGGCTATCCTCCTTACTATTTACCACCCCACCAATTTTCGTATCATCCGTCAGTCTATTGATCAACCCTCCTACATTCATGTCTAAATCATTTATTTAACAACAAACAATTGATTCATGCGGGATCCCACTGGACACAGGTTTCCAGTTGGAACCCATAACCATCACCCTCTACTTCCTGCCACTCAGCCAATTCTGGATTTAATTTGCCAAATTTCCTTGGATCCCATGGGTTCCTTCTTAGTCTCCCATGTGGCACCTTATCAAAAGCCGTGCTGAAGTCCAAGTAGACTACGTCAAATGCATCTACACATCTGATCACCTCTTCGGAAAATTCAATCAAGTTGGTCAGACATGATCTCCCCTTAACAAAACCATGTTGACTGTTCTTGATTAATCCCTGCCTCTCCAAATGCAGATTAGTTCTGACTCTCAGAAATGCTTCCAATAGTTTGAATTGTGCTCCAGAACTTGCCACACACCTAGCCAAGCTGTCCCAGTACAGCTCCAACACTGGCATTTAGGCATCGATGTCAAGGAAAATTGCTGAGGTGTGCCCTCCACACAAAAAGCAAGACAAATCCAACCCAGACAATTACCAACCCTCAGTGTACTGTCGACCATCGCTAAAGTGATGGAACGGGTCATCAACAGAGCAATAAAGCAGCACTTGCTTAGCAATAATCTGCTCACTGATATTCAGTTTAGGTTCCACCAGGGTCACTCAGCTGCTAAACTCATTACAGCATTGGTTCAATCATGGACAAAAAGAGCTGAATGCCCGAGCTAAGATGTGAGTGACTGCCCTTGACATCAAGGCAGCATTTGACCTCGTGCGGCACCAAGGAGCTTGAGGAAAAACTGGAGTGAATGGGAGTTGGGGGAAAACTCTGCTGGTTGGAGTCATACCTGACACAAAGGAAGATGCTTGTGGTTGTTGAAGTTCAGTCATCTCAGTTCCAGGACATTATTGCAGGTTTTCCATAGGATACTGTCCAAAGCTCAATCGTCTTCAACTGCATTTAGGTAATGCATTTTGGAAGGTCTACTGCAGGTAGGGAATATACAGTGAATGGTAGAACCCTCAAGAGTATTGAAAGTCAGAGAGATCTAGGTGTACAGGTCCACAGGTCACTGAAAGGGGTACCACAGGTGGAGAAGATAGTCAAGAAGGAATATGGCATGCTTGCCTTCATTGGCCGGGGCATTGAGTATAAGAATTGGCAAGTCATGTTGCAGCTGTATAGAACCTTAGTTAGGCCACACTTGGAGTATAGTATTTAATTCTGGTCACCACACTACCACAAGGATGTGGAGGCTTTAGAGAGGGTGCAGAAGAGATTTGCCAGGGTGTTGCCTGGTATGGAGGGCATTAGCTATAGCGAGTGGTTGAATAAACTTGGTTTGTTCTCACTGGAACGACGGAGGTTGAGGGGCAAACTGATAGAGGTCTACAAAATTATGAGGGGCATAGACAGAGTGGATAGTCAGAGGCTTTTCCCCAGGGTAGAGGGGTCAATTACTAGGGGGCATAAGTTTAAGGTGCGAGGGATAAGTTGAGAAGAGATGTACGAGGCAAGTTTTTTACACAGAGGGTAGTGGGTGTCTGGAACTCGCTGCCGGAGGAGGTGGTGGAAGCAGGAACAATAGTGACATTTAAGGGGCATCTTGACAAATACATGAATAGGATGGGAATAAAGGGATACGGACCCAGGAAGTGTAGAAGATTTTAGTTCAGTCGGGCAGCATGGTCAGCAAGGGCTTGGAGGGCCGAAGGGCCTGTTCCTGTGCTGTACTTTTCTTTGTTCTTTGTTATTTGCTTCATCAATGACCCTCCTTCCATCATTTTTTTAAATAAATTTAGAGTACCCAATTATTATTTTGTTTCCAATTAAGGGGCAATTTAGCATGGCCAATCCACCTAACCTGCACATCTTTTGGGTTGTGGGAGTGAAACCCACGCAGACAGGGGGAGAATGTGGACCCAGTGCCGGGATTCGAACCCGTGTCCTCAGCATCATAATCCCAGTGCTATCCACTCCTGTGCTGCCCTCCCCTCCTTCCATCATAAGGTCAGAAGTGGAGATGTTAGCTGATGATTGTACAATGCTCAGCACCATTCACGATTCCTCAGGCGATGAAGCAGCCCATGTCCAAATGCAGCAAAATCTGGGCAGTATTTAGGCTTCTGCTGACAAGTGGCAAGTAACATTTGTGCTACACAAGTGCGAGGCAAAGAACCATCTCCAACAAGAGAGAACCTAACCATTTCTGCTTGCCGTTCACTGGCATTACCATCATTGGATCCCACACTGATAATATCCTGGGGGTTATCATTGACCAGAAACTGAACTGGACTAGCCACACAAATACTGTGGCTGCAAGAGTAAGTCAGAGGCTAAGAATCATTTAGCAAGTAACTCACCCCTTGATCTGGCTCCCTAAAGTCTAAACCACAATCTACAAGGTACAAGTCAGGAATGTATTGGACTACTCCCCATTTGTCTGGATGCGTGTCGATCTAACAACACTCAAAAAGCTCAACACTTTCCAGGACAAAGCAACCCGCTTGATTGGCACTTTTTTCACAAGTATTCACTCCCTCCACCACTGACGAGCTGTGGTAGCCGTGGCAGCCATGTGTAGTCTCTACAAGGTGCATTGCAGGAGCTCACCAGGTCTCCTTAGACAGCACTTTACAATGCCACAAGTGCTACCATCTAAAAGGATAAGGTCAACAGATACATGGAAAAAGCACCACCTCTGGAAAGTGGCATTCTGTTGCTAAGCAATGACATATGTCTACTTACTCTTCGCATCATAACTCTCTCTAAGCACAATAGGATTAGAGTTGGAATTGAAATCAACCCCACAGCACGCACACATGAAGGTGATCTGACCCCCATCCCCCACTGCCCCCCCCCCCCCACCCTCTTCAGATACCCTTAACTCACCCTCAAAAGAGACTCTCAAGTGAGACTCCAATCAGAGGGCCCCAGCAGAGATCACCATTGGAGACCACTGCCTGTCAGCTAAGGAATAGTCCAGGCCGTATAGTGAAAAATCATTGCATTTTCACTTACATCTGCTGCCTCAGACAAAACTGTTTCAAGCAGCAGCTGTTACAAGTGTCAGAAAAAGCCCAGCAAATTTCAAAGGGCTTCAACTCCCTTGACAGTCTATGAAATGCAAATCTTCAATTCAATTTCACATAGCAATACATTAGATTAGCCAGTGATTGACAGTTTTATTACCCCAAAGACAGGTGCTTGGTGGATTATTGATGTATCTTTCCCTTCATGCTTGAATGCATCTCTACTGCCCTGCTTTGATGCTAACTACACTGTTCATAATACCCTTGCTACGTTTGACAGGTCCTCACCACCTCAAAAGGAGCTAAGTGCCTTCTGCTGTGAAAAAGAGGATGTGGTGAGGATCTGTCAATTGTAGCAAAAGTGTTTATATGCGTGAATACTGTGGGGTGGTGACCCATTATTCCTATGGTGGGGGGAGGCTGCCCCTACTTGTTAGCAAGGAGGCAGTATTTGCATTGTGGGGGAGAGGGGAGCCTTCTGATGGATTTTGGACAGCATCTCAGTTAAGCACTGACCCCTTGACCTACCTCGAGGCTCACCACACCAGACTCATGCTGGAGTAAACTTGCACCAAAGCCCACCACAGGATTTCCCTCTGTGGGGGTCAGTACATAATGGGGAAGTGGAGACTCGGACTTCCAACCCATTAATCAAATGGAAACGACAGGATAGGTGAGGTTGCCAGTGGGAATCAGCATTAGGCGGCAAACCCGTTTTTCCCTTGATGCTTCATTCTCCGCCTAATCGGGAAGCCCAATCGGAGCGGCGTTGAATGGAGAATTCCACCTTAATCTTTCTTCCCTTTCTCTTATGTGCAAATATTACCATGGAGCTAGGTATTGGCTGAAAAAACAATCTCATTTTATCTTCGACTACTCAAAATGCCGCACACAGCACATTCCTCTCTCATTCCATTAAAGGTTTAACTGTTCAAAATGTTTGCTCATGAAATATTATTGTAATTTCACTTTACCATTTGTACTTCAAGTAATTTGGTTACCAATTGTGGCTAATAATTAATAATGGCTTTAGGAAACCGATCGCACTATGTAAGCAAGACTGCGTTCTGAACTTGTGAACCAAAGGTGTCGACTGTTAATGGTTATCATAGAATTGCGTTGTGTTACAACTGTGATCAGTGGTTAACAGCTGAAACTTGAGCTAGATTGTGTTACACATGGCAGCTGTACTCATAAAGAAACCAAACCGCACAGAATTCACAATTTTCAGTCCATTGGCTCTCAGGATGTGAGCAACCTCAGCAAGGCCACACTCGTTGCCTGAGACTGGTTGCCGTGAGACAGTGCCGGTTGTTCTGTCATTTTAACAACTCAATGGCTAAGCTAGGCCACTTCAGAAGGCACTTAGAATCATCCACATTCTTGTTTGGAAATATGGGCAGAAAGATCACTTTGTGCTGCCTCATTTGGATACGTTTTGAACAAATGCGCAGCAGAAAATTATAGGGAAGCACCACAGTAACATAATTATCCTCCCAGAAGTTATGTTGTCATCTGGATGACCCATGATACACGCAGGTTTGAGGAGTATCCATGGGTACCCACAACCGGAAATAAAGGCAGATGTTTAGAGATGGACAGCTCTCTGCATGGTTTGGATTTTCGGGAGGTGTTCAGATATTGAGAGGAGGGGAACGTGCAGGGGGCCTTTTTTGGTCATCAGCCAATTTCACTTGGTGCAGGGCAACACCTTCATTTCTGCTATGGCTGGCCAGGTGGTAAAGAATTTGTATGGGACGTTTCCCCACCCCCGTTGAGTTGAGTTTCCTAAATTTGACAACAGTGTGGGAAGGTGGGGTTGGGGGAGTTTCTTGTCGGGGGTGGGGGGGGGGGGGGGAGCCAGTATAGGGGGGAGGGGGGTGAGGGAGTTTTTTGTCAGAGGGGAGTGAGGTTGCTCAGGTGAAAGAGACTGCAGCAATTTTCCATTTCAAAAGGTTCCGATCGGTCTTTTAAGCTTTCTTCAGTGATCCACCCATCGATTTCCTTATCCAAGAGGAATTAATTGAGAAATCACCAACATTTAGAGAGGAGGGGGATAGGAAGACGCACAGAGAAACAATGATTAATTTATTAAAATCAGCTGTTCGCTGAAACTATGCGGTCGCAGAACACTGGAAACATGCCAACAGAAACAAAGATAAGCATCAGTCATAACTACCGATAAATTATGTCAAAGTCAAGGTTTAGTCTAATAAGCCACATCCTGATCTGTCCGCCTTGTAATGACTGCAGAAAGGCACACACTCAAAGTAAATTTCTTTAAGAATATTCCGTGCTCAAAATTGGAACTCACAGCAGCAAAACCTTTCGTAAAACTGTATTCTTTTCAGGTTTTCCCCAGGGCGATTGAGGGCTGTTCATGCTTTGCCGCTCATGCGTTCAAAGGTGCATTCCGATGGTGATGAGCTGGCTTGGTTAGACATGTATTAGGTGTGCCTCACCGTCAAAATGATCACCCACCATTCTTATACTTCTGAGTTCATTGATGTAAAATAACTGATGGCCCCGATTCCGAAGTTCCCCTTGAGTCCCTGACAAAGTTCTTCCTTAGTCCTCCCCTTGTGTCCTTGAATTCTGAGGTTTTCCCTTTACCACTGATTCCGAAGGCCCCTCAATGTTTCCTGATTCTGAAGCTGGCCTGATACGAAGAGTTAAGTAAAATCTGAAACGTAACTTTAACAAGGAGAGTTGTGGCTGGTATAATTTGGTTTAGGTACTGCACAGCAGTTTGCTCATAAGTGTTTACAGTCATACTGAAGGAAGATATTTCTAAAGCTAAATGGGGAAAGGCCATTCAATCGGTTCTTTTATGCACAATATCCAGTTTGCTATGACCCTGCTTTCTGCTGCTAGTGAAGGTTAATTTTACCACCTTGGTTATGCACTCACTTCCCTCACGTACTTACATCTGGGTGATTAATTTTCTAAGGCACTTTATGAACCTGGATCATGTCTTGCCTCCCATGCAAACAGGTTTATACTGATCCACTTTTCGTAATGAAGGGCTGAATCGGAAGTATTAAAACCCTCTACTGTGTGTTTCAGTCATTTTCTTTCTTAAATTCGGGAGAATGGCTTCAAGGATGAGGAACTTCAGTCTTGAAGATAGATTGGAGAAGTTGGCACTTGCCTTATCACAGTGGGAGGGAGGGGTGGGGCTGCAAGTTCACAGTTTGATTGACAGCTTAAGGAGCTGATAAAAGATTAGCTGTCTTTGAGGAGATGTGAATATTAATGTTTTTTTATGAATTATGAATCGATGGGGTTTAAATGTTTTGAATGGGCTTTCATGAATGTTTTTTTAAAAGTCTAATTAAGTTGTAATAGATATCAAGAATTTTGTTTTACGGTTTAGGATGTCTGCACATGAGGTAATGCATTTTGTTAGGTCTAACAAAGGAGAAATATACCATAAATGGCAAAACTCTTAGGTATATAGAAAGTCAAAGAGATCTGGGTGTGCAGGCCCACAGATGTGTCACCACAAATAGACAAGGTAGTCAAAAAAGCATATGGAATACTTGCCTTCATTGGATGGGGCATCGAGTATAAAAACAGACAAGTCATGTTATAGTTGTATAGAACCTTGGTAGGGCCGCACTTGGAATATTGCACACAATTCTGGTTGCCACACGGCCAGAAGGATGTGGAGGTTTTGGAGAGGGTGCAGAGAAGGTTTACCAGGATGCTGCCTGGTCTGGAAGGTGTTAGCTATGTGGAGAGGCTGAATAGACTCGGACTAGATTTCAGTAGAACAGCGGAGGTTGAGGGATGACTTGATTGAGGTCTACAAGATTATGAGGGGCATGGATAGAATGGATGGGCAGGCACTCTTTCCCAGGGTGGAAGGGTCAGTCACCAAGGAGCATAGGTTTAAAGTCAGTGGGGCAAAGTTTAGAGGAGATGTGCAAGACAGTTCTTTTACACAGAGGATGGTGACTGCCTGACATGCATTGCCAGGGGAGGTTGTGGAAGCAGATACATTAATGGCGTTCAACAGGCATCTTGACAAATACATGGATAGGATGGGTATAGACGGATACAGCGGGGAAGTGCTGAGGGTTTTGGCCAAGGGCGGTATAGGCTTGGAGGGCGGAAGGGCCTGTTCCTGTGCTGCATTGTTCTTTCTTCATTTTATTGGACCTGTGATATTCACTCTGAAGCCTATGCATTTTTTACCTGAAAACTAATACAAACATTCCAAATAGTTGGGATTTGGTGAAATCAAGATTTTCTGAATGAAGGAACATTGTTTTGAACAAAATATATCAAGGTAATTTTTCTTATGCAACAAAAGCATTTTAGATTCTCTACTGTGGGTGGCACGGTAGCACAGTGGTTAGCACTGTTGCTTCGCAGCTCCAGAGTCCCAGGTTCGATTCCCAGCTTGGGCCACTAACTGTGTGGAGTCTGCACGTTCTCCCCGTGTCTGCGTGGGTTTCCTCCAGGTGCTCCGGTTTCCGGAACATAAATCTTGCCATTGAAAAGATCCTTGAACTGTTCAGTACATGCCATAAGTTTATGTGCTGTCTTTAATTTCTTTCCACAATGCAAATTTCTTGAATCTGATGGTGAGCTTGATAGCCAGTTGTCATTTTTGAAAGTCTACTGATGGAGCCGCACAAATAATCAAGCAATTTATGGTGGTCTACATCACACAGCATGTGTCGCCCACAGCACAAAATATTGGAATGATTTACAGGTTAATAATGATGAGGATGTTTAACTCTACTTTACTTTCCATCAAATTCTAGGCCATCATCTGAATGTAACTTTAAAAAATTGGAATTTATTGTACAGGAAAGAGTTGGGCGGCTTTCTCCGTCCAGATTTCTGGTCAATGGGGTTTCCCATTGTGGGGCAGCCCCACGCTGTCGGGCTACTGGCAATACGGAGAATCCCGACGGCGGATAATTCAGCAACTTAAAGAGCCAGGCACCTTCAAGGACATTTACTGCAATGAACATTAAAGCCTGCTGAAATGTATAATCGGCAGCTTAATTAATTTTGCCTATTTTGCATTTGTGTCCAAAATAAAAAGTAACTTTTTATTCCTCACCAGATTTCTGCTGATAATGCCCTTTCTTAGTTGAACAATAAACCCTCTGAATCACAATTATTCTTCATTGTACCTCATGAACTATTACACATACCAATTAACCCCAACACGAATCAAGCTATTTTGTGTATGAATATTTACTATAAATACTTTAATGAATCTCCATGTCTCAATTGTGTTGCACAAAACATCATTGTTTCTATCAGTTTATCTAATACTTTATGTGCTGAATTCTGATCCATATTCAAAAGTGGGTACACTGTGGATTTAACCTGGTATGAGCTAAAATTAACTATTAAACCACATATGAATGAGAAATGTCTCCTAAACCAAGCAGCCAAAAATTGCAGAACCTGATATGAACACTCATAGGCAAGTGTGGTGAAAGAAAACCTCCAATGCTTTCTTAATGGGTGGGTGAAAATTTCATGACTGTTCATGGCGGTGGGATCTTCGGGTCCTGCCGATGGCACACCTGCACCATGGGTTGCTTGACGGCATGGGGCGGATTCAATGGGAAATACCATTGACAGCGGCAGGACCAGAAGATCCAGCCACTGGCCAATGGCAGGCCACCTTCCTGCCACCGAGAAATTTGCCGCGGGGAGGCCAGAGAATCCCACCCATAGTGTTGGACATTTGACATGTATGGTTACAACATATTCTGAACAAACTGAAGCAAAGTTAGCTAATGACTCCACTTGCTCTCTGGCAACAACCTAAGATTAAACCAGCCAGTTTTTAACCTTGGTGATAAACTGCCACATTCATATTCGTGCCATCACATAGACCACCTACTTCCACCTTTGTAATATCACCTGTGTTTGCCCCAATCTCAGCACATCGCTGCTGAAATCCTCAGTCATGCCTTTGTTACCTCTGGTCTCAGGTTTCTCGAAGCACTCGGTCTCCCATAAAATACTGGATAAATTACAGATCAATAATGGCGAGCACATTTAACTGTCCTTTCCTTTCCATCATATCGTGAGATATATCTGAAGTCGTATAAAACTCTACTGTCTGTAATTTAGCTCACAGTAAGACTCGTTCCCCTATCATCTCTGGGCGTACTGATGTCCATAGGCTCCCGGTCAAGCAATGCCTTGAATTTAATCTTGTTTTCAAATTCGTTCATGGCGTGGATCCTCCCTATCCCTGTAATCCCCTCCCACTGTAGCCACTTAAGATGGACACTGGGCTACAAAATGGAGAACTGCTAAGGCTGCAGGGAGAAAACAGTCTTAGCAAGGACAAGCAGTTTGCAGAAGGATAATTAGCATTCTGCACATACAGAAACCAGTTTATGGCCAGGTGCAGAATCTCAGCTAAAGGTGTAAATGGCAACAATGATTTACATAGTAATGAGGTGATCCAGATCCAGGCCCACACAATAGAAACATTTAGGTATGAATGGATACTTTGAGTAGACGCCCAGACGAAACGGCACCATAAGTATCCATCACAAAGCACCATAGAGACCGCCCCACCCATCGAGAAGCGACCCTCAGATTGGGGGGTTTGGAAAATATCGATTGGGAGAAGGCCCAATCGATATACAGCAGGTAGAGACCGCTCCGAAGAGGCACAGACTTTGGGGGGGACCTATAAAAGTAGACCCCGCACATGGTCCGGTCTGTTGTTGCTCCGGCTTGCTGTTGTTTTGGCTCCGGCTCTCTGCTGTCTTCATCGCTTTGCTGATACATCGCATCCTGTCTCCAGTTCCGTCACCAGCCATTGAGCCACCAGCCATTGAACTGTAAGTGTCACCACAACGATCGCTATGTGATCCAGACTTTACTAGACCCTGACGATTATAAGACCCTGAGAGTTGCAGACCAAGAACGGGACGAAGGCCTCGCTCCCTGACCTTGCCTGTTCCTGTTTCGATAAGTATTTTAGTCATTTAGTTTAGAAGTAACTTAGTCTCTTTAGCGTATGCATGTGTATTTATTATATTTGTTATAATAAATATCAATCGTTTGAACTTACTAATCGGTGTACAGATTTATTACTTTGAACCTGACCTTGATGTACTTGTGAGGTGTCTAAATAAGGCACCTGGCGACTCCTGAGCTGAATTACATACACAGAGCTGTAGTAGTGTTAAGCACACGGCCTTTAAACGGAGGCGTGTTAATACACTCCAATAAAACACGTAACACTCAAGTAAAACGTGCAACACCACCCCATAGTCCTGCAAAATATCTGCACTCATCTAACTTTGCCCTCTTGAATTTCCCCAATTTTAACTGCTCCACTATTGATAACATGCCTTCAGGCCCTAACTCTGGAATAACCTCTCCACATCTTTCTCTCTTTTTCACTAACCTCCTTTCTTACACGCCTTAAAAAACAACTCTTGGACCATTTCTCCTTGTGTGGCTCAGTGTCATATTTTGTTTTATAATAATCATGGGCAGTGCTGTGGACTTTTCATTACATTAAAAGTGTTATATAAATTGTTGTTATTGTTGTTTATTCCCTTCCCCCCAACCAATCCACCATGTACCACCCTTGGGATCTTGGGTCTCAAACTTTCAGGGGTTTTTAAGGTTAGATGATGGTCATGCAGGAACTTGGATGGAATTTTGCTGACATAGAGAATTCAAGCCCAACTATACTGATCCGTCAGATCCATTCTGGGGAGCAGTTGCTGGACTTTTGCCTCAAAGAACAGTACAGCGCAGGAACAGGTCCTTCGGCCCACCAAGCTTGCGCCAACCATGGTACCTGCATAAACTAAAACCGCATGCACTTACGGAGTCCATATCCTTCCATTCCCACCCTCAAGGAAGCGTATCTGAGGATGCCCTTGTTCTCCTGGGGATGCCACTCATTCTGCTTTGAGAGCTGATGTGGGTACTGTTGAAGCTACAGAGAAAGACACCCCCCCCCCCCCCCCCCCCCCCCCCCCGGGCCATCCCCCCACAAATCAAACATTACAGAGGAAACAATTCCTCTGGGATGAAAAGTCCTGTTTGTATCCGCTGGGCCTAGAATGGGCCTAGTGGAGTGTCTTTGGTCCAAGCTGACTTAAATGGACTGCAGAAGGTGTTGTTATTAAAAACCCATACTGTCCTCATTAGTGATTCCGACCATGGGATGGAGTTTTCTTGTCTTCAGGATAGAGCACATGCATTTTCTGTTCCTCTGTACTTGCACTGGCATTCCATAAATCATGGGATGTTCATCCCTATCTTTAATGGACTATGCGAGGTATGTAAGTGCAGGCAGTCTTGCACTTTATCCAAATTCCTTCCTTCCATGCTGGTGATTTCCTGGTCTTACTTGAAGAAATGTCCAAATTGCCTTCATGAAGTACATTAGTTAGTATCCATGAGGTAATTCATAGCACTGATAGTATAAATGTAAAATAATTACAAAGTACGGTGGATGAATATTTTGTGTAAGTTTAACAGGGGAAATTTGATTGTGCAATACTGCTTCCATGCAGACATATGATCAAAGAATATTGGGCGAAATTCTCCCCCCCCCACGACGGGTGGGAGAATAGCGGGAGGGCCTTCCCGACTTTTTTGACGCCCTCCCGCTATTCTCCCGCCCCCCCGCCGAAATCCCGACACGAATCGCTGCCGCCGTTTTTTTACGGCCGGCAGCGATTCACAGCTGTTAGAAGGGCCGAAGTCCCAGCCCT
This sequence comes from Scyliorhinus canicula, assembly GCF_902713615.1. Lineage (NCBI taxonomy): Eukaryota > Metazoa > Chordata > Chondrichthyes > Carcharhiniformes > Scyliorhinidae > Scyliorhinus > Scyliorhinus canicula. Next base: position 35,057,207 of record NC_052157.1, read on the forward strand.
TTACGACCTTTTTACGAACGGCAAACACACCTGGTCCTGCCGTTCGTAAAAACGTCGTGACCACCTGGAAAAAAATAACCATGGCACCGATTGGCACGGCAGTACCACGGCCGTGCCAAGGGTGCCATGGGCCCGCGATCGGTGCCCACCGATCGCGGGCAGCGGGCCCGATGCCCGCGCACTATTTGTCCTTCCGCCGCCCCGCAGTATCAATACGCGGGGCGGCTGAGGGGCAACCCGGACCGCGCATGCGCGGGTTTCGCGCAAAAACGCGATGACGTCACCCGCGCATGCGCGGGTGGAGTCCTCCCACCTGCGCATGCGCGGCTGACGTCATATGACGCGTCAGCCGGCGCTAAGTCCGACAAGCGGGCTTAACGATTTTCGTTGAGCCCGACTTGTCGGAGCCTCCGACGTCGGGCTGCTAGCCCCGACGGGGGACCAGAATCGGTCCCCCGTCGGGAAGGGGCGCGATGCCGTAAAACCCGCCCGGGTTTTACGGCAGTTTGACGATTTCTCCCGTTTGGGGAGAATTTCGCCCATTGTGCGCTGTCTGTCCCCTGCAAATCAATATGAATGTGTGCAGAAGCAGCCCAATGTGAAGGGATTTCTCCCTTTTGGTCTAACGTCAGCCTCGGCTCTGTGGTAACACAGCCGCCTCTGAATGAACAGGTTGTCGGGATCCATTTTGATCAATGAAAATGAAATGAAAATCACTTATTGTCACAAGTAGGCTTTAAACGAAGTTACTGTGAAAAGCCCCTAGTCGCTACATTCCAGTGCCTGTCCAGGGAGGCTGGTACAGGAATTGAACCATGCTGCTGGCCTGCCTTGGTCTGCTTTAAAAGCCAGCTCTTTAGCCCTGTGCTAAACCAGCCCCTGCCTAAACCAGTCTCTGCAAATGAAATGAAACTCACTTATTGTCACAAGTAGGCTTCAATGAAGTTACTGTGAAAAGCCCCTAGTCGCCACATTCCGGCGCCTGTTCGGGGAGGCTGGTACGGGAATTGAACCTGCGCTGCTGGCCTTGGTCTGTATTACAAGCCAGCTATTTAGCCCACTGTGCTTTTGGTGGGATTTTCCAGAGGATGCAAACAGCAGAAAACTTCGTTGTCAGTGGCGGGATCTTCCGGTTGACAATGGTGGGCCGCCACAAATCACGTCACGGGGAGAGAGAGGTGGGGGGGGGGGGGGGGGGCTGGCACTGCTATGATACAAGTACATTTTCTGATTCTGCCGGCCTTGGGAATCGTCACGGGAAGAATGGAAAATTCAATGGACCACTTAAAGGTCCGCTAACCTCAGGTGGGAATATCCGGTCTTGGGCAGATGCGACCGGAAAATCCAACCCCTAGATTTGTACCGTTTATTAACAAAGCACTGTGCCTATCTCACAAGAGGTAAGATTAAAATTTTCACTTAAGGAAGGAGGAGAGTCGGAAGCGTAAATTTTCCAGTCTCGTCCACCGTGGGAATTTGCGATCTCGGGGAGAGGCTATCCAGGAAGCTCCGCCCTCCATTTTCATTATAATCATAACACACACGCAAATAAGTTGTTGCTATCACTGCTGTGTTTGTTAATGAGTGGGAAAAGATTTGTCATTTTATAATGATGTACCTTTAAAATTTATGACTGAAATAAAATGGATTGTGATCAACATAGCCTCTACTTTGTTTTTTGAGTGTGTGGGTGTTTTTTTTCTCTATGTACATGGGCCCTTTTAATTGTTTTGTATAATTGCACATGCATTTGTAATGTTAAGTGGTCAACTTGCGTGCAACCCATGTGGGAGGTTCCAGGTTGTTGTGCAACAACGCAGTTTAGAGGGAACATTGTTTGTGATACAAAAAATCGTCCCCTTGTTCATATCATGAACTATAAACCCCACCCAATTCCGACTGCAGGCAACAAACAACAATTTACGGGAAACAATTTCGGGAAGGCAAGTTACGATTAATTTATCATAGGGTTTGGCATTGCCAAGAATGTGAAACTGGATCCACCGAAATGAGCATAATTAAGCTTATGCTGCACTTAAAACATTTGTCAGTCATGGGAACCACATTTATTGCATAATTGGCCTGTTCAGCTCATTATAAACACTCAGAATTGGTGTTCAGCAGCACATTTCTGTAAAAGAGCTGCTTCAGAATAGCATGGACTGCAGCCATAAGTTAATACCGTGGAAGAAAATTATCATTACCCATAATTGTTCACAGTACATCTAATCTATTATAATTAGTAATCAGGCTGAACAATAAGGCATGGATAATGGACAGAATAAAGGATGGTATTATCATTTAATATTTTAAATTGGAAGGACATTGCAGAATTGGTACTAAGTCACAGAGCTACATAGGCAGTAGAAGCAAAACAAATTCATTTATTCTTAGATCCTCCCTCAAAGTTAGGAAAATATTTTGGTCCAATCTAATTATTTATACAAAACTGTAAAAGCAATTTTAATGACCAGGAAGCCAGCGATTGGAAGAACTTTGAATTTAATTAAGGTAACATAAAGTCTGCCCACGACAGTAAACAATTTACACTAAACAGTCCCCGTTGGCACAATCAGCATTGTCCAGGTCAGCTTTTATGTTTGATCCTAAGAGCTCGAGCTGGGTGGGCCTCTGCCCACCACCAAGACCCTTTTTCCCTTCTTCAGAATCCTTGTTCCACCTGTATCCCTCCCTCTTACACTCTCTGGGTATTTCACTCAGAACGACCAGTGCGACATTTCAATTTCCCTGTCGACCCCTCGCTCACTGTAACCTCCCTCCCTCTGAGCTTGCAGCATTTCAGTCCCTCAGGTACAGTCCTAACATTGCCATCAAATTTGTTGTCCAGACTGGTCCTGTTCTTTGGCGCACCAACATTTACCTAGCAGTGACGGAATGTTAAAACTCTGTCACTTCCTTCCTCCTCATGAACCATAATATTACCACTGGACAACAAGCCATCATTGCCAAGACTTCACTGATCTCTGGATATAGTTCATCTTTGAAATATCAGAGATAGTTAGGGGCGATATTGGGGCAAGGTGGCATGGAGGCAAAAAAATTGGGGATAGCATGGTGGCACAGTGGTTAGCACTGCTGCCTCACAGTGCCAGGGACGCAGGTTCGATTCTGACCGTGGGTGACTGTCTGTATGGAATCTATACATTCTCCATGTGTCTGTGTAGGTTTCCCCTGGGTGCTCCAGTTTCCTCCCACAGTCCTAAGATATGCAGGTTAGGTGGATTGGCCATGCTAAATTGCCCCTGCATGTCCAAAGATTCGGTGGGGTTTTGGGGATGGGGTGGAGGAGTGGGCCTAGGTAGGGTGCTCTTTCAGAGGTTAGTGCTGACTTGATGGGCCGAATGGCCTCCTGCACTGTAGATATTCTATGATCACATGATTCTATGATCTTCTGCCTTCATCCTCACAACTTCCCCTATTCTGAAGAGCCCACTTCTATCTCCTGCCTGGGATCCACAAAGTGTTCCTCTAACTCTTAGATGTGTTGTTTTAGCCTTTTCCATAAAATTCAGAGAGTGCAAAAGGAGGCCATTTGGTCCATAGAGTGTGCACCGACCCTGTGAAACAGCAGTCTATCTCAGCTCCTCCCGATCCTCGTAACCCCGGACATTGAACATGGCCAATCCACGTATCCTGCGCATCTTGCTCTGTGGGAGGAAACCGGAGTATCCGTAGGAAACCCACACAAACCCACAATAATGTGCACACTCCACACAGACAGTCACCCAAGACCAGAAACGAACCCCGGTCCCTGTCGCTGAGAGGCAGCAATGCTAACCATTGTGCCACTTTTTCTTGTCCCATTCAACTGATTTCTCCTCATCTCAATTCTATTTTTCCTTCCCTTACCCAAACTCTTCTCACCTACGTCTGTGACTCTTTGGCTGCCCTTCGCTGCTTTAATGTTTCTAGTCTCATGGCCCATGGGTGTCTAATCTCTCAACACCCCCAGCCCTCATGGAGATGATCCGTGAGGCAGCAGTGCTAACCATTGCATCACCTTACTGCCCCCGCAAGTCACTTTTAAAATGGACAGCTTTGCTGCAATGTCTCTGCATTTGCTAATTCTGGTGGATGGCCTAGTCACCACACCCGGCCTTGGCCTCCAACCACCCCAGATAAAGGCTGGGAAAAGACGGGGACTTTAAAATCAGATCAGCAGTGAGCAGAATGTATATTAGTGTTGATGTTCCATAGTAACTTATTCCATCATTTTATTCTTGAAGAATCTCCACCCACCATCGGAACCAGGCGAAGGGAATCCACCGGGGGTGGGGGAGGGGGGGGGGGGGGGGGGGTTGTACAGGTAGGTATAGCCCCTGAGGGGAGAGTTGCATACCTGGACAATGCCCTAGCACTTCCCCTTGGCACCTTGGGAAGGGCCCAGTGTTGGGTTAGGGGGGCCTGAGCTTCGTTGTGAGGGTTCCACTTATGACTTGTGGGGGATGGATGGTTCCCTCGTGAATGTGGGCAGGGGTTAGAACATAGAACATAGAACAGTACAGCACAGAACAGGCCCTTCGGCCCTCAATGTTGTGCCGAGCCATGATCACCCTACTCAAACCCACGTATCCACCCTATACCCGTAACCCAACAACCCCCCCCCTTAACCTTACTTTTATTAGGACACTACGGGCAATTTAGCATGGCCAATCCACCTAACCCGCACATCTTTGGACTGTGGGAGGAAACCGGAGCACCCGGAGGAAACCCACGCACACAGGGGGAAGACGTGCAGACTCCACACAGACAGCGACCCAGCCGGGAATCGAACCTGGGACCCTGGAGCTGTGAAGCATTTATGCTAACCACCATGCTACCCTGCGGCCCCATTTGTGCATTTAGAGGGCTCCCCTATGTTCATGAGGGAGGGTCCCCCTTGTCTGTGGTGTGTGGGTCTCAGTGAGTGTGTTGGGGCTGGGGGAGTCCTTTTCAGCGATCAAGGTGCTCTTTAAAAATGGCGCCCTGATCTCAGGATTCCCAGCTTTCTCCGGCCACACCCTGCCAGCAAGGTGGCATGGGCCACTCCTGCACATTTTTCTTGCACAGAGTGCTGGATGGTTGACAGAGGTAAGCCAACCCTGCAGCCTGCGAGCCAGTTTCCTTCCTCCCTCAGCACTCTGTGAAGAGAATGGAAAATTCCACCCACAGAATCTGCTGATGAACTTTTAACAAAATAATAAAACATTCATTAACTAAGAAAAGGTGAAGTGTACTACACTGCTCCTTCACCCACAACTGTACTTTTATAGATATATATAGATTCATTGGGATAACACAAGTTATAAAATCTTATCCTCTGAAGTTCATAATAAGTACAAAGTCCAGTAAACCAATAGGCAACCTGTGATCAGACACACCTCAGTCTGAAGCTAAATGGCAGATGCCACCCCAAACAGATGCTATGGATCAACTCCCCTCAGCGGCGTGCCACACAGCAACTGGTCTCACAATGAAGTTTCCAATCTCAATGGTCAAATTACTTGCTTTGGAATCTTCTCTCAAATAATTCTTTCTCTTGAATGTCTTCCACAAGCATCCAACTCCAGAGCTTCGATCTCTTCTTCCTATGTTCCTCTGGATCACCACGTCATTCAAACTTTGCCTTCCACACATTTTCTCCGATATTCATCCATACCAGGAGAATACCTCTGCTTCGCAGGCCCATAGTAAGGGGTTACAGAACTTTGGCTGTCTTCTTGGTACTCTGGCTCCTCAAAGGCTTATGTTGCTTCACATCTGCTTCCTGCTTCTTTGTTTTTTTTACCTTGGAAGTGTTTTTCTCTGTTCCTTACTCCTAACTTCACAGAACAGGAACTTTTCCATTTCCTGTTTTATTCTTTTGATTAGAAGACCTTCTGGAGACCTTTATTTTTGTCCCACACTTTGGCTTCCGGCATTCTTTTCTTGTCTTTTTGGAAATTTGTTTGCGCTCTGCAATTCTGCAAGGTGAGTAAGTGCTCTTTGTTGACCAGTCTCCGACTCGCCATGCTGAACCGGAAATGATGTCTTTCATGCCTGCGCAGGCTGAGGCAACTTCACATTACAATGCCACCTTATTATCAGGTACATGTGTGTGGCCTTCATTATGACCCATTTGAAGATATGAGCAGACAAAATAAGAACAGGAGTAGGTTGTTTGGCGCCTCAAGCATTCTCCACCATTCAATAGGATCGTGGCTGATCCGACATTCCTTACATCCAATGTCCTGCCCTTTCCCCATAACCATTGATTTCCTTACTAATCAAGAATGTTTCGATCTCAGCCTTAAATCTACACAAGGACTCTGCCCCACAAAGGTCTCTGTGGCAAGGAGTTCCAAACACTCGCAATTCCCGAGAAGAAATTCCTCCTCATCTCAGTCTTAAATAGTCACCTCTTTAGTCTGAGACTATGCCCTCTGGTCCTAGACTCTCCCATAAGGGGAAACATCCTCTCAGCATTTACCCTGTTAATATCCGTAAGAATCCCTAATGTTTCAAGGAGATCACCTCTCATTCTTCTAAGTTCCAATAAATAGAGACCCTATCTGTTCAACCTTTGCTCATAAGCCGATCCATAATCGGGGATCATCCTAGTGAACCTTCTCTGAATTTCCTCGGATGAAATAATATCTTTGCTGAAATAAGGGGACCAAAACTGCTCACAGTACTCCAGATGTGGCCTCACCAGTATCTTGAACAGCAAGACTTCGCTCCTCTTATACTCCAACCCCTTTGAAATAAGAATCAACATTCCATTAGCCTTCCCGATTACTTGTGTGCGAGCTTTCCATGTTTCATGCAGAAGTACCCCAAGTCCCTTTGTGTTGCAGCTTTCTGCAGTTTTTCTCCATTTAAATAATATTTTGTTCTCCCTGGCAAAAAGAACAACTTCACATTTTTCCACATTATACTCCATTTGACAACTTTTTGAACACTTACTTAACCAATCAATATCTCTTTGCAAACTGTCTGTATCACTGTCACAACTTACTTTTCCACCTGCGCTTTGAGCGCAAGCCTTTTTTTTATGCACTATGTGCACCCTCTTCCCCGATCTTTGTTCCCAGAGTCCTCTGTCTTTATCCCACACATTGATAGGTATATACGTGCAATTTCGTACATCCACACAGAACTGGAAAATTTCCACCCTTCTCTCACCTTCACATGGTCCAGCTCAGACTCTTCCCCTCTCTTCTTTTACTGCTCTGTATCTATTACTGGAGATCGACTATTGGCTGATATCAACAACAAGGTCATTAAATCCCATAATGACCTTTATTATTCTTCCTCATACCCTGCTTTGAGAAAGCAATCCATTTATTTCTCCCAGTTTCTCTGTGTCTGTATATCTATTTGATAATGCAACTTCGAGGGCAGCACAGTGGCGCAGTGGGTTAGCCCTGCTGCCTCATGGCGCCGACGCCCCAGGTTCGATCCCGGCTCTGGGTCACTGTCCGTGTGGAGTTTGCACATTTTCCGTGTGTTTGTGTGGGTTTCGCCCCCACAACCCAAAAGATGTGCAGGCAAGGTGAATTGGCCACGCTAAATTGCCCCTTAAAAAAAACAATAATACAGCTTCTCATATTGGCGATTCTGGGATATTTTTCTTTCTGAGGATTGCTGAAGAAAAGAGACATGCTGTCGAAGCTTTTCAGCTTGCACACTTCAGGACAGATGTAACAACTTACACCACATGAGAAAAAGGCACTGATTGATTGGCAAGTCAAATCTGATTGGTCCAGGCATTGCCATGGAGAATACACCATGGAACTCTTGCTTTTCTTTAATTTTATAAAAGGTGCAATGTCTGGATATTTGTTCTTGCTTTCATAGTACAGATCTCAGCATATGAATATATGTCTTAGCATCATATTTTAGGATTGTTCAACAAGGGCAGCACAGTGGCACATTTGCCTCACAGCGCCAGTGACCCAAGTTCGATTCCGAACTTGTGTCACTGTCTGTGTGGAGTTTTCACATTCTTCCCATGTCTACGTGGGTTTCCTCCGGGTGCTCCGGTTTCCTCTACAGTCCAAAGATATGCAAGTGAGGTGGATTGGCCGTGCTAAATTGCCCCTTAGTGTCCAAAGGTTAGGTGAGGTTACGGGGATAGCGTGGGGGCATGGGCCTAGGTCGGGTGCTCTTTCAGAGGGTCAGTGCAGACACAATGGGCTGAATGACCTCCTTCTGCACTGTAGTGATTCTATGATTCTAAGTACTGTCCAATCATGAAATAACAACTAACTTTAGTCACTATGGGCTAGAGGAGGCTACTGGTTGAAGGGCTATGCTGTTTAAAGGTGTTTCAACAGGATAATGGATGTCTGTGCAGTCAGCCAAGCCTCATTATGCATTCCTCCAATAGAAAACTAATGCATCTGAGCCCCAGAGCGAACAGTGTTTGATTCTGTCTCTCTGATCTAGGCTTTGTTTTCACAACATTTATTTATGCAAGCTGAAGAGGTTTCAAGTGCTTGCAGTTTCACCTATTGAAAACTTACAGGGTCTGGATGATAGGCGCATTTATTGGTCTCCAGTAAAAAGTTTTTTTTTGAGAAAGTGGTAAGTTAGCAATGAATGTATTTCAAAGCTTTTATTCATGCATTCTACTGTCCAAATAGAGTTCCTTGTTATATACAGTGTAAAGTTGGTGAATAGGCATGGAAGTGCCATAGCTTGGAAAAGGACATTAGGGGCCATAGAGGGGTGAATAGGGGTATACCTTGGAATGGTAGGCATTAAGGGCTAAAGGGGTTGGGTGAACAGCATAATTTGTAGGAGAACATGAGGGACCAGAGGGAATAGGTAGAGGAGATACTTAGGCTTGGGCAGAATGGGGGGACGGGGGGGGGGGGGGGACGGGGGGTTGAATTTAACTTTTGAAAGGTCCCTTCATTCAGCCTGTGGTGCACAACACCTATCAGGTGCAATGAGTTATCACCCAATGAGAATCTGGCCTGATTCCATGAAAATTGAAAAGGACCAGGACGTGCCTATCCCAGCAATGCAGCCAGCCAGGTCAGGAGTGTGGGCTCACGATCCAAACCTACTGTACCCTTAGAAAGTACTCCCAGAGATCAGAAACCCGGGAATGGGGAGGCGAGTCCTGGAATTGGGCCCTGGCCACCAGTTTTAAAATAAATTTAGAGCACCCAATTCTTTTTTCCCAATTAAGGGGCAAAATATAGCATGGCCAATCCACCTACCCTGCACATCTTTTTTAATAGTGGGGGTGAGACCCATGCAGACACGGAGAGAATGTGCAAACTCCACACAGACAGTGACCTGGGGGCCATGAGGCAGCAGTGCTAACCACTGTGCTGTCCCTGGCTCTCATTTTTAAAGGGATCCTGAGTCACCCCAACTCGGTTAAAATAGAGCCCTTTGTTCTGAGATGGTTGAATACGGCCTCTACTCTGCCTATTAGAAACAACTGAAGGGCCAACCTGATTGTTACAATTCATCAGTCTTTGGGATGTATGGCCTATGTATCTGGCATTACACCATGGGCACCACTGAAACTGATATACTACATGACTCATAAGTGTGAAAGCAGAATGTTCTCTCATTGGTGGAAAATGTTGCTTTGCATGGTGAAAAGACCCACTTCATCTGTTATTCAATGTTTTGAGATCCTTTACTTTTCCTGTGTGATTTGAGGTAGACTGGGCACTTTTCAGGTCCAAAGGTGGCACACATTGGCTCATTTGTCTGTTCTCATGATACACAGCGAGCAATGGTTCCCTGGATTTTGAGGTCACAGTTCACCTCACAGGTCAATGTAACAAACTCCGTGTCGCAGACTTTCCTGTTCCTGAAGTCAGCCCGGCTCCAAGTGGGGAGGGATAGAGATTTTATGCTTAGAATGAGTAGATGGTGATTCCAACATTACCAAATAAATACTTGTTGAAACAATAATGATTGGTGAAAAAATTTTGAGCACAATCTTGTGTGAAATTAAAAAGAAAATCAATGTGAATTGCTTTAATTTAAAAACTTGTACATCAAAAAACACGCAAAAACACGTTTCCACCATTCATGTGCATCATAAGGGGCTTTGAGTAATGCAGTAGCTGTCTGAGTAGTGCATTCTTAATCCCAAGAATACTTCTGGGATTAAGCCTAATTATTGTTTTCCCTGAGTTTCCTGGAATTTGTTAGCTATAGAGAGTTCTGTAGGTCTGCAATTTCTGTTTAAAGTTTCCAAAACAAACCTTGGGAAGACAATTTTCTCGCTTGTTTGTAGACTAACATTGAAGCACTGAAAATAAAAAGACCCCAAACTCCTAGCTGCTGCTGGGATGAGAATGGCGAGTGGTGCCTTTATTGACACTCAGTATACCTTTCTTTTGTTTTTTTTCTTCAAACACCATGCTTAAAATGGCGGTTATACCTTCACTTGCAGTCACCATGTTTGCTCCGTGACAAGCCTTTAGATTTTCCTCCAGGAATGATTTCATCTGTTGCCACAAAGCCACTGTCAGCCTCCCCCCACCACCTTATTTTTCCCGAGTCAGCACTGTTTGGGGAAATAGCAAGAGCCGCCAATTACTGATAACAGCATGTATCAGAGTTGACTCAAAGACTTACAGAAGAGCTCTGACTGTATACCTGGAAGAAAGTATCAACTGTTCGGCACGGTGGCACAGTGGTTAGCACTGCTGCCTCACAGCACCAGGGACCCGGATTCAATTCCGGCCATGGGTGGCTGTCTGTTTGGAGTTTGCACTTTCTCCTCGTGCCTGCGTGGTTTCTCCGGGTGCTCTGGTTTCCACCCACCATCAAAAGATGTGCAGATCAGTTGGGGTGGCCATGTTAAATTGGGCAGGGGAATGGGCCTGGGTTGGGTGCTCTTCCCGAGGGTCAGTGCAGACTCGATGGGTCAAACGGCCTCCTTCTGCACTGTAGAGATTCTATGACCCAAGATCTTCAAGTAATTGTCAGGGTTTATTACTGCCGTTACCCAGTGGTTTCTGGGTCAATTGTGGGAACAGCAGAAAGCAGTGAAATGGGTGAATTTCTGAGTAGCATCTGCCCATTTAATATAGGTCAATAGCAATCTTTCATTGCATGGATTGAGGAAGGAAAATCCAAAAGACTCCCCATCCCATTTTCTGTGTTTAGAACAAGATTATTTTAAATAATAATAATCTTTATTGCCACAAGCTTACATTAACACTGCAATGAAGTTACTGTGAAAAGCCCCAAGATGCCACATTCCGGCGCCTGTTCGAGAATTCAGAATGTCCAAATTACCCAACAGCACTTCCGGGTCTTGTGGGAGGAAGCACCGGGAGGAAACCCACGCAGACACAGGGAGAACGTGCAGACTCCACATAGACAGTGACCCAAGCTGGGAATCGAGCCTGGGGAGTTCAAAGGGTCCAGCATGGCTGGTTTGTTTTTATTACTCTCTTGGAATCTGTCTCCAGAAGCAGTATTTTACAGCCCCATCGCAGTGGGGGACGGGCTGGAAAATGTAGCAAGCCATTCAAAAATCTTTGGCAGGACGGGAAAATCCAGCCGGCAGGGTGGGCAATAGAATTGCGCCCCCAATCTCCCATGTCTGTCTGGATTGGTTGCCTCTGTAAATAATTGTTGTCACTAAACTAAAAATGGAAAGATAATCGATTACCGGCTTTGGTCACTGAGTGGGTTTCTGCCGGGTGCTCCGGTTTCCTCCCACAGTCCAAAGATGTGCGGGTTAGGTGGGTTGGCCATACTAAATTGCCCATGGTGTCCAAAAACGTTAAGTGGGGATACTCGGTTACGCGGATAGGGTGGAGGTATGGGCTTGTATAGGGTGCTCTTTCCAAGAGCAAACTCGATGGGCCGAATGGCCTCCTTCACCACTGTAAATTCTATGAATCAATAACTGGGTTGATTGTAATATTATGCTAGCTGATGATTTACCACGGTTACGTCCGTCTTTTAAATATAGGTCTGCTTACAGTTTAATACCTTTGACCGGAGTCTGTAAGTTCACATTACTCCTTTGAAGGGATCTGGTAAGTTGTAAATAAAAAAACAGAAAATGCTGGAAAAACCCAGCATCTCTGGCAGCTTCTGTGGACAAAGAAACAGAGTCAACGGGTTGGATTTTCCTCCACCACCTGTTTTGCTGTGGCAGAGACGACCCACCATTGGCCGGCAGCAGCATCCTCCGGTCCCGCTGCTATCAATGGGGATTTCCATTCTTCACACCCCCTACCACCATAACACATACAACCGGGGGGGCGGGGGGTCACCTTCAGCAGGGCTGGAAGATCCCGTCGGCGGGAGTGGCTGGAAAATCTGGCGCAACAATTCAGTTCCGTATGACTCTTTTACTCACAGATGCAGATCCGCCAGCCTTCAAGAAATATTTTACGAAAGAGACCTGACGCTATCAAATGCTTACAAAATGAGACCATGGCTTTCTGTAATTGTAAGTAATGCAATCTATGATTATAGCATGAGACTGTAAGGCAGCAAACATTAATGCGCTGTTATACCTGTAACACCAATGGACATGCCACTGCACGAGGAAAGATGAGAGGCTGGGCTGCATCAATGGGAATTCACATTGACAACTGTGGGGGCAGACAGTCCCATCACCAGCGAACGGCACGCTGCCTCCCGGTGCCATGAAACAAGCGGCTGAGAAGCCGGAGAATCCCGCCACATAACGTGACAACAAAACTTGAACCCTCGTCAAGGCTTTTGTCATGGTACTAGATTGGCAGTAGGGATAAAACCAGAAAATGCTGGGCGTACTCTGGAAGCACGGTGAGCGTCTCCGGAGAGCGAAACCGTTAACATTTCAGGGGCGCGATTCTCCGCAAAGGCGGAAAGTCGTGAAGGCCGCCATGAAAACGGCCGTGTTTCACGGCAGCCTCCGCGCCCCCTCCCGGGACCCGATTCTGCTCCCCGGTCGGGGCTAGCATCGCGGCCCCGTGAACTACGGCATCGCGGGCTTAACGAATTTCGCTAAGCCCGCGCGCCAAAGTTAGCGACGGCTGACGCATATGATGACGTCAGCTGCGCATATGCATCAGACCCGCGCATGCGCCGTCCGTAATGCCCCTCAGCCGCCCCGCGGATTGATCCAACGGGGCGGCGGAGTAACAAAGAGTGCGTAGGGTAAGTACCCCGTGGTGCGGCCGTGCCAATTGGTGGCATGGTTGTGCAGAACGGCACTTTGCCGCCGTTTTCACGAACTTGTATAGCAGGTGTATTCAAATTCGTGAAAACAGCCGTAAAGGCCTTGGAAATCCGCCCATCGGCCAGGGGAGAATCGCTGCTCGCCGTACAAAAACGGCGAGCAGCGATTCGTGTCAGGGGGGCGGGCGTGTGGGGGGAGAATAGTGGGAGGGCGTCGGACCAGCGTCGCCGTAAAAATTTGCGCCGCCCGCTATTCTCCGCCCCGTCGTGAGTGCGGAGAATCGCGTCCCAGGTCTTTGGTATTTTCCAGTTTCTGCAATTTTTTTGTTTTTCCGTTGGCTATTGGGAAGCTGTTTTTTTCCGTGGTAGATTCTGAAATTATAACAGGCAGATTCCAAGGAAATAGATGAGTAAAGTCTACAGTCCCACCCGCCATGGGAATCGTTGGTGGCGGGATGGACAATTTGATGGACCATTTAAATATCCGCTGACATCGAACGGAAATTTCCTGGCCGGGGGCGAGCATGACCGGAAAATCCCTCCCCGAGTGTTTATATATCCTTGAGAAAATTAGATCTAAACCAGCCTTTGCAACTCAGGAGAAAACAGTTCCCAATTAAACTCCATACTCTATGAATATAAACAAGTCACCAAGGCCAAACACTTGAGAAAATCTGTGTGTATATTCCTGGGCCTGTTTTCATACATGGACTTTAATTGTGTAATTTCTTCCAGAGTGAGAAGTTTTGATTCTGTTAAAGTTTTTAGAGAAAGAATAACAAGAATTCTGTATTAAAGAAGCACTGTTGCACTAAATATACTCCCATTGCACCAAAAATACTAATTTGACCACAAATGTGTTTGCTTCTGCTCATATTAAACTATTGTACATTTTTATAGTTGGCCATAATGGTACTGAGACATTTTAGTTCAGTGATTGAATCGCACATTTTCTTAGAAAAGCAAACATTGTTAATGCTAGTTGTATTTGCAGATAGTTTTTTATCCCATTTATTTTCAGGCTTCTTTTGTATTCAAACATAACGTGTGATATTCCCTGACCGGCTCACATGCTTCTTGCAGTTCCCCTCTCTAACTAGTTGCTAGGCGGTACTTGAGAGCGTGATGAGAGAATACATATTTCCATGTGCCATTCTGAAGAAGAGGTGAAATCTGAAACTTACTTGTGTGGAGACTGCTGCTAATGGATGGTAGCTTACAATTTAATGGCATATTATCTTGGTGCATCAATACACTGTGGTGCCAGGTCAATAAGCATGTAAATATTAAAACTGCTCTCTGACAGTCTAATGGGAATGTTAGTTCCGTGAGATAACAATAATGGTCTCCAGTGTGTACGGGTGGGTGATGAAGCAGAAACTAACAAAGCGAATAGAATGCTGAACTCTATCACAAAACCACCAAAGGGTAAGTAAGGGGACGTAATGATCAAATTATACAGTGTTCCGGTCAGACTACACATAGCTGAGTGTATCTCAGGTTAGTTATCAAGACACAATTTAGGTCTTAGAGGGGGTACAGCGATGAGCTGCTAACATCAGAGGATTCAGTTATGAAGAAAGGCTAGAGTAACAAGGACTCTTTAGCTTTGAAATCAGCAGCTCCTTTCAAAGGTGTCACCTTGCCTCAGTTAGTAATGCTGTCACCACTGGCACCAGGGTGGCACTGCTGCCTCACAGTGTCAGGGATCTGGGTTCGATTCCGACCTCGGGTGACAGTCTGTGTGGAGTTTGCACTTTCTCTCCATGTCTGCGTGGGTTTCCTCCGGATGTTCCGGTTTCCTCCTACAGTCCAAAGATGTGCAGGTTAGGTGAATTGGCCATGCTAATATTGCCCCCAAAAGGTTGGGTGGAGTTATGGGGATAGGAGCGTGGGATTGGGCCTAGGTAGAGTGCTCTATCGGAGTAAGGACCGATACAGACTATATGGGTCAAAAGCCCTCCTTCTGCACTGTATGGATTCTATGATTCTATAGTTGTAAGTTCAAGTCTCAGTGCAGGCTCTATGCCTTACACTGCAATACAGCACGGATCAAATACTGCATTTTAGAGGTGGGGGAGGGCTCTTTTGGATAAGATGAATATAAAAATCCTCTGTCAAATATAAAAGACTTCATTGAACAAAGTCAAGAAGAGCAGGGAATATCTCCTGGTGTTCTGGACAGCAATAACTGCACTATCAAAACAGATGAACAGGTCATTGGTATGTTTCTATTTGTGACAACTTGCAGCGCTGCTGTTGCCATGCTTGCTATATAATAAGATTGACAACTTTGCAAATGTACTTCATTGGCTTCGGGAAATCCTCACGAAGAGGACGTGAAAGGCTTTGTATAAAAAAGGTATTTTCCGCAACTGAAAAGGGTCCTTATGCATGATATCAAAAGGTACGGATAAGATGAATCTAGAGTAGTATTTCACAATGAATTAGAATAAGGAGGCATTGACTAAAATTCGGAACTGATGTCAACATATTCGTTTGGAGAGAAACCATGAAACGCAGTCCGTATACAGCAAGTTGTTCCGCATCAAGAAAGAGAAAGGTTTAGGTAAGCCCTTTGCCAGAACACGCAATTGGAAAGTATCCAAGCCTTTTCAGGCAAGAAAGAATGGGAGGAGTGGTGAAGAAAACAACAACTATAGAGCCAGAGATTCTCGTCTTTCAGGTGGAGACAATAAAAGACAAAAACTCTAGTTTGATTGAAGATCTAGTTGAACAATATAATGTGGAACCACAAGTCTTTGTCCTAAATGGCACAAACTAAAACGAGGGGAATGGTTTCCCTCATCGTTTTTTAAACTTGCGTTCTCATGATAAGTTATCATGTGATAGGAATTTATCTGCATTCCCTGATAATCTGGTAGAAGAACACTGCGTCTGTGTTCTTTGATAATGTAGCTGCTCCAGCTGATAATGGATTGCCTTTAGGTTTGATCTTGCAGATACCCATATTTTAAGGTCTTTGAAACTACAAAATAAAACAAATCGGCCTTCACATGGACGAAAGGTCGACATGTGAAAGGAAGCTTCGACATGTTGGGCAGCACGGTACCATAAGTGGATAGCACTGTGGCTTCACAGCGCCAGGGTCCCATGTTCGATTCCCTGCTGGGTCACTGTCTGTGCGGGGACTGCACGTTCTCCCCATGTCTGCGTTGGTTTCCGCCGGGTGCTCTGGTTTCCTCCCACAGTCCAAAGATGCGCAGGTTAGATGGATTGGCCATGATAAATTGCCCTTAGTGACCAAAAAGGTTAGGAGGAGTTATTGGGTTACGGGTATAGGGTGGAAGTGAGGGCTTAGGTGGGTCGGTGCAGACTCGATGGGCGGAACGGCCTCCTTCTGCACTGTATGTTCTATATGAAAGGAAACTGAAAGGAGGGTTAAGTAGGGTCCTCTTTCGAATAGCCGGTGTAGACTCGATGGGCTGAATAACCTCCTTCTGCACTGTAAATTCTATTCTATGAACTACCAAAACAAAACAACTAAAGGCATTGTATAATTCCTGCTATCCATAGGCCAAAAAAAGTTGAGTCAAGTTGGCAGTTAAACTTTTTAGTTTATTTCAGCAGCTGTGATTACCTTACATTTGTTAGAAATGTGATATAAATTATGATACTATGGGGTGAAATTTTGTTTGATAATGGCGGCCCACTTTTACAGAAGCACCATAGAAAGCATCCTATATGGCTGCATCCCAGCCTGGTATGGCAACTGCTCAGCCCAAGATGGCACGAGCCTTCAGAGAGTCGTGGACACAGCCCAGTCCATCACACAAACCTGCCTCCCATCCATTGACTCCATCTACAGCTCCCGCTGCCTGGGGAAAGCGGGCAGCATAATCAAAGACCCCCTCCCAGCCAGCTTACTCACTCTTCCAACTTCTTCCATCGGGCAGGAGATATAAAAGTCTGAGAACACACACAAACACATTAAAAAACAGCTTCTTCCTCACTATTACCAGACTCCTAAACGATCCTCTGATGGACTGACCTGATTAATACTACACTCATGTATGCTTCACCCGATGCCGGTGTCTATGTATTTACATTATGGACCTTGTGTTGCCCTATTATGTATTTTCTTTTCTTTTCATGTACTAAATGATCTGTTTGAGCTGCTGGCAGAAAAATACTTTTCACTGTACTTTGGTACACGTGACAACTAACAAATCCATTTCAATCCAAGAAAGAAATACAAATAAGCAGAATCCTATGGATGTTGGAAATCTGAAATAGAAAGAAAGCAGGGAATTTTCCACATTTGAACTGAAGTGTCATGGTGGGCAGGATCTACAATGGGATTCCCGCTGGTCGGAGTGGTGTGAACATGTGGCGGGCTTTGCGCTCAGAAGCTCATTAATTATTTTAAAGAGGAGTAGGTCTCCTAATCACGTGGCGGGTCGGGAACTAATTTGTCCACCCCGGGTGTTACCTACTGGGGTCTAAGGGATCTAAGGTCACCCGAGCTCACACATTTCACTGTCTCCAGCCCAACTGTTTTTCAGGAGACCTGTAGAGTTGACTGCACAGCAGATGAAGAATAAGGCTGCCCCAAGGTTTAGCCACTACTCCCTCCAGGCTTTGGTATGAGGAGCATTGTCCGACACAGGCATGCGCTTTACCTAAAGGATGGCTCACCTCTCCAGCCTGTGCGGCAATAGCACATCAGGTCATTGAGGCTGACAACTGCCCTCACAATACAGGAAGAGGTTGAATGATTTCAACCGCCCCGCCATGGTAAGTGAACCTTCAATGATAATACTAAAAACAGAAAATGCAGGATAAACTCAGCAGGTCTGGCAGCATCTGTGGAGAGAAAGAGTTAATGTTTGGAGTCTGTATGACACTTCTTCAGACTTTCAGTCTCAACCGTTAGCTCACTCCACACTCACCATGGTAATATGCACTCAAAGGATTCCACTCTTCAGGGATTGCAAACAACATTAGCACGCGGCACAACCACCACTAATTATCTCACTGTTCCTTTCACACCCCCAACATCTCGTCTATCACACTGCACAAACTCTATCCTCAGACTTTTCTGGGGGAAGGCTCACTGCACATTGATGCGACCATCAATTCACACGAGATTCAGAGTTGAAGTGAGCAGTGGTTTTAATCAGCTAGAACTGTGCCTGCCTGCGACTGCTCTGTACTGAGTGCCGCCTACAGGCTGCAGATCTATATACCTTCCCCGAGGGGGTGGAGCTAGGGGCAGAGCCCACAAGGGCACCAACATGATACAATATAATGTAATGTAATACAATGGTGAATGGTCGCAGTAATACATTCACCACACACACAGGAGGCTTTCATGTCTCCCAACCTCTGCTCCATCCCTTCTCTCCACTTTCCTTCCTTTTGTCTTCATGAAATATTACAATTTAAGCGAGAGATCCAAGACAGGAAGAGGGATGGCCAACATCACAGATCTGTCTAAATTTGAGGAAGATGCCGCCAAGCTGGGCAGGAAGGCCACGGATCACTCTTTTGGGGAAGGAAAGCTTGGCTGCTCCCAGCAACATAGTATGGATGAGACGTCCCTGAGTTGATCACTTCCTGACATTCACAGTGAGTGACATGTATTCTGCTTGCATTCTGCCTGCTCATGAACTAATTCTGACTTCTCTCTCGTACACGCACCAGCAATAACTGGCAGAGAAGTAACACCAACAAAAGCCCCAGCACCCAGACCACCTCAGACAAGGATGCTTAGAACCTATCTGAAGAAGATCTGTCACGGCATTCACCTGCACCCCCTACAGTGCAGAGACACACACCTCAGCGGGTCATAGCTGTGGATCAGACTCGGTCACTTTCTGGAGGAATTCTCACTGACCCGTCTCCACAGCAATCAGAGGCAGTGACAGTCAGGTCTCTGGAAGTTGGAGGACTGCTGGAAATCAGGCACTTGCTGAGTCCAGTTTAGAAAATGAACCTCAGCGAGCGGCCACCGAGACCTCCCTCAAGGTGTCCCTTCTCCTCAAGGAGTCAGGGTGGGGCCCTCTGACACCCCCAGGGAGGGTGAGCATCAGCTAGACACCCATGGGGCCTCCACACAGGACACTCCATGGGTGTCCAGCTGCCCCGAATCCACTCTGCCGGTGACCCCATCCATTCCTAATGGTCAGGCCAAGGAGAGTGCATGTGCTTCTGATCAGGAGACCCATAACTGGCTGGGGCCCTTCAGGTCTCCGACCGCCTGAGAATGTCCGCCAAGGCCATCAGCATACTGCAGGCAGATGTTGGGGTTGCATCCAGGCACAAGGTTAGAGTTAGGGAAAGTAGAGTTTGGTTAAGCAAGTCACAAGTCACTTCTGTGGTATGGTTCTGAACTTCCTGTCCTCTGTTTCTTGCTGGGGCTCCTTGGATTTTAGGTTGGGCCTCCTCCTGAGGCTGTGCTTGGCGGCACTGGTCCCTTCTATTCTTCCTCCATTCCATTGGCACCATGAAGAAAGCAGCATTAAGCCCAGGTTTCATTCTGGTTTGCTCCTTCTCTCTGTGGAATAAGAGACACAACACATTAATGACTCATGAGGAAAGGTAGTTAAACTCTCGCTCACAAACACCATGCCACTGTGATCGCCTCAAGCTGTGTCTGCGCTTCCAGCCTTATTTCTGATATAGCCTTTTAGCTGAGGCACGTACTCGCAGAACAAGGTGAACAAGATGCTAATCCTCACACTTCACATCTTAATCCCACAGATATTGAAAGAGGTTTGGAGCCATTAATGATATGCCCCACATTGTCAAACTCACTCCTCAAATCTCTGATCTGGCATTCTGATTACAAGTAACTTGCACATGAGTTATGACTGGGTTCCCTTTGAGACATCGCCACGCCAATTGGAGAAAGTCCATTTCAAGGTTATTTTTGATGATCTGGCTAGAAGCACAGGTGCAGCTTGAGGCAATCACAGTGGCATGTTGTTTGTGAGTGAGAGCTTTACTATCTACGGCGCTTTTACAATTGCTTGCATTTCCATTTTTCACATCCCTGTGTGTTAACGCTGAAATGGAGTGACTGTATTATGAACCTCAGGAGTCCTATAGTCTCTTGCTATAGCACTAGAAATGACCAGGTCCCCAATTGAGCTTTGTCAAGGGGCGGCACGGTGGCTAACAGTGGTTAACACTGCCTCACAGCGCCAGGGACCCGGGTTCAATTCCAAACTCGGGTGACAGTCTGTGTGGAGTTTGCACTTTCTCCCCGTGTCTGCTTGGGTTTCCTCTGGGTGCTCCGGTTTCCTCCCACAGTCCAAAGATGTGCAGGTTAGGTGGATTGACCATGCTGAATTGCTGAGTGTCACCATGTTGCAAAAATGTGAACGTTAGGTAGGATTACGGAAATAGGGCGGAGAGTGGGCCTAGGTTGGGGTTAGAGTGTTGGTGCAGACTCGATGGGCCAAATGGCCTCCTTCTGCACTGTAGGAATACTGTGATTCTATTCTTTCTTCCACTTTTCTCTCATCTGTGATCACATTTCAATGCTTTGAATGGAAGCTGGTTGAAGCTGCCCCACGAAATGGGGTTCCTGTCGCAGCCCTGGGCTCCCCCCACATTGACTCTGATCCCTCCTGTTTAGATTCATTTCTAGTTTTGATTTCAGCCTGTGCCATTAAATGCAACATTGTGACACTCAGCTTTCACTCTTCCTCCCTGCCTGCCTCTTCGTCTCCAACCTTGCTGGAACCCCACAGATAGAGATGCTTCCCATTATTCTCCAGCCTCCCTCAGTAATCCTGGATCCAATAGTCATTGTTAATATTCTAACCTCCCCCCCCCCCCCCCCCCCCCCCCCCCCCCCCCCCCCCCACCTAAACCCACAACTGTAGATGTCCCAATGTCCACTGTGGACCTCACACCTCCTAATCTCAAGGCTGCCTATATAGTCACATTGAGAGGTGAACATTTAGGGGCAGCAGGGTAGCATGGTGGTTAGCATAAATGCTTCACAGCTCCAGGGTCCCAGGTTCGATTCCCGGCTGGGTCACTGTCTGTGTGGAGTCTGCACGTCCTCCCCCTGTGTGCGTGGGTTTCCTCCGGGTGCTCCGGTTTCCTCCCACAGTCCAAAGATGTGCGGGTTAGGTGGATTGGACATGCTAAATTGCCCGTAGTGTCCTAATAAAAGTAAGGTTAAGGGGGGGTTGTTGGGTTACGGGTATAGGGTGGATACGTGGGTTTGAGTAGGGTGATCATGGCTCGGCACAACATTGAGGGCCGAAGGGCCTGTTCTGTGCTGTACTGTTCTATGTTCTATGTTCTAACTCCCGCACCCAGGAAAGTTTCACATGCCACCCTCTCTATTACCTCTTCCTCTTTGCAGGTTTGAGACGCCATCCCTCACTCTGCCCATCGCATCTGCAGCCCAGTACTATGCAAGACAACACCACGGTCAGCAACATTAGGACCATAACCACACCCTGCACACCTCGCAGTGCCTTTTCCAATTGTGCACACAGCCATTGCCCCTCTCTGGAGTGGGACTATGATGTGCATGCCATGCATTGCCCTATAGCATGGCCTGCAAAGTTCCAGAATTGAATCCACTCTTGGCCCCAGACTAGGAATTATGACTATCTTTCTCTTTGCTCAACAATTCCTTCTTGACTGTTGGTGACACTATGTGCTTCCCCCTGTTGTGTTCTGCTGCTTCGGATAACACAGGCTGCTATTTGATGCAGTCTTAACTAAAGGGTGCCCCAGACTCTGAAATGAGTTCAATGTGTTTATTGAACGATTAACACAGTTCTCAAATGAGTTTGACTCTCTGCTAATCTAACTGTAGTAACTCAGTCTAATTGTACCATCTTGCTCTAAGCCATGTGCTGGGGTGTGATGCCGCTGATCAACCCTGTCTAACTCTCTAGATGCCTGTTTGTGGAAAGAGGCGTGAGTGCCTCTTCCCTTTTATAGTGTTTATGTCATGCCCCCTTGTGGTGATGTCACCTTTGAGTGTCCTGACTGCCCATTGGTTGTGGCCTATTCTGAGTGTTCATTGGTTGCATGTTTGCATATTATGACACCCCCCACCACCTTTCCGTGAGTCTCTGTGCAAACCCTCCCACATGTGCACTCCTTTCCCCTTCCCACCTCCACGAGTCTCTGTGCAAACCTTCCAGTCTTGGCACAATGGCAAAGTGGTTAGCACTGCTGCCTCACTACAGCAGGGATCTGGGTTCAATTCCAGCCTTGGGTGACTGTGTGGAGTTTGCACTTTCTCCCTGTGCCTGCATGGGTTTCGTCCGGGTGCTCTGGTTTCCTCCCACAGACCAAAGGTGTACAGGTTTGACGGGTTGGTCATGCTAAATTGCCCCTTCGTGTCCAAAAGATTAGATGGGGTTACTGGATTATGGGGATAGGGTGGGGGTGTGGGGTTAGGTAGGGTGTCTTTCACAGGATTAGTGCAGACTCGATGGGCCAAATGTCATCCTTCTGCATTGTCGGGATTCTATGATTCCTGTGTTATACAAACAATCCTCCAAATCGTGTCCTGAGTATGCCAACTATCTCTTCAATTTATGTAGGAAAATTTCGCCCATAGTTTTTCTTACCATGAGGTCAAGATTTTGTACTGGTGGACTTTCAAAGGAGAGTGATTGGGAGACATTTTAAGGTATGCAGTCTTCCAGTCTCCAGGATTGGCTGCCACTCACCCTTAAAATCGGGCATGATACTGAACTGATTCACATCTCCCTCCCACATCATGGTAGCATGGTGGTTTTCACCGCTCCAGAGTCCCAGTTTCAATTCCCGGCTTGGGTCACTGTCTGTGTGGAGTCTGCACGTTCTCTACGTGTCTGCGTGGCTTTCCTCTGGGTGCTCTGGTTTCCTTCCACAAGTCCCGATAGACATGTTGTGAGGTAATTTGGACATTCTGAATTCTCCCTCTGTGTACCCGAATGTGGTGACTAGGGGCTTTTCACAATAACGTCATTGCAGTGTTAATGTAAGCCTACTTGTGACAAGAAAGATTATTATTGTTATCATTATTAAAATCCCGCCCTTTGCTTGCTCTCTTCACCCCTCCGGCTTGTGGTCTTTCCAGCATGTTCTATTTTCAGTTTTGTTTCATAACTGTTACTTCAAGGGTTAAAAAAAAACTCGTTCCATGTGCTCAACGAGTTGTCGATTAACCTCTGCTCATTTCACCCTACTGCCAAAGACCAATTTCATCCCTGACATTTGTGGTGAAGTGGCTTTGAGAGTCAATAAGTGGACACTTTGGGTTTCTCAGTCCCCTGTTTATACAGAGCATAGAAGAGGGAGGATAATATTTTGTCTAATTTTAAGCCAGTAAATTGTGAAACCAACGTACTCAGCTTGTTTGACAAATAGATAACAGTCAATGTACAATTCACCATGTGAATGTCAGTTGTGAAAACAGTCTGGTTCAAGTCCATTTTAAAACATGAGAATAGAAAATAAGTACACGATTGTGTTTACGGATGGAGCAAATCATTCATTTATCTAACAGCTTTTACATTCTCAAGATGTCATAGTGTGCTTCACAGCTGATGAATTATTTTTGGAGTACAGATAGTGTTGTTTTGCAGACGAGCATAGCAGGCAATCTGTGCACAACGAAAATAACAAAATGAATGACCAACTAAATTGTTTGGGTGCTATTGCGTGAGGGACGAGTGTTGATCGTAAAATCAGGAGAATTCATTACTCTTCAAAAATGCCACCCAATCTCAAAATATTTCATAATTGCTATAAATTCACAACACATTCACACACAAATATGATCAAATCGTGATTCTTATTGTGAATGTATTACGTGTGCGTGGTCACTTATTATCCCAATTGACTAGTGAAAAAGGGAAGTTACTGAAATGTTGTACATTTGGCGATTGTCAGTATATTTTGGGATTTCAGAGCTACAAGGCTCGACTGAGAACGTCTTTAATCACGAGAGAAATGCTAACTTTTAAAAATCTCTTCCCTATTTTTTATTAAACAAACTGGTTTGGCAGGCCTGTTACTCCTCCTGTGGTACAGTTCCTTGAAAATATTCTGGCACAGTGGTTAGCACATGCCTTTCAGCATGAGGGATCCGGGTTCAATTCCAGCCTTGGGTGACCGTCTGTCCCATGTCCACGTGGGTTTCCTCGGGTGCTCTGGTTTCCTCCCACAGTCCTAAAATGTGAAGGTTAGGTGTACTGGCCATGCTAAATTGACCCCTCGTGCCCAGGGATGTGCAGCTTAGTTTATGGGGGAGCGGGGTGGGCGGGGGAATGAGCTTAGGTAGTGTGTTCTTTCAGAGGGTACACGGTGCACACTTGATGGGCCGAATGAGCCTCCTTCTGTGCTGTAGGGGTTCTATGTTTCCTGGTAACTATTCTTCATTTGAGAGACTATACAATTTATCTTATGGCAGTTGTCCAATTGTGGGAGTCGTCCAAGTTAAGACTGCTTACATGTTTTCAACTGGGGGCTGAACATCAGCTTCACTTCCAATGCATTCGCAGGTGGCTAGGGATGTTATTTTAAAATGTACTTTATTCATAACATTTGTGAAAGCACGTTACACAACAGTTCAGATATGACATTACATGCCGTCCAGTGTAGTTCAATTACTTTCAGTACTGTATGTGGCACTCTGAAGTACGTGCCTTACTAAACGCACCATTACAGGTTATATTTATAATTTATATTGACATTACATGTCAAGGGCAATGAGGAACGGGCAGCAAATGCTGGCCTTGCCTACGACGTCAGGATCCGATGAATGAATTAAAAATAAATCCTGGCATAGAGCCTGAGGGATTTTCCACAGTTTCCAACCTCTTGGCATATTATGGCAGGAGGACCTTAGACAGTGGCTGTTCCCTGTTGAGCCTTTGCAGTGGCTGCCTCAAGCTTCAGTGTGTCACTCAACACATAATCCTATACCTTGGACTATGCCAATTTGCAGACAAAAGAGGACATCTTTCAATGAGTAGTTTTAGGTTTCCTGGACCAACGAAAACACTCTGGCCTCCTTGTCGCCCATGTGAGGTGTCATCCCCACCTCACCCCAACACATTGCACTCCCCACCCCCAAACTCCCTCCCCTCCCCACCACCCGACCACCTCCCACCCCGACACCCCACCACCAATCCTCGCCCAGCCTCCGACAACCAGTCAATTTGATTTCCCTCAGAGTGCCGGCGTTGCATACACGACTCATTAGTTGCTTGTCAATGCGGCCTGAGCCTCAAAATTTTGCAAGCCTCGCCATGGAAACATAGGGCAGGCAACGGGATGTGCTCCCATCTGGCGATCACCCATGGTGCAGCTCAAGTTAAAATCAGTCCTATTCTGAAGTATCCAGAAATGTTGGTGCATTTTACAAATAGAAAGGTTTCTAGTTTACATCTGAGAATGGAATTATCTAGTTATTGGAATTAAATGACCAAATATTGAAATAAAGTAGTAGTTTAGCACTAAAAGCTATAATTTATCAGATGATTTTCATCAAGCAATTTTGTATTAAGGGGAATAAACTGTATTCCAATAGAATCATGTCTGATATATATACACTCAAAGACTTGAGCATAAAATTCAAGGCTGGCCCTCCAGTGCAATACTAAGGAAGTGCAGTACTGTCACAGGTGCAATGTTAAAAGAAAACCCATCTGTCCTGTCAAGTGAATGTAAAACACCCTTCTGGCATTATTTCAGAGAGAAGGAGGGGTGTTTTCCCCAGTATATCGGTCAATATTTGTCCCTCAATTAACATCGTTAATAAAAGATACAGTCATTAGAAAATTGTTGTGGGAGCTTGCTATGCGCAACCTGGCTGTCACGCTTTCCATAATACTACAATGGCTGCACCTCAAAAGTCAGTTCATTGGCTACAAAGCGCTTTAGGATATCCTGTGCTTTTTGTCGAAGGTGTTAAACAGGCAAGGATTGTCCAGCCTTGCCTGCCATCGGGGTCTTTCTCTCTCGCCAAAATTCTATGACCTTGCCGGCTGCATCCCCTCTGGTTGGTCCTGACCAAAGCAGGACTGGAAAATCTCAGCCATTAATTCAGGCCTATCTTTGAATGAACAAATGGAATACAATAGATTGCCTTCTCCAAGACATTTTGTGGTATTACATTTGCTGAGACCATAAGATCATAAGACATCTGAGCAGTAGGCCATCTGGCCCATCAACACTGCCCCATCAGTCAATGAGATCATGTCTGCTCTGATATGGTAATCCTTAACCCAACTTTCCCATCTTATCCTCATAACCCTTGATTTGCTTACTGATTAAAAGTCTGTCGATCTCAGCCTTGAATATACTTAATGACCTAGTCTCTACAGCCCTCTGTGGTAAAGAATTCCGCAGATTCACTACCCTCTGAGAGAAGAAATTCCTACTCATCTATCTTAAATGAGCGACCCCTTACTCTGAAATTATGTCCATTGGCCCAAGACTCTCCCACAAGGGGAAACAACCTCTTGGCATCTACCCTGTTAAGCTCCCCGGAAATCCTAAATGTCTTAATTCTTCTAAATGCCAGTGAGCACGGGCCCAAACTACTCAACCTCCCATCAAAAGAAAATCCCTCCATATCCGGGACCAAACTCATGAACCTTCTCTGAACTGCCCCTAATGCCAGTATATCTTTCCTTAGATAAGGGAACCAAAACTATTCACGGTATTCCAGAGCTGAATAAGAGGACAATAATTTACACTTTGTTTTTGAAATGAGTATGACTATTCAACTGATGCTGTTTACCAAATGAACGAGTTATAGCGAATCATGTGAGGCTGCCTTTTCTTGGAACAATGACCCATCTGATGCCATGTTCTGTAAAAGGAGACCATCCGGATCCCTGGGTTGTATCCAATATTCCATGCTGCTAGTTGCCAGTTTGGAAGCCGTCCAACAGAAATAATTTCAGTCATTGTGCCACAATGGATCTCATGAGGTGAAAGTTGATGCTGTTATTTGAATAGCAGGTGCTCAGATTTCCAAACTGTGAAATTGTGAAGATCATCAAATTATTAAAACTGTTCCACAGTGAGGATTTTTAAAAATAAATTTGATCATTGATTCTTTTTTGCATATTTCTCAGCTTTGTTTGGGATTGTAAAAAATGCAAATTTAAAGGGTGTGTGGAAAGGACTGGGGAAACGGAGTTCAATGAGATGGTAAAGGCAGGATAGATGGGATTTAGCAGCTGCGTTTGGCGCGGGTGCAAACCCTGTCATGGCCGCTAAATCGTGTGAGAGGCCGGAAACGGAATTTGCGCCGGTGAGATTTCCAATCGCGATCTTCTCGGGCCCTCCACGATGACGAGATTAGCTTCACGCCCAGAAAGGGCATGAATTTGAATCCATTAACATGTACTCATTGTGGTTAACTTTGCATCCTTACCCCTCATCGAATCTTCCCATTGCTGCCTCACGGAACCAAGGACTCAGGTGCGATCACCGCCCCGGGACACTGTCCGTTTGGAGTTTGCACATTCTCCCCGTATCTGCGTGGGTCTCACCCCCACAACTCAAAGATATGCAGGGTAGATGAATTGGCCACGCTAAATTGCCCCTTAATTGGAAAAAAGACAATTGGGTACTCTCATTTTTTTTTAATCTTCCCATCCACGAGACGTGACGTCAAGCTAATGCAAATTATTACTGTCCTTTAAAAATGGGAACCATGCCTCATGATCTTCGAGAGGGAGGAAGCAGTTGAGCCCTACTGTCTCCACTCAGCACCAGGGGGTCTAAGTGGACAGAGTCCACTGGCCAACTCGGAGAAGGTAGAGGGGTGGGGGACTCGGGTGTGTCCGAGGGGACAGGGAGCTGTAGTTTATGTGGGTGGTCCTAAAAGCTGCTGTCTGTTGTTTAAATTGCTTATAGGGCTGTGTTAGTCTGTTGTCTGTGGCATGGGGAGTATGGGGTCGGTGTGGCTGTGGGCCACATGATGTGTGGTTGGGCTGTGATGAGAGTCAAGAAGCTGGGCCTAATGAGCTGGGTAGATGGACACAAAGCGAACACAACGTGATGTGCAGCTGCAGGGTGGGGAGGAGTACAAACTCTGGAATGGCTGCTCAGGAGCCATAGGTGCTGAGAGGCATGACAGCAATGTGATCTCGTAATTATGCAGGCTGAGTAGGAAGGGTGCCTATTAGCTTTGCCCCTCCCTGAAGCACAAAACAATTGTGTCGTCCACCCCATTCCTGAGACATGCTCATCAAACTAATTGACCATCAAGAATTAGCTGCCCACAGACTCAAAGTCAAGGAATGGGATGTATACTCAGGGTTCAGGGGCTCAATGCTTGGTTGCACGGGATCAAGAGGCACTGGGCTCACTTCTGTGCCAGATTACAACACCAGCCAAACATGATCCATGATCCCCAAGGTGGACCTCACTGTCCAGTAGACCATGGGCATTAGGGATTTGTGAGCATATAAACCTTCTGTCAGAAACCCCAGTGTTAAAGAGCATAAGGGAGGGAAGAACCAGACAGGAGGTCAAACGCGGGTCTAGGCAGGCGACGACGTGGGCCGGGGCCTGTTAAGGAGATGGGAGGGTATCTGAGCTGTGAGGGAATGGTCTCTGCCAGATAAGGTCTGGGTTGGCTGCTTCCAGGTGCAGGAGGTGAATGGGTGATGATGTTATCCGGCGGCGACACCAACCTGATTCTCTTTTTCTCTCTCATCCCTCGCATGAAGCCAGTGGAGCCAGTGGAGCCAGTGGAGCTAATAATTCGCCTGATTACAGCATTGGAGGAGCACAGATTCCGGCAGCAACTGGACGACAGTGCACAGAGAAGATCCAGCAGCAGGAGATTAGGGGGTCGCAGGTACGCTCAGGGGCCGAAGGCTGCACCAAACATGCAGGGGACACGAAGGTGCAGCAGGAGACCAAGGGCTTGCAGGACTCTTGTCTCTTTCATGGAAACTGTACGATGTCTGTGCCACAAACTTGTGGACATGGCATCAGGTGGCTGTGAGGCCATCCGTTCATTGTGGCCGTTAAAGTCACTGCAGCCATCTACCTTTATGCTACGGGGTACTTCCAGGGCTCCCCGTGTGACCTGTGTGGCATATCGCAGGCATCCACCCACAAGATGCACTTCACGCTAGAGCTGTTATACATTTCGACCTGGACTGGCAGGACAAGTGGGTTACTGGCTATGGCATCGTAGCTGGTCTGCTACAAGTGCAGCGGGCAATCGTGAAAATACAGACCTTTCACCTCACAAAAGGATGTGTCAATGTGCTGGTTAGAATCTTGCATGGGGAATGTAATGAAGGTTGAGAAGACCAAAGTTTACAAGAGTGCATTTGAGTTTTGGCAAAGGAACTGAGAATAAGACACAGGGCAATAAATGTTGTCTGACCGTTTCCTGGGATTTGTGCATGAACCTAAGTAGAAGAAGCAAAAATATTCAGCTTCAGAGCAAAGATGAACTTGGGGGATTTGAGAATGCAGATCTTGTTACACTGGGACCTTGGGTGAAAAGGAACCCACACAAAAAATATATATTTAATTTATCACACCATTTAAATTTCACAACACACCTTAAAAGCATGATGAATTATAGAATGCAGTGAGCCAAAGAACAAAGAACAAAGAACAAAGAAAAGTACAGCACAGGAACAGGCCCTATGGCCCTCCAAGCCTGTGCCGATCATGCTGCCCGTCTAAAGTAAAATCTACACTTCCTGGTTCCGTAGCGCTCTGTTCCCATCCTATTCATGTATTTGTCAAGATGCCCCTTAAATGTCACTATCGTCCCTGCTTCCACCACCTCCTCCAGCAGTGAGTTCCAGGCACCCACTACCCTCTGTGTAAAACATTTATCTTGTCCATCTCCTCTAAACCTTGCCCCTCGCACCTTAAACCTATGCCCCTAGTAATTGACCCCTCTACTCTGGGAAAAAGTCTCTGACTATCCACTCTGTCTATGCCCCTCATAATTTTGTAGACCTCTATCAGGTCGCCCCTCAACCTCCGTTGTTCCAGTGAGAACAAACCGACTGTATTCAACCGCTCTTCATAGCTAATGCCATCCATACTAGGCAACATCCTGGTGAATCTCTTCTGCACCCTCTCTAAAGCCTCCATATCCTTCTGGTAGTGTGGCGACCAGAATTGAACACTATACTCCAAGTGTGGCCTAACTAAGGTTCTATACAGCTGCAACATGACTTGCCAATTCTTATACTCAATGCCCCAGCCAATGAAGGCAAGCATGCCGTATGCCTTCTTGACTACCTTCTCCACTTGTGTTGCCCCTTTCAGTGACCTGTGGACCTGTACACCTAGATCTCTCTGACTGTCAATACTCTTGAGGGTTCTACCATTCACTGTATATTCCCGACCTGCATTAGACCTTCCAAAATGCATTACCTCACATTTGTCTGGATTAACCTCCATCTGCCATCTCTCCACCCAAGTCTCCAAACGATCTAAATCCTGCTGTATCCTCTGACAGTCCTCATCGCTATCCTCAATTTACCAACCTTTGTGTCGTCTGCAAACTTACTAATCAGACCAGTTACATTTTCCTCCAAATCATTTATAAATACTACGAACAGCAAAGGTCCCAGCACTGATCCCTGCGGA
The DNA here is from genome assembly GCF_902713615.1 of Scyliorhinus canicula. NCBI lineage: Eukaryota > Metazoa > Chordata > Chondrichthyes > Carcharhiniformes > Scyliorhinidae > Scyliorhinus > Scyliorhinus canicula. The sequence continues at coordinate 35,087,942 of NC_052157.1, forward strand.
ACACCACTAGTCACAGCACTCCAATCAGAAAAGCACCCTTCCTTTGCTACTCTCTGCCTTCTATGACCTAGGCAGTTTTGAATCCATCTTGTCAGCTCACCCCTGTACACTCAAGGTTCAGAACAAGGTATGAAATGTCTGAGATGGAGCAGAACTCCTAACTTTTAGTTTGCTGTGAACCTGATCCTGTTTCAAATCTTTGGATCACGATTTTATGCACAGCGGATATGTAGGAAGGAGAGCGGCAAGGTCAAACCAGCAACCTGCCAAGGCATTATGAGCTAGCCATTCCTGCTGAATACGCTTTAACGGTTAAAGAATGCACACAAGTTCCAAATTGTCATCAGAAAACTCTCATTTGATGAACTTATGGGTCCCTCTTCTGCTGGGGTCAGGTGTTAAGTTGCAGGTACCTGCAGCATTGGAGGCAGAACTGGCAGAATTGCTGAGGATGGTTCCCTCTGTTCTAATAGTATCATTTCTGGAGAGGTCAGTAGAGGGCAGGGATGATGGATAGGTGGGAGACGGTATGGTGAAAAGGCAGGGTAGATCAAGTGTAGTGGATAAGTGCTGTCCATTTATCATTCTCGTCAAAATGCCGAAAACTCTTTGGATAATATCATCGGACAGGTGAGTGAGGGTATTCAAAATACCCTGAAACTATGTTACCTGGTTTTTCTCATTTGTACAGTGACACAGGGCGGCATGGTGGCGCAGTGGTTAGCATTGCTGCCTCAAGGCGCTGAGGACGCAGGTTCGATCCCGGCCCCAATTTAATTCCCTAGCATCAGCAATTCAGGGAAGTCCCCAATCCTATTGTGATATTCTCCAATGCATTTAAGGCCATGGTGGCAGAGTGGTAATGTAACTGAACTAGTAACTTGGATTGGCACCCTGATGCTCTGTGGACATGGGTTCAAATCCTTCCAAGGCAGCGGGTGGAGTTTAAATTCAATTGATAAATCTGAAATATAAAGCTGGTTTATAGTCTACCATGAAACTGTCATCAATTGTTGTAAAAGCCCATAAGGATGGTGGCACAGTGGTTAGCACTGCTTCCTCACAGTGCCAGGGACCAGGGGACAAATCTGGCTTTGGGTGACTGTCTGTGTGGAGTTTGCACGTTCTCCCCGTGTCTGCATGAGTTTCCTCCGGATGCTCTGGTTCCTTCCCTCTATCCAAAAATGTTCAGGTTAGGTGGATAGACTGTGCTAAATCATTCCTTTGTGTCCAAAGATGTGCAGGCTAGGTGGGGTTACATGGTTGGGGCGGGGGATTGGGCCTAGGTAAGGTGCTCTTTCAGAGGGCCAGTGCAGACTTGATGAGCTGAATGGCCTCCTTCTGCACTGCAGAGATTCAATGGATCTCTACAGATGTCCTTTGGAGACGGAATCTATTATCCTTAACTGGTCTGGCCAACATGAGACTCCAAACACACAGCACTGTGGGTGACTCTTAACTGCCCTCTGAAATGGCCTAACAATTAAGTCACTCAGTGCAAGCGCAATTAGGTAAAAGCAAATTACTGCGGATGCTGGAATCTGAAACGAAAGAGAAAATGCTGGAAAATCTCAGTAGGTCTGGCAGCATCTGTAGGGAAAGAAAAGAGCTAATGTTTCGAGCCCAATGACTCTTTGTCAAAGCAAGGGCAATTAGGGATGGGCAATAAATACTGGCCCTCCCTGTGACACCCGCATTTCATGAAGGTATAAGCAGGCATTTTACTAAGCTCTAATAAATTGTTTGTCCAGGTTTCTACCCTGTTTTAGAAGCATTTCTAAAACCAGTAAACATCTATTCCCATGTTCCAGTATGAATGTAGGGAGCAGGTCATACCTCAAGGTATATGATTGCATGGAATTCCTTTGAAGATATCTGAGAGAAACAAATTCACTGTAAACTCTTAAATGTCTTAAAAAAAATTTCCATAAGTAAACGCTGCCATTTTTCCTTGATAAATCAGACAGTCTTGATGGATGAAATCCAGAAGAATCTTTGCAATTTGCAAATTATCATTCAAGCTTCGTTCTTTATTTTCAGCATTGATCATGAGGTACAGCTGAAGTAGGACAAAGTGTCCTTTCCATTTAGTCAGTGATGGTACAATCCCCTATCCTCATGATCATTCAGCAAGTAAATCATTCCAGCACGTGATGTAACAGGAAGTGTTTAAAACTGCATTCAGTGCAATCATCACTGTGTGCTGTTGTCCTGATGTTAAACTTATCTTACTTTCCATTAGAAATGGCTCACATTATTTTTGGAACAAACAACTTATATATCTCAGTTTATTTCTCATTTGTAATTGCATCCCTATGTATGTGTTGATCAAGTGAATAACAATAATATCTCCCAAATTAATATTATCAGTGATTGAAGTTAGGGGATATTCTGTTCTCTACTATTTATAAAATCTGCCGTGGCTGATTTTTCCTCTTGGTCCTACTGTCGTAGAAGTTTAATTGACTATTTATTCTGTTGTATATTAGAGGTCTGATGTTACCATATTTCAAGTTGTATATTTTTCTTAATAAAATACTATTGTAATTTCTAATTCAATAATTCACTCTGCAACATTTAAGGAATAATAGAGACAGAGCAATTACATTAAAACCTTTTATATTATCATTATTCACTTGTAACTTCATTCAGAAATCTAAATCTAATAATTATCATGGCCGGAATTCTCCGGGAAGAGAGAATCCCGCCGGCAGTGAATGGCGTGCCGCTGAGAAACACGCGGCTGAGAGACCGGAGAATCCAACCCCAGCTGTACCTTTTAAATGTGTCTTTATTTAGCTAATCTACTAATGCCTCAGTTTTAAAACGCTCATCTTTGGGTTCAAATCCCTCAATGGAATCATCTCTCTTTCACTCTGCAATCTCCCCAGCCCAACAATTTTGGACTCTTCTGTATCACATCCCCCACCTCCCCCACCCCAACATTTCTTTTGTCCACCGCTCGTGGCTTTGGCTTCAGCCACATGGACACTAATCTAAGGAATTCCCTGCCTTTCTTTCTCCACCTCTCTCTCCTCCTTTTAGACCCTCCCTACAATCGATCATTTTGCCAAAGATGTTTGTCACCTTTCTTAATAACCTCCTCATTGGCCCAGTGTCAACTTTTGTTTGGTTGCCTTCTTGTGAAGCACCCTGGGATGTTAGCCTACATTATGGTTGCTATATACATGTAAATAATTGGTTGTTACTTAGCAGAGCTACAGGAAGCATTTTTTCCCCCTGAAATATCACCACATAGATTAAGGCAGGTATCTTCTGACTATAACGGACGGGATTCTCTCAGCCGTGGCCGGGTTGGAGTATCCCCGCGACCGGCGCAAATTGTGCCACACTGCCCCGATGCCGGCACGCGATTCTCCGCAGAGCAGAGAATTGCCGCCATTGGCGCCGCGTGGTTGGCGCGGCACCGGTCCGGGGTCGCTCCATGCGGCCCACCTCGCCAATTCTCAGCCTGGGATGGGCCGAGCAGCCGTCATAAAAAAGCCGAGTCCTGCCGGCGCCGTCCATACCTGCTCTCAGCCGGCGGGAACTGGCCATGGAAGGGTCGGGGGGCGGCCTGTGGTGGAGAGGGGGTGTCCGACCCCGGAAGGGGCCTCCAATGTGGCCAGGCCCGTGATCGGGACCCACCGATCGGTGGGCTGGCCTCTTTGGCTGGGGACCTCCTTTCTTCCACGCCGGCCCCTGTAGCCCTGCGCCATGTTGCGTCGGGGCTAGCGCGTTGAAGGTAGCCACTGCGCATTGGCGCCGGTGCCACTGCACGTTGGCGCCTGGTCTCCGCTGCGCCCAGTTGACGCCGGGGCCAGAATTCCTGAGGGTTGACGCCGTCGAGAAATGCGGCACCGTTTTCAACGGCGTCAACACATCGCCTCAGGATCACAGAATCCCGCTCAATATCCTTTATAATTTTAGAACATTGAAACTTAAATTAATCTTTCTTCCCGTCCTCTTGAGCTCAATGCCTGGTTTTGCTTCCACACATACCGGCAAGACCTCAGTCATCAAGCAGATGTAGCTCTTGCTTTTAAACTGTGAGCCTAGCCAATGAGAATCAACAGAGCTGTCTGGACAATGATTGAGTGAAAAGAAGGCGAAAGTAACAGTCCAGCTGATATTATATTGACATAGCCCTGGAATTTAACCCAAGAACCCTGGTCCATGCACCCTAAATTCTCCCCCAATTTCTTCTATTAATGATCTAGCCTGTCAGTAATAAGCTTATTGGACAGTAAGTGTATCAAGGACAAGAAGAAATGGTTTATAAAATCAATTATAGGTGGATAGATAACACACAAATGCAATGTAAGTAGGATGCAGGTTCTCCTGTGTGATGACCTCAGCTAACACCAACAAAATGAAATCCTGAATGGGGTAAGAGTGGGGCAGCACAGTGCCTAGCACAGCTGCCTCACAATGCCAGGGACCTGGGTTCAATTTCGGCTTTGGTTGGCTCTCTGTGAGGAGTTCTCCCCGTATCTACGTGGGTTTCCTCCGCGTGCTCCGGTTTCTTCCCATAGTCAAAAAATGTGCAGGTTAGGTGGATTGGCCATGATAAATTGCCCCTCACTGTCCAAAGGTTGGATGGGGTTACTGGGATAAACTGGGGGATTGGGCCTAGGTAGCATAGTCTTATGCACTCTCTGAATGCACTCTCTGAAAGGGTGCTGGAAGAAGATTTTTGTTTCTTTGTTCTTTCATGGGGTATGGACACCACTGGCAGCTAACATTTACTGCACATTCCTAATTGCCCTTGAACTGTGAGGCCATTTCAGAGGTGCAGTTAAGAGTCAACTGCATTGTTATGGGTCTGGAGTCACATGTGGGCCAGACCCGGTAAGGATAGCAGATTTCCTTCCCATTTAAAAAAAAATTCAGAGTACCCAATTCATTTTTTCCAATTAAGGGGCAATTTAGCGTGGCCAATCCACCTACCCTACACATCTTTGGGTGTGGGGGTGAAACATACGCAAACACGGGGAGAATGTGCAAACTCCACACGGACAGTGACCCAGAGCCGGGATCGAACCTGGGACCTCAGCACCGTGAGGCAGCAGTGCTAACCACTGCGTCACCGTGCTGCCCAAAGGTTTCCTTCCCTGAGGGTGAACCAGATGTGGGCTTTTTTATGACAATGGCTTCATGGTCACCGGCGTTCAAAAGGCATCTCGACAAATACATGGATAGGACGGGTATAGAGGGATACGGCACAAGGAAGTGCTGAGGGTTTTGGCCAAGGGTGGTATCATGACCGGTACAGGCTTGGAGGGCCAAAGAGCCTGTTCCTGTGATGTATTGTTCTTTGTTCTATTACTGAGATAAATATTTCCATTCCAGATTAATACAGGACTTGAATTTAAATTCCGCCAGCTGTCTTGTCCCTGGATAATTAGCCTGGTTCTCCGGATTACTAGACCAGTGACATTACCAATATGCCACCATCTTACCAATTCATGTAGTAACTTTGTAAAAGGGACTTGGATGCATACTTGAAAAATAAAATATTGCACCATCGTTTGATGCTGCAAGATTCAATGATTCTAACCTTCTGACTGAGCTGGATTATACACATGGAGAGGCAGAGTGGACAAAAACACAAAAATTATTAACAACAATTAGAAAGAAAGCTCCACAGACTACAATTCTACCGTGATCTCTTCAGGTCAAATGTGTTCACGTACTCCAGTATCTATGGCCTGATATAAACAAAATGCCACTCCCAAAACCTTTTGTAATAAGTTTATAAAATGCACACAGGTGATCATGCTGCCCCATTTCCACCTTTTGTTTTGCTATAATTACACCTGTCCCCATATTTGTAATGTGTATGCTTTCGCGCATTGTTGTTAGACGGGTTAAACTTTGGCTCCATTCAAACAGCCTTGCAGTCTGTGTTGTTCTTACACAGCCAGCGTGGCTGCTATAACTGACTGAAACACCCCTGAGTCAGGGAAAAGAATTGATATGAGCTCCTGCTGATGATCATTATCCGGTCACACTTATTGGAAGTGCCCTGAGTGTAGATGTCAATAAAAGAGGATTTAACATGATTCTAATATCCTTGAGTTAATTACAATGAGGAGCAGATAATGGCTGTTTGAGTGAGATACTGAGGCATGGGAAAGCGCTCATCAAATGCAGCAAAGAGCCAATCAACACCATTGAGTCCAAAGCGATAGGGAGAAAGCTTATCATGAAAAACAATCATTCTAAACAAATTTTAATCTCTCGAAAGTTACCATTAGTTTTGATTGATACTCAAATAGAAAATTAGAATATTAAAATATGGGCGCGGTTTTTCAACCTCGTTACAGCTGACTCCGTGTCGGATGCGACAAGGTGAGTCGCAGGAGAGGCCTAAATAGGGCTTTGCGCTAGGCGCAAAACCTCGCACAAATCACCTGATGCGCGGCGCCATTAGGCCCATTTAAATATCACAAAGCCGTATTCACCTGGCGCCTGAGGGACAGTGGCCGTGTGGCCTCAGCCGGGTGCCAAACTGGTTTTCACAATCGTGGATGAGGCGGGATGGCACCTCGAGGGAGGGGGGGTCAGAGTCCATTAGAGCACTTGGGTGGTCGGTACCAGTGCAGGGTACTACCATGGCACTCCATCTGGCACCCGGTTACCTTGGTACTGCCAGTATGGCACGTTAGTAGTGCCACCCAGGTACCCTGGCAGTGTCAGGTTTGCACTGCCAGGGTGTGCAGGTAGCACTACCAGGATGCCAGGGGCACTTCCATGCTGTCATGATAGCAGCGCAAAGGTGCCCAGGTGCCAGGTTGACATTGCCAAGGGTCGGGGTCTGGGGGGTCCATGCCAATGAAAGGGGAAGTGAAGGTTTGAGGGGGCCACCCAAAGATGTGGGGGCTGAAGGGAGGGGGTCCTGAAAGCAGCTGGGTGGAGGGTGGATCCTGATAGGGTGGGGTGTAGAGATTGGGGCAGCCTTTCAAAATAGCACTCCAAACTGCGAGGAGTCGGTCTGGCTGGCAGGCTCTGCTCCCCCTGCCGGAAAAATTTCAAAGTGTGGCCTCACCAGGGGCTGGTTTAACACAGGGCTAAATCGCTGGCTTTTAAAGCAGGCCAGCAGCACGGTTCAATTCCCGTACCAGCCTCCCTGAACAGGCGCCGGAATGTGGCGACTAGGGGCTTTACACAGTAACTTCATTTGAAGCCTACTTGTGACAATAAGTGATTTTCATTTCATTTCGACAGGGAGAAACCCCCAAGGCCCAAAAAAAGGCCAAGTCCCATTGCATCGCGGTATCAATGTCGACATTGCAGCCGTCGCCAAACATCTCGCCAAACATGCCCAAAGCCAGACTTTGAATTTTTTCTGGTGATTTGCACTCTACAATCATAAACATTTTGCTTCCAGATTAGCAATTTTAATTAATTTTTAAAGAAACCTGTTAATGAAAATGGAAAACCATGCATTGTGATTTCAGCATAAACTCTTGGGTCTCCGAATATCCATAATCGTACAAAAATCTCCCCTGAATGGTTGGTTAGGTACATCAATGTATTACGAGTGATGCGTAATGGCCTTTAATGTTTGTTGGAAGCAAGATAAATAGCTTTGTTTATGTGCAAGCTTTTGGAAACATTATCTCATAAGTATGTCTACTATGTACTGTAGCAGTGAAATTAAAGTAGCGATGACACCAGTGTTATTTAGATCAACATGCACTTCAGAGTATCTCCCTGGATTTAAGTGTTTCTAACAACTTGCATAAATACTTCTTAGCAAATGATAGTTGATTTCTAAGAAAAATTTAAGGACGTGTTCATTTGCAATACTTGAATGATGAGGCTCTGAACAAGTTTGGAAAGAAGGAGCAAAACAAGATACTGAAAAAAAAAACTTTAACATTTACAACCGAAAAGAAAGATTTTCATTTGGGTAGTGCTTGTTATGGCCACCAGTCACCCTCAAAGAGCATCGCGACCAAATAAATATTTTTCTTTGACTTGTAGCTGCTGTTGTAACATTGGAAATATGGCAACCAAACTGCACACATCAAACTCCCATAAAAGGGCAATAACAAACTCTGTTATCATCATTGTGCGTCTTAGCTGTGATAGTCGTGGTCCTGGATTTACAGATATGCTGGAGGCAAGGCAGTTTGTAAACGGGCGCGATTCTCCGCACCCGCGGAAAATCGCAAAGTCGGCCGTGAAAATGGCCGACTTTGCCGACGGCCCGACACGGCCCCGTTCCCGAGGTATTCACGCCCGGGAAATGGGCTAGGAACGGGGCCGCGGCAATTACGTGCCAGATGACGTTGGAACGCGGCGACGCCACGAACACGCCCACGTGATGCCGCCCGACGTCGTAAAAAGGCGCGGGCGAGCACAGCAACGGGAGGCCAGAGATGTCGGAGCCACGGAGGGCAGCGCCGAGGTTCACAGAGGCTGACGTCGAGACGCTGCTCGATGAAGTTGAGCAGAGGAGGGGCATCATCTGCCCGAGAAGAGGGCATTGCCACCCTGCAAGCGTGGTGCGCCAGGCCTGGCGAGAGGTGACTGCTGCCGTGAGTGCTGTGGGGCAGACCCCTCGCTCTGGGGAGCAGTGCCGCAAAAAGCTGCACGACCTCACCAGGGCTGCCAGGGTAAGTGCCAAGAGGGTGCCCCCGGGTTACAAACATCCCTCCCCCCCCTTTACTTAATCACCCACCTCCCCCCCTGGCACGGGGGGTGGAGGGGGATTGGGGCAGAGTGAGTGGAGGGTGGTTCACTAAGTAGTCACAGACCCAGCGCTCTGGCCCCCCTGGAGAGATGCAATGGTCTTGTTACAACTTGACCCCCAACCTGTGCCAGTATCTGAACGGCCTGCTGATACCTGATGTATTGTAATGATCTACCTATGCCCCCCCCCCCTCCAACAGGACAAGACCGCTCCCAACAACCGCGAGCGGAACAAGACTGGAGGGGGTTCGTCCATTCTACACCCCCTCACCACGTTCGAGCAGAGGGCACTGGACCTTGTTGGGGGATCTGCCACCCGGGAGGTCGCGCAATGCGAGGTTGGCGGAGCTGCACCAAGTGAAGCAGCCCTGCATGACAAACACCCCCCCCTCCCCCATCCTCTGTCCCTTCACACACCCTGCCCACTGGGACACCTCCCCCATCCTCTGTCCCTTCACACTCTGCCCACTGGGACACCTCCCCCATCCTCTGTCCCTTCACACCCTGCCCACTGGGACACCTTCCCCATCCTCTGTCCCTTCACACCCTTCCCACTGGGACACCTCCCCCATCCTCTGTCCCTTCACACTCTGCCCACTGGGACACCTCCCCCATCCTCTGTCCCTTCACACACCCTGCCCACTGGCACACCTCCCCCATCCTCTGTCCCTTCACACACCCTGCCCACTGGCACACCTCCCCCATCCTCTGTCCCTTCACACCCTGCCCACTGGGACATCTCCCCCATCCTCTGTCCCTTCACACTCTGCCCACTGGGACACCTCCCCCATCCTCTGTCCCTTCACACTCTGCCCACTGGGACACCTCCCCCATCCTCTGTCCCTTCACACCCTGCCCACTGGGACACCTCCCCCATCCTCTGTCGCTTCACACGCTGCCCACTGGGACACCTCCCCCATCCTCTGTCCCTTCACACCCTGCCCACTGGGACACCTCCCCCATCCTCTGTCCCTTCACACTCTGCCCACTGGGACACCTCCCCATCCTCTGTCCCTTCACACCCTGCCCACTGGGACACCTCCCCCATCCTCTGTCCCTTCACACCCTGCCCAATGGGACACCTCCCCCATCCTCTGTTGCTTCACACCCTGCCCACTGGGACACCTCCCCCATCCTCTGTCCCTTCACACTCTGCCCACTGGGACACCTCCCCATCCTTTGTCCCTTCACACTCTGCCCATTGGGACTGTCCAGCGCCCGGCCGAGTGTCTCTAAATAACCCGTTTCATTCTCTTCCCTAGGACGTGATGCCGTACGACCAGGGCCGTCTGCCTCCAGGCAGAGACAGGCATCTGCCCCCACCGCACCCAGGGCCGCACGACAGAGGGTGCCCGATCAGCGGGGAGTCCCATCCTCCCCCACCGAATCTGTGGAGCAGGACGCCCAGAGGGTGGCGATAGAGAGAGAGAAACAAATGGCCTGCGAACGCCCTGTGGCCTCTCAGTGGGCCGATGAAATTGAGGAGTCGTGCACCCAAGACGACCTCGAGCTTGCGGCACAGCTATCTCCCACACCATCCACCATCCCAGAGACACTCACCCCGGTTGGGCTATTTAGTGATGAGGGTCCTGGGTCACAGTCTAGGTCGCACATCACAGCTGAGCAGGTACAGCAGGTGGAGGTTGGAGCAGCTGAGGGCCCAGACTGGCGGAGGGCAGGCTAGGCCTAGCATCCAGCTGGCTCCCAGACGTTTTCCGAGTTCCTGGAGTTACTCAACCCACCCGCACAGCCGATGCATCAAGAAACCCAGGGACACAATGACGGGATGAGGGCTGTCTTCCAGACTCTGCAGACGCAGTTAGAGGAGTCGAACCGCGTCCAGGAGCAGGGAGTGGTGCCACTCATGGCAGCAACCCAGGCCGACACCGCACGGGTGACATCCGCGGTGGAGGCAATGGGTCAGGTTCTGCAAGGCGTTGGGCTTAATGTGCACGGGTCATCCTCGGCCCTGGACAGGGTTGCCCTCTCACAGGCAGCAATGCGCCAGAGCCAACACGACATTGCCGGCGTGCTGCGGGCCTTGGCCGAGTCTCAGCAGGTCATGGCCCAGTCGCAGCACGCCATGGCACAATCACAGCAGTCGATGGCACAGTCCCAGCAGTCAGTTGCGGAGAGCATCAACCGCCTGACACACGTGCTGGATGGCGTTGTGAACTCACAGGTTGAGATCGCACAATCCCTGGCGGGAATGTCTAACTCCCTGGACTCCGTCTCTGCAAACCTTTGGATCCTGGTGGAGACCGTTGCAGGCCTCCAGGACTGGCAGCGCCAGGTGTCGGTGGCGCGACGGGGCACCTCCCCGCTCGCACCTCTGTCCCACAGTGAGGCCCGGGGGCCACCGGGCTCCCCGAGGGAGGAGGAGGTTTCGAGGCCCGTCCCATTAACTCCATCACGGGACGTCCCGGAATTCTCGGCCTCCCCCCTGTCCTATCCCTGGTGCATCGGGTGGACAGCAGGCAGAGCAGAGTGGCACAACACCACCTGAGACGCCCGCAGAGCAGCCTGGCCCATCAAGGCCGGGTCGCCCCAGGAAACACTTGCCGAAGAAGAAACAAGTCGAAGGGGGCAACTCGCAGCAGGTCCTCCTCCACTCCTGCTGTATCATCTGGGGAATCACTGAGACGAAGTGGTAGGGCCCGTAAGGCAACAAAGAGAGACACCGAATAAGTTGGCACGGGTGAAGGGCACAGTGTAGTTGTAAGGGCTAGGGCATCTGTAAATTATTGTTAACATTAAACGCACTGCTTCAACTTACTTGTAATACCGTGTGATTGTTCCACAGCCACAGGGAATCATGATGGTGACCGAGTGTTGCTGGGGTTGACGAGCGGTGAAACTTGGATGCGGGTGTGTAGTCCCCACCCCCCACCCCCCCCCCCCCCCAAAGCTACCCCACGCGGGCACGTGATGGAGTGTCCGTGACGAACTCAGCGGCCACCAAGGTGGATGGTTCAGCTATTGGCATGGGTCAGACTCTCTCTAACGATTCTGAGCTCACAGCTCATCGCAGAGCGGGCTGTCATCATTCCACATGGCACTGATCACACCCGCTGACACAGCCATCAATGTTGTGCCATACCATTGTGCCGCAGTGGTAAGGGTGATGTCGAAGTGGAGCAGTGTACACGGAGAGACGGTGTGGGGGGGGGCGTTGGGGGGTGGTGGTCGTGGGAGTTGTGTGCTGACCGTCTGCGCGACTGGCGATGCAGGTGGTGGTTTGGTGTTCAGCGGGGACATTGCATGCGACGCGTGAACCGTGCTGCCACCAAGGCGTCGCGTGCCCGCCATCCTCGCCGGGTCCGTCGTGCCGCCTCCTGGGCATCACCAGCACCTGGGTCGTGTCTGCCTGCTGCGCCCGCTACTCCGCCAGCCTCCTCCTCCTCCACCTCCCCCTCCTCCCTCTCCTCCTCCTCCTCCTCCTCCTCCTCCTCCTCTGTGCTGGCACCACTGCCACTGGCTTCTCCCTCCGCCTCCTGCAGCAGGGCATCTCCCCTCTGCATCGCGATGTTGTGCAGCACACAGCAGACCACAACAATGCGAGCGACCCTGTCGGGCTGGTACTGCAGGGCCCCTCCGGAGCGGTCCAGGCACCTGAATCTCATCTTCAGGAGGCCAAGGCAGCGCTCCACCACACCCCTGGTTGCAGCATGGGCCTCGTTGTATCGGGTTTCCGCATTGGTCTGAGGCCTCCGTATAGGCATCATCAGCCAAGACCTCAGCGGATAACCCCTGTCACCTAGCAACCAGCCCCTCAGCCGAGGGGGGGGGACGTCCCTCAAACATCGCAGGGATGTATGACTACGCCAGTATGTAGGAGTCATGCACACTCCCTGGGAATCTTGCACAGACGTTCATGAACCTCATGTGGGGGTCTCATACCACCTGGATATTCATGGAGTATGACCCCCTCCTGTTTGTGAAGACCTCCCTGTCCCCTGCAGGTGGGCGCATGGGGACGTGAACACAATCGATTGCACCCTGCACCATCGGTATCCCGGCCACGCTGGCAAATCCACGAGCTCGTGAATCTTGACTTGCTCGGTCCTCGGGAAAGGTGACGTAGCGATCGGCGATGGCATAGAGGGCGTCGGTCACATCACGGATGCACCTGTGCACCGATGACTGGGAGATTCCGGAGAGGTTCCCGCTCAGAGACTGGAAGGAGCCGGTCGCATAGAAGTTAAGAGCGACCGTCACCCTGATGGCAACCGGGGTCGCGTGTCCTCCCCCCGTTCCACGTGGGGCGAGGTGCGCCATAAGGTGACAGATATGTGTCACCGTCCCCCTACTCACCCGGAGTCTCCTCCTGCAGGTGATGTCCGTCATTGTTAGGAAAGAGATCCGGGCACGGTACACCCTCGGCCTTGGTCGTCGCCTCTGGCGCCCTGGCTGCACCCTCACTCTCTCCTCCTCCCCCTCCTCCTCCTCCCCCCCCCATGCTGCTCGACGACTGGCAACTCCTCGGCCCTTCCCTCTGCTGCTGCAGCTGGCCCTGCATCCACTGCGGTTTGTGGCTGTGGATGCTGCTCCATCTCCAAATGCAGTGCAGCGGCGCCAACCACTGCGCAGAACATAGCCGTTCTGTTCACAGACATTGTGCTAACCTACAGAAGGGTGGTGGGGGGCAGAGAAACGGGACATGTTAGACGGAGGTTAGTCGACACCTCGGCAGCCGCCTGCCACGGGATACCTGTGTGTCCCGGTGGCCTGGTCGCGCTGCTGACACGCGGGCAGCCTAACCCCTGGTCACTTTCTGCATCCAATGGGCAGTTAACTACGTCCTCTTCACCGGTGCATCAGTGGCCTGTGGCCGTAAGCCACAGGGCAACCAGCGGCCATGTCCTCGTGACCGGCACGCCATGGCATGGTGGCAGACATTTTGTAACCGGGGTTGGACGGGTCACTCGCTCACTCTCTCCCTACCCCCCCCACTCCCACTCCCCTCCTCAGTCTCCCACCCCCCCTCCGTCTCCCCCACTCCCCCCTCCGTCTCCCTCACTCCCCCCTCCGTCTCCCACACTCCCCCCTCCGTCTCCCACACTCCCCCCTCAGTCTCCCACTCCACTCCCCCCCTCCGTCTCCCCCACTCCCACCCTCCGTCTCCCACACGCCCCCCCTCAGTCTCCCACTCCCCCCTCCGTCTCCCCCACTCCCCCCTCCGTCTCCCACACTCCCCCCTTCCGTCTCCCACATTGCCCCCTCAGTCTCCCACACACCCCCCTCCGTCTCCCACACTCCCCCCCTCAGTCTCCCACTCCCCCCCTCAGTCTCCCCCCCCCCCCCCCCCCCCCCCCCGCTCTGGACCCGTTCTCGGGGATGCCTTCCCCGTTGTGGCCAGACTCCAGCAGTGCGCTGAGCGGTGCGCTGAGCGGTGCGCTCACCTCCTCGAAGCTCTCGTCAGCCAGCACGACTGGTTGACGAACTTGAAAAGCAGGTGTGTTGGCCGGCGTGAATACATTGCGTGATGACGTCGGGACTTCGGCCCATCCGGGCCAGAGTATAGCGGGGGGCCAAAAAGTCGGGCTTCTGGTCGTGTCGGGGGGGTCTGTCGAGGCCTTTGCCGGGAATGCCAACGTGAAGTTTGTGCGGGGTTCGGAGAATAGCGGGAGGGTGACGGACAGGCGTCGTCGTGAAAATCGGCTCGGCCCGCTATTCTCCGAACCGGCGTGAGAGCGGAGAATCGCGCCCTTGGTCTTTTATTTAACATTAGGCCAGTTATGTACAATACAAAACTCAGCATAGAACTATCTCTCCATGCTATGTTGTTGATTGGATAGGATTCAAGCTCTTAATGTCCTCTCTGAAACTCTGTACAGTAGCATCTGAATTTTCACATGGCACCATGCAACTATATAGAAAAGTGGTGGTGTTGGTGTAGTGGCATGTCACTGGACTAGTAATCCAGAGACCCAGGGTAATGCTTCTGAAGTTGTATCAGCAGCTACACAGACGCTGAACAAACTACAACAAAAAGCAGAAAAAGAGTAAATCAAAATTAGAGAATACTGCAAAAATGGATGGCCAGAGTATGTTCCAAACAACCTCAACCTGAAACAACACTTTTAGCAATGGTGACATTTCAGTATCATGGAAGGTTGACCATATCAAGAGTCCTCAGACTCCAGGTTCTTCAAAGAACACACCATTGATACCTAGACCTTACAGACTGCTGGTAGGAATTTTGTAGTATGAGCTGTAGGACATCTAAATCCTCAACAAAACTTATGCCCTCCTGTTCTGGTTTCCTAACAGGAATGTGTAACAAAGCATCTGCTGTTGTTTGTTGTTCGCCTTAGACACATTTGTCAGTTCATTTATTTGCTGTTCCAGGGAAATGTTCTGCTCAAAATTTTCCGATTTATAATTTTTTTAAATGAATTATAGATCAGTGAACATTCTTGATTGTGGTTCCCATAGGTTTCTATGATTTTTCTTCCTTTGTAGCGGAATTTAGCAGTCAACTATCACATGACAGTTAATTGAATGCCTCCTGGACCCTGGGATGTTATGGTAATGGCTGAAGCAAAGCATTGTTCTGTGGCTGAAAGAATTGAAACTCCTGCTCCAGTGTCTAATTTGAAATTTGTTTTATGTCCATTGACCATAATATCTGCTCTCCAATTGCTCCCATTTGAACCTGTAATTTCTCCCAACAATGGTACTTCTACTTTTTTGTTTCCTCTTCAACTTTTTGAATCTCTTCAATTTCTTGAATGGTAGGTGATCGTGGCTGCGTCTCCTTTAATTGTTTGTTAAGAGGTGTTTGCACAGAAAACTGATTTAAAATGGCCTCTTCTTCCAGGAATGGTACTCCGCATTTTTGGCAGGATATTCTTCATGATAATACAGCCCTTTCCAGTCGCAGTGAGAACACTGAGGGATGGTGGCTACTGTGCCCTCAACACTCTTGCTCTGTTTGGGATTAGGTGCACTTTTATGTTTGATAAATTAGATTGTCTCAGCCATTTTGCTCCACAAAATGTCTTTCTCATCTCGAACGGTTGTTTAGTTTTCTCTCTTCTGCATTCCTTGTTAATTATCTTCAGTAGGGTCAAATCTTCCCTCAACTGCGGAAAATATGATAATGGCTCTTTTAAGTCTCATTCAACTATGTGATCTTGAGTTATTTTGTTTTTCAGGGCTCCATATTCACAATTCTCAGCTAAATGATATAAATCATTAATAAAGGAATCTATGCTCTCTCCCAGTCCTTGGATGTGTCTATTGAACTTTGCTCTCTCTGTAATAATGGTCCTTCAAAAACTAAATAACTATTAAAGGCTTTGATAACTTATTCTATTTGTTGCCATGTCTTCATTTATGCCCTGTCTGATCATTATGTCATCTGCCCTACTGCCTATGATATAGAGTAAGGTACTGACCTCCTCCTTGATAGTCATTCCTGCTAGTACAAATGCTGTTCTGTGCCTGGTAAAACTGTGACACCAGTTCTGCCACTCGGTGTTATTCTAGTCTTCTATTTGCTCAGAGCTCGTGACACCAATAAAGATTATTATTATTATTGAGAGTAGGCCATCCGACCCTGGTAAAGGTAGGATTTTTTCCATGTCTTTTACTGTTGCCTTTTCTAGAGTTTAGTTGAAGATTTTCCCATGCTGTCTTTGTCCTGCAGTTATTTCTCTAGCTGCTTCTTCCAATCACTGGATTCTCCACTTGTTGCTCCTTTTGTCATGTGTTCCACTGTTGCCATGTGCTATGATCATTGTGGATCTTAACAGGGGCCGGTTTAGCTCAATTGGCTAGACAGCTGGTTTGTGATACTAATTTGTAGGATGGTAGAACTGACAAATGAAGAAAGACTGGATCACCAGGACTTGTACACACTGGAGTTTAGAAGAATGAGAGGGGATCTCATAAAAACATTTAAAAATCTGATGGGACTGGACAGGCTGATGTGGGAAAAATGTTCCCGATGTTGGGGACATCCAGAACTATGGGTCATAGCCTAAGAATAAGGGGTAAGCCATTCAGGACTGAGATGAAGAAGAACTTCTTCTCTTAGGGAGTTGTGAACTTGTGGAATTCTCTACCACAGAAAGCTGTTGGGGCCAGTTCTTTGGATATATTCAAGAGGGAGCTGGATGTGGCCCTTGCAGCTAAAGCGATCAAGGGATATGGAGAGAAAGCGGGAGTGGGATACTGAATTTGCATGACCAGCCATGATCATATTCAATGGTGGTGCAGGCTCAAAGGGTCGGATGGCCTACTCTCAATAATAATAATAATCTTTATTGGTGTCACAAGTAGGCTTACATTAACACTGCAATGAGGTTACTGTGAAAATTCCCAAGTCACCACATCATAGCGCCAATTCGGGTAAACTGAGGGAGAATTCAGAATGTCCAATTCAACTAACAGCATGTCTTTCGGGACTTGTGGGAGGAAACCGGAGCACCGGAGGAAACCCACACAGACACAGTGAGAACGTGCAGACTCTGCATAAATAGTGACCCAAGCCGGGAATCGAACCCGGGTCCTTAGCGCTGTGAAGCAACAGTGCTAACCACTGTGCCGCCTGAACCTATTTTCTATGTTTCTATTTTCCACTTTCTAGGTTTTCTGAATCAATTTTCTTTTTTTTTAAATTTAGAGTACCCAATTCATTTTTGTTTTCCAATTAAGGGGCAATTTAGCATGGCCAATCCACCTAACTTGCACATCTTTGGGATGTGGAGGTGAAACCCACATAAACACGGGGAGAATGCACAAACTCCATATGGACAGTGACCCAGGGCCGGGATTGAACCCGGGTCTTCAGCACCGCAGTCCCAATGCTAACCACTGCGCCACGTGCCACCCCCTGAATCTATTTTCTATGTTTCTATGTCATTATTGATCTTATTTCACTGATGATGTAGACTATATATTTACATATTTAACATTAACCCTTTATATTACATCTTCCCAAGTCCCTGTTTTCAATAAATACTATTTATGATATCCTACAATAATGATCAGGTAATCTGTTTCTGTGATATTGATGACGAATACCTCATGGCCAGGACTCATGCTTCTGGAAGGAGCCTCATGTTTACCTGTCCCTGTGCATAGTTGTTGATAGTTAATAATGTTTTGGAAGTTCTTGGATGCCTTGTTTCCAGTAGTTTCTGTTAAATATACCCGGGGACCTTTTGCAAGGCTTTTTCCGAGACGGGTGTTGCCCCCCCCTACTCTTGACATTGGAGTAATGTCATGTAATCTTTAACATCCATCCGAACAGGCAGATGGGGCCTTGATTTAATGCCTCATTCAAAAGACAGCCCCTCTTGACAGTGCAGAGCTCACTCCAATGCATTGGAATGTCAGCTTTGATTTTTATACTCAAGCTTTGGAGTGGGATTTGAAACTTGGAATCTTGTGAAGCAGAGGTGAGAGTGCCCCAACCAAGCCATGGTCGATACTAAAATGTTAATTGGAACGGTTGGATGTTATACAGTACTAAAATAATAACCACAGTATTAGTGCACTTGTATGAGATATCTTTCTACTATTTTAATGAAGACATTAACTAATTTCCAATAAATGAACAATTTATTGCGAAGATTGCAAACATGAAGTGATTGCATTAAAACCTGCCTTAATGTGTCAAAGGTTTTAAGGCATCACATTTACATGTAGAGTTTGCATTTATTTCATGACTTTCTAGTTACCAGGATACTTGACAGCAATTCACAGTCTATGTATTGATTTAAATAGTGGTTGTTGTTGATGTGCAGAGGGGCACAAAGAAATTCTGAGGAACAAAGTGTTTGTCCATAGATCTCTGAAGGCAGACGGGCAGGTTAATAGGGTGGTGAAAAAGGCATATGGGACACTTGCCTTTATCAATCGAGGCATAGATTACAAAATCAGGGCGTTTGTGTGGAGTTTTATAGAGCTTTGGTGAGGCCACAGCTGGAGTACTGTGTGCAGTTATAGTTGCCACATTATAGGAAGGATGTGATTGCACTGGAGTGGGTGTGGAGGAAATTCACCAGGATGTTGCCTGGGATGGAACATTTAAGTCATGAAGGTTGTTTAGGCTTGTGTTGTTTTTGCTGGAGTAGAGCAGACTGAGAGGCGACCGGATCAAGGTGTACAAGATTATGAGAGGCATGGACAGGGTTGATAGGAGTAGCTGTTACCATCAGTTGAAGGATCAGTCACGAGGGGAGACGGGTTCAAGGTGAGGGGCAGGAGGTTTATGGGGATGTGAAGAAAAACATTTTTACCTCAAGAGTGGTGATTGTCTGGAATGCACTGCCTGGGAGGGTGGTAGGGGCAGGATATCTCACATGCTTTAAAAGTACTTGGATGAGCACTTGGCACATCATAACATTCAAGGTTATGGGATAAGTGCTGGTAAATGGTAGGTAGGTCAGATGTTTTTCATGTATCGGTGTAGACTCGATAGGCCAAAGGACCTCTTCTACACTGTGATTCTGTGACTCTGGCTTTGTGACATGGCAACCAATCTGCATACAACACGATTGACATACACACAATGGGATGCATTTGTTTTAGGAGTTCTAATTGAATAACTGTTTGCCAGGAGAGTTCCACAGGATATGTTGAGGGCTCTTTTGTTTTCTATCTAACAGACAGGCAGGACTTCAGTTGAACAGATCAACTTGATAAAAGGTACAGTACCTACAGTCTTTAGCCTGTAACCTGGAAGACTATACTAAATCCTTTTACCCTATCTATCCATCACCTTGAACATTTCTTCACTTTCCATTTTCTACACGTTGGTTTCAGTCGACCTTCTTTGTGGAGCATTGATTCCCACAGGCTGTGGGACGTAGAATCATCTCTTCATAACTATGTGCAGGGTTATAATATACAGTAGCTAATTTGTAACTGAAGATAGTGCAAGGTGAGTGAAGTCAGAGGCACAATAAGACCTGTGTCGGTATCAATCTACGAGCCTCCATAGTGATAGTGTCACATGTAATGTAACTATTTTGGTAAGACTTTTGGATATCTTTTTCATGTAAACCAGGAATATGACTTAATGGCATGCTTACTGAAAATATGCTTTTTACAGAATTAGCCCAAAAGGTTCATGATCTATTCCTGATCAATAATTTCTAAAGTTAATCAAAGCACTCTTGCACTATAATGTCCTCAGTTAGATGTACTCTTTGTGGCGCTAACAATTGCACACAAAGAATCGAGACATGTACAATCGAGGCTTTATTGCTGTGTGATGCTATTCCTCCGGCAGCAGCTGTAGAATAGGATCCCAGTGACTCACACGCATATTTATACACCAGCTCTCTGTGGGCAGAGCTAGCCGGCAGGGGCTTACCAGAGGAACCTGTATTACAGGTACAGCCATACATCCCCTACTGCAAGTACACATATCTACAGTGGTTATATCACCATATTCACCCCCTGTAAAAAATGAGTCCGGCGGGGGTGACGTGTAACTCTAATACAAAGGATGATCTATTTACAAAAGGGTTCAAACAAATAAAACCAAGAGTCCATCCGGTTAGCAGGTTACAGGTTGAGCCGAATCGGCGGTCGAACGTTCCGCTGTGATTGGCGTAGCTGTGGTGGCGACGTCGGCACAGGCGGTGATGGCAACGATGGTGCAGGTGCTGGCGGTGTTGGTGCTGGCTGCTGGCGGGATGACTCCGAGAGCGAGCCAAAATCTTCCGTGTCCTCCAGTGTCGGCAGGGGGACGAGGGATGGACCTGGTGGGAACGAATACGGGGGCGCCGGGGAAAAGGAGGGTGGCGCGGGGGGGAAAGGGGCATGGGCATGGGATAGGCACCTGAGGGAGCCAGGTCCCGGAGCGGGACTGTGTCCTGGCGGCCATCGGGGAACTCCACGTAGGCATACTGAGGGTTGGTGTGGAGTAGGCATACTTTGTCCACTAGGGGTTCCGTCTTATGGTGCCGGACATGCCTACGGAGAAGGATTGGGCCCGGAGTCATGAGCCAAGTCGGGAGCGACACCCCAGATGTAGACTTCCTAGGGAAGGCACAAACACGTTCATGGGGTGTACTGTTAGTTGCGGTGCACAGTAGTGACCAAATGGAATGGAGCGCGTCAGGGAGGACCTGCTGCCAGCGGGCGGCTGGGAGGTTCCTGGACCATAGGGCCAGCTGGACGGCACTCCATACCGTCCCATTCTCCCTTTCTACCTGCCCGTTTCCCCGGGGATTGTTGCTGGTCGTCCTGCTGGAGGCGATAACCCTGCTGAGCAGGGACTGACGCAGCTCATCACTCATGAACGAGGATCCCCTGTCACTGTGGATGTAGTCGGGGAAACCAACAGAGCAAAAATGGAATCCAGGGCCTTGATGACGGTGGCAGACGTCATATCCGGGCATGGGATGGCGAAGGGGAACCTAGAAAATTCATCGTCCACACTAAGGATGTAGGTGTTGCGGTCGGTGGAGGGGAGGGGCCCTTTGAAATCCACGCTGAGGCGTTCAAAGGGGCGGGACGCTTTCACCAGGTGCGTGCAATCTGGCCGGTAGAAGTGCGGCTTGCACTCGGCACAGACCTGGCAGTCTCTGGTGACTCTCCGTACTTCCTCGACGAAGTAGGGCAGATTGCGGGCTTTGATTAGATGGTACAAGCGAGTGACCCCCGGATGGCTCGTACAAGGCACGGAGCTGGTTCACTTGTGCGCTGGCACATGTACCTCGGGAGAGGGCATCTGGGGGCTCGTTGAGCTTGCCAGGGCGATACAAGATCTCGTATTTAAAGGTGGAGAGCTCGATTCTCAACCGCAAGATTTTGTCATTCTTGATCTTGCCCCGCTGCGTGTTGTTGAACATGAAGAGTACCGACCGTTGGTCAGTGAGGAGGTTGAATCTCCTGCCGGCCAGGTAATGCCTCCAGTGCCGCACCACTTCAACGATTGCCTGGGCCTCCTTTTTAACAGAGGAATGTTGAATTTCGGAGGCGTGGAGGGTGCGTGAAAAGAATGCCACGGGTCTGCCTGCCTGATTCAGCGTAGCGGCAAGGACGACATCTGAAGCGTCGCTTTCTACTTGAAAAGGCAGTGTCTCATCTACTGCGTGCATCCCGGCCTTGGCTATGTCAGATCGAATGCGGGCGAAGGCCTGTTGTGCCTCGGCTGTGAGGGGAAAATGTGTGGACTGGATAAGTGGGCGGGCCTTGTCCGCGTATTGTGGGACCCACTGGGCGTAATAAGAAAAGAACCACAGGCAGCATTTGAGGGCCTTGGGGCAGTGGGGGAGTGGAAGCTCCATGAGGGGGCGCATGCAGTCGGGGTCGGGCCCCAGTAGTCCGTTTTGGACTATGTGGCCAAGGATGGCTAAGCGGTCTGTGCGGAACACGCACTTCTCCTTGTTGTACGTGAGATTAAGGAGAGATGCGGTGTGGAGGAATTTTGAAAGGTTGGCGTCATGATCCTGCTGGTCATGGCCGCAGATGGTGACATTGTCGAGGTACGGGAAGGTGGCCTGCAGTCTGTACCGGTCAACCATTCGGTCCATTTCTCATTGAAATACCGAGACTCCATTCGTGACGCCGAAGGGAACCGTAAGAAATTGGTACAGACGACCGTCTGCCTCGAAGGCAGTGTATGGACGGTCCGATTTACGGATGGGGAGCTGGTGGTAGGCGGATTTCAGGTCAATAGCAGAGAAGACCCGGTACTGTGCAATCTCATTGACCATATCAGATATGCGGGGGAGAGGGTACACGTCGAGCTGCGTGTACCGGTTGATGGTCTGGCTGTAGTCCACGACCATACTGTGCTTCTCTCTGGTCTTAACCACTACCACCTGGGCTCTCCAAGGACTGTTGTTGGCCTTGATGATATCCTCCCGAAGCAGTCGCTGGACTTCGGACCTGATGAAGGCCTTTTCCTGGGTGCTGTACCTCCTGCTCCTGGTGGCGACGGGCTTGCAATCTGCGGTCAGATTGGCAAAGAGGGAGGGAGGCTCGACCCTGAGAGTCGCGAGGCCGCAAACGGTGAGGGGAGGTAGGGGTCCGCCGAATTTGAGGGTGAGGCTCTGGAGGTTGCATTGGAAATCCAGGCCTAGTAAGAGTGACGCATAGAGGTTGGGGAGAATGTACAGACGGAAACGGTCGAATTCCACGCCCTGTACCGTAAGTTTAACCAGGCAGAAACCCCGGATCGGGACAGAGTGGGAACCGGAGGCGAGAAAGATCTGCCGGTTGGCGGGATGGACCGCAAGGGAATAGCACCTTACCGTGTCCGGGTGGACGAAGCTCTCGGTGCTCCCGGAGTCGATGAACTGGGAGGTCACGTGGCCGTTGACCAGCACCGTTGTGGAAGAGGGTGCCATGTTGCGAGGACGCGACTGGTCGAGCGTAATGGAGGCGAGTAGCGGGCGATCGGCAGTCGAGTCTGATGAGTCCGACGAGTAGCGGTAGCGACCCGTGTCCTGTGGCCCCGTCCCAGGGGAGGACAAAATGGCGGCGTCTGGAGTACCTGTGTGGAAGAAGATGGCAGATGACAAGATGGCGGCGCCGATGGAGCGCACGTTGTGGGGTCGGGACCAGATGGCGGCCCCCATGGAACGCACATGGCAGTGGGGGATGAAGATGGCGGTGCCCATGGAGCGCACGTGGCGGGGCGGCGAAAGATGGTGGCGCCCACAAATCGCACGTGGGGTCGGGGGAAGCGGACGGCAGGGCCCATTGTGCTAGCGGCTGAGGCGAGGGGGGGGAACGGGGGTGCGATAGCAGCAACTGTCCGGGACTGACACACCGCTGCAAAGTGGCCTTTCTTGCCACAAGCTTTGCAGGTCGCGGTGTGGGCCAGGCTGCGTTGGCGGGGGTGCTTCTGCTGACTGCAGAAGTAACAGCGGGGACCCCCAGGGAGTGCGGCGCGGCGAGCAGTGCAGGCGTAGTGCGTGGGGGCGGCTGCTGGGAGGGGCGGTTACGGGGTCCATGAGGGGTAGGATGGGTGGGCCGAGTGGCTAGCGGAGTAAGATCGGCCCTACGGGAGGTGGCCGTCATTGAAAGCGCCAGAGTCTTTGTGGCCGCGAGGTCGAGGGCGGCCCCTTCCAGCAGTCGTTGCCGGATGGGGTCCGAAAGGCATCGTGACAAAGGCATCGTGCATGAGTAAATCAGAGTGTTCTGTGGCTGTGAGGGCCCGGCAGTCGCAGTCTCGTACCAGAGGTATAAGGGCCCTCCAGAAGTCCTCAATCGACTCACCCGGCTGCTGGACGCGAGTAGAGAGTAGATGTCTCGCAAACAGGGTGTTCGTTGACGGTGCACAGTTATCCTTGAAAAGTTCCATAGCTCTGGTGTAGTCAGGCGCATCTCGAATTAGCGGAATGACACTGGAGCTAAGTCTTGAGTACAGGAGTTGTCTTTTTTGAGCCTCCGTCGGGGGAGGGTCCGCTGCAGAGATGTAGGCCTCGAAGACTGCAAGCCAGTGAACAAAGTCTTTCCTGGCGTGAGGCGACTGCGGATCCAGTTGCAGACGGTCAGGCTTGATCCTGATGTTCATGGTGTAAGGAAAATCACACAGCAATAAATTGTGGCGCTAAAAATTGCACACAAAGACTCGAGACATGTACAATCGAGGCTTTATTGCTGTTTGATGCTATTCCTCCGGCGACAGCTGCAGAATAGGATCTCAGTGACTCACACGCATATTTATACACAAGCTCCCTGTGGGCGGAGCTAGCCGGCAGGGCCTTACCGGAGGAACCTGTATTACAGGTACAACCATACATCCCCCTACTGCAAGTACACATATCTACAGTGGTTATATCACCACACTCTTCACCCATAACCTACCCAATTTGCAAAATTACTCTATCCTCTTATTTCCACAATTCACAGAAACACTTTCCCCTTTGATCTTTTCTGTTTACAAAGACAATTCAATGTTGTGCACCCAAATAGTTAACACATCTACTACCTTTTCAGACCTTGATGGATCTGTTGTGCATTTCAAATTATGCTGTAAAATCTTTCACACAAAAAGGCACATAAGGTTTTGTGTTTATACCCGAAAAGATGACACCTCTGGCATTACAAATCTCACTCAGTATTGCACTGAAGTGTCAACCTTATACTGTACGGTGAAATCCTGAGTGAGGTTTGAACCTAATTCCTGGTTGTTACAAGCCCAGCTAGCATGTGGTTGCTCCAATTTGAGTACGTGACCCACCATAGCTCTTCAGTTTTGTGTACTTTGCAAATTTAACAAGTTTGCTTTGGGTTTGTTAATTCAGGTCATTAATGCAAATTGGAACCAATAGATGTCCCAAGATTGATGCCCAGGGCAGTTGATCTGATCTTTTATCAATTTGATCAGGTTCTACTTCCTACTATCGAAATCCGATCACTTTGAGTTTACATAGACTTTTTGTGTTTCAATCACTCTGGGTCGTGAAGCCTTTCAACTCCTTGAGATGGTTTCAAAATATATCAAGAACGTTATGCAAAATCTTTACTTCAGAAGGCATTATTGATTGGATTACATCATAGTATTCCTCAGTTTTATGACATTGTTTAACCGAATATCAATGCAAGTCAAATGGATCTTTGAAAAATTGCACCACGTCACAGGCAGAGTTTGTGTGATTTACTGTTGTCCATGATCTAAGTGTTTCAACATGCATGGCTAATTAGTGCATGTCTTCTTACCCTCGGTGTCGTTTGTTCCAACTTAAGTGATTCAAGCAACAAGCTCTGGTTGACTTAAAAATAAAAAAGATTATTTATTATCACACACTTGCCCCGGAGGCTTAAATGCAATGTATCACACACACTGTCATACAGACAAAGATTAGATACAGATGAAGGTTAAAAAATAAACCCATTACAATCTGGAATTATTCCAGTCCCTTTCATAGCAGGTCCCTATTTTCTTAGATCAATTTATGCTTTAGATAGATTGGAGGGCTTGTAAATGCAGAGGAGTCTCAGTAATCTGTGAGGTTTCTGGCAGCTGAATTGCAGTTCAGCTCTCAGGTGAACTTGAAGTTGGAACAGCAGGGGGGAGGAGCCCTTCTCCCTCTTTCAAGGGATAACTGTTTATTCCCAAAGCTGTGACATTGTCTTGCATCTGATTTGATGGCTTTCAAGTGGTGTTTATGATGGCATTTGTTTTCAGAATGGCTTTTGCTGTTATTTTTAAAAGCAGGTAACAAACATGCGGCCTATTGCAAATCTGAAGTCCATTTCCAAAGAAGGTGGTGTGTTAAGGCTTTCCACGCCCTGGGAGTTTCAGACAGCCAAGGTCTTTGTTTGGGATGAGGAGCCATCGCAATACAACAAAAGGCCGATGAAATCCATTTCATATTCATGTAACACCTATTGAGTTTTGATTTCTCTATTGCCCATGGTGAGGCAGAAAGACGTGTGAGCTGATATATCACAGACTTTTCTGCTGAAGGTCCATTCTTAACAAAGGATATGTGAATATCACAAGTGATAGTCCATATTTGAATTTCGATATTTGCTTGATTTTCAGGATTCTCTCAAGCTGAATACTGCAAAATCATGTGAAATGCTGCAGCCATCCGAAACAGCTTTTGGTGTCCACTTCTTAAAAATATAGCTTTAAATTTTGTAATATCTTCATGCCTGTACTGAGCATGGCAAACTGTTAGATTGGTTCAAATGGGACCTTCCCAGTCTTTATTGAAGTAATGCAGAAAATCAATTTTTAAAAAACTATTGAAGTCCAGTGGAAAATTGTTTCAACACATCATTGGTATATTACATTAATGGATCACTTCACCTTTACTCTCACAAATGATAACACTCTGATAGCGCACTCATTAGGATGCATACCTCCACCAAGTTGTATTGACTCAATGTTACTACAATGATGGAATCCTGACTTGTGGCTATTCCCTGTCTGGTGCTTTCTTTCTACTTTGTCTTTTCTGTGGCTCTGTTCCAATTATAGCAATCAGTGAATTTGCCTTGTTTCTATGTTATCTATGTCCGATTTCTTAGAGTCGTCAGGTACCAAATGATACCACCACAAGTTTCAGCCGGCTATCGATCAAAGAGCCAAACACCAGTTAGTTAGTTCAAGGTCAAGGGTACTTTATTTACACACAAGTAGTCATGCAACATAAACACTACTAGTTAACTACACCTATCAGCTAAGACAACCTATACTCAACTTCGTGCACCCGGCTTAGGTCAGAAAACAGTGGCCGCTGTTCAATTCCGAATCTCTCGGGTTCGAAGGAGCAACTGCTGCTCAGCTGGACTCATCGGTCTGGTAGTGGGCGTTGAACTTGTACTTGCTTCTGGTGTTGCTACATTTGGCAATGGCCATGACCGGGGTACCAGGGCCAAGAGGGGGCCAAGAGAGCGTGAACATATGGCAAACTCTTCTTCTTATACCCAGGGGGTTTTTGCGTTCTTTTGGGCGGTCCTTCGATTTGAGCCTTACTAATTGGGTGATCCCTGATCACTCTGTTCGATTCCTTAACCAATAAGTGGGCGGGGATCTGGATGGCTGGGCGTGTTCCAAGCGGTCACTGACTCGGTTGTTCGCGTTTTCCTTGAACAGGGAGTGGCGCCGACATGTCTGGGACTGTCCCGGTTGCTTGAGTACCAGTCCTTTGTTTTGGTGAAGGTGAGCCATCAAATGCTAATCGGCCCCATTAAAATGCTAATTGGACGGAGTTTCGATACCGTCTGGACTTCTTGTTTACGAATATACATTTCAGGCTCTGAGCCTGCCTGAGTCTTGGCTTGTCCATTTTACCCGCCAGGCTTTGCGCATTTCTGTACCTAGTTGGCAGTGGCCATCCCAGATAGCTACAGGTTGATGTTCTATAATTATAATTACTGAAAAAAAAATCATTAAATGCTTCCATCTCAAGCTGCAGGCAAATCCACATCCAATAACCTTCTTGAAAACACTGCTCACATTTTTGCAGCTGTGACAAATTTGCAGCACAGCAGTTGAGACAATCGATGACTGTCTTAAAAATAAAATCAGGTTTCCCTATCTCGCAATGTTAATGGAACCTTTAAAAAATTCTAGGATCCAGAATCTCTGCCAAAAATGAATTATAGTTGAATACTTGTTATTTGGCATGCTCCAAAATGGGTTTTACCAGTGTAATAAAAAATGTTGGTTAACGGTTAGTTGCTATCGCATGCTTTGATATTACTTTAGAAAGTTATCGATGTATGTCTATCTACATCCCTATCTGCAGCTTCCTCTCCCCTACCCCTCTTTTGTGTGTAAGATTAGGTAGTTTAACGTGCCTTATGTAAGATGCCACCTGGAATGGCCAGCACTGCGTCCAGGTTCCAGCATTCTCTTCAAATTCAACTCTGGCTCCGCAAGAGTGGAGAGACTCCGCAAGAGACTCCAGAGAGATTGAGACTTGCAGGTACCTAGATCTGGCTTTGGTCTGGCATGCTCATTTCTTTTTAACAGTGGACCTTTAGAAGCTTCATCAGAAGATGCTAAAGGGAGAAGAGTTTGAGACAGGCCAATGCTGCAAATTCCTGTTGATAGACAATTCCAGCTGGTGCAGTACTGGGTAATAGAAATGTTACTGCTGTTTTCCTTGGGTCATATCCTGGGTACCCAGTACACAGAGTATGACCCAAGGAAGACCTGCAGGAAATCCGTCTATTAATTTTTCAAATGCATAGTTTACATACAAACATGGCGTGTAATGGGGCGAAAACATTTCCTCAGCCCTGCTTCAGTTACATCATAGAAACAAACTCCTGATAATTAGTCCTTCAAACATGTTTTTGGCAGGACTGATTAACTGATGTAAGCAAACAAAAACATTCGCAAATGACTTGTATCAAGTGATCCTAAGAATATAGTTGAAGCATTTGCTCTGTTATATGTTAAAATACCAAATTCAGAACAAACCATCACAGAAGATAGGGCATCATAAGTATGACATAATGTCTATTTTAAATATATGAATGTAAGTCTGTTTTAAAATAATTGTGTAATCTAAGTGTTTGCACACTATCTTTGCTATTCAACACTCTTACCAATCAGAATGAAGTGTACACAAAACATTTCAGTTAAAATGTAGGCTCTTAGTATAAACTACAGGATTTTATGAAATGAAGCTACAAAACACAACAACATATTGAAAAACAATATGCAACTCTAAGTCAGTGTAGCCGTGTTGATTGCTTCTGTATACATTCCCTGCACACAGTCACACCAGGTTGTATTCTGCTTTCCCAGAAATATAAATATTTGATCTGCAGACAATGTGGAAGCTGTTTCAGCACAGCAGAAAGTACTTTTAACTTGGGCAAACAGTACTTTGAGATACAAATGGCTTGGAATGCTATCTCGATAGTCTATTCAGATCTATTTTTAGGTCAGTTCTTGTACTCAATGGGGCTAATAATGAACCTGCTTTGCTTGGCAATCCTTTTTCTCCTATCCTGATGGCAGGTTCTTTTAGGTAGCAGTTGTCAAACATTGCATTCCAACTGTACGAGACTTGGCTGATTACTTATTAACAACTAACAAAAGTCACCATCGCAATCTGATCCTACCTTTACATTACAGCTGCATGAGGTATTTCCAGCAGCCTAGACACAATCTCAAAGAGAACTCTCAACAATCTGCACTTCATGGTTAAGGGTGTTGAAGCCAATGGTATGGTGTAGTTATTCTTGCTGAAGTAAGCTAACTCAAGACGACAATACATCAAAGTTAAGACCTACTTTGGCCTTTGGAAGAGATATTAAACAATGGTCCTGTTTGCCTCTTCAAGGATACTACGGGCTGGAATCTCTGTTCCCCCAGCCGCATGTTTCTCAGAGGTGTGCCATTCGCTGGTGGCAGTATTCTCTGCTCCCGCCGCTTGTCAATGGGACTGCCCATTGAAGTCACCCACACTGCCAGGTCAGTAGGACTTTAAACTTCTGAGTCGGGAGAAGGGAAAGGGAAAGCGACAGGGAGTAGGGAGTTAAATGGAAGGATAAGCAGCAGGTTAGAATGTGTACAGGTGGGTTTAAGTTCAAGGCAGACTAGGAATGAAGCAAAAAGGAAGGATAACTTAGGACATCTCATGATATCCAATTTCTCTAATAATGATAAGCAATTCAGCATTAAGGCACTTTACCTGAATGCTCGTAGCATTCGTAACAAAGTTGATGAATTAACAGCACAAATCATCGCGAATGACTATGACTTGATAGCCATTACGGAGACATGGTTGCAGGATGGTCACGACTGGGAGTTAAATATCCAGGGTACCAGATGTTTCGGAGGGATAGACAAGTATGTAAGGGAGGTGGAGTAGCACTAATAATCAAGGACGACATCAGGGTGGCATTGAGGGATGATATAGGTTCTATGGAGAATGAGGTTGAATCTATTTGGGTAGAAATTAGAAATTCTAAGAAGAAAAAGACACTGATAGGCGTAGTCTATAGGCCACCAAATAATAGCATCACACTGGGACGGGCAGTAAATGAAGAGATAACTAATACCTGTGAAAAGGGTACAGCAGTTATCATGGGACATTTTAATCTGCATATAGATTGGTCAAATCAGCTCGGTCAGGGTAGCCTTGAAGAGGAGTTTGTTGAATGTATCCGGGATAGTTTTCTGGAACAATATGTAATGGAACCGACGAGAAAGCAAGCTATCCTAGATCTGGTCCTGTGTAATGAGGCAGGAATAATTAATGACCTCGTTGTTAGGGATCCTCTTGGGAGGAGTGATCACAGCATGGTTGAATTTAGTATACAGATGGAGAGTGTGATGATAGATCCAATATCAGGGTCCTATGCTTGAACAAAGGGGACTATGATAGAATGAGGAAGGACCTCGCTAAAGTAGACTGGAAACAAATATTTTATGGTAGGACAGTTGAGGAGCAGTGGAGTACTTTCAAAGAAATCTTTCATAGCGCTCAACAAAAGTATATTCCAGTGAGAAGGAAGAATTGTAAGAAAAGAGGTAATCTACCATGGGTGTCTAAGGAGATACATGAGGCTGTCAAATTGAAAGAGAAGGCTTACAAAGTGCCCAAGATCAGCGGGAAACTAGAAGATTGGGAAAACTTTAAAGGTCAGCAGAAAGCCACGAAAAGAGCCATAAAGAAAAGTAAGATAGAACACGAAATAAAAACTGGCACAGAATATAAGGACAGATAGCAAAAGTTTTTATAATTATATAAAACTAAAAAGAGTGGCTAAAGTAAACATTGGTCTGTTAGAGGATGAGAGTGGTCATTTAGTTATGGGATATGATGAAATGGCGGAGGCATTGAACAAATATTTTGTATCAGTCTTCACAGTGGAGGACACTAATAACATGCCAGCAATTGACCGAGAGAAGAAGGTAGGTGAGGACCTGGAAACCATTACTATCACGAAAGAGCAAGTGTTGGGCAAGCTAATGGAGCTCAGGATAGATAAGTCTCCTGGCCCTGATGGAATGCATCCCAGGGTATTGAAAGAGATGGCTGGAGTAATAGCAGATGCACTGGCGGTAATTTTCCAAAATCCGCTGAACACTGGGGCAGTCCCAGAGGATTGGAAAACAGCAAATGTGACGCCACTGTTTAAAAAGGGAAGTAGACAAAAGATGGGGAATTATAGACCGGTTAGCTTAACCTCTGTCGTGGGGAAGATGCTTGAGTCTATTATCAAGAAAGAGATAGGAGGGCATCTCGATAGAAATTGTCCCATTGAACGGACGCAGCATGGATTCATGAAGGGCAGGTCATGCTGGACGAATCTCTTGGAATTCTATGAAGACATTTCGAGCAAGGTAGACAAAGGGGACCCAGTGGATGTGGTGTACCTAGATTTCCAAAAGGCCTTTGACAAGGTACCGCACAAGAGGCTGCTGCATAAGATAAGGATGCATGGTGTTAAGGGTAGAGTACTAGCATGGAAAGAGGATTCGTTGTCTAACAGGAAACAAAGAGTGGGAATAAATGAGTGCGATTCTGGCTGGCAATCAGTGACGAGTGGTGTGCCTCAGGGATCGGTGTTGGGACCACAATTATTTACAATTTATATAGACGATTTGGAGTTGGGAACTACGTGTAAGGTATCCAAGTTTGCAGATGACACGAAGGTGTGTGGCAGAGCAAAGTGTACTGAGGACTGTAAAACCTTACAGAGGAACATTGACACATTGAGTGAGTGGGCAAAGGTTGGCAGATGGAGTATAATGTCAATAAGTGTGAAGTCGTGCATTTTGGTAGGAGTAACAATAGAACGGATTATTACTTAAATGGTAAAAAGCTGCAGCATGCTGCTCTGCAGAGGGACCTGGGTTACTTGTGCATGAGTCACAGAAGGTTGGTCTGCAGGTGCAACAAGTAATTAGGAAGGCAAATGGAATTTTGTCCTTCATTACGAAGGTAATTGAGTTTAAAAGTAGAGAGGTAAGGTTGCAGTTGTACAAGGTGCTGGTGAGGCCACACCTGGAGTACTGTGTGCAGTTTTGGTATCCACACTTGAGAAAGGATGTGCTAGCACTAGAGGGGGTGCAGAGGAGGTTCACTAGGCTGATTCCGGAATTGAGGGGGTTAACGTATGAGGAGAGGCTGAGTAGATTGGGATTATATTCACTGGAATTCAGAAGGTCGAGGGAGCATCTAATAGAAACATATAACATTTTGAAGGGAATGGATAAGATAGAAGTAGAAAGGATGTTTCCGCTGGTAGGTGAAAGTAGGACACGAGGGCATAGCCTCAAGATTAGGGGGAGCAGATTTAGGACTGAATCAAGGAGGAACTTCTTCACTCAGAGGGTGGTTAAAGTATGGAATTCCCTACCGAAAGGAGTAGTGGACGCTACTTCATTGAATATATTTAAAGATAGGGTAGATGTTGTTTTGAAAAATAAAGGAATTACGGGATATGGCGAGAATGCGGGTATGTGGTTCTGAGACCACGAAAAGATCAGCCATGATCTTATAGAATGGCGGAGCAGGCTCGAAGGGCCGGACGGTGTACTTCTGCTCCTAGTTCTTATGTTCTTATCTGCAGGCGGAAGTGCCAGCAGGAACAGAGAATCCCAAAGGGCCAGAGAATTCCGGTCTATGATCTGTTTAAGGGACTCTCTTTGCTTTGGATAATATTTCTCCTTCAGCCATAAACAAATTTACTAATCTATTGAACCTGGCTCTGCACAAAATGGCTGCAGGATCAATTAATTTTGATTCCAAGATGTGTTTAAAGACATCAGTTCTGTTGCTTAACGCAAGATCAAGGAATATGAGCAGGAGTCGACCATATAGCCCATTGAGCCTGCTCCCCATTCAATGCAATCATGGCTGATCTTGGTATCAAGCCCATTTTCCCAACCACTCCCATATTCCTTAATTCCCTGAGAGATCAAAAAGCTGCTTATCCCAGTATAAAAGCATTCAACAATGACGTGTCCATATCCCTCTGGGGTAAAGAATTGGAAAGCTTCACAGCCCTTTGAGTGAAGTAATTTCTCCTCATCTGATCCTAAATGATCGGCCCTTTATCCTGAGACTGTATCCTCATGTTTTATAATTATAATAGTTCTTACAATCATTTTTTTATATTTCTGGTTAGTTTACTCTCAAATTCTATTTTTTCTGTTTTTATCATATTTTTGGTGGCCCTTTGCTGACTTCTAAAACAGAGTCCTCAGATTTACTATTTTTTGCAGCAGCAGCAGTGTAATCCTCTTTGTTTAATCGAATGCTATCTTTGACTTCCTGAGTGAGCCACAGATTGGCCATTTTTGCTGAGCTTTTGCTCTTCGATGGAATGTATTATGTTGGAAATTTGAAAATATTTCTGCAGATGTTTCCCTCTGTTCATTTGCGTCCATGCCTTTTTGTCTACTTATCTCAATTAACCATAGCCTCATACGTCTCCTCATGCCCATAGATCATAGCCATAGACTTGGGTTTGTTTAAATTTAAGATTTTTGTTTGTGATTGGGATACATTACTTTCAAACTTTAAAAAAAAAATTAGAGCGCCATTATTATTTTTTCCAATTAAGGGGAAATTTAGCATGGCCAGTTCACCTACCTGCACGTCTTTTGTGCTGTGGGGGTGAGACTCATGCAGACACGGGGAGAATACACATACTCCACATGGCACAGTGACCTGGGGCTGGCATCGAACCTGGGTCCTCGGGCCATGAGGGAGCTGTGCTAACCACTGGGTCACTGTGCTGCCCTTATTATTTTCAAACTTAACATGAAATTGAACGGTATTATGATCACTATTTCCCAGTGGATCTTGTATAATGCATTGCTAACTAACCATGCTTCATTACACAATATTAGAACTATGATACCTTTATCCTAGGTTGCTTCCATTACATATCGCTCCAGGAAACTGTCACAAAAACCTTACAAACTCATCTTTCAGACTTGTTATAAAGTGCTGGGTGTAGTTTGGTGCTTTTATTAAGGTATTGGTTATCTTAGGTACTTCAACAAGTTTTTATTAACCACTGGAAACTATATACATAGGTAAAGGTCCAAGTTAGAAGCTATCTCCACGCTTTCTCCAACACTACAGTGACCATTAGGTGTCAGTCATATATTCTCTTATATCACTCTGCAAGTGTTACTGTATTCAGTCACATCTTAACTGTTTATATGCCAGGCCCTTATACTACAATCTGCCTCTCCCAAGCTTTATCTATCCCAATTACTTACAACATTACTATTACCTCATTTCCCACAAAATCTCTACATTTCTAGATTCAAGTGATCTGGAGTCCTTATAACCCTTCCATATCTTATTCTTATTATGGAAGAGGAGTGCTAGACTCTGTTGCTGCAGATAAACATTGTTTAAATTGAAGATTGTTCTCGCATTGGGGTTTTTTTTTAGCCACTTTTTCCATTATTTGGCATTGAAATGCTTTTTCTCAATTCCCCAATTGTAATGATCTAGAACAAAGAACAAAGAAACGTACAGCGCAGGAACAGGAACAGGCCCTTCGGCCCTCCAAGCCTGCACCGGCCGTGCTGCCCATCTAAACTAAAATCTTCTACACTTCCGGGGTCCGTATCCCTCTATTCCCACCCTATTCATGTATTTGTCAAGATGCCCCTTAAATGTCACCATATTCCCTGCTTCCACCACATCCTCTGACAGCGAGTTCCAGGCATCCACTATCCTCTGTATAAAAAACTTACCTCGTACATCTCCTCTAAACCTTGCCGCTCGCACCTTAAACCTATGCCCCTAGTAATTGACCCCTCTACCCTGGGAAAAAGTCTCTGACTATCCTCTCTGTTTATTCCCCTCATAATTTTGTAGACCTCTATCAGGTCGCCCCTCAACCTCCTTTGTTCCAGTGAGAATAAACTGAATTTATTCAACCTCTCCTCATAGCTAATGCCCTCCATACCAGGCAACATCCTGGTAAATCTCTTCCGCACCCTCTCTAAAGCCTCCACATCATTTGGTAGTGTGACGACCAGAATTGAACACTATACTCCAAGTGTGGCCTCACTATCGTTCTATACAGCTGCAACATGACTTGCCAATTTTTATACTCATTGCCTCGGCCAATGAAGGCAAACATGCCATATGCCTTCTTGACTACCTTCTCCACCTTTGTTGCCTCTTTCAGTGACTTGTGGACCTGTACACCAAGATCTCTCTGACTGTCAATACTCTTGAGGGTTCTACCATTTACAATATATTCCCTACCTGTATTAGACCTTCCAAAATACATTACCTCACATTTGTCTGGATTAAACTCCATCTGCCATTCGCTGCCCAAGTCTCCAAACAATCTAAATCCTGCTGTATCGTCTGACAGTCCTCATTGCTATCCGCAACCTTTGTGTCGTCCACAAAATTACTAATCAGACCAATTACATTTTCCTCCAAATCATATATATATACAACAAACAGCAAAGGTCCCAGCACTGATCCCTGCGGAACACCACTAGTCACAGCCCCCAATCAGAAAAGCACCCTTTCATTGCTACTTGCTGCCTTCTATGACCTAGCCAGTTCTGTATCCATCTTACCAGTTCACCTCTGATCGCATGTGACTGTCATTGCTTATGGGGCAGACAAACTCTGAGTTTGTCTCCATCGTGTTTTTTTTCTTCTCTCTTTGTGTGGCTTGCCATGGCGCATGCTGGGGTGGAAGATGGCTCTTCCTGTTGTGAGGGTGTGACTTGGTTGTTAGTTCACCTTTGTGGTTTGCTGTGTGATGTACTGTCAACAATGGATGGCTGCAACTTGGTTCCAGCATCGTTTGTGTCACTGGGAGCACCTACTCTATGGTCTCAGGCTTTCTCTCTCAAACTAGCATCAGAGCTAGAGGTTGATGCCCTTCTCATTGCTGCTTTCCTCTCTTAACTACTTGAGGTGTTGTGGTAGCCATCTGAGTGGTTAGCTGGCCTGATCAACGAGGAACTTCTGCCACTGGAACGGAAGTGGACAAACCTGCTCTGCCAAGTGAGAAGGCATTTCAGATCTGAAATCCTCGTTGAGTGAATCTTTTTGCTTGAGGTCTCAGGAATTGCAGTTCTGTATAATTGATGACAATGGTTGTCTTGACATCTTTTGCCATTTTGAGGAGATTCAGAGCTACACAGGCATCGCTGTTCAAGATCGAAAAAGACTTGTCACAAATGACATAAATCAGTTCGAGGATTTGTTTGCTGCCATATCTTAAAGGATCTGGAATGTTACAGATGGCCAGAAGTCACATTCCTCTGGGCCTCTAAAGTGGTGTGTCTGTTATTTGTTGCCACTGGTCTCTCAGCATGGTTCTATGTCCAATAGGACTGTAGCACTGATTCCCATGTCCAACTTCAGGTTTGTGAGATAGTCATTAACTGAGATATCTGCATTCCAAAACAAAAATACAGGGTGGTTTCCCTCATTCAAGTGGCATGGTTGTGAGTCCTCTTGGTGTGCTGTCTTGGCCTTGTGAATCCTTTGGGGATCTTCCATCCATTTTGATGGTTTGGTTTCGCACAGCTTCCCAAAGTGTCCTATTTAGTTGCATTGAAATCATTGAGCTGAAAATGCAAGACATTGATCATGACTGTGGGGGGGCTTTGTTCTACAGTGCTGGCATGGCTGCTTTTCTGATTGATTAGGGTATTAGTTCCCTTGGCCGAGAGTGTCTCTGTTTCTGTGCTGGTTGACCAGCTGCACTGTGAGGGTTACTTCATACCACGTTTGTTTTCTCCTCTTAAATGGAACTGCACTGCAAATGGATTTCAAATTGCTTGACTACCTGGATGTCTTTCTCAAGAATTAAGGGCTGGATTCTCCTCAGCCCCGCGCCGAAATTGCATTTGGCGCACCGGTGGAGAACCCACTTTTACGCGAGAATTGGGCCCGGCGCCGCTCCCATGGGTCCCCGGAGAATCCTTTGCAAGCGATTTAGGCAGCGTGGTTGGGGGGGGGGGGGGGGGGGGGGGGGGGGGAGGGGGGGGGCTATTGCCAGAGGCCCTCCCAGCGATGCTCAAGTCCCGACCTGCCGAATTCCTGACCGGCCGAATTCCCAACGGCGTGGCTCTGACCATGTCTGGACGGTCGCGACTCTCGCATGGCGGCTGCGGACTCAGTCCGCGGCCGACCTGGTGGGGTGGGGGGGGGGGGGTGGGGAGATCTAGTACTGGGGGGGGGGGGGTGCCTTATGGGTGGCCGGAGGGGCGATCGGGCAGATTAGATGGAGTGGCGCGGGGCAGATCGTTGGGACTTTGTTTGTTGGTCCAGGTCCGCTGGCTGAATCCGCCATCGCGTTCGGCTCAGCCGCTGGAGGTGCCAACTTGGAACCGGAAGTGTGGGGGCTCGCAGCTAAAGCTGCGAGAAGCAATCCAGGTCCCTGCTAGCCCACTGCAGGTAGGTGAATAGCTCTTAATTCTTTTGAGGAAAGACTGGCGTGAAACACCAGCGTTTTTATGCCGGAGTAGGACATGGCCACATTTTTGGAGAATCCAGCCCTAGATCTTTCTTCGCTTGAAGCATGTCCAGAAGTTCTGCCAACTATGCTATCCCCAAATGGCTCAGATTTCACATCCCTATAATCATAGCCATCAGGTCCCCATAATCACAGTCATCAGCCATTCTGTGTAAGTCAACATGAAGGAGGTGACAGGTTATCCAGTCTGCTGGACACATTAATTATGTTCAGCTCTTTCAAGGATTTTGATCCTTCTGAGGTTAAAATAAATGTTGAATTGTTTTAAAACTTCATTAAGTTTTGAAAATTATTCACTGATTTCTCGTTTAGCTGCTATATTGGTGGCTATTGGGCCTACTAAATAAAGCAGTGTGTTATTTTTTTCAGTTTCTGTAATTTTTTACAGCCCTCAAGCCATCATGTATCCAAGGAATCTCTTTGAAGTCCCCAATTTTGAGATTGGAATTATCTAAATCCCAGATTAATCTGGAAGAATAGATTCATGATACATGGTTAAAGTTTTTATATTACAGGTTAAGATTTCAGAGGTTTCTGGAAATCCAAGGTTGTACTGCCGTACATGTCATCCCAATGGGTTTTCGTAAACTTGTCTGTTTTGACGGGCTCCTGTCACAATGGCAATCAGCGTTTACATTTTTCCAACAACGGCTGCCTGGATCGACTGGTTAGTCTGCACCTCTTTAGCAGAACAATCTCAGATCTTGGGAGTGTAAAGTCCTGGCGTTTGCTGGGTTTTAAAACTGCCAACTCCGTCACGATTAATTTTTAATTATATATTTTCTTTGTTGAGAAAGATTAGCCACCACATATTCAGGTACCAACTCTGCCACGTGATAGTGAGATGAGGAATAGGGAGAGAGAGCAATTAAACACGTGGCTACAGGGATGGTGCAGGCGGGAGGGATTCAGATTTCTGGATAACTGGGGCTCTTTCTGGGGAAGGTGGGACCTCTATAGACAGGATGGTCTACATCTGAACCTGAGGGGCACCAATATCCTGGGGGGGAGATTTGTTAGTACTCTTTGGGGGGGTTTAAACTAATTCAGCAGGGGCATGGGAACCTGGATTGTAGTTTTGGGGTGCGAGAGATTGAGAGTAGAGAGGTCAGGAGCACAGTTTTGACTTCGCAGGAGGGCGGCAGTGTTCAGGTCTGTGGTTTGAAGTGTGTCTATTTCAATGCCAGGAGTATACGAAATAAGGTAGGGGAACTGGCAGCATGGGTTGGTACCTGGGACTTCGATGTTGTGGCCATTTCAGAGACATGGATAGAGCAGGGACAGGAATGGTTGTTGCAGGTTCCGGGGTTTAGGTGCTTTAGTAAGGTCAGAGAAGGGGGAAAAAGAGGGGGAGGTGTGGCGCTGCTAGTCAAGGACAGTATTACGGTGGTAGAAAGGATGCAAGATGGGGACTCTTCTTCCGAGGTAGTATGGGCTGAGGTTAGAAACAGGAAAGGAGAGGTCACCCTGTTGGGAGTTTTCTATAGGCCACCTAATAGTTCTAGAGATGTAGAGGAAAGGATGGCGAAGATGATTCTGGAAAAGAGCGAAAGTAACAGGGTAGTTGTTATGGGAGACTTTAACTTTCCTAATATTGACTGGAAAAGATATAGTTCGAGTACATTGGATGGGTCGTTCTTTGTACAATGTGTGCAGGAGGGTTTTCTGACACAATATGTTGACAGGCCAACAAGAGGTGAGGCCACTTTGGATTTGGTTTTGGGTAATGAACCAGGCCAGGTGTTAGATCTGGAGGTAGGTGAACACTTTGGAGACAGTGACCACAATTCGGTGACCTTTACGTTAGTGATGGAAAGGGATAAGTATACCCCGCAGAGCAAGAGTTATAGCTGGGGGAAGGGCAATTATGATGCCATTAGACATGACTTAGGATGTGTTGGTTGGAGAAGTAGGCTGCAAGGGTTGGGCACACTGGATATGTGGAGCTTGTTCAAGGAACAGCTATTGCATGTTCTTGATAAGTACGTACCAGTCAGGCAGGGAGGAAGGGGTCGAGCGAGGGAACCGTGGTTTACCAAAGAAGTAGAATCTCTTGTTAAGAGGAAGAAGGAGGCCTATGTGAAGATGAGGCGTGAAGTTTCAGTTGGGGCGCTTGATAGTTACAAGGAAGCGAGGAAGGATCTAAAGAGAGAGCTGAGACGAGCAAGGAGGGGACATGAGAAGTCTTTGGCAGGTAGGATCAAGGAAAACCCAAAAGCTTTCTATAGGTATGTCAGGAATAAAGAATGACTAGGGTAAGAGTAGGGCCAGTCAAGGACAGTGGTGGGAAGTTGTGTGTGGAGGCTGAGGAGATAAGCGAGATACTAAATGAATACTTTTCGTCAGTATTCACTCAAGAAAAAGATAATATTGTGGAGGAGAATGCTGAGACCCAGGCTATTAGAATAGATGGCATTGAGGTGCGTAGGGAAGAAGTGTTGGCAATTCTGGACAAGGTGAAAATAGATAAGTCCCCGGGGCCGGATGGGATTTATCCTAGGATTCTCTGGGAAGCCAGGGAAGAGATTGCTGAGCCTTTGGCTTTGATTTTTAGGTCATCATTGGCTACAGGAATAGTGCCAGAGGACTGGAGGATAGCAAATGTGGTCCCTTTGTTCAAGAAGGGGAGTAGAGATAACCCCGGTAACTATAGGCTGGTGAGCCTAACGTCTGTGGTGGGTAAAGTCTTGGAGAGGATTATAAAAGATACGATTTATAATCATCTAGATAGGAATAATATGATTAGGGATAGTCAGCATGGTTTTGTGAAGGGTAGGTCATGCCTCACAAACCTTATCGAGTTCTTTGAGAAGGTGACTGAACAGGTAGACGAGGGTAGAGCAGTTGATGTGGTGTATATGGATTTCAGTAAAGCGTTTGATAAGGTTCCCCACGGTCGGCTATTGCAGAAAATACGGAGGCTGGGGATTGAGGGTGATTTGGAGATGTGGATCAGAAATTGGCTAGTTGAAGGAAGACAGAGAGTGGTAGTTGATGGGAAATGTTCAGAATGGAGTTCAGTTACGAGTGGCGTACCACAAGGATCTGTTCTGGGGCCGTTGCTGTTTGTCATTTTTATAAATGACCTAGAGGAGGGCGCAGAAGGATGGGTGAGTAAATTTGCAGACGACACTAAAGTCGGTGGAGTTGTAGACAGTGCGGAAGGATGTTGCAGGTTACAGAGGTACATAGATAAGCTGCAGAGCTGGGCTGAGAGGTGGCAAATGGAGTTTAATGTGGAGAAGTGTGAGGTGATTCACTTTGGAAAGAATAACAGGAATGCGGAATATTTGGCTAATGGTAAAATTCTTGGTAGTGTGGATGAGCAGAGGGATCTCGGTGTCCATGTACATAGATCCCTGAAAGTTGCCACCCAGGTTGATAGGGTTGTGAAGAAGGCCTATGGTGTGTTGGCCTTTATTGGTAGAGGGATTGAGTTCCGGAGCCATGAGGTCATGATGCAGCTGTACCAAACTCTGGTACGGCCGCATTTGGAGTATTGCGTACAGTTCTGGTCGCCTCATTATCGGAAGGACGTGGAAGCTTTGGAACGGGTGCAGAGGAGATTTACCAGGATGTTGCCTGGTATGGAGGGAAAATCTTATGAGGAAAGGCTGATGGACTTGAGGTTGTTTTCGTTAGAGAGAAGAAGGTTAAGAGGTGACTTAATAGAGGCATACAAAATGATTAGAGGGTTAGATAGGGTGGACAGCGAGAGCCTTCTCCCGCGGATGGAGGTGGCTAGCACGAGGGGACATAGCCTTAAATTGAGGGGTAATAGATATAGGACAGAGGTCAGAGGTGGGTTTTTTACGCAAAGAGTGGTGAGGCCGTGGAATGCCCTACCTGCAACAGTAGTGAACTCGCCAACATTGAGGGCATTAAAAAATTTATTGGATAAGCATATGGATGATAAGGGCATAGTGTAGGTTAGATGGCCTTTAGTTTTTTTTTCCATGTCGGTGCAACATCGAGGGCCGAAGGGCCTGTACTGCGCTGTATCGTTCTATGTTCTATGTTCTATGAGTGTGTTTCTCAGACTACGATTTAAACAGCAATTGCTGACCACTAGTATTTAACTTTTTTCAGGAATGTGTTCTCCAGGAATTAAACTCACCCTTGCTAGGTATGTAAATTCTGCACGATGAAACTAGACTTCCACAGAATTAAATGGGAGTCCCCTGCTGCAGTGAGGAATTTAATTTCTGCCTTCAGCTTCCAAGCCTTTCTTCAGAGCTTTACTCTGGCAATTCCCTTCCATGCCTTCACTTCTTCAGAACGCTTCTTTGGTTTTATTTTGTCAGTTTTCTGGGATTTTAAATGTCTTCTGCAGTCTATGAGATTTTGAGTTGTTTTGTTCACTGCCACTGCGTTGCAAGGTGTTAGGCATAGTTCAGTAGGTCTTAAGGTATTTGTGGTCTTAGGTCGTCATTCAACAGTGTTTATTAATTAAAAACTATATGTAGGTAATGATCTAAGCTAGGAACAATCTCCATACTTGCTTCCAAACATGGCTGCCCAACAGTACACAGAACTTCAAGTGCAGATCATGTGTTCTTTTACATTACATGGCAATACTGTCCCACATTAACCCTTTATATGCCACTCAAATTACATCGTCTTCACCTATATCATAGATGAAGATTAAAGTCTAACCCAACAATTATTACACTTCCTTGTTACATGCTGCAATAATTTGTTTAATGCTCTAACCAATGGCAGCAGTTAGGGAACCTATAAACTACTCACACCAGTATTAATCAATAATAAATAATCTTAATTGTGACAAGTAGGCTTACATTAACACTGCAATGAAGTTACTGTGAAAAGCCCCAAGTCGCCACATTCCAGTGCCTATTCAGGTACGCAGAGGGAGAATTCAGAGGGAATTGTGGGAGGAAACCGGACCACCCAGAGGAAACCCACGCAGACATGGGGATAACATGCAGACTCCGCACAGACAGTGATCTAAGCCAAGAATTGAACCTGGTGCTGTGAAGCAACAGTACTAACCACTGTGCTACCGTGCCACCCATCTGGTTCAGAGGCCAGATCCTCTAATTTCTTATGTATTCCTTTACTGTAAGGGCTATCCCATATAATTTCTCACTGGTTTGTCTTTTCAAAATATTGTGCAACCTGGCACATTTAATTTCCCAACCTTGATCACCATGTTTCTGAAAAGGCAATTCAATTTAAATCATTTTCACCACTAATGCATCTTTCTTATTGCAGATGCTGCATGCATGAAAAAACTGAGAATAAGTAAAATTAATAAAAAAATACATGAGAATAAAGGTTTACAAAATAATTGATGTTTGAACAAAATCGTAACTTTAGTTCAAATTATAATATGAGTAATTACAGATCGGTGTACATGGAAACGCTAATAATATAAAACCTGGATATAATCATCTCTGCCGTTTCCTAAAATGTGCTGACTCAACTCAGTTGGGGTGAGGGGTGGTATTGGTGGTAGCTGTACGGTTCCATAGGTATTGATCATGCTCTAGTACTTAAGATCAAGATATTCTGCTATAAAGGATGAAAATCACATCAGTGCCTGGATTGGCAGCAGGCTTCTTTTATTTAAATTCTACTCCTCAGACACAGGACACTTCAGCCAGTTGTACTATAGCCTCACCCAATTTCAGAAAACTCATTGGAATTAATATTAATTGATAGTAATGGGCATGAAAAATATTGCAGCTTTGCATGCTTACACATGATAGAGGGCAAGGCAGGTTCTCCTTCATCACCCCTCTTCTCTCAAACAAAAGTTAGTCGCCATGGAATAACATTTTCTGTGAGAAACAAAATTGTGCTTTTTCCAGTAACTTTATTAACAAAAATTGCATCAGATTTAAATAGTACAAAATACACTGCTCTTTTCTTTACATCAAAAATACAAAGAAAATTTACAAAGAAAATTGAAAAATGTCACAGTTTTAATGGCAACAAGTTGGATAATGCACATTTAGCTTATTGTAAAGTTATTTTTACCACATTCAAGTAACACTTCGATTTTTGTGCTTATGTTTTTCATTCCATTACAAATGTTCCTCATTCTTTATTAACTGCCAGCTAACACAAGAAAGGCCACCTCGGAGTCAGAGGTCTACAGCCGAAAGGGCCCTTCAGCCAATCATGCCTACGCCGGTCAAAATGAACCTAACTATTCTAATCCCATTTTCCAGCATTTGGCCCACAGCGTTGTATGCATTGGCAAACATATAAATGTTTAGATACAAACACTGGCAAAAACTGCCAGATAATGACACAAGAAAAGCTACAAGGACATTAACAAGACTATTAAATTACACAATGTTGATACTATACAATTCAGTTAAAAAGCTTTTATTTTCCAAAACCCAAGTGCGTTGTTCAGTTTAATTTTATTAAGACATTTCATTCCACCTTTATACATGAAGATAGAAGAATTTTAATCCTAACTGCAAGAACCTCTGGATCAAATTTAGTTCCAGAATTTTCATACAAGGCTGAGAAAATAAATGAGATATTCTGATAAGTGGCCTTAAGGTGCAAAATAAACTCTTCCAATCACGTGTGAAAAGTTCCCAATTGGCCAATGTGGCTTACAATTATGTTTTCTCCCAATTTCCATTGGCCAACTATCAAACCACTTAAGTTTTAAAAGTCAGGAATGGGCATAAAAATCCTTCAGCAATTCGAAAACTTGACAGATGCTCTCCCTCCCTGCCCCCCCCCCCCCTTCCAAAAGTGAAAAAAGGAGTGCACTGTAGTCAAAGCCCTGAGAAACACGTAATATTGCACCATTAAACTTCTGAATCAGAAATCAAATTGGGAGTTCTAATATCACTAGAGAAAGAGAAGCAGTAAAATAATTCATTCTAAAAGTATTCCATTGAAATAGAATA
The DNA here is from genome assembly GCF_902713615.1 of Scyliorhinus canicula. Taxonomy (NCBI): domain Eukaryota; kingdom Metazoa; phylum Chordata; class Chondrichthyes; order Carcharhiniformes; family Scyliorhinidae; genus Scyliorhinus; species Scyliorhinus canicula. Next base: position 35,132,431 of record NC_052157.1, read on the forward strand.
TTTTATAAACTTAATGCAAGCTTGTCATTCACAGTGCCTTTCTTAAAAGGAAATTATCAAATGTAGAATGGCTCATGTACATGAGTAATTTAGCAACCAAATCAATCTCTTCTTCCTCCTTCGCCAAGAATAAACAGTACTGTGCTCAGACCATACTGAATGAAGGTCAGATATTGATCCACTCAGTATGGTTTCAATTTTTTGGCTATTTCTCTTCATAGCTGAATTTACAGCACATGCCACTAACTTAAGGGGCGACTTTAAATATGAATTTAGCACTTTGTCTCACATTGCCCCTCTTTTGTATAAAACCAATTAAATTAAACCAAATGAACAGAGGGACAAATTAAAGGGGCATCCCCTTCAAGGGACACTGCCTTAAACAAAAAACAAATCACAAAATGAAACTTTAAACCATCACACTGAACGCCAATATGTAAGCACCTTATAAAAGAAAATTGACAATACCACAGCCAGATATCAGTCATTTGTTGTGAACAAGAGCATATAACCATCCTAAGTATCTCCTCTATCCACTCAACCATTTCCCCCACTCCCTGCATTAGGACAGTATTTAGATGAGAAATATTTATCTATGCTTGAAAATTGCCTCCGACAGCTTTGCACCATTTAACTGGTCTGCATTTGTAAAGGCAGCAAAATGGATAGTTATGCACAACATTCCCTTTAAGATACATGAATTGAATGCAAATTTATAACAAACGGTGTAAGATTGTACTCTTTGGTAACTTTATAAATACAGATATGGTGATTATTTTTTTTCCAAAACTATTAACTTGCTCAATAATTAAAACAGCATTGGCAGTAACCGAAAACTGGAAATCACCCTCTGTAAACATTGTACCACTATTTTTGCTTGAGGACAAAAATGTAAACATTAATCTTCAGCTTTCCCAGAGATAAATATAGTCCCCAATAGTTCAGACTCCTTTCCCTCAATTTAACTGATAAACAGTGCTCATTTAGTGATAGTAATACCCCCACCCCGCACATAGAACTTACTGCTACAGCAGTAGCTAGAATATAAGAAAACCCCTCTTCCATTCAGCATATTTGATTGTTTAACAAGGGGGGGGGGGGTTGTTCAGCTTCTCCTGGCATTCATTCGAGGGCTGGTAGGTTTTTGTTGCTCTGTAGAGTTAAGGTTGCCTAAAATGTTTCCTTTTCCCATCTTCGGTTCAGGTTTAACATTTTCTCCTTCTGCACGTCTCTGCCAACTAGCTGGAACATTTTGCAGTTCCTTCTCTTCCCAAACAGCAGTCTCTTATGCCATTCAGTTTACTCCTGATCAATCTACCACAGGCCATCATTCACCTTCTTCCAAATCTTCCTCTTGCAGTGTTGAAGATGCTCTACACTTCAATACTTAAAACTTTAAACCAACATAAAAAGAGAACTCCTCCCTCAAATATCAAATGATACTTCATGTTGCATCTCTTCTGTGAAGGTAGGGTTAGGGTCAACCTGAAGAGGAAACAAAAAGAGTCATGAAATTGTAGCCAATCTACAAAATAATTGATACAGATACAATAGCAGATCTTATTACTGTAAATTTAAAAATCTGTCATTGAAGAAATCTAGTTTCCTTAAGTTAAGTAAAAATATTCATGTGCTCAAACCTCTGAATAAACTGGTGGCGGCTGAAATCGGAACTCCTGAATATAAGCAAATATGGGGCTCCCAAATTCATGCTCCAAATAATCAGCCTGCGGAAGGGATGGAAATGGTCTGGCAAGGTCTTCTTCAGACACAATATCAGCATAGTTGGGTGGAGCTGTGGAGACAACAGCAAAACAGAGCTTTATAAACTGCATCACCATCAACAAGTAGTCACTAGACCAGGAGAAGCCAGGAACACAGTATTTCAAGAGCTATCAGCAACTACTGAATAGGAATAATTGGGGTTACCTTAATCAGATTGTTACCTTAATCAGGTTGTTAAACAGTGTTTGTTATAGATATTAACTGGAGGGAGAAGTCTTACCTTCAGGCTGTTCTGGCAGGGCAAGTTGAAGCCAACTCATGTCCATGCTGAATTGGCTGCACATACTAGATGTTCTACTTCCAAAACCATTGTATGGGATCGTCCCAATAACTATTGGAAGCTCAAGCATCAGCTTTTTAGAACCTGGAATGTGTACATAGACCTGTAAAATAGAAAAGTAGTTAGGCTGAAAACGTTAAAGGAAAAGTATATTGCTGGACCTTTTGAAGAGAGGGATGAAGAGGTTTACACTTTTCCTTTGTTTTATGTGCTTAAATGCCACTAATGGAAAAAGGTGTTCAAAAGAATGTACTAGGACATGAAGACTGAACAATGAAAATAGGGTGTTATGCGCTTGTGTTTTAGCACATACTTACAGCTAAAGAATATTCCACCCTGATGATGCAGCAGTCTAGGATAGATGGGATCACTGGTGGAATTTTGAGGGCTTTTCCATTCCATGACTCCGTACTACCAGAAGGAACATGGTTTCCACGAACATTTGCAATTAATTGTCGAAAAGTCTTGGTTTTCTCATTTGCAAGGTAGGTCTGAGTTTGGAAAATTGCAGCTTTTGGCATAATAAGACGTAAAGAACAATTCTCAAACTCTGCATAGATTGGGATTGCTTCACCTGTTTCAAAATAAGATTCAATTAAAAACATTGAAAAACACACTTTAGTAATAGAAATATTGGGGGGAGGTTGGAATCATTCAACTCACCATTGCAGAACCCAGTTCTCTCAATATTGGCACTTAGGGATATTGGACCAGAGGTAAAAAACCAACAGCCGATCGTCTTTTCTTTACTTCTTGATATTGAAAACTAAAAGGAAAAATTATAAATATTGCATAAGCAAGAAAAATAGTAATTTTATAAAACTTGGATATTCTCAAAGATGTTCTTTACTGGTAAACGGAGGTCAGAAACATTGTTGCTAAACTAACCTGTCCATTTTCAAGTCACTGTTGAGGTACAGTGGAGATGTGTTCTAAATAAACAGACCCCAGTCAATTTTAAGTTAATTGGAGTTAGTTGCTAGATGCTTCCAAATGCCCAGCTCAATCTATAAACATCCCTCAACAACAGATATATTCAACTTTGAGCTGCCCAATTGTATGTAGTCAGATTTGAAAGCAATTCAATTGTTTACATGCGATTGATTTACATAAAACAAATTCATCAACACCATTTACATCCCACTGAAAGACATTCGGTAACAAAGTTTTCTCCCAATAGCTCATTTAAAAATTACTTTTTGTCCTCAATCATAGTGGCCAATTCATACTATACAGCTGCTTTAGAGGCAATCTTAGACTTTGATACAGATCTAACATTTATATTACTATAGATTTTGAAACTTCAAACGTTGATGTTGATTCAGGGCAATTTATAATGAACTCTGGCAAGTTTGCACTGGACAACAAGCACCACCAGTTTTTTGGTCTGTGCAAAGCAGCCAGTCAAGCAGGTGGTACTATCACTGGACGCTCCCACCAGAACCACATTTTGGTGGACCCAGATCCTGTTGAGGCAAAGGTAATCATTGCTCAAATTTTATGTTGGTGATAGCAGCTCAGTAAAATAAAATTGCAACAAGTTAATGTTTGCAGATATGCCAGATATGCACTTAAACAGGCCATTTATTGATAAATTCAGATGGATATTTTTGGCTGGTATTTATGTACCTGCAAGGTGTAACATGCCTGTATGTATAGGTCCCCTTTAACAGTTATTTGATGCAACAGTTGCTCAACCTGAATTTATAAGAAATATGAAAAGAAATTCAACTCAACTTACCAGGAAATTTGGCGCATTAATATCAATTTGACTTGTCACTGAGAATTCCCTCTTCACAATTTGGTTAGGGACACATGGCCGTTCCAATATTGCCGTCACCCAGTATTTAACACTGCCATATTTTCCATCAAAGGATGTAACCAATGGCCTATGTTTTAAATAAATAAAACATATTTAGAACCTGTTACTTGTCTCCCCCACTCCCAAAGATTTCATTTTTACATACACACTCCAAAGTCTGAGACTTACCCTTGTGGTAGTTGAAAGCTGAATGAGAATTCATGTTTCCCTGGTTGCAATATGAAGCACTCTTGATCACCTGAAGGAAATAATGACAATGTATATTACAGACAAGAAAGATGCTTTAGAAGTCCACATTAGGTCAGTATGGGTAATAAGAAAATCAAATGGTTTCAATTGGACCATTTCTTGACTGGGGCAGAGATCACATCATATAGAAACAAAGTTGCTTTATAGATAACACTTGGCAAAGTGATCACCCAGACTGCTTTTGATTACATGAAGAGGTCAGTGAAGAATAAGCATTTTTGATTTGGGACAGTTTAGTACATTAAAGACGATGGCTTAAGTACAAGTTTTTGCAGACCAAATTTTTCCTTTCTTGCATCTTCACCCCCTGCAGCCATGTAACGTGGGGAGGGGTGGTTGGAGAAGAAACACAACGTTTGCTCATGATGCTCCAGACATCATGAAGATTTATGTTAGTGGTCTTCCTTTCTTGCCTGTCAATTTCCTATTTGTAGCTTTTCGCCAGAATTAAAAGCAGGGTGTATTTAGTTTATCTTCTTCCCCTCTAGAGCTGCTAACTGACCACATTTCCAGTGGTTTTGTTTTGGGCAATTATATAAACTGAGTCAGTAATTTGTGTTACATCTGGAAGAAGCCTCTCTCCCATCTCTAATGCTGCATCAGACCAGCCAGCAATTGGACTTGCATGTAGAACATGTGTAACAAGTGCAATTTTAACTATCGACAACTGTCAGGTTAATGATCATCTTGCCCAAAAGGTGAAACTAAACATGTAGTTTTACAGGCTGCACTCTGCATATGCACGCAAAGAAAACTTCTGCACAGTAGACACTGGGAAACGTTCAACATTTTATTTCCCATTATATAGCTGTTATAAGGGGGCATAACGATAAGGTTCAGGTGGGAGATATAGGAGGGATGTCCAAGGTAGGTTCTTTACTCAGAGTGGTTAGGGTGTGGAATGGACTGTTTGCTGTGATAGTGGAGTCAGACACTTTGGGAACTTTCAAGCAGTTATTGGATAGGCACATGGAACACATCAGAATGACAGGGAGTAGGATAGCTTGATCTTGGTTTCGGACAATGCTCGGCACAACATCGAGGGCCTAAGGGCCTGTTCTGTGCTGTTCTATGTACATATAAATCTTAATATATCTTTAAAAAAAAGTGCGTTGAAGATTTTGCTGATAAATAACGATGACAGATGAATGGAGAGTCTCCGTGGTTATCAATCATCTCTTAAAACATATTAAAGCAAGTGTGGGGGAACGAGAAAAGGGAGAGAGAAGACTTGCTACACATTTGCACAGCTAAATCTTTCGAATCAGTTCGAGCAATGGACCCACAGTTAATGCGTTGGTTTTTAACTCATCAGAATTCCTGTTGCACGCTTTGGGAATGGGATCGTTATTATCGAAGAGGAAACACTGGCAGGACAGCTCGGGGAAAGGGGTAGGAGTGGGATGGTCTTGTAGGGGGCTAGCAGGGACATGGGGTCGAACGGTCTCGTTGCGCGGCCCTGGAAGGGTTAAGCCCGCTCACCACCACCTGTTCAGTTTGTTTGTATTTTACCTGTGGCTTCTTGCAGGGTTTGCCGGTGCTGCAGGTAAACCACCTCCTCCCGGTACCCGGGCGCCGAGGCCGCGCTCGGGACCCCCGCCGCCGCCGCCGCCTTGTCGCTCCAGTTCACCCGGGCGCGTCCCTTTGCCTCCAGCCGCACGGCCGCCGCCGGCAGCCAGTCGCTGACCTCGAGCAACACCTGCCCCGAGACCTGGTCCCCGTTCGAGTAGCCGCTCAGCTCCTCGATGTCCAGGGCGATGCCGAAGGTCCTCACCTTCACCCCCATGGCCGGCTGCGCCTCAACCCGCCCGCTTGATAGGAAGAAAACAAATCCCCCCACCCCGACCGCCCTGTCAGCAACGGTGCGGATTTCTCTGACCTCCCCCAACAGCCCTACTCCCCGTTTTATTTCAACATAATTCATCGATGTCAGCCCTTCCTTTTGTGTCCCAGCCCCGTTTCGTTTCCGAGAATAAATAAATCAGTGCCGCTAACTGAGTGTCTGCGAGGGGTACTTTCGCTCTGACTGAGAGTTTCGCTTGCAAACCCGACCATGCCAACCCACACAACCACCGCGCATCCTAACCCGAGCCATCGAAAACCGCCGCCCCTTTCAAACCTATTGGCTGCTTGGGCCGGCGGCGCGGCACGGCGCGGGAGTCGAGTGGTCGGCGGGCCTGTCACTCAGACTCCAAACCCCGCCCCCCCCAATCAGGTTAGGTTGCGCCGCGCTCCCGGTGGGGGTTTCGCTCACGCCCTGGGTGCCCTGCCGTGCGGCTGATCGGGGCGTGATCGCCAATCAGCGGCCGCGGACGGCGCGTGCACAGCGCCGCCATTGGTCGGCGGGACGCACGTTCCGTGGCGTCCGGCCAATCGGGGTTGTCTTCCGTCATATGCACGGCCGCTGCTCGCCTCTGCCCCTCCCACCCCCGGCGTCAACAAGCCGTCAGCTGGGTCGGCGTTGCCCCGGACAACTCTTTTGCTTCTTTTCCTCCCGCAGCCTGGGAGAGGTGCAGCTGTTGCCCTTTGATGCCTTTCCCTGGCCAGCTGAGTCAATGAGTTTTGAGCATTCGGTTGCCGCCGCCTTGATTTAGAACGAAAAATCCGCCCGTTCACACCCGCAGTTTGGAATTGGTCCTGAATCTGTGAGAATTTGTTGCTCTGCTCTCAACTTCTACCTTAAATTCCATCCCTCAGCCTCTCTTTGTTACCCCACCCGGCCCTCCTGGCTGAACTCAAAATTGTCCGCATGAAAGGCTCCTCAGTGCCCACGCATTAGGAGCAGTGGTAGGGGCCACTCGCCCCCTCCTGCCGGCTGTGCCATTCAATAAGGTCCAGAGATATGTAGGGTGGGTGGATTGACCATGCTAAAAATTGTCCCTGAGTGTCCAGAGGTGCGCAGGTTAGGTGGGGTTACGGGGATATGGTGGGGGTGTGCGCCTCGGTAGAATGCTCTTTCAGAGGGTCAGTGCAGACTCGATGGCCGAATGGCCTCCTTCTGCACTGTTGAGATTCTACGGATCATGGTTGATCTGATTGTAACCTCAACCCCACATTCCTGCATATCCCTGATAACCTTTCACTCCGTTGCTAACATTTATATGCTAAATCCACCCAACAACTCATGGTGGCAGATGGACAACGTCACAGAAGAGCTTCTTATGGCAAAACACGCCATTTGGTCCATTGTGTCTATAACAGGTCCCCTAGTGTGAAACCCACTTATTGCCACTCAATTCCCTTCTCCCTGTAACCTTGCACAGTTTTCATTTTCAGATAAAAATCTAATTCCTCTTGATTACTTCAGTTGTATGTACCTCCAACTACACTCTCAGGCAGCACATTTCAGAACTTTACACCTCACAGCTTCATTACAATTTTAATTCCAGATTTTTATTGAATTCAAATTTCACCATCAGCCATGGTGGGATTCAAACCCAGATCCCCAGAGCAGTACCCTGGGTCTCTGTATTACTAGTCCAGCGACAATGCCACTGCCTTTTCCTTCTCCATCCGTTCACAAGTGGAAACAGTTTCTCCCTATCTGCTCTGTCCAGAGCCCTCATGATGTTGAAACCCTCTGTCAAGTCTCCTCTCCAAGGAAAACAGTCCTAATTTTTCCAGTGTATCTTTATAATTGAAGTCCCTCATCCATGGAACCATTCTCTTGAATGTTTTCTGGATTTCCTGCAATGCTTTCACATCCTTCCTAAAATGCAATGTCCAGAACTGGACGCAATACTACAGCTGAGGCTCAACTGAGTGCCTTATACAAGCCAACATAACCTTGTTGCTCTACGCCTCTATTCTGTTATCGTTGTCTGGATCTTAGATGTAATAGTCATGGGTCTGAATTTACAAGCAATGCTTGAGGCAAGGCTATTGGTAAACCTAATCTTTTATTGAACAATATGCTATGTACAATACAGACTCAGCACAAGTCTCTACTTAGAGCTATCTCTCTCCATGTTCCATTTTCATGTGACCCTCCTTCTCTGATGATATATATTATATATTTACATACTTAACATGAACCCTTCATACTATTTAGTGTGTTCATCTTGCGGCCTAATCTATGCTAGGAAGATTTCCTTCTTGCCATGAGTAATTCTTGTTTTACTCAGGTGGGTTACTTCAAACTACTTCATCAACACCATATACAAGATAGGCTACAGGGCAGAAAAAACTCTCAAGTACAGACTGTTCCGTCTGCTCTATACAGAGTCTATAACACATGACTGCTGATGTTACTGTTACATCATGATACGCGTCATTAATGCATTACTATAACTATTAATTGATTATATTGCATACGCTACATCTTCCTCACAAGTCTCGGACTCTGTTAAATATTATTTACATTATCCTACATTTATCCCCAAAGTCTCTACCTTCATAAAAGCAAATAACTCCTGATGCTGGATTCTGAAACAATCTGTCTTCATCTCTGGTTCACAGAGATAAGCATTATGGTGGTTTCACCAATCTCCACAAGTTTGCTCTCATTTCTCAGAGGTTGCATCTGATTCCAGGTCTCTATGTTCTCTCTCGAACTCTGTAGAGTAGCATGTGGATCATCAGAGAATATTTGTTCTCTGTTCAAGATGTCTTCCAGACCATAAGATTAGTTCAGTCCATTGGTGGTCTTCTCGTAGATATGAGGGACTTCTATTTCTTCTCAATTCCATTCTCAGTCTTGACATGATCAGACTTTGTGGTCTCCTCCAGTACTTGGTCTGCTATATTCTGGTCTTTTAAAAAAATATGTTCATTTAAAAAAAATTAATAAACAAAATCACACAAAACAACTAACCAGAGTTAGGTAATAAAATAACAAGACTAACAAGCGAAAGTGCATACTAACATAACCCCCAAATTAAACTAAACTAAGAACTGATGGTGGCAAACTCCTCAAAAAAGGAAATGAGTGGCTGCCTCTTTCGGCAGAACCCTTCTGCCGATCCTCTAATTGTGTACTTAACTTTCTCCAAATGTAAAAAGGACATGAGATCACCCAACCAAGTCGAGGCACTGGGCGGAGTAGGAGACCTCCACACAAGCAGAACTTGTCTCCAACTATTAACGAGGCAAAGGTGAGGACATCTGCCTCCGCCCTGACTGAAGCACCGGTGAGTCTGATACCCCAAAGATGGCCACCAGCGGACATGGATCCAAATCAACATTTAGTATTTCTAACATAGTATTGAAGAAAAAGGCCCAAAAGGTTACCACCTTTGGAGAAGATCAGAACATATGAGTGTGGTTAGCCAGCCCCGAGAACAACACTCACACTTGTCCTCCACCCCAGGGAAAATTCCACCCGTTTTCACTTTAGTCAGATGCGTCCCATGCACAACCTTGGATCAAACTTAGCGGAGCAAATGAAGACATGGAGTTCACCCTGTGAAGGGCCTCATTCCATACCTCATCATCCAGATGACGTCGGCCGCGTCAGCCAGCGTGACGCTTGACGTGCGGCCTTGACGACCGTCGTCAAGGCCGCGCCGCCGTGACGTAAGGGGCCGCGCTCCTAGCCCCGCCCGGGGGGGAGAATCAGCCCCGGAAGTGGGCGTGAAGGCTGCCGTGGGTCACGGCCTGTCCCACGGCAGCCTTTACGATTATCCGCATTTGCGGAGAATCTCGCCCCTTAACTCTGGCTATTGCTCGTTGAATAAGGACACGAGACATTAAGCATCTATGGATCAAAATTATAACAGAAAATATAAAGAAAGGGGAAAAAAGGGAATAAACAGGAAGAACCCTTACAGTGTATCTTTGGTCTGTTTTGGTCAATGACTGAGATGAATAATGTATTGGCCTGCATGTTCCATCGTCCTGGAATGGAGAAGTACAGCTCCTAGTCTGGTTGCTGATGCATCTGCACTAATTACTGTAGGCAGTTCCAGTTTATTGGGTACCAATGTGTCTTGTGAAATAAGCATGATATTCTGGAATGAGATTAGTTGATGTTCTCCCCAAAAACATGCTTGGTCTTTTCTGAGCAATTGACAAAGTGGTTATTTCCCATGTGCCAAGATAGGGAGGAACTTTCTGAACTGATTGACCATCACCATGAAGCGTTGGAGCTCTGCAATGCTGTCGGGTGGTGGCAAATCATTGATTCCTTTGGTCTTCTGGGGGTCAGCTCTGATGCGTGAACAACGTATCTCAGAACTTGTATGGTGGGTTGTAAAAATTCACACTTATTTTTGAGAGTTAGCCCTGCTTCTCCCAAGTGCTGCAACACTGCTTTCACTCTCGTATTATGTTTCAGTGTGGTGGATTCGTGGATCAGGATATCATCCATGTGGCAGATTACCTCTTCTAATCCCTTCGAAAAGGAGGAGGGGTCGGGTGGTCACTGGGTGATGGGTTCTCAATGGGGAACATTACTCAAGGTGGAGTTGGTTGGAGGTGTCGGTCTGCGGAGTCCGTTGGTCAGTTCGAGGATTGGGGTCAGATGGCCAGTAGGGGTAGGGCAGGGGAGTGGTCAGATAGTCTGTATGGGGTCAGGTGGTTGGGGATCTGGGCGATCAGTCATGGGTCAGGTGGTCATTAGGGGTTGTTGGTTGGGCAGTGGGAGGGTATGATGAATGTAGCCAGTGGTTTAGATTCCTCGTCCGAAGGTAATTGCCAGAAGCTATTGTTGCATCCAACTTTGAAAAAGTTGTACTTTTTGCTGGCTTTGCCAGGCTCTCATTGGGGGTCTCTTTTTTCACTGCCTTATTTAATTGCATGAGGTCAATAGACATGCTTCCGGAGCCGTTACATTTTGGTACAGAGACCATGCTGAACACCAATTATTGGGTTTGTTTACAGGTGAGATGACTTCTTGATACAGCATTGGTTCAATTTACTGTTCGTGTTTCTGTAAAATTAGATGTGGTACCTCCTTCGGGTGACCAAGCATATTGGTTTTGCATCTGGTCGTAACATGATGTGATAGGCTGTTTTCAGCTTTCTCCGACCTCTAAATAGTTTGGGGAATTGTGTCAGGAATCCTGTTGATTTTTCGGAGCTTCCTCGTTCATCAATCTTGCAGATGAGTTGTAGAGCTTCTTTAAGAAAAAAATTTAGAGTATGGATTCAGATAGACGAGCAGGGGGGGGAAATAGAGGCAGGCCTTTGGGCGGATGCGTTAAGCAGAGTCAACACATCCTCATCATGTGCCAGGCTCAGGTCAATTCAGTTTCAGGTTGTTCACCGGGCACACATGACGGTGGCCCAGATGAGCAAATCTTTTGGGATAGAGGACAGATGTGCGAGATGTGCAGGAGGGCCAACAAACCATGTCCATATGTTTTGCGCATGTCTGAAGCCTATGGGGCTTGCCACACTGTAGACATCGCCGTGATTTTGCCGGACATTACCGCTTTAAATGGGCGGAGCCACAATTCGGACACGTAATGACGCCAACGTCAGAGTGTTCCGTGCGCCATCGCGCATGCGCAGTGCGGTCGAACGACGTACGCATCTGCGCAATCTGGTCATCTGTCTTGCCGTCCCCTCGGTCATGGCGCACATGTGCAGGGGCCCAAGAAAAGCGCGCAAAATGGCCACTCTCGTCCATATTTAGGCCCTGTATTTGTGCGATAGCCTGCACCCGTTCCACCTCGTGGGAGGCTTGATTTGCAGTTTCTGCCGCCCTGATGTGGGAGTACCGATTGTTAGCATGTTCGTGGAGAACTCACGTTTTGATGGCGATGGTGAGGGTAAGCTGCTTGACTTTCAGGAGCTGCTGGCGAAGAGAATCGGAGTGTACCCTGAAAACGATCTGATCCCGGATCATGGAATCAGTTGTCGAGCCATAGTTACATGACTGCGCGAGGATGCGGAGATGGGTCAAAAAGGACTGAAAAGGTTCATCCTTACCCTGAAGCCTCTGTTGGAAAATGTACCGTTCAAAGCTCTCATTCACCTCAATGTCGCAATGGCTGTCAAACGTCAGCAGGACTGTTTTAAATTTCATCTTGTCTTTGCCTTCAGCAAATGTAAGGGAGTTGTAGATGTGGATGGCGTGGTCCCTGGCTGTGGAGAGGAAAAGTGCGATCTTCCTGGCATCCGATGCGGCCTCGAGGTCGGTGGCTTCGAGATAGAGTTGGAACTTTTGTTTGCAGATCTTCCAATTTGCATCGAGGTTGCCAGCAATGTTTAGCTGCGGAGGAGAGCAGACGTTTTCCATGTCATGGCTGTTTGCTGGTCAACGCTGATTCACTCAAGGTAGGTCCGTCAAATTTCAGCACCACTCACTGGTACCATGATGTATTGGGCAGGCTGGGTCGATGTGGACTGCACTTAATGCAGTGTAGCGAGAGACAGACCTCCAACACTTGATAAGATGCAACACGATTTTATTTAACGTCTTAACTATTATACATGTTCAACTGTGGGTTGACACTATGCTGACTTGACTGGAGACCTATGTACTAGCCTGACCAGACTTACTAGCTACCACATGGTGTTTGCACTGGCTAGCTCACGAACTCTGACTGTCTCAGTGGCTGGGTCCCGAGAGAGCGGGAAACCTAGTGCCCTCTGGCTTTATAGTGGTAGTGTCCTGTCTGGTGATTTGCTGCTCTGTTCTGTGTGCTTACTGGTCATCCTGTGTGTCACTCACTGCCTGTCTGCACTTCATTGTATACATAGATGTATATTATGACAGGACTGATCTGTGGGAGAGGGGTGACTCACTTGCTGTAGGGACATCAGCATTGTATTGCCACATGCCAACTCCATCTCAGCCCTTTCCTCACCCTTGCTCGCGAGCTGCAATGACAACCCCTTGGCTGGGGTGTGGATCCAAAGGTCTGGCATGCCCCCTGTCATTTGGTGCTTGTGCCTATTATGGGGTGCCATATGCAAGGGGACCCAGAAAGGACATTGGGAGACGGGTTTTACGGGGAGCGAGAGGGTCTGTAACTGGTGACATGTGTACAAGGCTCCTGCTAAAGAGGACAAAACATGTGTTGGGTTTGGCAGAGGGTGGAAGGGAGATGCAGGCAGGTGGTGTATTGTTGGCTTCCAGGGGATTGGGGCAGACGTGAGGAGTGAGGGATCGGGATGATGTAAGGGGCACAGAAGCGGTGACTCCCCTAGCGGACCAAAGAGGGCTATTCACCTTCTGGCATTGTGTGCCAGTCCTCTTGGTGAGGCTGACGGCACTGACTGCTTCTGCTATTCAGGATGGCAGGCTTGAGTCTGCGCCCCACCCCGGGGAAGAGATGTCCCTCTTCTCCTCAATGGCATCGAGCAGTCAGTCTACTTTAGAGTCCCAAAATAGGAGATGAAGGGGCACATGGGGTTAAGGCCTTCTATGGAGATGTGGCAATTGGAGTGCTTATAAGCAGCTCCATCTTGTCGGGCTCGTTACCACCAATTCCGCCTCCAGCAAAACTGACACCAGCGGGGATGGGAATTGTTTGCAAATCACATCGGCATCTCCTGAATTCTGTTCAAAGGGCGCCCCCAGTGGGAATGCAAATTGCACGTGATTCAGTTTTGGTGGGAACACTTCTCCCAAACGGAGAATCCAGCCCAATATCGTTCTGTTATTGATCCTTTTCCATCAATTTTAGTATGCATTGTACCGCAGCAGCAAGCCTGATTTCAATCAAATTACTCGTAAGTGCATTTGAAGCCACAAGAAAGTGAATTAAATATAGAACTTAGTAACAGTTCTATTGTATTTAACCATATGTACAGTCGCCATCTAGAAAAAGCACCTACGTAGAGCCAATATTGCTCTTTTAATTAAAAAGTGAGAGAATGCTCACTTTCTTCAGTAATTAACAACTCATCATGAAATCACAGGAACATGTGGCTTTGAAATGTGTTATTTCTCAGATTGCAATTTTCTTACCAGATACTTCCTTGTGATGAAAACAGGCATTCTATTTTTTTTAAATTCAATAAAAAGTATTTTAACTCCCTTCATTTCTTAGCCAAAGTCTTCAGTACTGGAACAAATTGCTGCATTTAGCTGCCATAATGCTGGAGCTGCAGTGTATTGCAATGCAAAAAAGCAAAACCAGTTCATGCTGTTAAGTTGGAATTAATTCCGGCTGATTACTTCTGTTGAATCTTCTGGCGTGCAGAGAGTGCATGTAGTACATGTGTATCGAGACTATGTGGAAATCCCGACGCATGGACATGCGTGCTCAAAGCGTGCCAAGTTCAAACCTCCGACCTGGTTCATTGAAAGTCTATTGCTGCAAGCACTGCGCTGCAGCAGCTGAATACTGAGTCATGGGGCAGCACCAACCTGGCCTGTTTGCCCTGACGTTAGGTAAGTATTTAGGCTTGTTTATTTGCCCTTTTTTTCCTCTTCTAGAATCAGTGAGCAGAGGAAGGAGAAATTGGAGAGGATTTTTTAGCGAGGTTAATCTTTTGTAATAGAGTTTACAATGGGCTGGAATTTCCACTTGGGAGACTATAAGTGAGATTCTTCATTTCCCAATATGATTTTGTAATCGGCGATCGAGCGGAGAATCAATTTTTACGACCGGATCGGGGTGGCGCCTGTGTTAGGCAGGTTGCGCATGTTCTGCCTCAGGCAGAGAAAGCAGCAACTTTAAATTCCTAGAAAGCAAACGCCACATCACCAAGGTTTAAAAACCCTCAGATCCTTTGATCTGCAAGGCTTTTATTTACATCAATGAGAAATTACTTTTACTAGGCGATGATTGACAGCTTCCAGACAGCCAGATGTCTGGATTATTTCATTTAATTTACCTTCATGCTTGAATGGACCTCAAGTACCCTGCTGTAAAACTAACCAAAATGTTTACAAAAATCTAGCTATGATTGACAGCTCTTGACCCCATCAAAAGCAGTTAAGTGCTTTCACTTCCTCTTTTTCTCAGCAGAAAGCAGTGGTCTCTGGTATAAGGACTGGAGATTAACGTGGGCTTGGAGAATCCGGTGTCGAGCCGATTAATAGGATTTAAATAGATCTCATTTTGTTGACGACGGCACGTTGGCACAGTGATTAACACTGCTGCCTCACGCATCAGGAGTTAATTCTGGCCATGGGCGTCTGTCTGTGTGGAGTTTTCACTTTCTTCCCATGTCTCTGTGGGTTTCCTCCGGGTGCTCAGATTTCCTTCCACAGTCCAAAGATGTGCAGGTTAGGTGGATTTTCGATGGTAACAGTGCTCCTCATGCAGATGTGCACCTTAGGTGGGGTTATAGGGATAGGGCAGGGGAGTGGGCCTGAGTAGGGTGTTCTTTCGAAGGCTTTGTGCAGACTCGATGGGCCGAATGGCCTCATTCTGCACCATAGGGATTCTATGGTTCTATGGCTCGATTCTCTGCCCAATCACGAATCTCTCTGCTGGCTTCAGACAGCGGAATATTCAGTCCTAGATGTATAAAATGCACAGAAAGAAAGAAATAGCGCAGGATTCTCCGTCCAGTGACACTGGAATTGCAAAATGTGATTGGGCGGAGAATTGCACATTAGCCGAAGGTCCATGCCCCGATTCCTCAACAGCGGCATCAATGCATTCTACTCCACACATACAGTAATTAGCATATTAATAACGGGCCCGACCCGGTACTCTCCATAGCTCCCGCGATGCTCCGCCTCCATCAGGAGGAATTAGCGACGGCGAGTTTCACTTGTGGTTTTAAAAATTGGGAAACAGCGCCATGGCTGCTAAGGGAGAGAGAGGAGGTAGGACATGTTCTCAGAGGCATGACCGTTGGCAGCTGGTCCTGCCACTGCCAGGGGTGGGGATGTAGTGGGAGCTGACCGGGGGTTGACCAGTCAATGGGCCTTGGGGTTGGGCTGACCCCTGGGACTGCAGCGATGTCTAGGAATGCACTGCCATTGCCTTGCATGCAAGGCAGCCACCTTGCTACGCACCTCAGCGACCGCCCACCGTGGCCTGTGGTTGCGCAGATTGACACTGGCTGTATGGGTGCAGCCACCTTCCAAACCCTCAACCCCTGCTTCCATCCCATCTCCACCTCACCAACCCCTCCCTTCCTGCCCACCCACAACTGGACGCGACCCACTGGTGGGCATTACACAGTCCACCCAAGGGCAATGCCCACTGTTACTCATACAGGAAGGCACTTGATGTGGGCCGCAGAGTATACCATTGTTCTGGGTAGCGCAAGCCACCAGTGCTGGGGACAGAGGACCCCGGGGCCCACCGAACGGCATCCACCATGGCGGAGGCGGAAGAGACCCACTCCATGCGCGGACCGGCAAAGGCCTTTCGGCCAGCCCCGACGCCGGGCGGTTGGCGTCAGTTTTCTCACCATCGGCAGAGCGGGAGCCACTCCGGCGCGGGTCTAGCCCCTAAAGGTGCGGAAAATTTAATTCTAACACTAATGCTATCACTAACCTTGGGAGGAATTCTCTGACCCCCCGCAGGGCCGGGGAATCGCCTAGGGCCGGAGTAAATCCCGCCCCCGCCGTGGCCGGAATTCCGAACCTTTGGGGAGGCCCGACGCTGGAGTGGTTGGCGCCACTCCGCTACGCCGGGACCCCCCGCCCCGCCGGGTATGGGAGAATTTCACCGCTTATTCTTTTATCTTCCCTTGCAGGTTTAAAGATCCTCTGAGGCCCGTGGAGGAGACCTTGCGACCCGACTGGACATGACCTGGTTGCACTCCTGATGACCCAACTCCATCTGAAGCTGAAGGGGCCGAAATCGGAAGTGCGGCCCTGACCTCGGATCCAGACCTCGGAACGCCTAACCCGCCTTGGTACCGACGCCAGCACCAGGACCGCCCGACCCAGTTGCCGGAGCACCTGGCCCCCGACCACGAGACCCGGCCCGACCCGACCCGGAGGGGCCCGCCCAGCATCCGGTAGGCCAGCACACCTCTCCCCGATGAACTCAATGCATTCTATGCTCGGTTTGAGCAGGAAACCATCAATTTTCACAGTAACGTCATTGAAACCGACTTGTGACAATAAGCGATGAAGATTATTATTATTGTCTGTTGTCGGGTGCCCCAGCAGCCCAAAACACACCCATACCCACCGTCACAACTTCAGAAGTCAGATCAGCCTTCCTGAAAGTGAACCCTCAGAAAGCGACGGATGCGGACGTGATCCGTGGTCGTGCACTCAGAGCCTGTGCGGACCAGCTGGCAGATGTGTTCGTGGACATCTTTAACCTGTCCCTACTCCGCTCTGAGGTCCCCACCTGCTTCAAGAAGACCACCATAATACCGGTGCCAAAGAAAAGCTAGGCAATGTGCCTCAATGACTACCGTCCGGTGGCCCTGACATCAATCATAATGAAGTGCTTCGAGAAGTTGGTCATGAAACGCATCAATTCCATACTCCCAGAATGCCTAGATCCACTTCAATTCGCACACCGCCGCAATCAGTCCACAGCACATGCCATCTCCCTGGCCCTATACTCATCCCTAGAGCATCTCGACAACAAATACTCCTACATCAGACTCTTATTTATTGACTGCAGCTCCGCCTTCAACACCATAATCCCAGCCAAGCTCATATCAAAGCTCCAAAACCTAGGACTTGGCTCCTCACTCTGCAACTAGATCCTCGACTTTCTGACCCACAGACCACAATCAATAAGAATAAACAACAACACCTCCTCCACAATAGTCCTCAGTACCGGGGCCCCACAAGGTTGCATACTTAGCCCCCTACTATACCCGCTGTACACAAACGACTGATTGGCAAAATTTGGTTCCAACTCCAACTCCAACGACCATAGTCAGACCTTGAATAACGACAAGTCAGAATACAGGAGGGAGATAGAGAACCTAGTGGAGTGGTGCAACGACAACAATCTATTCCTCAATGCCAACAAAACTAAAGAGCTGGTCACTGATTTCAGGAAGCAAAGTACTGTACACACCCCTGTTAGCATCAATGGAGCCGAGGTTCAAACAGCTTCAAATTCCAAATCTATCCTGGTCCACCCACATTGACGCTATCACCAAGAAAGCACAACAGCACGTATACTTCAGGAAACTAAGAAAATTCAGCATGTCCACACTGACTATTACCAACTTTTACAGATGCACCATGGAAAGAATCCTATCTGGCTGCATCGCAGCCTGGTATGGCAACTGCTCGGCCCAAAACTGCAAGAACCTTCAGAGAGTCGTGAACACTGCCCAGTCCATCACACAAACCCGCCTCCCATCCAGTATCTACACCTCCCACTGCCTGGGAAAAGCGGGCAGCATAATCAAAGACCCCCCTCCCACCCAGCTTACTCACTCTTCCAACTTCTTTCATTGGCCAGAAGATACAAAAGTCTGAGAACACGCACAAACAGATTCAAAAACAGCTGCTTCCCCGCTGTTACCAGACCCCTAAATGACTCTCTTATGGACTGACCTGATTAATACTACACTCCTATATGCTTCACCCGATGCCGGTGTCTATGTATTTGTATTGTGGATTTTGTGTTGCCCATTTATATATTTTCTTTTATTTAATTTTCTTTTCATGTAGTAAAGGATCTGTTTGAGCTGCTCGCAGAAAAATACTTTTCACTGTATTTCGATACATGTTATAATAAACAAATCCAATCCAATCCAATACCTCCACCTGATGTACCGCAGCACGTGTGAGGTACTGCCCCAGGAGCCTCTTCACTAACATGCCTAACCGAGGTGTGTGTCTCTGGGATGGTGGAGGGTGTTGGAGACAGCTGTGACGGGAACTCAGTGTTGTCCCCACACTGGTACTCTGGGATGTCTTGGGCTGGCATCTGGGGGCTCTCTTCACTATCCGTTGCCTCCTCATTGTTAAAATCTGCTTTGGGCTGGGGACAGGGGACACCAGAAGGGCCCAACCTCGTCGCCGGGTGATCCTGCAGGGCATGACGCATGATTGGATTGGTTGAGGTGGTGGGTGATGGCGAGGGGGTGGTGAGAGGCTGGTGTGGGGGTGGCAATGGGTGGTGAGGGGATAGAGTGGGGGTGGAGGGGGTCGCGCCACGCATGCCATAGAAAACTGCAAATCAGCGGGGTCTCACTTGGTTGCTCGATGCTGACCACTGCCTCGGCAACTGCCCTCACTCCAGGCCCAGTGACCAGGTCCAGTGCCTGCCACTCCACTGCATTGAGGGAGCGCAGGTCCTGCAGTCCCCCTATGGTCTTCTCCTGCTCCTGGAAGTTGTGGGCCACCTTCTCCGGGGGGCCGGTGGTGGACACAGAAAGCGCACAGTACTAGACAGTTGGATACAGGCAGTACAGGCGGTGGACAGGTGGTGGCCTTCGTGGCCAGGGCATACCATGGCAGCCGGCATTGATTGGATTTGTTTATTGTCAGGTCTACCGAGGTACAGTAAAAAGTAGTTTTCTGTGAGCAGCTCAAACAGATAATTTAGTACATGAAAAGAAAATTAAATGAAAAGAAAATACATAATAGGGCAACACAAGGTACACAATGTAAATGGGTGGTGTGGGGGTGGCCAGGGAGTGGTGTGGGTTGGTGGGATGGGGACATGTCATGGGAAACTGCAACGTATCCAATGCATGTGTGCTGGAATGCATGTGGTGCAGGGTGGGGAGTGTGCACACTGCCGGCTGGTGAGGTTCGGTTGCACTCTGGGTGGAGGAGGGTATGTGTGGAGGGGTTACGGGTGTTTAGGATGGGGGTTGGTGCCAGGGGCCTACTCACGCTGACTGCCCTGAGGAGGTCGTGCAGCTTCTTCCAGCACTGCTGACCGATCCTGGCGGAGGGGCTCATGGCCTTTGTCACGTGCGTCCTGGCCCGGTGTACGGCAGCCTCCTTCCCACCCTGGGAACAGGGTGGTCTCCCTCTTCTCCACGGCGACCAGCAGCATTTTGAGCTCTGTGTCCGCAAACAGGATGTCGCTCTTCATGCTTCCATCTTTCCACTGGGATGAGTGTGTGGGGAGTGGAGTGCTAATACGCGGCTGCAGCTTGTCAGCCTCTCGGGTGGTAATCCCAACCTCGGCGAATCAGACACCCTTTTTCATTGCAATTGTTCATGTTCCACGTGGTGCCAGTGATAGTCCATTAACGGATCATGAATTGCTCCGGGCCCAGCGCCAATTTAGTTGTCGTCGAAGTCCACAGGTTCAGTCCCGGCGTCACAAACTGCGCCTGAAACGAAGAATCCCGCCCAGATTTTTTTTAAACTTTGTATTGTCGTGAGGTCCATTAAATGAACTATGAAGGAGAGAGTGGGTTTGGAGTGTATGAGTTTGGAAAGTATTTTAAGCTGTGTTTAAGAGTCGCACTGATGTAATGTTGATCTTTATAAGCCTCAGTGGCTACTTCAAATGCTTTAAGATAGTTGAATGCCTTAGATGAGATATGCAAGCCTCCTTTAAGGTAACATGAACTATCTATCTGACAGGTATTACAGAATCTGGTGCAGATTCAAAATCTGGAGTCATGCTCCACCACCGCAGGTGCATTACACTTTTAGCTTGGCTTCTTAAAATCACTGAAGTTCTTTTGAGCCTGCGATTAGGCGCAGGGATCATGAATGAATAGTCAGGCTACATGTCTGCCTAGTGAGAAAGCAAATCAATTACCCACCCCTGAGAGTGTACCGGTAAAGGACATCATATGAAATGGTGTCAGAGGAGATATGTGCCAGGAGACTGCGCTTCAGCAAGGAAGCAATCGGATGCCTTTGTGAAGCGTTGAAGGAAGAAGACCTGAAGCCGAAACTCTAACTGCTGCACTGCCTTAACAGTGGAAATGAAACTCACAGCAGCGCTGAAATGTTTTGTGTCTGGATTCCTTCAACATGGTATTAGTGACATATGTAACATTTCACAGAATGTTGCGAGGACCTGCATTCACCCGATAACGAACGCAATTGATCGTAGAGCTTCGGAGCTTATTAGTTTTGACACATCCCCTGTGAGGATGAAGGAGAGGTCCATCGCATTCCACAGGATTGCTGGCTTCCCACAAGTAATCGGGGCTGTTATTGAACACATATTGCCAAGAAAGACACTGCTTCATTCATCAGCAGTTCTATTCTTTAAATGTGGTGACAGTGTGTGATGCACAAATGAGGATCCTCACTGTAAATGCAAACAACCCTGGAAATGCAATGACTCATTTGTCCTTCCAAACTCAATGTTATACAGGGCCATGACAGGATCACCAGAAATTACAGGATGGTTACTGGGCGAGAAGGGACAGAACATAGCTTATGACTCCATTCCGGAGGACCAATAATGAAGCACAGGAACGAGACCACCAAGTGCATGTAGCAACACGTCAGATAGTGCGGAGGACAATTGGTGTTTTGAAACCACATTTCCGATGTCTGGATAGGTCAGGGGTTACATTACAGTATGCACCAGAGAGGTGACACAAGGGACGTTCAGGTTTGCCGGGCAACTGCTGCTTTTGGTCATTGAACGCTCCCTCCTTCCTCGCCTCCCTCCCTTGCCTTCCCCTCCGTCCGCTCACCTCTTCCCCTTGTCTCTCTCCCCTCCCTCCCCTTGTCTGCCCTGATCTCCCCTATTTATAGAAAGACAATAGAACCGTTGTGTTCAATTAAAAAAATGTATTTCATTGATCATTGTGTTAAAGTGAAAAACCAATGTGATCGAATATGCATTTTTTAAAAATTGAAGTACACAATTCTTTTTTTTCCAATTAAGGGGCAGTTTAGCATGGCCAATCCACCTACCATGCACATCTTTGGGTTATGGGGGTGAGACCCATGGGGAGAATATGCGAACTCCACACGGACAGTGACCTTGGGCCGGGATCGAATCTGGGTCCTCAGCACTATGAGGCAGCAGTGCCAACCACTGCACCGTGCCAGCCCCAAAAATGCATTTTTATCCAAATAATCAGGGCCAATATTATCCTTGCATACCTGTTGGAACCAGAAAGGTGGGAAGTTAAGATCACTTTGGGTGCTACATTTCTATGTCCTGTTCTCTTTTGGCAATGCTGTCTTTGATTTTATTCTGTTCTTCTGGGAAGGTGCAAAGGAAAGGACACCTATTGGAAACCGATTAACTCCTTTAAATATGCAGAGTAGGCTTCTGTAATGGCATTGGGGTCTGAATGCTATTTTAACAACAGGCTTGAGCAAGAATGGTGGTTTGGTTTTCCTGCTAGGCCAACTTAACAGGAAGGTTAGAAGGAGGCACAAATCATAGAGCGCAGTATCTAATGGCAGGTTACAGCAGAAATGATCAACAAGGTCAACCTCTGTAATCACTGATCATAAAAATCAAGGAAATTGTAACGGGAAACACAATGATGGATAAGGTCATAAGATCATAAGAAATAAAAGCAGCCCATTGAGCCTGCTGTGCCATTCAAGAAGATCGTAGCTAATGATCCTTGTGGTCCTAATTCTATTTTCCTGTCTGTCCACCATGACCCTAAACCCCCTTGCTGATTAAAAAGCTGTTGAATTACGCCTTGAATATATTCAATGATTCAATTCCCAATGCTTTCTGTGGAAGATAATTTGCCCTTATGTCCACCTTGAATGTGAAACCTCTTATCTTGAAACTGTGCCTCCCAGTTCTAGATTCCCCAACGAGAAGAAACATCCTCTCAGTATCTATTCTGTTGAGCTCCCTCAGAATCTTCATGGATTCACAGAATCGTTACGGTACAGAAGGAGGCCATTCGGCCCATTGGGTCTGCACTGGCCCTTGAAAAGAGCACCCCACCCAAGTCCACACCATCCCCGTAAACCAGTAACCCCACCTAACGTTTTCTTGGACACGAAGGGCAACTTAGCATGGCCAATTCAGCTAACAACACGTCTTCGGACTGTGGGAGGAAACCAGAGCACCCGGAGGAAACCCACCCAGACACGGGGAGAACGTGCCGACTCCACACAGATAATGACCCAAGCCAGGAAATGAACCTGGGGCCCTGGATCTGTGCAGCGACAGTGCTAACCACTGTGCTACCGTGCCTTGAAACATTAACTCTGTTTCTCTCTCCACTGATTTGCTAGATTTGCTAGTGCTCTTCGGGGGGGTTTAAACTAATTCAGCAGGCGGATGGGAACCTAAATTGTAGTCCCAGTGTACAGGATGTTGAGAGTACTGTAGTGAGGTCAGGGATAGGGTTAAAAGTTCGAAAGAGGGCACCGGCAAGCAGGACGCTGGTTTGAAGTGTGTCGACTTCAATGCCAGGAGCATCCGGAATAAGGTGGGTGAGCTTGCAGCATGGGTTGGTACCTGGGATCTCGATGTTGTGGCGATTTCGGAGACATGGGTAGAGCAGGGACAGGAATGGTTATTGCAGGTTCCAGGATTTAGATGTTTCTGTAAGAACAGAGAAGATGGTAAAAGAGGGGGGTGTGTGGCATTGTTAATCAAGGAAAGTATTACGGCGGTAGAAAGGACGCTTGAGGACTCGTCTACTGAGGTAGTATGGGCCGAGGTTAGGAACAGTAGAGGAGAGGTCACCCTGTTGGGAGTTGTCTATAGACCTCCGAATAGTTCCAGAGATGTAGAGGAAAGGATTGCAAAGATGATTCTCGACAGGAGCGAGACTAACAGGGTAGTTGTTATGGGGGACTTTAACTTTCCAAATATTGACTGGAAATACTATAGTTCGAGTACTATAGATGGGTCAGTTTTTGTGCAGTGTGTGCAAGAGGGTTTTCTGACACAGTATGTAGACAGGCCAACAAGGGGCGAGGCCACATTGGATTTGGTACTGGGTAATGAACCGGGCCAGGTGTTAGATTTAGATGTAGGTGAGCACTTTGGTGATAGTGATCACAACTCGGTTATGTTTACTTTAGCAATGGGCAGGGATAGGTATATACCGCAAGGCAAGAATTATAGCTGGGGGAAAGGCAATTATGATGCTATTCGGCAAGATTTAGGATGTATAGGATGGGGAAGGAAACTGCAGGGGATGGGTACAATCGAAATGTGGAGCTTTTTCAAGGAACAGCTACTGCGTGTCCTTGATAAGTATGTACCTGTCAGGCGGGGAGGAAGTTGTCGAGCAAGGGAACCGTGGTTTACTAAGGAAGTTGAAGCACTTGTCAAGAGGAAGAAGAAGGCTTATGTTAGGATGAGACATGAAGGCTCAGTTAGGGCACTTGAGAGTTACAAGTTAGCCAGGAAGGACCTAAAGGGAGAGTTAAGAAGAGCGAGGAGAGGACACGAAAAGTCGTTGGCGGATAGGATCAAGGAAAACCCTAAGGCTTTCTATAGGTATATCAGGAACAAAAGAATGACTAGAGTAAGATTAGGGCCAATCAAGGATAGTAGTGGAAAGTTGTGTGTGGAATCAGAGGAGATAGGGGAAGCGTTAAATGGATATTTTTCGTCAGTGTTTACACTGGAGAAAGACAATGTTGTCGAGGAGAACACTCAGGTTCAGTCAACCAGGCTAGATGGAATTGAGGTTCAAAAGGAGGAGGTGTTATCAATTTTGGAAAATGTCAAAATAGGTAAGTCCCCTGGGCCAGATGGGATTTATCCTAGGATTCTCTGGGAAGCCAGGGAGGAGATTGCAGAGCCTTTGTCCTTGGTCTTTATGTCGTCTTTGTCGACAGGAATAGTGCCGGAAGACTGGAGGATAGCAAATGTTGTCCCCTTGTTCAAGAAGGGAAGTAGAGACAACCCTGGTAATTATAGACCTGTGAGCCTTACTTCGGTTGTGGGTAAAATGTTGGAAAAGGTTATAAGAGATAGGGTTTATAATCATCTTGAAAAGAACAAGTTGATTAGCGATAGTCAACACGGTTTTGTGAAGGGTAGGTCATGCCTCACAAACCTTATTGAGTTTTTTGAGAAGGTGACCAAACAGGTGGATCAGGATAAAGCTGTTGATGTGGTGTATATGGATTTCAGTAAGGCGTTTGATAAGGTTCCCCATGGTAGGCTATTGCAGAAAATAAGGAAGTATGGAATTGAAGGTGATTTAGTGGTTTGGATCAGTAATTGGCTAGCTGAAAGAAGACAGAGGGTGGTGGTTGATGGCAAATGTTCATCCTGGAGTTCAGTTACTAGTGGTGTACCGCAAGGATCTGTTTTGGGGCCACTGCTGTTTGTCATTTTTATAAATGACCTGGAAGAGGGTGTAGAAGGATGGGTTAGTAAATTTGCAGATGACATGAAGGTCGGTGGAGTTGTGGATAGTGCTGAAGGATGTTATAGGATACAGAGGGACATAGATAAGCTGCAGAGCTGGGCTGAGAGGTGGCAGATGGAGTTTAATGCGGAAAAGTGTGAGGTGGTTCACTTTGGAAGGAGTAACAGGAATGCAGAGTACTGGGCTAATGGCAAGATTCTTGGTAGTGCAGATGAACAGAGAGATCTCAGCATTCAGGTACATAAATCCCTGAAAGTTGCCACCCAGGTTAATAGGGCTGTTAAGAAGGCATATGGTGTGCTAGCCTTTATAAACAGGGGGATTAAGTTTCGGAACCACAAGGTCATGCTGCAGCTGTACATAACTCTGGTGCGGCCGCACCTGGAGTACTGCGTGCAGTTCTGGTCACCAAATTATAGGAAGGATGTGGAAGCTTTGGAAAGGGTTCAGAGGAGATTTACTAGGATGTTGCCTGGTATGGAGGGAAGGTCTTACGAGGAAAGGCTCAGGGAATTGAGGTTGTTTTCGTTAGAGAGGAGAAGGCTGAGAGGTGACTTAATAGAGACATATAAGATAGTCAGAGGGTTAGATAGGGTGGACAGTGAGAGTCTTTTTCCTCGGATGGTGATGACCAACACGAGGGGACATAGCTTTAAATTGAGGGGTGATAGATATAGGACAGATATCAGAGGCAGTTTCTTTACTCAGAGAGTAGTAGGGGTGTGGAACGCCCTGCCTGCAACAGTAGTAGACTCG
This sequence comes from Scyliorhinus canicula, assembly GCF_902713615.1. Classification (NCBI taxonomy): domain Eukaryota; kingdom Metazoa; phylum Chordata; class Chondrichthyes; order Carcharhiniformes; family Scyliorhinidae; genus Scyliorhinus; species Scyliorhinus canicula. The sequence goes on from NC_052157.1 coordinate 35,158,356, forward strand.
CCAACTTTAAGGGCATTTAAGTGGTCACTGGATAGACATATGGATGAAAATGGAATAGTGTAGGTCAGATAGGCTTCAGATGGTTTCACAGGTCGGCGCAACATCGAGGGCCGAAGGGCCCGTACTGCGCTGTAGTGTTCTATGTTCTATGATGCTGCCAGACCTGCTGAGTTTATCCAGCATTTTCTGATTTTACATCATGATGACTCCCATTTTCCCAAAGACGGCTGTTATCCTTATGGCCTAACTGCTTTCAGTTTCTATCCTTTCTTGGATATGGTGCTACATTTATGATTTTCCAATGCATGGGGATCTTTCCAGAATCTAGGGAAGATTACAATCAATGCATCCACCATCTCTGCAGTCGCTTGCTTTCAGAGCCATGGGTGCAAGCCATCAGGCCCAAAAGGTTGTCAGCCTTTAATTCTATTAGTTTTCCTAGTAGTGATAGTGAATGGTTTAAATTACTGTGCAGAAGTGCAGCACGGTGGCCAGTGGGTTAGCCCTGCAGCCTCACGGTGCTGAGGTCCCAGGTTCGATCCTGGCTCTGGGACACTGTTGGTGTGGAGTTTGCACATTCTCCCCGTGCTTGCGTGGGTTTCGCCCCACAACCCAAAGATGTGCAGCTTAGGTGGATTGGCTATGCTAAATTGCCCCTTAATTGGAAAAAATAATTGAGTACTCTAAATTTATTTTTAAAAAGTTACTGTGCATGATTCTCCGGCCCTTCACGCCAAAATCGCGCTCGGCGCGGGGGCAGAGATTTACCCAAAATAGGCTCCCATGCCGGCACGCGATTCTCCGGCGACCGGACAATCGCCGGCAATTGTGCGCAGACGATCGACGTGGCGCTGGTCAGGGGCCGTTGAAAGTGGCCCCCGTGGCGATTCTCTGTGCTAGATGGGCCAAGTGCCCGCTGATTTCCGCTGAGTCCCGCCAGTGTAGTCCACATATGGTCCCACCCAGCGGGACCTCGGCGTTCTGGCTGTGGGGTCCGTCCTGGTGGGAGGACAGGGGGATCTGACTCCGGGGAGGGGGGCCTCCATGGTGGTCAGGCCCGCGATCGATGACTACCGATCGGCGGGCACGCTCATTATGGGAGCAGCCTATGTTCCTCCGCACTGGGCCCCTGTAGGGCGCCGCCATGTTGACGTTTTTGCGCTGGTCCCCGCGCACATGTGTGGATCCATGGCCGGCCACCGTGCGCATGCGCGGCCACGCGGGTGTAACTGCAGGGCCCCGCCGGCAGCCGGAGCTGCGGGATGCATCCCGAGGCCCTGCTGGCCCCCTTGAAGACAGAAAATCACCCCAGACTTTTTGGAAAAAGTCCGGTGTGATTCTCACCCGTTTTCCAGCAGGCGTGGGGACTTAGTCCCCAGAAGGGAAAATCCTGCCCCCTGTCTTCCTTTGGCCCCTTGCTTTTCTGCTATATTTTGGATGCATTTTGTGTCTTATACTGTGAAGGGCTACAAAATACTTCAAGTTTTCTGCAATTACCTTGTTCCCATTATTAACTTCCCAGTTTTATGCTCCAAGTGATAAAAGCTGACTGTCACTACTCTTTTCCTCTTCATATACCTGTTGAAGCTTTTACTGGAGAGCAATATTATTGCAACACTCCCAGGACTTACCTTCAGTGCAGGAAAAGCTTCAATACCTCTTTGTGGATGAGTACAACTTTTCAACTTTCCTCTTCTCACAGCAGCGCCTCCTTCACTCCCTTCTTCACAGCACTCCAAACGCCGCTTCTCTCCCATATACTTTCAGTATTATCGCGAGGGCCCACCACAACACTTCCCATTCTCATTCCAATCACAGCCACTTTCTCTGCTGCGTGCTTCACGCCACACACTTAACAGCTGAGCACATGCACAGCCACCAATTCATCTCAACATTTGTTCCTCACCTGGCTCTTCCCCAATAATGAAGCTATCTCCAGTTAGTTACCCACGGTCATGCCTTTAGGGAGGCTGGGAACTGAAAATTCTGGCAAAAGCAAATATTTTTCTTCTCACTGAGGGTTCAGCTGCTCCCTTGTCAGAACACCTCAGCCAGGACCACGTGCACACCTGTTAGCTGACATGCATCATCTCACAGGCCTCCAATCCCATTCTCTATTCCAACTGAGTGGGGAATTCGGGAATCGCCATCCCTGGCTTCAGCTTTTGGGTCACCCTCTGATATCTTTGGCCTCGTCATTGATATGTAGAGGTTCTGAACAACTGGTAAAATTTCAGATACGTTGTGGACCCCATAAAACTGATCCAAGAGTTATGGAGGGGGGGGCAACGGACCCCAGATTAAATTCAGGGACTGTATGAGCATTTCTCAGAAAAAGAAAATACAGTATTCCAAAAAGAGGCTCTTTTTGTGCAGGAAGTATCTATTATCAGTACAGTACCTACTGCATTGCATTCATATATGCTAACTATGTGCCCAGATGGTGCATTGACAATTGCTGACAAAAAACAGTGCTGACTGGGCTTGTTGTCCTTCAGGCTAATTTCACCTCTGTCAGACTTCCACTGGATTGGACCAGAACCGACCTCGTTGAAATAGTTTCAGTTATTATATACTGTTTGTGGGAATTTTTGTGAAATCAGGCATTCATTATTCCTTCAGTATTTTTAAACCTTCGAGGCTTTCGTCATCTGAGTGAACCTAAGTGAAAAAATACTGGTAGAGCCACGTTACAAGGTTCGGATAATTAGCTGTTTTCCTATCATATTTACAAACAAGGTTCTTTTTGGGTTGTTGAATTTCTTGAGGTCAAGGCAGCTAATTTTAAGTCTTTGGATTGCTTCTGTTAGTATCTCGGCTTGGCCAATGTCCCTTCTGGCATTTTCATCTTTAATTTCAATTTTTATTTTCAGTTTAGTCTTTGATTGAGATTGTTTTGTTTTTATGGTTTTCATTTTTCTACGTTTTTCATAATATTTGGTACTTAATTTCAGCAGCTTGTTAATTCAACTAGGTTCACATCATGGGCGAAATTCTCCGACCCCCAGCAGGGTCAGAGAATCGCCTGGGGCCGCCGAAAATCCCGCCCCCGCCGTGGCAGAGATTCTCCGCCACCAGGGAAGTGGCGGTGGCGGGAATCTCGCCACTCCGATCGGAGAGGCCCCTGCGGTGATTCTCCGGCCCGGATGGGCCGAAGTCCCGCCACTGGGAGGCCTCTCCCGCCGCCGAGGTTTGAACCACCTCTAGAACGGCGGGATCAACCGGCGCGAGCAGGCTCCGGGGTCCTGGGGGGGGGCGGGGGGCGATCGAACCCCGGGGGTGCCCCCACGGTGGCCTGGCCCGCTATCGGGGCCCCCCGCTCAGACTCCGGGCCAGTGCCCTGTGTGCACTATTTCTCCTCCGCGGCCGCCACGGCCTTCGCCATGGCGGAAGCGGAAGAGAACCCCACATCGTGCATGCTGGCCGCTGACGTCACTGCCGGCGCATGCGCCGACCGGCGAAAGCCTTTTGACCAGCCCCGCTGCCGGGGGCGCTGGTTTTTTGCGCCAGTGTTCTGGTGCCAACCGCTCCGGCGCGGGGCTGGCCCCCAAAGGTGGGGAGAATTCCCCATCTTTGGGGAGGCTCGACCCCTGAGTGGTTGGTGCCACTCCCCTACGCCGGGACCCTCCGTCACGCCGGTTAGGGGAGAATCCCACCCCATATTTCATTCCATTTTAATTAAAATAAATGTGGAGTTAAATTCAAGCGCATAAAGTGAAGAATATAAACATTTCAGAAAACATGTTAAACAAGGCAGCAACACACGGCACATGGAAAACTGTGGCATGGGAGCACGGTGGTTAGCACTGTTGCTTCACAGCGCAAAGTTCCAAGTGTGGCCTTACCAAGGTTCTATACAACTGTAGCATGCGTTGCCAGTTTTTATAGTTGATACCCCATCCAATGAAAGCAAGCATCTCATATGCTTTCTTGACTACCTTGTCCACTTGTGTTGCCACTGTCAAAAATCTGGGGACCTGCCCGCCCAGATCTCTCTGAATTTCTGTACTCCTGAGAGCTTTGCCATTTACGGTATATTTCCCCTCTATGTTAGACCTACCAAAATGCATTACCTCATATTTGTCTGGATTAAACTCCATTTGCTATTTCTCTGCCCAAATCCCCAACCTATCTATGTCTTATTGAATCCTCTGACAATCCTCAACACTATCTGCCACTCCCCAACCTTGGTGTAATCCGGAAACTTATTAAATCCAACCAGCTACATTTTCTTCCAAATTGTTTATGTATACTACGAACAACAGAGGTCCTAATACAGATCTCTGTGGAACGTCATTAGTCACAACCTTCCGTTCAGAAAAACACTCTTCTACTGCTATCCTTTGCCTTCTGTGACTGAGCCAGTGATGTATCCATCTTACCACCTCACCTCTGATGCCGTGTGGCTTCACCTTTAGTACCAGCCTGCCATGAGGCACCTTGTCAGAGGCTTTACTGAAGTCCATGTAAACAACATCTACTGTTCTCGCTTCATCAATCATCTTTGTCACCGCCTCAAAAAACTCGATTACATTAGTGAGGAACGACCTCCCCCCTTCACAAAACCATGCTGTCTATCGCTAATGAGTCCATTTGTTTCCAAATGGTTATAAATCCGGTCCCTGAGAATTCTCTCCAATAATTTACCTACTACCGATGTGAGGCTCACCAGCCTATAGTTTCCTGGATTATCCCTGCTACCTTTCTTAAACAGAAGTACCACATTAGCTATTCTCCAATCCACTGGGATCTCACCTGCAGCCAATGAGGATACAAAGATGTCATTTAAGTCTTCAGCAATTTCCTCCCTTGCTTCCCTCAGTATTCTGGGGTAAATCCCATCCAGTCCAGGAGACCTATCTACCTTAATGTCTTTTAAAAGACCCAAAACCTCCTCCTTTTTAATGTCAACATGTCCCAAACTGTCCACATTCCCGACTAAAGAATCATCTTCCGCAAAGTAATTTTCTTTGGTGAACCCTGATGCTAAGTACTCATTTAATAGCTCGTCCATTTCCTCTGACTCAACACATAGATTCCCCCCATTGTCCTTAAGTGTTGGCCCTTAGGGACTGGTTTAGTACAGTGGGCTAAACATAGAACATAGACCAGTACAGCACAGAACAGGCCCTTTGGCCCTTGATGTTGTGCCGAGCATTGTCCAAAACCAAGATGGATAATCAATAAAAGCTTAACTGGGTTAGGATAATTGATGAAGGGTTGATCGGGCTAGGGTAATCAATAATAGGTTAACTGGGTTATGATAATTGATGAACGGTTAACCGGGTTAGGATAATCAATAATAGGTTAACCGGGTTAGGATAATCAATGAAAGCTTAACCGGGTCAGTTGGCTTATAATGCAGGACAAGGCCAACAGCGCGCGTTCAATTCCTGTACAAACCTCCTCGAACAGGCGGCGGAATGTGACAACTAGGGGTTTTTCACAGTAACTTCATTGAAGCCTACTTGTGACAATAAGCGATTATTATTATTATTAAGTGGTCCAATCCTTTCCCTGGCTACCCTATTGCTTTTAAAAGCTTTGGGATTCACCTTAATCCTATTTGCCATGGACTTTTCATGACCCCTCCTAGCCCTCCTAATTTCCCGTTTAGTAGCTTCCTACTTTCTTTGTACTCCTCTAGAGTTTCGACTGTCCGCACCCTTCTAGACCGTACAAAAGCCTCCTTTTCCTTTTTGACGAGGTTCACAATATCCCTCGTTAATCAAGGCTCCCTAAACTTCCCATAGTTATCCTTTGTTCTCTCAGGAACGTGACTTTCCTGAATCTCAATCAACTGTCACTTGAAATACTTTCACATGTCCGATGTTGATTTACTATCCAACAGCAGCATCCAATCCAAATTCTTCAATTCCTGTCTAATGTTATCGTAATTTGCCTTTCACCAGTTTAGTACCTGAACATGACCGTTATCCTCATCCCTGTCCAAAAGTACCCTAAAACTTTCGGAATTGTGGTCACTATTCCCAAAATGTTCCCCTACTGAAATCTCAACCACCTGTCCACGCTCATTCCCCAATACCAGATCCAGCACTGCCCCTTCCCTAGTTGGACTATCTACATATTGCATCAAGAGGGCTTCCTGGATACACCTTACAGACCCTGCCCCATCCAAGCCCCCAGCACTAAGTGAGTCCCAGTCAATATAGGGGAAATTAAAATCCCCCACCACATCAACCCTGTTACTTTTGCACCTATCCAAAATCTCTCTACCTATCTGCTCGTCTTTCTCTCGTTGGCAGTTGGGAGGCCTGTGATTGCCCTCTTCCTGTTCCTAAGCTCTAACCAGATTGCCTCATTGTATGAGCCCTCCAAGGTGTCCTCCAGCAGTATGGCTATAATAGTCTCCTTAACCAGTAATGCTATTCACCCACACCATTTCATCCCCTTCTATCTCTCCTGAAGCATCTACATCCTCCAACTTCCAACTGCCAATCCTGTCCTTCCTTTAACTATGTTTCTGTGATAGCCACAATATCATAGTTCCAAGTACTAGTACGTGCTGTTAGTTCATTTGCCTTACCCACTATACTTCTGGCGTGTTGAAACAAATACACTTCAAAACACTGCATTTGAGTAGACAGGGTGATGTTGTCTTATTTTTGTTCTATATTTCCCCTTCAGTTTTTACACCTTTTAAGGTAGCTCTCTGGTTCCCATCCCACTTCCATACTAGTTTAAATCCTCCCGAGTGACTCCAGCAAACCTCCCAGCCAGGATATTGGTGCCCCTCCAGTTTAGATGCAACCCGTCCTTCTTGTACAGAAAGATGCATGGGGAACATCTCCGGAGATTCCCAGTAAAGGATTGCATGACAATTTCCCAAGAAGTTCAAACCTCTTTTGGGCAATTACTCTGCACTGGGAACCATGCCCTGGAAGAGCTCCCAGTGGTCCAGAAACCTGAGACCCTCCCTCCTACACCACCAGTTTAGCCATGTATTTAGCTGCACTATCCTCCTATTTTTAACCTCACTGGCACGTGGCACAGGGAGTAATCCTGAGATTACAACCCTGGAGGTCCTACTTTTTAGCTTACTGCCTAACTCCCTGAACCCCTTCTGCAGGACCTCATCACTCTTCCTGCCTATGTCATTCGTACCTATGTGTACTACAACCTCTGTCTATTCACCCTCCCCCTTCAGGATGTCCTGTGTTCGTTCAGAGACATCCTTGACCCTGGCACCAGGGAGGCAACATACCATACTACCCTGCTGAGCAACAGAGCCAGTTGTGGTGACACTGTTCTGGCTGCTGTTGTTTTCCCCTGATAGGCTATTCCCCGACCCCCCCCCCCCCCCCCACCCCCGCCCCCCGCCAACAGTATCGCAAATGGTATACTGGTGAGAGAAGTCAAATAAAACTTTTAATTTTGAAAGAAGAAAGAAAATTTCTATTAACCTTTAACATGTCTGTGATAAACATCCCAAAGCATTCAAATATAATGGCCCGTAACTGCAATGGAGCGGCAATTTGAGTTGGATTATCACTCCGCTGCTACTATATTACCTCAGGAAGAAGTAATAATAATAATAATAATAATCTTTATTGTCACAAGTAGACTTATATTAACACTGCAATGACGTTACTGTGAAGAGCCCCCAGTCGCCATATTCTGGCGCCTGTTCGGGTACACAGGTAGAGAATTCAGAATGTCCAAATGACCTCATCGCACGTCTTTCAGGATTTGTAGGAGGAAACCGGAGCACCTGGAAGAAACCCACGCAGACACGGGGAGAATGTGCAGACTCTACAAAGACAGCGTCCCAAGTTGGGAATCAAACCTGCGACCCTGGAGCTGTGAAGCAATCACTCCAAGGTCGCCTGACCTGATTCAAGCCAGGCTTTGGATGGAGGTCTGGTTGGGCTAGGGTGGGGGGGGGGGGGGGGGGGGGGGGTGCTGTTTCAGATTGGGTTGGGTCAGCTTGGGCCGGGGGGTGAGGACGTGCTGGTGGTGGAGGGTTGTGGGGGGATGGGCGTAGTCCCATTGGGGAAGTTCATAGAATTTACAGTGCAGAAGGAGGCCATTCGGCCCATCGAGTCTGCACCGGCTCTTGGAAAGAGCACCCTACCCAAGCTCATACCTCCACCCTATCCCCATAACCCCGTAACCCAGTAACCCCACCTAACACTAAGGGCAATTTGGACCCCAAGGGCAATTTATCACGGCCAATCCACCTAACCTGCACAACTTTGGACTGTGGGAGGAAACCGGAGCACGCGGAGGAAACCCACGCACACACGGGGAGGGTGTGCAGACTCCGCACAGACAGTGACCCAAGCCGGGATTCGCACCTGGGAAAGGGGAGTCCTGTGGAGGGCTAGGGGGATAGTTGGTGTGGGGTAGCTGGAGGGGTTAGGGGAGACCTTTGGGAGGGTTCCAGTGAGGTGGGGGGGGGGGGGGGGGGGCACGATAGTGGGTCGAAGAGGACTTGGGCGAGTCCCGTGGGCAGACTCGGGGAAGAGAGGGAGGAGGCCTATTCGGGTTGGGTTGGGTCAGTGCTGTGATCACCTAGAAAGTAAAAGTGGTGTTAACTCTTCTAACGGTTTCTGGTTTATTGCTGTCTGACAGTCTGAACCATCAGACGTTTATGATTTAAATCACATTATTGGATGGTTCCCAGTGCAGAGTAATTGCCCAAAAGTGGTGAGAGCGAGTGCTTGGGAGAGGGGGGGGGGGGGGGGGGGGGGGGGGGGGGGAAGAGTGCCGGGGAGGGGGGTAGAGTGCCGGGGAGGGGAGGAGAAGAATGCCGGGAAGGGGGGGGGGGGAGAGTGCCGAGGAGGAGGGGTTGGAGAGTGCCGGGGAGGGGGGGGGGGGGGGGGGAGTGTGCAAGTGCTGGGGAGAGTGCGAGTGCCGGGGAGGGTGCGAGTGTTCGGGGAGGGGAGGGGAGAGTGCGAGTGGCGGGGAGGGGGGGGAGAGTACGAGTGCTGGGGAGGGGGGGGGGGGGCGAGTGCGTGTGCCGGGGAGGGGGGGCAGAGTACGAGTGCCGGTAAGGTGGGGGGGGGAGAGTGCGAGTGCCGGGGAGGGGGTGGGGAAAAGGGAGGTCGTCCACCTGGCCAGGTGCCATCCTCCCACAGTCGCGCCCATGCAGCCCATGGCACCTGGCTGCCCAGAGGGGTTGGAGGTACGGGCAATGATGACATGTTGTCGTTCCCCCCCCCCACCGCAGGCTGTCATGTTTTCTAATCAGCCCGCGATGTTGGCCACCGTGGCGGAAGCCGCTATTCTACATGTTGCCCTGGAGGAGGAGGAGGAGCGTGACAGAGAGGCGGCGCTGGCTGCTCCAGAGGAGCATGCCGCAGAGGGGCATGCCCCAGAGGGGCAGGCGGCAGGTGCCCAGGCTGGAGGGCCACCCGAGGAGCACGGGGAGAGGGTGGAGGACGTTGTGGCGCCACAGCGACGGAGACGCCCGAGGATGCCCCGTGTGTACCAGCCCCGTTCGGCGTACCAGGACCTCACGGACCGGGAATCCAGGAGGAGACTCCGGATGAGTCGTGAAACCGTGGCACACATCTGCCACCTGCTGGCACTCCTGGCAACGCGTGGCACTGGGGGAGGACACCCTCTCCCCGTGTCCGTCAAGGTTACTGTGGCCCTGAACGTTTATGCCACGGGGTCATTCCAGGCACCGAGTGGGGACCTGTCCGGCATCTCGCAGGCACGGTGCACCGGTGCATCCGGGCAGTGACAGACGCCCTTTATGCAATTGCGGACCGCTACATCCGGTTCCCTGTGGACCTGATGAGGGAGATGGGGGCAATTGTCAGGGGCATACGAATCGGCGAGTATGGCCATATACCGCACACCATGGCAACATCCGACCACCCTCAACCACCCCCCCTCACCCACCCAGCACCAACATCCTAACCCGCCCCCCCCCCCCTCCAACCACCCCCACCCCACCCGCATGCACACCACCCCTCCATTGCAAATCTACCTGTGGCACGCCGGGCTCACACGGATGCCGGTGGAAGCGTGTCTATTGCAGGCCATGGAGGATGATGACGACACGCTCTGCGATGAGCTCCTGGCTCCACATTGTTGGACAATGTCTGACCAATGGTCACTCTACCACCATCCTGCCAGATCATCCCTGCATGCGGCCGTGACACTGTAGCGCATGGTCCCATCCTCTGCCCGGGAGGATGGAGAGGGCGGCCCAGGGTGAGGGGGGGCACACTCATCTGGGGCCGACATCAGACCCCCCCCTCAGACACACACACACTGGCGCTCAACGTACATGACACCCCCGCAAGCTTCGGACAGAACACAAAGGCAGCTTCTGTAGGTGTGAAAGTGATTTTAATTACAAACTGTCCCTAAAACTCGTCCGTGCCCTGCACCCATGCCAACTTACTCAGTGCCTAATTGTTTGGCCTTACGGGCCCTTTGACTATGCCTTGGTGGTGTGGTGAATGTGATTCACACTATATATAGTTGCCAATATCACTCCATGTATATATGTTCGTTATCTACTCATTGTAAGATCAATGCTGTACATAGTTGCCAATATAACTCCGTGTATATATGTTCACTATCCACCATTGTAAGTGCAGTTGCACTATCCGACCACCAGGGGGAGTCACTCTGGGAGTACGCGAGAGTTTGTACTGGGATCCTCCCTTGGCTCTGCCCAGGACTCCTCCCCCTGGGACCGATGTATAAAGATCAGTGCCTTAGAGCCAGCCTGCAGTCATCTGGAGTTCAATGACAAATAGGCTGGCTCTGTTGTAAGTGTATTAAAGCCTCTGTTCAGATCCAACTACACGTGTTTGCTGAATTGATGGTTCCATCAATTGAATACACTTAAGAAGCTGCCGAAGTCAAGCATGGAATCCGCTATAAAACCAGGACGTCTAGAACTCGATCCGCAGGATGCAGAGGCGAAAGAAACCTTCTGCCACTGGCTGAATGTTTTAAGGCCTACCTGGCTGAGATCAGCACCGCTGAAACTACGGAGGAACAAAAGCTCAGCCTACTGAACGCGAGGGTAAGCCACAGAATTTCGACACAACTAAATCCAGCCGGTTCCTACACCGCAGCGCTGGCGATTTTGGACAAAATGTATATTAGACCCATGAACGAGGTCTTTGCCCACCATGTGTTCACGACTCGCCGACAACGGTCTACTGAAACTTTAGCTGAATTTGCACACGAGTTGAACAATCTCTCAAATGACTGCAATTACCAGGCCGAACATAGGGAGCTTGCTGTGCGGGACGTTTTTGTAGCGGGACTTCGATCTAACTATGTACGCCAGAGACTATTAGAAAATGGGGCCCAGGGCTTAGTGACTACCGTAGAGGCTGCTATCACAATGGAAGTTTCCTTCCGCAGCCTGAACTCGCTTCCCGCAGACCCCGCTAACCCCGCATGGGCCCCCGACCTGAGGACCCCCCAAGCCTGTGCCGCAAGGCCCCCCAGCTATCGCGTTGCCACAGCCAGTCGCCCTACTGTCCCAGTCAACTACTCAAGCTATCCAGCTGCCCCAGATAATTACTCAGCTCCCCCAGCCAGCTACTCAGCTCGCCAAACCAGTTATTTAACTGCTCCAGCCTACCACTATTCAGCTCCCCAAACCAGTTATTCAACTGCTCCAGCCTGCCACTTCTGTGGACAAAGCCAGCACCCACGGCAGCACTGCTCAGCCCGATCCGCGACCTTCAGCAGCTGTGGGAAGAAAGGCCACTATGCTAAAGTGTGCCTCGGCAGAAGGGCCCCAGCCCTCAACACACCAACAGTCCAAAAACATCGCCCCAAGCACCAGCAGGCTCACGGGGCCCGAAATTCTGTGGCCTACGCTCAGGCTCCGCCCCCTCCCGCCACGTGCGATCCATGGGGGCCGCCATCTTGGCAAACCTCCACCATGCGGCCGGCCACGTGCGATTCATGGGGGCCGCCATCATGGACGCCATCTTCATCACGACCCTCCACGTGCGATCCACGGGCCCTAGCTGCATCCCCAGACTCAAACAGCTCATCGGAGGAGTACGACCTCCCCGGGCAGTCACCACATGGCCCGCAACTCAGCGCAGTGTTCCTGCATCAAGGTCGCCAGAACGCAGCGGCATCTACTCGACAGGGCGCCCGATCGGAAGAATTCGACTCCACCGGGAACCCACCATGCGGCCCGCAACTCAACACGGTCACCCTCGACCAATCTCGCCCCAAGCATCTGAGAAATTCGATGACGGAGGTCCAGATCAACGGGTACAACACGTCGTGCCTCTTCGACTCCGGGAGCACAGAGAGCTTCATACACCCAAAGCTGGTAAGACGCTTTTCCCTCCCTATTTATCCCATTAACCAAACTAGCGCCCTTGCTTCGGGCTCCCATTCCATCCAGATCCAAAGCCGCACTACAGCAACGCTAACGATTCGAGGCGCTAGCTCTTCCAAATTTAAACTGTATGTCTTGCCTGACCTCTGCGCGCCACTCCTCTTAGGCTTGGATTTCCAATGTAATCTCAAGAGTCTCACCCTCAGCTTCGGCAGGCCCCTGCCCCCACTCACTATCTGTAGCCTCGCCACGCTGCTCATCGCTCCCCCTCCTCTCTTTGCCAACCTCACCCCGGATTGCAAACCGGTAGCCACCCGCAGCAGGCGGTATAGCCTGCAGGATAGGGTATTTATCAGAACGGAGGTCCGAAGGCTGCTCAGTGAGGGGATCATAGAGGCCAGTAACAGTCCCTGGAGAGCTCAGGTGGTGGTCGTCAAGACCGGGGAAAAATTCCACATGGTCGTTGATTATAGCCAGACCATCAATAGCTTTATGCTCCTAGACGCGTATCCCCTCCCCAGAATTGCAGACATGGTAAACCAGATCGCCCAATATCGGGTATTTTCCACGGTGGATCTGAAGTCTGCATACCACTAGCTCCCAATCCGCCCGGAGAACCGCCACTAGATGACGTTCGAGGCCGATGGCCGCCTCTTCCATTTCCTCCAGGTTCCCTTCGGCGTCACTAACGGGGTTTCGGTGTTCCAACAAGCAATGGACCGAATGGTAGACCAGTACGGGCTGCGGGCCACGTTTCCGTATCTGGATAATGTTACCATCTGCGGCCATGACCAGCAGGACCATGACGCCAACAATTCAAATTTAAATCAGGTCCACGGCTGAAAGTTTAACTGTGGTGGTCATAGGGATCTAAAGGACATGTCACTTGGAGGTTGGAGGTCGACAGCAGCCCCAATTCTGAGTTTGAGCGGAGCAGCTGACAGGAGTAGTGGCCTACACAGGGGAAAAAAATCCAAAGTAGTCTGGTGTCTGGTCTAGGAGAACAATTCGACAAGATCCTGTCCTCTCGAGTCAGGATGTGAGTTACCCAATGCCTTAGTTTGTCACCCCATTTCGGACCTTCCAGTGCTGCTGCTATCTCTCCCATGAACTTAGTGGTAATGCTAAAGTAAACCAACCTTCAGTGCTCATTCCATCAGGAAGGCAATCCCCACGGTCTACATTTATATTTGCACCAATTGTGGGAGAGACTGCGCCATGGCCGCCTGAGACTGGGCCATGGCGTTGAGCGCCTCTGCCATCTGCCGCTGGTTCTGGCTCATGGCTTCCTGTGCGAGGGAAGCCAAGTCCTGGGACATGGACGCCGCCTGCACGGAAAGCCCATTAGGCCTCTCCTTGTAAACATAAGTATGTTTTGAAATAACAATTATCTCACTTTTACAACAACATAAATGTAGACCGTGGGGATTGCCTTCCTGATGGAATGAGCACTGAAGGTTGGTTTACTTTAGCATTACCACTAAGTTCATATGAGTATGCAATACATTTTTAATTGCTCTTTTTTTACGTGCCATATTCCTAAAACCTGGTTAAAATAATGTTTTTGTAGCTCATAACTACAAACTTTATTGTGCACCGAATAATTGGATAAATAAAACTTGGCATGCCTTTGGATTATTGGAGATGGAGTTAAAGTTAGAGCCATTTGTTAGTCCAGAAGATTGCATACGGCAACTGGATTTATGAAGATGCTTTCACGTTCACACTTATTTTATTCACCCCCACCCCCCAACTCCACACAAAATGATTGGAGTCAGGACAATGCAGAGGTGATTTTGTTCTAAGTTGCATTCGTCTATTTGAGGTAAGTCACCTTTCTGCAATAAGACTGCAATAAGAGGTACCTTTTCCACTGATGCCTGAATAATGACATTTTTGTTCTTCCTGTTTGTTCAAATGTGCCACCTAGTGGACCATGAGTGGACTAGCCATATGAAGCAGCTCTCTTGCGCCATCTCAAGTTCGTACAAAATGTTGACAGTCCATTCGGTTCCTGACAAAGCTTCCCTGAGGCAATAGAACTGCAGCTTCTTGCTGAAGACCCTGATAAGCTGTGCTCTACACGCAAATGCGAATGACTTCATATTCCATATGACCTGTAGAAAAGAATGCTGATTGCAAGGTTTAAAAATTGATTATGTGGTGCTGAGTAATTTCCACTGCATTCAAAAGACATTGTTTTACGAGACTTGATATTAAGATATTGAGACTTATTGTCACGTCTGCTTGTTTCCTTTTGTGAGAGAAGGAGATGTTTAATCGACAAAGTATAAATCTCCAGTTTATATTCTTTATCACTTTTCAAATTCAATTTGCAATTTGAATTATTTCAACAACACGTGCACCCCACAATATTTGGTCCTGAATTTAATTAAGTATTACTATTAACGCAAATGCAAATATCTCTGCCAATGAAGGATTTGGTTTGTTTAATATTGCCACATTAATTAAATAATGGTTACATATTAGGGAGTTTTGTAGAAGAGAGTAGTTAATCTTCGAATTAACCAGAGTTTACATCTTAACCTTTCAAAATCTGTACTACCGGGGTGAATTTAATCTGTGTTGCCTATTGAAGTATGCTTGTTGTCCTGAAAATAAGAGGCACGAGTTCTAAATATAAGGGACATTGCATCTTATGATGCATATTACCATGGATTTGTAAATTAGTTAATGGGAGTTTTTGCTTCAATGTTCTTATCTTGGAACTTAGCTTACTGAGATTGCATTTAGGGGAAACAATATTTTGCATCCATTAAAGTGGTTGGTCAAATAAGAAACACTGGTTTGCAGAGTGCGTAATTAATGTGAATTCTCAGTGAGTTCACTTCCTTTATGGGGTTGTCAAAACAGACAATTTCCCTTTAATATCTTAATTTTCACTATTTCTTCACTAGAGGTGCTTGTTTAGCACACTGGGCTAAATTGCTGGCTTTTAAAGCAGACCAAGGCAGGCCAGCAGCACAGCTCAATTCCCGGACCAGCCTCCCCGAACAGGCACTGGAATGTGGCGACTAGGGGCTTTTCACAGTAACTTCATTTGAAGACTACTTGTGACAATAAGAGATTTTCATTTCATTATTATAGATTTGCTTTAAACACATTTAATGTGTTGGTATGGTATGATCATATTACACATTTGCTGGCACGGTGATACAATGATTTGCACTGCTACCTCACAGAGCTAGGTACAATTCCGACATTGGGTGACTGTGAGGTTTGCACGTTCTTCCTGTGTCTGTGTGGGTTTCCTCCGGGTGCTCCAGTTTCCTCCCACAATCCAAAGATGTGCAGGTTGGGTGGATTGGCCATGCTTAAATTGCCCTTAGTGTCAAAAGGTTAGGTGGGGTTATGGGGAAAGGGCACCTCCTTGGAGACCGTTATTAGGCCAGGGCCCATAGGCCTTGGGCCTGCTTAAGGTATCACAGTCAACAGGGCAGGAAAAAGCAGGCTGCTTCCATCTCAGCTGTGGTTGTGGAGGTTGCATCTAGGCGTAGTAATAAAGAGGGAAGGTAAAGACATATTTTGAAGGCGAATAGGTGGCAGGGTATATAACCATTGTACATATTTTTGACACTTGAAATGAATTATATGTTCAATTTCACTTTTGGAAGTTTCCTGGATTCTTGCTGCAAGCTGCTTTAAGGGCCACAGGAATTTAAGGGCATGGAACATGGTCCCCCATCAGATTCTGATAATGCCCTTATTGAATAACTTCTCTGACAGGATCAATGTTGTGAATACTTAAGCAATGGCCATCATTTGTGAGTGTGGGACTTGGGCGCATCATGTAATCAATTACTTGTAGCTTTAAGAATGATATCCAGTGAAGCCATTGCGTCTCCTGTTGCTGTTGACCTGATGTGAGATGTGGATGCAAGCAAGGAGTACTCAAGGGAAGTTAAACAGGCTCTGTGAGTGGCAAGGAATACTGTAGGTGCAGTCTGAGGGTGAAAAAAGTGAAGCCCTACACTGTTGTCTGAACAATAGAAAACCAAAAGATACCCCAGATGTTAAGAGAATGCTGAGTGTGCACATCCAATCATTTTTGGCTATATTTGTTCAATTGTAACATTGAGCTAACACGCAGATGAAGGCTGCAAGTAAGGAAACAATGAGCAAGTTGGCCTTGACTGCAAGAGGGATTGAGGGCAGGTTGAAAGAGGTGTGTGTGCAGTTGACTACAGCCTTTGTGAGACTCACATGGAGAATTGGTTTGCCTGCTCATCACCTTACCAAGGGTAAGAATAGACCATGCATAAGGAGACTGCAACCAAAGTATACTGGACATTGTTGAAGGGCAGGTGTATTATCCCATCAGGTGAGGGCAAGTAGAATGGACTTGTGTGCTGGACCATACGGAGGACTTTTTGGCTATCTATGCGGCTACCCTGCAAGGTTCATGCAGAAAAGATATTTAGCCAGTCCAGAATAATGTACCACAGTCTCACAGTAATGCTAAGGGCATCTAGGACTGATGTTTGTATGAGTCTCTGCAATTGGAGGGTTGTGAATGGTTGGTGTCAGCTCCTCCTAGTGCCGGTGAAGCACTGTTATTGACCTTGAAATGTTTTGGGATGATAAAGATGTCAAGGGATATGGGGTTACTGTGGGCGAGTAACCAGAACTTCATTGATAAAGCTGCATACAATATCATGATATTGGATGCAAAAAAGGAGCTGTGGGCTGCCGGCTAGCAGAGGATAGAAAACTAAATAGTTAAGGATATGCATTGGGAGTTTAAGCTTCCTGGAATCTGCTAAGTATTAGATTTTCACTGGCCTGCCTGTCACGTTGCACAATTGCAAGGACCTCTGCATGTGTTTCCGTAACATTCTGGTTCACGTCATCAGCATCAACTTCCCCATCCTTATCATCAGAGGAGATATTTTGGTCCTCCATGTATGTTTCCCTCAGCCAAGGTGAGGTTGCTGTGCAGGGCACGACAGGCAATGATGATCCGGGACACTCTCTGTGGGGAGTTGTGGAGAGCGCCGCTTGAGTAATCCACATATTTGAAGCTCATCTCTGGGAGGCCTATGCTCAATGGTGGCCTTTTTGGAGGCATGTGCCTCATTGTAGCTCTCCTCGGTGGCACTCTGCAGACAGCAAACTGGTGTCATCAGCCAGGACTTCTCGGGATATCCCTTATCAGCAAGGATCCAACCCTATAATTGCTGAGGTACCTTCAAAACTTGCTGAACCTGGGAGTCATTCAGAATGTGGGCATGGTGAGAGATCCCTCAGGACTGGGCACAAACAGACGGTATTTGTCCTGCGTTATCTAATTTCAGCTGCAAGCTCAGAGTGGAAACCTTTACTGTTGATGAATGTGAACGCCTGATGCCAGTGATTTCTCAACACTACACGTGCTCCCTTTGCACTTGTGGGAATCCTATGAATGCTGTATAATAAACGCTCTGGTTGCCAGGCACTTGGGAGTCCACATGGAATTGAAAAATTGTTCCGCTCTCCTCAAGCAGGCATCTGCCACCTACTGCATCCACTTGTGAGTCACTGACTGGGAGATGCCACACAGATCCCCAGTATGGCCATGGAAGGAACTGGCAATGAATTGTAGGGCTGCCTTTAATGCCATGGGCAAGGGATTGCCTCCGGGTCCTTGCGGCTGCAGGTATTTGTGGAGAAGGTAGCAGGTGTGAGCAACCATATTCTGGGATATTCTAAAGCACCTCTCGAACTGCTTTCGGCTCATTAGTAGGTAGCTGCATCACCTGCCATATACATGAGTTTGGGCCAATGCTTACCATCACACTAGTGATCCCTGTTCACCAGCATTGTGAATTTCTTGAATTCCTGCTGCCTCTTGCTAATCTTGCCATTGTCCTCCTAGCCCTCGGCTAACCTGCATTGATTCCTCCTCATCTGGATGAGAGCCTGTAGAAGGCAGGGTTGCCTAGACCCTACATCATCTGGGGCTCGGTGGATTTGTGAATTGCAGTTACCATCCAGTGAGCATATTCCATGTAGATAAGCCTCCATCTCTGAGCTTAAAAGCCAATGCTAAGATCTTTGCCTGACTTCCATCTAGACTTGGCATTTCCCTTCCTGTCCAGCCTCCACTCCACCCTTCCACACCTTAACCTGCCTCGCTTGTCCAGCCTTCGTGCTGCTTGGCCTAGAAACTACTCACTCCAAACTCCTGGAAGAAGCACCTCACTAGGTGCACCCACTTATTTTTTTAAATACAAATTTAGAGTAGCTAATTATTTTTCTTTTCCAATTAAGGGCCAATTTGGTATGGCCAATCCGCCTAATCAGCACATCTTTGGGTTGTGGGGGTGAAACCCACGCAGACATGGGGAGAATGCGCAAACTCCACACGGAGAGTGACCCAGGGCCGGGATTCCAACCCAGGACCTCAGCGCCGCATCCCAGTGCTAACCACTGTGCCACATGCTGCCCTAGGTGCACCCACTTATGCATGCAGTCATAAATGTGTTTTAATTTCTTGCTGGCAAATAAGTTAATTTGAAGGGGCACTTAATTCTGGTGAGCTGGACTTTTCTTGAAAGTACCCAATTCATTTTTTCCAATTAAGGGGCAATTTAACGTGACCAATCCACCAACACTGCACATCTTTTGGGTTGTGGGGGGTGAAACCCAGACAAACACAGGGAGAATGTGCAAACTCCACACGGACAGTGACCCAGAACCGGGATCGAACCTGGGACCTCAGCGCTGTGAGGCCGCAATGCTAACCACTGCGTCACCGTGCTGCCTGAGCTGTACTTTTAAGGAGCATGCATGACTTGCAAATGTATTCTAAATGGCTTCCCGACATTGTTAGTCAGGAAGCTCGACCTGAGAACTTAATTTCATCAGGGAACTGATTTTTAGCCTCCCACCAAATTAAGTTCCCCGCGCGCAAAGCTTCTCGCTGCAGGTGAGCACAGACAATTCTGGACAACATTCTTTGCATTTCTACAAAAGCCTCACATGCAGCACAGGTTGTGAGAGTAATTTGCGGTATGCCTCGCTAATGTCTTTCACTTCGTGCTTGACCTTTTCGTGAAATTCAGTATTCCCATCACAAACACCTTGGCAAAGTGGTATTCTTGGTGTTGGTGGAATAGAGATGCAATAATAATATGGGTGAGTCCCTTGAAATATATAATCACCGTTTTCTCCTTGTCGGACAAGGCTTCATATAATCACTAACTGAGGGACCAGGCCAGCAAGGGTCCTGCAACCATCAAGACACTCACTCCCCAGGAGGAGACTGTCCTTTGTGTTTTGAGGCAAACTGTTGAAGGCATTGAGGGCAGAGGCATATAGCCACTGCCTAGCAAGCATTCTCTCTCCTGGATATACTCCCTACATTCCCCAAAATGGAGCAGCATTCACTTGGGGCTGTTGTCAGGTGACGCTGCTGCTATGAAATCATTTGGGGCAGTGGCTGACAGCATTTGTAACCTTCATATTCTCAGTCTCTTCCTGGGCCTATCTGCCTCCTGATGCAAAACATGTGTTCACTGTATTTCCATGCTTTATCTATCTGAATTCACAGCCTGAATGGGTTTAAAGTCTTTCCAA
Source organism: Scyliorhinus canicula (assembly GCF_902713615.1). Lineage (NCBI taxonomy): Eukaryota > Metazoa > Chordata > Chondrichthyes > Carcharhiniformes > Scyliorhinidae > Scyliorhinus > Scyliorhinus canicula. The sequence continues at coordinate 35,178,238 of NC_052157.1, forward strand.
CGCAATGCATATAAGTGTTTTTGATTGACAAGATGAACTGAAAAGACAAATGTAAAACATTAGCATCTAAACTACCAGTTATTCAAGATTCTCTTCTTAAATTTGTGTCAAAAAATGTTTTAAAACACTATATTTAATGGTTATTTATATTTGCTAAAAGATTTTACAACTTCACAACCTGGTATCCAATTAGTCGCTTCTGCCATCAACATCTCAATAATTGGACAGTGAGAACTGCTTCGGTAAGAATGAATTGTCGCTGCTTCATGGATAGTGCATTGACATAGCCAAACACCACCTCCCATGGCTTTTCCCATTCCTGTGGATGTTTGATTTATGATGCAGAACCCTAGTAACCATGCATGTGCTATCTATGATAACCTAAACTGACACTACTGTCAGTCGATAAAGGTTCAGGACCCTTCCTTGATGCTTCCGTTTCCCCAGGCAAATGATGATGCCTTTGCACATCTGCATCACAGCCTCTTAAAAATAAATTATATTGCACCGCAACAAAAATGACACACTGTAAATAGTATTTGTTCTTGTGATCAATTTGACCGTAAAATGCCTACAGTGGAGAAGGAGGCCATTCGGCCCACTGAGTCTACACCGACTCTTCAAAAGAGCACCCGATGTAGGCCCTTTCCCCAGTTCTATCCCCGTAACTTGTCCAGCTTTGGACTGTGGGAGGAAACCGGAGCACCCGCAGGAAACCTAGGCAGACATGGGGAGAATGTGTAAACTCCACACAGTCGCCCAAGGCTGGAATCAAACCTGGGTCCCTGGCATTGTGAGGTTGCAGTGCTAACCACTGTGCCACCGAGCCACGTCTGGTTTTGTGAGATGTATCTACAGAAAATGAGGTTCAACTGGCCTCCACAAAATTGCCCTCAGTGTGTAATGCATATTTGGCTTCTCTCAACTGTGTTTACTTTCTTTTGAAGTTTTCGGCATTAACTTTGGCCAAAATGTTAAAATTATTCTTTTGGTCATTGAACCTACATGGTAAATATAATAGAGATTATTTTATTGATCTTCCGGGACTATTTGCTCAATGGAATGGGCTCAGTTATTTTGGAAATCATTGTTGTTTCAACTTAATAATGAATTTCCCTATTTCATTTATTCTTTCACAGGAGGTGGGCATCGCGGGTTAGGCCCACCCTTAATTGCCCTTGAGAAGGTGCTTATGAACCACCTTCTTGAACAGCAGCAGTCCTTGAGGTGTATACACCCACTGTGCTGTTAGGAAGGGAGTTCCAGGATTTTGACCCAGCAATAATGAAGGAATGGCTGTGTAGTTCCAAGTCAGGATGGTGTGTGAGTTGGAGGGCGACCCGCAGGCTGTGTTATTCCTGTGCATCTGCTACTCCTCTCATAGAGTCATCGTGGTCCACAGCACAGAAAAGGTCCTTTGGCCCATCACGGTTGCACTGGTCAAAACAAACCATCTACCTATTCCGATCCCATTTTCCAGCACTTGGCCATTGTCTTCTATGTCTTGGAATCACAAATGCACATCTAAACACTTTTTAAATGTTGTAAGGGTCTCTGCCTCCTTTCAGACAGTGAATTCCAGACTCCCACCACCCTTTGGGTGAAAAGGTTTTCCCTCACATCCTCTCTGAACCTTCTGCTCCTTACCTTAAATCTATATCCCCTGGACATTGATCCCTCTATCAAGGGAAAAAATTCTTCCTGTCTACTCTATCTATGGCTCTCATAATTTTATACATCTCAATCATGTCCACCCTCAGTCTCCTCTGTTCCAAGGAAAACAAACCCAAATGTGGGGCAGCATGGTAGCATGGTGGTTAGCATAAATGCTTCACAGCTCCAGGGTCCCAGGTTCGGTTCCCGGCTGGGTCACTGTCTGTGCGGAGTCTGCACGTCCTCCCCGTGTGTGCGCGGGTTTCCTCCGGGTGCTCCGGTTTCCTCCCACAGTCCAAAGATGTGCGGGTTAGGTGGATTGGCCATGCTAAATTGCCCGTAGTGCCCTTAAAAGTAAGGTTGGGGGGGGGTTGTTGGATTACGGGTATAGGGTGGATACGTGGGTTTGAGTAGGGTGATCATTGCTCGGCACAACATCGAGGGCCGAAGGGCCTGTTCTGTGCTGTACTGTTCTATGTTCTAATATCCAATCACTCTTCATAGCTAAGACTCTCCAGCCAGGGAACATCTTGGAAAATCTCATCTGCATCCTTTCCAGTACTATCACATCCTTCCCATAATGTGGATGTCCTGCGTGTTAGAGATCATAGGTTAGAATTTGCTGGCAAAGATACCTTGATGAATTGCTGCAATGCATCTTACAGATAGAACATAGAACATAGAACAGTACAGCACAGAACAGGCCCTTCGGCCCTCGATGTTGTGCCGAGCAATGATTACCCTACTCAAACCCACGTAACCCAACAATCCCCCCATTAACCTTACACTACGGGCAATTTAGCATGGCCAATCCACCTAACCCGCACATCTTTGGACTGTGGGAGGAAACCGGAGCACCCGGAGGAAACCCACGCACACACGGGGAGGACGTGCAGACTCCACACAGACAGTGACCCAGCCGGGAATCGAACCTGGGACCCTAGAGCTGTGAAGCATTGATGCTAACCACCATGCTACCGTGAGGCCCCTCACGGTAGATGATACACATTGCTGCCACTGGTGAAGGGATTGAATGTTGAAGGTGGTGGATGGGGTGCCAATCAAGCAGGCTGCTTGGTCCTGGATGTTGATGAGCTTCTTGAGTGGTATTGGAGTTGTACTCATCCAGGAAAGTAGAGAGTAATGCATCACACTCCTTTTTGTTTTAGTTTTTCCAAATTAGGGGGCAATTTAGCATGGCCAATCCACCTACCCAGCACATCTTTTAGACTGTGGGGATGAGATCCATGCAGAGATGAGGAGAATGTGCAAACTCCATATTGGCAGGCAGCTGGGGCCGGGATCGAACCTGGGTCCTCAGTGCCCTGAGGCAGCAGTGCTAACCACTGCGTCACTGTGCCACCCTTCCATCACACTCCTGACTTGTGGCTTGTAGATGATGTACAGGCTTTGAGGATTAGGAGGCGAATTACTCAGCCTCTGAACTGCTCTTGCATCCAGCATGTTGAGCCTAGTTCGGTTTCTGGACAATAGTAAGCCTCCAGGATGTTGTGTGTGGGGGATTCAGCAATGATAATCCCATTGAATTTCAAGGAGAGATATTTGGGTTGTCTCTTGTTGGATATAATCATTGCTTGGCACTTGTGTGGCATCAATATTACTTCCCACTTATCAGCCCAAGCCTGGATATTGTCCAGGTCTTGCTGCATATGGACATGGACTTCTTCAGTATCTAAGGAGTTGTGAATGATGCTGAACATTATGCAATCATCAGAGAATATCCCGACCTCTGACTTTATGATGGCAAGAAGGTAATTGATGAAGCAGCTGAAGATGGCCGGGCCTAGGATGCTATCCTGAGGAACTCCTGCAGGAATGAGCTGACTGACCTCCAACAGTCACAACCATCTTCCTTTGTGCTCGGTATTGTGGTATTATCATAACTGTAAGAACTGCAAGGGTTAATGAAGTGTCTAGAGTATCCAATAGAGGGAGCTACATTTACAAGTATATAAGGCAGTGATGCTAAGCTTGTGGGGGAGGAGTGTGCAGGAGTTAGCTAGAGAGAGTCAGAAGCACAAGTAGTGTGAGTGAGACCAGATCATAGTTTATATCGGTATTAATATTAGCCGTAAATGAGTGTAGTTTAAATGTTAATAATCAACTGTGTATTCTTTAGGAATACTTGTCGAATGCAAGTTAGTAATGTTAATACAGTTATAGCTTTTTAAAAATTCAAGCTGTTTTGTGGTCTTTGTGAACACTATGCCAAACATCCTGAATTAAGCAACACAAAGAACATCACATGTATGACTAACCAGTGGAGATTTTACCCCTGATTCCCATTGACTCCAATTTTACAAGGGCTCCTTGATGCCTCACTCAGTCAAATGTCCCCTTGATGTCAAGGGCAGTCACTCTTATCTCACCTCTTATGGAGTAACAGGACAGTGACAATAATTACTAAATACTATCATCTTGAATTGGAATTTAATTTGCATTTTTTCCCCTTTTTGAAGTGTGTATATGGTATTATGGAGGCTTATCACCAACTTAGTGTATATTTCTCAAGTTGAACCGGGTAGCTCAAGTCTTTTCTAGCTCTAATGTTTAATAATATTTACTACCTCTGCGGTGGCCTGGATTCAATTTGGGAATTCGGTTTTTAATATCGTGATCATAATATATCTTTCAATCATACTTATGATGATATTTACTCAGATGGAATATCTCATTAATGCTGAACATTTCACCCTGCACATGTTGAGGCAATGGGATACTTGACAGTTTCATCATAGTCTGGGTAAATTAAAAGTTGTGCAGGAGTCAGTTCTTATTCTGCTTAGCTCATATTTATACAGTGTTCTAATATATTTCTCAGCGATTTCCATAATGCTTCAGCTGTAATGAATTTGACATGCAGTCACTGCTGTATTGTAATATTCACACCGCATGAATGATAGGCAATGGCCATCTCCAACAAGAGGGAATCTAACCATCTCCCCTCAATATTCAATGGCCTCACCATTACTCAATTTAACAATATCACATCAACCAGAAACTGAAATGGGCCAACTGTATAAATACTGTGGTTACAATAGCAAGTCAGAGGCTGGGAATTCTGCAACGAGTAACTCGCCTCACTTCCCAAAGCTTGTCCCCCAGCTACATAGCACGAGTATAATAATCTTTATTATTGTCACAAGTAGGCTTACATCAACACTGTAATGAAGTTACTTTAAAAATCCCCTGGTTGCCACACTCCGACGCCTGTTTGGGTACACTGAGCGAGAATTCAGAATGCCCAATTCACCTAACAAGCACGTCTTTCGGAATTTGTGGGAGAAGACTGGAGAACACGAAGGAAACCCACGCAGACACGGAGAGAACATGCAGACTCCGCACAGTGACCCAAGCAGGCAATCGAACCTGAGACCCTGGAACTGTGAAGCAACAGTCAGGAATGTAATGGAATACTCTCCACTTGCCGGGATGAGTGCAACTCCAATATCATTCAAGAAGCCCAACAACACCCAGAACAGCACAGCCCATTGATTGGCGCCGCACCTGCCACCTTAAACATTCACTCTTTCCACCACCAATGCACAGAGGCAGCAGTGCGGACCATACAAGGTGCACTGCAGCAACTAATCAGGGTTCCTTTGACAGCACCATCCAAACCTGTGACCTCTACCATTGAGAAGGGCAGGGGCAAGAGATACATAATGTTACGGACATTACCTTTACTTTCTCATGATCAAATATATTTATATGTGGATGATATGTTTTCATACCCTTGAAGGGATTGAGTCAATTTAAATAATCCAGCCGCAAGATTTTGTGTTAAAAATTAAGAAATTATTTCTCATACACTTGTCCTGAAGGTTAGGGATGGTTTAGCACAGCGGGCTAAACAGATGGCTTGTAATGCAGAACAAGGCCAGCAGCGTGGGTTCAATTCCTGTACCAGCCTCCCCAAACAGGCTCTGGAATGTGGCGACTAGGGGCTTTTCACAGTAACTTCATTCCACAGCTGACTACTTGAAATCCACTCAAAGTGAAGAGAGGATATTATAACCTGCCTGGATCCTATTGGCTGGGGACAATTGGTTACCCGTGATCCTTGAGCAATAGGAGCTCCCCCAAAGAGTGGAGCAGGGCACACATTAGCAGTGCAGCTGTGTAAATAGAGCTGGCCAGTGTGGTACTGGTTAGATAGGGAACCAGTTATGAACTGCTGGTACATTGTACATATTGTCGTAAAAAAAGTTACTTTCTGTTTGACTCTACATATTTGTGCTGGATTCTTCATGCCCCTCACAAAAGCGATGAATTAAACAATCCAGACAGCGGGTCGTGTGTGGAAGTTGTCAATCACAGCCTAGTGGAACCAATTCCACATTGATATGAATGAAAGGCTTGCACGTCAAAGATCTGAGGGGGCTTAAACCCAGCTGCTGTGGTTTTCTCTTTCCAGGGATTTACAGGTGCTGCTTCCGCTGCCTGAGCAGCAGGTGAAATGCATGGGTGAAGTTTACAGCAGTGACTTTTTTCACTGTTTCTGTCTGGACTGTTCTGTACCTTCCATGCAGGGATCTCTCTCATGAAGAGGCTTCCAGGCAGGGGTCTCTGTAATGGGGGAGACTCTGGTGGGTGCCCCCATAATTGGAGGACCTCTGGTTGGGGTCTCTGTAATTGTGGGGGTCTCTGTAATAAGGGGTCTCTGGTGGGGTCTCTGTAATTGTGGAGCTCTCTGTAATACGGGGTCTCTGCTGGGGATCTCACTCATGCGAGGTCTCTGGTGGGGGTCTCTCTTATGGGGGTCTCTGATGAGGGGTCGGTGGAGGAGGTCAGGTCACCCTCGTACTGTGGTGGGCAGGGGTAACCCAGAAAATCCTGTGGTGGGGGGGGGGGGAAGGGTGAATTGATTTGCGGATGGGGAAGGGGGGCCTCAGTCACGGACCTCGCTATTGGGCCGCCCACTCAAAATGGCAGCACGATAGCAGGATTTGCGAGGGAATTACTCGCAATCCCCGCCATGCATAGCAAGGGACAGGGAATCGCTTCTGGATACGCACCGCCAATGTGAGCGCAAGTCAAAGGTGACCCATCTCCGGTGGGAAAACATATGGGTGAACTCTCCGCTCCCAAGCCACATGTTCCGCAGCAGCATGCCATCGCTGGCAGTGGGAATTTCCATTCCCACTGCTGGCCAATGGGATTTCCCATTGTGGCCACCCTACACCGCTGGGAAACACATTGGCGGTTGTGCGCTTCGGTGGAATGCAGAATCCCACCGGCGGAGAATTCACCCATAGTCTCCCAAAGGGAGAAGCCTGTCCGAGATCTCTGAATGTTGCAGCCTGAGTAAGAAGAATGCCTTCTCCATGACATTCCTAACATTCCAGAGACTCATGCTCATCAAACTAGGTGGTCATCAAGAGTTACCCTTAACAATGTCTGCTCGTACCAGCCTTCCCGAACAGGTGCCGGAATGTGGTGACTAGGGGCTTTTCACAGTAACAACATTTGAAGCCTACTTGTGACAATGAGCGATTTTCATTTCATTTTTTCATTTCCCCACAATCACAAAGTCAAGGAATGGGATGAATACTCGGGATTCAAGGCTCAGTGCTTGCGATCAAGAGGTGCTGGGCTTGCTTATGTGCCGGACCCCAAAGCGTACCAGTGAGAATCCATTAGCCCCCGAGGCAGGCATAGCTGTCCTATTCACCCTGCCCATTAGGGATATGCAAGCATATTACCCTCCTGTCAGAACCCCAGTGATACAGAGAAAAATGGAGGGGAGAACCAGGTGGGGGCCAAAGGGTCAGAGGAGATACTGATGTGTGATTGCGACACTAACCTGATTGTCTCTCCCTCTCTCATCCCTCGCAGGTAACTGAGTGATGTCAGTGTGGAGCCAGTGGAGCTGGTTATTCTTCTCATCATTGCACTTGAGGAGCACAGACTCCAGCAACAACAGGCTGCGGCACCCAGAGTAGACCTATCAGTAGGAGACCAGGGGGGTGCAGAGCAGACTCAGAATCCGGAGGCCACACTAGCCGCACAGGGGACACAAAGGTGCAGAAGGAGACCGAGGATATACAGAACCCGAGTGCCCTTCATGGATTTGTCAGACAAAATGTGCCATCGGAGACTCTGCCTCACCGGGGAGGCTGTGTGCTACATCCTTGCAGATTTGGTGTCACATGATGGCAGAGGAAACTCTCTCCCTGTGTCTGTGACGTTCATGGCAGACCTCAATTTATATACAATGGGGTAATTCCAGGACTCCATGGGTTACTTGTGCGGCATCTCACTGCCATCTACCCGTAAGCACACCCGTGAGGTTACAGATGCACTTCAATGCAAGGGTTTTGAACTTAGCCTGTCTGCTAGGTTCACCCACCAAGGTGCTTGTCTCTGTGATGGTAGGTGATGCCTGTGATAGCTGTGGCCTCAGGCGTGTCCTCCTCTAAGGTCTGCTCTGAGGTACTGTTAAGGGAGGGGTGGTGGGGCACCAGTGTTGGATAGTCCAGGCTCTTCGGTTGATGTTCCTGCAAGGCTAAGGAACAAGGTTTTGGTACATGCCCTGGTCAAGTGGACGACACATAACTTACTAAAGACTGGTCATCGGGATGAAGGTGCAGTGCCCACATCGCTCTCAGCACAGGCCCGCTCTTCTTTCTCCCTAGCAATATCCATGACTCTCTCCTAGAACAAAGTCAGTGTCCTCAGCTCGGTCATCCCACCGCCCATCTTCTCTCGCTGGAGGCGGTTATGATTGGGCTTCTCCTGCCGGAACTCAAATGGAGATAATGTGAGCTGGATGCCTGGAGGGTCAGATAGCGATTAAACCTGGTATGTGCGGTTACTGCGCTTCAGCTGGGAGGGGCGGTGATGGCGGGGGAGGGGGTGTTTAAGGATGCTGGTGGGAAGTTGGCTAACTGGGGCCCTGTGAGTTGGCAGCATGTGGGATCGAGGTGACATTCCTGGGGGGTGACGGGAAGGTGAAGTGCAGAAAGGAGACAGGGTGCACTTACCCTGGCTGATTGAAATAGGTCATTAATTTATTTTCTACATTGCACACCTGTCTTCTTGGTCAGGTTGCTGGCACTGACCAAGGCTGCGACCATCTGCCAGGTGGGATTTGTCACCTTGTTGGAAAGCCTCCTGCCAGACCGAGGGTATATTGTCACCCACCTCTCCTCCACAGCATCCAACAACCGACTGAGGGCCCCCTCGGAGAATCGAGGTGCTGGTTTCCTCACTGCCATTCTCCTGGCTTGAATGATAATAAGCACTGTGGAGCCTTTTAAATACAACATCACCTTCATTGAAATGCACAGATGACTCCTGGGGTGGACGAATTAGATGCTTCACACCTCAGGCATGTTTTTCAGTTGGCGGGGATAAAAACATTTCAAAGTGCCCGATAATTGCAGTGCAGATTGCACCGCCAGGTCCAACGGGATTTGCAATGATTTTCTTGCTGGAAGTGACACTTTGGACAATTCCACCCTTGGTTTTCTGAAGAGCCATAACATTATAATGCATGTATGTCCATGACAATCATAACATGTTCCCCTCCAAACCACATATTATCCTGACTTCGATCTACATTGCCATTTCTTCAGTGTTGCTAGGTCAAAATCCTAGAATTCCCTCCCTCACAGCATTGTGGGTGTACTGAAGCCAGATGGAGAGCAGTGACTCAGGAACGTGACTCACCACCAATTAGGGCAATTAGGGATGGGCAACAAATGCTGGCTGAGTCAGCGATGCCCACATCCTTTGAAATAATAAAAAAATGTAAACAATGCTACCTGACCAAGGTCCACAAACAGCAGGTGCATGGGGCGGGATTCTCCAACCCACCCCCGCCGGGTCGGAGAATCGCCGGGGGGGGTGGCGTGAATCCCGCCCTGACGCTGGCTGCCGAATTCTCCGACGGCGGGGTTTTCATGGGGACGGGAATCACGCCCCGCCGGTCGGGGGCCGTTGACAGTGCCCCCCCCCCGGGGCGATTCTCCGGTCCGCGATGGGCCGAGCGGCCACCCGCTTTCGGCCGTCCCGCCGGCGTAAATCAGACCAGGTCCTTACCGGCAGGACCTGGCTCTACAGGCGGCCTGCAGAGTCCTAGGGGGAGCACGGGGGGGATCTGGCCCCGGGCGGTGCCCCCACGGTGGCCTGACCCACGATCAGGGCCCACTGATCCCCGGGTGGGCCTGTGCTGTGGCGACACTCTTTCCCTCCATGCCGGCTGCTGTCAGCCTCCGCCATGGCCGGCAGGGAGAAGAACCCCCCTGCGCATGTGCTGGGATGACGCCAGCACACGCTGGCGCTCCCGCGCATGCGCCAACTCGCGCTGGCCGGCGGAGGCTCTTCGGCTCCGGTTGACATGGCGCCAAGCCCTTCCGCACTGGCTGGCGCGGCGCCAACCCCACTGGCACTGAAGGTGCGGAGGATTCTGCACCTTCCGGGCGGCCCGATGCCTGAGTGGTTCATGCCACTCCTCGGTGCCGGTACGGCCCGCCCCGTCGGGTAGAGGAGAATCCCGCCCATGATATCTTCATTGGTAATGTGCGGAATTCTCCCAGACAGTTTCAGACAGAGTGCAGTGGCAGACGCCTCCGGCAGAGCCTTTCCTGCTGGCCAGAATGGCGGCATTCAATGACATATTCTGTGCTTGGTACCTCATTAATGACGCACAGGTGAGATCCCTCTCCCGGCGGGCCAGCAGCTGATTTGTCTGCCCGCCCTCAACTAACAGATTTGAAAGAACCGGCACCATATTTAAACACCGTTCCAAAATGCTCATATCACTCTCTCCAGCTCACCTGTCTTTACAAGGCCATGCAGGATGTCAGCAACCCAGGGGGAAAGTCTCATAAAGTCTGGTTTTTGCTTCAAACACCTTCAACCCGCACCCTCCCCCCGCTCATTGAGCCCATCACCTGAGATGTACCCATGCCCCACTTAGACCTCAACCCACTCCATCTAGAATCTTCATTCATCCCCTTCCAGTAAACAATGTGGTATCCCTTTCACCCCTTTTTTGTGAGCTTTCCATGCAGCCTTGTCAGGCTCAAGCTTCCCTTCCCTCGGTCTTCCCTCTGCCATCCACTGTTTGTCCTCTTCATCCACCTCCTTGCCCCTCTGCTGTCATCATGAGCCATCATCCACTACCCCTTTCCCACCTCCCTCCACCCTGCACAGCCCCTTTATCCACACTCTCCTCCCTTGTCTTTATCAGGCCATCCCAACATCCACCTCATCTCGCATTCCATCCCCGGTTGAATCTCAGACCTTAATTGCGGTGGCTGCATGAGTACCGCAGGGCGGTGCTGTCTAGATGGACACTGGTGTGTGGAACCGAGGGAAGGGAGACCCCCATAGGCCCTAAGGTGCTGCACTGATCTGACTCAGTGACACAGGAGGGTCCACGGGTCGTACAGCACGATGCCTTCCATGAAGACCAACTAAGTGGAGATGGAAGACAGGAACCCGTCTGCCCATTCAGAGTGGTGAACAAAGCATCAGGAGCAAACAGACTATGGCTTTGTTGCACTCATCTTGAATCTTCTTGCCAACTGAGGGCCGTCGTGTGCCCACAACTCATTCGCAACCGGGTTTGACGCCAATGTGATTTTCCGCTGGCGTACTGCAAGATTAGAAGGCTTGATGGGGGGCCGATGGTCGGCTGTTTTAATGAGAAACATAGGATGTAAATGAATGCAAATCCATCCATTCTACCAGCCTCTGGGAAGACAGACCCACCTTTCGAAGAACGGCAGTGTCTTTTGATGCCCATGGGTTTCCGGCTTTTTTGGCTCCTGCTTGATTCTCTATGACTGCCCGCCCACCACCAAACCCATCGCGGACGGGCTGGAAGAATTCCCAATGAGTTCAAGGAGGAATGTTGACCAGGACACCAGGAGTACTCTCTGAATAGTGCAATGGAATCTTTAATGCCAATCTGTTCAGACAACAGGACCTTGATCCCACGTCTTCTCTCTCAAATGTCACTTCCTGGTACCTGACCTGCTGAAGTTTTTGGGTATTTTCTATTTTTATTGCTGATGATTTGAAAGATATTCGGGTGGATTTACACTTCAGCAATGCTTATTTTCAGCATGGAGCAATGTTTACCAGGATGTCCTAATCCACCTGGAGGAGACTGTTTTCGCCGCTATTAGGATGTTCACTGCTGAGGCCGTGGTTAGCGGCAGGCATACACCATTGAAGATGATGGCATTCTCTTTGCTAATTCTCTTTGCTAATCCTCTCTCTAGCTTCTTGATTTCCTCTCATTGTACAATCTCTTCTGATTTACAAGCTGCAGGTGGCGTAAGGTTTGCCTCTTACCTTCTCCTCTTCTTCTCCCTCAAGCTTTATCTCTGCACCTTTTTCCTTTCAGATCCCCAAGCTCTCCAACCTGGCCAGACGGTGGAAGAACAGCAAGAAGGCAGTGACGGAGCACCGTAACTCGATTTCACACTTTCAATCAGCTCATTCTGACATTGTGCATAGAGGCGGGATCTGCAAATCTGCACATGATGAGATATAAGACACAAGTGTGCTGAAGTTTGGGCAGCATCCAATGATAACCAAACGTGAGTCAAAGTGTCATTTCATTATTTTTGCAGTGTGTGGCCAATTTATTTAAGTGTGCGAGCTGTTGTCTGTAAATTGTTAGACACTTCGACCATTGTATTACTAGGATGTTTTATCCAGATGCCATTATTTGTGAGATGAACAAAGGGCAAACACAGGTTCACGGTTTTACCTAATTTGATTTACAATTCTCTCACTCCCCAAAAATATGACTCAGACTCATCGCTGAGATCCAGGTATTACCTGCACTTAGTGAAAGAGGCTGGTCAGGCTATGATCCCTTGATGTGGTATCTTCTCTAAGCTCGGAACCCAGGGTACCTTATTCTTGCGATGGTTGTACCTGGGGGGGACTCTCAGGTTATCGCTGAGGATCTGTTCCAATGGTCCTTCTTTTCCACCGGTTCTGCTGGCACTGTGTCATAGATATACACCCACATCTGGCCTGAGTTGGATTTGGATTTTGTCGCATGTACTGAGGTACAGTGAAAAGTATTTTTCTGCGAGCAGCTCAAACAGATCATTAAGTACATGAAAATAAAATAAAATAAAAAGAAAATACATAGTAGGGCAACACAAGGTACATAATATAAATACATTGACACCAGCATCGGGTGAAGCATACAAGAGTGTGGCATTAATCAGGTCAGTCCATAAGAGGGCTGTTTAGGAGTCTGGTAACAGTGGGGTAGAAGCTGTTTTTGAATCTGTTCGCGTGTGTTCTCAGATTTTCTCCTGCCTGATGGAAGAAGTTGGAAGAGTGAGTAAGCCGGTGGGAGGGGTCTTTGATTATGCTGCCCGCTTTCCCCAGGCAGCGGGAGGTGAAGATGGAGTCAATGGTTGGTAGGCAGGTTCGTGTGATGGACTGGGCAGTGTTCACGACTCTCTGAAGTTCCTTGCGGTCTTGGGCCGAGTAGTTCTCATACCAGGCTGTGATGCAGCCAGATAGAATGCTTTCTATGGTGCATCTGTAAAAGTTGGTAAGAGATAATGCAGACATGCCGAATTTCCTTCGTTTCCTGAGGAAGTATGAGTTGTTGTCCCATCTAGACCTAAACTCGTTAATGGGAACAAGCAAGATACTCTTGTTCAGCCAGGGTCATTCAATCAAGATCCATTGTCCTCTGAAACATTCTTCTCTGATCAGCTATTAACCCATTATGGAGTCTGATGGGCTCTTTTGTTTGCCTTGCTACAAAGTTGATCATTTGTGTCTGGAGGTTTGTTACATATTCATAGCGTGGTCTTCTTCTTTTGTGTAAATGTGAGTGGGTAATCACAAAGTCCATATAGCAATAATGAGTTTATGTGTTGACTTGAGTGCTCTTGCAGATGGCCAGTATTGATTTCAGTCAGGGCCTCATTTGGCAATTTCTGTTCCAGGCCTATGGGTCTTGTCAGCCTGCTCCCAGTTCCACACAGCCATTTATGCTTTTTACATGGCTGCACATGCATGGTAACTTAAAGAGCCAACTTGAGCGTGACCTGAGTGAAAACCTTTGGATTGTTGTGTAGGCCTGCAACTTAGAGGAAACAATGGTGCCAGTTGGCCAGAGGGTAAGGTCACCCACAGGTTTCATGGCAGAAGAGTCATGGAGAGAGCCCGTGTCTCCGTCCTTCTCCTCCTTCCCCTTCCTGCAGCTTGTCCTGCTCTGTGTGTCCTTTGTTCATGCGCCACATCATGCTTGTATTTCAAAGGGAATGTCTACCATCTTGGAGAGAACAGTCTGTGCCAAAGCTTTGATGTCATCGGAAGCTCCACCAGCACCTGCCACACCACTTCCCGTGGACATTTAAAACTTCAAATAGCTGTAGAAAGCACCAAACTCTTGTAAGAATTGAAGCAACAACGAGAAGAAATCAAACATATAATAGCCTGTAAAGAGCTGATGATCCATTAAATGGTGCTTTTGGGGGTTTCTTCCTGCTACTGAACATATATGTTTAAGAGAAGGTGTTAGCTGAAGCACTGAACTGGCATCAGCCACTACTGGCATGAAATCAGCTGATAACGTGATCCATCTGCTCTGCATACTTCTGGAAGACATTCCTGTGTATGTGCTGACACTGTCACCATTATGGTGTCTGGTACAATTAGCCCCAAAAGTATGTTATGGGTTGCAGACATTTTTGGAAGTTTTAAGGGCACTTGTAGCACTCAAAAAACTAGCGCGTTCAATCTCAATTTCTCGCCCAACTAATCCTACTTGCATTGATACTTAAACCTCATTCAGCCTCTATCTTCATACAGAGACAATACCTTAGACTTAGTCACACCAAGTAATACGTAGATTGAAGTTTTTCATTACTGTGCATGATAGACAATCAATTTCCATTCCATTAAACAGAATGGGTGGATAATCATGAATGACAAGCTTTTAAATGAATAGCCCCAGCTACAATATACATGTAGTTGATGTTCTGTTGTGTCACTCAAAAAATAAGTCCCTTTTTTTGTTTCCTGTTCTTTCCAAATCTAATTATTGTTGGAAAATTTGCCCTTTTGTTTTCAAACAGCGCATTTGGCTATTTGGCCGCTCGTGCGATGCCAGGTTGAAAGAGATATCCATCCAATTAATCTGTCCTCATTTTTCCCTTTCCGTGTAGATAGCTAATTTCCTTTTGAACATTACTATTTAAATTCACTTTCAACACTCTCCTTGACTGTGTGTTCCAGACGTTCATCACTCGCAGCATAAAAAAACCTCCAAATCTCAGGCTCATTTGTTCATGATCTTAAATCCATGTCCTCTGGTGACTGACATCCTGCCAGTGAAAACAGTTTTTCTTTGTTTGCTTATTTAGAATCCTTCATAATTTTGAACATGTCTGTTCAATCTTTCCAAAACCTTCTCTGCTTTAAGGAGAACAGTCCCTGCTTTCCTGGCCTCCTGCCTTAACCAAAGTTCTTCATGCTGATACCATTTCTAGTAAATCTCAACATCCTCACCAAAGCCTTGACCACTTTTCTGAAGTCTGGTTCCCAAAATTAGATGCAGTTCTTCAACTGAAGCCCATTCAGTGATTTATAAAGGTTGAGCATAACTTTCTTTCTTTTTGTACTCTGTGTATGTACTTATAAAGTCATGGATCCTCTATAAAATTTTAGTGAACTTATTGACTTGTCCTCCCACCTTCAAAAACATCTGCATGTGAACCTTCAGGTCTCTTTGTCCCTGTATCCCTTTTAAAATTGTACCATTTTGTTCCAGTCTGTCTTACATCAACTCTTACATTCCTCTCACTCTTCTTCCTCTCTCTGTACATTTATCATACAATGTGTATTCTCTGGTGTAACAACAACAATCTATTCCTCAATGCCAGGAAAACTAAAGAGCTGGTCATCGACTTCAGGAAGCAAAGTACTGTACACACCCCGAGCTGCATCAACGGAGCTGAGGTGGAGATGGTTGACAGCTTCAAATTCCTAGGTGTGTACGTCACCAAAAATCTGGCCTGGTACACCCATGCCGATGCCACCACCAAGAAAGCACAACAGTGCCTTTACTTCCTCAGGAAACTAAGGAAATTTGACATGCCCACACTGACTCTTACCAACATTTACAGAGGCATCATAGAAGGCATCCTAATTGATTGAATTGGACACAATTTCAAATTTTCGGACTATTACTGTAACAAACAAACTGAAAGCACCCTCAACTAAGCATTACCTAGTGGGCAACAAATATTCTAAACTGGAGAAAAGATAATTAGAATGAATACACTGGTGTACTTCCAGTTGAATTACTTGGCACCTTTATGTAAAAGATCCAATCTTGTCATTTTAAAATGCTTAAAAGGAACTTTCTGATTTTTCAAACTGGAATTTTATTCTCTCCCCATGCACAAAATAAAACTGTATTCAAATGTAAAGTTCTCATGGAAATATCTAAACTTTTCAGTCGTGTTTATGTATATGTTACATCATTAATTTAATTCACACTGCCACTATGTCTTCAGAAAAATAAATTAGAAGTATACAAAATATCTAACATAATCCAAAGCAGCTGAAATTAGTTCTTTCAAACTGCAGTTTCACGGATTAAAACTGAAGTGTTTGGAAAACCCTTTTCCCGATTGAGAAACTGAGCCTACCAAAACCAACACCAAGATCTCTTCAAATAACATTGTAAAATTCTTACAATTAATGTATATATTGATCGATAACCTCCACCACATACATATACATTACAGCACAGTCTCCACATGTTTATAGTCATTGTGGGAAACAGTCCACCAGTCACTCCCAATATCCACTGGGTTCACATCTCCCTGCTTCGCCACCTTGTAATGCCCCATTACAGTCAAAAGGCACATCTTATAATCTTTATTGTCACAAGTAGGCTTACATTAATACTGCAATGAAGTTACTGTGAAAAGCCCCTAGTCGCCACCTTCCGCCGCCTATTTGGGTTACAGAGGGAGAATTCAGAATGTCCAAATCACCTAACAGCACATCTTTCGGGACTTGTGGGAGGAAACCGGTGTACCCGGAGGAAACCCACACAGACACAGGGAGAACATGCAAACTCCGCACAGAGAGTGACCCAAACAGGAAATCAAACCTGAGACCCTGATGCTGTAAAGCAACTGTGCTACCCACCGTGCTACTGTGCCACCCATCTCTCAATTTTTGGAGAATTTACAAATCAACTGCCAGCAGTAGTTTGGCAGTTTCTCTTCCTGGCTTCGCCAGTGCAAATCTTCCAGAGTTTTCAGACTGCCACGGGTGTACCTCTTCAGCCAGAGACTACTCCATCCTGCACAACCACAGATGCTTGTTGTCAGGGAGAACGCATTGCAGATTGCTGAAAAAAACCTCACATAAAACCTCACATTTGCAACAGCTATCTCTGGCCCTTATGCGTGTTTTTATTACTGAAGTATTCATTATTTATCTCTTACAAGAAGAATGTAGTCAGAAGGCAGGCAGTATGTGATGTACCACAATGGATGTGATAACTGGGATCAGATTAGAAAAGGCATTCCAAGAGGGTCTAGTTGCAATAGCAGAGAGAAGGTAGATCTGGGATACAGTAATAGTGAGCTGTAAAATGAGTGACAAGCTAGGCCTGCGAATAATTGGTGAAACTATTGTTTGGTGCTTGAGTAGGAGCAGGATGGGGGTGGGATGGACTGGGCAGGACTGGTGGCAGAATGTTGTCTGAGGTCTGCGAACATTGTTCGCAGGGGAGGGATGCTTTTGTTTTTGCATTTCACTAACTAAATCCTAATTAATCTTTTAAAACAAGGTCAGAATTCTTACAGGGTGTCTGTTTGACTTAGTGAGATTATTACAATGAATTAATTATTATAATCTGGCAATTTGTTTTGAAGAGATCTTACTGTTGGTTTTGGTAGGCTCAGTTTCTCAATTGGGAACAGACTTTTCCAAACACTTCAGTTTGGATCCGTGAAAGTGCAGTCTAAAACAATTCAATTAACCTGTTTTGGATTGTGTCAGATATTTCATACACTTTCAATTTATTTTTCTGAAGATATAGTGGTGGCGTGAATAAATGAATGACGTAACTTATATACACACACGCTACTGAAAATCACTACAATTCTGTGAGAAAGCTATGTTTGGATGACGTTTCTTTTATTGCTGATGTCTAAACATTGATAGGATTATGGGCGGCACCCTAGCACAGTGGTTAGCACTGGTGCTTCACAGCTCCAGGGTCCCAGGTTCGATCCCCGGCTTGGGTCACTGTCTGTGTGGAGTCTGCATGTTCTCCCTGTGTCTGCGTCCCACAAGTCCAGAAAGACATGCTGTCAGGTGAATTGGATATTCTGAATTCTCCCACTGTGTACCCAAACAGGCGCCAGAATGTGGCAACTAGGGGATTTCCACAGAAACTTCATTGCAGTGTTAATGTAAGCCAACTTGTGACAATAAAGAATACTATTAGATTTTTTATGTACGACATTATGATTAGCACCACAGACCGGCTTGTTTCATATACATATTATTATGGCATCATTTTACCTGTAATTTATTGGATTTCACAAAGCCAATCAATCTCAAATAATTTTTTGCTAATGATGATACGTTTGGTTTCATACTTTGGGCCTGTAAAACCTAATCAGTCAGACCATCTGAGAAAGTTGACTAGGCTGATTCTTATGTCATATGATGAAAGGCTGAACAGTTTGGGCCTATCCATTGGAGTTTAGAAGAATGAGAGGTGTTCCTGTTGAAACACGACAAGATTGATGCGGTGAAGGCCTTTCTCCTAATGGGGGAATCTAGAACTAAATAAGAAGTCTCCCATTTGAGACAGATGAGGATGAATTTCTTGGCTCAGATGGCCTTCAGTGTTTGGAACAATCTTCCTTAGAAAGCAGTGGAGGCTGGGTCATTGAATATTTTCAAGTTTGAGTTAGACGGATTTGAGATTCACAAGAGTTATAAGGGACGGCACGGTGGCATAGTCGTTAGTGCTGCTGCCTCACAGTGTCAGGGACCAGCGTTCAGTTCTGGCCTTGGGTGACTGTGTGAAGTTTGCATATTCTCCTCCTGCCTGTGTGGGTTTTCTCTGGGTGCTCTGCTTTCCTCCCACAGTCCAAAGATGTGCAGTTGAATGGACTGCCCATGCTAACTTGCCCCTTAGTGCCCAGGAACATGTAGGTTAGGTTACTGGGGTGGGGTGGGATGGGGTGGACAGACGGGAGAGTGGACCTGGGCAGCCAAGGCACCTGTTTACTGATTTTTAAAACAACAAGTGAAACTCGCCGTCGGTAATTCCCCCTGGCGGGGCGGAGCATTGCGGATGCCCTGGAGAATACCAGGTCAGGCCTGTTAATGATATGCCACTGGTGTTTACTATACATTCAGAGTTTAATGCATTGACGCCGCTGTCAAGGCACTGGAGCATAGCATTCCATCGTGCGCCTGGTGCCGACTACGATTTTTGGCTCACGCACGATTTTCCACCCAATCCACTTCCCGATTCCGGCGTCACCGGACGGAGAATCCTGCCCAAGAGATTTAGAACAGATGTGGAGCTAGTAGTGGCATAGGTACAACAGTGCAAATGGCAGTCTCAAGCTAATTTTCACAAATAATTCTGTGCAAAAGTAAGTTGAGGTCATCAAAACAAAAGCTTACACTTGCATTACAGTAACATGATACTTCCTCTTGTAGGGTTTGAAGAACTTTAAGTACATATAGTTAAAGTTGAGATAACTTGCAATGCATACCATTCTTTTACATTTGCTTCATATCAAGTAACTCCTCAGTAAATATTTAACGAAGCAACAAGTGCTACTCCAGGCCCATTATACAGGAGGTTGAAAGACGACTCTGTTTCTGACCAGCAGTTCATTTACAACAGAATGCTTATTGATTCGTTCTGAGGATATCAATGAACTTATTCAACTGTTACCTGCTGTGAATTTCAAGCAGTGATTCCTGCTTCAACAGCTGTAAAACTTATTTAGATATACTCCTTTAGGGATTATCTTGTGGAAGGTGTGACTGCATCTCCATAGCAGTGACTTGCTTCAGTGAATTCTGCTGATAAATCTTTGCAATGTCTTTGAGAATAGGAATAGTAAGCTGTTAATTTGCTACTTGCTTCAGGAGAGGTAAGTCAATGTGGTAACAGCATCAGTTTTTTTTTGATTGTACAGCACTTATTTCATGAGGCTGTTAATCGGAAAATTCACCACCCTCAATAAAATGGAGAGTATTTCCTGTAATGGCAATATACTTTTGGGGAATGTTAAAAAGCTGTCATTAACAAGAGCTGAAATAAATGGAGGTTGACCAAAACTGAGTACTGAAAAAAACTTGTTGTCAGAGACTTAGTTGGTTTATTCTTGCAGCATTTAACAAGGGGCTGGTTTAGCTCACAGGGGCTGGTTTAGCTCACTCGGCTAAATTGCTGGCTTTTAAAGCAGACCAAGCAGGCCAGCAGCACGGTTCGATTCCCGTACCAGCCTCCCCGGACAGGCGCCGGAATGTGGCGACTAGGGGCTTTTCACAGTAACTTCATTGAAGCCTACTCGTGACAATAAGCGATTTTCATTTCAAGGTCTGACCTAAATTCTGATTTTGAAGGATATAAACGTTAAGTGATGCAATAGAAGGTGATGAGGAGAGAGAGATGGAGATGGAAGGCACTCTTAAGGTTGATTTTCAACTCACATTGTTAGGGCGATATGCTGAAAACACATTACTGCCACAAAAAACACTCTTTAAAGCTTGTGATTTCATTGAACAATGCAAGAAACCATCTCATTTTCATGAAATCAATGAACCTTCCCCTGCAAATAAAATTTTTGGTCGCCATCATCGGCAAATAAACATTGAATGAAACTGGGGAGATTTAAGAAACAACTTGATTCGCTGGTCTGAGAATCTAACCAGGTAGTGACAGATTCCCATTCAGACTGAGAAATGCAAATTTGAGTTGAGGAAGAGTGGTGGTTGGCTAGACAGCTGGTTCATGGTGCAGAGCGAAGCCAACAGCATGGTGAGCCTTCGGTTAAATCAGCACCAGTCAGCTCTCCACCTCAAGGGGGCTAAACCTGCGAATCCGGCACTGTTTCTCATTAGAATCGATTGTGTTCCACGTGGTGCTGGTGCTTGCTCCTTAGCAGTAGTGCAATCGGTGCAGGTGTGGCGCCAGTTTTTAAGTCGTGAAATTCCATGAATTCTACGTTGGCATCAACGCTTAGTCTCAGAAACGGAGTATCCCGCCCCAAGCAATGCCCTTGCTGTTCCTGATTGTCGTGTACGTTTGTGCTAATATCTGGAAAAATCATGCTGAGGCGGATAAGAGGTCTCCAGCCAATTAGGAGTTCCGTGCGAGGTATCCCAGTAAGAGGATCATGGGCCCCTGCAATGGACCAGCGAAATCGGCATGTATCCGGGCCCAAGGCTGGCCTACCCATTCCCGGTGATGCAGGAGCATGGCTGGCAGAAGCTTCTGATGCTCCTGGCACACGGAGCATTGCTGGGCTATCTTCTCAATATCAGTGTCGTGGCCCGGCCACCAGACATAACTCCATGTCAACATCTTCATTTTGTCCAGCACATGTTTGTAGAGTCAAACAGAAAGCAATTTTACTTACAACAATATCTACACAGTACCAGTAGTTCACTACTGGTTCTCCCCCTGTAGCCGGTACCACAATGGCCAGTTGAAAGGTTAACAATTGCCCCACACCCTTTATTGGGGGAGCTCATATTCCCCAAGATGCATGGAGCAACCAATTGACTCCAGCCAATAGAATCTGGAATGGTTAAAACAGGATGTGTCGGAGATGGACCAAATGAAGGTGAGAGAAGGAGCTCCAACAATTTACCGACACCAATGCCCATCCAGGACCCTCCACACCATTCTGTCCATCTGACCCCATTCCTTCTTATCACACCCCCTGATTTGGGTCCCTTTGCCCAGATGGAAGAGTTGATACCGTAGTTAGGCCTCACACTCAAGAATAACCTCGCTCAATTTATTCCCCTCTCCACCTCACCTTAGTTAAAATAACCTCTTTTCAATCCACAGTCATAATTTTCTACTCCTGTTTGCGTTGGGTGGGTTCAGTGACGGGATCGGAAAATATCATGAGAAGGCCAAAGTTGCACTTCGTGACAAAGTCGAACCAGGAAGCAATTGTCCCCTCCCCCTGTCAGTGATGGGTCAGGTTTCCCAAAGTTCAACATCAGGAACCTCATTATAATAAATCAACACGTAATTATCAGGTCCATGCACAGGAATTAACACCCCCCCCCCCCCCCCCCCCCATGTCCATAAAATCCATCCACGGTGACATGATATTCCCTTGCAATCGGCGAAGGTGCCTCTTTACCTCCTTGGGCCTCACTGTTCAAGGCCCCAAAACCTCCTTTCAGGCTAAGCAACGTTTCACTTGCACCTCCTTCAATTTGTTCTATTGTATACGCTGCTCCCAATGTGGTCTCCTCCATATTGGGGACTAGACCCAGACTGAGTGAGCACATTGTGGAACCTTTGCTCAGTTCGCAAGTACGACTCCAACCTTCCTGTTGTGCGCCATTTTAACGCAGCACCTTTTTCTCCTGCCCACATGTCCGTTCTTGGCCTCCTGCAATGCTCCAGGGAAGCCCGGCGCATACTGGAGGAGCAGCATTCCATCTTCCAGTTCGGCATGTTACAGCCCCTGGGGCTCAACGTTAAGTATTATAACTTCTTTCTCCTCCGTCTTATACCCCTTTTTTAAAAGAAAAAAAAAGCACATGTATTGCCTCCATGCAAACCCTACACCTTCCCCTCCCACACCAGGCCATCTATCTTTTGTTCTTAAAGTTGCTACTTTTTGTTGCAATCTCTTACAGCTCTAAAACATTCTCCCTTCCTTCAGTTCTGACGAAGAGCCAAAGGACTTGAAACATTAACTCTGTTTCTCTCCTAATGGATGCTGCCAGACCGGCTGAGTTTTGCAGCATTCACTGTTCTTGTCTCAATATCTGTGCTTTTTCTCAGTATGGGGGAGATGGAGTGAGCAGGAGATCAGGTGTTAACCTTCCAAATGCCGCACACTTACACCTCCTCCAGGAGAGGAAGGATTTTCATTATATCCTCATAATAATTTTATTATCTGACATTACAGCAAAGTTAACAGAAAATTTTAATATTGTTCTTCCTCATTTGGTCAGCTCTTAAATTCTCAGCTCTCCTCTGACCTTTGTTAAATTATTTTGTTTTTAATCAAGGTGAGGGGCATTACAGCTGCGATTGAGAACTCTACTCATTCCAGACACAGGAATCCGGTACAGCATAGGCAGACATGGAGTAAAGTTCATTCTACTCTGTTCAAATAATACAATATCAAAGTGTTCCGACAGTCCAAAGATGTGCAGGTTAGGTGGATTGGCCATGATAAATTGCCCTTAGTGTCCAAAATTGCCCTTAGTGTTGGGTGGGGTTACTGGGTTATGGGGATAGGATGGAGGTGTTAACCTTGGGTGGGGTGCTCTTTCCAGGAGCCGGTGCAGACTCGATGGGCCGAATGGCCTCCTTCTGCACTGTAAATTCTATGTCAATAGCTAGCATCTCTGACTTTGCTGTGAATGGCAGGGAGGTTTACTGTCTGCTTCAACAGACAAGGCTTATAATCAATCATACCCTTTAATTCTTCAGGTAATATCATGGGAAATCCACGGGAGAATTGCAATTTGATAGTAAAATGACAAGCCTCTCATTTTAATGGTCAGAGAAATCTAATGAACTTACATCAATTACAGCGTGCATGAAGGCAGCTGTAATTTTGTGAACTTGCATCTTCAAGTAAGATGAAAATTGGTAGGATTTCTGAGGTACACTGAACTGCACTGCTAGCTATTTTCTGTCAACTTCAAAAAAAAGTTTTAATTCTCCATTTTCACATTTTCCTTCAAAATTTACACCCCACCCACATACAGTAAACGGTAACAAATACATAATCAATCCCCTTAACAATAACAACGACCCCATCCTCCCACCACCCCAAACAACGGCCCACCTGTCAATATATGCATCCAATAAAACAAACCCTCCCACGGTGGAAACAAAAACCAAAGGAGAAAAAGAAAAAGGAGTCCGGGACCGCCCATGGTCACCATTAACCTATAGAGTCCACCCACCCCGCCTCTCTACACTCAATGCCATCCAACCTCTGAAAGAGTACCGTACATGATACCCAAGAGTTGTAAACAACCCCCCCCCAACTCCTCCCCTCCATTGCCTCTTATAAAACTCCTTCCCCCAACCTCGGTTCCTTCCCTGCAATTTTCCACCCCGGCTAGACCGCTCGGACCCTGTTCTGTCAGGCTCCGATGGCCGCAGGCCCTCCCCCACCCCACCTCACTCCCGTTCACTGGCCGGCTTAAACCGGCCAGCATGGAGGCCCCCGCCCGGGTCCCTTTCCCCCTTGCCCGGTCCTAGGAAAGCCCAGAAATCCCCTTTCAGCACACAAACCCCGCATATCCACCTACACCCCAAAGAGCCCTAATTTCGAGTGAAAGTCCCATCACTTCCCTTGTCCAAATATATACAACATTGGCTCCTTTAGCCCATACACCCGCACGAAGTGAAATAAAAAAGAAGAAAATACAGTCATGCGGTTACATCGGCACATGGCCATTTCTTAATTTCTCAGTTCTGCCACAGTCCTTCTGCCTTCGCAAACTCCTCCGCTGCTTCCGCCATTCCAAAATAAAAGTCCTTGAGCTTGTAAGTCACCCTCAGCTTCGCTGGATATAGAATGCCGCTCTGCATCTTGCGAATGTACAGTGCCCTCTTCACCCGGTTGAAGGCAGCCTGCCTCCTCGCCAGCTCCACCGTAAAGTCCTGGTATACACATATACCAGCTCCAGCCCACTGCACCACCTGCTTCTGCTTGGCCCAGCACAGGACCATCTCCTTAACACTGTACCTATGGAAGCACAGAGTCACTACCCTTGGCGGCTCACTCGCCTTTGGTACAGGCCTCTATGACCGATAAGCCCGATCCATTTCATATCGGGAGGGATCCTCCCCCTCTCCCAATAGTTTTGTCAGCATCGTGGCAAAATACTCAGTCGGCCTCGGTCCTTCAACTCCTTCGGGCAGCCCCACAATCCTCAAATTCTGTCGCCTGGATCTGTTTTCCAGGTCTTCCATTTTTCCTCGCAGATCCTTGTTAATCTCTATCACCTTCCGCATCTCCTTCCCCATCGAGGTAAGTTGATCATCATACTGCAATAATGTCTCCTCCACTTCCTTCAGCACCTCCCCTTGCTCCTGCACCTCCGTCACTGCGCTCGCCACTGCCATCGTCACCGGGGAAATCGCCTCCTCCACCAGCACACTCAAACCTCCCTCATCTCCTTCCTCATTGTCTCCATGTATTTTGGAAACTGCCTTTCGCAATTCCGCAGCCATCACCTTAGTAATTTCTTCAGTCATAAGCAATGCAGCCTCCCCTGGTGCTCCAGCCTCCATTTTCCTTGGTGACCTCGCGGTGACCTTTCCACTCCCCGACGGACCTTCAGCTGTTTTTTTTACGGCCGCTTTGTTTGCTCACCCTCAACATTTTCCTTTACTGTGACTTTACTGTGCCTCCTCTGTGCCTTCTCCCTGCTTTTGCCGCCTCTGTGGACCCTGGGACCGGGCTTAAAGCCCCGAAAATGCCGTTCCCGAACGTGAGCCCTCCATTGTGTGGCTGCCTCCCGCCCGCCGTCATGTTCTGTCAACTTTTAATATACATTTTGTAATTACATTAAACAAAGGCATCCGGCAAATGCAGGACTCATTAGCTGTTTTTCAATATTAAACTCTCAGCCTTTTGGCAAGCGTCAGATCAAACCCAACATGAGGTGCAATTCTTTTTCTTGTCAGCTTGAATCTTGCATTTCTCCCTCTTGTGGAGACCATGAATTGGATTCAATTTGAATTTGAATTGTTTCTGGGAGCAAGCAATGAGATGGATTAAAGCTTGCCCTGTCCACTCTGCACATTTGCTTTGTAACTTTAAGAATGGAATAAACTTTTAAAAAAAATCAAACTCTACTCATTCAAATCTGAGGGGAGGTTCTGCCAGCTTATTACATTCACGTAAACCTTTGGTTGTTGGCTCTTACCTTGATACTAAATCTTTTCAATATTAACCTATGAATATTTTACTTAATGGTTCAAAATCGCTTAGGTCTGGATTTTTACTCCCATATTGGGAGCACAGAGGTGGGATATTTCCAATCTGGCACTCAGGGAAAAAAGGTCCAGAAGGTCAGATTCTTGCTCTCTGGGGTTGGGAGTGTGCGGGCTGCATCAGAAGCCAGACCCACCATCCTGGGAAGAGCACAGAGGCTGCAGATGTGGAGGAATATCTGCCTCTGTGCTCCAGTACTGTTTTGAAGTTATTACAAGTTGATTAAAGCAAAAAAAAACACCTGTCACTCCTCAGGCCCCACACACTCCCCATTCACCAACCATGCCAACCTCTGCCACTTCATGTTCTCCACCCAGTTCCCATGGTCCCTCATGCTCCCTTTGTCAGCCAATGTCCCCCCACCCACCCGCATGGCCCCTCACACCGGAGTGAATCCATGCGCCTCTGCTAACCCTCCATGGCCTCTCATACCTCCTGTGCCACTCTATGCTTCTCTATACCTCCCATGGCCCAGAAACCCCCTATACCAACCTGTATCTCACTAAGCACCCTTCATGGTTCTTTATGCTACCATGTCCCTCTACCCAGAACCCATAGCCCCTCTCACTCCCATGTCAACCCATGTCCCCCACCCATCACCTTTGTCTTTTACCCAAGCTGTGCCAACTCAGCTAGTATCCACCACTGGGTGCCACGCTGACATAAAATAATGTGTCAATTAATAACATCACTGTTAAATAAATGCATTGGTTATAAAATCATTCAGTACATTGAAATTCTTCAACTAATCTCTTATGATAAGCATTTAACCTATGTACTTAATATCTCATGAAAACAAATATTTCTATCCTTTAAACAATTGGAGCTGTCAATCGAGCTGCTTACTTAATAGGAACCCCACTGTGATAATGTCAGGTTATAAATCAGTCATGTAGCATGAATCCTATAATGATAGGTCTCAGACATATGTCAACAGGCAGAGTGAAATAACAGGTACTTTTTTTAAAACTCCACACGTTCATAAATTTAAAGCCCAGCAGAGTTAAATTCCTTATTAACTTTGAGAGCTGCAATGATTTTTGACAATTTCAATGCGTTTTGACAATTATTTGACAACAATGGGAAGCTCTTTAACAGGTTTGCTAGTTCCAATGAGTTTTTGCACATTTAAAAAAATCATATTTACCTTTACCAAATTCAAAAAGCACCAGATTTACCCCAAAGGGTGCCTTGGCTCTTCAAATGGGGGCCTTACCTCCCCCAAAGGTGTCATGGGACAAGATCCAAAATGGTACCTTACCCACCAAAAGAGCACCCTTGCTATCCAAATTAATCAACAAGATTCAGACTTCCTCTTACCAATGCTAATCTGCGCATTTCAGGTTTCAGACAATATGGGCAGCATTTTTTGGCTCTTCCTCCTTCCAGTTGGATCTTCTGATCCTGCCAAAGTCGACCTCGCCATAGATTCTGCATAGCTGAACAGGCGAGCTATGGAAATTGGCAATGACTTCAGCACAACCAGAGGATCCCACCAGCAGCCAATAATGAGCAGCCTCAACTGCGGCAAAACCCACTACAGAGGAGCTCGAAGATTCTGGCCTACCTGACCAAAATCACACATGGGTGGAGGCAACTGCTGATTTCTACAGGCAGCTGCCCTTATGAGCCACAGGTGCCATTTAGAAGCCATTCCCATTCCCCCACTGCAAAAATGGCACAGGCTGGGTTTGGAGGTGGCGTTTTTGGGTTTGGGCCTCTGTCAGAGTTTTTACACGGATGGAAAACCTTTCTGTCAGCGCAAAAATTCAGGCTGTTGTCCATTTTTGAAAACTTAAAGGTGAGCGTGCCCAAACATGTTAAGCTTTCATATGCTTAAATTTAAGAAGCATAATTTGGGTCACTGTCTGTGCGGAGTTTGCACATTCTCCCAGTGTCTGCGTGGGTTTCCTCCGGGTGCTCTGGTTTCCTCCCACAGTCCAAAGACGTGCAGCTTAGGTGGATTGGCCATGATAAATTGCCCTTAGTGACCAAAAAAGGGTAGGAGGAGTTATTGGGTGATGGGGATGGGGTGGAAGTGAAGGCTGAAATGGGTCGGTGCAGACTCGATGGGCAGAATGGCCTCCTTCTGCACTGTATGTTCTATGTTCTAATTTAAGGCGTGCACAATTTAATGCTGAGCAACATGCCATGTTAATATTATTATTCAATTGTTCAATGTACAGTGAGACCTGCATAAAGTACTAATTAATACAGAAAATATGAATATAAAGCAACATATACATTCAGACAGTCATGAGCCAGCTATGAAAAATCCATATTCTTTGCTGAAAGAGTTCATGAAACATATACTTATTCAATTTAATAGTATAACTGATGCCGTCTCTCCCAATGATTTAAAATCAAATTGTTTCCTTCAAAAGATTTGCAGCAATACGTCATAATCACAAACCTCTTATGTTTGAGTCAATAACATGAAGAATGTGGAGTGTACTGTACTAGCAGTTGACATCTCCGCTGGCTCCAAAGAAGCTGATGAATACCACATCCTGATATTGAATTATGTTTTGGGATTAGAAATGATAATAGATCACACCAGTGACAAAGAAGCTGAATCTAATCCTGGCAGTGGTGGGGGTGAGAGGTTGCGAGGTGCATCAAATCACTTTGTTTCCTCTCCTGGTATATCGTTTTAAATCCAAATTATATTAATGCTGTGTAATGCTTCCCCAGGGGGTGACTATTCTGTGCCCAATTTACATAGAGAACATCAACATTTCTCAAACGTTATTGTTACAATGTTTAGCTGCGCTGCAAGGGAGTTTCTTTGAATCATGCTTTTCTTGGAAAATAAATTATTAAATTGTCTTTGAAAACGTTGATTCTCAGTTGCAACACACATGCTTTTAGGAAAGTGCTTGTGAGGCACTAAAGTATTGGGCAATGGAAAGTGTGAGAATGTAGTAAAACCCGGCTGACTGTGCCAAGCAAGCGTTCTTTCACTGTTCTGATAAAAGATTATCGACCTGAAATGTTGGCTGCACATTTGGTGGGTGGGTTTGGTGGCATTGATTTAGGCAGGAGGGTAGCGGGTGGGGACCCCACTGCTTTCCAGTCTCCACCTCATACAAGGCCATCACAGGATGACCCATTGACAGCCTTCCTGCCAGTTGCCAATGGAGGCAACTAATTGGACAAGTAATGCCCACACCATAGCCTCATTCCATCGCTGCTGATATTAATCCAATGATGGATGGGTGGCGCACGACAAACAAACTTGTTTGTGGTTGCATGTGGCCTCTGGGGGTGGGGGAGGAAGGGGTTTGGGTTGGTGGGGTTCCCTGTTTAAAGATACTCAGTGTTTGTGAGGGACCTGGCATTGGGAAGGGGGAACGAGGCACAGGGGAACGGGGAGGTGAGTGCCATCCCCTGCTTTGGTTGGTGACCCCCCCCAACCCCGTCCACCTTGATCCACCACAACCCCCAGCCTGGGGGAAATGCTTTCCGCGATTAGAAAAGAGGAAGTGAAAGCACTTGGCATTTTTGAAGTGGCCAGCAGCTGTCAATCAGAACAACGTTGTTTATAAACCTTGCAATTGGGATCAATGGAGAGCACTTTAGATGCATTCAAGCATGAAGGAAAAGATAATGAACAAAGCTCGAGCCTGCTGTGTTCAAACCATTAAGCTAGCAATCAAAGGCTAATTAAAGCTACTGCACTGTGAAATTGAATGAATGCTAAGCATTTCAAAGGAATTCAGGGGATTTCAAGGCTTTTCAAGTGCTGGCAAGGCTCAGACACTTCAAAAAGGGGAAATCTTCCTGCCTTGAATCTTCACTGAATTGCCTGGTCTGCTCATCAGCTGTCAGGCAGACCAGGTCAGAATGATTTGATTTAATTTGATTTATTTGATTTGATTTATTGTCATATGTACCGAAGTATAGTGAAAAGTATTTTTCTGCGGCTGAGGAACGTACACAGTATGTTCATAGTAGACACAAGAATAATTAACAGAGAACATGGACAAATGGTACATCAACAAAACAGTGATTGGTTACAGTGCAGAACAAGGGGCCAAACAAAGAAAATACAAAGAAAAAGCAGCATAGGGCGTTGTGAATAGTGTTCTTACAGGGAACAGATAAGTTCGCAGCGGAGTCGTTGAGGAGTCTTGTAGCTGTGGGGAAGAAGCTATTCCGATGTCTGGATGTGCGAGTCTTCAGATGTCTGTACCTTCTGCCTGATAGAAGGATCTGGAAGAAGGCAATGCCTGGGTGGGAGGGGTCTCTGATAATGCTGTCTGCCTTCCTGAGGCAGCGAGAGGTGTATGCAGGATCAATGTGGGAGTGGCAAGTTTGTGTGATATGTTGGGCTGAGTTCACCACACTCTGCAGTTTCTTGCGATCTTGGACCGAGCAGTTGCGATACCAGGCTGTGATGCAGCCAGATAGGATGCTCTCTATCGCACATCTGTAGAACGCCACTTTAACATTTAAAAGGTCAGACCAGGATGGAATTCTTGAACAAATGGCTGCCTGAGATCACAAGCCAAGAGTGATCCTCTAGGGACAGTCCGGACACAGGATCCCCATCCGAGGGCAGGGTCCCAGGGTTAACCTGCAGCCTGAGCCCACCTAACCTACAGGACCGTTGGGCGACCCTCCCTCTGAAGCCTGGTAGTTGCATAGGAGGAGCACATGAGTGATGAGCTAACCTCCTTGACCCCTCTTGGGGTCCATCGCACCAGGACTGTGCTTGCCAATATTTGCACTAAAGCTTGCCTAGTGGTGTTCCTGCTGTGGGCGTTGGAGCACAACCAGGAGGTGAAGTTTCAAGCTTCCAGCCCGTTATTTGCATTCAAATGCATGTATATCGGCTGTTTGCATATTTCTGCTGGTGCAGGGAGGGAAGTCCACTCTCGGTGGCAGGGCAGGACTGGAGACTGGGGACGGGTTTACCGCCCAGCA
Source organism: Scyliorhinus canicula (assembly GCF_902713615.1). Classification (NCBI taxonomy): domain Eukaryota; kingdom Metazoa; phylum Chordata; class Chondrichthyes; order Carcharhiniformes; family Scyliorhinidae; genus Scyliorhinus; species Scyliorhinus canicula. Next base: position 35,209,062 of record NC_052157.1, read on the forward strand.
CCCATTTATTTTCTGGGCCGATGTGGAATTCTCCGCCCGATCGGAATTCCCGATCTTAGCGAGGGGGAGCGAAGAATTCTGCTCGATAATTATAGCACACTAACTGAGGAAAGAGAGAGGGGGACAGACAACTAACATCAGAACTGCAGCAAGTTGGAGATATGGGGACGGATTCTCTGATCAACCAGGTGTGTTTTCCTCAGGAGCGCGGAGTTCGCTGCTGTCGGGATGCTGTCTGCCTGCCACTTGTCAATGGGATTTCCCATTGAAGCCACCCCACACCGCTGGGAAATCCACGGGCAGGGGTATGCTGATGGTGGGGAAAAGAGAATCCCAATGGCCTGAGAATTCCTTCCATAGTATCACCAAAGAAGCAGCCATTTTCTGCCTTTGATGAACCTGAATACTATTTCCCAGACATGGCCACCTTAACCTCAATTTGGTAATTACTTGCTGGATTTAGCTCATAAAGGTTCTTGAAAATTGGATGTTGTTTGTGAAAAGGGATGTCGCAGAGTTCAGGTAACGTAGGTTTAGAAACTAAGGGATAGCTTCATGTAAAATTCTGTGCGTAAAGTCATCAGTCTACTTAAGTGTCACAATGTAGTATAGTCCTTCTAGTCATGTGTGCTTTTGTTTTAAGTTAATAAATATTCTTTATTAATTGTTCACACAACAACTGGACTGCTCCCCATAGGGTTGTACAATTGAAGCACTTACATGCTAAACATTCTTGTGAGAGAGACCAGGGATGGGATTCTGCCGTAATCGGCGGGGTGGGCAACTCCGGTGGGAAGGAGTGGCGTGAACCACTCCGGCGTCGGGCCGCGCCAAAGGTGCGAAATTCTCCGCACCTTCAGGGGCTAGGCCGGCGCCGGAGTGGATTGCGCCCTGCCGGCCGGTGGGGAAGTGGCTTGGCGCCACGCCAACTGGCGCCGAAGGGCCTCCGCCAGCCGGCGTGAGTTGGCGCATGTGTGGGAGCGCCAGCGTGTGCTGGCGTCATCCCAGCGCATGCGCGCGGTGGGGGGGGGGTCATCTCCGCATCGGCCATGGCGGAGGAATAGCAGCCAACACGGAGGAATAGAGTGCCCCCACGACGCAGGCCTGCCAGTGGATTGGTGGGCCCCAATCGTGGGCCAGGCCACCGTAGGGGCACCTCCCGTGGCCAGATCCCCCCGCGACCCCCCAAGGACCCCGGGGGGCACCCGCGCCACCAGGTCCCGCCGGTAAGGACCTACTCTAAATTATGCCGGCGGGACCGTGATCCAACGTGATCTCACGATACCTTGCAATGTAAATCCTGCCCATTGTGGGCAGGATCACTTTTTCGTAAATCTGCATATTAGAGCGAAACAGCGAGTCACACTTTAATGTGCAGATTCCCAAGGTACCTGAGGCTTTGGGATTCTTCCTCTTTGTCTTGGAGGCCAAAGCTATTTGCCATTCAGCACTGCTCCCTACAAATGGGGACAAGATGCAATGACAGTCATGGGGGTCAGGGGATCAGAGGCCCTCAGCTGCATGCCCTTTGGGCAGGGTGGTGCCCTGGTACTGCTGGTGCCACCTGGGCACTCTGGAATTGCCAGCCTGACACCCTGGCAGTGCCAAGGTGCACAGGTGGTATTGCCAAATGGCATTACCAAGTTAGTATTTTGTGCATGCATGTGATCGGGTTGGGGGTGCCCTGTATGGGTGATGTGAGGGGAAGGGTTGGAGACCCTCTCATAGTGTGTTCATGTTGGTGATTGCTTCTTAGGGCCTCAGAGATTGGGACTCCATTTTAAAAGGCATCCCGATCTCTCAGTACACTGGGGAGTTCTGGTGAGCGGAGCTTCCCAGTGTACAAGATGGAGTTATGTGCGGCCTTGGTCACGCATTCCACGCTGAGACGCTTTGTGCAATGCGAATCATGTGGCTAAACATTCTGGTTATGGGACTTTTGTGTATGATGACTGTGACATTATAGCTTTGTCGGAAACTTGGCTCACAGGTGATGACATCTTGCACGTGCTGATGCCTTCCTGCCTGGTTACCTCTTCCATCAACTGTTTTGCTCAAATGAAAAATGTGGTGAAAATGCAGCTTTGAGCACCAAATCTTGTCTTGACCTTTCACTTTACTCCTCTGGCACCTTCTCTTTATTTAATACCCTCACCAAATCCACCTCTCTTGACTTTCCTTTAAGATCTACCTATGAAACACCTTGGGATATTTTCTTAAATTAAACATGCTATGTAAATACATTGTTTTTGATGCCTCAGTATAGGGACTGTATTGTTAGAGGAAATGTTCTTCAGTTGAGGTATTAAATGAAAACCCGTCCAATGGTTTGAGTGGGTGTCAAAGGTGAAAGAGTAAAATTCTCCTGGCATCCTAATCAATGCTCCTTCCTTACACAAACATCACCAAAATAATTGATCATTTATCTCATTCTGCTTGTGGGCAGGGGCAGGCTATCTTTTCAATTTCTCTATGTGACTACACTTATCATGGAATTAGAATTTACAGTGCAGAATGAGGCCATTCAGCCCATCAAGTCTGCACCAGACCTTGGAAAGAGCACCCCACCCAAGCCCACACCTTCACCCTCTCCCCGTAACCCAGCAACCCCACCCAACCTTTTTGGACACTAAGGGGTAATTTAGCATGACCAATCCATCTAACCTGCACATCTTTGGACTGTGGGAGGAAACCGGAGCAACCGGAGGAAACCCACGCAGGCATGGGGAGAACGTGCAGTCCGCACAGACAGTGACCCAAGCAGGGAATCGAACCTGGGAACCTGGAACTGTGAAGCAATTGTGCTAACCAATATGCTACTGTGCTGCCCCTACTATGCTACTATGATGTAGTTCAGTTCATGGGAAGCCCTTCAGGATCATAGAATCACTATAGTGCAGAGGGAAGCCATTCGGCCCATCAAGTCTGCACCGACCATTTGAAAGGCCACCCTGCACAGACCCAATCCCGCCCTATCCTTGTAACCCCACCTAACCTTTGGACACTTAGGGGCAATTTAGCACAGCCAATCCACCCCTAATCTGCACTTCTGTGGACTGTGACTCCCGGAGGAAACCCACAGAGACACGGGGAGAATGTGCAAACTCCACACAGCCACCGAGGTCGGAATCGAACCTGGGTCCCTGGCGCTGTGTGGCAACAGTGCTAACCACTGCGCCAGCGTGCCGCCGGATGTTTGAGTAACAAGATGAAGTGTAACTGGTTTAATGCAAATAACATCTCAGGAACTAACATACCAGTGCCAAGGAAATATAAAAGTAAACATTTTGCTGTACTATTTAATTATACTAAATACAAAAGCAATAACGTAGAGTGTTTCACGGGGCATTAAAATGGCATTACATTTAAAAAAAATCTGTTGTGATATTATATTTTAGGCTGCAGTCACCCTTTAAAGAGTTAAGGCATGTTTTTGAAATCGAGATTTCCAGCTGTCCTGTGACTGACACAAAAAGTAATTCCACAGTTTCGGAAAACTGGTTCCTGTTTACTGAATCACTGGCAAAACATTCCTAAGCTGAATGATCGCGGAGAAACAGCTTGCTCAGACTGTCAATAGCTCTTAGAAAAACTAGCAGCTTCTGATGAAGTTGGAAAGCAACAGGAAAATAAGTAAAACCTATTATAAAACAGTTGTCCAAGAAATCAAGCAAGGAAAGAAAAATCAATAAGCCTTGAAGGTTGAACCTATTCTCAAGCTGTTTTCTATTTCACAGTTTAATGGCGTTTTAATGTGTCTGTCACTGAGCTCTGCATGTCACACAGGTAGGTGATTCAGAGACAGAATGCCTCACTAACAGAACCTCACTTCGAAAAAGCTTTATTTCTATTTTAAAGAAAGGCCTAACTTTTCTGCATAAGAACCATTAATTATTCATTGAATTGTTTTAATTGTCAAAATCCATAGACGATTAAGCAGTTGTTTGAATAGGCAGGCATTATACAGCAAAGTGTAATTTTGGCAGAAGTGTAACAATAAATTATGTATTGCTTCAGTTCAGTGGATACTTTACAACATGTAAAACATGTAATTATGGATAATTTGTTAACAAAATGTTATAAATTGAACTATCCATTCCACTTGAAGGCAGAATTGTGCTTTCTGCACAATTTATGTTCTTTAATGTTCTATGATTTTTCAGTCAAGCCACATTTAATAACACGCTCACCATTTTAACCTATTAACAACTGATGAAATGTATCTTTATGCTTGATTCCCTGGGAATAATGTAAGCAATAGTTATTCTTTGTATCTCAAGAAGTGAGGGCTGCAGGCTTTCAGGTATTACTTAATTAACACATTAGAAAGAGGAATGAAAACGCGAGTTACAAGAAGAAATGGAAAAAAAAATCTCATTCATTGAAAAGCTCTCGCTCAAAATTGGAAGCCATTTGCTTCAGAAAATGCTTTTAGAGTAAATTGGAAAGATATTTCCTCGTGTTAGAAATAGGAAATGAATGACTAGTTACAATAATTTATCTACCTTCATTTCGCACATTCTATCACTTTGTTCCTAACTCACCACTCTGCAGTTGGCTGCACATGACAGGATAGTTAAATATTATACATTTAAAACAGTTGTAAGACTTTTTGAGATGCTCCCTAAGGAGTTTTAAGTGTTGCTCTTCGCTGGAAGTTGCATCTGAGACCATAGTGATTGGAGACTTGAATCTGAAAAATCAATACGAGGCATACATCAAAGATATGCACCTTCCATGCTTAAGAGTTCATATATTGATTTTTGGGAGTCACCACTGCTGAAATCAGAATCCTAAATGTTTCGTTATTCAAGCACTTGGCTTCATGGGTCTTATCACAATCATAAAATTAATTTGAATGACAAATACAGAAAAAAGTAGGATTGTTATCAAGAGGTTACACATTGACGTCCCTCAAATGTTTCATCATTAGGATCTCCTGTGAATCATGTGACTACTATTCTGAAATAATAATGCCTCAATAATCTTTTAGCCTTGAGCAATACCATCTTGCCTTTGATTTTAGCTATCATCAGAATTGTTTTAATTTTCTTATACACTGTTCTCATATGATCAGTGTTGGATTGTGAATATAAGGTTGTAACTTAATAAAAGGATTCAGAGAAATCCATAAACCACATGATTTATGTTGTCCTGTGAACCTTTCAGTTAAATTAGTCTTATTACTCACTCACACCATCTGTATGTCTATATTTATTATATACCTTGTCTACAATGATGTACTTTAGCCAGTCTCAAAGTGCCTTGGAGGATAATAGTTTTTATTGTGATATCACAGATCAAAGGTTATTAGGCAATAGACTACCAGCTCCTGATGTGCGTCACCAAGCGACAGTAATGCTGCAGGATGCGTTTATCCAAATCATAATTCTAAACTGGGGATGTAAGATACAATTAAAATAAATATTTTTCATTTGTTTGGTGTGAATCGATCCGTATGACAGGTCAATTGTTTGGGAAGTGATTTTATAAAAAGAATATCACACCTGAAATCTTGGGGCTGATGGTACTGTCGCTCCAAATAACTGCTAGAATTAGTCAACTGTATGAACTGGACCCACTTTTCTTCGAATTCAATAATCACCTGTTTCTGCACAGCCTCCTGAAATTAGTTAAAAATGACCTGTTGTGTTCACAAATCTTTTTAATTCAACAATGAATTATGGAGCAAACATTAAAATATGTCATTTTTTTGCAAAAAAAAACAACAAATACCGGGATGGATTCTGTGGTCCCCCAGCCGCGTGTTTGTGGGCGGTGCACCATTCTCTGACAGTGGGATTCTATACACCCGCCACTTGTCAATGGGATTTCCCATTGTAACCACCCCACGCTGTGGGGGGTACGCTGCAGGCGGGAAAAGTGAATTGCAATGGCCTGAGAATTCTGGTTAGTGTTTAAATTCTATACAATAGGGTATAACCCTGCACAATATGTTATAGATCTATACAATTCATTCCATACAAAATTAAAGATGTGAGTTGAGCTTTAATGCAATCTTGGTCCTATCCTTTAAATTGTTTCTTTCAATAATTTTTAAATACAGGCATGAGAAAGTTTAATTAATATGGACTTTGTATTCAGATTCATGTTCAAATTTAAGAACCAAAATTCAAATCGAAGTCTAAATTTGTAAATTATGGCACAGAGGCGAAGAGCAAGCTCCCCATGGGGAAAATACTGATAAGCAGAGAGTGAATGGCATTCTGAGTAGAGACATAAATTAAAATGAGGTTTTGTTAGATGTGCATACCTTATCCATCTAGAAGTTCGAACTGAAAATTGGGCAGATTGTAATCTACAAATTTGATAACGGAATGTTCATGGTAGAAGTGTTGCACAGAATGTTTATTTTGCTACAACGCTCTCCGTTCAGTCAGAACTCAAACTAGTCAGAAGTTATGGCATAGAAAAGTGTTTTGGTACAATATGATTGACCGTCACAAAGAGAATCAGAAAAAAAAATAAACAATCAGAAAGCTCCTGCGTGAAACTTCAGAGATGGATCGGGCAAATTAATATTTTGGCAAATATGCCAAAATTCTTCTATGATTCTTGGCAGGGAGAAATTTCTGCTCTTGGGGTCAGAGGTTGAGGCCAAGTACATTCTGAGCATTTCGCCAAAGCTCCCTCTTAATATCTTATTTTTCAAAGAGAAAGCATTGGCAAAGTGTTATATGCATTTTTGGGACGTATGCATCTCTGGCAAGGCTAGCATTTGTTACCCATCCCCAGTTTCCCACGAGGAGGTAGGGGTGAACAGCTCATGCAATGTAGGTCTGCCCACAGTGCTTTTGTGAGTTGACACATTTGAGTGGCTTGCCAAGCCATTTCACGGGACAGTTAAGAGTCAACCACATTGCTGTGGGTCTGGAGTCACAAGTAAGCCAAACCAGGTAAGGATGGCATCGGTGAACTAGATGAGTTTTTGATGTCCAGTTTTGTCCACCTTTATGTAGGTGAGACTATGATCTCTACATAACCAGTTGGCTAGTTAAGAAAGGTACCAAATAATACGTAGTCTGCAGTGTCTAGTTGCCCAAATAAGATGTGTCACCAGGATTGTATATGTGCTACTTAATTTTTTTAAAATTCTTTCATGGGATGTGGGTGTCACTGGCTGGGTCAGCATTTATTGCTCATCCCTAATTGCCCTCGCCAGCTAAGCTATTGCTGTGGGTCTGGAGTCACATATAGACCAGACTGGGTAAGGATGGCAGATTTCCTTCCCAAAAGGAGCATTAGTGAGACAGATGGGTTTTTATGACAACATACAATGGTTTCATGGTCATCACTAGACTTTGAATTTTTTCACAGTAACTTCATTGCAGTGTCTATGTATGCCTATGTTGACACTAATAAAGATTATTAAAAAAAGATTTCTTTATTAAGAATCCCACGGTGGGATTTGAACCTGGATCCCCAGAACGTGATTTTGGATTACTGGATTACTTATCCAGTGACAATGCCACTACACCACCACCTCCCCTCACAAAAGGATCCATATGTGAGTTTGCCAATCTTATTTAAGTGGTTGGTGCATTTCTGTTCAGTAATAAGAAAAGGAAACGCAAAAGGAAACACCTTTTCATGATTAGTATTAATGAGACTAGCTTTTCATTTCAGATTTTATTCATTGAATTTAAACTAGAATCTTTGGAGTAATTCATCAACTATTTATTAATTATCAAATTGGTGTGTGCCGAAGGGACCTAAAAAGAGAAGAATAATACTTTTAAACTTAAGTAAATATATTAATATATTTTCCATCTAGGAGTTTCTTTGCCTAATATAATTGGGGAGATTTTACCCCAAATAAATTGTTTGCTTTCTTTCCTGTCAATGTTCAGTTTACATATCACTGGTTGGTGGGAATTTCAGCATGTGATCTAGTCTTGAACCCAATGGATAAGGAAAGTCCCAGATTTGGACCAATCTCAGAGTTGATGGGCTGAATTTTACTAAGTTGCAGGAATCTTGTTGCTGAGCCCAAAATCACAAGATGACCCAGCTTTGGTGGGAAGCAGAGCTGAGGGTCGCATTTGGTCGGCAACAGTCAATTAAATGACTGCCAACACACTGTCATTCCTATTAATAACTGTTGCCTGTCCCCAAGAGCTGCTGGTCCGATCAAAGTGCTGGTAATTCAGGAGCATTGGATGGGAGTGCGCCCTCAGAGTCAGGCAAATGGGGTCCTGGGATGAAAGGGCCAGTCAGGCAGTGAGTGCAAAGGGGAGGTGTTATTGAGGGCAGGTGGCACCAGTGCCATGCGGATGTCCATTACCACCGGGCGGGACATGGGCCAAAGAATGCTCAGAAAGGCGACCCACTCCCCAGAGCCAGCTGGGAGGTCTGGGTGGCGGGCCCCCTAGCCATGATTCAAATTCCAACAGAGTCAGGATGAGGTCCATAATTGGCTATGTAAGTGCTTCAATTGGGCTCCGGTAGGCAGGTTGTCTGCCTCCTTTCCCACTGTTGGTTATACAGCATGGCAGCGGGAAGATGACAGACTTCCCCAGCCCCAAGGGCTGGTAAAACTCAGCCCAAAATCTCTGTCAGGTGGCAGTTGAGTACAATTAGCTTCAGTGCCCTTGGCTGAGAGAGTCAAACATCAGCCAGGGTTCGACACTTGATCATTGTCCTGTGACTCCTAAGTGATGTGCCCCATGGTCAAATAGCTGCTAACACTCAATGCTTGGACTTATGCATGGTTAGCTTAATTCAGATCAGCCCTACTCCTCAAGCATAAAAAATAATGGCCCAAATTGCAAAGTACTGCTGACAAACTCGTGATATTAACTGTGAGGTGTGTTGAGAGCAGAAGGTCTGATATCAAGCGGAAACCCCCAAAGTAAGTTCAGCGTATCAACCTCTAGAATTTTAATGAAGCTAGTTCATGCCTTCTGGCTTTAGCATCGAATGCGTGGTGGAAGTCATGGTTTGGATCAGCATGGCTGAAGCTCGACTCTACTATCTCTGTGGTTAATACAAAGGCAACATTTGATGGGGTTGGAGATTTGGCACAAAGAGACAAAATTTTACCATGGACTCAGGCTGCTGTAGTGGTGCCTCGCTCGATATGCTGCTAATGAGACAGTGAGGAGCTCTGATGCTCGTCCCCAACAGCACAGAAAGAAAGCTGCTGCTCGCGGAAAGGTGATATCCCTTGGAGTGGCCCGCAGATCTGCAGCAACAGCATTGTTTCATGCTCTTGTTTCCACGGAAAAAAATATTTAAAGGCCTAAGGGAGATCTGTAAGGATAACTAAAGTTGTGCACTGTTATGACCAAGGCCAGAGGGGTGAATAAACACATCTGTTTTCCACACCTGAGGTTGTTAATAACAGAGTTCGAAATTTTAGAAAATTCATGACTTTTAAATTCAGTGTGTACTTGACCATATGTAAAGCTATGTGAAAAAATAGGCCTGTCAGATTTCTTGAGTTAACAAGTGAGGAGATATTGTTAAAAACTCACTCAGGTAAATTTCATCCAACAACATGTCATACAACAGTCAGTCAGCAGTAGCTGAATTATGATCAATTCATGGTATTAAATTACAATATTCTTAAGTTTCCAGTATCCTTCATATATTTTCTCTCTTTCAGGACCATCATTGATACAGATACTGGATGTCATAGATGAAAAATTCTTAGAGGAACTAGTTTCTTCTGAGGGTGTACCATCACAAGACTCATGCTAACAGGCACCAGCATAGTAGACAATCAGTTTGGTGTGTCCAGTCAGACTAGTGACTCACGAGTGAGCAAGAACAGATGGTTGTGGCAGGGACAGCTGTGGAGAGACAGATGGCATGGCCCTCTCGAAGCTCTGTCTATTTGAACACAGATGTTGTACCCCAGGGACCATCATCAACTGGATCGGCGGCATGGTGGCACAGTGGTTAGCACTGCCTCATAGTGCCAGGGACCCGGGATCAATTCTGGCCATGGGTGACTGTGGGATGTTTGCACTTTCTCCTAATATCTGCGTGGCTTTCCTCTGGGTGCTCCGGTTTCCTCCCACAGTCCAAAGATGTGCCGCTTAGGTGGATTGGCCATGCTAAAGTGTCCATTAGTGTCCAAAGCTGTGCAGGTTAGTTGGGGGTATGGTACGGGGATAGGGCAGGGCATTGGACCGGGGTCAGGTTCTCTTTCTGAGGGTCAGTGCAGACGCGATGGACCAAATGGCCTCCTTCTACATTGTAAGGATTCCATGATCATTGGGAGGCAACTGTGACTTACTGACAGGTCTTACTCACACATTGACCATGATTGCATATATGAAGGAGTCCACCGCAACAAAGAGTAGGTTGATGTTGCTTCGACGTCTAAAGATCCATGGGTTGCATCACGTAGGACCAGTAGGATAAGAAAAGTAGGAAAATCCTGATAGTTGCATCAGGATATGCACATGGGTGTGTGACAAAAATTTATCTTGTTAAATGTTCAATCTTTAGTACAATTGCATAGAATTAACTTTGCATCACTTTCCCATGTTGACCTTTCTCTGTTGCTGGGTGGCAACTGTCCGTTTTCGGCAATTCCAGCATGATGCCACCATGAAAAACTTATCCCTCACCCCCTCTGTCAGCATTCCGCAGGGACTGCTCCCTCCGTGCACCTTGGCTCAGTCAAACTGTCCATGCCATTCCCAAGGCATCTTCCCCTGTAATCGCTGGAGGTGCAACACTTCCCCCTTTACCTCCTCCCTCTTCACCGTTCAAGGCCCCAAATACCCCTTTCAGGAAGCAGTATTTCACCAGCACTCCCTTCAATTTGGTCTATTGTATTCGCTGTTCCCAATGCGGTCTCCTCTGCACCGGGGAGATTGAGCGCAGACTGGGTGGCTGCTTTGCTGAACACCGTGACTCAGCCCACAAGCATGAGCCAAAACCTTTCAGTTGCTTGCTATTTTAACTCACCCCCTTTTTCTCATGCCCACATGTCAGTCCTTGGCCTGTTGCAATGCTCCAGTGAAACCCAATGCAAGCTGGAGGAGCAGCACCTCATCTTCCAATTAGGCAGGACTCAACATTTCTCCTCCATCTTATATCCCATACAGTTTTTGTCTCAATGTTAATGTGATTGACTCTTAACACCCTCTGCAATGGCCTAGCAAGCCACACAGTTCAAGGGCAATTAGGGATAGGCAATGAGTGCAGGCCCAGCCCACATCCCATGAACGAATAAAAAAAACACTCCCTTCCTGCCCTCCTAAACTAGGCCACATGTCACTTGTTCATATGTTTGCTACTTCTTTGTTGAAATCTCTCCCAGCTACAGTTCAATATCGACATTTTACCTCTCTTCTGGTTCTGATGAATAATCAAATAGACTTGAAACATTAACTCTGTTTTTTCTCCCTACAGATGCTGCCAGACCCACTGAGTTTTTCCAGATTTCCCTGTTTTTGTCCCATTTCAGTTGCCCCATCATTAACCTACTTTATGTATATGCGTGCAGCTAATTGTGAGATCCAGGACATGTCTGTGGCTGGATCTAGAGGCAAACTGAGGTGGGAATTGAACCCAACGTGTTGGCCTTGCTCTGCATCACAAACCAGCTGTCCAGCCAACTGAGCTAAACCGCCCGCTTTCGTTTAGGAGGCTGCAGATATCTGACGACTTCTGGCACAATCAACTCAATCTGCGGAGACACTAAACATCCGAGAGATGTAGGACACTGAGCCCTTTGCCTGTAACCCCTGCTTTGTGGATACAGCCCCCTCTGAGCTCAGGACCTCCATTGTTTCTTCTCTGTTCAACACTTATTCCTACAGATCACTAAGCAACAGATTGCTTTTGCTTCTGTTACTTACCTGCATTCCCATCCGAGTTCCAATTCATATCTCAAAAGTGCCACGCACCATGAAATGAAGCACTCATCTCAAGGACTGTGAACAAATCCTTTCCCAATGGTAGGTAACAAAGCAACCATGAGCAATTAGAATTTATGCACTATTAACCTGATTTTTTAATGAGCCCCACGATCTTGCTTTGCGTTCTCACCTTGGTTTCAATGACGAGTTTCAGGAAGCCTGTGGAAACCATTAAATTGAAAAGTTGGTTGAAATATTGTCGCAATTCAGTGGTTTTCATATTTAAATTGTTAACCCGCCACTCAGAGGGGATTACACACACACAGCCAAAGAATCTCAGTTAAACCTGAAAGTTAGAGTGTTAGAATCAGCTTCCACACATCCTTATGTGTTTCATGCATTTAACCTCCCACTCATATCTCAACTCATGCACTGTTCCATATTAAAATTCTATCCCCCATCCTTGAAGATGTTAATAAATGGTTTAATAAATACAGGGCACCAATTTAATTTCTGTAGTGCCGTTGGTAGTCAATGCACCCAGCATCTCAGTGTGCATATCAATCAACAAGGCGTTCACCTGAGTCCAGTGCAGCAGAACGCATTAGTGATCTTGCCTTCTGTAAAGCTGGCAAATTAAACATCTTTCATCCAGTGTCTGAGCTGATGTGGTGGCACAATGGTTAGCACTGCTGCCTCACAGCACCAGGGACTCTGGTTCGATTCTGGCCTTGGGTGACTGCCTGTGTGAAGTTTGCACGTTCTCCCTGTTTCTGTGTGGGTTTCCTCTGGGTGCTCCGGTTCCCCCCACGGTCCAAAGATGTGCAGATTAGGTGGATTAGCCAAGCTAAATTGCCCATTAGGGCAGGGATTGGATGGGGGGAGTGGGCCTATGTAGGTTGTTCTTTAGGAGGGGCGGTGCAGACTCGATGGGCCGAATGGCCTCCTTCTGCAGTATCGGGATGCCACAGATTCTATAGATTCTATGGTGACTGCAAGTGTGAGCTCAGGCAATGTGGCCTCTTCATGAATGCTGTCATGTTGCTCATACTCTCTTCTTTCTTGGGTTGCCGTGGCTGGGCAGGTGGCACTCGTTAGGGGTCTGAAAGCAGAAAATCAGAAGGGAAAAGAGAGAGGAAAGGTGGGGAGAATGGAAAGCATGAGGGCCAGGATCACATCACCAACAGCTTCTTAATTATGCCGTGTAGCAAGATGAGGGTGAGCTGGGAGTTGAGAAGGCCAAATGGGTGGCATATTGGCCAAAATCTTCCATCCTCGTTGGCGGCTATGATTTTCCAGTGCCGCTCCCAACGGGTCCTACCACAGACGAGACCACAGAATCTTGTCCATTATATCACCCTCATTGATCTCAGCAATACCAGCTGCTAGGCTTTGTTGCTGCCAGCCCCGTGATGCTGACAGGAATCTCCTCTGTGGGGTTCAGCAGATGCCGGCATCCTTTTTCTCCTCCTGCCTCTGCTCCATTAATTTCAACTGTGTGCCACCTTGGCCTATGAGAGAGAGAGAGAGAGAGAGCAGAATGTCAATGATTGTATAGGACCGTGTTTCAATGATATCCATACCATAACTGAATACCTGGAGATATGTGGAAACACCAAGAGATGGATATAAAATTGGGAACGGCGTTAGGTGGGTTTGGATGAGGTGGATGAGTCCTGAGTGCCAGGGTGTGTTGCTTGGTGAGGGGTGAGGGTGTGGTGCATTGGGTCATGCGAGAGGTTGCTGGTAAGGTGGGAAGGAGATGTCACGTGAAAATGCATTCATGAACCTTGACCACCCACAGAATGTCAGAGTCTACTTGTGGCACCGCTACCGGATCCTTAGGTCCCAGACACTAAATTTTCACTCCCTAGCTGCCTGCTCCCACTCCCTTCTAAGGGTGTTCCTTGAGGGCTGCCTGGCCCACTCACAGAACACCTCCCCTCCTGCACCTCTGTTGCCTCCAGAATTGCAATTGTCACCTTGCTGTCTCTGCCCAGGTGTTCAATTTTCCATAATATTAAATTTGACTAATGTCATTTATGCAGCTTTCCTGGAAGAGGGGAATCTTGTCTTTAAGAAGGGCAGGTTGACTGCACCTCGTGGTACCTGAACAATGCTGCTAAGCTCTTGCTGAGCACAGAGGCAACAGGCAGTGGGAAAAAGAAGGAAGCAGCGCAGGAGCAGCTCGACCCCACACAGATGAGATGGCTGCAGTTAACGCGACATGCTGCCCTCTTCAGTCTGAATGGGTGTGGGCAGAAACACTGAATTGTGAACCTTGTGCCCAAAGGGCAGAGTGTATGAATTTCGAGCCAACAGCATTCAAACAAAAAGGTGGCACAGCTTTAAGGCAGTGAAGGGAAATTTCGAGCCAAACATCAGGACGCACATCTTTAAAAAGGGCTGCTAATAGCTGGAACCAATTCTCAAGGAGGATATTTAAACCAAGGTGCTGCAATTTGATTTTGATGCTGTAATGATAACATCGTACGTTTGGTATGCTGGAAGATTCAAATCAAAAAGGCTGATGGTATTCAACCAAACCATTTCTGAAGTGCGTGGTTGGAGAACTGCAGTCCGTGACATCAATCAGTAACTCAGGGTGGAATTTTCCCATATTTTTTCAGAGTAGCTGTGTTTTCAGTTGTGTAGCTCACCAGCTACACAACTGGGTCTTTAGACCAGATTTCTTGGAACACTGAAAAGAAAATGAGTGGGGCATGGTTTATGTGGTTAGTTTGGTGGGGCAGGGCCTGATAGAGCCGGCTTAGAAAGTACAGACGCCCCCCCCCTCCCTGCAAGGACACAGAGCACCCCCCTCACAAGCATCGGACTCCATCTTTTCCCATCACAGATCAAGCAACGGGGCTCTCCAACTCCCCAACCCACCACCACAATGTCAACACCAACCCCACTCACTTCACAGGCATTGGGGCTCTCCCCTAACTCACAGGCAAGGGGGTGACCCCCACCCTCCCCACAAACACAGTCTCGGAGGCAGTCTCTCCCGCCCCACCCCCCAACTGCAGCTTTGGGGGCACTCTCACCCCCTCTCCCCCTGCCCACAACTGCAGTGTCAGAGGCATTCTCCCCCCTCACAGGCATTAACCCTCCACAACACACCTATGGGGCTAAACAGAAGGCCCACTCCTGGCACTGCCCTGGCGCAGGTTGGCACTGTCAGATTCATACTTTCAAGTTTACAGTGTCAAGCTGTGCCAGGGCATGTCGCTCTCCCGCCAGCGGCTTTATTTACCTTGGCACCTTCTATGGGATTCCCTCAACTGTTTTCCGTCCTCTCAGAGCCATTGTAAACAGTATTCTATCAGGCGAATCATGTGGCCGGCAAGCCCTTTAATCATATTAAAATTAATTTAGATGTATTTAATAATAATAATCACTTATTGTCACATGTAGGCTTCAATGAAGTTACTGTGAAAAGCCCCTAGTCACCACATTCCGACGCCTGTTCGGGAGGCGGGAAGAGGAATTGAACCCACACTGCTGATCTTGTTCTGCAATACAAGCCAGCTGTCTTAGCCCACTGTGCTAAACAAGCCCCTGAAATGTGGTTCCACCTCATTATGTCACCGTGAAGGGTGGGGAAAATCCAGAAACGTAATTTTGCCGCCGAGAATCGCGTTTCCCAACACTCGCGATATTTTGTGTCCACCTCACCATTCTCACTTCATTCTCAAACAAGGGTGCAAAACTGCCCCCTCGGTATTATATTTCACATGGAACTGATGAAGCACAGCTCTGCCTCACGAACACCTCTCTTGGCTCCTTCACTGTTGCTAAATCATTGGACTGTTTATCTAAATTCCAGTACTGGAGGAGCAGAGATTTCTTTCAATTAAATATTGGGAAGACGTGGTGTACTCATAGTTGGCAGCCATGTTGGGTGCCCCTTGGACAATGAAAAACCCTGGAGTGCAGGGGCTCGACTTCATGGTGTGAATGATGACAGCGGCTGTGAGGGGTTTCCACGATGGAAGGTGTAGTGATCACAAAGAAGCTCTTTTGCAGAACTAAACTAATTTTATTAACACTGCTAAATTTGAGTTTGACACTTATTCTGAATAGCAAACATAAATGTAAGAATTAAACGACACTCACTCACACTATCTCTATCTAATAATTATAACTATTATATCTTAACTAACTCTGCAATACAATATGAAGCTTATCTTCTTCAGCTCCAGTCTAAACTCCTGCACTTAGCTTAAGAGCCAGTGCAATTTATAGTACTACCCCTTAGCTCCCTCTAGTGGCTAGGCTTAACATAACAGTGGGAGGCACGGTAGCACAGTGGGTAGCACTGTGGCTTCACAGCTCCAGGATCCCAGTTTCGATTCCCGGCTGGGTCACTGTCTGTGTGGAGTCTGCACGTTCTCCCTGTGTCTGCATGGATTTCCTCAGGATGCTCCGGTTCCCTCCCACAGTCCAAAGATGTGCAGGTTAGGTGGATTGGCCATGTTAAATTTCCCTTAGTTGGGAATTAAATGTTGGGTGGGGTTACGGAGATACTGTGGAGGTGTAGGTAGAGTGCTCTTTCCAAGGGCTGGTGCAAACTCGATGGGCCGAATGGCCTCTTTATGCACTGCAAATTCTATGAAATCTATGAAACATTAACTCTTTACATGCTGTACATTTGTATAATGCCACAGTGGCCATTTTGGAAACCCCGGAGTGCAGGTGCGCATCCACCAGGTAAGTATGGTTGATCCCGCAGGAACGGTGGGACTGAAACACCCTATCAGGACTATCACCTGGAATTTCAGGGGACTTAACGTCCCAGTGAAAAGATCCAGAATCATCACCCACTTAAGAAGTCTGAACGCCGACATAGTCTTCAGGCAGGAGACACACCTGAGGGAGAAGAACTGACTGCGGGTGAGAAAGGGCTGGGAAGGACAGACTTACCATTCATGCAACGGGACGAGGGCTAGGGGCGAAGCCATACCGATTAGCAAGAGGACGAGGTTTACAAAGACCAGGACGGTAAGGACCAAGGGGAACCGTACGTCATGGTCAGCAGTGTCCGAGACAGGGCACCAGTAGTTCTGATAAATGGTTACGTGCCCAACTGGGACAACACAGAATTTATAAAGAAGACCATGACGGAAATTCCCGACATTGACATACACCAACTGATCATGGGGGGGGGCGACTTCAACTGTGTACAGAACCCTCTGACGGCCTGATCAAACTCCAGAATGGGGTAAAACACAACATGGCTAGGGAACTGGGAGCATTCCTGGAGCAGATGAGGGCGGTAAACCCATGGCGGTTTCTACATCCCGGTGAGAAGGAATTCTCATTCTTTTCATCAGTGCACAAAGCATATCCAAGGATAGACTTTTTGCAAGGGGAAAATCGGTGCTTCCAAGAATAGTAAGGGCGAAATATTTTGCACTAATCATCTCCGACCATGCTCCACATTACATGAATATGAGGTTGGAGACAAGCTGTGTCCTACGTCCCACATGGAGGCTGGACAGGGGCCTCTTGGCCGACAAGGTCTTCTGCCAGGAAACATCACAGGCCAGAGGCGAGCACATTACTAATATCCAGAATGGGGAAGTCTCACCTTCCACGTTCTGGGAGGCACTGAAGGGCGTGATTAAGGGAGAAATTACAGCATGCAAGGGTCATAGAGACAGGGAAGAGATGGAGGCCAGGCAGCAACTGATCAAATCCATTCTGGAGATCGACAGAAGATACTCCGAGGCCCCAACCGTAGAGCTTCTGGCAGAGGGGAGAAAGCTACAAATGTACTTTAACCTGCTATCCACTAAGAAAGCGATGCGCCAACACCAGACACGGGGGACCTTCTATGAACCCGGGAAAGGCTGGCTGCCTACTGGCTCACCAGCTGAGAAAGCAGGAAGCCATGAGTGAAATAGTCCAGTTGAAGAATAGCAGAGGCAGACTGATAACCAAGAAAAGTGGGTCAAGCGAGCGTTCGAGATCTTCTACCGAGGGCTGTACACCTCCAAGCCCCCCAATGGGGGCGTGGGGTGAAACGATTCCTCGATGGACTGGACATGCCAGTCATAGGGGATGAGAGACGGGGGAAACTGGAAGCACCAATAGGACTGGAAGAGATCATGGATAGCATCAGCTCCATGCAGGCGGGGAAGGTGGCGAAATCTGACGGACTCTTATAAAAAATTCGCACCAGCCCTGGCCCCACACCTAAGGAATATGTTCGCGGACTCGCCAACGAGGGGCATCCTGCCTCCTACACTAACACAGGACACAATATCAATGATACCCAAAAAAGACAAAGACCCGACAGAATGCGAATCATACAGACCCATGTTGCGACTCAATGTAGGCGCGAAGATACTCACGAACGTCCTGGACAAGAAACTGGAGAACTGTGTACCAGAGATGGTCGCAGAGGAGCAGACGGGCTTTGTTAAGGGGAGACAGCTAACTGTGAACACCCAGCGGCTGATGATTGTAATAATGACTCCCCACCCCCTGGGGAGTGATCGTCTCTGTGGACGCAGAAAAGGCTTTCGTCAGAGTCGAGTGGAAGTACCTCTTCGAGGTACTGGAACGGCTTGGGCTAGGAGCGGAGTTCATCTCATGGGTGAGACTCCTATACAATGCTCCCAAAGCGAGCGTTCGGACCAACACCACCAGCTCTGAACACTTCCAGCTGCCCAGAGGCACTTGGCAGGGATGCCCACTGTCCCTGCTCCTGTTTGCCTTGGCAATTGAAGCCCTGGCGATCACTCTGCGAGACGCAAAAAGCTGGAAGGGGAGGCAGAGAGCACAGAGGTTCTGTGCGGATACCTGGTCCTCTACATCTCGGACGCACAGAATGGCCTGAAAGCAATCATGCAGCTCCTGGAAGAGTGTGGAGCCTTCTCGGGCTACAAACACAACCTGGGCAAAAGTGAGGCATTCCCGGTGAATCCGAATGGGGGAGGGACAGAGCTGGAGGGACTACCAGTCAAACTAGCCCAAAACGGATTCTGCTACCTGGGGATTTAGATAGCTCAGGACTAGACACAAATCCACAAGTGAATCTGACCAGTCTGCTGGAGGAAGTTAGAAAGGGCCAACAGAGGCGATTGCACTCCCACTTTCCAAGGTGGAGAGGGTGCAGATGAACGTACTGCTGAGCTTCCTCTTCCTGTTTAGATCCACACCGATCTTCATCCCCAAGGCCTTCTTCCATAATATAGACAGAATGATCATGATGTTTGTGTTTGGGGGGGGAGGGGGGGGGGGGCGGGGGAAAGAACTCAAGGATCCCTAAATCAACACTGCAAAGGAGGAACATATGGGTGGTCTGGCCCTGTGGAATCTACAATACTACCACCGGGCAGCTAAGACAGAGAGGATGAGGGGATGGATCCGCACCAGCCTCCCCGAACAGGCGCCGGAATGTGGTGACTAGGGGCTTTTCACAGTAACTTCATTTGAAGCCTACTTGTGACAATAAGCAATTTTTATTTTTTCAATCATTTTTCATATGTGAACCCACTATGGAATGGGTGAGGTTGGAGGAGTCCTCCTGCAAGGGAACGACCCTCTGGGCCCTCACCGCAGCAGCGCTCCCATCCCCCCGACGAAATGCACATCCTGCCCAGTGGTGGTAGCCACACTAAAGATATGGAACTAGATGAGGCAGCATTTCGGTCCAACCAAGATGTCCCCCATGGCCCCCATTAGCGGAAACCACATATTCCCACCAGTCATGCTCGATGCCACTTTTAGAAATGGAGACAGGACGGGGGGGATGCTAGCAGTCAGGGACTTTTACATAGGAGACAGACTAGCAACCTTGGGCGAACTGACGGAAGACTTGGAACTGCAGGCAGGGCAGGAGCCCAGACACCTCCAAATTAACCACTTTCTCCACAAAGAGATGGCAAGATACCCCAGGGCCCCGAGAGACACATTACTAGAGGAACTAATAAGCACAGACTGTGAGGAGGGGGGGAACTGCGGGAACACCAATGGACAGTTACTGGATAGGGCAAGACTACGCTGGATGAAGCCAGATGAAAATGGGAGGACGAACTGGGGACAAAAGTGGTTTGGGGACTCTGGAGCGAAGCACTGAGCAGGGCCAACTCCACCTCCTCTTGCGCAAGGCTCAGCCTCATGCAGTTCAAAGTGGTGCACAGAGCACACTGTGGTGAACCACTGTGTGCACCTGTATTAGGGGATGTAAGGTAGGACCTGCACTACAGGTTCGCCGGTAGCCCCTGCTGGCTAGCTCTGCCCACAAGGAACCATATAAATATGCGTGTCCTCCTCTGATCTGCCATTTTGCCAGCTGCAGCAGGAGGCCACACATCTGACTATAATAAAGCCACAGTTGTACCAATCTGAGTCTTTTGTGCAATTGATCGTGCATCACACACCTGACCAGAACCAGAATGAACAGGTTCTTCCCGGTGGTGGAGGATAAATGTGAACGGTGCCAGGGAGGCCCGGCGAATCACGGCCACATGTTCTGGGCTTGCCCTAGACTTGTCGGGTTCTGGACAGCCTTCTTTGAGACAATTATCAAAGGTTGTGGGGGCGAGGGTAGAGCCGGCCCAAGAGTGGCAGTCTTCAGGTTAACGGACCAGCCAGAACTACATATGGGGAAGATGGCTGACACCCTGGCTTTTGCTTCCTTAATCGCACACCGGAGAATCCTGCTCAGCTGGTGATCAGCAGCACCACCCACAGCTGCAGACTGGCTGGCAGACCTGTTGGAATTTCTCCACCTGCAGAAGATTATGTATACCATCCAAGGATCTGAAGAGGACTTCCACAAGGCGCGGGAGCTGTTCATCAGTCTGTTACAAGACCTGTTCGAGGCCAACAGCAAGTAAGGAAAGAGGGGGAGATGGGGGAAAGCAGACAAGAATACAAGCAATGGGGAGGAGAAAAGGGGGAAGGGGGGAAGGAGATGAGGAGGGAACCCAAGGAGTCACAGAGAGAAACATGGGGAAAAAGGGAGGAGGAGAAGGGGCAGGAAACCCTCCCCTGAACCCACAAGGAAAAATGATCTGCAGTAAAGGGAAGCAGAGTTCAGTTGTATGACACTCAGGGCGGAAGAGGGGGCTACCAATGGGGACAGGGAGAGCGGGAAGGGTGGACAGGGAGAATGTATGTTAAAAAGTATGTAAATAAGAAACGGCATATGTAAATACCAGGTGCACTATTTGTTAAATTGTTATTCTGTAAAAATTGAAAAATGGCAATATAAATAGTTTGAAAAAAATATTGGGAAGACTGAAGCCATTTTCCAGCAGCCCCCCCCTCCCCCCCACACACACACACAGTGGGGTTTTCCAACAGTGGAGGCAGTCCAATAATGGCCGCCGGTGAGTTCAATGTCCATTTGCATTGCTCGTCTGGCCATGCCGGCGAGGACCAGGGCTCTCTAACTCCCCAACCCACTCACTTCGCCGCTAGCAGGAAGGGCCAGAAAATCCCACTGATCATCTTCAGCTCCCCATTCCAAACTCTATTCCCCAGCTATTGACTAAATCCCTCTCCTGAGCAACTGTCTGCGGGCCAAACCAGACTGTTTGGAGCCTTTGTGTTGTATCTGACCCCGGGATGACCTGCTGACCACACGCTTTCTCCACTAATACCATTTTCTACCTCTGCAACAGTGCCCGGCTTGGCCTGCTGAAACTCTCATTGATGCGTTTTTTACTTTTAGATTTGACTATTCCACGCCCCCCAGGCTGGCCTCCCACAGTCAATCATCCAGAAACTTGTGCTCATCCAAAACTCTGCTGCTGGCGTCTTCCACTCGCACCAAGTCCCGTTCACCTGTCACCCCTGTGCTCACTGACCTACATTGAATCCCAGACAAGCAAAGCCTTGTCAAAGTCTTGTAGTAATCCACGGGAGGCAGGAGTTCCGTCACCACACCAATATTTATTTACAATAACGATATTACAGGAGCAGCTACAAAACAGTGCTGCTAGCAGTCCAGTCAACTTAAGACTGCTCACAAAGCCTACACAGGTGATTATATGGGCCCCCTCAATGAGCTATCATTGAGGGAGCTCAAACTCCAATTGGCCAACCAATAAAGCCAATCGGAGTTCATTACACCCCTCCCCCCCAAGGTCCGAGGAATTCCTGCCAGTTGGCATTCCTCTGAGCTTCTTCCTGCTCCTCATGTCTGGGTCTGTCACCTCTGTGTCGTCCGCCGGGTCGTTCTCCAAAGTGGGCGGGGTGTACCTTATAGGTGCCCGTCTTTTCCTTGACGACCTCCTTGGAAGTTGTTCTTCCTCCTCCTCGGGGAGAGGTGTCGTGGCGGCCTCATCGAGTGTGTCCATCTCCGACTCTGATGACTGGATGACGGGGTCTGGAGAAATTGCTCGGGGCTGGGGATCCTTTCCGTCTGGGCTATCCCAGCTTGAGGCGGTCCTGCTTCACCTGCCTCCAGGTGTAGTTCCGCTGCCCTTATTTGGTCTAGGTGTTTCTTCAGCACCTTACCTCCTATTGAAACCTCATAGGATATGGGCCCTGTTTGGGACTCTACCGTGCCTTTGACCCACGTTGGTCCATTCCCAAAATTCTTGACCCAAATCAGTGCCCCCACCTGGAAATGTCCCTGCTGCCGACTATTATCATGCCCCCTGCGTTGGGCCTCCTGTTGTTTCTCCACTTTCCCCGTTAAATTTGGGAAAAGGAGACTCAGCCTCGTTCGCAGCCGCCTTCCCATTAAGAGTTCAGCTGGTGGTATGCCCGTTGTGGAATGCGGTGTGGTCCTGTAATCAAACAGCCAGCGGGAGAGCTTTGTGTCTATTGACGCTGTCGGCTGCTTCTTGAGTCCCGCTTTAAGTGTCTGGACCGCTCTCTCTGCCAGGCCGTTGGTCGCTGGATGGTAAGGGGCCGTTTTGATGTGACGGACACCGTTTTCCTTCAGGAATTTTCCAAATTCCCCACTTGTGAATGCCGTTCTGTTGTCCGACACCAATACCTCCGGAGGTCCATGTGTTGCAAACGAGGCCCTGAGCTTTTCAATTGTCGATGCTGTGCTTGCCGTGTTTACCCGGTGGATGTCCAACCATTTGGAGTGGGCGTCCACTATCACCAAAAACATTGAGCCCATGAAAGGGCCAGCGTGGTCAATATGCAGGCGGGTCCACGGTCTGCCTGGCCATTCCCACGGGTGCAATGGCGCCGCTGGTGGCACTCTTTGCCCCTGTTGGCACTCCTGGCACCGACGTACCAAGGCTGCTATGTCTGTGTCGAAACCTGGCCACCAAACGTAGCTTCGAGCTAGCATCTTCATTTTAGACACCCCTGGGTGTCCGTGATGTAACTCAGTTAAGATTGCCTGACGGCCCTGAGCTGGGACGATTACCCGGGCTCCCCATAATAGGATACCATCTTCTACGGTTATTTGGTCCCTTCTGCTCCAGCATCTGGGGCTCCACTGGTCTTTCCAGTTCCCCTGTTAGCAGTAAATGCTTCATCTTGGCTAAAACTGGGTCTTTTTGCGTCCACAACCGAATATGTTGTGCGTCTACTGGTAGGGTGTCCAAAAAATTTAGAGTCATTACTGTCTCCTCTACTTTTGGTATTAGCGGCAGAGTGTCCGGGAGGGGAAGTCTGCTCAAAGCATCTGCATGTGCTACTCGCGTTCCCGGTCTGTGCTCCAGAACGTATCTATATGCCGCCAGTAGCAACGGCCAGCGTTGGATTCTAGCTGATGCAATCGGGGGTATTGACTTGTCTTCTTTTAATAACCCTAATAACGGCTTATGGTCCGTCACTATGGTGAATTTCCGCCCGTACAGATACTGGTGAAAATTTTTTCCTGCGAATATCACCGCCAGTCCTTCCTTCTCAATTTGGGCGTACTTCCTCTCAGCCATCGCCAAGGTCCTCGAAGCATAGGCTATTGGCCGTTCTTCCCCATTCCTTCCTCTGTGGGCTAAGACGGCTCCTACACCGGATGCATCATAAGTGACCACCAATTCCTTCCTTGGGTCATAATGCTCTAGGACATTTTCGGATGACAGCTGTTTCTTAATGTCCCTAAATGCTCTGTTTTGGCGGGTGGACCATTTCCATTCTTGCCCCTTTTTTAGTAGCTGGTGGAGGGGTTCTAGGATGGACGCCCTATTTTCAACAAATTTTCCCATAATAGGTTACCAACCCTAGAAATGATCGTAACTCCTGGACCGTGGTGGGAGCTGGGGCTTCATTTATTGCCCTTACTCTGTCTTCTAATGGATGTAAGCCTGACTCGTCTACTTTATATCCCAGGTACGTCACTTGTGGGGCCGGAAAAACACACTTTTCCCTTTTTAGCCGTACGCCTGCCTTGGCGAAACACCTGAGCACTTCCTCCAGGTTCCTTAAGTGTTCCCTGTTTGTCCTACCTGTGATTAAGACATCGCCCAAATAAATCGCTACCTGCGGTAGTCCCTGCAGAATATTTTCCATCGTACGCTGGAATATAGCGCAGGCCGATGACACTCCAAAAGGTAGCCTAGTATAACGAAAAAGGCCCTTCAGGGTGTTGATTGTAGCGAACTTCTGGGGGCCCTTGTCCAGTTTTAACTGCAGGTAGGCGTGGCTCATGTCTAGTTTCGTGAACAAAAGCCCACCTGCCAATTTGGCATATAGGTCGTCTATTTTCGGAATTGGGTATTTGTCCAGCAGTGCGTATTTGTTTACTGTCTGTTTGAAATCTCCACAGACGTATTGAGCCGTCTGGCTTCAAAATTGGTACCACCGGCACTGCACATTCCGAGAACTGTACTGGTCTGATAATACCGTCGCGCCGTAACCTTTCTATTTCATCATCTAATTTCTTCCTTGATGCAAAAGGTACCGGCCTGGCCTTACAAAATTTCGGAAGGGCTTCTGGGTCCACGTGCAAAGTTGCTTTAGCGCCTATGATTTCCCCCAAACCTTCTTGGAAGACCTCCGGGTATTTTTGGAGTACTCCACTCAACTGCCCGCTTCCACTCTGGAAAATTTTCATCCAATCTAATTTTAGGTCTTTCAGCCAGTTCCGTCCAATTAAACTCCGTCCGGAGCCCTCTCCTATAGTCAACGGTAATCTGAGCAATTGTTTTTCATATTCCACAGGTACATGAGTCGTGCATAGAACTTCCAGGGGTTCTCCCGTGTAGGTTTTAAGTTTCGTCAATGTTTTTGTTAGGGTTAGTGGCTGGAGTCCATCTTTGATTTTTCTAAATGCTGCCACTCGCATTACTGATACGGCCACACCCGTGTCTATTTCCATTATTGTCGGCCGCCCGTTCAGTCTATTTCCATTATTGTCGGCCGCCCATTCACCCATGGGGTAATCCTAATGGGTTCTGCTTTCTTCATTGTAATATTATATAATTGTTCCCCTTCGGAGGAGGATGGGGCATCTAGGTTGTGTACTTCCCTGCGTCCCCACCTGCTATTCCTCTTTTGCCACCTCCTTCTAGGGTTTCTGTCGTTGTTACCCCACTCTGTCTGGTGCCAGAAACGGTCCTTCTCTGTTGGGGGCGCCTCAGCCGGTACTTCCCTCTGTCTCCAGTTAGTCCTGGCAGACTTGGGGGCAGTTCTGGGGTTTTCCTTTTTCCCTCTATTCCTCAGGTTTTTCCTGAGAGCGGCTATCTGGTAGCAGGACCTGTTGAGGTAGTCCCTCTCACAGGTATCTACCTCCATTGGCGTGCCCTGTAGTTCCTGCGCCCCACTTGCTGCCTTTTCTAGGGACAGTGCGAGCTGTAACGCCTGCTTGCAGTCTAGCTCCGTTTCCGCCAACAAGCGTTTCTGTATTGTGAGGTCATTTATACCACACACTAACCGGTCCCGAAGCATTTCATTTAGCGTCGGGCCGAACTCATATTTTTCCGCCATCCTTCCCAGGCGGGTCAGGAAATTCGTGACTGACTCCCTGTCTTCCCGCTTCGCTGTGTAGAATCTGTACCTATGCAAAATGAGGGGTGGTTTTGGGTCGTAGTGCTCTTTCACCAATTCCGTTACTTCTTGGAAAGTTTTCGTGTCCGGCGCATCGGGATATGTCAGACTACGTATAATGGCGAAAGCGGAGGGTCCGCACGCCGACAGCAGGATAAGCCGTCTCCTTTCGTCCGTCAGTATATCATTTGCCCGGAAGAAGTAACACATTCTCTCCACATACTGAGACCAGTCCTCAATAGCCGGGTCGAATGCCTCTAACCTCCCAAAAAACGGCATTTTTAAAATGGAAAGGCTTACCCTCCGAGTGCGGCAGCTGGTCTCTGCAAAATTCGTAGTTTACCTCGTCGCCACTGTAGTAATCCACGGGAGGCAGGAGTTCCGTCACCACACCAATATTTATTTACAATAACGATATTACAGGAGCAGCTACAACCAGTGCTGCTAGCAGTCCAGTCAACTTAAGACTGCTCACAAAGCCTACACAGGTGATTATATGGGCCCCCTCAATGAGCTATCATTGAGGGAGCTCATACTCCAATTGGCCAACCAATAAAGCCAATTGGAGTTCATTACAAGTCTCATCCCTATTTTCAAATCCTCCTGTGACATGCCCCTCCCTATCTCTGCAATTGCTTCCTGCCTCCCAACCCTCTGGGATATCTATGCTTATCTAATTCTGGCCTCTTTAGAATCACTGATTTGAACTGCTCCACCATTGCTGGTTATGCCTTCAGCTGCTTGAGCTTCTTATCTCTCTCTCTCTCTTCGTTCAGAATACTCCTCTAAACCTATCTCTTTGACCAAATCTTGGGCCATCTTCCTTGTGCCTCTTGGCATCTAATTTTGTTCAATGACTCTCCTGTGAAACACCCTTGGGATGATTCATTAAATTCAAGACATTATGTAAGTTATTGTGGTTGAGAGGATTATCGGCTAGATCAGGTGGTGAGGCCAGTGGGTGTTGACAATATGGATTTACCTGTATAACTGCGCCAATATGTCAATTAGTGCATTTTTCTCTTAACATTTGCAATTTGCAAACAAGTAACTTTCCACTCTTTTCAACTATGAAACAGTTCAGATTCTTGATTAAGCGACAGCACTTGAGTTCCTAGATAAGCCATGCCTGCTCTGAAATGTAATGTACAGTTCTTTTGGAATATTAATATGGAATTTTATATCTAAGAACACTCATTATATCCAATTAGCTGTGTACATATGGATAAATTGCTGGAGGGACTTTAGGTGTAATTACTTTTTATCCCAAGTGATTTTTAATTTACTCATCACAGGTTGACATAGTGTGCAAATTAATTTAATCACAATTTATATTTGATCACATACAGGCCTTAGTTAAAAATATTTTTAAGGCACCGTTTCTTTTTTATTGATTGCGACTTTTCCTGGCTTTTAAATTGTTAACATGCAAAATATAGGCTTAAAAGAAATAGTAGCATCATCAATGACTACGCTGATAAGTAATTTGTGATTTGTAATTTGTGATCATTATAAAGCTAGCAAAAATAAATTATAAATTGTAATTGGATCAGTTTTATTGTATTTAATAGGCCCACCTTAAAGGTCAAAGAATTACGCTTTTTGTATACAGTATCGTAAGTATTCTTAAAAATGATCAGCTAAAGATTCCCAAAACATTATTAGTTTTTTAATCTATTCATATCTCTTCCTCTATCATTTTAATGGGTGCATTAACCCGTGTAAAATATGAGCATTGATTCCTCCATTAACAAAGAAATTTGGTTGGAGTAGATTATCCGTCTGCAGGACAGAACCAACAATGATTTCCATAAAGTTTTCTTCAGCTCTCATGCCACATATTTAATCATAAAGACTTGTGTAAAAGCCAGGAAGTGAATAATTTACTAATGTATCTAATGTTAATAAGTAAATCTAATAGTTTTAATAGATAACTGGTAACTAACAACCATTAGCTTTGGCATGATGACTTGTACTTGTGGTAATAATGAGCATTTCATCCCATAGGTACTTTAAAAAGTTAATTATGAAAGTACAGAAAGTAAATTGCACATTATTGCTGCAAATTGGAAATAGAAATATTTGGATGCAATTTAATTTGAATGTATAACAAAATCATCATTCTAATTTAAATATTTTAGGAATTAATATTCCAAGAATATGAATGCCCCTGAAGTGACGATGTGTAATTGTGAATCATCTCTTGGATTGGAATTTTGTGATTAAACTGGAGTTAATTTTTCCTTTGCCCATTCCCAATTTAGATTTAATTTCATTAGTCTAATTCTTAATTTTGATTTATTTTGTATTTTTTAATCCTTTTTTTCTCTCCGGTGTTAGTTGCTATTTTTTGTATATATGTGACTTTTATTGTTGCTTTTCCGTGGGGTTTCTCAGACTGGAGTCAATTATGGCTGTTTCCAATGTAACATTTACTCTCAGAATACTTTGTCAGTTTTTATATCTGCAAGCCTTTTCTCCCATTCTCGGTTATAGGGGCTGGTTGAGCACACTGGGCTAAATCGCTGGCTTTTAAAGCAGACCAGCAGCGCGGTTCAATTCTTGTACCAGCTTCCCCGAACAGGCGCCGGAATGTGGCGACTAGGGGCTTTTCACAGTACCTTCACTTGAAGCCTACTTGTGACAATAAGCAATTTTCATTTCATTCATTATATTGGCAGAGTTCTTTTTTAAAAATTAAGTGCCGTGGCTGATGGGTTCTGCATTGCATGTCATGCTGGGAGACATGGCGGGAAATCACAAACGATTTCACGCTGGGAAACTCATCAATTATTCATAGGGGCGTATCTTTCCAGATCACGTAACGGGCTGAGAACTGATTCCTCCATTCTGCCGGCACCTAATGGGGTCGAAGGTCTGGGCGCCGTATTTAAGCACCACCCAAACTCTCTCCAGCCCAGCATTGTGAAGAAGACATTTCCAGATGGTGCCGTCAAAGAAGGGAGCTTCCTCGAAGTTTAATCATGACTCCCTGGAGGCTCTCATCAATGGTGTGCAGCAAGACCACCTTGTCTTCTACATCAGGGATGGCTCCAGAAAGCCCACAAACCTCACCTCGCTGGCACATTGGGCAAGAGCAAGGCCAATAGCAAGGCCAAGAGACATCCTCCTTCAGGGCGGCACGGTCGCACATGATTAGCACTGTTGGCTCACAGCGCCAGGGTCCCAAGTTCGATTCCCGGCTTAGGTCACTGCCTGTGCGGAGTCTGCAAGTTCTCCCCATATCTGTGTGGGGTTCCTCCGGATGCTCCGGTTTCCTCCCACAAGTCCCGAAAGATGTACTGTTAGGTGAATTGGACATTCTGAACTCTCCCTCTGTGATAATAATAATAATCGCTTATGGTCACAAGTAGGCTTGAATGAAGTTACTGTGAAAAGCCCCTAGTCGCGCATTCTGGCTCCTGTTCGGGGAGGCCTTTACGGGAATGGAACCCCCACTGCTGGCATTGTTGTGTATTACAAGCCAGCTATGTACCCGAACAGGCGACAGAATGTGGCAATTCAGGGATTTTCACAGTAACTTCATTGTAGTGTTAATGTGACAATATTAAAGATTATTATTAGTTCACTCGAATTTCACACTCTCATAATGGTGTTACACAGTCAAAGGATTACACAGCTTAGGGATCTCACTCAATATTAACCGGAGACACGTCACCACTGATTATCTCATGGCCACTTTAGCATCCCCAGCATTTAATCTATCATGCTGCACTAACTCCATCCTCAGCCCTTACTGGGGAGGGTCCATCACACACAGTAGGCACACATGCTTCCCAACCTCTCCTCCATCTCTTTGCATCACATTCCATCTACTTGTCTTCTTGCAAGCCAAGTTTTCCCACAACAAGAGGGAGAAATCCAAGAGCGGCGGTGGGAGGGCCAACATTGTGGAACTAACCAAATTTGAGGAGGAAGCTGCTGAGTTGGTGAATGAGAACAGAGACTGTTCATGTGGGAATTGGCCTCTCCCAGAAAGCCAGTGTGGATGAGGCCTACATGAACTCATCGCATCCTGACATTCTCAATGAATGATTCACAATGTATTTGGTATGTTCATGTGAATTAAAGCTATCTGCTCACTTTTACAGACACCAGCAGGTCCAGACACATTGCCAGACCCAAAATAAGTCCAAGCCCCCAGGACACCTCAGATGAGGAAGCTGATGAGCTGTTAGAAGAAGACCCATCACTGCAATCACCTGCACCCTCCATCAGCTCAGAGACACCCATCCCAGAGGGTCCTAATGATAGAGTAGGCTGAGGGTCACACTCTGGGGAACATGTTGTGGGCACATCTGCACAGCAGTCAGAGGCTCTGTCAGCCCATGTTGCTGATACTGGGAGGATGGTTGGAGATCAAGCACCAACTGATTCCGAGTCTGATAATGAGCATCTGGAAATGGCCATATCACACATGCTGGATATGCAAGGAGAGGCAGTGGAAAATCAGGTACAGTTTCAAGGTGCAGTCAACAGACTAGAGCGAAGGTTGGAAGAGTCCATTTGCGTTTTCTTTCATGTTGTGGCTCTGACATGTGAGTGTGTCGCGGTCTCCATGGGAACGTTAGGAACCTTGGTCCAGCATATCCTGCCAAATGTGTGCTCAGACCTGTACTCCATCGCTATAGACATTGGTGGGTCCATCAGCAGCTGTGGGGGAGTGGGAGGGGGTGTGGCAGATGGGGTCTGCGAGGCACCTTATCCTCCCTCCAAGTTCCACTTTTGCCCAGGGGTCAGGCAATGGCCCTCGAAGACCCACAGGGAGGAGACCAACAGCTGGAGACCCAGGGAAACCTCTGGACTCCAAGGATTGCAGCCAATCCCTTGTGCCTGGAAACCCAGCAACTCCAGCCGGAGAGGCCGAGGGGGGGGGGGGGATGCACCTGCTCAACAGCAAGACACCAAAGCAGACTGGTGCCTCCAGCTCTCGACTCTCCAGAGGTTGCCCACCAATGTCATCAAAGATAATAAGGCATAGCAGTCAGCAGTCTGCCTCCACCCCTGCTGCCGATGTCGGGGATGCACCTAGTGGCAGGGTTCGGAAAACTAAGAAGCTTTGAAATCACTTCTGGGTCACAGATGTTCAATCATTGTTAATACAGTACAGTGCATCTTTGTACACACCCTGTATGCAAATTATCTAGTTATTTGAAAGTGTTATGCATATGCATCCATGTTCCGTCTTATTACGATTATGAGTCATGATCGCACTCTGTGTTTGCCTCCCTTATGTCATGTGTATCTGACTCATGGCAGTTACTCTCCCCTTGTGTTATGCCAGGGTGATGTCTCTTCACTGAAGCATCAGCCAAATGTGCTGACAACCATACTCCTTACAAGACAGCCTGGAGCCAGGTGTCCTCACAAGCCTTGGAGGCTTCGCTGTAATTCTCCAATTGAGAAGGCTCCCTTCATTGGTAAAATGCAAAAGACATGGTGGGATTCTCCAATAATGGGGCGATGTCACCACTCCCGCGCGAACCACTCCAGCGTCAACGGTCCCCGATAATGAGGAATTCTTCCCTTCCTAGGGGGCGAGGTCAGCGCCGGAGTGGTCCCTGCAGTTCCAGCCGGCACGGAACGTCCAGCACGATGGCAGGCATGATTCCGTGCATGCGCATGGGTTCCCTTCTCCATGCCGGCCCCCGGGCAATATGGCAGAACCCTACAGGGGCCCAGAGTGGAGGAACATAGGCTCCCATGGAACCAGCCTGCCTGCCGATCAGTAGGCCCCGGGGCCGGATCCCTGCTCCCCCCCTCCAGGATGGTCCCCATGAGTAACCCATGCCGGCGGGACTCAGCCGAACCCGTGGGCCACTCAGCCCATCGAGGCCCGGAGAATCGCCGGGGGGGGGGGGGCGCTTTCAACGGCTCCTGACCGGCGCTGCGGGAATCCCACGAGCACCCGAGAATCGCCGGGGGAGAATCATTAAGCTGACATCGGGCCGGCGGGGTACAATTTCCGCGTCCCCCCTGTGGTGATATGCATCACTGTAAATACACAAGTGGTTAGTTAATGTGAACACACTACACCTAGATAGACACTAGAGGGAGCACTAGAGACATCATGACACACAGACAGTCAACCAATAAGTCAGTAAGATAGGGCACAAGTCCACGATGGAAGGAACACAAGACACCAGAGCACAGTCCTTGCATGAACAAGACCATGAGGGTCTAGCAGCCTCCTCTGAGCAACCAGCAGCAGACGATGCAAGTCTACCACACTCAAGTGTACAGCAAGAAGATTATGACAGTCTGCCATACTCAAGTGTACAGGAAGCTGCCTATGACAGTCTACCACGCTCAAGTGAACAGATAGCAGACTATGGCAGTCAACCACGCTCAAGTGCAAAGCAACAAGACACTGCGGCTGTACCCACTGTATGTGAGACAAGTGACGACGACATCCCACTTCCCATACCAGATGTGCAGCGTGACAGACCTCAGCTAGTGTGTACAGAGGCACTCGACAATCACAGTGAGACTACTGGTGACTCCAGTGACACCACGTTCATTCAATCCTCATCCGCTTGAGCCTCTCCACAAGCAAATGCATTCCTGAAGGTTTTAACTCGGACGTGGAGCATCAAGAAACCTCAGAAGATGCAAGTGAACCTGCAATGACTCCGGACGGGGAGCGTCAAGAAACCAAAGCTGATTCAGGTGAACCAGAAAGGGCTCCAGACGGGGAGCATCGACAAGCCTAAACTGACTCAGGTGAAACAGACCAGACTCCAAACGGGGAGCACGACAAGCCAAAGCTGATTCAAGTAAGCCGGACATGACTCCAGACGGGGAGCGCCGCAAACTCAGTGACGGCACGCTCAAGGAAACGGCAGATGCCACAAAGGACACTGACACGGGTAACTGTGTGAAGGACTCGTATTATCCACAGAGTGTGGTCCTTGAGCACAGCACACACAACAACAAAACCAACCAACACAACAACAACATCAAAGACAATAGCAAGAAGCGTACCAAAGGCAACAACGTCGACAACAAGCATGACAAAAACAACAACAATGGAACTACGACTGGTATGACATTGTACAACTCTGCAAATGAGGGACACTGTTACTGCTCAGCTCAGTATAATGACATACCATGGCAGGATGATGCATCTTACCAATTCACGTTTGCTGCACTACCAACAGGCAACCTGACTTTCAGAACAGATGCCATCAAGGATTGCTACCATAAGCATCAAAATAAAAGAAACAGACTCCAAATCAGTCAATGAAGTGATTTGAACACTTGAACACCTCCTGATGACCTAACACCAGGACACTGGCGGCGTTCACAAGGGAATAACAACGTCATCATTGACACTTCCATACCAGACCAGATAAATTCATGAACTTTGGACTCATAACTATTATTTTGTATTGTCTTATCCTTAAAGTCATTGCAACTATTATTTGGTCTTCTTTACCATTGTATAGTCATCACAGTCATCATAACTTGTAGATAGCGTCACTTATCTACCTGTTTTTGTTCAAATTTCTTTAACACTGTACAGAAAATATGTAACGCGAAAAAAGGGGGGATGTGGTGATATGCATCACTGTAAATACAGAAGGGGTTAATGTGAACACATTACACCTAGCTAGACACTGGAGGGAGCACCAGAGACATCATAACATACAGACAGTCAACCAATAGCTCAGTAAGATAGGACACGACCAATGGGGATTCAAGACACACACAGTGGTGACACCACCACAGGAGGTCATTACACCAACACATATATAAGGACACAGCACATATGATCTTCCTCTTTCCAGTGGAGACACTTAGTGAGTACAGACAGGGTTGATTGAAACACATCACACCCACCATGTGGATTGTGGCAGACTGGTTAGTTAGTCTGAGTAGCTATAGCAGGATTAACAGGAGAGTCGAATCCAAGTAGGAGAATCATTAACAGTTTAATAAATGTGTTAAAGCTATCTCCAAGTCTGAACCTTCCTTTGTCAGAGTGGACATCAAGGAAGCAGCTTATGCTACGTCAAGAGCATAACAAAACACCCCCGATAAATCCCGGACCTGCAGTGGTGATGCTCTCACCAACCATGCATGCAACCCAGGATCCACAAAAAGCTTCCCATAAAGGTGACTATCTTTGCACCAGTTGTGCTGTTGTGGCAAGTATTGCCTCCCAGAACACCCTTAAAGAGAGTTTCCACTGACCTTTGCAATGATTAGGGCCTACTGAATCATGAAGGTTGAAGGTGCAAGACTGAAAGCTGATTTGGCCTTGACGCCTCTGGTTGTAAATTCCTTTCCATGCACTGGTATGACATTAAGGGACAGAAAGAATATGACTGTGTTCTGTTGCATATTCCTGAACCATCCTGGAATCCTGAGGTGATCAGTGGCCGAGATTCTCCTTCCTCCCCACCGGCTCAGAGAATCGCCGGAGGGAGGCGCAAATCCCACCCCACTGCTGCGACGCCCTACTCTCCTGCATCATTTTTCGGGGCCGGCGGGATTCCCGCCACGCCAGACAGGAGGGCCCCTTCAGGAGCCGTTGACAGCGGCTCCCCCGGCGATTCTCGGGCCCCGATGGGCCGAGTGGCCATCCAATTTTGGCCAGTCACGCCGGCGTGAACTACTCACCTCACACATGGCGGGACCTGGAAGGTAAGTGTGCGGGGGTGGTCCTGGGGGTGGGGGCGTAGGGGATCCGACCCTGGGGGGGCCCTCACAGTGGCCTGGCGCGCGACCAGGGCCTACCGATCCTGTGCGCGGGCTGTTTCTGTGGGGGCCTTCTTTCCTCCACGCCAGGCCCCTGTAGGGCTCTGCCTTATTGCCCGGGGGCTGGTGCAGAGAAGAGAACCCCTGCACTTGCGTGGAAATACTCCGGGCGGTCTGCGCATGCGCAGCAATACGCCGGCCGGTCCGCGCATGCGCGAGATCACGCCGGCCGTTCCACGCATGGGCAAACTCGCGCCGGCCCTTCACCACCAGCTAGAGCAGCACCAATGACTCCGGCAGCAAACTAGCCCTTGAAAGTTTGGAGATTTCCTCACTTTCGGGGGCTGTTGATGCTGGAGTGGTTGGCGCCGGTTTTCCCGCCAGCGTGGGGATTTAGACCCCAGAAGGGGAAATCCCGCCCAGTGTTACATGGGTGAGTTTTCCGCATCATGCTTCTTCGAGGAACATGCGCACATGGGAACAGACCCTCATTTCCCAATTCAGATTCCTGGCCTTCCTGCTCCTCATCACCCGAGGAGCTGTCAGCCTTCATTTCTCCCTCTCCCTTTGAAGCGCCAGGGTTGTGAATGGTGGAACAGACCATGATGAGAGACACAATCTGTGGAGAGTGCTGCAGTGCCCACCTGACTTGTCCAAACATTGGAAGTACAGCTTCAGGTTACCAGTCGTCCATTTGATGATGGATCCTGTTGCCTTGTGCATCCTGTTGGATCTCTCCTTGAGTGATCAGAAGACAAGTAACTGGTGTCATGAGCCATTGTTTGAGCAGGTACCCCTTATCCCCAAGCATCCATCTCTGTATTTGCTGAGGCCCTTTGAATATGTGAGACACCTGGGAGCGACTCGGGATGTATGAGTCAAGGCAACACCCAGGGTAGTTGGCACAAATGTGTACAATATGCTTCTGATGATCGCACATCAGTTGAGCATTGATGGAGTTGTTTCTGTCCTCTGCTGGCAGTAACTGACAAAACAGACAAATCAGTCCGCACAAACAATTTGATTGAATACTGCTTTTATTTAATTCACTAAGACTTCTTAATTAAACAGTTCCATAAGTTTCAAGACTCACAACTTGAACAATAACACTACACGCTTGAGATAACTTGGCCAGGCCCGCTCTGGAGTGTGTGCGCTGTGAGCTTCCAAACTCGGGGGAGCTCGCACTCCGCGAGGACCACAGGGAAGATAATCATTCCCAACCCATATGTCCTGGTGACGAGGGGTTTTTTTTACAGTAATTTCATTGCAGTGTTAATGTAAGCCTACTTGTGACAATAAAGATTATTATAAAAGAAGGAGATATTAGGATAGGTGGCCACAGAGGTAGGTTCAACTTTATTCTAAAAATACTGCATTTTTTCCCTCAAATTAACTTTTATACTCACATACCCTTGCAAAAAGTTACAAGGAACTTCAAATTATATGGGCAAATAATCACAATCTGCTGAGTATATGTATTCAACTTTTTCTGTTTTTTATTACATTTGTAAATCTAGCCAGGACGGGTATTTTTACTGTGTGAAAGAATAAGAGATCAAACGACAAGGAACCATCTTTGTGGGACTCAACCTCGACAGATTAATTTTACAGTACAATAAACAAAAGGTTTTTAATTTCGCTGGAGAATGAATTATTGGGAAGCAACAGTGCTTTTTGTTCTCATTCTGTTACGGGTTTTATTGCAGTATGTGCCCGAGGAGACTGATGTTCGAGGAGTAGATGTTTCATTTTGTGTCATGAGGGAAGGAAGTTTGTTCTACTGTAAGCTGCTTTAGTGTTTGCAGTGCAATGTTTATTTATTGTGAAAATAAATACTCATGGATGACTTGGTTAGAAGAAAGAATTCACATGATTTACTCTCGGATGCTGACTGCTGATTCTACATTTGGAAGTGTAGAACTGAAGCTTCAGTATGCCATCAGAAAGCTTTGTACTTCTTTTCTATTTCTTTAAAAGGAAGCAAAGTTTGCAAGTTTGATTTGAGGAGATTAGAAACATATAACTTCCTTAAATGAATATGTGCTGTAAACAAGTCTCAATTATTTTAATTTGTTTGGATAGATAGTGTTGAATTTAATGATGACCTTGCCAGTGGTAACCCTGCCGTGGCCAATTAATAATAATAATCTTTATTGTCATAAGTAGGCTTATATTTACACTGCAACGAAGTTACTGTGAAAATCCCCTCGTCGCCATATTCCGGCGCCTGTTCGGGTACACTGAGGGAGAATTCAGAATGTCCAAATTACCGAACAGCACATTTTTCGGGACTTGTAGAAGGAAACAGGAGCACCCTGAGGAAAACCACAGAGACACAGGGAGAACGTGCAGACTCTGCCAGACAGTGACCCAAGCCGGGAATTGAACCTGGGGCTCTGGCAACAGTGCTAAAATGTCAAAGTTGCTAGGTAAATGCGCATTGCATTTATTGTTACATGGAAAACACAGCTTTAAGACTAAACGTTAATTATGATTTTACAGTTTCTTTTGCAGGAAAAATATCTTCATAAATTGCTTATGTATAAAGTTCCTATTTTCAGAATGTGCAAGTTAAAGTGATAATTCTTTCCTGAAAATATTTTGGAAAAAGCTTTTGTTTCAAAAGCCAAATTTTTGGCACCAGAAGTATTGCCATTGACTTGTAAGAATATCCTCTTGTCAGGAAGTAATGTTTTGGATGTACCTTTTCTATACTCTTTGCTGATATCCCTCCTTTGAGGCATCTTCTCAGTCTTCTCCTTTCAAAGGCAAGAAAGTGCAGATTTCTCCGATCTTGCCTCTAACTGAGTTCTCTGAAGCCAGTGAATGTCCTCAGGGCTCCCCTTCATGCTGCCTTCCTGATTGAATGTCTCCCTTGGTGATCTGAAACTGAACATAATACCCAGGATGTGATCTGAACAGATTAGAAATAACCAGTGGCTCCTTTTGCCTTCCTCCCAACCTGGTGAAAGTGAAAAATACCTTACTTGCCATGAGGGAGTTTGCAGCAGCAATAAATGAATGTATTTAACAGAGATCGACACTAATCGTGATTTATGGCATTATTAAAAAACGCTTTTGTATGACAGATTGGACTTTCAGCTGTGACATCTCCAGTTTGCGTCTTCCTGATCTCTGTTCAACCATCCACTTGGGCAACTTCTGCTAAGAGGGAATGAGATTCAGATCAGTCGCACATCCTCTGTTAGTTGGTCTCTGAACTCTCTTCGCCCTATTGACCTGATTGCTTGCCATTTTCCATACAAATCTTCCCAAAGATCTAATTAATGTTATGTGGATTTTCAGAAGACATCAGGGCCAGGATTCTCTGCTCCGAGTTTGCCAGGAATGGAGAATCCCGCCGGCTTGGCAGATGAAGAATCCCGCCGGTGTATTTGGACAGAGAATCTCACCCCAAGATAAGTTGCCTGAGAAGAACCTTGTGAGAAAAATTCATGCATATCAAACAAATGTAGCAGAATGCATATGATGTTGTTTCATGGAAAGGAAACAAACCTCACAGCAAGTGGGAGTTTCTTGATCTGGATGAGGTTCATAAATGATGCACCCCAGGCATTTGTGCCAAGTCTATTTTATTTTTGGCAGATATGGATAATTCTGGCTGGATAGAGGGAACACAATCTTGATATTACAAACAGAAAATGCTGGTTAACTCAGCAGGTCTGGCAGTATCAGTGGAGAGAGAGAAACAGTTAATGGACGGAAATTAAAATCCACTGGATAGCGTGTTTAATAAGTTGTTTCTCGGTGGCTCCAGCGGCAAGAAACATCCCGCTATCCGATGGCACTTTGCTGATTTTTTGGAGTTCCTCCCCGCTGATGCTGGACGGAGAGGGATTTCTTGCAGGAAAGGCTCCTCCCACATCACCACTTCCGCCTGGGGGTCTGTGGCAGCCTTAGTCAGTGTCATCTCACTGCAGAAGAGGATGGGCAGCAGTTCCGCAAGAAGATAAATTTGCGCCGCTAGGGTATGTCTGCCTCCTCCAGCCTCCTGCTGCACCTTCTCACACACCCCTTACACCTCAAGCGTAATCTCTAACCCAGCCTTTCCCCCCTGGCCACCCCACCCCACAATCAGATCCTCCCCAGTAGCTACTTTGCTCCTCATTTTCCCACTTCCATTCAAGACCCACACATGCCACACCACATCACCATCTGAACTGGCAGGACTCCCACCTACCCTCTTCCCATCTGCCTTTCTCCAGGATAAAATAACAGGCATGAGCGGGCACAACCAACCGGAATAATGCCCAAGCCCCG
This sequence comes from Scyliorhinus canicula, assembly GCF_902713615.1. Lineage (NCBI taxonomy): Eukaryota > Metazoa > Chordata > Chondrichthyes > Carcharhiniformes > Scyliorhinidae > Scyliorhinus > Scyliorhinus canicula. The sequence continues at coordinate 35,247,830 of NC_052157.1, forward strand.
ATGTCTCATGCCGTTTGGGGAAAGACCCTTTGAGCTAGCCAAAGTGGTGCAAGATCACGTCTGCACAGAGGGCAAATTGGGGGTCAGCGGACTTACTTATGTGAGAACCCTCAAGACATTCAATCATAGTTCAAACCAAAGTTCAGCTCTTGGGGAGACACTTTGGAGACAAGCATCAAGGAGGTGTCACAGCTGTGACCTGTACCCTCCACCAGTACAGATACTCACACCTTGGTGGGATTAACTGGTAGGCAGGCTTCTGGGTCACTCACTGGTGTGCACCTCACAGATGATGATTCACAGTAGGCAGAGGAAAGAACATCCCAGGGATCCGGCACTCGGGGGGGGGGTGGGGGGATGCCGGAGCCCAAGACTCTGCTGAGCACCAGGTCGATGATGTGCCCCTGGGCCAGGTCATCCTAGAGCTGCTGGAGATTCAAAGATAGAGTCACGAGCATCAGGAAGGGATGACAGCATCCCTCCTTGGACTGCAAGGTCAGCTGGAGAGTCCCATTGATTCCTGTCCGAAGAGATGGTGCCGCCATTCCGATGCAAGGAGGCCAACACTGAGAGAGCACTATAATGCGGGAGACCGTCAGAGGGTTGTATTGGAGGACTCACCCCAAACAGTCCAATCACCGAAACCCCAGTCCATTGCGTGCTCGACCAGTACATGCATTGAGGTGTCAGCCTCGTTGTACTGAAGCACTAAAATGTGCAGGTTGGATGTCCGACATCGGAAGGCCCTTTACTGGTACTGTCTCCTGCAAGTCTCCACCATCTGTGGTGCTGCTCCGTGAACAGCTAAGGGCCCATCCTCTCCCTCCTTTGCAGGATGGTGGTCCTGGCCACATGCCAGGATGTCTCTGCTGCTGCTCAATTGCCATGAGTAGAATCGTCAACTCACCTAGCTCCATGATTCTCCAGAATCATGCACTTGGAAGAAGGAGTGTACAGTATTCGGCGAGAGGGACTATAAGGTTCTTGAACAGTTTGACATAGGGAATGAGGAGGTACTGGAGGTTTTAATGGGCTTAAAAGTGGACAAATCCCTTAGTCTGGATGAACTGCATCCCAGGCAGCTGTGAGAGGCAAGGGAAGAAATTAGAGGGGGTGGGATTCTCCGACTCACCGCCGGGCCGGAGAATCGACGGGGCAGCGTGAATCCCACGACGTTGGCTGCCGGATTCTCCGTCGCCGGTTTTTCAGCGGGGGCGGGAATCGCGTTGTGCTGGTCGTGGGCCGTTGGCAGTGGGCCCCCCGGCGATTCTCCGCCCCGCGATGGGCCGAGTGGCCGCCTGTTTTCGGCCGGTCGCGCAGGCATAAATTAGACCAGGTCCGTACCGGCGGGACATGGCTCTGCGGGCGGCCTGTGGAGTTCTCGGGGGGGCGCGGGGTGATGATGGCCTGGCCCGCGGTGGGGGCCCACCGATCCGCGGGCGGGCCTGTGCTGGGGGGCACGCTTTCCCTCCGCGCGGCCGGTGCAAAGGTTCGCCATGGCCGGCGCAGAGAAGAACCCCCCCTGCACATGCACTGGGATGACGCCAGCACATGCTGGCACTTCCGTGCATGTGCCAACATGCGCCGGCCGGTGGAGGCCCTTCGGCACCGCTTGGCGTGGCACCAACCCCGCTGGCGCTGGCCTAGCTCCTGAAGGTGCTGAAGATTCTGCACCTTCCGGGCGGCCCTATGCCAGAGTGGTTCATGCCACCCCTCGGCGCCAGTACAGCCCGGCCTGCCGGTTGGTGGAGAATCCCGCCCAGGGTCTCTGACACAAATGTTTAATTGCTCCCTGGCCACAGGAGAGGTGGTAGAGGATTGGAGGACAGCTAATATGGTTAAACTTTTCAAGAAGGTTGGTGGAGATAAACCAGGGAATTTCAGACCAAGGAGTTACAAGTCAGTGGTCGGAAAACTACTGGAGGAAATACTTAAGGAGAAAATCCCACTTGGAGAGGCAAGGATGGATGAGGGAGAGTCGGCATGGCTTTGTCAGAGGGATGGCTTGCCTAATGAATTTGATTGAATTTTTCGAGGAAATGACCGGGAGTGTAGATGACGTTAGTGCAGTTGATGTAATTGATATGGATTTCAGCAAAGCCTTTGACAAGGTTACATATGATAAAGGTGGTGAAATCATTTGGGATCCAGGGTAACTTGGCAAGTTGGATCCAAAACTGGTTTAGCAGTAGGGGACAGAGTGTGTTGATAGAAAGTTGTTTGTGTGACTGGAGACCGGTGTCCAGTGGTGTACCACAGAGATCAGTGCTACATCCCTTATTGTTCATGATATATATATATATAAATAATCTCGATGAGAATGTGGGAGGATAAGAAAGTTTGCGGATGACATGAGGATTGGCAGGGTGGTTAATAGTTAGGAAGAAGGACTTAGTTGAAGGAAGATATAGATGGGTTAGTCAGATGGGCATATCAGTGGCAGATGGAAATTAACCTTGAAAAGTGTGAGGTGATGCACTTTGGAAGGAGTAACAAAAGAAGGGAATACTCAGTGAATGGCAGGACTCTAGGAAGCTCGGAGGAACAGAGGGATCTTGGGTGCTGATCCACAGATCCCTGAAGGCGGCAGGATAGGTTGATAGTTAAGAAGGCTAATGGGACACTTGCCTTTTCAGTCATGGCATAGATTATAAGAGCAGGGAGGTTTTGTTAGGCCACAGCTGGAGTACTGTGTGCAGTTCTGGTTGTCTCACTATAGGAAGGATGTGATTGCATTGGAGAGGGTGCAGAGCAGATTCACCAGGTTGTTGCCTGGGATGGAGTATTTAAGTTATGAAGAGGGGCTGGAGGAGCTCAGATTGTTTTCTTTGAAGCAGGAAAGGCTGAGAGGGGATTTGACTGAGGTGTATGAGATTATGAGTGGCATGGAAAGGCTGAGTAGAAAGCAGCCTCTTAGTTGAAGGGTCAATAGCGATGGGGCATAATTTTAAGGTGAGAGGCAGGAGGTTGAGAGGGGATTTGAGGAAAACGTTTTTCACATAGACTGTGGTGGGAGCCTGGAATGCACAGCCTGGGAGGGTAGTAAAGGTGGGAAACCTCACAACCTTTAAAAGTACGTGGATGCCATGACGTTGAAGGCTATGGGCCAAGTGCTGGAAAGTGGGATTAGTGTAAATTCAGTGTAGTTTTGTCAGTACAGCCATGATCAACCGAAGGGCCTCTTCTGTACTGTATGACTCTATGACTTTATGAAAAAGAATCCACTTTTTTCACACCCACCTTTGAGCCACGCATTCATCTCTCTAATCTTATTTGCCCAATGCTGATTTGCATGTGACTCAGGTAGTAATCCAAAGATTATTACCTTTGAGGTTCTGTTTATTAATTAGGTGCCTAGTTCCTCATACCGGCTATGCAGAACCTGTTTCTTTGCCCTGGCTGTGCCATTGGTACCTACATGGACCATGACTACAGAATCCTCCCTCTTCTACTGGAAGTTCTTCTCGTCTCCTGAACAGGTCCCCTGAACTCTGGGCACTGGGTAGACAACCCAACCTTCTGGAACCTTGCTCTTTGCTGCAGACAACAGTAATTCTGTGGTTTACTGGAGCCCAAAACATTATCGCACCAACCAGGCCATCCATGGAAGATACTAAAATTGGGAATAGACCACAGTCAATGGGGTGTTTAATCTACAGCTGGCATTGCATTTGCCACATGCTTCATGCTAGACTGAAATTCTAATGTGTCATTCCAATTTATCACTGAGCAATTCTGGGAGCTTCGTCTAGAACTTCAACTGGACTAGACTATCGGGAGTGCATGCCACATTCTTAAAGAATCCAAGATATGGTGGTGCACAGATATAGAAGTTTCTTTGTATGCCAGCTCCATGAGTCTAGAATGCTTGGCCTCTGCCTCAAGCTCTGTAGCTAGATGATGCCTTAAGTTGGCGCTCAAATCAGCATATTCCTGTTCCTCCGCCATCCCCTCTGCCTGAGTTTTAGAATTTGCTGAGACTCTTGGCAAACCTCTGAACGAGATGAATCTGTGTTGTTGGAGTACAAAGCAGTACAGTAGATGCCTGTGGGCCGGTGAATGATTACAGAGAAAAAGTAGGAACAAGCAAAGGATCACACCAGCCTTCCTTCTGGCCCGACTACTATCCTTCATATCAGTATATTGCCAATGTCTGTACATATTTTCATAATGTCTGGTAGTTGCGGGACCCTCTTCTGGTCTATGTTTTCTCATAACTGTTCTGCAAAACATACAGATATAAGAAAATGGAAATACATAGCAAGTTATTGACACCAAAGGGATTATCCACTGCCTACCAATGTGCATAAAATAATCTTGCATTTGGCAGGTATTAGATGCAGCTCACTGCTTAAATGTGAGAAGTTGCCATTTAAGAGTGACTGCATTATCAGATATCCCCTGTCTGCAGTTGGCCAGCTCTCTGTGCTTGTACTAATCTTGCAAGAAGCTCACAGTGCAACTGGGTTGGGAACTGAATGTTCTCACGCAAGGTCCATTCTGAATGCAAAATGCACATTCTGCCAGCACTTGGAAGTTAACACAAATAAAATATAAACATTGAAACAATGAATACAAGTTAAAATTAACACTGATAAATGTCAATAAAATATTTTGTATTCCAGTTAAAAGTTTTGTTCTAAAACCTGAAAAAAGTAAAATAACTTTAATCTGTATGACAATGTGTCACTGAGAGTGACATTAAAGAAGAAGTTGCCTGAATGAGATGTTAAACGAAGGCTCCATCTGTCTGGTCGAATGGATGTCAAAGATTCCATGCCACTATTTTGAAGGAGTGTGAGCGAGTTATCCATGGTGTCTTGGCCAATATTTATCCCTTAGTTATCATCACACAAAAAAAAATGATCTGCTCAGACGTTTGCTGAGTATAACCTGCCTGTGTTTCCCACACTGCAACAGAGAGGTAAGTGCAGTGAAGCCACACGCCTGAGTGATTGCAATGCACTTCATGCTTGGAATGCACTTACCTCTCTTTGATGTGGTCAATGTTTGTAAACATTGGGATTTCACTACTTGGATTCAATGATAGATGAAGGGAGATAAATGAATCAAGACTGCAGCTGGTATGTGGAAGCTGTCAATCACAGCCCTCTACTCAATAGCTATGAATGACTTGCAGCAAATTGATCTGTGGGGTTGAAACACAGGTCACAGTTATTCTCCTTTGAGGAATGGACACATGGAGCCTCCAGTTAAGTGTTACAGCTATAATGTTTTAATGCCCCTGTCTGGACTGCTCATAACGTCCAGACAGAGGTCTCTTTTCTGGGCAAAGTGGTGTCTGTGGAGAGGGGGGATGCTGTGTGGGGGAGATTCCTCTGGTCAGGGGTCCATGTGGGGGAATTCCTCTCGTCAGGGGGTCAATGTGGGTGTGCCCCTTTAGTCGGGGAGTCCATGAGGGGGGCATCCCTCTAGTCAGGTGATCCCTGTGAGAGGGATCCCCCTATTGCAGGGGTCCCTGGGGCAGCCTCCCTATTACAGGGATCCCAGAAGGGGTCTCCCTGTTACAGGGATCCCTGGGAGGGTCTCCATCTTACAGGGGTCTCTTGAGGGGACGGATCAGTGCGAGGGTGGGGGGTGCTAATTTGCAATGCAGGGGGGACCGCAGGACTCTGCTATTGGGCCGTCCACTCAAAATGGGGGCCCGGTAGCGTGATTTCCCCCCGGGAATCCCTCGTATTCCATGCCACGCATAAATTTGCATGGTGAGGAATATTGAATTGCATCCTGATTTGCACACCCAGGGGAAGCGTAAAACGGGTGCAATTCTCCTCCAGCAGGAGAACAATCTCCCAAACTGAGAATCTCACCCCTTGTTCATATTGGGCAGAGTACAACCAGTCCATGCTTGCAAAATCCAAAACAAAATGACTAATGCTGATATGATTCTGTGATTGGGAAACACTTGCTGAAAAACCCTGAATGCGCTCATGGCTACATGAAGAAGCAATTTCAGGTCATCGGTTGAGCTCGTAATGTGGCCCATCTATGCTTGTGACATACATTCATACATAGGGACCCGTTCGCTGCAACAAAAAGGAATATGTTCAAGCCTTGCACCTTTTCTGAATTACCCGGGAGTTTGGGGAGCCTACAGTTCCCCATTGCCTTCTCCATGGTAACACCTTGGCCAACAAGAGTCAACTGCCCAACCAATCAGCACCCTTTTCTCCTGTTGTATAAATTGTTGTGATCATTTGAATTTTGACATTCTTCTGTTTGTCCTGATGAGTGCAAAATGGAAACCTTCGGCAACACATCCCTCTTTTCAACAATACCTAAGTTCCGCACTACCAGCAATAATACATTTTTTCATAGTTACATAACACTTTTTATCCTGTTTTATTGTGTAAAGAGGGTGGAAAACAAATTAAGATACTGCAAATCTCCTAATGTTGTAACATTGAGATTAATGAATGCTAGAACATTAGCACTTATAAATGTTCCCGTCTAATCACTTTTGTAACTACAGTACAAATACTGATGCTATTCTTACTTGACTAATCATATCAGAGTTCATGTAGGCGTAATTATCGTGGTTTCTACCTGTTTACTTCTAATTATTGAAGCTGACTTTCTCTTAATTCCCAACCTTTAAAGATCATCTTGTTTTGTGTTTGTGGTGTGCAAGTTATTTGGGCTGATTTTGTGGGCTTTCGGAGTGATAGATGAGGAGGATAAGTTTCCAAGTGTTTGTAATTTTACAGCAGGAAGAAAAGTAGGGAGACCAAGCTGGTCACTGAAGAATTAGCTGTCCATAGCACCCAATCCAGTACCTCTACACCATACGATATGGACCAAGGTTCCACTTGTCCTAGGAACAATGCTGAGGCAACACTTCACAATGGAAGTCCCAGTGATCTGTCATATGCTACACCCCAGCCTGCAGCCCATCTCCACCAAAGGCCGCCAGTTGTTAAGAGTCACAAACTCTTTGTCCAGCACAGTGGCACGGCGGTTAGCACTGCTGCCTCACAGCGCCAGAGACCCGGGTGTAATTCCAGGGTGGCTGTCATTGTGGTTTGGATTGTATTGGATTTGTTTATTGTCACATGTACCAAAGTATAGTGAAAAGTATTTTTCTGCTTGCAGCTCAAACAGATCATATAGTACATGAAAAGAAAATATGTAATAGGGCAACAAAATGTAAATACATCGACACAGGCATCAGATGAAGAATACAGGAGTGTAGTATTCATCAAATCATAAGAACTAAGAATAGGAGCAGGAGTAGGCCTTCTGGCCCCTCAAGCCTCGGCATTCAATGAGATCATGGCTGATCTTTTGTGGACTCAGCTCCATTCTCCTGCCCGAACACCATAACCCTTTATTCCTTTATTCTTCATAAAACTATCTAACTTTATCTTGAAAACATTTCATGAAGAAGCCTCAACAGCTTCACTGGGCAGGGAATTCCATAGATTCACAACCCTGTGCGTGAAGAAGTTCCTCCTAAATTCTAAATTCCAACAACAGTCCCAGTCTACTCAACCTCTCCTCGTAATCCAACCCCCTCAAGAACATAAGAACATAAGAACTAGGAGTAGGAGTAGGCCATCTGGCCCCTCGAGCCTGCTCCGCCATTCAATGAGATCATGGCTGATCTTTTGTGGACTCAGCTCCACTTTCCGGCCCGAACACCATAACCCTTAATCCCTTTTTTCTTCAAAAAACTATCTATCTTTACCTTAAAAACATTTAATGAAGGAGCCTCAACTGCTTCACTGGGCAAGGAATTCCATAGATTCACAACCCTTTGGGTGAAGAAGTTCCTCCTAAAGTCAGTCCTAAATCTACTTCCCCTTATTTTGAGGCTATGTCCCCTAGTTCTGATTTCACCCACCAGTGGAAACAACCTGCTCGCATCTATCCTATCTATTCCCTTCATTATTTTAAATGTTTCGATAAGATCCCCCCTCATCCTTCTAAATTCCAACAAGTACAGTCCCAGTCTACTCAACCTCTCCTCATAATCCAACCCCTTCAGCTCTGGGATTAACCTCGTGAATCTCCTCTGCACACCCTCCAGTGCCAGTACGTCCTTTCTCAAGTAAGGAGACCAAAATTGAACACAATACTCCAGGTGTGGCCTCACTAACACCTTATACAATTGCAGCATAACCTCCCTAGTCTTAAACTCCATCCCGCTAGCAATGAAGGACAAAATTCCATTTGCCTTCTTAATCATCTGTTGCACCTGTAAACCAACTTTCTGTGACTCATGCACTAGCACACCCAAATCTCTCTGCACAGCAGCATGCTTTAATATTTTAATGTTTAAAAAATAATCCTGTTTGCTGTTATTCCTACCAAAATGGATAACCTCACATTTGTCAACATTGTATTCCATTTGCCAGACCCTAGCCCATTCACTTAACCTATCCAAATCCCTCTGCAGACTTCCAGTATCCTCTGCACTTTTCGCTTTACCACTCATCTTAGTGTAATCTGCAAACTTGGACACATTGCCCTTGGTCCCCAACTCCAAATCATCTATGTAGATTGTGAACAATTGTGGGCCCAACACGGATCCCTGAGGGACACCACTATCTACTGATCGCCAACCAGAGAAGCACCCATTAATCCCCACTCTTTGCTTTCTATTAATTAACCAATCCTCTATCCATGCTAGATAAGGGATACTTTACCCTTAATTCCATGCATCTTTATCTTATGCAGCAGCCTTTTGTGTGTCACCTTGTCAAAAGCGGATATACCACATCCATTGACTCTCCGTTATCCACTGCACTGGTAATGTTCTCAAAAAATTCCACTAAATTAGTTAGGCATGACCTGCCCTTTATGAACCCATGCTGCATCTGCCCAATGGGACAATTTCTATCCAGATGCCTCGCTATTTCTTCCTTGATGATAGATTCCAGCATCTTCCCTACTACCGAAGTTAAGCTCACTGGCCTATAATTTCCTGCTCTCTGCCTACCTCATTTTTTAAACAGTGGTGTCACGTTTGCTAATTTCCAATCCACCGGGACCACCCCAGAGTCTAGTGAATTTTGGTAAATCATCACTAGTGCACCTGCAATTTCCCTAGCCATCTCTTTTAGCACTCTGGGATGCATTCCATCAGGGCCAGGAGACTTGACTACCTTTAGCCCCATTAGCTTGCCCATCACTACCTCCTTAGTGATAACAATCCTCTCAAGGTCATCACCTGTCATAACCTCATTTCTATCAGCCACTGGCATGTTATTTGTGTCTTCCACTGTGAAGACCGACCCAAAAAACCTGTTCAGTTCCTCAGCCATTTCCTCATCTCCCATTATTAAAACTCCCTTCTCATCCTCTAAAGGACCAATATTTACCTTAGCCACTCTTTTTTGCTTTATATATTTGTAAAAACTTTTGCTGTCTGCTTTTATATTCTGAGCAAGATTACTTTCATACTCTATCTTACTCTTCTTTATAGCTTTTTTAGTAGCTTTCTGTTGCCCTTAAATATTTCCCAGTCCTCTAGTCTCCCACCAATCTTTGTCACTTTGTATGTTCTTTCCTTCAATTTGATACTCTCCCTTATTTACTTAGAATCCATGGTCGATTTTCCCTCTTTCTACCGTCTTTCCTTTTTGTGGGTATAAACCTTTGCTGAGCACTGTGAAAAATCGCAGGTTCTCCACTGTTCCTCAATTGTTCCACCATAAAGTCTTTGCTCCCAGTCTACCTTAGCTAGTTCTTCTCTCATCCCATTGTGATCTCCTTTGTTTAAACACAAAACACTAGTATTTGATTTTAACTTCTCACCCTCCATCTGTATTTTAAATTCCACCATATTGTGATTGCTCCTTCCGAGAGGATCCCTAACTATGAGATCATGAATCAATCCTGTCTCATTACACAGGACAAGATCTAGGACCGCTTGTTCCCTCGTAGGTTCCATTATATACTATTTTAGGAAACTATCGCGGATACATTCTATAAACTCCTCTTCAAGGTTGCCTTGACTGACCTGGTTAAACCAATCGACATGTAGATTAAAATCCCCCATGATAACTGCTGTACCATTTCTACATGCATCAGTTATCTCTTTGTTTATTGCCTGCCCCACCATAACGTTACTATTTGGTGGCCGATAGACTACTCCTATCAGTGACTTTTACGCCTTACTATTCCTGATTTCCACCCAAATGGATTCAACCTTATCCTCCATAGCACCGATATCATCCCTAACTATTACCCTGATGTCATCCTTAAATAACAGAGCTACACCACCTCCCTTACCGTCCACTCTGTCCTTCCAAATAGTTTGATACCCTCGGATATTTAACTCCCAGTCGTGACCATCCTTTAACCATGTTTCAGTAATGGCCACTAAATCATAGTCATTCACGATGATTTGCGCCATCAACTCATTTACTTTATTCCGAATACTACGAGCCTTCAGGTAAAGTACACTTATGTTGGTTTTTTTTACCTCTGTTTTGAATCTTAATATCTCCAGTTTTACTCCTTTTAGTATTACTGGGCCTATTCACTGAGCTCCCCTCAGTCACTGTACCTTATACTGTCGCCCTTTTTGATTTTCGACTATGTCTTCTCTGTCTTGCACTTTCCCCCTTACTTCCTTTTGCTTCTGTCCCTGTTTTACTACCTTCCAACTTCCTGCATCGGTTCCCATCCCCCTGCCACATTAGTTTAAACCCTCCCCAACAGCTCTAGCAAACCTCCCCCCCCCCCCCCCCCCCCCCCCGGACATCGGTTCCAGTCCTGCCCAGGTGCAGACCGTCCGGTTTGTACTGGTCCCACCTCCCCCAGAACCGGTCCCAATGCCCCAGGAATTTGAATCCCTCCCTCTTGCACCATCTCTCGAGCCACGCATTCATCCTATCTATCCTGACATTCCTACTCTGACTAGCTCGTGGCACTGGTAACAATCCTGAGATTACTACCTTTGAGGTCCTACTTTTTAGTTTAACTCCTAACTCCCTGAATTCAGCTTGTAGGACCTCATCCCGTTTTTTACCTATATCATTGGTGCTTATGTGCACCACGACAGCTGGCTGTTCACCCCCCCCCCCCCCCCCCCCCCCCCAGAATGTCCTGCAGCCGCTCCGAGACATCCTTGACCCTTGTACCAGGGAGGCAACATACCATCCTGGAGTCTCGATTGCGTCCACAGAACCGCCTGTCTATTCCCCTTATGATCGAGTCCCCTATCACTATAGCCCTGCCATTTTTCTTCCTGCCCTGCTGCGCAGCAGAGCCAGCCACGGTGCCATGGACCTGGCTTCTGCTGCCTTCCCCTGGTGAGCCATCTCCCTCAACAGTATCCAAAGCGGTATATCTGTTTTGCAGGGAGATGACCGCAGGGGACACCTGCACTGCTTTCCTACTCTTCCTCTTTCTTTTGGTTCATTTCTATCTCCCACATTAATTTTCACCTGCGGTGTGACCAACTCGCTAAACGTGCTATCCACGACCTCCTCAGCATCACGGATGCTACAAAGTGAGTCCATCCGCAGCTCCAGAGCCGTCAAGCGGTCTAACAGGAGCTGCAACTGAACACACTTCTTGCACGTGAAAGAGCCAGGGACAGTGAACGTGTCCCTGAGCTCCCACATCGCACACGAGGAGCATGACACGGGTCTGGGATCTCCTGCCAGGTCTTAAACCTTAGGTAAACTTATACAACAACAATTTCAAAATAAAAAGAAATAAATTAGACAATGAAAAGAAAAACGACTTACCAGTCACTTACCAGGGTTAAACGGCACCTCCGAAAAAGCACCTTCTCTCACTCTGCACCGAATTACCTCACTGCACCAAATTACCAAGTTGCAATTCTCACTCTGGATGTGCCTCACTCCGGCTATGTCTCTTTGACCTGCGCAAGCTTCTTACCTGATATTCCCTCAAACCCTTCGCTTAGAGGAGGTGGAAGGGTGGGGGACACTGCAAGTGTAGTGTCTCGGGTTTAGCAACCACCCGACTTGTTACAGGCACTCACCTTCCTGACAGGCCCCTGATCCCGCCGAAAATCCGGAGGCCGTTCCCGCTGTAAGGTAAGCAAATTTGAAGGCACTCACTCACCTTCCTGACAGGCCCCTGCTCCCACCGAAAATCCGGAGGCTGCTCCCGCTGAAAGGTAAGCAAATTTAAAGGCACTCACTCACCTTCCTGTCAGGCCTCTGCTCCCACTGAAAATCCGGAGGCTGCTCCCGCTGAAAGGTAAGCAAATTTAAAAGTACTCACTCACCTTCATGACAGGCCCCTGCTCCCACTTCCCAACGACCGTGGTTGTTTTTTTCTTGGTTCGAGGAGGAGGTGGGGGGGGGGGGGGGGGGGGGGGAACACTGAGGAAGTGTTTTGGGTTTAACTTTCACTTGACAACAGCTCCTCCACAAACCACCTTCAAATTAGGCTGACCGCACTGCACGTATGCAAACCTCCCCGGAACAGCCAATCAGTAGCTCTGCTCTGCTGCCCTCTGCTGGATCTGGGATTAACCTACTGAATCTCTTCTGAACACCCTCCAGCGCAAGTATGTTGTTTCTCAGGTAGGGAAACCAAATCTGAACACAATATTCCAGGTGTGGCCTCACTGACACCTTATCAGTCTATAAGAGGGTAATTTAGGAGTCTGGTAACAGCGGGGAAGAAGCTGTCCGTGCGTGTTCTCAGAGATTTGTATCTCCTTCCTGATGGAAGAAGTTGGAAGAGTGAGTAAGGTGGGAGGGGTCTTTGATTATCCTGCCCACTTTCCCCAGGCAGCGGGGGGTGTAGATAGTCAATGGATAGGAGGCAGGTCCGTGTGATGGACTGGGAGTTGGCAAATTCTCCCCATGTCTGTGTGAGTTTCCTCCGGGTGCTCCTGTTCCCTCCCGCAGTTCAAAGATGTGCAGGTTAGGTGAATTAGCCAGGCTAAATTGGCCCTTAGTGTCCAAAGGGTTAGGTGAGGTTACGAGGATAGGGTGGGGACGTAGACCTGGGTAGGGTGCTTTTTCCAAGGGTTGGTGCAGACTCGATGGGCTGAATGGCCTCCTTCTGCACTGTAGGGATTCTATGTAGGCATTTTGTGCACTGGGCACAATACTAAATGAGGGCATCTCTCTTTCTTCACTGACTCCTGGAGTTTAGCTATCGAATCTTTAGATTTATTTCCAAAATGCAAATTCATTTCTGCATTGACATCAAAAGTGCAAACGTTTGATTATTTAACAGGATATACAGATACAGTTGATTATGCAGTGTGAACATATTGAAGTTTTTTTTTGCCATAGATGCTCTCTTAGGAATTTAAAATCTGTTTTGCCTTGTAAATTTATGACGAGTAAATAATTTTACATTCTGCTGCTTTTGAACTGTATTTTAAAGGAGACTAGGAACCGTCGCTTCAATAGTAACTAGTCCATTAGAACCTTCTGTAGGCAAAAATAGCCGAGCATTGGGGCAGCACGGTAGCATTGTGGATAGCACAATCGCTTCACAGCTCCAGGGTCCCAGGTTTGATTCCGGCTTGGGTCACTGTCTGTGCGGAGTCTGCATATCCTCCCCGTGTGTGAGTGGGTTTCCTCCGGGTGCTCCGGTTTCCTCCCACAGTCCAAAGATGTGCAGGTTAGGTGGATTGGCCATGATAAATTGCCCTTAGTGTTGGGTGGGGTTGCTGGGTTATGGGGATAGGGTGGAGGTGTTAACCTTAGGTAGGGTGCTCTTCCCAGGAGCCGGTGCAGACTCAATGGGCCGAATGGCCTCCTTCTGCACTGTAAATTCTATTAAGGTTTAAATTGGAATTGATCCCAGCAAACACGCGGTGAAGAATGCAAAGTTGAAATGGAGGCCAAATCATAGTCCTGAGAGTATAACAGTGCCTATTGGGAAAGGTGACAGATCGACCTACCAAATTGTTTATATGGCAATATCCTCTTGAGTAGAAGTACAGAACTACATAGCAGAGTTATTTAATTATCACGCAAGAAGGGAGACAAGACTGACCAAAAGACCCAACACAGCATCTTGCTGTAGTCTCTTACTTTGTCTGGTCTCATCCCACCCCACAAACATTGAATGAAAACCTATCAAGACCAAGCAGTATTCCGAATATGGAAAGTTTGGCATTAAGCATATGTTTCGCTGACAGTAAATCATGCTATGGTAATTATAATTCCAAATCCTACATTCCATTAGCATTATTGATCTTGGGATTGTCTTCAACTCAACGCTTAGGTTTTCATTATCGAAGATGCTCTACTTCTACATGTTTCTGAATAAAATTGCCTCTTGTCATTAAGAATGAATATGGGCAATCCCAATGGTATGTGAAACAGAAGGTCACCTTTCAGATCAGTTCAACATCAACCGGGGTGTTGGGTAGCAATCTTAAGTGGTTGCTTCCATTTGTGGATATTTAATGAATAGGCTGGGGCAAAAGCATTACTTGGCTGCGATCCAAACATTTTCTGTATTTGTAGGAAAGCATAGCTAACTTAGAAATTGATGAATTTTGCAGTTTCCCTATTAATTTATGTGCTAAAGGAACTCTGGGCAGGATTTCCTTAGTTCCTAGGAGGTGGGATGGGTGTTGGGGAGGTGAGGAGACTGGAAAATGGTGGGTACCCACGTTGGGTTGGTCCTCCAAACAGTCTTGGAAACCTGCCAGTGTCAACCTGCCAGTGCCAGAGTGGGTGTTTGTGAAGTCCCATCGCAGGGGGTGGGGGAAGGTTCCCCTTATGTGTGGTGGGGTGGTCGCATGCCGATGCATGTGTGTGGAGGGGCCGATGCATGTGAGTGAGGCATCATTGTTTCAAGAAAAAATATTTTTATTGGCATTTTCAAAATTATGTACATTACCGCTCATTTTTATTTATTATAGAGTGTAAAACGGTTTTTTCTTATGTTTCTTTATTTGTATATTGTTGCCGTCTGATGCCCCCCCTTTCATCCCTCCCACCACCCTGCCCCCCTTTCCCTAACCCCCCTCCCCCTTGATGTCTCCCTCGTCTGTCTAGGGGGGTGTTCCCCCTTCTCCTTGTCCCCCCTCCTCCCCACCTTCTTTTTCTTCCTCCTTCTCTTTCTCTCTTTTCCCTTTCCAATCCTTCAGTTTCCCGCTCTACAGGCTGTTGTTAGCCTCAAACAGGTTTTGGAACAGGCCTGCAAATTGCCCCCATGCAGTCAGGAAGTCTTCCCCCAAACCTCGGATGGCGTATTTTATCTTCTCCAGGTGGGGAAATTCCGACAGGTCTGCTAGCCAGCCTGCAGCTGTGGGTGGTGCAGCTAATCACCACCTGAGCAGGATTCTCCGGCGTGTGATTACAGAAGCAAAAACTAGGGCATCAGCCCTCTTCCCATGAGACCATGGGAAGCACGGTAGCATGGTGGTTAGCATAAATGCTTCACAGCTCCAGGGTCCCAGGTTCGATTCCCCGCTGGGTCACTGTCTGTGTGGTGTCTGCACGTTCTCCCCGTGTGTGCGTGGGTTTCCTCCGGGTGCTCCGGTTTCCTCCCACAGTCCAAAGATGTGCGGGTTAGGTGGATTGGCCATGCTAAATTGCCCGTAGTGTCCTAAAAAGTAAGGTTAGGGAGGGGGGGTTGTTGGGTTACGGGTATAGGGTGGATATGTGGGTTTGAGTAGGGTGATCATTGCTCGGCACAACATCGAGGGCCGAAGGGCCTGTTCTGTGCTGTACTGTTCTATGTTCTATGTTCTATGTTCTATGTGTAGCTCTGGCTGCTCTGATACCCTGAAGATTGCCACATTTAGGGATGGCTTCACCCTCACCCCCACAACCTTGACATTGCCTCGGAGAAGGCAGTCCAGAACCCAACAAGTTTGGAACAAGCCCAAAACATGTGGGTGTGGTTGGCCGGGCCCCTCTGGCAACGTTCACATTTGTCCACCACCTCTGGGATGAACCTGCTCATTCGGATTCTGGTCAGGTATGCTCTATGCACCACATTGAACTGCATGAAGCTGAGCCTTACGCAGGAGGAGGTGGAGTTGTCTCAGCTCAGTGCTTCGCGCCAGAGTCCCCACCCCATTTCTGTCCCCAGTTCGTCCTCCCATTTCCATCTGGTCTCGTCCAGTGCTGTTCGAGCTCTGTCCAGTAGCTTTTCCCACAGAGTCCCCCTTCCTTACTGCCCATGTTCATCAGGCCCTCTAACAGTGTGGTTTGCGGGACCCAGGGCTACCCTACTGTCTCTTTGCGGAGGAAATGTTTTATTTGCAGGTGTCTCATTTCCTGTCCTGTCGGCATTTCCCATTCCTCCATCAGTTCGTTTAGCATCGCCAGTCTGTGTCCTGTGTAAAAGTCCCGAACTGTCAGCGTTCCCCCCTCCCGTCTCCATTTTTTAAAGATTACGTCTAGCTTAGCTGGCAGGAATCTGTGGTTACCGCAGATGGGGGACACCTTGGTCAGCCCGAAGTGCTGTCTTAGTTGGCCCCACATTTTCAGTGTGGCTGCTACCACTGGGCTAGATGTGTATTTCGTCGAGGGGGATGGGAGTGCTGCCATGGCCAGGGCCAGAGGGTCATTCTCTTGCAGCCACTCCGAGTTTGGTTTGTGCACCCATTCCCTCACTCTTTCCGCCGCTGCTGCCCAACGGTAGTATTCCAAGTTTGGCAGTGCCAGGGCTCCCTTAATTTCCCTTCTTTGCTGCATTGATTTGGGGGCTCTTGGATTCTTGACCCCCCCCCCCCCCCCCCCCCCCCCCCTCCCCCCTCCCCACATACAAATGCCATAATGAAGATGTCTACATTTTGGAAGAAGGCCTTGGGATGAAGATCGGTTTGAACCTAAAGAGGAAGAGGAGCCTTGGCAGCATGTTCATCTTGATTGACTGATTGACTGCACTGCACTCTCCTGCCAGGGAGAGTGCGAGTGTGTCCCACCTCTGTTTTCCCTTTTTACTTCCTCCACTAGGCTGGTCAGGTTCCACTTGTGGATCTGTGGCCAGTCTCTGGCTATCTGGATCCCGACGTATCGGAATCTATTTTGGGCTACTTTAAATGGGAGCCCCTCCAGCTCTGTCTCTGCCCTGTTTGGGTTCACTGGGAATGCCTCACTTTTGCCCAGGTTGAGTTTGTAACCTGAGAAGGTTCCGAACACTTTCAGGATCCGCATGATTGCCTTCAGTACTTCTTCTGGCTTTGTTACATACAGGAGCAGGTCATCCGCAGGTCTGTGCACTTTGTCTCCTCTTTGGATGCCCTTCCAGCTTTTCACGTCCCTCAAGGCTATCGCCAGGGGTTTGATTGCAAGTGTAAACAGGAACAGGGACAATGGGCATCTCTGCCTTGTGCCTCTGTGCAGCTGGAAGTATTCAGAGCTGGTGGTATTAGTTTGAATGCTCGCCTTGGGAATCTCACCCGGACGGTGAATCCTATGCCTAGCCCAAACCGTTCTAGTAGCTCGAGGAGATACCTGCATTTAACTATGTTGAAGGCCTTTTCTGCATCCAGGGAGATGATCACATCTGGTGTTCTCTCCCCAGGGGGGGTCATTATTACATTCAACAGCCGCCTGATGGTCGCAGTGAGTTGCCTACCCTTAACAAAGCCAGTTTGGTCCTCAGCGACCACCTTGTGGTAGTCACCGCTGTTGTATTGTGCATACTACATATATCTCTGCGTAATAAAGCCTTGATTACTCTCTACTCTCGTCTCGTCGTAATTCATAGTGCATCATTTTATTACGCAGAGATTTTAAAACGATGGATCTCCGCATCAAGCCTGATCGCCTGCAGCTACACCCTCAAGCAGACAACGCCAAGTTGGCCTTCGCACATTGGCTAGCTTGCTTTGAGGCATGCATCGGATCTGCGACTGAACCACCCTCAGAGGTACAGAAGCTCCAGATCACCGGGTGCTCCGGTTTCCTCCCACTGTCCAAAGATGTGCGGGTTAGGTGGATTGGCCATGCTAAATTGCCCGTAGTGTAAGGTTAATGGGGGGATTGTTGGGTTACGGGCCTGTTCTGTGCTGTACTGTTCTATCCTCTACACGCGGCTGAGCTCAGACATCTTCCCCCTCATCCGGGACACGCCGACATATGCTGAGACCATGGCGCTACTGAAGGAGAACTACACGCAGCAGACCAACAAAATCTACGCCAGGCAACTCCGCTCCACGTGACATCAACTCCCCGGTGAGTCTGTGGAAGATTTCTGGCGTGCTCTGCAACTCCTAGTGAGAGACTGCGATTGCCAGGCTGTTTCGGCCACTGAACATTTGGACCTGCTACTGAGGGACGTGTTTGTTACAGACATAGAGTCGGCTTACATCCACCAGCGACTCTCGGAAGGGGCTACCCTCGACCTCGCGGCGACCAAGAAACTAGCGCTCTCGCTCACAGTCGGCTCACTCAATGTACAGGCGTATGCTCTCGACCGTGCGGCCCACCCCTCCTGGACATCGTGGACCCCACCAGCGAACACCCTACTGTGCACCCCACCAGCGTCCTCCCTCAGCCAACCCTAGGTCTGCGCCGCGCGGCAGCCACACAACCCCGGAGGGACCCAAGTGCTACTTCTGTGGACAGTCAAAACACCCCGACAACGCTGCCCGGCACGGAGCGCACTCTGCAATGCCTGTGGTAAGAAAGGACATTTTGCTGTTGTGTGCCAGGCCCGCTCGGTCGCCGCTGTTGCCCCAGCACCCCCCATGTGCGACCCACGGGCACTGCCATCTTCCTCGCCTCAGACCTCGTGCGGTCGTGGGTGCCGCCATATTCCTCGCCTCAGACCACGTGCAGCCCGTGGGCGCCGCCATCTTGCTTGCCATCTTGCTCGCCTCACACGTGCAGTCCATGGGCGCCAACATCTTGCCTGCCTCAGGACACCATGCAGCCTGTGGGCGCCGCCATCTACCCCGCCTCAGGATCCCTACTTGTCGGACACCTCATCGGGCCACTCATCGCCTGCAACCGCCACTAACCAGCCACGTCTGGCCTCCATCACGATCGACCAGACACGACCGCACAACCTCACGACCGCGTCGATGACAGTGAAGGTCGACGGGCACAAGGTTTCCTGCCTTCTGGACTCCTGGAGCACTGAGATCTTCATTCACCCCGATACGGTAAGGCGCTGATCCCTCACGGTCCACCCCACCAACCAGAGAATCTCCCTGCCCTCCGGATCCCACTCCATGGTGATCCAGGGGTACTGCACCACCACCCTCACCATCCAGGGTGTTGAGTGCAGTGGCTTCTGGCTCTACATCCCTCCCAACCTCTGCGCTGCCTTGCTACTCAGCCTGGCCTGCCAGTGCAACCTCCAGAGCTTAACCCTCAAATTTGGCGGGCCCCTACCACCCCTTACTGTATGCGGCCTCGCGACCCTTAAGGTCGACCCACCTTCCCTGTTTGCGGACCTCACGCCGGATTGCAAACCCGTCGCCACTAGTTGCAGATGGTACAGCGCCCAGGACAGGACCTACATCAGGCCTGAGGTCCAGCGGCTGCTTCAGGAGGGTATTATCGAGGCCAGCAACAGCCCCTGGAGAGCCCAAGTGGTAATGGTGAAAACCGGGGAGAAAAGCAGGATGGTCATTGACGGTCTGCGTCACCAACGGCGTCTCGGTCTTCCAACGGTGGATGGACTGAATGGTTGACCGGTACGGCTACGGGCCACCTTCCCGTACCTGGACAACGTCACCATCTGCGGCCACGACCAGCAGGACCACGACGCTAACCTTTCAAAATTTCTCGACAGCGCCACTCTCCTCAACCTCACCTACAAGGAGAAGTGTGTGTTCAGCATGAACTGATTAGCCGTTCTCGTCTATGTGGTCCAGAACAGAGTTCTGGGGCCCGACCCCGATCGCATGCGCCCCCTCATGGAACTCCCCCTCCCCCACTAGGGTTCTTTTCGTATTACGCCCAGTGGGTCCCAAACTATGCGGACAAAGCCCGCCCACTCATTCAATCCACCGTTTTCCCACTGACGGCCGAGGCTCATCAGGTCTTCGACCGTATCAAGGCCGATATTGCCAAGGCCGCAATGCACGCGGTCGACGAGACGTTACCGTTCCAAGTCGAGAGTGATGCATCAGATGTCGCTCTGGCCGCCACCCTCAACCAGGCAGGCAGGCCCATGGCATTCTTTTCCCGCACCCTTCATGCCTCTGAAATTCGGCATTCCTCTGTCAAGAAGGAGGCCCAAGTGATCGTTGAAGCTGTGCGACATTGGAGGCATTACCTGGCCAGCAGGAGATTCACTCTCCTTACTGACAAATGGTCGGTAGCCTTCATGTTCAACAACACACAGCGGGGCAAGATCAAAAACGATAAAATCTTGAGGTGGTGGATCGAGCTCTCCACCTACAATTACGACATTTTGCATTGCCTTGGTAAGCTCAACGAGCCCCCCGATGCTCGATCCCGAGGTACATGTGCCAGCGCACAAGTGGACCGACTCCGGACCCTGCATGACAACCTTTGTCACCCAGGAGTCACCTGTATTTACCACTTCATTGAGGCCCGCAATCTGCCCTACCCCATCGAGGAAGTCAGGGCTATCACCAGAGACTGCCAGGTCTGTGCGGAGTGTAAACCGCACTTCTACCGGCCAGACCGTGCGTGTCTGGTGAAGGCCTCCCGCCCCTTTGAACGCCTCTGTGTGGAATGCAAAGAGCCCCTCCCCTCCACCGACAGAAACACAGAGTTCCTCAGTGTGGTCGACGAATATTCCCGATTCCCCTTTGCCGTTCCATGCCCTGATATGACGTCTGCCACCATCATCAAAGGCCTCAAAACCATTTGTGCTCTGTTCGTTTTCCCCGCCTACCTCCACAGCAACCGGGGATCCTCATTCATGAGTGATGAGCTGCGCCAGTACCTGCTCAACAGGGGCATTGCCTCGAGCAGGACAACCAGCTAGGGGCAACGGGCAGGTAGAGTGGGAGAATGGGATGGTCTTGAGGGCCATCCAGCTGGCCCTACAGTCCAGAACTCTCCCAGCCTCCCGCTGGCAGGAGGTCCTCCCCGATGCACTTCACTCCATTCGGTTGCTCCTGTGCACTGCGATTAACGAAACCTCCCATGAACGTCCCTTGCCTTCCCCAGGAAGTCCACCTCCGGGATTTCGCTCCCAACGTGGCTGGCAGCTCCAGGACCCGTTCTCCTCCGTAAACATGTGCGACTCCACAAGGCGGACCCGTTGGTTGAGAGGGTACAGCTACTCCATGCAAACCCGCAGTACGCCTACGTAGCATACCCCGGCGGCTGCCAAGACACAGTATCCCTCAGGGTTCTGGCACCAGTTGATTCCCCCCACACACACACCCCCTCTGCTCTGGCGCCACCCTCCCTTCCCCCGGCGCACCCCACCGCAGCCTCCGCTCCAGGACATTCTGTTCTCCCCTTGCTCCCACCCGGGGATGAAGAAGATTTCGACATGGCTCCCGGAGTCACCGAAGAGGAAGCCGACTCCTGAGTCCCACCAGCACTGCGGCGTTCTCGACGACAGATCAAGGTACCGGACCGCCTAAATTTGTAACATTCTCTGTGATTTTTAAAAGCAATTTTTATGTATATAGTTCTCCACCACCCCCGCTGGACTCATTTTTAACAGGGGGTGAATGTGGTAGTCGCCATTGATGTATTATAGTGTATATATGGGTTTTACGGTAAGGCCCTGTACTACAGGTACGGGGTAGATCCCTGCCCGCTGGCTCCGCCCAGTAAGCAGAGTATAAATATGTGTGCTCTCCATACAGCAGACATTTCGGCAGCTACTGTAGGAGGCCACACATCTCTGTGTAATAAAGCCTCGATTACATCCCACTCTCATCACGTCGTAATTGATAGTGCATCAGTTGACCGGTACGGACTGCTAGCCACTTTCCTGTACCTGGACAACGTCACCATCTGCGGCCACAACCAGCAGGACTATGACGCTAAACTTGCCAAATTCCTCCACACCACGAACTCCTCAACCTAACCTAAAGGAGAAGTGTGTGTTCAGCACAGACCGATTACCCATCCTTGGCTATGTGGTCCAGAACGGAGTTCTAGGGCTCGACCCCGATTGCATGCGCCCTCTCATGCGCCCCGGCCACCGGGGTATGCTACGTAGGCGTACTGCGGGTTTGCATGGAGTAGCTGTACCCTCTCCCATTGCCCCAAGGCCCTCAAACGATGCCTGGGGTTCTTCTCGTACTATGCTCAGTGGGTCCCTCACTATGCGGACAAGTCCAGCCCACTCTTTACTCCACCATTTTCCCACTAACGGCCGAGGCTCACCAGGCCATCAAGGCCGACATCGCCAAGGCCGTGATGCACGCGGTCGACATGATGCTACCCTTCCAAGTTGAGAGCGATGCATCAGACGTCGCTCTGGCCGCCACCCTCAACCAGACAGGCAGGCCTGTGGCATTCTTTTCCGGCACCCTCCATGCCTCTGAAATTCGGCACTCCTCTGTCGATAAGCAGGCCCAAGCCAGCGTAGAAGCTGTGCGGCATTGGAGGCATTACCTGGCCGGCAGGAGATTCACTCTCCTCACTGACTAACGGTCGGTTTCCTTCATGTTTAACAACACACAGCGGGGCAAGATCAAAAATGATAAAATCTTGAGGTGGAGGATCGAGCTCCCCACCCACAATTACGAGATTTTGTATCGCCCCGGTAAGCTCAACGAGCCCCCCGATGCCCTATCCCGAGGTACGTGTGCCAGCTCACAAGTGGACCGACTCCGCACCCTGTACGACGATCTCTGTCACCTAGGGGTCACCCGCTTTTATCACTTCATAAAGGCCCACAATCAGTCCTACTCCAACGAAGAAGTCAGGGCTATCACCAGAGACTGCCAGGTCTGTGCGGAGTGTAACCGCACTTCTACCGGCCAGACCGTGCATGCCTGGTGAAGGCCTCCCGCCCCTTTGAACGCCTCAGCGTGGACTTCACAGGGCCCTTACCCTCCACCGACTGCAACACGTACTTCCTCAATGTGGTCGACGAGTACACGAGATTCCCCTTCGCCATCCTATGCACCGACATGACGTCTGCCACCGTCATCAAAGCCCTCAACACCATCTTCGCACTGTTCGGTTTCCCCGCCTACGTCCACAGCGACCGGGGATCCTCATTTATGAGCGATGAAGTGCGCCAGTATCTGCTCAACAGGGACATCACCTCGAGCAGGACAACCAGCTACAACCCCCGGGGAAACGGGCAGGTGGAGCGGGAGAATGGGGCGGTCTGGAAGGTCATCCAGCTGGCCCTACGGTCCAGAAATCTCCCGGCCTCCCGTTGGCAGGAGGTCCTCCCCGACGCCCTTCACTCCATTCGGTCGCTCCTGTGCGCTGCGACTAACAAAACTCCCCATGAAGTCTCTTTGCCTTCCCTAGGAAATCCACCTCCGGGGTTTCGCTTCCAACATGGCTGGCTGCTCCAGGACCCGTTCTACTCCGTAAGCACGTGTGGCTCCACAAGTCAGACCTGTTGGTTGAGAGGGTACAGCTACTCCACGCGAACCCACAGTACGCCTACGTAGCATTCCCCGACGGCCGCCAAGACACAGTCTCCCTCAGGGACCTGGCGCCAGCTGGGTCCCCACACACCCTCCCTCTGGCCCGGCGCAACCCTCCCTCCCCCTGGTGCACCCCACCTCATCCCCTGCTCCAGGACGATCTGCCCTCCCCTTGGTCCCTCCGTGGATGAAGATGAGGTCGACATGCGCCCGGAGTCCTCGACGACCGAACCTACGTTTGAATCAACACCACAACTTCATCGCTCGCAACGACAGACCAAGGCGCCCGACCGTCTAAATTTGTCACCTCTTTCTTAACATTTAAACAATCTGTATTTTTTTTCAAAAAAAACCAATCTGTATGTAAATAGTTTCCATCTCCCCTGCTGGACTCCTTTTTTAACAGGGAGTGAATGTGGTAGTCACCACTGTTGTATTGTGTATACTGCATACAAGGGTATTACGGTAAGGCTCCTGTACTGCAGGTACAGGGGTAGATCCCTGCCTGCTGGCTCTGCCCAGTAGGCGGAGTATAAATATGTGTGCCGGCACCTGCGTCACCGCCGAAACTGCGACGTTCACAGAGGACGACCACGGATCCCGATCGACCAATTGCTTCATTTTGATATGTACATGTAAATAAATACTGTAAATAGTTGTGACATGTAACAAGGCAAAACACTGTACCACCAACAGGTACCACCATAATCTCAACCTCTACCACTGTATAACGCAAGACCATCACCCCTGCCGGACTCTTTTTTAACAGAGGGTGAATGTGGTAGTCGGTATAGGGGTATTACGGTACCCAGGTTGAGGCTGTAAGACCATTGGTGTGGGAGGTACCTGAGACAGCAAGACCATTGGTGAAGCCTGCCTGCTAGTTCCGCCAAGTAAGGCGGAGTATAAGAGTCTGTGTCTCCCCAGCTGCTTCATTCTGTACCTGCGCTGCTGGGGGAAAGATCTAGTCCAATAAAGCCTTCAATTGTCATCCAATCTCGCCTCTGGAGTCATTGATCGAGCATCAGTGGTCTTCTTACTTGATGGTTGGTCCCACACGTACATCTGCTGAGACTGCCAACTTTTCCCTTTTTTATCCAGTTTCTTCCAAAAATGTTCCTTAGCCACGTAAATTGATGATCTGTTGCCCATTTTCCTCAATGATAGCTTGCAAAATCAGCACACATCTACTGGCCTTGTTTTATTTATCTGCCTGTTGAGTGCATCTTATCACACTTGTTGGCAAAAACAAACTGTTTCCTAGGCCCTGTGTGGAGTAAGGTTGGCTACTTTTCCCATACTGCTTTGCAGATGTTTAGTTGTTTGTTATCCGACTAAATGCCTCACAGCCAATTGTGGAATTCACACATCTCATTGTTAAAGGATCAGCCAACACCTAAAGACTATGGAGTTTCCAGACTTTCTGCTCATACTAGGCAAAAGGGGATATTGAAAGTCAGTGGCCACTATCAACATACTACTGTATCACACTATCCACTCCCATCCAATCCACACGGGTGAGGCTGAGAAGTGTTAACTCACAGTCATGTATCAAAACAAGTTTCACGGACTGCAGCTTTATTTCCCCAGGACCCACCAGATCTATCAGAATCATCAGCCATCAGCCAGTCTGAGAGCCAGACTCTGAAATGAGCTGCAAGTCATTAAGCAACCAAAGTACTTAACCTGTTCCAGTTTAAAAGTTTACCTGAGAACCAAACTAATAAATATTAATTTACAAGAAACTTCACAACTTTCCGTAAACCCATCACTTTACAAGACCCTCGCTTCAACTTTAAATAATTGAATCCATCTAAGAAACTACAGGTCTGTCATGTGGGAGACCAGAAATCATAATCATCTTCTGAATTAATGGTAATGTGTAAAGGCATATTATCTTTATCTTCAGTCTTTGCGTTTGCATATATGTGTGTGTCAGACTGAGTGTGCGATGTTGCATTAATTTCAGGGAAGTGGGTGAGAGTAAAAAAACCTTCTTCATCTGAAGGTCATGAATGCTTGCTGCTGAATCAGTTAATTCGAATACACACCTCAAAGGTAGGAAAAGACACACCTCTTTCCATACAAAACCTCCTGTTTTAAAGCACTAAGAGAGCAAATGCTTTTTCTCTACTAATCGAGGTACTGTTCATGTCGATTTTAAGGCTTGAGATTGCAGGTTTTAAAAACTTGCACTGTAAATGCAGGCAGGCATATAAGTGAACAGCTGAACTGTCTCTGGTTTGTAAATGAAATCACTTGGAGATGTGTGTGTTGTTCATGCACATTTTATAGCCAAAAATGTGATGGTTAACTGTGCGCAGGGTAATTTCCATGTTAATGTCACCTTATAAATAGTGAGAAATTCTTCCAGCTTTAATATTTGGAGTTGTATCCATATAATTATACTCCACAGCTGTGATGCTGCAACAAGTTATATTTATATAGCACCATTAACATGTTACAAATGTTCTAAACACTTTGCAAGCACGTTATAGAACAATATTTGTCACTGTGCTACATGAGGGGATATTCGGCCAGGTGACCAAAGGTTTGGTTAAAGAGGTAAGTTTTAGGACGTGTTTTAAATGAGGGAGGAAACGTAGAGGGAGGGAAATGATTAGGGATGAAATTCCATAGTTTAGGGCCTTGGGAGCTGAAGGCATGGCTACCAATTGTGATGCAAATAGTAGTGGAAATGCTTGAGGCGCTAGAATTGGAGCAGTGCAAAATCACTGAGAGGTGGAAGGCTGGGAGAAGTTACAATGGTCGGGAGGGGTGAGACCACAGAGGGGTTTGAAAACAAGGATGAGAATTTTAAGATCGAGGAGTTGCTTAACTGGGAGCCAATTTAGGTCAGTGAGCGCAATGAGATGGATGAGTGGGATTTGGCGTGAGTTCAGACATTGGCATTGGAGCACTGAATGACCTCACCTTTGTAGAGGTAGAACTAGGGAGCCCTGGAAGGAGTGTATTGGAACAGTTAAGTGCAAACGTCCAAAATATTATGGTTCTAGCCATTAGTGTGGCTGATATTGAATATCAGCTGGTCACAGATAGGCAATGGTGGGCATCACAGCCAACACTCATCCTGTACTCACTGTCCATCTATACACATCAAGCAATGATGACTGGACAGTGAGCAGGGACCAGGTCAACTATTTCCCCTCCCTAACAATCGGCTGCTGAAGCCAGTTGCAGTTTATTGTCACTATAGTTGATATTGACTAGCTCAGCAGAGACGGGATTGAACCTGGGACCATTCTAATCCACGTGATTTCAGCTATTCACTGAGCAAACTTGCTGAGCCATCAGAGCAGCGCAGAACTTGGCCACTGTTTACTTCATGGGTTCATGGCTCCTGGTAGAACCTTAAATCTCTTTAAATGAGGTCTAGAATACTATACACTTCTGCTGAGTGTGAAAAAATTCTCTGAATCAATAAAGCATACTCAGTGGGGAATTGTAGAATGCCAGTTTATTTGAAGATCTCATTAGGGATAAATGACAAATTTTCAACTCTTAAAAAGCTGAAGATTAATAGGAAATCAACATTACTCCAAATATTACAAATATATAAATGTGTTATAGAAACAGAAGTAATTCAACAGAGATTTGTATTTTAATAAATATTAATTTATATAGTAAGCCTGTAGAACAAAGTGGAGTAGGCTATTTGACTTCTGCACCTGCTCCACCATTCAACACGATCGTGATTGTTATTGGTTACTGTTAAAACATTCTAACAAATTTGACGTGTTTTAAATTATCCAATTAAATAGTTCCCAATATATAAAAACATTCATATCTTGACCTGCACAAAACCTAAATTTGCAAAAGAACTTAGAAGTCAACAATTACCTCAGCCTCCATGTTTTCCTTTTCTCTTTTGCTACCTTTAAAAAGAAAATCTAATTAAGGGCAAATTAGCTTGGCCAATCCACATACCCTGCGCATCTTTGTGTTGTGTTGGTGAGACCCGGGCAGATACGGGGAAGAATGGGCAAACTCCACAAGAACAGTGACCCAGGGCCGGGATTGAACCTGGGTCCTCGACACCGTGACGCAGCAGTGTCAACCACTGCACCACCATGCCGCCCTCTTTTCCTATCTTTTTTTTTCGATTACAATTGTTGGCGATGGTGCTGCTATTCTCATTTATGCCTTCTTTCGGTGCACCTTTTCTTTACTTGCCCATTACCATCTCATTTTGCCTGCACTATCATCCCTTTTGTCATATATCTCCTACCTTCCACCCGATCATAGATCTTTCTGTTTGTTCTTTCCTCCCCTCCCCACTTTCCCAGCCCTGCTGAAAAACCTTAAAGTTTGCGTTTTGCAGCGTCAGGGTGTGGTGATTGCCCCCTTAAGGGTAACACAACAGAATAAGGGTCACATGGCCTGTGTGACCAATCAGGACTCAGGGTGTGGAATCACCCCCCATGGTGAGAGAGACCCCGAGACAAAGAGACATTTTGAGAGCTCTCTGGTGAAAAGAGACATGTAGGGAGCTGGCTGCAGCCATGCGGCTTCTGAACAATTCTTATTAATAAATACCTTTTGTGTTCACTCATTAAGTTTCTGAAAGAGCATGTTTACACAGGGTGACTCTGTAGACTTGTAAATTTTTCCACCCATGGCCCCTCATTCCCTTCCTGCCAACCTATGGTACTTCTAAGTCCATTGGCCTAGTATGCACTCTGTACAGAACCAATTAACCTTATTGTAACAATATCATATGTGAAAAACTTGTAAAATACAGGGCTGGATTCTCCGCACCCCAACAGCAAAATCACGGCTGGGGTCGGGGCGGAGAATCCATTTTCCCGCAAGAAATTGGGACCGCGCCAGTTACCTGATTCTCCGGGCCCCAAAACACCGCGCTGCATATCACCAACCTGCGCCCATTGCTGGAGGCCTGCTCCGCCATTCTCCACCCTCGACCGGCTGAAGTCCCGACGGTATGGATCTAATATGGTCGTGCCAGTCAGGATACTAGCGTGGCGGCTGTGGACTCAGTCCTCAGCCACCCTGGTCAGGGGAAGGCCGATCGGAGGGTAGGGGGGCCTTATATGCAGCAGGGCAATGTTTGGGCAGGTGGTCAGGGTCGGGCACACGGCCGATTGGGGGGTCTATTTTTAATGTCCAGCTTCGCGGTCTGAGTCCGCCATGGAGCACGGCACAGCCGCTGGAGGCCGCCGCCATGCGCATGCACGGCCTCTGACCCGGAAGTGCGGGGCCCATCTTCTGCCAGGTCTCTGCTAACCCCCTGCAGGGCAAGGAATATGTGGCCCTTTCACGCCAGTTTTTCTCGCTGAAAGTCCACAGGGCGAAATTCCCCGACCCCCACGACGGGTCGGAGAATAGCGGGAGGGCCTTCCCGACATTTTTCCCGCCCTCCCGCTATTCTCCCCACCCCCCGCCCAACTCCCGACCCGAATCGCTGCCGCCGTTTTTTTACAGCCGGCAGTGATTCACAGCTGTTCGATGGGCCGAAGTCCCAGCCCTTTACGCCGTTTTTACGAACGGCAAACACACCTGGTCTGGCCGTTCGTAAAAACGGCGTCACAAACTCGCTTTTCATAACCATGGCACCGATTGGCACGGCAGTACCACGGCTGTGCCAAGGGTGCCATGGGCCCGCGATCGGTGGGCACCGATCGCAGGCAGCGGGCCCGATGCCCGCGCACTCTTTCTCCTTCCGCCGCCCCGCAGTATCCATTCGCGGGGCGGCTGAGGGGCAACCCGGCCCGCGCATGCGCGGGTTTCGCGCAAATACGCGATGACGTCATCCGCGCATGCGCGGGTTGGAGTCTTCCAATCCGCGCATGCGCGGCTGACGTCATATGACGCGTCAGCCGGCGCTAACTCCGGCAAGCGGGCTTAACGATATTCGTTAAGCCCGTCATGCCGGAGCCTACGGCGTCGGGCTGCTAGCCCCGACCGGGGACCAGAATCGGTTCCCGGTCGGGAAGGGGCGCGCTGGCGTCAAACCCGCCCGGGTTTGACGCCAGCTTTACGATTTCTCCCGTTTTGGGAGAATCGCGCCCACAGTTTTTACAACAGCATGGGGACATAGTCCCAAAACCAGAGAATCCAGCCCACAGTCATTCATTCCTAACTTTCTTAAAACCATTGCTGTTACTACAGCCCTATAAAAATGTAAATAAACCCAAACGTTAAAGTTTCAAAAGCAGTGGCTGGAGGCAATTTACACTTGTTTACCTTGTGTAAATAAACATTAAGCAATTGAGAAATATATCTCAATGTAAAAGCTGCCAAACAAAAAACGTTTTCCTTTGGGGGAAACTGTTTCAATAAACTAATGGATGTCTGGGCTCTCATCCATGCCTCATTTTGCATTGTTAACCTGTTAAAAAGCTTGCCTTGCCACTCAGAAGCCCCTGTGGCTGCCTTTGAGTGCTTTCTGTGGTGGTGGGCCCAACTCCAATAAACAGAATGAAAATCTTGCCTCAGGATTTTTCTCCCAAGATGGGCTAGCCAAGCTATGAAATCTCCCGACTCCTGCTACTCCCCCCTAGGGGAAAGTGAAAATTCCAGACAGACAGTCACCCAAGGCTGAAATTGAACCCCGGTCCCTAGCACTGTGAGGCAGCAGTGCTAATCACTGTGCCACCATGCCACCAGCGATGGATCTGGCATAAGTGAACAATTCTATTCGGAAGCTAGCACAGGCACAGTGGGCTGAATGGCATCCTTCTGTACAGGTAACCATTCTGTGATCTTATAACTCAAATTATCAGCTACATCCCCTGCTATTAGCCACAGATGTCACCCCCGCCCTTTTTCAGTAGTGTTCTATTGTCTGACTTACGATGAAAACCGCACGGAAAATCTGCCAGGTTTTTTTTATAGCTTTTTTATTGGGCACATGTTCTTGTCACACTATTACAAAAGTAGTAAAATGCTAATCAGTTTTATCAGGCAGTTTGGTTCTGTCTGAATCAGGATTACTGAAGCCAGCAGAGAGAGACATTTTCCTTTAGTTATAATGCACAATTTCACATTGTATCAATCTTAGTTCCCAATTGTGAGAAGCCCTGGCCTGTGTATCGACACGATCATTTTGCCTGATATGCCCCAATCTGTGCTGACACAATAATCAATTCAGAGCATTAAGAAAAAAGCAAAATAACTAAAAGCTGAATGGGTTTCAGGAAGAATCATCTCCCTGGGTTCTAGAAAAAGAGATGCGAAGGCTTATATCCTTTTACCAGCACCTGCCAGCATGTCTGGATTTCCTTAAATGCAAAGTAGAGTGCCTTCCAAGTTTTTATAATCATCTCATTAGGTCATAAAATTGAACACAAATCCCTTAAAATCGAAAATCAAAACAGTGCTGATGAAATTCCAAAAACGTATGATGATCACCTTTAGGCAGGGAGAATAAACACTACTCATTCTATTGATACAAAATCTGGATTTGTCCTATTTTGCATCCTGAAATTACACTGTAAGATTCGAGATACATTTGGCTGAAATTGTTCTTGTTCCTAGTTTAATGGTGACACTGAGGGAGTTCAGAGTAAATGAGTTAGCACCTCCACGAAGATAGCACAAAAAGGAATTTCAGACAAATTCATAGAGCATTTGTGTGGAGACTAAAGCCCCAATATTAACTTGGAGAACAGGGATGGGAGAATAAGGAGCAGGGGGAGAGTGGGTGGTGATGCATGAGTGGGGTGATTGCTGTTATCATAGAATCATAGAATTTACAGTGTAGGAGGAGGCCATACGGCCCTTCAAGACTGAACCAGCCCTTGGAAAGACACCCCACTTAAGCACACACCTGCACCCTATCCCCGTAACCCCACCTAACCTTTTTGGACACTAAGGGCAATTTCTAATGGCCAATCCACCTAACATGCCCAGCTTTGGACTGTGGAAGGAAACCGGAGAATCCGGAGGAAACCCATGCAGACACGGGGAGAACGTGCAGACTCCGCACAGACAATGGCCCAAGCCGGGAATCAAACCTGGGACTCTGGAGCTGTGAAGCAACTGTGCTAACCACTGTGCTACTGTGCTGCCCGTAATGTGGCTGGGATATCCGAAAGAAGGGGTTCCCCTCA
Organism: Scyliorhinus canicula; assembly: GCF_902713615.1. Lineage (NCBI taxonomy): Eukaryota > Metazoa > Chordata > Chondrichthyes > Carcharhiniformes > Scyliorhinidae > Scyliorhinus > Scyliorhinus canicula. The sequence goes on from NC_052157.1 coordinate 35,279,363, forward strand.
AGCCCTGCCGGATTAGCGATTTTTGTTTCCATTTTCCAGCCGCAGGCAGCCAGATCTAATTGATTGGTCTGATTTCTCATCAGGCTGCAAGTTAATATGCTCCAAGATTGAAACCGATGCACTAATTGGCCCAGAATTGAAAGTTTGGCGGTAACCTCATAACAGTAAAATGCATTGATTTTGGCATTTTGTTGTCCGAGTTGAATGTGTATTTAATAAGTTAGTTAATATTTAGATTTTTACTTTAGTTTGCTGACCTTTAGCAGTGTTCCTTTGGAGCTCAACTTTGATGTAACATCAAGCTCCTGTTTAACATCCATGATTGACTCTTCATTGCATTCTCTCTGAAAGTAGCGTCACTAATGCTTGACTTCCAGATGTTAATAACATAAAAAGTGCTGTGAAGTTGGCATTAGGGAAAACTGTAAAGAAATTCAACAACCGCTACGTGAAGTATTATAAAGTATATGCAAAGTTTTTGCAACTCGCAGCATAACACTGAGAAATGTCTGACCTGGGAAACAGTGGAAGGTGATGTAGGATTGGCCTCAGCATCAATGGTCTGAGAAAGGAAAAAAAATATTGAAGTTTATACAGTTAATTTTTAGCCAGTGAGTTCTACTGGAAGTGGTTGCTGTACATATTGGAAGAATATGAGATTGAGCTCAATTGTAATGAATCAGTCTGTTGGCAAAGACTTACTGTTTGATGAAGATCTGCTACTAGGGTTAGGTCCAATGGAATTCATAGAATTTACAGTTCATAGAATTTACAGTGCAGAAGGAGGCCATTCGGCCCATCGAGTCTGCACCGGCTCTTGGAAAGAGCACCCTACCCAAGGTCAACACCTCCACCCTATCCCCATAACCCCACCTAACACTAAGGGTAATTTTGGACACTAAGGGCAATTTATCATGGCCAGTCCACCTAACCTGCACATCTTTGGACTGTGGGAGGAAACCGGAGCACCCGGAGGAAACCCACGCACACACGGGGAGGATGTGCAGACTCCGCACAGACAGTGGCCCAAGCTGGAATCGAACCCGGGTCCCTGGAGCTGTGAAGCAATTATGCTATCCACAATGCTACCGTGCTGCCCACTGATTGTTCCCACGCATGGGGCCAAACCCCAAAATTAGTTGTTACCTTTAGAAGAGAAATGAGAGGAGAACACCTTATTGGCTCAGAACGTGGCAGAGCAGAACATTTTGTGACATGGCCTATTCGCTAGCTATTTTCATCAACCAAAAGTTGATTTCGCCAAAGGTTGCTGGCAGTGCAAGCTGAAAATGGTACAATGAACCATCTTGGACCTCGGTGGTGACTGAAGGGATGCCTATCTGCTGAACAAACGTGATTGAAGGATGGAGAAAGAAACAGAGGGACACCCGGATAGGGAATAGGGTGAATTAGAATCAAATCAAGTACAGAAAAAGAAGCAAAGAGAGGGAAAGAAAGATTGGCTTAAGGGAGAGAGAAAAAAGAGACAGAAAGGTGAAGTAAGAATTTTCTTGGCAAAAGAAAATAAATCTTACATTTAAAAATCTCTAAAAGTAATTTACTAGGGCAGCACGGTGGCCTAGTGGTTAGCACAACCGCCTCACGGCGCTGAAGTCCCAGGTTCGATCCCGGCTCTGGGTCACTGTCTGTGTGGAGTTTGCACATTCTCCCCGTGTCTGCGTGGGTTTCGCCCTCACAACCCAAAAATGTGCAGAGTAGGCGGATTGGCCACGCTAAATTGCCCCTTAATTGGAAAAAATAATTGGGTCATCTAAATTTATATTTAAAAAAAGTAATTTACTACCTGAAGTAATGAACATTCATATTTTCAACTATCCCGTTTCAGGACCAGAGATGTTGAATGGCATTATAGGAACCTACATTACGTTAGAAAGGTCTTTTTAAATTATTTGTTGGCACCATCAGCTAGGTCAGAATTTGTGGCCTATCCCTAAATTGAAATGAGTGGCTTGCTAGGCCATTTCAGTAATCAGTTGAGAGTCAACCAGAATGTGGGCCTGAAGTCACATGCAGACCCGACCAATAAAAGACACTTGTGACAATTGATTCAAAGTGACCATTACAAGACAAATATCAATTCCATATTTACTATCTGAATTTAAATTTCACTAGCCATGGTGGGATTTATTTAGATTAGTTGTCACATGTACTGTGGTGCAGTGAAAAGTATTGTTCTGTGTACTGTCCAGGCAGATCGTTCCACAAAATGAAAAACATAGGACATGCAATAAATACACAAAGCAAATGCATAGACATCGGGTGGAGAATACGGAGTATAGTACTACTCAGTAAACAAGATGCATTGTGTGATCAGTTCAGTCCATAAGACGTTCATTCAGGAGTCTAGTAAAAGCACGGAAGAAGGTGTTTTTTTAATAATAATAATTTTTATTATTGTCACAAGTAGGCTTGCATTAACACTGTAATGAAGTTACTGTTGTATCTGTTGCATATTCTCAGACTTTTGTTTCTTCTGCCTGATGGAAGAGGTGGAAAGACAGAATAACCCAGGTGGGAGGGGTCTTTGATTATGCTGCCCACTTTCCCAAGGCAGAGGGAGGTGTACACAGAGTCAATGGATGGGAGGCAGGTTCGCATGCAGGACTGGGCTGTGTTCAGGACTCTTTGTAGTTTTTTATGGTCCTGGGCCGAGCTGTTGCCATTTGAACCTGTGTCCCAAGAGCATTAGCTTGGGCCTTTGGATTATTAGCCCACCACCCACTGCTTAGTGCTATCTTCGCTTTCTATGATGGATTGAATTGCCATAATCTCTTCAAATATGAAATGAAATGAAATGAAAATCACTTATTGTCACGAGTAGGCTTCAATGAAGTTACTGTGAAAAGCCCCTAGTCGCCACATTCCGGCGCCTGTCCGGGGTGGCTGGTACGGGAATCGAACCGTGCTGCTGGCCTGCTTGGTCTGCTTTCAAAGCCAGCGATTTAGCTCAGTGAGCTAAACCATATACGGGTAGTTCAAGGGCGTGCTCCAGTTTTCATGAAGCTTCGGCAGAACAGTGCACATTGCCTGCAAATTGTGTTGATTCGCAACTCACAGGTTATCTCTTCCTTGCTGGACAGTTTACACATTAATAATGGTATGCAGGTCAACCTTGCCATTATTTTGCCAGAAAAAACTGACCCATTATATAGAGCAAGGATCGACTGAAACATCCTCATAAAACATAATTTAATTATGAATGGATAAAATGTGCTCTACATTTAATGAAATGTTACAGAGCATTGTGGTATTCTAATGTTTCGTTTTCAATGATTTTCAGTTATTTTTCATTTGTTATGGTGTTCTAGTGTTATTACAGCTGTTATGGAATACTGATGAAGAGACATATTTCTCTGGCTGTTTGAACTTAATTGCTTTTACCACATCTATGAATTGTAACCATGGAGACCTCTAGCATCCAATAAATGAACTCTTGTTATTTCCTGGATGTGAATAAAATCACAGAAGAATTAACAGAAGGAAGAAAAGACATATCTGTGGCTTGGATTAAGCATTCCATTGATAACAGAAAATTTGCTCACATCACACTGCATTTTTACTAAAATGAAGTCTTTTCTTCTCGTGCTAAAATATTGAAAATGAGAAACATAATCAAAGATTTTTTTTGTCTGACTGAAGATTCGGTTACTGTCTGGAAATGCACAATTGACTAGTCTTTTCTATTCAATTCACTGGTTGGTATTCAGCAGTCATTTTGAAAGAGCTGTAACTGTCTGAGTACTGCCATATGGAATTGGTTTGAATAATTAGTCAAGAAGACTAAATCTATTATTTATTGCAGTGTAAGATAGGCATTTCCTTCCATAATAAGCATCTATCAGGAGTTTTTGTACTATGTTTAAGGTCAATGAAGTTCAGCAGATAAAGTCTGCAGTTAAAAAGAGCTCCACTTAATTTGCACACTGTACAGCAGAGTGCGCCATTGACTCAACAGATAGATGTAGAGGATCTAATTTATAAAGTACATATATTCAGCTAAAAAATGGTGGTTTGACTGATTAGTGATAAGATGCTCAGGTACTTATACTTATGAAAGGCTTGGTTGTTTATTTGGATGGTCACTGCTTTAGTTATACATCGCAAAGAAATATGATACACTTTGCTGATATCAGAAAATACGTCATGTGGTTAACATTTAAAATAGTTAGATTTAGTAATTTGTTGGTGCAGAACGTGAGCATTGCTGAAAAAAATGAGGTACGCTGACAAAGATTTCCATCTTGCACTTATCAGGAAAGTTTGCAAGAACACCAACAATAAAGACAACAGTTTATACTGCATGAGAAGAGAGTGCTGATTGGTTGGTAGGTGGACTATGATTCTTCGAGGTGTTGCCATGGAGAATGCACCAGAGACATTGCTAACCTATTCGCAAATGTACTTCTGAAGGAAACCATAGATGCTTTCACCATGTCACTATATTATGGGGATCTAGATGGAGCACCATTTTCTGAATCTTTGAACTTATAAACTCAGCAACTCGTGCAGTTGACTTCAGTTTTAATGATACCATGTATGGCTAAATAGATGGTGTTGCCATGGGATCCCCTCAGACTCCAGCTCTCACAAGCATCTTTTTTTGGTTTCCATGAGAAATTAATTTCTGATTGAATAACACCCAATATCCTACCGCTTGCATACTTCCAATACGCAGATGGCATGTTTGTTGGATTTGAATTCGTAGCTTCATGGAAGAACTTCCTTACACACCTTAATGGACTCCATCCTGTGTGAAAATTTACCTTTGAAAGGGGCAGTCAAATGAGGTCCATTTCCTCAACATGCCAGTTGAGAAATCTGTCATTGGGTTCTCTACCACCACCAATCACAAGCTTACCTTCACAAATCCATATGTGTCAGGATTCGTACAGTTCCATGCACTGTAAGATTGACCTTGTTGGCAACCTTGTAAATAGGACTCAAGCCATTTGCTCACCGTGCTGAAGTAGGGTTCATCAAAGCCATCCTGTCAGATACTGGCTACTCCGATCAGACCATATGAAAGCAAAATACCGCAAAGGCTGGAAATCGGAACTAAAAACAGAAAATATTGGATGAACTAAGCAGGTTTGGCAATATCTGTGCAGAGAGAAACAGAGTTTTTTTTTATAAATTTAGAATATCCAATTCACTTTTTCCAATTAAGGGGCAATTTAACGTGGCCAATCCACCTAACCTGCACATCTTTGGGTTGTGGGGGTGAAACCCACGCAGACACGGGGAGAATGTGCAAACTCCTCACAGACAGTGACCCAGGGCCGGGATTCGAACCCGGGTCCTCAGCGCCGTAGGCAGCAATGCTAACCACTGTGCCACCGTGCCGCCGAGAGAAACATAGTTAATGTTTTGTGTCCGTATGATCCTTCTACAGAACTGTAGAACCAGGCCAATTGGACTTGAAACGTTAGGCCTGGCCAGGATTCTCTGTTCGGGAGACAATCCTCTCCCACTGGAGTTGAATTGGAACTGATTTGCACTCCTCAGTATCCCTTGGCATGCATATTTATGCAAGGGAAATAATACGAGGGAATCCCAAGGGAATCCTGCTGTCGGGCCGCTATTTTGAGCTGGCGGCCTGATAGCGAGGTCCTGCGGCTGGCTACCACCACCTCCGGCATTGCAAAGCAACTCCCACATCACCCTGGCATCGCGGAGTAGCGCCCTCAACCCTTTCCCCTCCTCACAAAGCAGCCCCCCCCCCAGCCCCGGGCTTTCTGGGTTCCCCCTTCCCAAGTACTGGAGTTCCCTGGATAGGGAGACCCTTCCAAGTCCCTCTAACAAAGGGACCCCCTCCAGAGGCGCCCAAACTAAAGGCCCCCCACCCCCACAGAGACCCCTTAGATAGTGAGACCCTCTACAGAGATTCCCTTGATAGGGGGAACACCCCAGAGGCCGTCTAACGATAGGGACTCCCCACAGAGAGCCCCTAAATAGTCATATCCCCCCCAGAGGCCCCCTAAATAAAGGGACTCCCCACACAGACCCCCAAGATAGGGAGAGCCCCTACAGAGATCCCCTAGATATGGAGAACCCCCCACAGAGAACCCCCCTCAAAGACCCCTAACTAAAGCCCCCCCCCCCCCCCACAGATCCCCCCAGAAAAGAGACCCCTGATAGCAAACAGTGAACAAAATTACTGTTGTAGCACTCAGACAGAGGAAGCATATGTCCATTCCTGGAAAGAGAAAAGCAGTGACTAGCATTTACATCCCTCAGAACCTTTCGCTGCAAGCCATTCATTCATTTCTCTTAGTGGTCTGTGAACAAAAATTGTAGTTTCACAGATTTAAAACAAATAACAAAATCTATGTTCACTTACAAATATTAAATAATAATTGTCTTCAATCTTAAAAAATAAAATTAAAAATTACTTTAAAAGACCAAAGAAGAATAACATTGTCTGTTTAAAAGAACATCAACAAAAGATCAATATACCTTTAAAACAACTGTGAAATCTGTTGCTTGTTTTCTTCAACACAAACTTGTAGTTTAAATTCCAGACCTCAATGGGCATTCTCGTAGTTCCCCCATCACAAGGGGGAGTGGCTACATTCAACTGCGCAACGCTCTGGATTGTGCAGAGCGTCCCGACTCAGGCCCAAGTATCTGCGGGCCATGGATTCATGCCCAGACACAGAAATGATGGGCCATTATTATCTTCAATCTTTATAACTGCACTCAACATGCTCTCTAACCAAACTATTTTATTATATTGGACAAACCTGGAGAACTACAACAGAGCAAATAGACTGGTGTCCCCATAGCCCTCATGTCTCAGTAATGGGACTGAGAATGAACTTGGTTCACCAATTTGTTCTTCGAGGTTCTGACCATGAAACATGGACAAAGAATCACCTTGCTCTGTAATTTATTGTGATATAGTGATACTACACTGGCATCTTCTCGACAAAGTGGAAAATTGCTTCCCCCTCCATTGTGCTGTCTGGCACTCCCACAGTGCTGAATGAGGTAGATTTTGAGCAGATCTAGCTGCTCAAAACTGGGCATCCATGAGGTGCTGTTAGCCAATAGAAGCAGGAGGATAGCTTCCACCAGGGATGATCCTGCAACAATGCTGCAAACTGATCAGCACATTTTCTTTAACCTTTGGCCTGCTCAGTGAATATACTACATGATGTGCTACTGAGCGATATGGGCTGGTCCCAGAATCAGCCTTTGGTCTTTGATGAATTGATTTAAACTGAGTTAGCGCAGGGTGCAGTCCCCTGTACCAGAGAAGTGAAATATTCAGCCAGGACTTTTATTTCTGATGGTTATCTACTATATCCTGTCTGAAAGTCAGCACAAATGAATGTCACATGAGGCTAATGGTCACACCCTTGCCTTTAGTTGTGGGAGAGATAATGAATTCACCAGAAATTCTCCTTACCTTTTCCAGGGATGTTGCTGTGCTGATTGTCCCTTTAAAGGCAACACAGCAGAATAAAGGTCACCTGGTCTGGGTGACCAGTCGAGACTCAGAGTGTGGAATCATCGATTCAGGCTCTGAGGCAGAGACCTTTTGGGGGAGCTGGCTACAGCCATGCTGTACAATTCTTATTAATAAATATTTTTTGTGTTCACTAGTGAAATCTGTGAAAATGCATCTTTCGACGAGGATAAATTATCCTGATACTGCCTCTGGCCCAACACCAGTGAGTATCCTGTTTTAATCAAAGTCTGAGGAAAACAAAATACTCATTAGAATAGCTCTATTTGAGCGACTCTGACTCTTCAATGGAGGATTGGACATAATACGTTGAGCACCTTGGATATTATTTCCATGCAAATGAAACAGGGGAAGAAGCAAAATGCAAAACACATCTCCTAAGTGTTTGTGGAACTCAGATCTATAACTGTATTTTCAGTCTTATAATGCCAACTGCGCCCAACTCCAGATCATTTAGTGAGCTCAAGGGTTTAGTGAAGGCTCAATTGCAACCTCAACCATCAGCCACACTCCAGCGATTCTAATTTAATTTGAGGGTGAGAGTCCCAGGCAAATTTATCACAACTTACATTGCTAAACTGAAGCAATTGTGCCCCCCTGAATGACATGTTACGGGATAGGTTAGTCTGTGGTGTGAACAACTCTATTCAACACATATGGCTTGCAGAGGTCAACATGAATTTAAACGGACAATGGAGATACTACTGGCCATGGAAAGCACTGAAAATAGTGCACAGTGAGCTGCAGAAGTATAAAATGGTGCCATTCACCAGTTAGGGCACGAACCCGCAGTCAGCCATTGTGCCGAACCAGCCGTGAAGCAGGAAACCATTTCAGCTACCAACAAAACAAAAAGGTACAGAATAGGCAATAGTCAGTAATGCTTAAAGTGGAATGTTGCTTATGTGGAATGTTGCCAATGTGGAGGTAACCACACTCCTGAATCATGTTGGTTTAAGGAGGCTGAGTGTTTTTATTGTCACGAAAGAGGACATTTGATACAGCAGTGCAGAGTTAAGTCCAGATAGTCGAGTAATCATTCAACCAAAATGTTACAAGTAGACAATGTGGGAGAGCCAAGTACCAGTGATTCTGGTAGCCATTCTCTGTTTAACCTAAAAACAGGCTAGATAGACTCTATTACTGTAACACTCCGGGTTAATGGGAAGTCTCTTAGGATTGAAATGGATACAGGGACATCAACCACTATGATGGGTGAACATACATTTCAGTAACTAAGAGAGGGAATCCAAACCTTGAACTCGAAGAGCACTTCTTCCAATTTGAAGACTTGTAAGGGAGAAGCAATCAAAATAAATGGCACCACAATGGTACCTGTAAGCTATGGACATCAGTCTACCCAACTCCCAGTGATAAGTGTGATGAGTGAAGGACCCAAGCATTCTTGGCCGCAATTGGCTCGGGATTTTTCAAAAGCGGGAAAGGGGACTGCCTGAACTGATAAGAAAAATTCGAGAACGTCTTCCGTGATGAATGCTGCAAAATCAAAGGGCTACAAGCTAACATATAGGTTCCAGAGGTGACTCTCTGATTCTTTATGCCTTGCACGAGAAAGTGGATACTGGGTTAAACAGGTTGGAAGAACTAGGCATTATCCAGCCAGTTTATTTCTCGGAATGGACAGTACTTAGAGTCACGCATTGAAACCAGAAAAGATCATCTGCATTTGCACCGACTATAAGCTAACAGTTAATCAGGCCATCGAGCTGGACAAATATCTGATTCTGAGAATTGAAAACCTGTGTGCAAAGCTGGCAAGAGATCAGCCTTACTCAACGCTGGATATGTATAACGCATACCAGCAACACAAATTAGATGACGCTTCCCGGGGATATGTAAACACACACAAAGGTACACAAGTGGATGTACTTTTGGTGTATCTTTGGCATGTGCAATATTTCAAAGGACAATGGAGAGCCTGATACTGGAAGTTGTAGTATACCTTGACGATGTCCTCACAACTGGATTGACAGAGTCCGAGCATCGAGCTAACTTAGAAGAGGTGTTAAAGAGATTTCAGGAAGCTGAAGTTCGCATCAGGAAAGAGAAGTGTACCTTTCAAGCCATTGAGGTGACCGACCTGGGGCATCGTATAGATGCACAAGGCTTACAGCCAGTGGAAGACAAGGTCAAGAGGATAAAGGAGGCACCTGTCCCCACAAACACAAACACAAATATCTAAAGATGCGCAGCTTAGGTGAATTGGCCATGCTAAATTGCCCTTAGTGTCCAAAAAGGTTAGGTGGGGTTACTGTGAAAGAGTGGAGGTGTGGGCTTAGGTATGGTGCTGTTTCCAAGGGCCGGTGCAGACACGATGGCCTGAATGGCCTCTTTCGGCATTGTAGGTTCTATGATTATCTAAACTCAATCATTTTTGGGGATGGTAAATTACTGTATACATTTTTTACTGAACATATCAACGGTATTGGCCCCCTTGCATATTCTACTCAAGAGACACCATTGGTGGTCTTGGAAGGCTCCCCAGGAGGAAGCTTTCAACAGAGTAAAGCAATTGCTGCATTTCTCAGACCATTAGTACACTTTGAACCGTCTAAAGAACTGACGTGGACCTGCGATGCCTCGCCATGTGGTGTTGGTGCGGTGTTGTACCATGAGATAGATAGATGTTGGCTCGAAATAGCCCATAGGATATGTGTCAATAACTCTCTCAGAGGTTGTAAAAGGCTACTCACAAATTGAGAAGGAAGAACTATCAATAATGCTGGGCATTATGAAATTCCACCAGTGCTTACATGGTAGATACTTTACCATCGTTTCTGACATCGTCAAGGTATACTACCAACTGCTCATGGGTCTCTTCAAAGAGGACAGGCTGTCCTCACGATCGCATCAGCAAGAATTTAACAATGGGCATTAACTGTGTTCACCTAATAATATACTTTAAAGCACTGACCAAAAACTCACATATCAACTGTGGATGTTCTTAGCCACCTACCCTTGCATGGAAGTACCACCTGCACTCCAGTACCATAAGAAATCATCGTGGCATTAAATTGTTTAGTGGCATTAAATTGTTGTCAGTCTCGGCGAAGTAGATGAGGAACCGGACCAATCGAGATCCACTTCTGATCAAAGTGAGAGACAAAATATTTACAGGATGGGTAAATGAGCCTGTTTCCGAGAAAATGAAACCATTCTTTACCCGCTAGAATGAATTGAGTTGTCAGGATGGCATCATATTCTGGGGAGAAAGAGTAGTTGTTTATGTACCAGGCAGGGAGCTGCTCCCAACTGAATTACACAGTATTCTTCCTGGCATCATTAAGATGACGATACTTGCCGGGAGTTATGTGGGGTGGCCTGGTCCTACCAGGTATGATGCTGATATCAAGAATCAAGCACTGTCAACAATGCCAACTGCAACAAAGGTTGCCTGCTACAGACCCACTGCATCGTTGGGAAAGGCATGGCCAGTCATGGATACAAATCCATATAGATTATGTTGGTCAATTCCTGGTTATAATGTTCTTCTTGTGATTGATGTATACTCGAAATGGATGGACATTTTGAGGCGAAGCCACCTACAGCGTATGCTACCATCGAAAGATTACACCAATGCTTTTCAACTCATACATTACCTGAAGTTGGATAGGTTGTCGATGTATAGACAACCTATCCAATACCTACTCTTTATCAAAAACTAGTTTCAACAAGGATTCTGCTGGCTGGACTGTTCTGATTGAGCCCTGCAGCACTTGGTGGAGCATGTGTCAGGAAGCATCATGGTCTGTTGCATGCTCAGAATTTCATCATCACATGGGAACAGTTCTTGATGCCATCTATGTGGTAGCCAACTGAGAAGGAGGAGCAAGAAATGAAATAAAATGAAAATTGCTTATTGTCACAAGTGGACTTCAATGAAGTTACTGTGAAAAGCCCCCAGTCGCCACATTCCGGCGCCTGTTCGGGGAGGCTGGTACGGGAAGAGATGGAGAAATAGAGGACTAGGAGGAGGAGCAGGAGGACATAGAGAAAGAAGGGAAAATAATAATGATCTTTATTGGTATCACAAGTAGGCTTACATTAACATTGCAATGAAGTCACTGTGAAAATCCCCTTGTTGCCACACGAGGGTACATTGAGGGAGAATTCAGAATGTCCAATTCGTCTGACAAGAAAGTCTTTCGGGACTTGTGGGAGGAAACTGGTGCACCAGGAGGAAACCCACGCCGACACGGGGAGAACGTGCAGACTCAAGGTAACCAAACATCCTTATTCTGGCTCGACTATCTATAATTGACTCACCTAACAGATGTAGCAGTAAACACAATCCTTGTGCATTCCCTTAGCGGCTGTCTTCCCTGTGCCTCATACACAGTGCTTCCCGAGTGGTTACAGTTTGACTGGTGACAGGTTGCTGACTTTCAGTGGAGGACACTGCCTTGCTGGACAACATCGAGTAGATCTTGCCTGAGAAGGACTGACTTCATATTGCTCAACAGCCTTGACTGACTAGCAAAGGCATGGGCAAAATAGCAGTGATGAGAGCACTTTTGCTGCCATCCTGAGAAAAGACAGCAAGTTTGTGTTTCATAGTGCCATCACCTTTTGACCATTTGTCTAAAGGGCCTCATCCCCCACCAAAACTAATTTTTTTTAATGAATTATCAGGAGCCCTTGGCTAAGGTACATTCAGATAAGGACAACTGCACCTGGATGAAACTTGGCACAAACTGTGAATTCGGACCGTCAATATTTGTGAGAATGGGTAAACTTGTTGAGGCAGCAGAGAAAGCTGCAAAAGCTATTTGAATGCTGGTTGAATTAGTCATGCCTATTGTTTGATTCTGAGTTTTTGAATACTGTAGAAGGATTGAAAAAGTAGTTTGCAACCAGTCAACAGCGTGTGGATCAAAACCGTCAAATTTAGAATCTACTTTATTCCTTGGTCCTTTATGTTTCATCAGATTTGAGCAATTCTACAAACATACAGATGTAGACCTGTCAGAACTCTTAGAGCCAGACGGATTTAAAAAAAAATCATCCTGCATCTCAGCTGGAAGTTGAGAGAGTATTCATGTATCTATTACAGAGCGTGCTTGGGCCTGGATCACGCTTTGAGCCATTGGTATGCTGCATTGTGACTTTGCATTGACCAGCAGACAGGTGCTGCAGGGTTTGCTGCCAGGCCCTGTCTTGTGTCAAGCTTTTGACGAGGAATTAGGGAAATCATGGATGCAGACAAAATGCACCCAGTTACTTGATACGCCTGACTGGCCTCTGACCCTCAGGTTACACTGATGTCTAGGTCATGTCCCGTCCTGTAACACAGTTGCACATGGCTGTGGAAGATTGCCAGGAAATCTTATTGCTTAGACATGGACTTGATTTTCAGCAAGACTGACAGGCTGAGTCAATAACTAGAGAAATTGACTCCTCTGAGGAATACAGTTGTGTATTTGCCCCAAAGCGATCAGTATGAGAGGTTGAATTGTATCTTAATATTTCAATAATCCATCAGCATTTCTGTCAGCTTTGTACAGCACATGCAAACAGCAAAATATGTCTGTAAGTTGAAAACAATTTGATACCCTGGACTGGTTCTAGGAACTCCAAAATGAAAGCTCCCCAAATGTTGAAAAGGTTTTATTTTTGAGCCACCAGCAAAATTCTCCACAGAAGGCCTGATGTCAATTGCTTTCCTTTACATAAACTCCCACAATATTTATAATCACAATGGATGATGATATGCAGAAATGATGCCAGTAATGATTAGTGATCGGGTCAATTACTGAGCAACGGAACAAGGGAACTTTTGTAAAGCAGCAGTCATTTTTCAAACAAAAGTAAGAAAGCATGTTAATTCTAATATGGACAGATAAATAATAATTTACAAAGGCAATGATTCCTAATGCACACTTTTATTCCGTAACATAGTAAAAGAGTAAAGTGCAAAATTAAATTTTTTAGAATTCAATTACCCTCATTCCTAGGTAATTAACATAGGATCTAATTATTTATTCTCTATTACCATCTGCGTGGTTATGCTACTAAGAGTACATTGCTACAGCAGTACTAGATTTGTTCTGACATTCACCAGCAGAGGCTTGTTTCATGGCTTCATATAACATTTAAAGTAGGAAATAATTTTATTCCTGACACACTCCCAAACAACCAAAAGGTCGTTAAAAACTATTGCCTCATCGAGAAAATTGTAATGCTCTCACATCCCAATTCCTTGTAAACACCCACACCCGCCCACCCATGCCTTAACTTTTTATCTTCCCCTGCCAACTTTTTAAAAATTCTCCTGTTTTCAGAGTACAAACACTTAGATGCCGATATTTATGGGCGATGGGTTGGGGGCTAATTCGCAGCAGCTTGGAATCCCAGAAATATACAAAATGTGGTGGTCCTGCCGAATTTAATGGCAGAATCAAATTTATTTTTGATTTTCCCTCTGTTTCCCAGCCGACCCTCGGCCTGAGAGGCTGCCTAGCTTTTGGGTGGAAAGACTTGCACTGATATGCTACAGTTGGAGGTCGGAGGGGAGGGATCCAGGAGGGATGGAAGTTTGAAGGTCGGGAGGCATTGTGAGTGGAAGGTTAAATGTTGGGGTAGGTCATGGAGGTGGAGTATTGTGAGCAGTTTGGGTCCCGTATCTAAGGATGTGCTGGCCTTGGAAAGGGTCTAGAGGAGGTTCACAAGAATGATCCCTGGAATGAAGAGCTTGTCGTATGACGAACGGTTGAGGACTCTGGGTCTGTACTCGTTGGAGTTTAGAAGGATGAGGGGGGATCTTTTGAAACTTACAGGATACTGCGAGGCCTGGATAAAGTGGACGTGGAGAAGATCTTTCCACTTGTAGGAAAAACTAGAACCAGAGGACACAATCTCAGACTGAAGGGACAATCCTTTAAAACAGAGTTGAGGAGGAATTTCTTCAGCCAGAGGGTGACGAATCTGTGGAACTCTTTGCCGCAGAAGGCTGTGGAGGCCAAATCATTGAATGTCTTTAAGACAGAGATAGATAGGTTCTTGATCAATAAGGGGATCAGGGGTTATGGGGAAAAGGCAGGAGAATGGGGATGAGAAAAATATCAGCCATGATTGAATGGTGGAGCAGACTCGATGGGCTGAGCGGCCTAATTCTGCCCCTATTCCTTAAGGTCTTATGGTAGGGAAGAAAACAGGTTTTTGGAGGAATATAGGGAAAGCACTCCAGTTTCTCCTGGTCCAGAATCAGTGCTGGGAACGTACTTACCTGCTAGATTTCTAGCTATCCTTCAGCTGCCAGGTTTTCTAAGCCTCAGGAATAGCGATGGAGACGTGAAATGTAAAGGTAAGTTACGTTCAGCGCTAAAAGATCTCATTAACATCTTGTGAGACATTTCAGGTAAGCTAAGTGCAGCAACTTAACCACAAAAGGGAGTCGAAATGCTTTAATGTTAAAGTTGAAGTTAATCTTCTTTAATAGATAAAAATAACAAGTTTTAAAATACAGTACTGTTTCAAAAAACGAGAGCAGCTAGTTAAACATCAAAATAAATAACAGTAACTGAATAGAATTCGAACTAACGACAGTTAAATACGAATATGCACAGTTAACAGAAACAACAAATGAGGTCACAGCACATACTGATAACATCAGGAAACAGATTTAAATAAGACGATACATAATAACACTCTATAACACTCAGTATTCATTATGCATTAACTGTATTTAATTGTATGTAGATGATATGAATTAACTAGGGATTCACTTGTGCCCTATAAACCGGAACAAACTGAAACTATGCTGATTGGTTGTTTGTATTGTGTATCTTGCAAGTGTGTAAAGATTGGCCCCAGTTCTGTCCTTCACCATCTAGCTTTCTAGAATATAACCATGCCCATCTCTAATAATGAAAGTCCTGACTCAATCAAATCGGTATAAACATTGAATTGGGCATATTGGGAGCAGGTTTCCACCACAGTCTAAAAGTCATTTGTTTCACCCATTCTTGGGGGTTCAAAATCCCACCGATTCTGATTATAGTTGCGAGGGCATCAGCCTACATTGTCCACACTAAAGTAGGCCAATTCCAACTCAACCAATTAATATCCATCAGTCGACTCTCAACTATCAGAAAAGTGATTAAAGGTGTTGGTGATGGTGCTACCCAGCAGCACTTATCCACCAATAACCTAAACACGAATAGTCAGTTTGGGTTCCACCTCGGTCATGCATCTCCTGACCTCATTACACGCTTGGTCCTACTATGGGCAGAAGCACTGAATTCCAGAAGCGAGGTGCGAGTGACTACCATTGACAAAAAGGCAATATTTGACCAATTGTACCACTAAGGAGCTCTGATAAAATTGCAGTCATTCGGAATTGGGGGTAAGCTCTCCGCTGCAGGAGCTCTACCTGGCACAAAGAAAGATGGTTGTGGTTGTTTCAAGACAACCATCTCAGCTCCAGGACATTACAACAGATGTTCCTCAAGCTAATGTTCCTGGCTCAAACAGCTTCAACTTCTTCATCAATGATATTCCCTCCATCAGTACTCTACCATTTGTGACTCCTTCGGTTTGGATGCACCTGCATGCAACAAGACCTGGGCAACATTCAAACCTGGACAAGTGCCACGTAAAAAGTGTTTCCAACAAGAAAGAATCAGACCATTTACCCTTGATGTTGAACAGCATTTGCATCAATGAATACATCACCATCAATATCCTGGGGGTTACCATAGGCCAAATACCTAACTGAATCAATAGAGAAATACTGTGGCCACAGGAGCAAGCCGGAGGCTGAGAATTCTATGGTCAGTAACTCACCTCCTGACTCTCCAAATCCCATCCATCATCTACAAGGCACAATTCAGGAGTCTGATGCAATAGTCTTCACTTGCCTGGATGAGTGCAGCTCCAACTGTCATAATATACATCCATGTATATAATGGAGTGCAGACAGGCAGTGATTGACACACAGGATGACCAGTACGCACACAGAACACAGCAGCCAATCACCAGACAGGACACGACCACTGTAAAGCCAGAGGGCACCAGTTTTTCCAGTCTCTCGGGATCCAGCCTCTGAGACAGTCGGAGCTCGTGAGCATAGCCAGTGCAAAACACCATGTGGTAGTCAGTAAGTCTGGTCAGGCCAGCACCGGGTCTCCAGTCAAGTCAGCATAGTGTCAAACCACAGTTGAACATGTAAAATAGTTAGATGTTAAATAAAATAGGGCAGCACGGTAGCATTGTGAATAGCACAATGGCTTCACAGCTCCAGGGTCCCAGGTTCGATTCCGGCTTGGGTCACTGTCTGTGCGGAGTCTGCACATCCTCCCCGTGTGTGCGTGGGTTTCCTCCAGGTGCTTTGGTTTCCTCCCACAATCCAAAGATGTGCAGGTTAGGTGGATTGGTCATGATAAATTGCCCTTAGTGTCCAAAATTGCCCTTAGTGTTAGGTAGGGGTACTGGGTTATGGGGATAGGGTGGAGGTGCTGAACTTGGGTAGGGTGCTCTTTCCAAGAGCCGGTGCAGACTCGATGGGCCGAATGGCCTCCTTCTGCACTGTAAATTCTATGAACTCTATGAAAATCGTGTTGCATCTCATCAAGTGTTGGAAGTCTGTCTCTCGCTACACTGCATCAAACGCAGTCCACATAGACCCAGCCTGCCCAACACATCACCAACAACACTCAAGAAGCAACAAAGCATCCAGGGCAAAGCAGCCCACTTGATCAGCAGCCTATCCAACAACTTAAACATTCACAACTTCCATCACCAACACACAGTGGCAGCAAGCGTACCTTTTATAAGCTGTACTGCAGCACCTCATCAAGACAATAAAACAGAGCATAATATGACTCTTTTTACAGCACCCTCCATGAACTGGAGGATAGGGGAGATCAAAAATGTCCTTGTGTGCCCCAGAGAAACATTCTTGCCCCTCTTATTTCCACAAAGCAAGTCACAAAAGTAAGTAGTCTTGCCAATCTCCCTTCATAGATCGTCTGTGGGTTTGATGCCAATAGCTTTCTCACACAGGTCTCTGGTAAAAATAGAAGCTGGGCCTCCAAGACATCACGAGAGGTTGATTGGCATATTTAAAGAAAGACTTTGCTGGTTTCTGTCAGCTGTCACTATGAGCAGGTTAGAATAGGAACCTGCAGGATTGGTGTGGGACATTGAGAACCATCAGTGATCATAACTGCCTGTCCAGTTTCCACAAAGTGGACCGGGTTAAAATTGCCCCACAGTTACAGGAAAAGAAAAACATGACACCTTTTTAAAATCTGTAGCAGCGAATAACATCACAGTAGTTCAATTATTTTAAATTGGAGAGATCTGTGCCTGCCAACGCAGCTGAGTGAACTAATTTAACTATGCAAGAAGTTACAAAATCTCAACAGTTCATATGATGGAGTGAAAAGTTATTATTGTGCTACAAAGATAATTTAGCATTATTATAGAAAGAGTAAAATTACACCGCAGCATACTACTGTAGGCAAACTGGGGTGAGTTGCAAAGCTATAATTGAACGAAGCAATTTAAACATTGATAGACAATGGACGAGCTATGTAGTTTGCATTCTTGCTATTGCTTGCCGCATGCTGTCTTTCCACCATGTGGTACTGGGAAACATATTAATTATTTTCATCACATTAATTTACAGCTATGGGAGGGCTCAGTTGTAATGCTACGATTGTGCTACCCTCTGCATCACCATAATTGTTCCTAACCTCTTACTTGATCTGCATACTGAGTGGAATAAGTGCAACAAAGGAATGAGATAGTCCACAGGCATCTGCACTTTCATAAAATAGTGCGCAAAGCATCCTAGTTATTGCAAGTATTGTTTGTTTCTCTTCAGAAATGTTCGGTTGCCACAGTTTAAATCCTATCAAATAGAATGCAAATAGAAATGTCAAGTGCTAATAGATTATTCATTTATGTTTAGTATAGCTCAGATACCTCCTTCATCTCCAAAAATAGATAATCCAACATTAGTAGAAAGTACAAACATTTTTATTGCTTGTTAAGACTTTTTTAAGTAACTTGTGTATCAAGTGGCAGTCACGCCAACATCCTGAGCAGCAGCCTCCCAGGCTGGAGAAGGTGAGGTTGCTTCTTGGAGCCTTCTCTGGGTAAAGGACATGTTTCTGCGCCCAACTTCCTTGAATCAAGACCTCGATGGTGGCTGAATCGGGGTGCAAACTTTATCTTGAGGCTGCTAGCCTTTTGCCTCTGGGTTCAGGACATTCTGCACGGTCTTGTGAAGACTAGTGGGCCGGAGAGAGTGATATGAATGTGCTGGACTGGTGTTTACATGTGTTTCCTGGACCTATAAAACCATTAGCTTGACAGCGGCCGGAGGAAACAGCTCCCCACCCGTCAGGTTATTCGGACCGATGCTCACTCATCCACAGTTAATGAAGCTGAAAGCGTGGAATCAGGTACGAGTTCACGCCATTCTGACCAGAAGAAACGGTGTGACTGGAACTTCATGCCACTGGAACCACCTGCTTGGTCTGTGCTACAAGGCAGCTGCTACAGACAGTCCCTGACAATCTTAAAGATTGGTGTTAATGGGATGGGGGTGGAGGAGCAGTCCTCAGAGTGTGACAGTAAGGAGGATGAGAGCGAGAAATCATGATAATGTGAGGTGATCGAAGAGTTCATGAGGGGTTTCAGACATTGATCCAGGTTTGTGGGGGAGCAACTGCGTGGTGCAGGGTGAGGATTGTTGGTGGATCACAGGAAAGAAGGAAGAGATCATGACAGACCTTCTTGAGGAGCCAGGAGGAAGAATTCCTAGTTCAGCTGTCTCACAATCTGTGCTGGAAGAGGACTTACCTGCTGGATCTGGCTGTCCTTTTAGCTGCTACTCTTCCTGATACCAAACTCATGCTGTTAAAGCTGAAGTCGACTGGTTGGGGTTGGGTTTCTCAGTTTTTCTGAGTCTCTCCTGTCCATTATAGGTGGGGGTGGAATGTATTTTCCTCAGACGTATTGGTTAATTCAGTTGAATTGTGACTCTGGGTCAAGTGGGGTTGGAATTGTCCATGTACTAGGCCTGGGAGTTACAACAACTGCAACTCTTTGCAGTGCTTTCTCTTCAACTTTCCCTTGAAACATAAAATTAGCAGTGATAAACAAATAATGAGTTGTCCCATAGAAATATCTTCCTATAGTACATGTTTGACCCCAGCATCCCATGTGTAATATGACCCAGTCTTGCTATTTTCACTTATAATACCTTGCTTGTGTTAACACCACAGGACAGTTGAGGCAAATAGCATAGATGCACTGTAGGGGAAGCTAGATGAATCCATGAAGGAGAAATGAACAGAAGGGTGTGCTTAGGGTTAGATGAAGTAGGCTGGGAAAAGGCTCATGCGCAACATACATGATGGCAGAAAATACTTTTCTGAATGCCCTGTTTATTTGCTGTACTTTTGGCATGCATTTTTACAATGATCACTTTCATAATATGCATGGATCACCTGTGCATGTTATCCTTTTGCCATTGTATATAAAACATGCAGGGTTGGCTCATTTCTGCAATGGCTCCTTACATTGTTAGGGAATTCACTATCCTGAAAATGTAATCCTCTGTATGTGAAGGCTGCCATACCCCATCAATAAAGTCCTTGTGATGCTTCACTGGAGCACATCATTGATGAACCCCATTAAACTATTTTCTGAGGCAATCACTTACAGCCGGATTAATGAACTTTCAGACATTTGTGGTTAAGCAGCTCATTGGTAACTGACCCAGAAAGCAGAACGGAAATGGAAGTCACCTCATCCATGAGGAATAGAGAGCATAAACTTATCTCAGTATTTGCGTGGGTTTCCTCCGGGTGCTCTGGTTTCCACCCACAGTCCAAAGATGTGCAGGTTAGATGGACTAGCCATGCTTAATTGCCCCCAAGTGTCCACAGGTTCGGGTTCCGGTGATAGGGCAGGGGAATGGGCCTCAATAGGGTGCTCTTTCAGAGGGCCCGGTGCAGACTCGTTGGGTTGAATGGTCTCCTTCTGCACTGTAGGGAGTCTATGAAACTAATCAAGTTCAACGCGATCTAATATGCAGAAATACCACAGACCAGCCAAATTGATTGATCAGAAGAGAAAGAAAATACCTCGAAAGAATGTTGCTCTGCATGTTGCTGAAAAACATACCTAGAATTAATGCATGTAGAATAAAGAAACAAGACAAGTGAGACCCTAAAGGTTGTTAGTGATGCAGAAACTGATAATGAACATAAAAGATGTAAACGATAAAATTATACTTCCTCCAAGTATTCATGGGGGAAGATAAGAGTAACATACCCTTCATTAAAGGTGATAATCCATGTAGAATTAATAACTTTAACATAAGTGAGATGGAATTGCGAAACAGATTAAAAAGACTCAAAACAAGTAAGTCTCCAGAGTGGATGATCTTTATCAGAGAGAACGAGAGACTAAGAGATATGAGGGGTGATTTTGTGCCCGGGTCAATCGCAAGCACAACCATGACGTGGGCACACAACCTTGCTTCCCGATTTTCCACACCTCTCGCTGGTGATGGAACAAGGTAAAGGGTGATAAATCCATTATAATACACCTAAATAAATGTTAATATAACTAACCAGCCCCAATTCGCCACATGATCCCCCTCACTCAATAGTCATACCTTGCTGATGTGATGTCACACTGGTGAGGTTTAGAACAGGCATATAGCTGCGTGAATCAGTTGAGGGGAACATCCCGGGGTGCAAAAGTAAGTATAGTCCCCATCGGGAGAGGGACATGCCCTGGCACTGCCCCCTAGCAATAGGTTGGGACTGTTGTGTTATGTTATTGCTAGTAACATAAGTTGCCGCTTGATGTAGGCTCTGCTGAAAGATGCTCCAGACTCAGAGATAAGTTTAACGTATTTATTGAACGATTAACAATGCTCTTAAATGAGTTCGACACTCTACTCATCTGCCTCTTGTAACTCAGTCTGTTCTGCTAACTATACAAGTTTGCGCTCGACCATGTGCTAGGGTGTGATGTTGCTGATAATCAACCTGTCCTGCTCTCTTGGTTTCAGCCGGTGGAAGAGGCAGAGCCTGTGTGCCTTGTCCTTTTTATATGGTCGTGTAGTGCCCCCTTTTGGTAATGCTACCTCTGGGCGTTCTAATTACCCATTGGTTGTGTCCTGTTCTAATGACCCATTGGTTGTGTGTCTGCATGTCATGACATATCTGGTGCTCCCTCTAGTGGTTACTTAATTGTAGTGTATTTACATTAACCCCTTGTGTATATACAGTGATGCATATTACTACAGGCACTACCCTGGTGTGCCCCCTTTTGGTAATGCAACCTCTGGGTGTTCTAATTACCCATTGGTTGTGTCCTGTTCAGATCGGGGCGCCCGTTCAAGATAGTGCCCTAATCTCTTAGAGCCAGCCTAGCTAGCTCAAGCAGGCCGAACCTGCCAGAGTGTGCAGGGTGTCATTAGATTTTGCCTACACCTCAACTGGAGAGCTACAAACCAGCTTGCATTCAGCTTGCATTCATTGCACCCCGGGATGTTCCCTCTGATGAATTATGTGAAAATTTCACCAGTTTCACAATTGTTGACCGTCATTATGAAGGAGTTGATAAATACTGATAAATGTTCCAGAGTTTGAAATTGGAAACCAGTGCCGCATTCAAAAGAAGATGGCAAAACTGATCCAACAATGAAAGCTTCATCAGTTTCACATCACTAACTGGTAAAATAATGGAAATAATTACCTGGACTTAACTGAGCTCCATATTTAAAAAAAAAAATAATTTATAGGATGTGGCCTAATTTATAGGATTAGGCCAGCATTTATTGCCCATCCCGAGTTGCCCTTCAGAAGGTTTAAGGCAGGCAATACTGGGGCTGGTTTAGCACACTGGGCTAAATAGTGCGGGTTCAATTCCCGTACCGGCCTCCCCGAACATGCGCCAGAATGTGGCAGCTAGGGGCTTTTCACAGTTCATTCATTGAAGCCGACTTGTGACAATAAGCTATTATTATTATTTATATTGGATGAGCCTTGGAGAGTTTTTACAGCACGTCTTGCAGATGGTACACATTGCAGCCACTCTGCATCAGTGGTGTAAGGAGTGAATGTTTAAGGCTTGTATCATCAATTTGTTTTCTTAGAACAGTTCCCCCCGTCATTAAATATTGTCTTTTTAAGGACAATTTTTTAACCATCTTTCCCTTAAAAATAACACTTTTAGTCTCATGCTTGTAGCAATAAATAAAATGTTTAAAATGTCATTGAAATTGTAATCTGCTTTGCAGTATATCACACATGCCAATATTGCAGTCTTTATTCTAATTTATATGTTTCATGTGCTAAGAAACACAAATGCTATATCTAGCAGTGTCACAATCGTTTCTAGTATTTTGAACAAGTCAGAGTTGAAACTGAGTGAGAAAATGATGCAACACTAATTTATCATTCAGCCAGGTACTCAGATCTTCCCCAGCATTTACAGGATATGCAATACATGGTGCAATTAAACTAGTTTCAATTAATATTTAAAAACATTTGAATCCCCATCATGTCACATACCTAAAGGTTGCAACTCCCTCGATCGAGAATCATGAAAATACTTTACAGTTGTCTTGTCCGAATCCACCCAAAGCTCACTTAATAGATAAAGAAGGAGTGAGAAATGGGGCATGTTAGCATCCGTTTTTCGAAGGCTCTGAGTGTCTTTTGAGATTCAGTGTAGCATCCACAGTGTATGCACACAGGCTTGGAACTTTGCTCCTGAGTTGAGTGTGCAGAGTTGGGACATTATCCAACTTGCTGACCTTGCCATGGGAGAAGCAGCCCTGAGTGGCCAGATTTCATTGCTGGGTCCTGGTGTCAGGCTTGCCACCCTAGGAAACAGTATGGAAACAGCCACAGCAGGTGCTAAGTGCTGAGGTGGACTGGTTAAAATACCAGCATTGATGCTCTGTCACTGCATCCCAGTTGTAGTAAAAGCAATTAGGCCCTCTGGCACTCACCCCCTTTCAGCCTCCACCCGCTCCCTGTGCCCCATCATGCCAACATGACTCCTTGCACCCTCCATGCCAACATATGCCCCTCTTTCCAACCCCAAAGTTCCCTTAAAGCCCCTATACTATCTTGGTGCCAACTCACAGTCTAGCACGAAACCCAGTGACCAAAAATAGCCCGTGTGCTAAATTAGAGCACGCTCACGCCAATCCATCGATCATCAACTCTGCAAGGAGTGTTATAGCAGGTGTTCGAGGATTTTTCGTTGATTTCACAGCCTCTGCACAAACCAGTTTCTACCAGATATGGATTGACTCACAGGCATTCCTTTTAGAATACAGGTTGACATGCTGTGCTTCAGTAAGGATGTCCTCACTGAAATCTGCCAGCTGCTGCAGCCAAACTGCAACCTCAGAGCAGGACAAGGAACACACTAACCACGATGGTTAACTTTCATCTACCTGGCTCCTTTGCAACATCATGCAGTTTGTGATCCATTGTTTTATAAAGGGGTCACTGAGGCAGTCTATACAATGAGAGGAATTCCCTCTTGGAAAATAGGTACAGAGAAAACTATAATTGCAGACATCCCCATCATGCAAGGTACCATTTACTGCAAGAAAATCACTTTGTGGATGCTACCCATCAAATCTTTCATGTATTGGAATCAAAAGTGATTTTACTCATTCAAAATCACAGCTGGTGAAGAACTGTGGGCAGAGAATCACGCAGCTTAATAATTGTTATTCTGGCAGCAGGCATGATGCCTTTATTCTAAATCAGATTTTTAGTAAGTAAGTGATGAAGCTGTGGTGAATTTACCAATCTCAGAAGCTGGCAGTGCAGTTGTTCGGCCATATCATTTCAAGAGCATTCACTGACCGTGGTCATTTGTGTAAGGTCATTAAACGTTTTGTGGCACTGTATTCAGGTCATTGGGGCTTGACTTTTGACATTGCTCTCTATGGCTATCCATCCCCATGGCTTTCTGAACATGTGTCTCAAGTGCCTCCCAGTCGCCTATGAATACAGAGCATCTCTCCTGCTTTCCACCTCCTCCACCAAGGCTTCGAGTGCTGCATTTGAAAACAGTGGAGATTGTTCCTTCTCATGTTGTGCAATTCTTCAGTTTCTCCTTGGTTATATTGACTTTGTGAACCCCTTCCAGCACCAGCTCCAGACACAATGTACCTCCCCTTTGAGAGGTTTAGACTATCTTTGAGCAGTGCAGGCTCGCTTTAACTGATGCTAGCCACTCATGGTATTGGCCCACTGCTAATGTAACTAGCCACTTAACAGCACAGTTAATGCTGGCTAGATGCTGAAATAATCTAAATCATAAATCATAGCATGGTGGCACAGTGGTTAGCACTGCTGCCTCACAGCGGCAGGGACCCAGGTTAGATTCCGACCTTGGGTGACTGTGTGGAGTTTGCACATTCTTCCCATGTCTCTGTGTGTTTCCTCCGGGTGCTCTGTGGGAGACTACATTGCAGTACTGGATCTCCGTAAATGTCATCCCTGTTCTCTTTTTTTCCCCCAAGAAACATCTTTTAATGCTTTTTCATGGATTTCTGTTGCCAGCAAACACAATGGTATTTTACAGTTGATTCCGTAACAGGAAAGCCCATGCAATATTGTTTCGCTGGGCAGGACTTTCTACCTCCATCTGCCACTCGGATCGTCTGGACCTTCTGAAAGCCAATGAATCTTTGGCTGAGCCGCTAAATTTCCCGCGGCATGTCCCACCATGGTGGGGCTGGAAAATCCATCCATTAGTGGGAACCACCAAACCGAATGTATAGACGAAGATGATTCTGTAATCTGCCTCAGGCAACTGGCTAACCACTTAACCAGTGGTTTGTAAAGTTAATTTATTAGCTGTGAGTATGTAGTCCTGCGTGAAGACCTGACTGCAAATTTAGAAATTCAGTCTAACTGATCGGGCCCTTGTGGACTGCATTTTGGAGGAAACAAATTGCTTTTAGGTCCAGCCCGCAAGCAGGCTTAGAACATTACTTGGCAGTATGTCACTGTGCAACTTTCCCAGATATAGGTTGAGAGGCAGTAGATTTACAGGGGGAACTACTTCTCGCAGAGGGTGGTGAATTTGTGGAACTCGCTGCCCCACAATGCTGTGGAATCTGAGTCATTATATGTTTTCATGAAGAAGATAGATATATTTGCAATAAAGAAAATGGGTTAAAGGGATATGGGGAACAGGTAGGGAGGTGGATTTGAGACCAGGAAGAGATCAGCCATGATCTGATCAAATGGCGGAGCAGGCTCGAAGGGTTGAATTGCCTACTTCTGCTCCTAACACCTGTGTTCCTATGTTTATAAAGAATGGCAAATTAAAGCAAGAATATTTCTATGAAATCACTGCACAGATTTGGAGGTGAATAAAAATCATAATAAGAGGCCTATGTGAATGTGCTGAGTTTCCACAGGAATTTGTTAAGGCAGCTAGTCCTAATAAAAATAGAAGGTCGTATTCCCTCTGTCTCAGGACACAATGGGCAACACCCATAACTTTTGGATTAAATGTCGTCAGTTGTAGCTGTAGAGGCTGCTTTATGAGTGGCAGTCCCAGTGGGCGGGACGTGGCACAGTGGTTAGCACTGGGACTACGGCGCTGAGGACCCGGGTTTGGATCCCAGCCCTGGGTCACTTGTAGCTTGTTTCTTGAAGAAGCATTTCACTCCCCTTGAAGTTTCAATAGGCTCTGCTGTTTCGATGTAGCAGTATGCCTGCTTTTGTCAATTGTACTCATTTGTTTAAATACCATTTCACACCCCATTGACTTTTATGAGCCTGCGGTTTCCCTGATATGCAGGGAGATATGCACCTGCTTTAATCCCTTTGTATTTGATTTTACATTGAATATCATACCCCCTTGAATTTTATGAGGCTCTTGATTGACAGCTGAAGGCTATCTCAAGTACGGATAGCTTTGTTTGTTTGTGTTACACTTCACGGTCCATTAACTCTGAGGTGCTTCCTCTTTTCAGCAGGTGTCCTGTCTAAGTGCCTTTTTTTCACACTGGGTTTTTTCTATTCTGAAGTGCTTCCTAGAAAGAGCGGGACGGGATTCTCCAATCCCGCAGCAGAGTGTTCACACCATCGTAAACGCCGTCATGTTTTACAACGGCATAAATGGGCCGCTCCCACGTCTAATTCTGGGCCCTCCTGGGGGCCAGCACGGCGCTGGAGTGGTTCGCACTGCTCCAGCTGCAGATCCTGGCGTGAACTGTGCGCCGCGGGATCCACGCACGTGCAGTTGTGCCGGAGCCAACGAGGACATGCGCAGTGGCGCCGGCGCCAACACGCGCATGCACAGTGGCCTCCTTCAACGTGCCGGCCCCGACGCAACATGGCACAGTTCTACAGGGGCCGGCGCATAGGAAAGGAGGCCCCCAGCCACAGAGGCTGGCCCGCCGATTGATATGCCCGACCGCCGGCCAGGCCCCATCGGAGGCCCACGCCCATGTCAGAGACCCCCCACAGGCCGCCCCCCGACCCTGCGCGCAGAGTTCCCACTGGCTGCGACCAGGTGTGCCTTTTTAGAGCGGCTGCTCGGACCATTGGCCCGGATGCGTGGAGCGGCCCCCGACCGGCGCCACGCCAAACACGCTGGTGCCAATGGCGCTAATTCTCCACTCTGCGGAGAATCGCGTGCTGGCATCATGGCACGGTTGCGGGGATTCTCCGGCCCAGCGCGGGGCTGGGAGAATCCCGCCCATGACGTCTGACAGCAATATTTTTGGACTGGTCATTTTTCAACCTCTGATGCCTGAGCATGCCTGCACTGGATAAACGTTTCCACCATAGAGGCAGTTGGCCCCACTCAGACATTGAAGTGCAAGGGTTCTTCAATGAGGACCTTCTCGCAGCCACTGTTGAATTCTCTAGATCAGGGGTGGGCAAACTACGGCCCACGGGCCGCATGCGGCCCGACAAAGGTTTTTATGCGGTCTGCCAATGAGGTGCCCGGAATCATAACCGGCATTTTTGAAAAGCCGCTGGGGAAAAGTCGCTGAAGTAAATGCGCTTATTCAATAAGCGCATTTACTTCAGCGGCTTTTCCCCAGCGGCTTTTCAAAAATGCCGGTTATGATTCCGGGCACCTCATTGGCGGGCCGCATAAAAAAGCGCGTAGTGAGGTGGATGAGTGGGGCTGTCTCATTGGTCGGTTTAGTTGGGTGTGCGACCAATAGAAGTCCAGGTTACAAACAATAATAAGGCTTATTGTTTGTAACCTGGACTCCTATTGGTCGCACACCCAACTAAACCGACCAATGAGACAGCCCCACTCATCCACCCCACTACGCGCGTTTTTATCGTTGGCTCGGCCAGGCTGTGCTTCTGTCAGTGTTAAGGATCAGCACAAGCAACTTGACACCTGATTTCAACAAACTGGTAAATGACTGCAGTCAGATGCATCATTCTCATTGACATTGTTCTGTTACTTACTGAGTTACTTTGTTTTTCAAATAAATGTGCTTTTTTTTCTTTAAAGACCTTTTATTTTGGCTATTTAAAATATTAATTATTTTACTTAATATACCATGCGGCCCTTTAAAATTGTGAATTTCTGAATGTGGCCCTTGCACGGAAAAGTTTGCCCACCCCTGCTCTAGATAAACATGAAGACCACGCCTGGGGGCTCAATCGCCTTTGTAATCGCCGAGTTGTCAAGGATGTGGCTGGACAGTTTCCTGGCACTACCCCCTGACATCCAGGCACCTTGTGTCAACCTTTTGGATATAGTGGTTAAGGATGCCTATCATATACTTGCCTTTATTAGGCAAGACATAGAGTTTAAGAGCAGGGGGGTAATGCTGTAACTGTATCAAATGTTGGTTAGGCCACAGCTAGAGTATTGTGTGCAGTCCTGGAATCTACATTATGGGATGGATGTGATAGCACTGGAAACGATGCAGAGGAGATTTACCAGGATGTTGCCTGGGCTGGAGAGTTTTAGTTATGAAGAGAGATTGGATAGACTGAGGTTGGTTTCCTTGCAACAAAGGAGACTGAGGGTGGACATGATTGAGATGTTTAAAATTAAGAAGTGCATAGATAGAATAGACAGGAATAAGCTTTTCCCCTTGGTGGAGGGGTCAATGACCAGGGGGAATAGATCTAAGTTAAGCGCCGGAGGTTTAGAGGGGATGTGAAGAAAAACCTTTTTACCCGGAGGGTGGTCGGAGTTTGGAACTCACTGCCTGAAAGGATGGTGGAGGCAGAAATCCTCACAACATTTAAGAAGCATTTATATGTACACTTGCGATCCCAGGGCATGCAAGGTTATGGGCCGAGTGCTAGAAAACGGGATTAGAAGAGTTAGGTGGTTGCTTTTGATTGGCGCAGAAGCGATAAGCCGAAGGATTTTTTCTGTGCTGCATGGCTTTCTGACTCTACAGCAGTCGGCTAGGCGCACTGTCCTGGCTGCGGCTGAGGAGGTACAGGACCACCTGGAGTGTAAATTTGGGGCATGCTGGAGAGTTTGGGGGTGCTTTGGTTGGTGCTTTGGTTGGTAGCCTGTTGCCCCCTGGATCTTGGACAACAGGATATCAACCAAAGTACAGAACTCAACCTAACCCCAAACCTCTGTGTACAGAAAAGTCCTCTCAGGATCTTCCCATCAAATGCCTTCAAGAAGGCATAAGTTGGTTGAAACCTTCCAATGCAAAGATATAGTCGAGTGCCTCTCGGTGCTGTTTGAAAGTGCAGCATTCTATATAACATACAATTCCAACCCAGATGTTGCTGGTAGAGTGGCATAATTTTACCGATTGGGACTTTATTGAAGTGCTGTTAACATGGGAAACAATAGGGGCAGGATTTTCCAGTCCAAGCAGTGGCAGACATTGTCACAGGCTAGACGGGAAAATCTGGAGAGTAGACAAAAAGTAGAGAGTAGAGGGGACTGGTTTAGCTCACTCGGCTAAATCGCTGGCTTTTAAAGCAGACCAAGCCGGCCAGCAGCCCGGTTCAATTCCCGTACCAGCCTCCCCGGACAGGCGCCGGAATGTGGCGACTAGGGGCTTTTCACAGTAACTTAATTGAAGCCTACTTGTGACAATAAGCGATTTTCATTTTCAAATCAATTACCTATGGGTCTAAGATCATGCAAAAAGATAGAAATATACAAATGTATTCACCTGAAATGAGTCTTGCGACAAACTCAATGCACTAAAAGAGTTAACACCTTCATCATAATAGCAAAGAGTGAAATTCCAGCCAGATGTATCACCTATTTGTACGCTTGTATACTATGGCATGAGTTTAGGCCCAATGTCAGAAGGGGACAAAAAACAGCAAGACTTGTAAATGAAAAGTACCAGTAAAACCTGTCCAAACTGGTCTTGCATACCTTAAAATGGAACTCAGGTATTGCTGACTTCTACTGCGATGTGAAAATAATTTTGAACTGTTTTTTCTTTCTGCAATGATTATTACAGTGCCCCCCCAAAAGCTCCATGAATACTAATCTAAAACCCTGATTTTTTATTTCCACTGTGTGCATCTTTTAGCTTGTCAATCTAGCTGAAGTATTGGGATAGAAAGAAACATCTACATTTAATTCATACTTTTTACTGATGGTATGGTACAAATATTGAAGAAATTATCATGTTGGAGTTTATTACCTGCAGATTTTGTCTTGAATTCTGTATTTAAGTTGCGGCCCAAGGGCCCACCTGATCTGTTAAAGTCAACTATATTTTCAACCATATTGCCAGAAAGCTGCATGTACCGTGGATAACAGTGTTCATTCAGAGACACAATTTGTTTACTCTCATCCAATGGAAAATGAACCGTGAAAATTCTGTTTCAAAGGTTAAGTGCTTTAGTCCGCGTGTGAAAGGAAATGAGGCGGCCAAGCCTGTGTGATTGACGCAGCACGGTGTTTATTCTCAGTGATGGAAGTAAGTTTTACTATTAAAATAATGTCAAAGTGTTCATTCTTAGCTCACTTTTATTGGGTGAACCTGGCTGTGTTTTGTCAAAAGCAGTCAAAAGAAAATGAAAAATCACCAAGTTTAAAATAACCTCGACCATAAACTTTCACCTTCTATTACTTTATTCATTTCAGGGAATACATAACGGGAACAATTCAACTATTTTCTGGATCAAAATATTGTATACATTTTTTTTCCACATTTAGCCCATTGAGTCTGCACTGATCCTCTGAAAAAGCACAATACCTAAGCCCATTTCTCCACCCTATCTCTGTAACCTCATCCAACCTCCACATTCTTGGCCACTGAGGGGCAATTTAGCAAGGCCATTCCATCGAGCATGCACATTCATTGGAATGTGGGAGGAAATCCACGCAGACATAGGGAGAAAGTGCAAACTAGGCGGCAAGGTGGTGCAGTGCTTAGCACTGCTGCCTCACGGCGCTGAGGTCCCAGGTTCGATCCCGGCTCGAGGTCACTGCCTGTGTGGAGTTTGCACATTCTCCCCGTGTTTGCATGGGTTTCACCCCCACAACCCAAAGATGGGTAACTGTAAGAGGGACTGGGAAGAAGCAGTCAGTGCAGGGACCCCCTGCGGTCGTTCCCCTGAGTAACAAGTATACCATTTTGGATACTTGTGGGGGGGACGACTTACCAGGGGTAAGCCATGGGGTGCAGGTCTCTAGCACGGAGTCTGTCCCTGTTGCTCAGAAGGGAAGGGGGGAGAGGAGCAGAGCATTAGTAATTGGGGACTCAATAGTCAGGGGCACAGATAGGAGATTTTGTGGGAGCGAGAGAGACTCACGTTTGGTATGTTGCCTCCCAGGTGCAAGGGTAAGTGATGTCTCGGATCGTGTTTTTCGGGTCCTTAAGGGGGAGGGGGAGCAGCCCCAAGTCGTAGTCCACATTGGCACTAACGACATAGGTAGGAAAGGGGACAAGGATGTCAGGCAGGCCTTTAGGGAGCTAGGATGGAAGCTCAGAGCGAGAACAAACAGAGTTGTTATCTCTGGGTTGTTGCCCGTGCCACGTGATAGTGAGACAAGGAATAGGGAGAGAGAGCAATTAAACACGTGGCTACAGGGATGGTGCAGGCGGGAGGGATTCAGATTTCTGGATAACTGGGGCTCTTTCTGGGGAAGGTGGGACCTCTATAGACAGGATGGTCTACATCTGAACCTAAGGGGCACCAATATCCTGGGGGGGAGATTTGTTAGTACTCTTTGGGGGGGTTTAAACTAATTCAGCAGGGGCATGGGAACCTGGATTGTAGTTTTGGGGTGCGAGAGATTG
This sequence comes from Scyliorhinus canicula, assembly GCF_902713615.1. NCBI lineage: Eukaryota > Metazoa > Chordata > Chondrichthyes > Carcharhiniformes > Scyliorhinidae > Scyliorhinus > Scyliorhinus canicula. Next base: position 35,311,114 of record NC_052157.1, read on the forward strand.
AGAGTAGAGAGGTCAGGAGCACAGATTTGACTTCGCAGGAGGGTGCCAGTGTTCAGGTCAGTGGTTTGAAGTGTGTCTATTTCAATGCCAGGAGTATACGAAATAAGGTAGGGGAATTGGCAGCATGGGTTGGTACCTGGGACTTCGATGTTGTGGCCATTTCAGAGACATGGATAGAGCAGGGACAGGAATGGTTGTTGCAGGTTCCGGGGTTTAGGTGTTTTAGTAAAGTCAGAGAAGGGGGCAAAAGAGGGGGAGGTGTGGCGCTGCTAGTCAAGGACAGTATTACGGTGGCAGAAAGGATGCAAGATGGGGACTCTTCTTCCGAGGTAGTATGGGCTGAGGTTAGAAACAGGAAAGGAGAGGTCACCCTGCTGGGAGTTTTCTATAGGCCACCTAATAGTTCTAGAGATGTAGAGGAAAGGATGGCGAAGATGATTCTGGAAAAGAGCGAAAGTAACAGGGTAGTTGTTATGGGAGACTTTAACTTTCCTAATATTGACTGGAAAAGATATAGTTCGAGTACATTGGATGGGTCGTTCTTTGTACAATGTGTGCAGGAGGGTTTTCTGACACAATATGTTGACAGGCCAACAAGAGGTGAGGCCACTTTGGATTTGGTTTTGGGTAATGAACCAGGCCAGGTGTTAGATCTGGAGGTAGGTGAACACTTTGGAGACAGTGACCACAATTCGGTGACCTTTACATTAGTGATGGAAAGGGATAAGTATACCCCGCAGGGCAAGAGTTATAGCTGGGGGAAGGGCAATTATGATGCCATTAGACATGAATTAGGATGTGTAGGTTGGAGAAGTAGGCTGCAAGGGTTGGGCACACTGGATATGTGGAGCTTGTTCAAGGAACAGCTATTGCGTGTTCTTGATCAGTACGTACCAGTCAGACAGGGAGGAAAGGGTAGAGCGAGGGAACCGTGGTTTACCAAAGAAGTGGAATCTCTTGTTAAGAGGAAAAAGGAGGCCTATGTGAAGATGAGGCGTGAAGTTTCAGTTGGGGCGCTTAATAGTTACAGGGAAGCGAGGAAGGATCTAAAGAGAGAGCTAAGACGAGCAAGGAGGGGACACGAGAAGTCTTTGGCAGGTAGGATCAAGGAAAACCCAAAAGCTTTCTATAGGTATGTCAGGAATAAAAGAATGACTAGGGTAAGATTAGGGCCAGTCAAGGACAGTGGTGGGAAGTTGTGTGTGGAGGCTGAGGAGATAAGCAAGATACTAAATGAATACTTTTCGTCAGTATTCACTCAGGAAAAAGATAATATTGTGGAGGAGAATGCTGAGACCCAGGCTCTTAGAATAGATGGCATTGAGGTGCGTAGGGAAGAAGTGTTGGCAATTCTGGACAAGGTGAAAATAGATAAGTCCCCGGGGCCTGATGGGATTTATCCTAGGATTCTCTGGGAAGCCAGGGAAGAGATTGCTGAGCCTTTGGCTTTGATTTTTAGGTCATCATTGGCTACAGGAATAGTGCCAGAGGACTGGAGGATAGCAAATGTGGTCCCTTTGTTCAAGAAGGGGAGTAGAGATAACCCCGGTAACTATAGGCCGGTGAGCCTAACGTCTGTGGTGGGTAAAGTCTTGGAGAGGATTATAAAAGATACGATTTATAATCATCTAGATAGGAATAATATGATTAGGGATAGTCAGCATGGTTTTGTGAAGGGTAGGTCATGCCTCACAAACCTTATCGAGTTCTTTGAGAAGGTGACTGAACAGGTGGACGAGGGTAAAGCAGTTGATGTGGTGTATATGGATTTCAGTAAAGCGTTTGATAAGGTTCCCCACGGTCGGCTATTGCAGAAAATACAGAGGCTGGGGATTGAGGGTGATTTAGAGATGTGGATCAGAAATTGGCTAGTTGAAAGAAGACAGAGAGTGGTGGTTGATGGGAAATGTTCAGAATGGAGTTCAGTTACGAGTGGCGTACCACAAGGATCTGTTCTGGGGCCGTTGCTGTTTGTCATTTTTATAAATGACCTAGAGGAGGGCGCAGAAGGATGGGTAAGTAAATTTGCAGACGACACTAAAGTCGGTGGAGTTGTAGACGGTGCGGAAGGATGTTGCAGGTTACAGAGGGACATAGATAAGCTGCAAAGCTGGGCTGAGAGGTGGCAAATGGAGTTTAATGTGGAGAAGTGTGAGGTGATTCACTTTGGAAAGAATAACAGGAATGCGGAATATTTGGCTAATGGTAAAATTCTTGGTAGTGTGGATGAGCAGAGAGATCTCGGTGTCCATGTACATAGATCCCTGAAAGTTGCCACCCAGGTTGATAGGGTTGTGAAGAAGGCCTATGGTGTGATGGCCTTTATTGGTAGAGGGATTGAGTTCCGGAGCCATGAGGTCATGTTGCAGTTGTACAAAACTCTAGTACGGCCGCATTTGGAGTATTGCGTACAGTTCTGGTCGCCTCATTATAGGAAGGACGTGGATGCTTTGGAACGGGTACAGAGGAGATTTACCAGGATGTTGCCTGGTATGGAGGGAAAATCTTATGAGGAAAGGCTGATGGACTTGAGGTTGTTTTCGTTAGAGAGAAGAAGGTTAAGAGGTGACCTAATAGAGGCATACAAAATGATCAGAGGGTTAGATAGGGTGGACAGCGAGAGCCTTCTCCCGCGGATGGAGGTGGCTAGCACGAGGGGACATAGCCTTAAACTGAGGGGTAATAGATATAGGACAGAGGTCAGAGGTGGGTTTTTTACGCAAAGAGTGGTGAGGCCGTGGAATGCCCTACCTGCAACAGTAGTGAACTCGCCAACATTGAGGGCATTTAAAAGTTTATTGGATAAGCATATGGATGATAAGGGCATAGTGTAGGTTAGATGGCCTTTCGTTTTTTTTCCATGTCGGTGCAACATTGAGGGACGAAGGGCCTGTACTGCGCTGTATCGTTCTATGTTCTATGTTCTATGTGCAGGCTAGGTGGATTGGCCATGCTAAATTACCCCTTAATTGGAAAAAATGAATTGGGTACACTAAATTTATAAAAAAATATATAATTCCCCTGTTAGTTAGGAAAGTTTCTGTGACATTTTTCAGTAGATTCGGATGTCCTGTTTTGTCTAATGGTACCAAGGACACCTAAATAGCTTTGAACGGCAGAGTAAGATAGAGAGAAACTGTTTCCATGAGCAAAAGTGACGAGGATCAGAGGACCCCTGTTTAGAGAACCAACAGTTACAATCAGCAAAGCTATTTTTACACAATGGATGATTAGCATCTGGAAGGCACCGTCTCAGAGTGTGGTAGAAGCAGATTTGTCCGTGGTTTTCAAAAGACAACTGGATAAGCCATTGAAGGAACAAAACATTGTAAGGCTCCGGGGAGAGGGTGATGAAGCGGGGGGAAACTGAGTTACAAAGCAGGAGAAAAACTCACATCAAATCTTATTGATAGGGTTTTATACCATCTTCCAAAATGAATTTCTATCTCTTTGAGTCGAGAGTAGTACGTTGGCCTGGAGAGTAAATGCAGTATGGCATGCTATGAACCTCACAGACCTATAAAGACACAGATTCAATCCCTGATGTCAACTAATGACTGGACACATCAGCTACCATCACTGTTCTTGTGATAGGAATGGGGAGATAGTAGTCCAGAACTCCCTCTCCTGATAACTCTCCAGTAACTTACTGATTTGAGAATCTGTCTGCGCATTGGGTGGCAACAGAATTTAGCTCATCTCCGATTGCTGACAGAATTGAGTAATGTCTGAGAACTCACTGATCAAGCTTGCACCTGAAGGATGGCCTCTCAGTTATTAAGCCTGTATAAGCTGCTGGATCCCTGGAGATGAACCTCAGTACAAGGACAGAAGTAAATGGAGAAAATAGAAAAATAAACTAATTACATGGAGAAATATTTATTGTTTAAACTTTTAGGTTTAGCAATGGTCTTCTGCTTATTTAATCTGCCTCAGACACACTCTCTAGAATTTCTTAACTGAAACCCTCCACCTTTCTATTTCTCTCTGTCTTCCATTTCTCTCTATGCCTTCTATGTTCTCTGAAATTTTGATGACGTTTTCAGTCACCCAGCCTAACTCTCTCAATAAAGTTTGTTGTGAGTTCTCCTGCTTTGCAAAGACCTTAGAACAATATTTCTCATACTAATGAAGATGTGGAGATGTGGCGTTGGACTGTGGTGGGCACAGTAAGAAGTCTTACAACACCAGGTTAAAGTCCAACAGGTTTGTTTCGAATCAATTAATGAAGAAATATAAATATTGCGTGATTATCATGGATTTCGATATACTCCAGAGCTCCTATCACACTGCTCGATTCAGCTCCAAAGGATACTTAAGCTATGATCTATTGCTTTCTGTAAATTACAATATTTACAAATAAAAACTTATTTTGCTCCTGCAACATGTGACACTAAATTCTGGTTCTTTCACAGCTCTGTAATTGCCTCCTCAATTCTCACTCGATTTGCATTATCCCCAGACCTCTGATAATTAAATATGAATAACATGGTAGGAGTAAAATGGTCAAGTTCAGATGTCGGTTCTATTTAGCAGATTGCATCATCAGAGTCATGCGCAAATCTAAAGGTTTGCTCAGCTGGCTGAAATTGATTCTTAAGTCTTAACCAGAAATGGAAGTATCATTCTCGTCCTCCCCAAGATAGGACGTTCCACCAATGGGCTTAGTTAGAATGTGACAAAATTACATAGAACGCATATTGCTATTGACTCTGTGATGAGACCATCAATTCACGAGACACGTGCTTTAAGATATGAACAGTGGTTTTAATCTACTTACAACAGAGCCAGCCTGTAACACGATGAACCCTGGATGAACTGGTCGGCTGGCTCTGGGCATCGATCTTTATACAGCAGTCCAGGGCGAGGAGCCGTGGATGGAGCCAAGGGTGGAACCCTGTACAAACTCCTATGTTTTCCCAGTGCTACTCCCCCTAGTGGTCGGGCAACGCAACTGCGCTTACAATAATATGGTATCATATATATTACAGTGTGAATTGCATTCACCACATTCACCCCCTACAAAAAAATCAAGTCCGGCGGGGGCGGCGGTTCACAAATTGAGTCTGTCCGGTGGTCGAGTCATCCGCTGCGATCTGCGGAGCACCAGGGTTGCAGCCTCTCGAGGTGGCTGGATGGGTGTTGTGGGTTGGGGTACGATGGCGGACTCCAGGGGGCGATTGCGTCCGAGCTCCATACCCGTCTGGTTTGACTGGGGACTGGGGGCGCTGGGAGCTAGCCGGTGTGGGTGCGCAAAACAACTATCGCGAGCTAGTGGGCTCAGGAGCGCGAGGGGGCAGCTGGGTGGGGTGTAGAGTGAGGGGTACCTCTGCAGTGATAGTGGGGGTGCTGGATCCTGCGGGTGCTAGGTCCCGGAGGGACACGGTGTCCTGACGGCCGTCAGGGAACTCTACGAAGGCGTACTGGGGGTTTGAGTGAAGCAGGCGCACCTTCTCTGTAAGGGGGTCAGTTTTGTTCGCCCTGACGTGCTTCCTGAGGAGTACAGGGCCTGGTGTCATCAGCCATGCCGTGAGAGAGACCCCCGTGGTAGTACAACTGGAAAAACTAAAGAGCCGCTCGTGAGGGGTCTGATTGGTCGCGGTGCATAAGAGGGACCTAATAGCGTGGAACGCATCTGGGAGGACACCCTGCCAATGGGAGACTGGGAGATTCCTGGACCGGAGGGTCAGTAGGACGGTTTTCCAGACCGTCGCATTCTCCCTCTCCACCTGCCCGTTCCCCCGGGGTTGTAGCTGGTAGTCCTGCTCGAGGCAATGCCCTTGTCGAGCAGGTACTGACGCAGCTCGTCGCTCATGAAGGACGAACCCCGGTCACTGTGTACGTAGCTGGGGAAACCAAACAGGGTGAAGATGCTATGCAGGGCCTTAATGACTGTGTGGGAGGTCATATCGGGGCACGGGATAGCAAAGGGGAAGCAGGAGAACTCGTCTATAACGTTTAGGAAGTAAACGTTCCTGTTAGTTGAGGGGAGTGGCCCTTTGAAATCGATCGCGAGGCGTTCAAAGGGCCTAAAAGCCTTGACCAGGTGGGCCCTGTCTGGTCTATAGAAGTGCGGTTTGCACTCCGCACAGATCGGGCAGTCTCTGGTGACAGCTTTTACCTCTTCAGTGGAGAAAGGCAGATTTTGGCTTTGATGTAATGGGCGTGCCAGGTGACCCCCGGGTGGCAGAGGTCGTTGTGGATGACTTTTAGGCGGTCGCTCTGTGCGCTGGCGCACGTCCCGTGGGATAGGGCATCTGGGGGCTCTTTGAGCTTCCCTGGTCGATACTTAATATCGTAGCTATAGGTGGAGAGATCGATCCTCCACCGCAGAATTTTATCGTTTTAAATTTTGCCCCTTTGCGAGTTGTCGAACATGAAGGCAACCGATCTTTGGTCGGTGATGAGGGTGAACCTCCTACCTGCGAGGTAGTGCCTCCAGTGACGAAAAGCCTCCACAATGGCTTGTGCTTCCTTTTCAACTGCCAAGTGTCGAAGTTCCAAAGCGGAGAGGGTTCGGGAGAAAAATGCGACTGATTTAATGTGGCTGCAAGAGCTACCTCTGAGGCATCACTCTCAACCTGAAAGGGGGTGGATTCATCCACCGCCCGCATGGCCGCTTTGGCGATGTCCTCCTTGATGCAGTTGAAGGCCTGACGCACCTCAGCTGACAGGGGAAATAGTGTGGCCTTAAAGAGTGGGCGGGCTTTGTCCGCATATTGAGGGACCCACTGGGCGTAATGGGAAAAAAATCCCAAGCACCATTTGAGGGCCTTGGGACAATAAGAGAGAGGGAGTTCGCATACGGTCCGGATCGGGGCCCAGGACTCTGTTTTCCACGACATAGCCGAGGATGGCTAGTCTGGTCGTGCGGAAAACTCATTTCTCCTTGTTATATGTTAGATTTAATTTCTGAGCCGTCTGGAGAAAACGGTAGAGGTTGGCATCGTGGTCCTGCTGGTCATAGCCGCAGATGGTAACGTTATCCAAGTATGGAACGTGGCCCGCAGTCCGTACTGGTCCATCATTCGGTCCATTGCTCATTGGAACACCGAGACCCCATTTGTGATGCCGAAGGGAACCCGGAGGAAATGGAAGAGGCGGCCATCGGCCTCGAATGCCGTGTAGTGGCGGTCCTCCAGGCGGATTGGGAGCTGGTGGTATGCAGACTTCAGATCCACCGTGGAAAAAATCCAATACTGGCCGATCTGGTTAACCATGTCTGCAATCCTGAGGAGGGGGTACGCGTCGAGTAAACCTATTAATGGTCTGACTATAGTCTATGACCATGCGGAATTTTTCCCCGGTCTTGACGACCACCACCTGAGCTCTCCAGGGGCTGTTGTGGGCCCCTATGATCCCCTCACTGAGGAGCCTTTGGACCTCCGATCGGATGAACACCCTATCCTGCAGGCTGTATCGCCTGCTGCGAGTGGCTACGGGTTTACAGTCCGGGGTGAGGTTGGCAAAGAGAGGAGGGGGGGAGATTCGCAACGTGGCTAGGCTGCAGATAGTGAGTGGGGGTAGGGGTCCGCTGAAACTGAGGGTGAGACTCTTGAGATTACATTGAAAATCGAGTCCCAATAAGAGTGGGGCGCAGAGTTCGGGCAGGACGTAGAGTTGGAAGTTAGAATAGCTAGCGCCTTGGATTGTGAGAGTTGCGGCGGTGCGTCCTTGGATCTGAACAGAGTGGGAGTCTGAAGCGAGGAGATAGTTTGCCGCACAGGGAAAACTGGGAGCGAACAGCGTCTTACTAGATCTGGTGTACGAAGCTCTCAGTGCTCCCGGAGTCGAAAAGGCATGGCGTGCTGTACCCGTTGATTTGGACTGTCGCCATCGAGTTGTGGAGGTGCTTTGGGCGCGATTGGTGTAGTGTGACTGCGCTGAGTTACGGGTAGTCGGCGGCTCGATCAGCTGTGCAGGAGTGGCCCCGTGATGACTGCCCTCTGAGTTCGTAGTTGTCGAGGTAAGTTTCAGAGTTTGGAGGGGATGGATCCCAAGATGGCCGCCCCCATGAGTCACACATGTTGGGTGGGGACAGAGTCGGCATACAGGCTGCAGCATTTCGGGGCCTGCGGGCCTGTGAATTCTGGGAACGAGTGCTTTGAGTCGTGGGAGGGTTAGAGGCTGGGGCTTTCTTCGCCAGACCCACTCTGGCATAGTGTCCTTTTCGCCCGCAGCTGCTGCAGGTCGCGTTGCGCGGTGGGCAGTGCTGCCGCGGGTGCTGGGGCTGGCCATAAAAGTGGCAGGCTGGGGCAGCATTGTGGCTGGGCGGCCACGCGGCGCAGGCCTGGGGGAGTCGCTGGTCGGGTCCCATGACGGGGTCCGCGGGGAAAGAGGTGAGGCTGCGAAATGAGACCCCCATAGTCGTAGCAAGTTCAACAGTATCTTCAAGATTTTGGGCCCCCTTTTCCAGCAGTTGCTGGCGCACGTAATTTGATCTCAGGCCTGCAACAAAGACATCGCGGACAGCAAGTTCTCTATGCTCTGCAGCAGTTACAGCCTGATAGTTACAGTCCCGAGATAGAGTTTTTAGTTCTCTCAGGAATTCTTCGAGTGATTCCGTAGGCCACTAGCGGTGAGTAGTAAACACGTGTTGCGCGTAAACCTCATTTACAGGCCTCACATACATTTTGTCGAGTAGCGCTAGAGCTTCAGTATATGAGCCGGTACAGTTTAGTTGAGTGGAAATTCTGTGGCTTACCCTCGCGTGCAGTTGGCTAGGTTTTTGCTCCTCCGTCATTTCAGCTGTGCTTGCTTCAGCCAGGTAGGCTTTAAAACATCGGAGCCAATGCAAAAAAAATTTATTTTGCCTCTGCATCCTGTGGGTCGAGTTCCAATCGCTCAGGCTTGAGGACTGATTCCATGATTGTTCCTTACTGTTTCTTAAGTAGATTAAATTGATGAAAACCATCAATTCACGAGAAACGTGCTTTAAGATATGAACAGTGGTTTTAATCTACTTACAACAGAGCCAGCCTGTAACACGATGAACCCTGGGTGAACTGGTCGGCTGGCTCTGGGCATCGATCTTTATACAGCAGTCCGGGGGAGGAGCCGTGGACGGAGCAAAGGGTGGAGCCCTGTACAAACTCCTATGCATTCCCAGTGCTACACCCCCTAGTGGTCGGGCAACGCAACTGCGCTTACAATAATATGGTATCATATATATTACAGTGTGAATTACATTCACCACACTCTGCAGGGTTACTTTTTGACACATGCACTTTACTTCTTTGTGACTGAACTAATGAGGAACCTCTTCGTTTATTGGTTTATTTGTAAATCAGGAACAATGGGTGGATTCTCCATTGCCTGAATCGGTATTGGGATTCATCATCGGGGAGAGAATATTGGGTCACCTGAAATATGGTTTTGGCGCCTGGCATCAGATGCATTGCAATGCTTTGCTGCCCCATCTCTGGCCATAGCGGGTTTACCAATTGCCCAGCCGGGCTTCCTACCCCGACCCGGTGGCACCATGCAAGTAGTTCATTACAGCTATTTGCATGTCATTGGCGGGCAGGATGCACCACTCACCAGCCCGCTGGGATGCTCTGACCACCCCCCCCCCCGTTCCCCCCCTCCTTCACCTCACCCCCAGTCGAGAGTTCCGCTTACGTGAGTTGGTGAAAGTACTGAGGAGCATGGACCTGGCAGCTTGCAGTCTGAGCGGTGGAAAGGTGGTAAGTACCCTCCCAACAATAGCCGCCAGGGTACTGAAGGGGGCCCTTCATGGGAGGTGGGGGGTCAGGGGGCATGGGCTTGTCTGGAGGGGTTCAGGTCAGGAATGGGGCTCCTTTGGCTGCTCTCCCCATTTGTAGCCTTTAAAACCTATTAAACAGGCAGTCAGTATGTAAAAGTTAAAGTTTTCCCATAATAAAGTGAAAATGTGCTAATCTGGACCCTATACCATTTAGACAATCACTCATTTGCTCATAAATGCACATCCCTAATAATTAAGTGAAAATGTTCTCATCTGCACCACTAAACACTTTAATCAGTAAACCAACATGTAAGTTTCCTCATAATGCCTTCCTCATAAACTAATGTGGCAGGGGGATGGGAACCAATGCTGGAAGTTGGAAGGTAGTAAAACAGGGACAGAAACAAAAGGAAGTAAGGGGAAAAGTGCAAGGCAGAGAAGACATAGTCAGAAATCCATAAGGGCGACAGTACAAGGTACAGTGACTGAGGGGAGCACAGTGAATAGGCCCAGTAATAACAAAAGGAATAAAACTGGAGATGTTAAGATTCAAAACAGAGGTAAAAAAACCAACATAAGTGTACTTTACCTGAATGCTCGTAGTATTCGGAATAAAGTAAATGAGTTGGTGGCACAAATCATCGTAAATGACTATGATTTAGTGGCCATTACTGAAACATGGTTAAAGGATGGTCACGACTGGGAGTTAAATATCCGAGGGTATCAAACTATTCGGAAGGACAGAGTGGATGGTAAGGGAGGTGGTGTTGCTCTGTTATTTAAGGATGACATCCGGGCAATAGTAAGGGATGACATCGGTGCTATGGAGGATAAGGTTGAATCCATTTGGGTGGAAATCAGGAATAGTAAGGCGAAAAAGTCACTGATAGGAGTAGTCTATCGGCCACCAAATAGTAACAATATGGTGGGGCAGGCAATAAACAAAGAAATAACTGATGCATGTAGAAATGGTACAGCAGTTATCATGGGGGATTTTAATCTACATGTCGATTGGTTTAACCAGGTCGGTCAAGGCAACCGTGAGGAGGAGTTTATAGAATGTATCCGCGATAGTTTCCTAGAACAGTATGTAATGGAACCTACGAGGGAACAAGCGGTCCTAGATCTTGTCCTGTGTAATGAGACAGGATTGATTCATGATCTCATAGTTAGGGATCCTCTCGGAAGGAGCGATCACAATATGGTGGAATTTAAAATACAGATGGAGGGTGAGAAAGTAAAATCAAATACTAGTGTTTTGTGTTTAAACAAAGGAGATTACAAGGGGATGAGAGAAGAACTAGCTAAGGTAGACTGGGAGCTAAGACTTTATGGTGGAACAGTTGAGGAACAGTGGAGAACCTTCCAAGCGATTTTTCACAGTGCTCAGCAAAGGTTTATACCAACAAAAAGGAAGGACGGAAGAAAGAGGGAAAATCGACCGTGGATATCTAAGGAAATAAGGGAGAGTATCAAATTGAAGGAAAAAGCATATAAAGTGGCAAAGATTGCTGGGAGATTAGAGGACTGGGAAATCTTTAGGGGGCAACAGAAAGCTACTAAAAAAGCTATAAAGAAGAGTAAGATAGAGTATGAGAGTAAACTTGCTCAGAATATAAAAACAGACAGTAAAAGTTTTTACAAATATATAAGACAAAAAAGAGTGGCTAAGGTAAATATTGGTCCTTTAGAGGATGAGAAGGGAGTTTTAATAATGGGAAATGAGGAAATGGCTGAGGAACTGAACAGGTTTTTTGGGTCGGTCTTCACAGTGGAAGACACAAATAACATGCCAGCGACTGATAGAAATGAGGCTATGACAGGTGACGACCTTGAGAGGATTGTTATCACTAAGGAGGGAGTGATGGGCAAGCTAATGGGGCTAAAGGTAGACAAGTCTCCTGGCCCTGATGGAATGCATCCCAGAGTGCTAAAAGAGATGGCTAGGGAAATTGCAGATGCACTAGTGATAATTTACCGAAATTCACTAGACTCTGGGGTGGTCCCGGTGGATTGGAAATTAGCAAACGTGACGCCACTGTTTAAAAAAGGAGGTAGGCAGAAAGCAGGAAATTATAGGCCAGTGAGTTTAACTTCGGTAATAGGGAAGATGCTGGAATCTATCATCAAGGAAGAAATTGCGAGGCATCTGGATAGAAATTGTCCCATTGGGCAGACGCAGCATGGGTTCGTTAAAGGCAGGTCATGCCTAACTAATTTAGTGGAATTTTTTGAGGACATTACCAGTGCAGTAGATAACGGGGAGCCGATGGATGTGGTATATCTGGATTTCCAGAAAGCCTTTGACAAGGTGCCACACAAAAGGTTGCTGCATAAGATAAAGATGCATGGCATTAAGGGTAAAGTAGTAGCATGGATAGAGGATTGGTTAATTAATAGAAAGCAAAGAGTTGGGATAAATGGGTGTTTCTCTGGTTGGCAATCAGTGGTGTCCCTCAGGGATCCGTGTTGGGCCCACAATTGTTCACAATTTACATTGATGATTTGGAGTTGGGGACCAAGGGCAATGTGTCCAAGTTTGCAGATGACACTAAGATGAGTGGTAAAGCGAAAAGTGCAGAGGATACTGGAAGTCTGCAGAGGGATTTGGATAGGTTAAGTGAATGGGCTCGGGTCTGGCAGATGGAATACAATGTTGACAAATGTGAGGTTATCCATTTTGGTAGGAATAACAGCAAACGGGATTATTATTTAAACGATAAAATATTAAAGCATGCCGCTGTTCAGAGAGACTTGGGTGTGCTAGTGCATGAGTCACAGAAGGTTGGTTTACAAGTGCAACAGGTGATTAAGAAGGCAAATGGAATTTTGTCCTTCATTGCTAGAGGGATGGAGTTTAAGACTAGGGAGGTTATGTTGCAATTGTATAAGGTGTTAGTGAGGCCACACCTGGAGTATTGTGTTCAGTTTTGGTCTCCTTACTTGAGAAAGGACGTACTGGCGCTGGAGGGTGTGCAGAGGAGATTCACTAGGTTAATCCCAGAGCTGAAGGGGTTGGATTATGAGGAGAGGTTGAGTAGACTGGGACTGTACTCGTTGGAATTTAGAAGGATGAGGGGGGATCTTATAGAAACATTTAAAATTATGAAGGGAATAGATAGGATAGATGCGGGCAGGTTGTTTCCACTGGCGGGTGACAGCAGAACTAGGGGGCATAGCCTCAAAATAAGGGGAAGTAGATTTAGGACTGAGTTTAGGAGGAACTTCTTCACCCAAAGGGTTGTGAATCTATGGAATTCCTTGCCCAGTGAAGCAGTTGAGGCTCCTTCATTACATGTTTTTAAGGTAAAGATAGATAGTTTTTTGAAGAATAAAGGGATTAAGGGTTATGGTGTTCGGGCCGGAAAGTGGAGCTGAGTCCACAAAAGATCAGCCATGAAATAATTGAATGGCGGAGCAGGCTCGAGGGGCCAGATGGCCTACTCCTGCTCCTAGTTCTTATGTTCTTATGTTCTTATAATGGTATGAAAGTGATCTCAGTTGTACCCCTGACCCTTTAAAAACTCTGTCAGCATGCCAAGTTTATCGGCCTGTGAGGTGAAGGTAAAAGTTTTGCCTTTAAAGTGGTGGAGCATTTGAAGTGGTTTCCCAACAGACGGTTTCAATGCATTTTGAAGTATTAAAGGCACTGAGCATGGCTAGGAGGCTGAATGCTTTGAACTGGATTGTTGACATAGAAATTCACACTCGATTGCCTGCTAAAAGCATTGTGATTGACAGCTCCCTGGAAAGTTGAAGTGATGAATCAGATTGTTTATTTTTATAGCTTTGCAGGTATCTATTAAGTCAGGGCAGCAGCTGTTTCTCTAACCGCAATTTTTTTTATGAGTCTGCTTCTTTGTTCTCGAGGAATGTACAGCTGTGAGTGCTGCCCCTTCATTTTCTATGAAGCACCATCAAGCCCAGCAAAAGCCCCCTGACTCCCACCTCCCATGAAGGACCCCCCTCGGTACCCTGCTGGCAATTGTTGGGAGGGTACCTACCACCTTGCCACTCCTGGACTGCAAAGGGATGAATGGTGGGTTGTATGAAGGGCCTGGTGGGCTGAATGGGGCACCTGGGGGGGGGGGGGGGGGGGGCTGCAGAGGTTCCTGAGGGGGGCGGGGGCTTGCCAGCGATTAGGGTGGGGTAGTGTCCTGCCTGCAATCAGGGGTGGGTTTGGGGGGGGTTCTGCAGCAGCTTATAGAGATAGGAACGCCCTTTAAAAAGAATGCTCTGATCTCAGAGGTGCGGGACCTGTCTGAGAGATTAGGTCCCGACCCCCTCAGTTGCAGTGCAGATCTGGGTATGCCATGGAATGGCACGGGGAACCTGATTTACAAAAAAAATGTTTTCCCAGTGCCATGGAATTGGTCCTAGCACCAGCAGAGACCAGTCCTTATTACCTGTTAGTGGGAGCACTCAGACGTCTGAACAGAGAATGCAGGCCAATATGAAGTGATTGTAACAATGGTGTATGAAGTTAAGCACAAGGTTTTGTTTCGTTTCACTAAACAAACTTACTTTCTCACTGACCCCTTTCAATAGATTTCAGAGGTATCAAAATTAGTTCAGGTTTACGGCTGCCTCCCAACAAAGATGCCGTTTTATGGAATAAAGTATTAAATAGCTGATCTAAAAAATTAACTTTTTTTCCCTACCATCAAAAGCAACCTAACCTTGATTAAAATTATCCAAATCAATATTGACTTCAGGGGTGCAATTGAAATACATTTAGCTAGTTAGAGTGACACGGTAGCACAGTGGTTAGCACTATTGCTTCACAGTCCCAGGTTCCCAGATTCGATTCCCGGCTGGGTCACTGTCTGCGCGGAATCTGCACATTCTCCCCGTGTCTGCGTGGGTTTCCTCCGGGTGCACCGGTTTCCTCCCATGAGTCCCGAAAGACGTGCTTGTTAGGTAATTTGGACATTCTAAATTCTCCCTCGGTGTACCTGAACAGGTGCCGGAGTGTGGCGACTAGGGGCTTTTCACAGTAACTTCATTGCAGTGGTAATGTAAGCCTACTTGTGACAATAATTAAGATCACTATTAGTTAGATGCACTGTCATCGGGCATTGCGTAACACAAGATAATAAAACGTAAGTAAATCTGAACACTTGTCTCTCAAAATGTGCTTGAGGAAAAGTGGAGAGCATCAGATGTTGAATACAAGTACTCAAAAACTGTAGCATGTGGAAAGAGCAGGTTGTTAAAAATTATTATCCAGAGCCATATTTGCAATTTGTTTTGCTGAAAAGGCAGTTTTATGAGGAAGCTGTGGTTTTTAAACGAGCATTAATTTTTTGTTTTTTATCCAGCACGTTCATAATATTTAGGAATGTCTTCGAACTCACTTCAATTCGCTGCAACAAGAAATGCGCACTTTATTAAGATTTATTTAAACGGACAGATATTGTTCCAGGGCTATTTGGAGATGGTTTTAGCTGCTGGGCAGCTTTTGTGCCAAAACATCTGCTCCTCTCATTTTATAGCTTTCAGTAGAAAGTATAGTGTTAAAGACTGTGATGAAGCAGCAGCTTAAAGTTGGAAGCTGTTGTAACACACCAGCAGCTTTTGAAAAATAATTGACATTATTATCTATTTTTTGGGAGTGGAAACATTTGCAAATGATATGGTTTTATACCCAAATTAGCCCCAGGGATACATTCAGTTGGTGCCATTTTAGAAGTTACTCTTTGATTTTACCACTATATTTTTAAGAAAGTGTACCTATCACTGCACGACTGTGGCTGGTTTCAATTCTTCTATCATAAAGTTTTTGAAAAATACCACTTAAGATAAAGAGCGTTACTGACTGAGAGTTTGAGCTGATGAATTTAGCTATGGGAACCAAACTTGAGCAGTTTCTATATGTCGGCCTGGATTTTCAACCTCAAGGAGGGCAGTGGGAGTCGGGAAAATTTTTTGCTGTCCTGCCAGCCTGGGGAGATGTGGGGGCTGGAGTCAGGCTAGTCAACCGGAGAAAAGGTCAGCGGCAGCCACAGGGTTTGCCGGGTATGGAGGCAAACTGTTTAAGTGGCTCGCCTTGCTGATGTAGGACTTTGTCCCAGTTAAAATGAAAACAGAAAGGCCCTCTAGTCCTTAACATTCACATCCCCTCACCCTCCAAACATTCTCCATGCTCTATTCATGCCACCGCAGGCCTCTCATACCCCCATGGCCCCTCATGCTCCCTATGTCAAACTCTGTCCGTCCACAGATTCCCTGGTCACTCATGCCCACGATGCCAGTTCCACCTTCCCAATACCCCCAAAGGCCCTCATGCTCCCGAAGTCAAGCTATGAGACTTCCATGTCCATTGATCCACTATACATCTCGGAGAACTAATGCACCCTATATTTTACAGTGGGGTGTGTAAATGATTTCTTATTGATTGATTGATATTTATTGTCACATGTACCGAAGTACAGTGAAAAGTATTTTTTTGCGGCCAAAGGAACGTATACGGTATGTACAGTACACAGTAGACAAAATAATACTCAACAGAGTACATTGACAGCGGTGCATCAACAAATAGTGATTCATTCATTACAAAGTAATTGATTGAGAAATTTCTTCTATGTTGAAAAGAAGTCTTCACTACAAGCTAATAAAAACAACAATCATCCAGACCCTTTAAAGTATCAATGACAAAAAGTTGAAATGGTTTAACTTGTATAAACAACATTATGAAATTGACAGCAGAGATCAGAGAGCCTGTATTGTCAATCAAGAAAAATGTTCTCTGGGGTAAAGATATTTTCTTAATTTAATGGATGTTTGGACTCTCAGCCAAGCATAAATAATGAGGCTTGGCTGAGAGATAGTGCAGAAACACCTGCTCTGAAGATAAAACTTTGTTTGACTGATAGATCAGGCTCAGTGATCTCTGCTGTCAGTTTCACAATGTTTATTTACACATTTGAAGTGATTTCAAGGTGTTGAGGTTTTTGCTATTGATACTTTAAAGGGCCTGGATGATTGGCAATTCTATTAGCCTGCAGTGAAGACTTTTTCAATATTTGAGAAAGTTATGAATGTATTACTATTTACCATGTTTAGACATTTAATTGATTCTAGGCATTGTATAGTGAGCCAATGGGCATAACTACATGTGGCATAACTTGGCATAGGGGCATGCGCGACCGTATGGGATGGGTGAAAGGACGGAACTTGGTTTAGGGGGCACGAGAGACCAAGAAGTGAGTGGAAGGGAAAAGCTTTGTATACTGAGTATGGCGGACCATGGAACCACAGGGGTGTGGGAGTGGAAGGGCAAAGATTGGCATATGGTATGTGAGTGACCGTAGGGGGTGGCTGTGTGTAACCTGGCACAGGGAACATGAAGAGGACCTTTTTAGCTTATCTCTTAAAAAGTCTCCTCCTGCAGATACGGGATTAAAACTCCTCTGAGGGGCCATGAACCAAAACTCTTTAAACACCTGGCCCGACTCCATGAAAACTGTGGAGCGGTAGGAGATACCTTTCTCTGCAATGGAGCTAGCTAGATCAGATGTGCTGGATGCGGTCTTTTGAGAGGAACCAACCTGCACACGTAAAAGACACTGCAGGCAGCCTGAGAATGGGGTTGGGAATCCTAGAATTTGGACTCACCTGCCATTTTTAAAAGGCTCTCAATTAATCGTGACTCAATGAAAATGCAGGCCATCACCCAGGCAGTGCTGGATGTTCCATCCATGAGAGAAATATGATGGCATCCTCTGTTGCCTTGTGCAATAAAACAAGGTAATTGTTTCATTACAGATAGCGAACCGAAGCAATATTCCGACATAAATGGCCTATTTTTTCTTATACTACATAGAGAATTCCTTTGTCTTACTTTTTCCTACATGTAGTTTTCTGTTTTTGTGTTTTGACAATCGATAGCGTCAGATGGTTTGCTCATGTCCGTGTACCCTCAATGCCAACTTCCATTTATTCGCAATGAACATAAGAAAAAGTTTAAAAGTGTTTCACAGAGGCATAATCAGGAAGAAAAGACACTCAGTTAAAGAATATAATATTAGAGGTGATCAAAGAAATGTCTGGTCCAAACGGTGGATGCTATGGCGGGCCTTAAAGGAAGACAAGGAGGAAGAGAGGCAGAGACGTTGAAGGAGAAATTTGTAGAACATCCAAATGAGGTGCATTTCTGAATGATGCCGGATATACAATATTTGCGAGAAATTATATGACAATTGAATAGAACTGATTAATGTCAAATATTTTTGTCTGTTGATAATTGGTACAATTTTGCCATACTTTTGGTACATGTGATCTAAACTGTGTGTCTCCTGATTCTGTTGAACATTTATATATTTATACTGTGTGAAATGTTTTTACTTACAATATAAATCTTTTCCTTTTTTCGCTTTTTCAGATTGTTGCTTCTTTTCAGTGCACCTCTCCAGGCTGATGTGCCTTTCTACGTATGACAATTGGCCTGGTCGTTCTGTTGCAGTGAAAGAGTCAAAATACTCTTGGCAGTATTATCCCAACTCCTTTTATGTTGTGAAGCTGGTCTATTATCACTGTAGGGCTTAAGTTATTTTTCGAGCACAGGAAAGGATCTGGTAGTATTCCCTGACTCCAACACGTATAATAGCAAAAACAGAACATACATACAAGGCAGATCAGTCTGAAGGGAAACTCAGAAACAAATCAATGTTGCTGAAATCTCACAATTTAAAAAAAATGCATTGTCTGAGGCTAATGTAATGATTTGAAGATGACAGCCAGTTGTTTGGTGGAGTCGTATATATCTAACAATTCCCAGAAAAATTAATAATTCCTTGAATGTGCAGACCGGGTAGGATATTTAGGGAAATTAGTATGCAAGGAACTTTTGGACGAAAGCAGGGTATTAATTGGTTAGCAAGTAGATTCTGATTGTTGAGGCATTGCCATGGAGAACACACCAGGGAGTTGTTAGTCCCCCAATTTTCTATTTGAATTCGAAAATGGCAAGTTGACTCTGACTAGTCGAAGCATTGCCACTGAAATGCACATGATTAGGCAGTACTTACTGAATAATCCTGAGTGTTCTAAAGATTACAACAACAATCAATTTAAGATTATCAGTTGGCTCACTCATGCTTGCTAGAAGCTTTATACATACATATACAGGGCTCTGTCCTCTGTAAACAGAAAGAAAATGTCTAGATATTGCACCTTTTTAGATTAACAAAAAGCATAGGGGACAGGAGTTCTCTGGTGCATTCCCCAAGGCAACACCATGAACAATCAGAATCGACTTGTTTTTATTTTATATTAACAAAGCCTTGGTGGATAATTGTTTCTTGGTGCTTTCTCTATAGCAATGCCTTGACTAACCAGTGGGTCCACTTGCCAACCAATTTGCATCTTCTTCTCATGCAGTATAAATTGTTAATCGCTTTGAAATTTAGTATTCTTGTAAAATGTGGCAGAAGTGAAATATATGGAAGCAAACGTTTTCCCAGCTGTTCTGTTTCAGGACTTTATGCAGAGTAGCAGGCCCAGCCATTTGCTGAAATCTCAGGGGAAGCCCACCTTAACCAATCCAGGAAGCTATGATTGTGTTTTATGGTCACCAGGCCCTGACCCCATGTGGCAGAAGATCCTGCCTACAACAGCTGCCGGCCAATCAGATTACCAGCAGCTTTCAGTCCCAGCAGCGTCACCAGGACTGCTGCTCACTGCTGGTACTGCAATCAGCCATGGAGGAGGCTGGATGGTAAAGGAAACGTCCTTGTGTCTTTTTTCATTAGCTATTTGACAGATGTCTGCCTTCGGCGAGATTGATCTGCCAAAGACAGCTTTGCACCTTGATGCTCAAGGTATACAAATCCATTGTTTTCAGACTTGCCCAAGCAAATTCTTTAATCTAGCTCCACGTGCAAGGAGAATTCATAAATAAACATGTCTGCTATGATACTGTGACTGCATCTCCATGGTGTTGCCCAAAGGTTGTGGTAGGTCAGAGCCCTCTCTCCATGCAGCTGCCATGTGTGATATACTAAGGACTCAATGCCAGGAAGACATGATGAACACCCAACATCTGGTATTTTGAATACAATTTACAATTATGAACAATTGTGTTATAACCTGCCTGCTTACCACTGGCTGGGAACTAATGGCAATCCCACAATCCTTAGGAAGTATGAGCCCCCCCAATGAGGGGGGCGCGGAGAAATCATTAGCAGCTTCCCTGCATAAATAGAGGTACCAGTTTGGAACCAGCGAGAGAGGAATGAGCAGCAAGGGAATTGCTGCTGCTGTTGTATGTATATATATGTTATTGTAAATAAATGTTATTTCTTTCTATCCTTCAACTCGTGCTGGATTCTTCGTGGCCCTCACAAAATTGGCGCGAGGGTTAAAGTGGACAGCTGTCTACGCTGCTGAAGCCACCTGCCTGGATTTTTGTTGGATACAGGTTTGAAGTTTTTTGTTCTGTTTCACCATGCCTCTACATGGACGTTTGGATGTTTTTGTTGCTGCGCTGGAAAGTTGGAACCAGTACACACAACAGATGCGTTACTATTTCCGGGCAAACAACATCACTGAAAACGAGCGGCAGGTGGTCATTTTGCTCACTGCCTGCGGTGCGCATACCTTTGGGGTGATTAGGAGCCTTACGTACCCTGCTGTGCCGGCACCAAGGCGTTTGATGAACTTGTGAACTTAGTGGGACAACACTTTAACCCAAACCCGTCCACGATAGTCCAGTGATCCGATTTAATACCGCTGAGAGGACCCCAGGGGAATCCCTTGCAGAGTTTCTATCCAGGCTACACAGGATTGCAGCGAACTGTGACTATGGTGAGACCTTGTCAGAAATGTTACATGACCGTTTGGTTTGCAGTATTAACAATGCGGCCACCCAGAGAAAGTTGTTAGCTGAGCCAACATTGACTTTTCAACAGGCCATTCAAATAGTATTGTCCCGAGAGAGTGCAGAATGGGGAATGCAGGAGCTACAGGGAATGGAGATGCATGCCTTGGCGTGCAACCCCTTCCGTCCAAAATCATCCCCCCGCACCCCTAAGGTACCTTGGGTGAGGCGACGTCCGATCGACGCCAGTGGCTGTCGGACATTCCTCCCCGAAGGGAGCCTTCTCCAGAACCGATGGATGAGGAGCCATGTCAGTGTTGGACTTTTGGGCGCCGACCCCGTCTTGGACGCCAGTCCTAGGGATGCCAGAGGCGCCGTTGTTCCGACAGAAACTGGGGCCAGCCCAGGGGCAGTACCTTCCATGTGGATGAACCTGCGGTGACTACTCCCGAGGACATGGAGACGGAGGACGACTGCCTGCAGTTGCATTGTGTGGCAGCTCCCCGTGTGGTCCCCATTGAGGTGACAGTATGGGTCAATGGTCACCCACTTGAGATAGAGTTGGACACTGGCGCAGCGGTCTCTGTGATCGAGGACATTCGACCGCATCAAGCAGGGTATACAGACCCTTACATTAACCGACACACAGGCCAGATTGGCCACCTACACGGGGGAACCATTGGACATTGCAGGAACTACGATGACCCCTGTTGTTTATGGACGCCAGGAGGGGTGTTTCCCACTTATCGTGGTGCGCAGCCACGGGCCCAGCCTGTTGGGTCGGGACTGGATGAGCCATTTGCGGCTGCAGTGGCAGCACATCCTCCAAACAGATTCTGGATGGTTGATGGAGGTACTAGGACGGTACCCAGATATATTCCAGCCCGGTTTGGGGAAAATAAAAGGGGCCGTAGCCCATATCCAAGTCGAACCAGGAGCCAGGCTGCGCTATTTCCGGGTGCGCCCAGTGCCTTACGCCTTGCTCGAGAAGGTAGAAGGGGAGCACACTCATTTGGAGTCCTTGGGTATTATCAGGCCCGTCCGTGTTGCTGACTGGGCAGCACCAATTGTACCTGTAATAAAGCCAAATGCCACAGTTCATTTGTGCTGCGACTATAAACTTACAGTGAATATGGCTTCCAGGCTCGACCGATATCCAATGCCTCGCATAGAGGATCTCTACGCGAAGCTTGCATGCAGACTCTCATTCACGAAATTAGGTATGAGTCACGCCTACCTACAGTTGGAGCTGGACCCTGCCTCCCGGCCATATGTAACAATTAATACACACCGGGGCCTATATGAATTTACATGGTTGCCCTTTGGGGTATCCTCTGCCTGTGCTATTTTTCAACGCGTCATGGAGGGCATCTTGCAAAGTTTACTGCGTGTCACTGTCAACTTAGGCAATGTTTTGATTACAGGGACGTCGGAGCAGGAACATTTGGAAAATTTGGAGGCTGTCCTTAGACGCTTTTCAGAGACTGGAGTCAGTTTACGCCATACAAAGTGCATCTTTCAGGTGAATGAAGTACTCTACCTGGGTTATCGGGTGGACCGCAAAGGTTTGCACCCCGTCACAGAGAAATTCAACAGGCCCCAGCCCCGACTGACACTTCGCATCTTCGTTCTTTTATCAGCGTCGTAAACTATTACGGGAAGTTCCACCCCAATCTGGCAACTACGCTGGCCCCGTTGCACCTTCTGCTAAAGAAGAATCGCATCTGGGTTTGGGGTCAGCTGCAAGAAACCGCTTTCCGGCGAGTAAAACAACAATTGTCATCGTCTGGGTTACTAACCCACTATGATCCTGGAAAGCCTTTGCTCCTCACATGTGATGCACCCCCGTATGGTATTGGGCCGTCTTGTCCCACAAGATGGAGAATGGGGCCGAGCGGCCGATAGCTTTCGCCTCCTGCACATTGACTGCAGCGGAAAAGAAGTGCACGCAGATCGAGGAGGGTCTGGCGGTGGTCTTTGCGGTGAAATGCTTCCACCAGTATGTGTATGGCCGCCACTTCATTATTGTGACTGATCGTAAGCCTCTGCTTGACTTTTCCAAAAGGATAAGCCAATACCGCCCATTGCTTCCACACGGATCCAGCGCTGGGCTTTGTTGCTTGCTGCTGACGAGTATATCTGGAGTACAAACCAGGATCCCAGATAGTGAATGCCAATGCACTGAGCCGATTGCCTTTATCGACCGGCCCACGTTGACCCCCACGACCGGTGAGGTGGTTGCAACCCTAAATTATATGAACTCCTTGCCTGTCACGGCATCACAGATCTGTGAGTGGACCTAGACGGAGCCAGTCCTGTCAAAGATTCGGCACGTAGTCCTGTATGGTGGGCAGCATAGACAGCTCCCAGGCCAGTTGTGGGCATTTTCCTCCAAGCTGTCAGAATTTAGCATGGAAGACGGTATCCTCTTTCATGTGATTGTCCCAGAAAAAGGACAGAAGATGATACTAAGGGACTTGCAAAAAGGGTATCCGGGTGTGACCAAAATGAAAATGTTGGCCCGGAGTTATGTCTGGTGACCTGGCCTCAACACTGACATTGAGAAGGTGGCCCAAAACTGTTCCATTTGCCAGGAGCAAACAAAATTTCCGCCGGCCACGCCCCTACATCAATGGGAATGGCCAGGGCGGCCTTGGGCGTGCTTGCATGCGGATTTTGCCAGCCCTTTTCAAGGATCCAAGTTCCTTCTATTAATCGATGCCCAGTCTAAATGGTTAGAGGTGTATAAAATGGTAAGCACACCGTCCTGCGCAACAATCAAGAAGATGCATTTGTCTTTCAGTAAGCATGGCCTCCCCGAGATGCTCGTCACGGACAATGGCACTCCATTCACAAGTGAGGAGTTTGCGAGGTTCATGAAGATGAACGCCATACGCCATATCCGTACCGTTCCATACCACCCGGCTTCCAATGGGTTGATGGAGCACGCAGTGCAGACATTCAAACAGACCCTAAAGAAGCAGTCTTCCGGGTCTATGGACACGAAACTGGCTCGTTTTTTGTTTTCATACAGGACCACTCCACATGCGGTGACTGGGGTAGCTCCCATGGAACTCCAAATAGGCCGGAGATTTCGCACCCGCCTTAGCATGGTTTTCCTGGACATTGGCGCAAAAGTACGCCGCACTCAAGAACAGCAGAGACATGGTTTTTCTTGGCATCAGCCGATTCGGCAGTTTGCGCCCGGTGACCCAGTGTTCGTTCAAAATTTTGCTGGTGGTGCCCAGTGGGTCCCTGGCATTATCTTTCACCGAATGGGCCCTATCTCTTACCAGGTGCAAGCCCAGGATGGTCTCCAGCGAACGCATGTACATCACATTCGGTCCAGAAAACCATACCTTCCAAAGATTCCCATCCCCCGGATCTCACTTCTATGGCCACAGAGACCAGACACAGTGGAGAGTATTCCTCACAATCTTCCTCTGCTGCCGCACTCAAATCCTGCGCAGGTCATTGCAGAACCACATGGAGATAGAGATGCCGAGATGACCGAGGCAGCGGACTCCAACTCTGAGATGGAGACACAGGACACCTCTGAGGGGAAGTCTTCGGGCCTACGGGCCGTGGATGTACAACTGTTACACCGCTCATCACGGAAGCGCCATTCTCCGTCTCATTACACAACGTCCGATCCAGCACCTCCTGCAAATGGTGTCTGCCCTACGGCAAAATGAGTCTGACGCCCTCCTTCGCCAGGGTCTTCGGTGGATTCCTTGGACTTTGTTATAACCTGCCTGCTTACCACTAGCTGGGGACTAATGGCAATCCCACAATCCTTAGGGAGTATGAGCTTCCCATATGAGGGGGGCGGAGAAATCATTAGCAGATTCCCTGCATAAATAGAGCTGGCCAGTTTGGAGCCAGCTAAAGAGGAGTGAGCAGCAAGGGAGTTGCTGCTGTTGTATATATATATCTTATTATTAATAAATGTTATTTCTCTCTATTCTTCAACTCGTGCTGGATTCTTTGTGGTCCTCACAAAAATTGATAGTTTTTTTAACTGAAAAATAGCCATAGATTTTTAAAGCACTATTTCAAGCACCTTTTGAATCATTTCAGGCCGATTGATTATACATGTACAAACATTGGATAAAAATAGATGTTTACATTAGCATGTTATGAGCAGTCTTCTTACAGTCCTTCATTTATTAATGGGTTTATGATGCAAACGTCACATCCTGATATTTTGTTTTTGTTTTGATACTTCTTCTTTCAGTAGTTTGGTCACTGTGTACAATGTCTAAATGAAGTCAAGTTGTATCCACAGCTACATGCTACATTTGTAGAGGATCACAGAGAAATTGTGAAGATGCGTGCTAAGTCGTGGACATCCCTTTCGCCCCTTTTCTAAGAGGCAAAACATATAATTTTCATTGTCCTTGATTCAAGAATATTTTAGAATCAGTTCCTGAAACAGTCAACAATACACTGCTCTAAATTAACTTTCCAACCATTATCTTAACCAAAGAAAACTATTATGCTGCATAAGATACACTTTATTCCGTATGCACTTGTGATCTGGTCCTTCAAGGCAAGTATTTCTACTATGGTTTTGCTTAAATATATTTAATGATGTAAGGATATGGCTGTTAAAGATCAAATACGCCCTTAGGGATAAAATATGCTTGAGAACAAATAAGTTGGCTTTTGAAATAGTGGTATTTCTAATCTGTATCTCGACTGTGCTGATATTTTATATGTAGTGGATAAAAATGACACAGCTACCATTACTGATTTTGAAAAAAAATAACAGTATTTAGAAACATTTTAGCCAAAAAATGTTGATTCAGGTCCACTAAGCTGTTATTTCTTTTGTTTCAAAGAATCGGGATTGGAGAATAAAACATTGCTACTGATAATTATCAGCTCAGGTTTTCAGTTATTGCTGATGCCATACAGTTCACATTCAAATAGTTCATCTTTCTTGCTGGTATAAGTCTGATATGATGTATTAAGTGTCACACGAGCATCGCTTTGCATGCAGCTCCATTTGATTGTGCCGCCTGTTTATGCTTATTCAGCCTTTTGAATAATTTAGCACATTTCATATTCCGAATTATCTTGACAAGTTGATTTTCTATTGTTGCTTAGCTAGAAAGATGTGTGCTCGACCCTTTCTCCTTTGACGGCATCTGGAGATATCAAAGCAGAGCCAGTATGCAAGTTAAATTAATCCAGAAGTTGTTGGTCAAGTTTTAAATTATTTCTAGCTTTTTATATCATTAAATGTAATTGGTCATTTAAGGGAACCATGACAGTTTCCTGATAGGGGTGGGAGGTCATTCTTTTTCCATATCCCCATCTACTTAAGTCACTAATTGATGACGTTTTAAATGGCAACTTGCATTCGAGCCAATCCTGGCGGTTGCAGGCATAACTGCGCGTAAACATTGTTATGGAGCAGCCACGTATAGACTGGAACGCCTGTTCAATTATAGTCCGGTTAAGAACTTAACTGGAGGGTCTCGTGCTCTTTAATGATGTGGAAAAACATCTTTGCTCTTTGGTATTTTTTTCTCCAAGATGCAATACTGCTTGGTATTCTTCAGCAAAGAGTAATGTCCTAAATACTAATATGTTCTGCACATTGTCTGTTTCACGTCCCATATAAAAGAATGTACACTTGAAATGAAAATGCGGAACAAAAAACTCACTAAAAAGCCAACTTGAAACAATCTGAAAGGTTTACAACTTGACATGGACCAAAAACAGGTTTATTATAAAATGGAAGCTTCAATTGCAAATCATTGATCAAGGGTAGCTACCGTCTGTTAAATCGAATTCATAGAATCCTTACAGTGCAGAAGCGGGCCACTCGGCCCATCGAGTTGACACCAACCTTCTGAAAGAGCACCCGACCTAGGCCCACTCCTCCACCCTGTCCCCTTAATCCCAACTAACTTTTGGGCACTAAGGGACGATTTAGATGGCCAATCCACCTAACCTGGACATCTTTGGACTGTGAGGCAAAGCCTTTAGCTTCCAGAGGAACACACGCAGACACGGGGTCAACGTGTAAACTCCACAAAGACAATCACCGAAGGTCAGAATCGAACCCTGAGTCCCTGGCGCTGTGAAGCAGCAGTGCTAATCACTGTGTCACCATGCCACCTAAAAGGTAAGACTTCCTTCGAGCCAGAGATTCTGAGAGTGTTGATTTAAACTTCAAGTGCTGAGTTTTGACTAAGTTGCAATGTACTTCGAAATTGTTTAAATCCAATGGCTAAATTAACACATCTGTCTGGTGAGGTTTACATAGATAGTTCTTAGACCAGCAATCCAATCAAATGCTGATCAGCATATCAAAATATAATGTTCCAGATATTAGAGGGGACAGCAAAATGCCTAATTTGTGTAATTGTAGAACTACTGAGGTACCAGACTGATACTGTATCTCATGGGGCTAAGGTGAATCTTTGCAATGCATGACAGTTCATGATAGGCCCACATCAATAAATTCTGTCAGGTCCTGCTTTGCCTTTTTAGAAACAAAATAATATTCATACCTAATGCATTTCTAAAAAATGATGTAAATAAGAAAAAAAAATCTGTTACATAATGAAACGACTGATGTTTTCTAGTAACCATTGAACAGATTGAACGGCACTCAGATTTTGACATTACATGGTGTTATTATGACTTATGGGTCCTACCTGACATAATTAGCTTGTAACCCTGGTTCTGTGTAGTGTAATCAGTCCAGTGCACACATAAAGTATTACATTGTGATCTGTGTGATATTTTCTGGATCTCAGCTCACAGATGATGTTATCTGTTTCACACAAGCAGAGCTAACATCAGACATCACATTAATCAAATTTTGATTAAGGACTTAAGAAACTCTATTGCTATAAATTCCACAGGCAGACTAAGAATCAAGAAAGTGCTGCTGTATGCACACAATAGATCCTGGAATAAACCTGCATTCTTTTTTTCTGTCTTGGTTTTTTAAGCCTGAGTTGGTCATTAGCCTTAGATATATTTTGCTTCTCTCTGATATCCCATTCGGACATGCAGATGTTGGCTTTTTAAAGTTAACCTTTTGCTAACCCTTCTAACACTCCCACTAAATGTGTGCTGATGCCACGCATTTGGCCAAGGCTATGCGCCAAGTGCTGGGAAATGGGATTAGAATAGTTAGTTGGTTATTTTTGACCAGCGCAGATGCGATGGGCTGAAGAGCATTTTATGTGCTGTAGTCCTCTATGACTCTGTAACTCTATAGAAAATATAACCAGTGGTAAAAAGAATGTCGCCCTCATCGACAATAGGCTCCCTTTGAGGGGGCAGAGCTGACTGGTGGTGATTTGACCTGAGGATCACCACACCTCAGGCGAAGGGAAAGGTTGTGAAAGTGCGGCTTTCATAAATAACCTCAGCAGGTATGGGAATTGAACCTACGCTGTTGGTCTTGCTCTGCATCATGAACCAGCTGTCCAGACAACTGAGCTAAACGGGCCCCCAGTGGCAATAATCTATGGAAAGGTTACTTTAAAAAAAAAAATTTAGTACCCAATTCTCTTTGTTTCCAATTAAGGGGCAATTTAGTGTGGCCAATCCTCCTACCCTGCACATCTTTGTGTTGTGGAGGTGAGACCCACGCAGACACAGGGAGAATGTGCAAACTCCACACGGACAGTGACCCATGGCCGGAATCAACTCAGGTCCTCAGCTGCATGAGGCAGCAGTGCTAACCACTGTGCCACCGTGCCGCCCCTTGTATAGGTCACTATATGCATCAAAAACATCTTCATTGAATTTGATAAATTGTTGTTTCAAGCTGGCAAAGGCTTTAAGTAAAATACTGTTTTATTCAAAATAATCCAAGTAATGCTGATTATCCAAAAAAACGCAAAAAGGCCTGCCACAATATCACCGCAGTTTGGATTAGCACATACAAACAAAATGGTTTTCTGATCACTTGCAAGGCTTTAGAATGCTGCCTGGAATTTTTTATGAGGGCAAGTAATTGCTTGTTTAATGAGGGCTGCAGCATCGCAGGCTGTAGAACAGAAAGTGGACGTTACATATGCATCCTCAAATTAGATGTTCCTCCACCATCTCCCAAGTATTGGAAATTATGTCAGCAAATCCATATCCGAAAGAATTGTTTCAGCCCCTTATTACGTTGGTGCCAACTTTGTTTTGAACTGTATTCTTGAAATATATTTAAAGGAAGAGAGAATTTTCATTTGTATAGCGCCTTTCACAATCCCAGGGCTGCCCAAAAAGTTTTGCGATGAATTAAATTCTTTTGGATTGTTGGCACGACTCTTTTGTAGGAAATGTCGCAATCCATTTGCACCCAGAAAGACACCACAAACAACAATTTGATGAGGATGAACTGTGTTTTTTAGTGATGTTGGTTGGCTCGAACACCCAGTGCGCCTAGTTTGACATCTTATCCAAAAGATGGAATCTCTAATAATGCAGCGCTGTACTCTCAATACTGTACTAAAATGCCAACCTAGATTATGATCTCAAGTCTCTTAAGTGGTATTCAACCCTCAATCAGAAACACGAGTGCTTCCACTGAACCAAGCCATTTACAAACAGTGCAAAGCAAAATTTTAAAAGTGACCAGTACTTCAAACTTAATTTTAAAGTACCTTAATGCTTAGATGCCCAAACACAAAACTTTAATTCATATTTTTGTCGCTCTTAAAAATAGGCCAATTTCATCTACCAGTAAGACTTATTGGCTTATTGGTTCTCTTTTCATACATGTAAAATAATCAATAAAGAAAATGTATCTTTTCACTACCGTATGACAGATTTCTGATTTCCTTTTTCTGATTCCAGTAGGGATCACAGAGAAAGTATTGCTCCAATCGTTATCCTGTTATCACTAAGAGTGTTGAAGCCACATCAAAACTGTTTTTCTTCCATTATCTTCAGTAAAATCCAACTCCTGCCATAGTCAGTGTTTGCTTATATTCATTGTTTCAGATGAACAGATGGATCGAACATTTCTAGAAGAACCCTTACCGATGCAGTTGCCAAAGCTAGGTGAACGTATGTGACTGCAGCAGAGCTTTGTCATGCTGCAAATCAAAAATTCTACCTTTTTTCAGATAGCACTTTATTTGAACTTTAATACCGTGAAGTTAAACGTAGATTTTGTTTTTTCTTAAGAGCTTCTTTGCCTTGCTACCAGACTATCTCGAGAGTTCACACTTGAGATGAGGGAATCGCGTGGCTGACCTGATTTTGCTGATCCTTTACGGTGGGGTGTCTCAAGAAGAAAGGCCTGACAGGCTCGAATTGCATCCACTGGAGTTTAGAAGAATAAGAGGCGACTTGATTGAAACGTATAAAATCCTCAGGGGACTTGACAGGATGGATGTGGAAGGGATGTTTCTTCTTATGGGAGAATCTAGAACTGGGGGCCACTGAGGGAGTCACCCATTTAAGACAGAGACCCATTTCTCTCAGATGGTTGTGAAACTTTGGAATTCTCTTCCTCAAAAGCTGGTGAAAGCAGTCTTTGAATATTTTTAAGGCAGAGGTAGATAGATTCTTGTTAAACAAGGGGGTGAAAGATTATCAGGGGTAGATGGAAAGTGAAGTTGAGGTTAAAATTAGATTGTGCCCAATGGCCTGTAACTTCCTGTCCATTCTTGGGCGTAAGTTGATTGTCTGCCGCACAAGGGCAACACAACCACTGAGAAGTGCGGACGCACGGACATGTGCGATGGAAGCATGCCGGTTGTGTTTTCTTGGCTTGAAGCACCGTGCTGAACCTGCTGTATTAAAAATCCTGGGACAGCGCTAACTTGGTTGGATTGCCCCGATGCTTGGTGAGTTTGTGCACTTTCGTATTTGCATTTTTAAATTTTTTTTCCAATTAACGGGCAATTTAGCATGGCCAATCCAATTACCTTGCAGAACTTTGGGTTGTAGGGGTGAGACCCACTCAGACATGGGGAGAATGTGAAAACTCAACATGGGCAGTGACCTGGAGTTGGGATCAAACCTGGGTACTTGGCGTCGTTAGGCAGCAGTACTAACTACTGCGCCACTGTGCTACCTATTTGCTCTTTTTGTTCTCGGTCCAGGATCATCGAGCAGAGGCAGGAGACATCGGGAGCATTTTTGTGGTAGGTTAACATTTTATATTATGAGTGTTTCGAGTTTATAAATATGTTCACATTTTTTTAAAAAGTGAAAGGAAGATATATTTTTTTTATTTTTAAACTTTTGTTTGTCATGAGGCTGTTAATTTCAATAAAAAGGTGCTTTACTGTATAAAGTGAGTTTGGAGTCACAGAAAGTAAAATAAATATTTTTTGAACTTTGATTTGTCATGAGGATGCTATTCCGTCAGAGGGACTATGGTGAATAAAATGGGTTTGGAGAATATGTGATCTTTGGCAATCACTTGCTAACAAATGATTGCCCATTCAAGATAGGGCTCTGTGTGGCTGATGAGCCTTATCCTAGATGTTCAATCACTCATTTGGTAGGAGTTTCCAAAAGGTGAGATGATCATGGTCTTGATACTGGTGCTATTGACACCTTCATGGACACTAATGTTAGCACGCCTGTTCTCTTAGGCTAACTCAGAGCTGAGGTACATTTGGATTTTGCAATGTATTTTAAGCTGTGTTGATTAAGAACCTCCCTGATGTAATGTTCATCGTTACAAGCCTCAATGATTACTTCAAATGCTTTAACAACATTTCATACCTTAGTTGACGTATACAAGCCTCCGATAAGCTAATGTGAACTATTTATTTGATAGGTTGCAGAATCCAGTGCAGATTCAAAATCTGTAGTCATGCTTCACCTCCATGCTTCTTAAAATCCTTTAACTTCTTTTGAGGCTTCGATGTAGGCACGGCGATCATGGGTGAAGAGTCAGGCATCACCTCCAGAAGAGGAAGCTAATCAATAACCACCCCAGAGATTGTAAAGGCAAAGGACATCCTGAAATGATGTCAGAGGGGATGTGTGCCAGGAGTCTGCGCTTCAGCAAGGAAGCAATGGGACACCTTTGTTGAAGGAAGACGTGAAGCTGAACTCTAACTGCCACACTGCCTTAAAGGTGGAAATAAAATTCACGACAGTGCTGAATTCTTTTGCTCTGGGTCCTTTCAACATGGCATTAGTGGCATATGTAACATTTCACAGAATGCTGTGAGGACCTGCATTCACCAGCTAATGAATGCAATTTATCGTAAGACTTTGGAGCTTATTATCTTTGACATATCCCCTGTGAAGATGAAAGAGAGATCCATCATATTCCAAGGATTGCTGGTTTCCCAAAAGTAACCGGGGCTGTCGATGGAGCACATATTGCATTGAAGGCACCAAGAAATGACACTCTTTCATTTATCACCAGGAAGGGGTTCCATTCTTTAAATGTGATGATAGTGTGTGATGCACAAATGAGGATTGTCACTGTAAATGCAAACAACAGGGGAAGTGCCCATGACTCAGATGTCCTTGAAAGCGCAATGTTACACCGGCCCATGACAACGCCACCAGGAATTAAAGGATGGTTACTGGGCGATAAGGGATATCCTTTGAGAACATGGCATATGACACCATTCTGGAGGATCAGCAATGAAGCACAGGAATGATACAACCGTGCACATGTAACAACTCATCAGGTAGTGAAGAGGCCAATTGGTGTTTTGAAATCATGTTTTCAATGTCTTCAAAGGTCAGGGGGCACATTACAGTATGCACCAGAGATAGTCTCTGTCTTGTTATGCTCTTGGCATAGTATAAGCTGCTTCCTTGATATGCACTCTGACAAAGGAAAGTTCAGACGTGGATATAACTTCAACACGTTTATTAAACTATTTACAATTCTCCTACTCGGATTCGCCTCTACTGTTAATCCTTCTATAGCTACTCAGACTGATGAACCAGTCTGCTACAATCCACGTGGTGGGTGTGATGTTGAATCAACCCTGTGTCTGTACTCACTGAGTGTCTCCACTGGAAAGAGGAAGATCATGTGTGCTGTGTCCTTTATATATGGGTGTGTGTAATGCCCCCCTGTGGTAGTGTCACCTCTGTGTGTATCGTGAATGCCCATTGGTCGTGTCCTATCTTACTGACCTATTGATTGAGTGTCTGTGTGTCATGTTTCTGGTGCTCCCTCTAGTGTCTAGCTAGTCTACGTGTACTTACTTTAACCCCTTGTGTATCTACAGTGATGCATATCACCACAGTCTCAAAGATTGTTGTCGTGTGTTGTTCATTGCACAACTTTGCCATTCAACATGGACTGAGCATTCACCTGGAACATGTCTTGCCACCAGAAATGGATGAGCTGGAGGACGGTAACATGGAGCCTGATGTAGGCATACCACCTGGTGTAAGGTGTGCAAGGCCAGGCTCCAAGGGACGCAAGGGCCTTTCAAGATCGTCCGGCAACTACTGCTTTCGGACTCTGAGCTTCTAAAATTAACAGTTGATATGTCAAATCCCTCCCTCGCTCCCTCCTCTTCACTCCCTCTTCTGTCCCGTAGCCCCATCTTCCCTCCTCTGCCCTTTGCAAATCGACAGAACCTTTTTGTTTATGTGGAAAAATATATTTTATTGACTGTTGTGTTTAAGTGAAAAAATATATTTTGTTACAAGAAATTTGTATAAGTTGAGGTAGTTTTATGTCATTGTTCAGCTGATAAAGTTAAATGTTAAGTTAAATGTTAACTTGTTTCAAAGTTTGGTGTTCATAAAATAATTTGTGCTGATAAATGTTTACTATTAAACTTTACAAGATACGACAAATGTCTTACTGTAACATCAGAACACAACATTTAGTTATGAGATCATTATAAATGAGTAAGAAATTTGAAGTAAACAAGGCAGAAACATAATAACACGGGTAATATGGTGGCACGCTGGTTAGCACTGCTGCCTTACAACACCAGGGACCAGTGTTCAATTCTGATCATAGCTGACTGTATGGAATCTGCACGTTCTCCCTGTGTCTGCATGGATTTCCTCCGGGTGCTTCGGTTTACTCCGACAGTCGAAAGATGTGCAGGTTAGGTGGATTGGCCAAGATAAATTGCCCCTTTGTGTCCAAAGGTTAGGTGGGGTTACAGAGATAGGGCAGGTAAATTGGCATGGGGTGGGTGCTCTTTCAGAGTATTGGTGCAGATATGATGGGCTAAATGGCTTCCTTCTGCACTGCAATGATTCTACGATTCTATGAACAAAAATCAAAAATAGATCAGATGTTGCGAGGACAATGACAGTAGTGCCCTGGGGCACTTTTAAAATCATTTGACCATAATCTAAATTAAAATATACGAATACTTTTAAGCACGCCAGACATAAAATTTTATATAAACATATTGTACATCTTTAAATAGTTTCACAGATTCAAAACAAATAACAAAACCTGTGTTCACTTATAAATAATAATCACCTTAAATCATAAAAAAATAACATTTTTAATTACTTTAAAAGAATCAATAACAACAGCAATGCCTGAATAAATGAAAGGGGAAAAAAAACAGTTGAAAAACGCCCACATACTTTTACAACACTTGTTAAACATGTTGCCTGTTGTCTTCAAAATAAATCTGCAGTTTAAATGCCTGCCCGCAATGGGCGATCCCATAGCTGCTGTGTCACAAGGCGGCATGGCTATATCGAAACTACGCCACACTGGAGCCTATGCAGGCTGCCGCGCTGGAGGCCCAATGCTGTCGTTGGAGCAGGAAGGTTCTCCGCGATTTTTGAGGACAGTTAAATGCGCAGTTTTCTTTTCCAGGACCTGTGGGTTGTGACCTTCCGCCTATACCTCTAAGTTACGGGCCAAGATCTTTGCACTTCTTCACATCCCTATCTATTTAGCTACCGCAGACACTCACCCCCATCCTTATACAATGCCACATCTGTCCCTTATGGTCATCCTCAGCTGCTTATCCATCCATTCAACACATGCGTTAACTCTCACTGATAGGTCTCTTTATCCCTTCCACAGGAAAGGGAGCACAAAACATTGGGGAGAAGAAGAGAAGGTGCCTCTAGCCATTTTGCCACATGCAGCTGCAGAGGAGGTGCTGGACATTAACAGAGTGGTAGTGTGATGTGGGAGCCTTCCAACTACCTGGTAATAAATTTCAATGGTAGACAGCCATATAGCGTATAATACTCAGGTTGATTTGATATCATCAGTCAGTGCAATACGATTGCTTGCATAATGACCACTTCAAACATTCTTGGCGTGACCATTTTCATTCATTCATGTTTATGTCTTTAATTTCCCAGAGAGGCAGCGACAGACTTTGAGGCTGCACCATTGCAGGATTACTGGTGGCCTTCCACCAGCTCAGATACTATCACCTTGGTGGGACCACTAAGGAAGACAGTTGGGTTTTCACCTGGTGACTTGCATCTCATCAGTATGTAAAATGGTAGAGACAGAGACAATAATG
Source organism: Scyliorhinus canicula (assembly GCF_902713615.1). Classification (NCBI taxonomy): domain Eukaryota; kingdom Metazoa; phylum Chordata; class Chondrichthyes; order Carcharhiniformes; family Scyliorhinidae; genus Scyliorhinus; species Scyliorhinus canicula. Next base: position 35,346,068 of record NC_052157.1, read on the forward strand.
GAGAAGTCCATGTCAGAGAGTGCAGGACCATCCAAGCTCTGCTCAGCTGAACGCTGGTGCTCTACCGCAGGGACCAGTGATGATGAGGGTACTACTAGAGCAGCAGCAAAGAAGGGGCGTGATGTACTGTCAGGTATTCTAGCCACACTGTACGTTCTTGTAGAGAGATAGGAGGGTCTATCGCAAGTATGGGTGATGGAGTTATAGAGGTTTTTCAGTTCAGAAAGAGGCCCTTCGGCCTATCGTGTCCATGCCAACTATCAAACACCAATTTACTCCAATCCCATTTTCCAGCACTTGGCCAATTGCCTTGGGTGCCATGGCATTTCATGTGCTGATCTAAATACTTCTTAAACTTAGCAAGGGTTCATGTTTCTAATACCTTTTCAGGCAGTGAGTTTCAGATTCCCATCATCCTCTGGGTGAAATGTCTTTCCTCAAATCACCTCTAAATATCCTGCCCATTATCTTCAATCTATGTCCCCTGGTTATTGACCCCTTTGCGAATGTGAAAAGTTCCTTCCTATCCACCCTCTCTGTGCACCACATTATTTTATACACCTCAATCATATCCCCCTCAACCTTCTCTGCTCTACGGAAAACAACTTCAGGCTATCCAATCTCTTGTGATCATTGAAATGCTCCAACCAAGCAACATCCTGGTGAATCTCTCCGAACCCTTTTGAGTGCAATCACTTACTTTCTATAGTGAGGCAACCAGAACTGTACGCAGTACTCCAGCTGTGGCCTAACCAGCATTTTATACAGCTCCATCCCAACCTCCCTACTCTTTAATTCTATGCCTCAGTTAATAACTGAAAGTCCCCCATGTGTCTTCTTAGTCACCTTATCTACCTGTTCTGCTATCTTCAGGGATCTATGGCCATGCAGACCGAGGTCCGTCTGATCCACTGTAATTCTCAGGGTCCTACCATTCATTGGTATTCCCTTGCCTTGTTAGTCCTCCCAAAATTCATTGCATTTTTCAGGTTTAATTTCCATTTGCCACTTCTCTGCCCATCTAACCAGCCAGTCTATATCATCCTGTAATCTACGGTTTTCTTCTTCACTATTTACCACACCACCAATTTTTGTGTCATCTGCTAGCTTCCTGATCATACCTCCTACATTCACATCCAGATCATTAATGGTGAATACAAACAGCAACGATCCAGCACAGATCCCTGCGGAACATCACCGGCATGATCTCACAGGCCTTCATCCATGGCCATCTGCATGGAGTATTAAACGCTGCAATCAAAAGAATGCGCACAGGCCTTCAACTGTGGCTCGCATACTATGATTGTTGCCTGAAATATTCATGATCCTCTAGTCTTGTCTGTTTGTCCATTCTTTTGGAACAAAGTGTTTGCCAGTACCTTGTTAGCAGGGCAGTGCGGGTGGGTCATGAAAGTGATGCTAGTGAAAGAGGATATGGATGTTGCTCCTCTCCGCCCCCCCCCCCCCCACCCCACCCCTAACACCCATAAATCCATAGACCACATGATGCCTTGCATGCCAATGGTTGAATCTGCAGGTGTGCAAGTCTTTGGCAGAGTCTTGACACCTGCAAAACCCAGAGGACACTGGCGAAGAGCATCCCAGCAGTCAGAGCATGGATCTGAACAGCCTGCCTCATTATAGGGCCGTAACACATAGTCATCCCAGGAAGAGAAAGAGTAAAGAGTTATAGCTACACACTGTTGTTACGCATAGAAATATTTTACACAATGTTAGAATGTTCAGTTTCTGTTTTACTTAGGAGCTAAATGAACATCATTTCATTCCACCACTTTTCCATGTTGCCCACTTTTCGCTTCTTTTATCCTGCAAACCACTCTTTCATTTGCCATTGATGCCAAGCAAGGTGAAAAACAGAAAATACAACAAATACTCGGCAAGTCAGGCAGTATCAGTGGGAAAATTGAGTTAACATTTCAGGTCAATGGCCTTTCAAATGTGTTCTGTTTATTTCATGACTGCTTTGTGGTTGGGAGATGTGCGTGGTTGGGATGATGCAGAATTTCATTTTGTGTGTGGCTGTCGGGTGGTTGTATTGCTGGAACATGAATGAACCTCACAATAGTGAGGCTATCCTGGGCAGAAATAGGTGTTGCTGCTGGTGCTTTGACGAAAGCATATTCCTCTCCCTCATATGAACATACACACACATGAACAAGGAGCAGGAATAGGCTATTCAGTCCCTCGAGCCTCTTCTGCCATTTAATAAGATCATGGCTGATCAGATAGTAATCTCAAATCTCCATCCCTCCTACCTCCAATAATCTATCACCTCCGTTGCTTATCAAGAATCTATCCACCTCTGCCTTAAGAACAATCAAAGGCTTAGCGTCCACCACCTTTTAAAGAAAAGAGTTCCAAAGATTCACGTCTCTCTTAGAAAAGAATTCCCCTCATCTTCGTTTAAAACGGGTGTTTTTAAACAGTGACTCCTAGTTCTAGTTTCTATCATGACATGAATCATCCTCTCCACATCCACCTTGTCAAGACGCCTCAGGATCTTAGATGTTTCAATCAAGTCGCCTCTTATTCTTCTGAACTTCAGTGGACACAAGCCAATCCTGTCCAAATCTACCTCATAAGACAACCTGCCCATTCCGGGTATTATTCTGGTATACCTTCTTCGAACTGCTTCCAATGCATTTACATCCTTCTTTAAAGGGCCTGACTCCGTGCCGTAGATTCTATGATTCTATAAGGCATTTGGACAGATACATGGATAGGAAAGGTTTAGAGGGATATGGACCAAATACTGGCAAATGGGGTTAGCTTACATGGGCTTTTTGGTAGGCATGGACCTATTTGGGCTGAAGGACCTGTCTCCGTGACATAGATTCTATGATTGTAAATAAGGTGACCAATACTGTTCCCATTGCAATGGATCATAAACCCAAATTATGTACAGACTTTTAATAAGACATTTAAAAAAAAAAGGCAATACAAGAGGGCATGTGGCGCAGTGGATAGCATTGGGACTGCGACCCAGGTTCGAACCCCGGCCCTGGAACACTGTCCATATGGAGTTTGCACATTCTTACCATGTCTACATGCGTTTCATCCCCACAACCCAAAGATGTGCAGGTTAGGTGGATTGGCCATGCTAAATTGTCCCTTAATTGGAAAAAAATAATAATAATTGGGTACTCTAAATTTTAAAAAAAGGCAATACAAAGACAAACTGGCTGAGACTGCAATTCCTATGTTGATTGCACTCAGTCGTGAGAGCAACAACGGAATGTACCCTTTGCCAGGGCGAGACATTAGCAAAGAAGAGGCAATGCAGAAACTGAACTGTAATATCCTGTGGAGACAATGGAAGCTGACTACAAACTCAGCAGAAACCACTACCATCCTGTGAGTTACACCCTAGGCATCCTGGGATAGCAGGATTGTCATATGAGGAAAGATTAGGTTGACTGGACCTGTATTCAGTGGAGTTTAGTCGAATGAGAGGGGAATCTCATTGAAATGTATAAAATTCTGTCATGTATGAACAGACTGGATGCCAGGATAATGTTTCCCTTGGCAGGGGGTGTCTGCAATGAAGGGTTCACATTCTCAGGTTATTGGATAGGCGATTTAAGACTGAGATGAGAAATTCCATATTCAGAGGACGGTGAACCTGCGGCATTCTCTAACAAAAAAGGCTGTGGAAATCAAGTCACTGAATGGATTAAAAAAAAAAGATTTCTAGACACTAAAGGTATCAATGGGTATGTGGAGTGTGCAGGATTATGGTGTTGAGATAGAGAATCAGCCATGATCACACTGAACGGCAGCGCAGGATCAATGCACTGAATGGTCTACTCCTGCTCTTATTGTGTCTGTTTCTATGTTTTCCCCTTCCAGGAATACACAGGAAAAGGCCAATTGCAACTCTAGTGTCTGAGTGCCAATCTGGTGTCTTGGTTCCACCATGCTAGTGTGTGCTGGGAGGATTGCAGATGAAGAACATTGACTGGGTCTCTCTACTGCTTGCAGGTAAAGTCTCGCTCTCTCTCTGACTGCTGGAAGCAAGTCAAGTCAGCAAAGCCACTGTTGAAAAGGGAACAGGACAATTCCCTTCAGTTAACTTACAGAACCAAGAATCTCCAAACCAACTTCTCAACTACCGAAGTCAAGTGCCACTGGAATCACCCAACTTAACCACCAAAACATTTCATCATCTACTCCTCACGGACAAGTCAAAGACTGATTCGTGTACTTTTTGTAAACTTTTATTTCTAATCTATGTGAAAGTATGGTGCATTTTATTATTTATTTTTGTCTCATGTTTTAGGCTCTAATAAACTCATTCTTCCTTTAACTCAAGGTGGCCTAGTTAAATTGATTGCTTTAAAAACATAAACACATTTGGACTGGAAAGGGTGGATCCTTTTTAAGTTAACTTTGTTGCGACCAATCGTTGGTTGAATAAAGTTCACTATTCCTCATCCAGCAGCAGAACATTTGTGGTGTATCCCTCTGGAATCATAACAAATTGGGGCCTCGACCAGGGACCAATCAATATATTATAACAGTACTCCAGATGTGGCCCTACTAGTGCTCTGTATAACTGAAGCATAACCTCCCTACTTTTGTATTCAAGTCCCTTCACGATAAATGATAACATGCTATTAGCTTTCCTAATGATGTGCTGCACCTGCGTACTAGCCCTTTGCCCCACCATTTTTCATCCTTCTTCTTGGAATCATCTGACATGACCCTGTGCTGTATGCCTTATTTCTCCTGCAGGTCCAACCTTACAGTTGTGCATTGTTACGGAGAGCACTGTATACCATACCACTCTGGAGACCCTGATGCATATTGAAGAGTGCCGCTGAGTCTGTCGAGGTGCCTGAAGCACTTCTTTGGCTTGCTTGATTCCACATTTGGTTGTCAGATGGCTTTCGTTGTATTACAAACATGCAAAATAGGAACAGAGGTAGGCAATTCGGCCCCTCGAGTCTGCTCCACCATTCAAGAAGATCATGACTGAACTGTTTGCGTTTCGAATTAAACATCTCCCCTCGATAACCTTTGTTTCCCTTGCCCAACAAGAATCTACCTATCTCCGACCTCAACGTATTCAACGACTCTGCCTTCTGAGGCAGAGAGTTCCAAAGTCACACAACCCCCTAGGAGAAATCAATTCTCCGCATCCCTGTCCTAAAAGGGCGACCGCTAATTTTAAAATAGTGCCTCGTAGTTTTGGACTGACCCGTAAGAGGAAAATATCCTTCCCACGTCCACCTTGTCGAGACCATTCAGGATCTTATATTCTTCAATTAGGTCACCCCTCACTCTTGTTAAACTCCAGTGGAAACAAGCCCAGTCTCCCCTCCCTTTCCCCATACGACAACCTGTTCACTCCAGCTATCAATCTGCTTTACCTGTTGTTCCTGGGACTTATGTGTTACATTCGTCACGGTGTCATCAGTCACTTTTTTACGTGAGTCTCCCTTTCTCTTCTCGCAGGCAGCTACCGGGCAGCACGCTAGCAGTGGTTAGCACTGTTGCTCCACAGCGCCAGGGACCCAGGTTCAATTCCCGGCTTGGGTCACTGTCTGTGCAGAGACTGTTTGCTCTCCCCATGTCTGCGTGGGTTTCCTCCGGGTGCTCCGGTTTTCTGCCACAAGTCCCGAAAAACGTGCTTAGGTAATTTGGACATGCTGAATTCTCCCTCAGTGTGAGTGTAGGGACGAGGGGATTTTCACAGTAACTTCATTTCAATGTTAATGTAAGCCGACTTGTGACACTAATAAAGATTATTATTATCAATGCAAAAAGATGAGGGAGGATGGGAACATGGCAGGTGGCTGCAAATCTTATGCATATCAGTACAGATACATTTTTGTAGTTGCACAAGAGCTGCACATTAGAAACCATTACAGTTGGTAAATTCTCCTGGGTGATCTGCAGGGGCATTTAATTTCTACAAGCATGCAGTCAATAATGCCCTGCATCCATTCTTTGGCTGAAGACGCAAACCTGAACGCTTACGCACCCTGACAGTGGCAAAGGGAATCAAGGGAATCATCGATGCCAATATTGTCTGGATAGCAAACAAACCGACTGTCATCAATTTGATCCAGTAGTGGGCTGTGGGATCCTGTAAGTGCTTCTGACAGAGACCTGGAACAGGCCAGAGGCAGAGAAATTGGGGATGGGAGTGATCCTTGACTGCCACTGCCCGATAATGTGACAGGAGACAAGGGGCGGGATTTTCCGACCCCCCCACCGGGTGGGAGAATCGCCAGGGGTCGGCGTGAATCCCGCCCCCGCCTTCCTCCCAATTCTCTCGCACCCCCCAAAACCGGCCCGGCGTGAGTTGCGCCGCCCGCCTTGGAGAATAGCCGGGTCTGGCGCGACTAAACAGGCGCCGGGGTCGCCCGAATTCTCCGGCCCTCGATGAGCCGAAGTCCCGTCCACCAGTAGCTGGTCCCGTCGGCGTAAATCAGGTTAGGTCCCTTATCGGAGGAATCTGGCGGCGAGGGCAGGCTCTGGGGTTCCTGGGGGGTCGCAGGGGGATCTTGCCCCGGGTGGTGCCCCCACGGTGGCCTGCCAACAGTCGGGAACCACCGATCCGCGGGCGGGCCTGTGCCGTGGGGGCACTCTATTCCTTCCGCATCGGCCGTTGTGGTCCTCCACAATGGCCGATGGGGAAATAAATCCCTGTGCGCATGCGCACGGATGATGCCAGCATGCGCTGGTGCACCCGCGCAGGCGCCGACTCGCACTGGCCACCGGAGGACCTTCAGCTCCGGTTGGCGTGGTGCCAGGCCCCTATCCCGCCGGCTAACAGGGCGCCAACCACTCCTGGGCGGGTCTAGCCCCTGAAGGTGTGGAAGATTACGCACCTTTGGCGCGGCCAGACGCCTGAGTGGTTCACGCCAGTCCGTCCCGCCGGGACACCCTGCCCCGCCGGGTACGGGAGAATCCCGCCCCTAGAGCCTCTTCTGGCATGCCAAGGAATTTATCTTCTGCCTGTACATAGGTGGCCTCCTCTGAGCTGCGCATCAAAGGCCACCCCCTTTCCCCTAGGAGCAGAACAGGTACTTGGTACTCCAGCTGTCTTTGTTGTTGCACCTGGTGTGCGGTCTGCTTGTTCTCTTCCTGCTGATTCACTCACAGCTCCTCCAGCTGCTGCAGCTCCTCTAGCTGCTGCTGTTCCTCTAGCTGCTGCTGATCCTCTAGCTGCTGCAGCTCCTCTTGCTGCTGCAGCTCCTCTAGCTGCTGCAGCTCCTCTAGCTGCTGCAGCTCCTCTTGCTGCTGCAGCTCCTCTAGCTGCTGCTGGTCCTCTAGCTGCTGCAGCTTCTCTAGCTGCTGCAGCTCCTCTAGCTGCTGCTGGTCCTCTAGCTGCTGCAGCTCCTCTAGCTGCTGCTGGTCCTCTAGCTGCTGCAGCTCCTCTAGCTGCTGCTGGTCCTCTAGCTGCTGCTGGTCCTCTAGCTGCTGCTGGTCCTCTAGCTGCTGCTGGTCCTCTAGCTGCTGCTGGTCCTCTAGCTGCTGCTGGTCCTCCAGCTGCTGCTGCTCCTCCAGCTGCTGCTGATCCTCTAGCTGCTGCTGGTCCTCTAGCTGCTGCTGGTCCTCTAGCTGCTGCTGGTCCTCCAGCTGCTGCTGGTTCTCTAGCTGCTGCAGCTCCTCTAGCTGCTGCTGGTCCTCTAGCTGCTGCTGGTCCTCCAGCTGCTGCTGCTCCTCCAGCTGCTGCTGCTCCTCTAGCTGCTGTGGCTCCTCTAGCTGCTGCAGCTCCTCTTGCTGCTGCAGCTCCTCTAGCTGCTGCTGGTCCTCTTGCTGCTGCAGCTCCTCTAGCTGCTGCTGGTCCTCTAGCTGCTGCAGCTCCTCTAGCTGCTGCAGCTCCTCTAGCTGCTGCTGGTCCTCTAGCTGCTGCTGGTCCTCTAGCTGCTGCTGGTCCTCTAGCTGCTGCTGGTCCTCCAGCTGCTGCTGGTCCTCCAGCTGCTGCTGCTCCTCTAGCTGCTGCTGCTCCTCTAGCTGCTGCGGCTCCTCTAGCTGCTGCTGCTCCTCTAGCTGCTGCGGCTCCTCTAGCTGCTGCGGCTCCTCTTGCTGCTGCTGCTCCTCCAGCTGCTGCTGCTCCTCTAGCTGCTGCGGCTCCTCTAGCTGCTGCGGCTCCTCTAGCTGCTGCGGCTCCTCTTGCTGCTGCTGCTCCTCCAGCTGCTGCTGCTCCTCTAGCTGCTGCGGCTCCTCTAGCTGCTGCTGCTCCTCTAGCTGCTGCGGCTCCTCTAGCTGCTGCGGCTCCTCTAGCTGCTGCTGCTCCTCCAGCTGCTGCTGCTCCTCTAGCTGCTGTGGCTCCTCTTGCTGCTGCAGCTCCTCTAGCTGCTGCTGCTCCTCTAGCTGCTGCTCCTCTAGCTGCTGCTGGTCCTCTAGCTGCTGCTGATCCTCCAGATGCTCCTGGTCCTCCAGCTGCTGCGGCTCCTCTAGCTGCTGCTGCTCCTCTAGCTGCTGCTGGTCCTCTAGCTGCTGCAGCTCCTCTTGCTGCTGCTGCTCCTCTAGCTGCTGCTGCTCCTCTAGCTGCTGCAGCTCCTCTAGCTGCTGCGGCTCCTCTAGCTGCTGCAGCTCCTCTAGCTGCTGCTGATCCTCTAGCTGCTGCTGCTCCTCTAGCTGCTGCAGCTCCTCTTGCTGCTGCTGATCCTCCAGATGCTCCTGGTCCTCCAGCTGCTGCGGCTCCCCTAGCTGCTGCGGCTCCTCTAGCTGCTGCTGGTCCTCTAGCTGCTGCTGATCCTCCAGATGCTCCTGGTCCTCCAGCTGCTCCTGGTCCTCCAGCTGCTCCTGGTCCTCCAGCTGCTCCTGGTCCTCCAGCTGCTCCTGCTCCTCCAGCTGCTGTTGGTTCTCCAGCTGCTCCTGGTCCTCTAGCTGCTGCTGCTCCTCTAGCTGCTCCTGGTCCTCCAGCTGCTCCTGGTCTTCCAGCTGCTCCTGGTCCTCCAGCTGCTCCTGGTCTTCCAGCTGCTCCTGGTCCTCCAGCTGCTCCTGGTCCTCCAGCTGCTGCTGGTTCTCCAGCTGCTCCTGGTCCTCCAGCTGCTGCTGGTCCTCCAGCTGCTCCTGGTCCTCCAGCTGCTGTTGGTTCTCCAGCTGCTCCTGGTCCTCCAGCTGCTGTTGGTTCTCCAGCTGCTGTTGGTTCTCCAGCTGCTGCTGGTTCTCCAGCTGCTCCTGGTCCTCCAGCTGCTCCTGGTCCTCCAGCTGCTGTTGGTTCTCTAGCTACTGGGTCTCTAGCTGCTGCTGGTTCTCTTCCTGCTGGTTCTCTAGCTGCTGGTTCTCTTGCTGCTGCTCGTTCTATTGCTGCTGCTGGTTCTCTATCTGCTGCTGGTTCTCTTGCTGCTGGTTCTCTAGCTGCTGCTCGTTCTATTGCTGCTGCTGGTTCCCTTGCTGCTGCTGGTTCTCTGGCTGCTGCTGGTTCTCTTGCTGATGCTGGTTCTCTTGCTGCCGCTGGTTCTCTTGCTGCTGGTCCTCTGTCTGCTGCTGGTTCTCTTGCTGCTGGTTCTCTAGCTGCTGGTTCTCTAGCTGCAGCTGGTTCTCTTGCTGTTGGTTCTCTAGCTGCTGGTTCTCTAGCTGCTGCTGGTTCTGTTGCTGCTGCTGGTTCTCTTGCTGCTGGTTCTCTAGCTGCTGGTTCTCTAGCTGCTGCTGGTTCTGTTGCTGCTGCTGGTTCTCTTGCTGCTGCTGGTTCTTTTGCTGCTGCTGGTTCTCCGGCTGCTCCTGGTTCTCTAGCTGCTGGTTCTCTGGCTGCTGCTGGTTCTCTGGCTGCTCCTGGTTCTCTGGCTGCTCCTAGTTCCCTAGCTGCTCCTGGTTCTCTTGCTGCTACTGGTTCTCCAGCTGCTCCTGGTTCCTTTGCTGCTGCTCGTTCCCTTCCTCTGCTGGTTCTCTTGCTGCTGCTGGTTCTCAAGCTGCTGCTTGTTCTCTGGCTGCTGGTTCTCTAGCTGCTGCTGGTTCTCTAGCTGCTGCTTGTTATCTGGCTGCTGGTTGTTTTGCTGCTGGTTCTCTTGCTGCTGGTTCTCTTGCTGCTGCTGGTTTTGCTGCTGGTTCTCTTGCTGCTGCTGGTTCTCTTGCTGCCGGTTATCTTGCTGCTGGTTCTCTTGCTGCTGGTTATCTTGCTGCTGGTTCTCTTGCTGCTGGTTCTCTTGCTGCTGGATCTATAGCTGCTGGTTCTCTTGCTGCTGCTGATTCTCTAGCTGCTGGTTGATTTGCTGCTGGTTCTCTTGCTGCTGCTGGTTCTCTTGCTGCTGGTTCTCTAGGTGCTGGTTCTCTTGCTGTTGGTTGTTTTGCTGCTGATTTTCTTTCTGCTGGTTCTCTTGCTGCTGGTTCTCTTGCTGCTGGTTGTTTTGCTGCTGTTCTCTTGCTGCTGGTACTCTTGCTGCTGGTTCTCTTGCTGCTGCTGGTTCTCTTGCTCCTGGTTCTCTAGCTGCTGCTGGTTCTCTTGCTGCTGGTTCTCTAGCTGCTGCTGGTTCTCTTGCTGCTGGTTCTCTAGCTGCTGGTTCTCTAGCTGCTGGTTCTCTAGCTGCTGCTGGTTCTCTTGGTGCCGGTTCTCTAGCTGCTGTTTCTCTTGCTGCTGCTGGTTCGCTTGCTGCTGCTGGTTCTCTTGCTGCTGCTGGTTCGCTTGCTGCTGCTGTTTCTCTTGCTGCTGCTGGTTCTCTTGCTGCTGGTTCTCTAGCTGCCGGTTCTCCAGCTGCTGCTGGTTCTCTTGCTGCTGCTGGTTATCTAGCTGCTGGTTCTCTTGCTGTTGGTTGTTTTGCTGCTGATTTTCCTGCTGCTGGTTCTCTTGCTGCTGGTTGTTTTGCTGCTGGTTCTCTTGCTGCTGGTTCTCTTGCTGCTGCTGGTTTTCTTGCTGCTGGTTCTTTAGCTGCTGGTTCTCTAGCTGCTGCTGGTTCTCTTTCTGCTGCTGGTTTTGCTGCTGCTGGTTCTCTTGCTGCTGGTTCTCTTGCTGCTGCTGGTTCTCTTGCTGCTGGTTCTCTAGCTGCTGGATCTCCAGCTGCTGGTTCTCTTGCTGATGGTTCTCTTGCTGCTGGTTCTCTTGCTGCTGCTGGTTCTCTTGCTGCTGGTTCTCTAGCTGCTGGATCTCCAGCTGCTGGTTCTCTTGCTGCTGATTCTCTAGCTGCTGGTTCTCTTGTTGCTGCTGGTTCTCTGGCTGCTGCTGGTTCTCTTGCTGCTACTGGTTCTCTAGCTGCTGGTTGTTTTGCTGCTGCTGGTTCTCTTGCTGCTGCTGGTTCTCTTGCTGCTGGTTCTCTAGCTGCTGGTTCTCTTGCTGTTGGTTGTTTTGCTGCTGATTTTCTTTCTGCTGGTTCTCTTGCTGCTGGTTCTCTTGCTGCTGGTTGTTTTGCTGCTCTTCTCTTGCTGCTGGTACTCTTGCTGCTGGTTCTCTTGCTGCTGCTGATTCTCTAGCTGCTGGTTGATTTGCTGCTGGTTCTCTTGCTGCTGCTGGTTCTCTTGCTGCTGGTTCTCTAGGTGCTGGTTCTCTTGCTGTTGGTTGTTTTGCTGCTGATTTTCTTTCTGCTGGTTCTCTTGCTGCTGGTTCTCTTGCTGCTGGTTGTTTTGCTGCTGTTCTCTTGCTGCTGGTACTCTTGCTGCTGGTTCTCTTGCTGCTGCTGGTTCTCTTGCTCCTGGTTCTCTAGCTGCTGCTGGTTCTCTTGCTGCTGGTTCTCTAGCTGCTGCTGGTTCTCTTGCTGCTGGTTCTCTAGCTGCTGGTTCTCTAGCTGCTGGTTCTCTAGCTGCTGCTGGTTCTCTTGGTGCCGGTTCTCTAGCTGCTGTTTCTCTTGCTGCTGCTGGTTCGCTTGCTGCTGCTGGTTCTCTTGCTGCTGCTGGTTCGCTTGCTGCTGCTGGTTCTCTTGCTGCTGCTGGTTCTCTTGCTGCTGGTTCTCTAGCTGCCGGTTCTCCAGCTGCTGCTGGTTCTCTTGCTGCTGCTGGTTATCTAGCTGCTGGTTCTCTTGCTGTTGGTTGTTTTGCTGCTGATTTTCCTGCTGCTGGTTCTCTTGCTGCTGGTTGTTTTGCTGCTGGTTCTCTTGCTGCTGGTTCTCTTGCTGCTGCTGGTTTTCTTGCTGCTGGTTCTTTAGCTGCTGGTTCTCTAGCTGCTGCTGGTTCTCTTGCTGCTGCTGGTTTTGCTGCTGCTGGTTCTCTTGCTGCTGGTTCTCTTGCTGCTGCTGGTTCTCTTGCTGCTGGTTCTCTAGCTGCTGGATCTCCAGCTGCTGGTTCTCTTGCTGATGGTTCTCTTGCTGCTGGTTCTCTTGCTGCTGCTGGTTTTCTTGCTGCTGGTTCTCTAGCTGCTGGATCTCCAGCTGCTGGTTCTCTTGCTGCTGATTCTCTAGCTGCTGGTTCTCTTGCTGCTGCTGGTTCTCTGGCTGCTGCTGGTTCTCTTGCTGCTACTGGTTCTCTAGCTGCTGGTTGTTTTGCTGCTGCTGGTTCTCTTGCTGCTGCTGGTTCTCTTGCTGCTGGTTCTCTAGCTGCTGGTTCTCTTGCTGTTGGTTGTTTTGCTGCTGATTTTCTTTCTGCTGGTTCTCTTGCTGCTGGTTCTCTTGCTGCTGGTTGTTTTGCTGCTCTTCTCTTGCTGCTGGTACTCTTGCTGCTGGTTCTCTTGCTGCTGCTGATTCTCTTGCTGCTGGTTCTCTAGCTGCTGCTGGTTCTCTTGCTGCTGGTTCTCAGGCTGCTGCTGGTTCTCTTGCTGCTGGTTCTCTAGCTGCTGGTTCTCTAGCTGCTGCTGGTTCTCTTGGTGCCGGTTCTCTCGCTGCTGGTTTTCTTGCTGCTGCTGGTTCTCTTGCTGCTGGTTCTCTAGCTGCTGGTTCTCCAGCCGCTGCTGGTTCTCTTGCTGCTGCTGGTTCTCTAGCTGCTGGTTCTCTAGCTGCTGGTTTTCTTGCTGCTGCTGGTTCTCTGGCTGCTGGTTGTCTAGCTGCTGCTGGTTCTCCTATTGCTGCTGGTTCTCTAGCTGCTGCTGGTTCTCTTGCTGCTGCTGGTTGTTTTGCTGCTGGTTGTTTTGCTGCTGGTTCTCTTGCTGCTGGTTCTCTTGCTGCTGGTTCTCTAGCTGCTGGTTCTCTAGCTGCTGGTTCTCTAGCTGCTGGTTCTCTTACTTCTCTTGCTGCTCCTGGTTCTCTGGCTGCTGCTGGTTCTGTTGCTGCTGCTGGTTCTTTCGCTGCTGCTGGTTCCTTTTCTGCTGCTCGTTCTCTTGCTGCTGCTGGTTCTCTTGCTGCTGGTGGTTCTCTGGCTGCTGGTTCTCTGGCTGCTGGGTCTCTAGCTGCTGCTGGTTCTCTAGCTGCTGGTTCTCAGCTGCTGGTTCTCTTGCTGCTGCTGGTTCCTTTTCTGCTGCTCGTTCTCTTGCTGCTGCTGGTTCTCTTGCTGCTGGTGGTTCTCTGGCTGCTGGTTCTCTGGCTGCTGGGTCTCTAGCTGCTGCTGGTTCTCTAGCTGCTGGTTCTCAGCTGCTGGTTCTCTAGTTGCTGCTGGTTCTCTTGCTGCTGGTTCCCTAGCTGCTGGTTGTTTTGCTGCTGGTTCTCTTGCTGCTGCTGGTTCCCTAGCTGCTGGTTGTTTTTCTGCTGGTTCTCTTGCTGCTGGTTCTATAGCTGCTGCTGGTTCTTTTTCTGCTGGTTCTCTAGCTGCTGGTTCTCTAGCTACTGGTTGTTTTGCTGCTGGTTCTCTTGCTGCTGGTTCTCTACCTGCTGCTGGTTCTCTTGCTGCTGGTTCTCTACCTGCTGCTGGTTCTCTAGCTGCTGGTTCTCTTGCTGCTGGTTCTCTAGCTGCTGGTTGTTTTGCTGCCAGTTCTCTTGCTGCTGGTTCTCTTGCTGCTGTTGTTTTGCTGCTGGTTGTCTTGCTGCTGGTTCTCTAGCTGCTGGTTCTCTAGCTGCTGCTGGTTCTCTTGCTGCTGCTGGTTCTCTAGCTGCTGCTGGTTCTCTAGCTGCTGGTTCTCTAGCTGCTGGTTGTTTTGCTGCTGGTTCTCTTGCTGCTGGTTCTCTTGCTGCTGGTTCTCTAGCTGCTGGTTCTCTAGCTGCTGGTTCTCTTACTTCTCTTGCTGCTCCTCGTTCTCTGGCTGCTGCTGGTTCTGTTGCTGCTGCTGGTTCTTTTGCTGCTGCTGGTTCCTTTTCTGCTGCTCGTTCTCTTGCTGCTGCTGGTTCTCTTGCTGGTGGTGGTTCTCTGGCTGCTGGTTCTCTGGCTGCTGGGTCTCTAGCTGCTGCTGGTTCTCTAGCTGCTGGTTCTCAGCTGCTGGTTCTCTTGCTGCTGCTGGTTCCTTTTCTGCTGCTCGTTCTCTTGCTGCTGCTGGTTCTCTTGCTGCTGGTGGTTCTCTGGCTGCTGGTTCTCTGGCTGCTGGGTCTCTAGCTGCTGCTGGTTCTCTAGCTGCTGGTTCTCTAGCTGCTGCTGGTTCTCTTGCTGCTGGTTCCCTAGCTGCTGGTTGTTTTGCTGCTGGTTCTTTGCTGCTGCTGGTTCCCTAGCTGCTGGTTGTTTTGCTGCTGGTTCTCTTGCTGCTGGTTCTATAGCTGCTGCTGGTTCTCTTTCTGCTGGTTCTCTAGCTGCTGGTTCTCTAGCTACTGGTTGTTTTGCTGCTGGTTCTCTTGCTGCTGGTTCTCTACCTGCTGCTGGTTCTCTTGCTGCTGGTTCTCTACCTGCTGCTGGTTCTCTTGCTGCTGGTTCTCTAGCTGCTGGTTGTTTTGCTGCCAGTTCTCTTGCTGCTGGTTCTCTTGCTGCTGTTGTTTTGCTGCTGGTTGTCTTGCTGCTGGTTCTCTAGCTGCTGGTTCTCTAGCTGCTGCTGGTTCTCTTGCTGCTGCTGGTTCTCTAGCTGCTGCTGGTTCTCTAGCTGCTGGTTCTCTAGCTGCTGGTTGTTTTGCTGCTGGTTCTCTTGCTGCTGGTTCTCTTGCTGCTGCTGGTTCTCTTGATGCTGCTGGTTGTTTTGCTGCTGGTTCTCTAGCTGATGCTGGTTCTACTGTTGCTGATGGTTTTCTTGCTGCTGCTGGTTCTCTAGCTGCTGGTTCTCTAGCTGCTGGTTCTCTTGCTGCTGGTTATCTAGCTGCTGGTTCTCTAGCTGCTGGTTCTCTTGCTGCTCCTGGTTCTCTGGCTGCTGCTGGTTCTCTTGCTGCTGCTGGTTCTTTTGCTGCTGCTGGTTCCTTTTCTGCTGCTCGTTCCCTTGCTGCTGCTGGTTTACTTGCTGCTGCTGGTTCTCTGGCTGCTGGTTCTCTGGCTGCTGGGTCTCAACTGCTGCTGGTTCTCTTGCTGCTGGTTCTCAAGCTGCTGCTGGTTCTCTTGCTGCTGCTGGTTCTCTAGCTGCTGCTGGTTCTCTTGCTGCCGGTTCCCTAGCTGCTGGTTGTTTTGCTGCTGGTTCTCTTGCTGCTGCTCGTTCCCTAGCTGCTGGTTGTTTTGCTGCTGGTTCTCTTGCTGCTGCTAGTACCCTAGCTGCTGGTTGTTTTGCTGCTGGTTCTCTAGCTGCTGGTTCTCTAGCTACTGGTTCTCTAGCTGCTGGTTATTTTGCTGCTGGTTCTCTTGCTGCTGGTTCTCTTGCTGCTGGTTCTCTTGCTGCTGCTGGTTCTCTTGCTGCTGGTTCTCTAGCTGCTGTTGGTTCTCTTGCTGCTGCTAGTTCTCTAGCTCCTGCTGGTTCTCTAGCTGCTGGTTCTCTAGCTGCTGGTTCTCTTGCTGCTGGTTCTTTTGCTGCTGGTGGTTTTGCTGCTGGTTCTCATGCTGCTGGTTCTCTAGCTGCTGGTTCTCTTGCTGCTGCTGCTGGTTCTCTTGTTGCTGGTTCTCTAGCTGCTGCTGGTTCTCTTGCTGCTAGTTCTCTAGCTCCTGCTGGTTCTCTTGCTGCTGGTTCTCTAGTTGCTGGTTCTCTAGCTGCTGCTGGTTCTCTTGCTGCTTGTTCTCTTGCTGCTGGTCTCTAGCTGCTGGTTATTTTGCTGCTGGTTCTCTTGCTGCTGCTGGTTCTCTTGCTGCTGGTTCTCTAGCTGCCGGTTCTCTTGCTGCCGCTGGTTATCTAGCTGCTGGTTATTTTGCTGCTGGTTGTCTTGCTGCTGCTGGTTCTCTAGCTGCTGGTTCTCTTGCTGCTGGTTCTCTTGCTGCTGGTTCTCTACCTGCTGCTGGTTCTCTAGCTGCTGGTTCTCTTGCTGCTGGTTGTTTTGCTGCCAGTTCTCTTGCTGCTGGTTCTCTTGCTGCTGCTGCTGGTTATCTTGCTGCTGGTTCTCTACCTGCTGCTGGTTCTCTAGCTGCTGGTTCTCTTGCTGCTGGTTCTCTAGCTGCTGGTTCTCTTGCTGCTGCTGCTGGTTCTCTAGCTGCTGGTTCTCTTGCTGTTGCTTGTTCTCTAGCTGCTGGTTCTCTTGCTGCTGGTTCTCTACCTGCTGCTGGTTCTCTAGCTGCTGCTGGTTCTCTTGCTGCTGGTTGTTTTGCTGCCAGTTCTCTTGCTGCTGGTTCTCTAGCTGCTGGTTCTCTTGCTGCTGCTGCTGGTTCTCTTGTTGCTGGTTCTCTAGCTGCTGCTGGTTCTCTTGCTGCTAGTTCTCTAGCTCCTGCTGGTTCTCTTGCTGCTGGTTCTCTAGTTGCTGGTTCTCTAGCTGCTGCTGGTTCTCTTGCTGCTGCTGGTTCTCTAGCTGCTGCTGGTTCTCTTGCTGCTGGTTCTCTAGCTGCTGGTTCTCTGGCTGCTGCTGGTTCTCTTGCTGCTTGTTCTCTTGCTGCTGGTCTCTAGCTGCTGGTTATTTTGCTGCTGGTTCTCTTGCTGCTGCTGGTTCTCTTGCTGCTGGTTCTCTAGCTGCTGGTTCTCTTGCTGCTGGTTCTCTTGCTGCTGGTTCTCTACCTGCTGCTGGTTGTCTTGCTGCTGGTTCTCTTGCTGCTGGTTCTCTTGCTGCTGGTTCTCTTGCTGCTGCTGGTTCTCTTGCTGCTGGTTCTCTAGCTGCTGTTGGTTCTCTTGCTGCTGCTAGTTCTCTAGCTCCTGCTGGTTCTCTAGCTGCTGGTTCTCTAGCTGCTGGTTCTCTTGCTGCTGGTTCTTTTGCTGCTGGTGGTTTTGCTGCTGGTTCTCATGCTGCTGGTTCTCTAGCTGCTGGTTCTCTTGCTGCTGCTGCTGGTTCTCTTGTTGCTGGTTCTCTAGCTGCTGCTGGTTCTCTTGCTGCTAGTTCTCTAGCTCCTGCTGGTTCTCTTGCTGCTGGTTCTCTAGTTGCTGGTTCTCTAGCTGCTGCTGGTTCTCTTGCTGCTTGTTCTCTTGCTGCTGGTCTCTAGCTGCTGGTTATTTTGCTGCTGGTTCTCTTGCTGCTGCTGGTTCTCTTGCTGCTGGTTCTCTAGCTGCCGGTTCTCTTGCTGCCGCTGGTTATCTAGCTGCTGGTTATTTTGCTGCTGGTTGTCTTGCTGCTGCTGGTTCTCTAGCTGCTGGTTCTCTTGCTGCTGGTTCTCTTGCTGCTGGTTCTCTACCTGCTGCTGGTTCTCTAGCTGCTGGTTCTCTTGCTGCTGGTTGTTTTGCTGCCAGTTCTCTTGCTGCTGGTTCTCTTGCTGCTGCTGCTGGTTATCTTGCTGCTGGTTCTCTACCTGCTGCTGGTTCTCTAGCTGCTGGTTCTCTTGCTGCTGGTTCTCTTGCTGCTGGTTCTCTTGCTGCTGCTGCTGGTTCTCTAGCTGCTGGTTCTCTTGCTGTTGCTTGTTCTCTAGCTGCTGGTTCTCTTGCTGCTGGTTCTCTACCTGCTGCTGGTTCTCTTGCTGCTGCTGGTTCTCTTGCTGCTGGTTGTTTTGCTGCCAGTTCTCTTGCTGCTGGTTCTCTAGCTGCTGGTTCTCTTGCTGCTGCTGCTGGTTCTCTTGTTGCTGGTTCTCTAGCTGCTGCTGGTTCTCTTGCTGCTAGTTCTCTAGCTCCTGCTGGTTCTCTTGCTGCTGGTTCTCTAGTTGCTGGTTCTCTAGCTGCTGCTGGTTCTCTTGCTGCTGCTGGTTCTCTAGCTGCTGCTGGTTCTCTTGCTGCTGGTTCTCTAGCTGCTGGTTCTCTGGCTGCTGCTGGTTCTCTTGCTGCTTGTTCTCTTGCTGCTGGTCTCTAGCTGCTGGTTATTTTGCTGCTGGTTCTCTTGCTGCTGCTGGTTCTCTTGCTGCTGGTTCTCTAGCTGCTGGTTCTCTTGCTGCTGGTTCTCTTGCTGCTGGTTCTCTACCTGCTGCTGGTTCTCTTGCTGCTGGTTCTCTTGCTGCTGGTTCTCTACCTGCTGTTGGTTCTCTTGCTGCTGGTTCTCTAGCTGCTGGTTCTCTTGCTGCTGCTGCTGGTTCTCTAGCTGCTGGTTCTCTAGCTGCTGGTTCTCTTGCTGTTGCTGGTTCTCTTGCTGCTGGTTCTCTAGCTGCTGGTTCTCTTGCTGCTGGTTCTCTAGCTGCTGGTTCTCTACCTTCTGCTGGTTCTCTAGCTGCTGGTTCTCTTGCTGCTGCTGGTGGTTCTCTTGTTGCTGGTTCTCTAGCTGCTGCTGGTTCTGTTGCTGCTAGTTCTCTAGCTCCTGCTGGTTCTCTTGCTGCTGGTTCTCTAGTTGCTGGTTCTCTAGCTGCTGCTGGTTCTCTTGCTGCTGCTAGTTCTCTAGCTGCTGCTGGTTCTCTTGCTGCTGGTTCTCTACCTGCTGCTGGTTCTCTAGCTGCTGGTTCTCTTGCTGCTGGTTGTTTTGCTGCCAGTTCTCTTGCTGCTGGTTCTCTTGCTGCTGCTGCTGGTTATCTTGCTGCTGGTTCTCTACCTGCTGCTGGTTCTCTAGCTGCTGGTTCTCTTGCTGCTGGTTCTCTAGCTGCTGGTTCTCTTGCTGCTGCTGCTGGTTCTCTAGCTGCTGGTTCTCTTGCTGTTGCTTGTTCTCTAGCTGCTGGTTCTCTTGCTGCTGGTTCTCTACCTGCTGCTGGTTCTCTTGCTGCTGGTTCTCTACCTGCTGTTGGTTCTCTTGCTGCTGGTTCTCTAGCTGCTGGTTCTCTTGCTGCTGCTGCTGGTTCTCTAGCTGCTGGTTCTCTAGCTGCTGGTTCTCTTGCTGTTGCTGGTTCTCTTGCTGCTGGTTCTCTAGCTGCTGGTTCTCTTGCTGCTGGTTCTCTAGCTGCTGGTTCTCTACCTTCTGCTGGTTCTCTAGCTGCTGGTTCTCTTGCTGCTGCTGGTGGTTCTCTTGTTGCTGGTTCTCTAGCTGCTGCTGGTTCTGTTGCTGCTAGTTCTCTAGCTCCTGCTGGTTCTCTTGCTGCTGGTTCTCTAGTTGCTGGTTCTCTAGCTGCTGCTGGTTCTCTTGCTGCTGCTAGTTCTCTAGCTGCTGCTGGTTCTCTTGCTGCTGGTTCTCTACCTGCTGCTGGTTCTCTAGCTGCTGGTTCTCTTGCTGCTGGTTGTTTTGCTGCCAGTTCTCTTACTGCTGGTTCTCTTGCTGCTGCTGCTGGTTATCTTGCTGCTGGTTCTCTACCTGCTGCTGGTTCTCTAGCTGCTGGTTCTCTTGCTGCTGGTTCTCTAGCTGCTGGTTCTCTTGCTGCTGCTGCTGGTTCTCTAGCTGCTGGTTCTCTTGCTGTTGCTTGTTCTCTAGCTGCTGGTTCTCTTGCTGCTGGTTCTCTACCTGCTGCTGGTTCTCTAGCTGCTGCTGGTTCTCTTGCTGCTGGTTGTTTTGCTGCCAGTTCTCTTGCTGCTGGTTCTCTAGCTGCTGGTTCTCTTGCTGCTGCTGCTGGTTCTCTTGTTGCTGGTTCTCTTGCTGCTGCTGGTTCTCTTGCTGCTAGTTCTCTAGCTCCTGCTGGTTCTCTTGCTGCTGGTTCTCTAGTTGCTGGTTCTCTAGCTGCTGCTGGTTCTCTTGCTGCTGCTGGTTCTCTAGCTGCTGCTGGTTCTCTTGCTGCTGGTTCTCTAGCTGCTGGTTCTCTGGCTGCTGCTGGTTCTCTTGCTGCTTGTTCTCCTGCTGCTGGTCTCTAGCTGCTGGTTATTTTGCTGCTGGTTCTCTTGCTGCTGCTGGTTCTCTTGCTGCTGGTTCTCTTGCTGCTGGTTCTCTAGCTGCCGGTTCTCCTGCTGCCGCTGGTTATCTAGCTGCTGGTTATTTTGCTGCTGGTTGTCTTGCTGCTGCTGGTTCTCTAGCTGCTGGTTCTCTTGCTGCTGGTTCTCTTGCTGCTGGTTCTCTACCTGCTGCTGGTTCTCTAGCTGCTGGTTCTCTTGCTGCTGGTTGTTTTGCTGCCAGTTCCCTTGCTGCTGGTTCTCTTGCTGCTGCTGCTGGTTATCTTGCTGCTGGTTCTCTACCTGCTGCTGGTTCTCTAGCTGCTGGTTCTCTTGCTGCTGGTTCTCTAGCTGCTGGTTCTCTTGCTGCTGCTGCTGGTTCTCTAGCTGCTGGTTCTCTTGCTGTTGCTTGTTCTCTAGCTGCTGGTTCTCTTGCTGCTGGTTCTCTACCTGCTGCTGGTTCTCTAGCTGCTGCTGGTTCTCTTGCTGCTGGTTGTTTGCTGCCAGTTCTCTTGCTGCTGGTTCTCTAGCTGCTGGTTCTCTTGCTGCTGCTGCTGGTTCTCTTGTTGCTGGTTCTCTAGCTGCTGCTGGTTCTCTTGCTGCTAGTTCTCTAGCTCCTGCTGGTTCTCTTGCTGCTGGTTCTCTAGTTGCTGGTTCTCTAGCTGCTGCTGGTTCTCTTGCTGCTGCTGGTTCTCTAGCTGCTGCTGGTTCTCTTGCTGCTGGTTCTCTAGCTGCTGGTTCTCTGGCTGCTGCTGGTTCTCTTGCTGCTTGTTCTCTTGCTGCTGGTCTCTAGCTGCTGGTTATTTTGCTGCTGGTTCTCTTGCTGCTGCTGGTTCTCTTGCTGCTGGTTCTCTAGCTGCTGGTTCTCTTGCTGCTGGTTCTCTTGCTGCTGGTTCTCTACCTGCTGCTGGTTGTCTTGCTGCTGGTTCTCTTGCTGCTGGTTCTCTACCTGCTGTTGGTTCTCTTGCTGCTGGTTCTCTAGCTGCTGGTTCTCTTGCTGCTGCTGCTGGTTCTCTAGCTGCTGGTTCTCTAGCTGCTGGTTCTCTAGCTGCTGGTTCTCTTGCTGTTGCTGGTTCTCTTGCTGCTGGTTCTCTAGCTGCTGGTTCTCTTGCTGCTGGTTCTCTAGCTGCTGGTTCTCTACCTTCTGCTGGTTCTCTAGCTGCTGGTTCTCTTGCTGCTGCTGGTGGTTCTCTTGTTGCTGGTTCTCTAGCTGCTGCTGGTTCTGTTGCTGCTAGTTCTCTAGCTCCTGCTGGTTCTCTTGCTGCTGGTTCTCTAGTTGCTGGTTCTCTAGCTGCTGCTGGTTCTCTTGCTGCTGCTAGTTCTCTAGCTGCTGCTGGTTCTCTTGCTGCTGGTTCTCTACCTGCTGCTGGTTCTCTAGCTGCTGGTTCTCTTGCTGCTGGTTGTTTTGCTGCCAGTTCTCTTGCTGCTGGTTCTCTTGCTGCTGCTGCTGGTTATCGTGCTGCTGGTTCTCTACCTGCTGCTGGTTCTCTAGCTGCTGGTTCTCTTGCTGCTGGTTCTCTAGCTGCTGGTTCTCTTGCTGCTGCTGCTGGTTCTCTAGCTGCTGGTTCTCTTGCTGTTGCTTGTTCTCTAGCTGCTGGTTCTCTTGCTGCTGGTTCTCTACCTGCTGCTGGTTCTCTAGCTGCTGCTGGTTCTCTTGCTGCTGGTTGTTTTGCTGCCAGTTCTCTTGCTGCTGGTTCTCTAGCTGCTGGTTCTCTTGCTGCTGCTGCTGGTTCTCTTGTTGCTGGTTCTCTAGCTGCTGCTGGTTCTCTTGCTGCTAGTTCTCTAGCTCCTGCTGGTTCTCTTGCTGCTGGTTCTCTAGTTGCTGGTTCTCTAGCTGCTGCTGGTTCTCTTGCTGCTGCTGGTTCTCTAGCTGCTGCTGGTTCTCTTGCTGCTGGTTCTCTAGCTGCTGGTTCTCTGGCTGCTGCTGGTTCTCTTGCTGCTTGTTCTCCTGCTGCTGGTCTCTAGCTGCTGGTTATTTTGCTGCTGGTTCTCTTGCTGCTGCTGGTTCTCTTGCTGCTGGTTCTCTAGCTGCTGGTTCTCTTGCTGCTGGTTCTCTTGCTGCTGGTTCTCTACCTGCTGCTGGTTGTCTTGCTGCTGGTTCTCTTGCTGCTGGTTCTCTACCTGCTGTTGGTTCTCTTGCTGCTGGTTCTCTAGCTGCTGGTTCTCTTGCTGCTGCTGCTGGTTCTCTAGCTGCTGGTTCTCTAGCTGCTGGTTCTCTTGCTGTTGCTGGTTCTCTTGCTGCTGGTTCTCTAGCTGCTGGTTCTCTTGCTGCTGGTTCTCTAGCTGCTGGTTCTCTACCTTCTGCTGGTTCTCTAGCTGCTGGTTCTCTTGCTGCTGGTTCTCTAGTTGCTGGTTCTCTAGCTGCTGCTGGTTCTCTTGCTGCTGCTGGTTCTCTAGCTGCTGCTGGTTCTCTTGCTGCTGGTTCTCTAGCTGCTGGTTCTCTGGCTGCTGCTGGTTCTCTTGCTGCTTGTTCTCTTGCTGCTGGTCTCTAGCTGCTGGTTATTTTGCTGCTGGTTCTCTTGCTGCTGCTGGTTCTCTTGCTGCTGGTTCTCTAGCTGCTGGTTCTCTTGCTGCTGGTTCTCTTGCTGCTGGTTCTCTACCTGCTGCTGGTTGTCTTGCTGCTGGTTCTCTTGCTGCTGGTTCTCTACCTGCTGTTGGTTCTCTTGCTGCTGGTTCTCTAGCTGCTGGTTCTCTTGCTGCTGCTGCTGGTTCTCTAGCTGCTGGTTCTCTAGCTGCTGGTTCTCTTGCTGTTGCTGGTTCTCTTGCTGCTGGTTCTCTAGCTGCTGGTTCTCTTGCTGCTGGTTCTCTAGCTGCTGGTTCTCTACCTTCTGCTGGTTCTCTAGCTGCTGGTTCTCTTGCTGCTGCTGGTGGTTCTCTTGTTGCTGGTTCTCTAGCTGCTGCTGGTTCTGTTGCTGCTAGTTCTCTAGCTCCTGCTGGTTCTCTTGCTGCTGGTTCTCTAGTTGCTGGTTCTCTAGCTGCTGCTGGTTCTCTTGCTGCTGCTAGTTCTCTAGCTGCTGCTGGTTCTCTTGCTGCTGGTTCTCTACCTGCTGCTGGTTCTCTAGCTGCTGGTTCTCTTGCTGCTGGTTGTTTTGCTGCCAGTTCTCTTGCTGCTGGTTCTCTTGCTGCTGCTGCTGGTTATCTTGCTGCTGGTTCTCTACCTGCTGCTGGTTCTCTAGCTGCTGGTTCTCTTGCTGCTGGTTCTCTAGCTGCTGGTTCTCTTGCTGCTGCTGCTGGTTCTCTAGCTGCTGGTTCTCTTGCTGTTGCTTGTTCTCTAGCTGCTGGTTCTCTTGCTGCTGGTTCTCTACCTGCTGCTGGTTCTCTAGCTGCTGCTGGTTCTCTTGCTGCTGGTTGTTTTGCTGCCAGTTCTCTTGCTGCTGGTTCTCTAGCTGCTGGTTCTCTTGCTGCTGCTGCTGGTTCTCTTGTTGCTGGTTCTCTAGCTGCTGCTGGTTCTCTTGCTGCTAGTTCTCTAGCTCCTGCTGGTTCTCTTGCTGCTGGTTCTCTAGTTGCTGGTTCTCTAGCTGCTGCTGGTTCTCTTGCTGCTGCTGGTTCTCTAGCTGCTGCTGGTTCTCTTGCTGCTGGTTCTCTAGCTGCTGGTTCTCTGGCTGCTGCTGGTTCTCTTGCTGCTTGTTCTCCTGCTGCTGGTCTCTAGCTGCTGGTTATTTTGCTGCTGGTTCTCTTGCTGCTGCTGGTTCTCTTGCTGCTGGTTCTCTTGCTGCTGGTTCTCTAGCTGCCGGTTCTCTTGCTGCCGCTGGTTATCTAGCTGCTGGTTATTTTGCTGCTGGTTGTCTTGCTGCTGCTGGTTCTCTAGCTGCTGGTTCTCTTGCTGCTGGTTCTCTTGCTGCTGGTTCTCTACCTGCTGCTGGTTCTCTAGCTGCTGGTTCTCTTGCTGCTGGTTGTTTTGCTGCCAGTTCTCTTGCTGCTGGTTCTCTTGCTGCTGCTGCTGGTTATCTTGCTGCTGGTTCTCTACCTGCTGCTGGTTCTCTAGCTGCTGGTTCTCTTGCTGCTGGTTCTCTAGCTGCTGGTTCTCTTGCTGCTGCTGCTGGTTCTCTAGCTGCTGGTTCTCTTGCTGTTGCTTGTTCTCTAGCTGCTGGTTCTCTTGCTGCTGGTTCTCTACCTGCTGCTGGTTCTCTAGCTGCTGCTGGTTCTCTTGCTGCTGGTTGTTTTGCTGCCAGTTCTCTTGCTGCTGGTTCTCTAGCTGCTGGTTCTCTTGCTGCTGCTGCTGGTTCTCTTGTTGCTGGTTCTCTAGCTGCTGCTGGTTCTCTTGCTGCTGGTTCTCTAGCTCCTGCTGGTTCTCTTGCTGCTGGTTCTCTAGTTGCTGGTTCTCTAGCTGCTGCTGGTTCTCTTGCTGCTGCTGGTTCTCTAGCTGCTGCTGGTTCTCTTGCTGCTGGTTCTCTAGCTGCTGGTTCTCTGGCTGCTGCTGGTTCTCTTGCTGCTTGTTCTCTTGCTGCTGGTCTCTAGCTGCTGGTTATTTTGCTGCTGGTTCTCTTGCTGCTGCTGGTTCTCTTGCTGCTGGTTCTCTAGCTGCTGGTTCTCTTGCTGCTGGTTCTCTTGCTGCTGGTTCTCTACCTGCTGCTGGTTGTCTTGCTGCTGGTTCTCTTGCTGCTGGTTCTCTACCTGCTGTTGGTTCTCTTGCTGCTGGTTCTCTAGCTGCTGGTTCTCTTGCTGCTGCTGCTGGTTCTCTAGCTGCTGGTTCTCTAGCTGCTGGTTCTCTTGCTGTTGCTGGTTCTCTTGCTGCTGGTTCTCTAGCTGCTGGTTCTCTTGCTGCTGGTTCTCTAGCTGCTGGTTCTCTACCTTCTGCTGGTTCTCTAGCTGCTGGTTCTCTTGCTGCTGCTGGTGGTTCTCTTGTTGCTGGTTCTCTAGCTGCTGCTGGTTCTGTTGCTGCTAGTTCTCTAGCTCCTGCTGGTTCTCTTGCTGCTGGTTCTCTAGTTGCTGGTTCTCTAGCTGCTGCTGGTTCTCTTGCTGCTGCTAGTTCTCTAGCTGCTGCTGGTTCTCTTGCTGCTGGTTCTCTACCTGCTGCTGGTTCTCTAGCTGCTGGTTCTCTTGCTGCTGGTTGTTTTGCTGCCAGTTCTCTTGCTGCTGGTTCTCTTGCTGCTGCTGCTGGTTATCTTGCTGCTGGTTCTCTACCTGCTGCTGGTTCTCTAGCTGCTGGTTCTCTTGCTGCTGGTTCTCTAGCTGCTGGTTCTCTTGCTGCTGCTGCTGGTTCTCTAGCTGCTGGTTCTCTTGCTGTTGCTTGTTCTCTAGCTGCTGGTTCTCTTGCTGCTGGTTCTCTACCTGCTGCTGGTTCTCTAGCTGCTGCTGGTTCTCTTGCTGCTGGTTGTTTTGCTGCCAGTTCTCTTGCTGCTGGTTCTCTAGCTGCTGGTTCTCTTGCTGCTGCTGCTGGTTCTCTTGTTGCTGGTTCTCTAGCTGCTGCTGGTTCTCTTGCTGCTAGTTCTCTAGCTCCTGCTGGTTCTCTTGCTGCTGGTTCTCTAGTTGCTGGTTCTCTAGCTGCTGCTGGTTCTCTTGCTGCTGCTGGTTCTCTAGCTGCTGCTGGTTCTCTTGCTGCTGGTTCTCTAGCTGCTGGTTCTCTGGCTGCTGCTGGTTCTCTTGCTGCTTGTTCTCCTGCTGCTGGTCTCTAGCTGCTGGTTATTTTGCTGCTGGTTCTCTTGCTGCTGCTGGTTCTCTTGCTGCTGGTTCTCTAGCTGCTGGTTCTCTTGCTGCTGGTTCTCTTGCTGCTGGTTCTCTACCTGCTGCTGGTTGTCTTGCTGCTGGTTCTCTTGCTGCTGGTTCTCTACCTGCTGTTGGTTCTCTTGCTGCTGGTTCTCTAGCTGCTGGTTCTCTTGCTGCTGCTGCTGGTTCTCTAGCTGCTGGTTCTCTAGCTGCTGGTTCTCTTGCTGTTGCTGGTTCTCTTGCTGCTGGTTCTCTAGCTGCTGGTTCTCTTGCTGCTGGTTCTCTAGCTGCTGGTTCTCTACCTTCTGCTGGTTCTCTAGCTGCTGGTTCTCTTGCTGCTGCTGGTGGTTCTCTTGTTGCTGGTTCTCTAGCTGCTGCTGGTTCTGTTGCTGCTAGTTCTCTAGCTCCTGCTGGTTCTCTTGCTGCTGGTTCTCTAGTTGCTGGTTCTCTAGCTGCTGCTGGTTCTCTTGCTGCTGGTAGTTCTCTAGCTGCTGCTGGTTCTCTAGCTGCTGGTTCTCTAGCTGCTGCTGGTTCTCTTGCTGCTGCTGGTTCTCTAGTTGCTGGTTCTCTAGCTGCTGCTGGTTCTCTTGCTGCTGGTTCTCTTGCTGCTGGTGGTGGTTCTCTTGTTGCTGGTTCTGTTGCTGCTAGTTCTCTAGCTCCTGCTGGTTCTCTTGCTGCTGGTTCTCTAGTTGCTGGTTCTCTAGCTGCTGCTGGTTCTCTTGCTGCTGCTGGTTCTCTAGCTGCTGCTGGTTCTCTTGCTGCTGGTTGTCTTGCTGCTGGTCTCTAGCTGCTGGTTATTTTGCTGCTGGTTCTCTTGCTGCTGGTTCTCTTGCTGCTGGTTCTCTAGCTGCTGGTTCTCTTGCTGCTGGTTCTCATGCTGCTGGTTCTCTAGCTGCTGGTTCTCTTGCTGCTGCTGCTGGTTCTCTAGCTTCTGGTTCTCTACCTGCTGGTTCTCTTGCTGTTGCTGGTTCTCTTGCTGCTGGTTCTCTAGCTGCTGGTTCTCTACCTGCTGCTGGTTCTCTTGCTGCTGGTTCTCTTGCTGCTGGTTCTCTACCTGCTGCTGGTTCTCTAGCTGCTGGTTCTCTTGCTGCTGGTTGTTTTGCTGCCAGTTCTCTTGCTGCTGGTTCTCTTGCTGCTGGTTGTTTTGCTGCTGGTTCTCTTGCTGCTGCTGGTTCTCTTGCTGCTGCTGCTTCTCTTGCTGCTGGTTCTCTAGCTGCTGGTTCTCTTGCTGCTGCTGGTTCTCTTGCTTCTGCTGGTTCTCTTGCTGCTGGTTCTCTAGCTGCTGGTTCTCTAGCTGCTGCTTGTTCTCTTGCTGCTGCTGGTTCTCTGGCTGCTGCTGGTTCTCTAGCTGCTGGTTCACTAGCTGCTGGTTGTTTTGCTGCTGGTTCTCTTGCTGCTGCTGGTTCTCTTGCTGCTGGTTCTCTTGCTGCTGGTTTTCTAGCTACTGGTTCTCTTGCTGCTGGTTGTTTTGCTGCCAGTTCTCTTGCTGCTGGTTCTCTAGCTGCTGGTTCTCTTGCTGCTGCTGCTGGTTCTCTTGTTGCTGGTTCTCTAGCTGCTGCTGGTTCTCTTGCTGCTAGTTCTCTAGCTCCTGCTGGTTCTCTTGCTGCTGGTTCTCTAGTTGCTGGTTCTCTAGCTGCTGCTGGTTCTCTTGCTGCTGCTGGTTCTCTAGCTGCTGCTGGTTCTCTTGCTGCTGGTTCTCTAGCTGCTGGTTCTCTGGTTGCTGCTGGTTCTCTTGCTGCTTGTTCTCTTGCTGCTGGTATCTAGCTGCTGGTTATTTTGCTGCTGGTTCTCTTGCTGCTGCTGGTTCTCTTGCTGCTGGTTCTCTAGCTGCTGGTTCTCTTGCTGCTGGTTCTCTTGCTGCTGGTTCTCTACCTGCTGCTGGTTCCCTTGCTGCTGGTTCTCTTTCTGCTGGTTCTCTACCTGCTGTTGGTTCTCTTGCTGCTGGTTCTCTAGCTGCTGGTTCTCTTGCTGCTGCTGCTGGTTCTCTAGCTGCTGGTTCTCTAGCTGCTGGTTCTCTTGCTGTTGCTGGTTCTCTTGCTGCTGGTTCTCTAGCTGCTGGGTCTCTTGCTGCTGGTTCTCTAGCTGCTGGTTCTCTACCTGCTGCTGGTTCTCTAGCTGCTGGTTCTCTTGCTGCTGCTGGTGGTTCTCTTGTTGCTGGTTCTCTAGCTGCTGCTGGTTCTGTTGCTGCTAGTTCTCTAGCTCCTGCTGGGTCTCTTGCTGCTGGTTCTCTAGTTGCTGGTTCTCTAGCTGCTGCTGGTTCTCTTGCTGCTGCTAGTTCTCTAGCTGCTGCTGGTTCTCTAGCTGCTGCTGGTTCTCTAGCTGCTGCTTCACTAGCTGCTGGTTGTTTTGCTGCTGGTTCTCTTGCTGCTGCTGGTTCTCTTGCTGCTGGTTCTCTTGCTGCTGGTTCTCTAGCTGCTGGTTCTCTTGCTGCTGGTTGTTTTGCTGCCAGTTCTCTTGCTGCTGGTTCTCTAGCTGCTGGTTCTCTTGCTGCTGCTGCTGGTTCTCTTGTTGCTGGTTCTCTAGCTCCTGCTGGTTCTCTTGCTGCTGGTTCTCTAGTTGCTGGTTCTCTAGCTGCTGCTGGTTCTCTTGCTGCTGCTGGTTCTCTAGCTGCTGCTGGTTCTCTTGCTGCTGGTTCTCTAGCTGCTGGTTCTCTGGTTGCTGCTGGTTCTCTTGCTGCTTGTTCTCTTGCTGCTGGTTCTCTAGCTGCTGCTGGTTCTCTTGCTGCTGGTTCTCTAGCTGCTGCTGGTTCTCTTGCTGCTGCTGGTTCTCTAGTTGCTGGTTCTCTAGCTGCTGCTGGTTCTCTTGCTGCTGGTTCTCTTGCTGCTGCTGGTGGTTCTCTTGTTGCTGGTTCTGTTGCTGCTAGTTCTCTAGCTCCTGCTGGTTCTCTTGCTGCTGGTTCTCTAGTTGCTGGTTCTCTAGCTGCTGCTGGTTCTCTTGCTGCTGCTGGTTCTCTAGCTGCTGCTGGTTCTCTTTCTGCTGGTTCTCTACCTGCTGTTGGTTCTCTTGCTGCTGGTTCTCTAGCTGCTGGTTCTCTTGCTGCTGCTGCTGGTTCTCTAGCTGCTGGTTCTCTAGCTGCTGGTTCTCTTGCTGTTGCTGGTTCTCTTGCTGCTGGTTCTCTAGCTGCTGGGTCTCTTGCTGCTGGTTCTCTAGCTGCTGGTTCTCTACCTGCTGCTGGTTCTCTAGCTGCTGGTTCTCTTGCTGCTGCTGGTGGTTCTCTTGTTGCTGGTTCTCTAGCTGCTGCTGGTTCTGTTGCTGCTAGTTCTCTAGCTCCTGCTGGGTCTCTTGCTGCTGGTTCTCTAGTTGCTGGTTCTCTAGCTGCTGCTGGTTCTCTTGCTGCTGCTAGTTCTCTAGCTGCTGCTGGTTCTCTAGCTGCTGCTGGTTCTCTAGCTGCTGCTTCACTAGCTGCTGGTTGTTTTGCTGCTGGTTCTCTTGCTGCTGCTGGTTCTCTTGCTGCTGGTTCTCTTGCTGCTGGTTTTCTAGCTACTGGTTCTCTTGCTGCTGGTTGTTTTGCTGCCAGTTCTCTTGCTGCTGGTTCTCTAGCTGCTGGTTCTCTTGCTGCTGCTGCTGGTTCTCTTGTTGCTGGTTCTCTAGCTCCTGCTGGTTCTCTTGCTGCTGGTTCTCTAGTTGCTGGTTCTCTAGCTGCTGCTGGTTCTCTTGCTGCTGCTGGTTCTCTAGCTGCTGCTGGTTCTCTTGCTGCTGGTTCTCTAGCTGCTGGTTCTCTGGTTGCTGCTGGTTCTCTTGCTGCTTGTTCTCTTGCTGCTGGTTCTCTAGCTGCTGCTGGTTCTCTTGCTGCTGGTTCTCTAGCTGCTGCTGGTTCTCTTGCTGCTGCTGGTTCTCTAGTTGCTGGTTCTCTAGCTGCTGCTGGTTCTCTTGCTGCTGGTTCTCTTGCTGCTGCTGGTGGTTCTCTTGTTGCTGGTTCTGTTGCTGCTAGTTCTCTAGCTCCTGCTGGTTCTCTTGCTGCTGGTTCTCTAGTTGCTGGTTCTCTAGCTGCTGCTGGTTCTCTTGCTGCTGCTGGTTCTCTAGCTGCTGCTGGTTCTCTTGCTGCTGGTTGTCTTGCTGCTGGCCTCTAGCTGCTGGTTATTTTGCTGCTGGTTCTCTTGCTGCTGGTTCTCTTGCTGCTGGTTCTCTAGCTGCTGGTTCTCTTGCTGCTGGTTCTCATGCTGCTGGTTCTCTAGCTGCTGGTTCTCTTGCTGCTGGTTGTTTTGCTGCCAGTTGTCTTGCTGCTGGTTCTCTAGCTGCTGGTTCTCTTGCTGCTGCTGCTGGTTCTCTAGCTGCTGGTTCTCTAGCTGCTGGTTCTCTTGCTGTTGCTGGTTCTCTTGCTGCTGGTTCTCTAGCTGCTGGTTCTCTACCTGCTGCTGGTTCTCTTGCTGCTGGTTCTCTTGCTGCTGGTTCTCTACCTGCTGCTGGTTCTCTAGCTGCTGGTTCTCTTGCTGCTGGTTGTTTTGCTGCCAGTTCTCTTGCTGCTGGTTCTCTTGCTGCTAGTTCTCTAGCTCCTGCTGGTTCTCTTGCTGCTGGTTCACTAGCTGCTGGTTGTTTTGCTGCTGGTTCTCTTGCTGCTGCTGGTTCTCTTGCTGCTGCTGGTTCTCTTGCTGCTGGTTCTCTAGCTGCTGGTTCTCTTGCTGCTGCTGGTTCTCTTGCTGCTGCTGGTTCTCTTGCTGCTGGTTCTCTCGCTGCTGGTTCTCTAGCTGCTGCTTGTTCTCTTGCTGCTGCTGGTTCTCTAGCTGCTGCTGTGTCTCTAGCTGCTGGTTCACTAGCTGCTGGTTGTTTTGCTGCTGGTTCTCTTGCTGCTGCTGGTTCTCTTGCTGCTGGTTCTCTTGCTGCTGGTTTTCTAGCTACTGGTTCTCTTGCTGCTGGTTGTTTTGCTGCTGGTTCTCTTGCTGCTGCTGGTTCTCTAGTTGCTGGTTCTCTTGCTGCTGGTTCTCTAGCTGCTGATTGTTTTGCTACTGGTTCTCTTGCTGCTGCTGGTTCTCTTGCTGCTGCTGGTTCTCTTGCTGCTGCTGGTTCTCTTGCTGCTGGTTCTCTAGCTGCTGCTGGTTCTCTTGCTGCTGGTTCTCTAGCTGCTGGTTCTCTAGCTGCTGCTTGTTCTCTTGCTGCTGCTGGTTCCTTTGCTGCTACTGGTTATCTAGCTGCTGCTGGTTCTCTTGCTGCTGGTTCTCTAGCTGCTGGTTCTCAGCTGCTGGTTGTTTAGCTGCTGATTCTCTTGCTGCTGGTTCTCTTGCTGCTGCAGGTTCTCTTGCTGCTGGTTCTCTAGCTGCTGCTGTTTCTCTTGCTGCTGCTGGTTCTCTTGCTGCTGCTGGTTCTCTTGCTGCTGCTGGTTCTCTTGCTGCTGCTGGTTCTCTTGCTGCTGTTTCTCTAGCTGCTGGTTCTCTTGTTGCTGCTGGTTCTCTTGCTGGTGCTGGTTCTCTTGCTGGTGCTGGTTCTCTTGCTGCTGGTTCTCTAGCTGCTGGTTGTTTTGCTGCTGATTCTCTTGCTGCTGATTCTCTTGCTGCTGGTTCTCTTGTGGCTGCTGGTTCTCTAGCTGCTGTTTCTCTTGTTTCTGGTTCTCTTAATGCTTCTGCTCAACTTGGTCCTGCTCTGAATTCCACAGTAAAGTAATACAGTATTAGTCGCATCCACCCTGATCTGATAGCTCAGAGTTCCAAAGTGGAGATCACATGGACACACCTCCAAAGTTGTGAAAGTTACCTCTCGGCAGAAGTGTTGTGAACAAATCCTTCAGGACAACTGAGGCACGAACGTGGCCACGTGGCTTCAGGACTTACTGCCATATTCCTCAGTCATCGTTTCAGCTCACTCCATTGCCTTCCTTTCACAGGTGAATTTGGCAACCCCTGGTCCCACAGTTAAATTCCAAAAGCCAGGTTAACATCACTGTCATTGAGCAATTAACATAATGAAATTGACAACCTGACACTCCTGAGGGGATGATCACTCAGAGACTGACGCACTGCAGTGAAATGAGAAAGTTGGCAGGTTGGAACCGGCTTCCTGAAGTGCTGTCAATTTCTGTGCTGCTACAGCCACAATCCCGTGAACTCCGGCGAGCTGAAATTCAGCCTTTGGTGATTGTTCTCGGAGTGAGTTGACAGCAGGAAAACAGACGATTTATTTGATATGTAAATCAGGTCTCAACCCAAATGACACTCGCCAAATAACTGACTGACTCAGAGACGAGATAGAATAGGGAAAACTCCCAAAAAAGGACAGTTTCTGTTTATTCTGTCGACCTTGTTTTAGTGCTGGATGAGGTTTGGTCGATCTGGTGAAGATTAGCACCTCTGGACTAACAGTTGATTAATTAAATTGTGTATCATTTAATTGTAACATTAAGATACTGTTGTAGTCCGCAAGTACCTTACGGGGTGGGAACAATTAACTTCACCGTGGATATTGCAGAATACAAGCTCCCCCATTGGCGGGAGGGGGGGGGGGGGGGGGGGGGGGGGGGGGGGGGGGGGGGACGGGGGGGGGACCTCTAAATAATGTAGGATATACAGGTTGGGTATCCCTTATTCGAAATTCCAAAAGCTCTGTAATCCACACTTTTTATCGAGTGCCAAAATCATGCTTTGAATAAAAAGTTACATGGTGTTCACCCGCAATCCGTTAGCTATGCAATGTTTCACAACTCCCAGATCTCAGCGTCGTCTGTTGCCAGTCCTACGTCCCATTCCTATGGCCTGTCAGGAAGGAAGCCATGTATCTAACTCCCCCCCTCCGCCCGTCAGACACAGAACCAACCAGCGACTCGGAGCATTGTCTGACGGTCAAAGAATTCCGGAATCCAAGACATTCTCGTCCCCCCAAGAATTTCGAATAAGGGACACTGACCTGTAGAAAGCCAGCCAGTTAGGCACCGGAAAGGCAGACCCAGTTGGGATCTACCGTGTGATGTATATAATAGTGATTGTAAATAAACTGAGGGCGGAATTCTCCGCAAGGGGCCGAATTCGTGAAGGCCGTCATGCTCTCGGCCGAGGTTCACGACGGCCTTGGAGCTCGCTCCCCGCACCTAATTCACCCCCACCCGGGGGGCAAGGAGCGGGCCTCCGTCTTTCCCGGCCGTGACCTTGTCGCGCCGAGAATGTGAAGTCATCCGCGCATGCGTGGGTTGCCGGTTCCAATCCGCGCATGCGCGGATGACTTTATCGCGCAGACGGCACGAACCCGCTCATGCGCTGTGCCGTCTTTCTCCACCGCCACCCGGCAAGACGTGACGGCTTGATCTTGCCGGGCGGCGGAGGGGAAAGAGTGCGTCCGTTTTGGACGCTGGCCCGATGATCGGTGGGCACCGATCGCGGGCCTGTCCCTTCCCGAGCACAGTCGCGGTGCTCCTGTCCCAATCGGGCCCCTAGATGCCCCAAACGGACATCTGGCGCCCGTTTCACGACGGCAACGAGCAGGTGTGTTTGCTACCGTGTTGAAACGGGCGTGAAGGCCCGGCCACTCGGCCCATCGGCCTCGGAGAATCGGCGATTCGTGGCGTGGGTCGGGCGTGGGGGGGGGGGGGGAGAGGATAGCGGGAGGGCGTGAAAAATGTCGGGAGACCCTCCCGCTATTCTCCCACCCGACGTGGGGGCAGAGAATCGCGCCCAGTTTCTTTGAGCTACTTGGTGTGGACTCCTTCGTGGCCGTATAAAAGATACCAAATATAATGGCCCAGAAATCGCTGGAGCAGGGGATTTCATGGCAAGTGCTGTGAATTGGATTTTCTACCTTGCCAATCAGATCTTATTATTTTTTGCACCGCAAAAGGTTGGAAATGCAATTAACAGTGGGGTGAGGTCCACAGGGTGTCCTGAACCTTATTTGCATGTCAGGATCAATGGTCCATTTCCTTAATCAATGAGATTTAAGAAAAAAACTGGATGAACAATCGAGATGGAAAATAGGGTGATGAGAACCAAAGTAAATGGAGAAAGAGAAATAAAGAGGGAAAGAAATGTTAAATTAAGAGAGGGACAAAAAAGAATCGATTCTGAAAATGATTTATTACTTATTAAAATACCTTGATCTGAACCACGTGCCGAAGAGAGGCTGCAGTTTCACTGATCCCTTTATGTCGGAACGCAAGTCACATGATTAAAATGGCCCTTAACGACATCAATTGCCGGCCCTAAATGGGTGGGGTGGAATTAGTTCAAATGAACTGCAACAATCCAGCAACTACGTGACATGGAAGGTGGAGTCTCACAGCAAGATGATCATTTTTTGGAGGGTGAGGCTAACAACAGAGGGCGCTATTCTCCAGTCTCGTTATGCTCTCGCTCAAGCGCGACGTGGCCAGTGAAAAGTGGGAGAGGCCAAAACTGAGATCCATGCCAGGCACCAAACAGTTTGTGATGCAACTGGCCCACTCCCCTAGGTGAAATCGGGATTGCGCCGTAGCGTGGCGAGAAACCAATTATCACCGCTTAAGCCCCATTCCCATACAACTAACGAGAGAGACCTCATATCCAATGGCCTCCCATCATTTGGTGGCCTCCCCAGAAAGTGCTCACACTGGCGCTGGTTAGTACTCCTTTTGAAAAACGTGAACCTGGTGGAATAGCTTCTGTGGGAACCGAGGAGGTGAGTAGCCTTCTTTGCTCACAAGCAAAGAGCCCGGGGGCTTGCCAACACATTGCTCGGTGGTGGGTCCCTCCACAGGTGTGGACTGACATGAGGAGGGGGGCTGCGCTACGAAGATGGGCAAAGAGTCCAGGAGCCAGCCCGTAATGCAGAAGGAAGTGACAGTGGCATCATAATGGTTTTGCAAAAAGGTATTTAATGTGCTGTACAAACCCCACTCTTAATGGTGCCGCCGTGTGGCTGACCGATCTATTCTCGGCCACACCGGCCACCTCCAGGGACTGCTCCTCGAAGGAGGTGAGGATTCTTATGTCTGCCCCCCGCCCCCTCTGCTGGTCTCGGCCCTGTCCTGCCGATTATGGGAGAGAATTTCCTGAGGAGAGACAAAGAGGGCATCATTAGCCACACGCGTGGTTCACAGTGGTGGGGGAAGGGGTGTGAATGCAGGGTTCGGGGGTGTTGAGGGAGGAGGGAGGGCTGGAGGTTGCATGGGATGGGTGCTCCCTTGGGGAGGGGGCATTGGTGTCTACTCACTCATGCTGCCCGGTGTAAGTCTTTGACCTTCTTCCTCTTCTGCTGGCCAGACCTTCTGGTCATACTTCCCGAGCTGACAGTTGCCGCCATCTAATCCCAGGCAGCATTGGCTGTTCTGTGGCTAACCCTCCAGGACCCTGGGGGGAACAGGACATCCCTCCTGGTCTCTTCCGCATCTAGGAGCCTCCCCAGGTTATCGTCCATGAACCTTGGGGCTGGTCTCCTCAGTGCCATTGTTGCGAGATGGCTGGGGTTTGGCTGAGCAAGTGCAGCGTAAGTGCTGCTCGACCTTGTCAGCTGGTGAGTGCAGTCCCAGCGAATCAACTGGCGAGCTCTCATTTGCAGTGAGCAGCACGTGAGGACACATTAAGTGGACCAATTAATGTTGAATTCCTTTTGCTGGGCTGAGCACCGGGAAGCTCGTGGCAATTCCTGCTCACTACCACACTTCAATTTTTCCGGAGAATTGCAAAGGTGTCTCAAATTGTCCTGGATTTCCTGGGGGATCGGAACACGTTGGCATGATTTTCCGGTCCTACTCACCCCAGGACTGAAAAGTTACGGCCGAAGCTGATGGGCCTTTTGCATGTCTGTCGAATTCTCCACGATTCTCGTGGTGGGCGGGACCAGGAATCTATTGTGTATTCCAGCGTCACCACAGCTTGCTTTATTTTCAGGCACTAATAATGGTGTGCACCATGAACTTACAAAGATCTTTACAAACAGCATTGTTTGGACCAATATTTCTGATCCATCTGGTACGAGCCACTCAAGTCGGAAGTCTCCAGTTGTTACGATTCACTTTTCTCGTCGGCAGCACATCCCCCCTCCCACGGGTTTCCCAGCGGCATGGGGTAGTTACATTGGGAAATCCCATTGCCAAGCGGCGGGAAGATAGAATCCCGCTGCCAGTGAATGATGCGCCTCCGAGAAACATACAGCTGGGGGAACCAGAGAATTCAGCTCTGTGTATGATGGCGGGAAGATCATGATAAAGGCATTTGCCTTCGAAGTTCTGCCATGCCTACATTACAACAATGACTACGCCTCAAAAGATGCTTTTGAGCAGCAAAATATTTGGGAGCCTCTAGCAGTTGTGAGGTTGATGTCTAATGGTGCAGTGGGTAGTGTTCCTGCCTCTGAGTCAGAATCTTCGGGTTTGAGTCCCACCCCAGGACTTGATGGCCACTGAATCTGCATTTATGACATGATCAATCAGGTTGATTATTAACTTTTAAATTTTAAATCCTTAAGGAGTGGGAAAATGTCCTGGTCAGTCATGCTTTATGCAGAGTGGCATCCTTCAAGGGATAGACTCTGATGACAGGCCAGTGACTTGCTCCAGGAATAATTAGCACAGAAGCAGGCTTTGTCTGCTTTGTCTGCCTCATGTGTCATTAGGCATCAGCAAGCCTCTAAGTTTAAAGTGCTTGGCAATTCCTTCCTTCCTATCTTCTTTCCCTTCCTTCTTCCCTTTCTTCTTTCCTCTTCCTATCGCTCCCTTTTTCTCTTGTTCCTCCTTCCATCCCTCATTCCCTCTCTTCCTCCATCCCTTTTCCCCTCCTTCTGCCTTACTACCTTTACTTTGTCCTACCTTCCACTCTTCCTTGCTTCCTTCCTTGCCACCTTCTTTCCCTCTGATTTAGCTCACTGGGCTAAATCACTGGCTTTTAAAGCAGACCAAGCAGGCCCGCAGCACGGTTCGATTCCCGTACCAGCCTCCCCGGACAGGCGCCGGAATGTGGCGACTAGGGGCTTTTCACAGTAACTTCATTGAAGCCTACTCGTGACAATAAGCGATTTTCATTTCCTCCTTTCCTTACCGGCATGCATACCAACAATCATTGTCCCTTTCTGCAGAATACCCATTAACGCATGACTAGGGCCTTTACCATTTATGACATTTATAAATGAAGAAAATTAGCTACCAGCTAAAGTTGCTTTCCTTGTTCAAAATGATACATTCTCCGCGCACAGTGCTTCCACCTTATCACGTTCTCAGACTTTGCAAAATGCGGATAGCGCAATGCTTTATTTTATTTCATTTCAAATGTCGGCACTGTTGGCCTATATTTTAAAATGAACTGCAGCATCAGCCTTTGCACTGGTGGAGTATATGCCCAAGGGTTCATTTAATGAATGGGCTGTCCTCATGCAGAGCCACTGCCTTTCCACTGAGACTGTCGCATTTCATAAAATGTGGGCTGCTAATTCCAGCGTCGGAAAGAGGTTGCTCCCTTGTCGCGCCGATGAAATATGCAGGCCATTCTGAAGTGCTTTTCAGCGGAGGAATCACATCTGAATACAGTTTGGCGTAAAGTTTTAAAATCGCATCTTTGCCCATCTTGTGCGGTCCACAGCAGCAAGCAAGTCAAAACCGTGACATCTCTTACCCAAGTAAAATCATTGCAAAGGATGACACTTCTTCCTTTTCCATTGTTAACTCAATTGTTTCACGGGAAGTTTACTCAGGTATCTTAGATAGTGGAAAGAAAAAGCATAACGTATGGCCTCGACACAAGGCAACACACTGACAATGGCACTAATATGTGCTGACTCAATCTTATTACATGCTTGTTCAGTTTTGTTCAGTGCTCATCCATGGTTTCCGTCACGTCTCATTAGTCCCGTTCACATCAGCGCGTGAAATTCACATCCCTGGAGCGTCATGGGAATCATTTGCTTCAGCGTTCCTCTCATTTTGAACTAGAAATTGCAGATTCATGCTTAGCATCCCTCCTTCTAAATATTCGTCTTTATCGATATGATAAGACCTGAGGTGCAGGTTTTTCCGAATAAATTCAGATTCAGAAATGAAATAGGGCTTCATCAGATGACATTGCTTTACTTATGTCAACAAAAATGAAAGAGGTATGAACATCAATAGCTGAAAGTTCCCTGAGGAAAATGTAAATCTCGGCACTGCAGCAGTTTCAGCAAATGGGATGAGGGTGTAAAAGTGATAGCAGTACACAAGGCTAATGTTGAGCAGTTTTATTGCTGTAGGAAATGTAAATAGTCAAGTGATTAGCGAGCCAACAATCTATCAACCATGGTGAGTGAGCACTGTACCAATATGTTGTAGTCTTGAAAGGATATATCGTGGAAACTCTACATTTCACAAGACTTCAGTGACTAGATTTTACAGTATATTAAGCATATTAAAACTGCACACCCCAGAATTTGGAAGCATTGTTATAATAGTGCTGTATGAACCATGTGAGGCAAGATTGTATCCAGATGAACTGTGTAGATGGATTATAACTGCATTCTTTATAAGCCAATTACAAATTTTCTCACCAAGATCATGGATTGGATCTTTCCTCAGCCTGCGGCACACCCTTGCCGGCAGCAGGATTTTTCGTCCCTGCATCCGGCCAATGGGGTTTCCCATTGTGGGCAACCCCCACGCTATTGGAAATCCGCAGGGGTGAGTGCCCTTGCGGCAAAATGGAGGACCCCGCCGGCGGAGAACACAGTCCAATATTTTTATTGTGATTATGAGCGCAATTCTCCCCTACCTGACGGGGCGCGGGGTCCCGGCGTAGCGGAGTGCCGCCAACCACTCCAGCGTTGGGCCTCCCCAAAGGTGCGGAATACTCCGCACCTTTAGGGGCTAGGCCCGCGGCGGAGTGGCTCCTGCTCCGCTGACTGGTGCCAACGGCCTTTGGCGCCACGCCGGCCGGCGTCGGGGCTGGCCGAAAGGCCTTCGCCAGCCGACGTGAGTCCGCGCATGCGCTGGACATCAGCGGCTGCTGACATCACCACCGGCGCATGCGCGGTGGGGGGGGTCTCGTCCGCCTCCGCCATGGTGGAGGCCATGGTGGCGGCGGAAGAAAAAGGGTGCCCCCATGGCGCAGGCCCGCCCGTCGATCGTTGGGCCCCGATTGAGGGCCAGGCCGCCGTGGGGGGCACCCCCTGGGGTCCGATCGCACCGCGCCCCCACCATGACCCTGGGGGCCCGCTCGCGCCGCCAATCCCGCCGGCACAGAGGTGGTTCAAACCACGTCAGCGGGAGAGACTGACAGCGGCAGGATTTCGGCCCATTGCGGGCCGGATAATCGCCGCGGGGGGCACGCCGGTCGGCGCGGGGGGCACGCCGGTCGGCGGGGCGTGATTCCCACTGCCGCCAATTCCCGTGTGGCGGAGAATTCCGGCCACGGCGAGGGCAGGATTTATGCCGGCCCCAGGCGATTCCCCGACCCTGCAGGGGTCGGAGAATTCCGCCCTATGTTCTTCACCATGTTCCTTGAAGATTTCAATGCATTTGTGTCAAAACCCCCATGGAGGTCACAGGGTGTGGACCATCCGGTTCCCTGTGATTACAAACGTCCCTGATGTTGGGACAGGTTTCGTGTTTAACGAGGAGAGCTCACAGTTTGTAAAAACCCTGGCCTGAGTGTAGGTTGGGGCAAGAGACCCTTCAGGGAGTGGAGTAGTTAATGTATGAATCTATAAACCTTTATTTTGGCATCCTACCCTTCATTTCTTGTGACCACTCTGTGCAGACTATCATGGCGGGTTCCTCAGCGTTGGCCCGGTCTAGCCATACAATAGAGAGTAGATTTCAGCGGGATTGCAAGATCCCATTCGGTGACCAATGGTGAGCTTCCCCCTCATCAGAAAACATGACGGGGGAGGGTGGGGGGTGGAGGTGGGGTGGGGGTGGGGGGGGGAGGGGGGGGGGGGAGGGGGGGTTGTTGGTCTGGAAAGTCCCAGCCTAAGTCCAACTCCATGACTGCCACATTTCACGACTGGTGTCCTCTTCTACCCAATATACCCACTCTGCCTGAAACCGTCATCAGAGAAGCAATTTTTCAAATGCTTTCTAAAAAAGCACGGTAGCACAGTGATTAG
Source organism: Scyliorhinus canicula (assembly GCF_902713615.1). Taxonomy (NCBI): domain Eukaryota; kingdom Metazoa; phylum Chordata; class Chondrichthyes; order Carcharhiniformes; family Scyliorhinidae; genus Scyliorhinus; species Scyliorhinus canicula. Next base: position 35,385,495 of record NC_052157.1, read on the forward strand.
CACTACTGCCTCGCAGCTCCAGGGACCCAGGTTCAATTGCAGCCTCGGCCACTGACTGTGTGGAGTCTGCACTTTCTCTCCGTGTCTGTGTGGGTTTCCTCCAGGTGCTCCGTTTTCCTCTCACAGTCCAAATATTTGCAGGTCAGGTGGATTGGCAATGCTAAATTGCCCTTTAGTGTCTAAAAGGTTAAGTGGAGTTATTGGGTTATGGGGACAGGGTGGAGACATGGGCTTAAATAGGGTGGTCTTTCTGAGGGCCGGTGCAGACACGATGGGCCGAATGGCCTTCCTTTGCACTGTACCTTCTATGATTCTATGAAACCACCTTGCATTGTGTCTAAACCTGATTTAAACCGGGGATTGGATTCTCCGCCCAGTCATGCCACTTTTCTGCCCCGACTCGCCGGCGGGATTCTCCGTTACGCGGGCCGGTTAATGGGGTTTCCCATTATGGAGCAGCCCCACGCCGCCGGAAAACCCCTGGCCTCCGTCAAAACGGAGAATCATTCCTGCGGAGATTCCCACCACAGAACTCCACATTTACCACTCCTGTTTTCACCCAGCACTCTCCGGCCATTGGGAATTTTGTCTGTCAACAAATCAAATTCCTTCAGACTATCTAATCCGTTCACACCCTTTCCTCACTCCATTTGTATAATTCTCACCAGTCAATCCCCCAGCTCACAAACCTCTTTTTTTTTATCATTTTGGATGACTGTGTGTATATAAATGCAGTTCAGAGGCAACTTTTGAATATATTTTGATTGCCTGATTGTCTTTTCACATGTAAATATGGTTTTTCTTATTTTTTCATGTGATCAAAAACAGATCCAGTTTAGAATCTTACACCACCAAAATGGAACTTACCAACGTCCTCATTCATGCTCATGTGTGAAATTGGCCTTTTTAAAACTCATTGAAGTTTCTTTGAAGAAATATTTGGGACAAGATTAGCATTTTGTTCCAAAGGAGTATCTGCTTTGAGTCCATTACAACAAACTTGTGCGGTAGGTAGAACGGACAAGGACTCGTGAACTCACTTAATGTCCCAGAGCAGGAACATTGGCTTAAATAAATCTTTGAAGCCTCGGGCTTTGGTCGTTTGATTCAACAAGAAGCCTGACCGCTATTGCTGTGTTGAAAATTGTGTCCATATAATTTCATTTTAGTGTTGAACACTCACTGCACGTCATGCGTGATTGATCCTCCAATAGTCACTTAGAATACTTTTGAATGATAACTTATATTTATATATATAATATATATACATTTTGGTATTGAAAAAATCAATTAAATCTTTAAATGAAAGTCAAATTGTAAGCAAACCAAATGTTGGAATCTCACCAACCCTTTGGTGCCGGGCTGAGAGTTCTGGAAGACTGGCAAAATGGCACAGGAAGTGTCCCTTGGTTGCTGATGTCTTCCCGCCGTCAGCCCACTTTGCCAGTGGCAGTAAAGATGGCAGATCAGCCGCCTGCCCCAGGAAGGCCAACTGAGCCAAGTAAGGTGCACCACAACCAACCCTCGATCAACAGGGCCTGCAAGTCAAGCCATGTGGCAGCCCCTACCCCACTCACCGCTCTTTGAGGCCCTTTCTCCCTGCAACAGCTGTCCCAGCAATGGTCACTGTTAGCTATGGCGCTGCTGAGGTGCCAACGCTCTGGGCTGGCAGTTCCTCAGAGTGTGTCTTCAATTGGATGGCAGGCCCATGGGGGCAGCCACTAAGTGAACCACCTCGGACAATATGACGCATTCGATTCTGGTGCCAGCTGAAATAAAGGCTGTGGAAAAATTCAGCCCAAAGACTATAAAATAATTTTATTTTTTCCATTTTACCCCTGTGTCAGAATATTTATGAGGGTAAATATAACAGCAGTAAAAGGGGGTATTTTCCAGGCCCGTTCACCCTGTGTGAAAATGCCATTATGGCGAGAGGGCCATAACGGATCTGAGATCTTCCCTGTTCCCTTGGCAGTGAACCTAATTACCATACATTTGAATTCATTCATACCATGGGTAGCATTCTCCGTTGGCTGTCTGCGAAATCGGGAAACGCGATTGGATGGATAAGCTATTTTATCGAAATAAGTTTCGATAAAATCGCGGCCGGCGACAATTTGACGGCAAATCATAATTCTTCGTCACCTCGACAGCGGCGTCAATGCGGTCTGGAACACAGGTACAGCAAACACTATTTGCATATCATTAGCGGACCTGACCTCCGCGGTTCTTCACCTCCAATGGGCCGTGTTCCCGACGGCGAAGTTCACTTGTACCTTTAAAAATTGTGAAATTGGCGTCATGGCTGCTGAGGGAGAGAGAGGGGGACGGAAAGTGTCCAACAGCGCCACAGTTGTGCCGCTGGCCAAGGGGTTTCTGCCAGAGCCGGGGGGAGTAGCGGGGGGGGTGGTCAGTGGGTGTGCTGTGGGGTTGAGGTGGATGGGCGCGGAACACCATTGCCACAGTCAGAAAGGCAGCCATGCAGCTGCACACGCCGTTGACTGCCCACTGTGAACTTAGAGCCATGGGTCGTATGGGTGTCCCCGCAGGGCACTCCCCTAGGTACCCTCTGGCCCTCCCTGACTCATCAGCGGAGTGGGCACGCTCGAGCGCAATCGACGCAATCTTGTTGGCTGGGATGACTGAGTGTGGGGATTGTAAAGTGCATCTACAGCTGCAGCTTCTCAACCTCCCGAGCATAAATCATGGGCCAGGCGAACCCTGCACCGTTTTTTATTGAAATCGATTATTTCCATGTGGCGCCGGTGCTAGCCACTCCATAGTTGCTGAATCGATCCAGGTTCACCGCCAGTTTTGCTGTCGTGAAAGTCCACAAATCCTGCCCCGGTGTCAACACTTAGGGTGAGATTCTCCCATACGGCGGAAGAGTGTCCACGGCGTCAGAAACGCCGTCGTGTTTCACGGCGGCGTGGGAGTACCGAGCAGTTCACGCCGCTCCGGCCTCCCATCCCAGTGCGAACTGTGCGCCGCGCCAACCCGTGCATGCGCGGTGGCCTCCTTCAACGTGCTGTCCTGACGCAACATGGCGCGGGGGTTCAGGGGCCGGTGCACAAGTAAATAGGCCCGGGGAGCGAGATGCCGGCCCGCCGATCCGTGGGCCCCGATCGCAGGCCAGGCCCTGTCGGAGCCCCCTCCCCCCCCAGCCCTGCCACAGGCCGCCCCCCCCGGCCCTGCGCGCAGAGTTCCCGCCAGCTGCGACCACGTGTGGATGGCGCCGGCGAGACTCTGCATTTTTAGAGCGGCCGCTCGGCACATTCGGGCCGGAGAATCGGTGGCCCGGCCGCGTGGAGCGGCCCGCTCTGCGGAGAATCACGTGCCGGCGTCAGGGCAGTGTGGCATGGTTGCGGAGATTCTCTGGCCTGGCGCTGGGCTGGGAGAATCCCGCCCTTAGTCTCAGGAATGGAGAATCTAGCTCCATAACTTTCAGGGACATTGGGCGCAATCGAACAACCTTGTCGGGTTCAACGCTGTGACGTGACAAGCCTATTAAATCTCACAAAGAGGCCTCTCGTGAGATTTGCGACCCTCTGCCCACCTCCGAGACGTCGCGAGCTGGTTTTCTCCCTCATTGGGCATGATCCAGATTTACATATTTAAGTGAGCATTTAAGATGTGCAGATTTGCAAAAAAGTGAGCCCGTCCATTTTGGGCGGGATTTACATCGCAATGTCTCGCGAGATTCGACACGATCTCACGAGATGTTGCGAGCCGGGTAGATCCTGGGAGCGGTGTCTCCCGGCTTTCAACGGCCGCACTGTGCTGCGGCGAGCTGTCTTTCTGTGGTAGTATGACTAGAGGTACTACGGTACCTGGGAGTGTGAGCTACCATTGGTGGAGAAGGCTCGCTGCTCATTGGCCCAAGTGTTTGCATTTCATTGGTCGGGACGTAAGGTAGCTCTGCCCAATGAGGCGGGGTATAAGAACCCGTGTTTCCCAGCAGCCAATCTACTTTCTGTACTCGAGCTGCTGGGGAAACATCTTGTTGATTAAAGCCTTCAATTTGGACTACTCCTCCGTTTCAGTAGTTATTGATCACGCATCACTTTCCATGGCATTGTGGCCGTTGGATCACGCCATAACCATTTTTTCGGAAAATTCCACCAAATTAATTTAGCATTTTTCATGAATAATGGGCTGTAAAAACATAGAAATTTCGGCTGGGATTCTCCGAGCCTCCGCACCAAAACGCGCTCGGTGCGGGGCGGAGAATGGGGTCTCAGACCTGCGATCGGCTCCGACGCCGGGACGCAAACCTCCGGCGATGAGAGAATCAGTGGCAGTCGGGGGCCGGTGAAAGCGGCCCCCGCAGCGATTCTCCGCGGTCGACCAGCCGAGTTTCCACCGAGTTCCGCCGGCGTGGTTCCCGTATGGTTCCACCCGGCATGGGCTCAGCGCCGCGGATGTGGTGGCCATCCTGGTGTGTGGAGGGGGGAATCAGTCTCCGGGGGGGGCCTTCACGACAGCCAGGCCTGTGATCGCGGACCACCGATCGGCTGGCACATGCGATCTGGGGGTGGACTACCTCCTTCCGCACCGGCCTGCTGTGTGGCTCCGCCATGTTGCCTGGCCATGGCGCCGCAGGCGGCTTCCATGCGCATACGCGGGCCCGCAGCCGGAAGTGCAGGGCCCCGTATCGGCATCAGGAGTCGCACGGCGCATGTCGGGGCCCTGCCATCCCTCTTAAAACCGGAGAATCACTCCGGACTTTTTGAAATAAGTCTGGAGTGATTTGCGCCCGTTTTCTTCTGGGCGTGGGGACACAGCCCCATTATTGGAAAATCCCGGCCTTCATCTTGTTACAGTTGTGGATGTTCAAGTGTACAGTCAACTGAATGTTGTTCTGTTTCCAATGCTAAAATGGTGGCACCGAGGTGACTGAACTGTTCATAGGGTTCATGTCCGCTCCAGATACTTGAGCACAAAATCTGGACTGACAAATTAGTACAGTTCTGAGGGAATGCTGCCCTGTTGGAGAACTGAGACCTCATCTGCTGTCACTGATGGATATAAAAGATCCAAGGTATCATTTCAACCTTTCCAATGTCTCCCGGCCTTTCCATTTTCAGCCGAATTACAACCTTTCTGATCGTCCTGAGACCGTTATAATCTTACAGTCCCCCCCCCCCCCCCACCCAGGATGCCAACCTTCTGGTCACCCTGAGGAGATTCTCACTTGCCTCCCTCCCCCTCACCCAATGGCTCCAAACTCTCCCCCCTTTCCTCTCAACTCTGACCTTCTCCCGGTGCCGAAGGTCTATCGCCCCGAAAATGAAAGCCATCCAGTCCTCTTGATGCAGTTATGAAGAGCTGCTGAATGCCAAAATGGGCAAAAGACTTTCGCAACTTTTTAAAGTCAGGCTCAGACCTGAAGAGGTAAATCTGAAAAAGAAAGCTCCCCCTTTGGGAGACATTTTACAACTGTGTGAGTGTGACAATATTATCATATTTATTCATTTTTGATTCATTTGCTGCATGTGGGTGTTGCTGGAAAGATGAGGATTTATTTTGCCCATCCCTAATTGGCCTTAAGAAGGTAGTAATGAGCTCCCTTCTTGAACCATTGCAGTCTATGTGGTGTACGTACACTCCCCGTGCCGTTAGGGAGGGACTTCCAGGATTTTGACCCATTGATAGTAATGGAACGGTGATATATTTCCAAGTCAGGATGGTGAGAGACTTGGAGGGAACGTTCAGGTGGTGGTGTTTCAATATGTCTGCTGCCCTTGTTCCTCTAGTTCAGGGGTGGGCAAACTACGGCCCGCGGGCCGCATGCGGCCCGCCAAAGGTCTTTATGCGGCCCACCAAGTCATTAAAAAAAAAATTTTTTTTAACATTTTTTTTAAGGTTAATGGGGGGGGGGGGGGGGGGGGGGGGCTTTTGGGTTACTTACTGGTATAGGGTGGATACGTTGACTTGAGTAGGGTGATCATTGCTCGGCACAACATCGAGGGCCGAAGGGCCTGTTCTGTGCTGTACTGTTCTATGTTCTATATGAGGCGCCCAGAATCATAACCGGGTGAAGTAATTATTTTACTTAATATACTATGCGGCCCTTTAAAATTGTGAATTTCTGAATGTGGCCCTTGCACGGAAAAGTTTTCCCACCCCTGCTCTAGTTGGTAGCAGTTATGGGATTGGAAAATGATGCCTCAAGAGCCTTGTTGAGCTTCTGCAGTGCATCTTGTAGATGGTACACACGGCTGCTACTGTGCATCAATGATGGAGGGAGTGAATGTTTGTGGAATAGATGCCAATGGATGCTTTGTCCTGAATGGTATTGAGCTTCCTGAGTGTTGTTAGAACTGCACTTATCCAGGCAAGTGGAGTGTATTCCATTACACTCCTGATGACTGCCTTGTAGATTGTGGACAGGCTTTGGGGAATCAGGAGGTGAGTTACTCGCCGCGGTATCCCTAGCCTCTGATCTGATTATATGGCTAGCTCAGCTTACCTTCTGGTCAATGCAACTCTCAAAATGGTGATAGTGAGGGATTCAGCAATGATAATGCCATTGAATGTCGAGAAGAGATGGTTAGTTTCACTATTGTTAGAGATGATCATTGCCTAGTACTTGTGTGACGCGAATGTAACTTGCCACTTGTCAGTGCAGGCCGAGATATTGTCCAGGTCTTGCTGCATTTATGATGTGGAGATGCCGGCGTTGGACTGGGGTGAGCACAGTAGGAAGTCTTACAGCACCAGGTGAAAGTCCAACAGGTTTCTTTCGAATCACTAGCTTTCGAAACACAGCTCCTTCCTCAACTGTGCTCTGAAAGCTCGTGATTTGAAACAAACCTGTTGGACTTTAACCTGGTGTTGTAAGACTTCTTGCTGCATTTAGACATGGACTGCTTCAGTATCTGAGGAGTCGCTAATGGTACTGAATATTGTGCAGTCATCAGCGAACATCCCCACTTCTGACTTCATGATGGAAGGAAGGCCTCTAATGAAACAGTTGAAGATAGTTCGGCCTCAGTTGTGTCTTGCACCTTCTGTATATCTGATTTAAATGTAAATAAATACTGTTGTGATTTTATCATAAATGACTGACATATGTAGTGATAGTCATTAATTAAAGTGAGAACAGCACAGGACTGCATAAAGTACACAATTAATTCCAATTCGCACTTTCTATTAGACACAAAGGGCGAAATTCTCCCAAAACGGGAGAAATCGTCAAACTGCCGTAAAACCCGGGCGGGTTTTACGGCATCGCGCCCCTTCCCGACGGGGGACCGATTCTGGTCCCCCGTCGGGGCTAGCAGCCCGACGTCGGAGGCCCCGACAAGTCGGGCTTAACGAAAATCGTTAAGCCCGCTTGTCGGACTTAGCGCCGGCTGACGCGTCATATGACGTCAGCCGCGCATGCGCAGGTGGGAAGACTCCACCCGCGCATGCGCGGGTGACGTCATCGCGTTTTTGCGCGAAACCCGCGCATGCGCGGTCCGGGTTGCCCCTCAGCCGCCCCGCGTATTGATACTGCGGGGCGGCGGAAGGACAAATAGTGCGCGGGCATCGGGCCCGCTGCCCGCGATCGGTGGGCACCGATCGCGGGCCCATGGCACCCTTGGCACGGCCGTGGTACTGCCGTGCCAATCGGTGCCATGGTTATTTTTTTCCAGGTGGTCACGAAGTTTTTACGAATGGCAGGACCAGGTGTGTTTGCCGTTCGTAAAAAGGTCGTAAAGGGCTGGGACTTCGGCCCTTCTAACAGCTGTGAATCGCTGCCGGCCGTAAAAAAACGGCGGCAGCGATTCGTGTCGGGATTTCGGCGGGGGGGGGGGAGAATAGCGGGAGGGCGTCAAAAAAGTCGGGAAGGCCCTCCCGCTATTCTCCCACCCGTCGTGGGGGGGGGAGAATTTCGCCCAACATTCCAGAACTGCTAGGGAACCTCAGGTCTGGTGAGGAGGAATTGAAGGAAATTAGTGTTACTTGAAAAAAAGTGTGGGAGGAATAAATAGGATTGAAAGCCAATGAATTCCCAGGGCATGGTAATCTACATTGCAGGGTACTAAAGGAGGTGGCCATGGAAATAGTGGCTACGTTGGTTGTCATGGTTCAAATTTCTGTAGATTCTGGAACAGTTCCTGCAGACTGGAGGGTGGCAAATGTAACCCCGCTATTTAAATAATGAGGAATGGAAGAAACAAGAAATTACAGATCAATTGGTCTAACACCAATAGTTGGGAAAATGCTTGAGTATATTCTACAGGATGTGATAATCAAAAATATCAATTGGATTAGACAAAATCCAGTGGATTTACGAAAGGGAAATCATTTTTGACAAACTTATTTCAGCTAACTAGTAAAATTGATCAGGGTGAACCAGTGGATATACTGTATTTGGATTTTCAGAAAGCTTCAGATAAAATCCCACAAAAGAGGTTAGTGTGCAAAATTAAAGCCCCTGGGATTGTGGTAGTATATTGGGATAGATTGAGAATTGGTTAACAGACAGGAAACAGATAGCAGGACTAAATGGCTCTTTCTCGAAGTGGCAGGCAATTACCAGCAGGGTCCCGTCCAATACACATCAATGATTTGGATGAGGGAACCAAATGCAAAATTTTCAAGACAAAAAGGTGGTGGCAATGGAATCGGTGAGGAGAATGTTCAGAGGCTTCAAGGTGACTTGGACAAGTTGAGTGAGTGGATAAATACATTGCAGATGCAATATAATATGGGCAAATGTGAAGTTATCCATTTTGGATGCAGAAACAGAATGGCAGAGTATTATTTAAGGAGTGATAGATTGGATGTACAAGGGGAGCTGGGTGTCCTACTACACTAGCCACTGAAAGCAGGCATGCAGGTACAGCAAATATTCAGAAAGGCAAATAGATTATTGGCTTTCATTCAAGTGGACTTGAGCACAGGAGCAAGGATATTTTATTGCAGCCGCATAAGGTCTTGATCAGACCACATCTGGAGTACTGTGTTCAGTTTTGGTCTCCTTATTTAAGAAAGGATATACTTGCCATAGAAGGAGTGCAGCGGTGGTTCACACGGGTTATTCCTGTGATGGCAGGACTGTCGGATGAGGAGAAATTGGGTCGACAAGGTCTGTATTCTTTGGAATTTAGAAGAATGAAAGGGGATTAATTGAAAAGTGCAAAATTCTGACAGGGTTGGACAGATTGGATGCAAGGATTTAGTTTCTTCTGGCGGAGGTGGGGGGGGGGGGAGTTCGTCTAGAGCATGGGGTCATAGCCTCAGGACACAGGGTTGGTCATTTAAGACTGAGATGAAGAGAAACACCTTCACTCAGAGGCTGAAGAGCTTTCTCCTGCTCCTATTTTCTATGTTTCTTTGTTTCTATGAACTGTAAGAAGTCTTATAACACCGGGTTAAAGACCAACAGGTTTGTTTTGAATCACTAGCTTTCGGAGTTCTGCTCCTTCATCAGGATGTCCTGTGGCGGATTTTCTCATCCACGCTAATGAAGGAGCTGCTGTCATAAAGCTAGTGCTTCGAAACAAACCTGTTGGACTTTCACCTGGTGTTGTAAGACTTCTTACTGTGCTCACCCCAGTCCAACGCCGGCATCTCCATGAAACTGGTTCAGATAGAACCCTGTGCCAGGTCGGAGAATCCCCGGGGGAAGGCGCAAATCCCACCCCGCCGCCCCGATGCCAGCTGCTCTATTCTCTGGCTCTGTTTTTCGGGGGCGGGAATCCCGCCCCCGAATGCGTTTAGTGTTGGCGAGTCCACTACTGTTGCAGGCAGGGCATTCCACGCCCTCACTACTCTCTGAGTAAAGAACCTACCTCTGACATCTGTCCTATATCTATCTCCCCTCAATTTAAAGCTATGTCCCCTCGTGCTGGACATCACCATCCGAGGAAAAAGGCTCTCGATATCCACCCTATCTAATCCTCTGATCATCTTGTATGCCTCAATTAAGTCCCCTCTTAACCTTCGTCTCTCTAATGAATATAGCCTCAAGTCCTTCAGCCTTTCCTCATATGATCTTCCCTCCATACCAGGCAACATTCTTGTAAATCTCCTCTGTACCCTTTCCAATGCTTCCACATCCTTCCTATAATGTGGCGAACAGAACTGCACACAATACTCCAAATGCGGCCGCACCAGAGTTTTGTACAACTGCAACATGACCTCATGGCTCCGAAACTCAATTCCTCTACCAATAAAAGCTAACACACCGTACGCCTTCTTAACAACCCTCTCAACCTGGATGGCAACTTTCAGGGATCTATGGACATGGACACCGAGATCTCTCTGCTCGTCCACACTACCAAGAATCTTACCATTAGCCCAGTACTCTGCCTTCCTGTTATTCCTTCCAAAATGAATCACCTCACACTTTTCTGCATTAAATTCCATTTGCCACCTGTCAGCCCAGCACTGCAGCTTATCTATGTCCCTCTGTAACTTGTAACATCCTTCTGCACTGTCCACAACTCCACCGACTTTAGTGTCATCTGCAAATTTACTCACCCATCCTTCTACGCCCTCCTCCAGGTCATTTATAAAAATGACAAACAGTAACGGCCCCAAAACAGATCCTTGTGGTACACCACTAGTAACTGGACACCAGTCAGAGCATTTCCCATCAACCACCACTCTTTGTCTTCTATCAGCTTGCCAATTTCTGATCCAAACTGCTAAATCACCCTGAATCCCATGCCTCTGTATTTTCTGCAATAGCCTACCGTGGGGAACCTTATCAAACGCTTTACTGAAATCCATATACACCACATCAACTGCTTTACCCTCATCCACTTGTTTGGTCACCTTCTCGAAGAACTCAATGAGGTTTGTGAGGCACGACCTACCCTTCACAAAACCATGTTGACCATCTCTAATCAAATTATTCCTTTCCAGATGAAAGGAATACTGGTCTATAGTTACCGAGGTTATCTCTACTCCCCTTCTTGTACAAGGGGACAACATTTGCTATCCTCCAGTCCTCCGGCACTATTCCTGTAGACTATTCCTGTGGGCCGGCACGGAGAAGAGAACCCCCCCCCCCCCCCCGCGTATGCGTGGAAATACGCCGGCCTGTCTGCGTATGCATGGAAATATGCCGGCCGGTCTGCGCATGCGTGAAATCACACCGGCCGTTCCACGCATGCGCGAAGTCGTACCTCACTTTCGGGGGTTGTTGACGTGGGAGTGGTTGGCGCCGGGTTTCTGGCCGGCGTGGGAACTTATTCCCCAGAAGGGAGAATCCCACCCCTTGTGTCAATATAAACATGTTTCAAAAATCAGAGCAAATAACACCTGGAAGAATACTGATTGCAATGCTCCACGGCACCAAACCCTTCCAGGAGTGAAATCATGGAAATTCTGCCCCATAATAATCTGCTAAACGTTTGGCAAAGCAAAGGCCATTGGTCCATCCAGCCTCCCACCCAACAGTTTGTTTGCCTTGGGTGGCACCTTCCTGATCTCGCAGAGGGAGGAGCAGGGGCAACGTTAAAGAACACCGTGTCGGAGTATCTTCCAAAGGTGTTTCCACCGCCAAGTGATCTTGCTGGATGTGGGGTAAGACCAGCAGGTGCAGATGGCTAACTATGCTCAATTAATTGCCCACTTAGGGGCAAATCAGTGACACCGCTCGGAAAGTCCCTGTGGTGATGGGTCCCAAACTGAGGCTGAAGCCTGACAGATGTCTGAAGGTGGCCTCCTAGTCTCAGGCCAGGGAACCAGTGAGGCCTCCTTAAATCTACCTCCCCTCACCCCAGCACCTACAGCCACAAGTACCAGATGCCTCCAGTTGCGGCCACAGGATATCCTGTGGAGGGATTCCTCCTCCACACTGATGGCATGGCAGCTCTGGTTTATCTTTACCAATGGAAGAAATCCTCAGACGCACCTCCATCTTGAAGCCACCCACAGCCTGTGGAGCCCAGGCGGTATACCTAACTGACAGTAACAGAGTTACGAGCCTTTTTCTTCTGACTGGTGTCAGTCAGTTGTTTGTCTTCAAGACTTGGAATAACATAGGAGATGAAGTGCATGCAGAATATAATCTTTACCCCTGTACTCATTGCTGTTTTCTCATGCATTCAATGACATTGCCTCCAGACACATTTACATGCTGAATAATTGTCTGTTTGTAATATGCTGTGAATGACAAGTTACTGTTTTGCACAGAGTAAAATGTTATTTTATGAAGGTCAAGAGATGTAACAGAGCTTGTCAATCGGATAGATTGTTTGCTCATGTATTATTACTATATGTAAAAGGCATGAGTTTATTATAGTCACATAATTAGAAATCAGGATTATAAACATGGTTTTGGATGAAACAGAACATTTAGAACTATTAGGTCAGCTTCTCCCTGGCGCACACACAAAAGATTTAAAAAAGCGACCGTGCAAAAAAAGGTCCCTTTTCCGTATTCAAAGTCTGACTTGTCAAGTGGCCTTTCCATTATTAGGATCAAAATAACAATTATCTTTGATGGGTTTTAGATTCTGGAATTCGGAGACTATTTGGAAGGGGAAGAGAAACGACTGCAGTGATAAAAATAAATAACTGACTGACAGCAGGAGGAGAGGCAACTGTGTGCTAGACAGAGCAGCTGCTACCAGCTTTAATCTCATTACCTAACTGCAATTTGCCCACAATGCTTGAAATTCCTCGGCTACTATGTTTGGTTATGTGTGGGGAGCACTGAAGCCTTGTGCTGTAACTTAGCTAAGATTCAATTTACCACAATGATTTTCTTTTTAGTCGCTGCTTGAATTCTTTTGTTTTGCCAGCAGTCTTCAAGATTCCAGGTATATTTTGATTTTTAGTGTTGTTGGGACTATACAATAAAGAATTCCCTTAACGTCGGTCCTGCAGGATTTGTGGGGCAGAACTTTAGAAAAGGTATTGTGGCTGGTTCGAACTAAAATGTGACTCATACCCATAAGGTATGCGATCCTTCTATTGCAAATTTGAATTGGTTAAATACAAATCAAAGCAAACTATGATTCTTGATTTATTATCTTTTACATGACATGTGGAAGTCAGGCAATCCCATTGGGAGAAGTACAAGAGGCTCTCATTGCTTTGCTTCCTCATTTTTACTGGATTTGGCATCGAGCGATGCTTATACTGATGCTCTACACCGCAATTTGCAGTAACTGCAGAAGGCAGCCAAAACATAGCATGACATGTTGAAGTAATTCATTACAATGTTAGTGCAGATATATACATGGGGAAACTAAAGATTCAAAGCACTTCTTGGGTTGGGCACATATCATTAAATCCCTACAGTGCAGAAGGAGGCCTTTTGGCTCATTGAGTCTGCTCCGACCCTCGAAAGAGCACCCTACCCAGGTTTACCCCACACACCCACCTCTTCCTATCCCGTAACCCAATCTCCACATGTTTAGACTGTGGGAGGAAACCGGAGCACCTGGAGGAAACCCATGCAGACACGGGGAGAAAGTGCAAACTCCACACAGACAGACACCCAAGGCCAGAATTGAACCCGGGTTCCCCCCTCTCTCAGATTCAGCAACCATATTGGCGCCTGCATTGGTATATTTTGATTTGCTTCTTTGCGTCGGTGCCTTTCAGGAACAAATCCACTGTCATGCTCTGTCCCCTGACCCTGTATGTCTCAATGTTCCAAATATATTCAGATACAACGGTCTCAGCCCCAATCATCTCCACGGTGAAGCAGTTCACTCTGCAGCAACGTTCACACACTGTTTTTACATTATCGTCATGTAGTCTATTTTCAGTTACTTTTCTCACAACATCAGCATCAGTCATGTTTGCTACTCTCGTGGGTGGGACTTTGCGTAAAAATAATTTGCATTTACGAAGCACTTTTAGCCTCGTATGATTCCTCATGAAGGCTAAAATCGACCCTGAGCAGTTGGAAGGAAATGTTTAGGGTCGGTTTTGGGAAGACTTGTTAACAGCCAGAGAAGTAGCAAAGTTGAAGAGGGAAAAGGAGAAAGTTCCGGTGTGGAAAGCCAGCATAGCTGCTGCTGACTGGGAAGTGATGGAAGGCCGAGGTAAAAGGAGAGAAGAATGAGCAAAGTGGAGTACGTGCACCTGTGCTACATGGACTCGAAACGTTAACTCTGCTTCTCTCCCCACGGACGCTGCTAGGCTTGTTGAGTATATCCACAATATTAATTTTGGATTTCCGGCATCTGCAGTATTTTTCCTTTATCATTTGTGCGCAGTAGAAGGCAGGATTTCTCTGAAGGGATGTATAAATAAGAACAAAGCTTTCTGGGAACAAGGCACCTGTGGAGGGTGGTCGGAAGACGTCTGACAGGATGCAGTTTGGGGAGTATTAGTGACTTTGTAATCACGTTAGTGCAACTTTCCAGCAAGGAAAGCATCTGGGAATTTGGCTTTGCATTAAATGCAAAGGGAGATTCTCCAGTTCCCCAGCCAGGTCTTTTTCGGCGGCGTCCTGTTTACTGCCTGTGGGAATCTATGCTCCCGCCGCTTGTCAATGGGAATTCTCGTGGAAGACACCCCACGCTGTCGGGAAACCTGACGGTGGGGGGGTGCACTGCGAGCGGAAAGATTAAATCCCAACAGCTGGAGAATTCTGGCCAATGTCAATGACCTTTCATCAAAGCAACCTGAAACATTTACTTTGTCTCTCTCTCCACAGACGCTGCTTGACCTGCTGAGTGCTTCCAGCATTTCCTGTTTTTATTTCAGATATACAGCATCTGCAGTATTTTGCTTTTGTTTTAACACTAGTTGAAACCTGTCAGAGAGAATGGAGGAAGGTAGTTGAGGGTAAATGTTGGAACGATAGAACAAGGTGGCTTTCGCATTGTTATGTAAGCTGGCCTTTGTCTGTTAATGTTACAACTTTGAAACCTATGGATAAGGAATAGAATGGGGCCAAGATTGGGACTTGAGGAATTTCTGAGGGAAACCTACAGAAGTGGAGGAGAAACTGTAGCCGGAGATGCACTGACTGTTTTGGGACAGGTAGGAGTGGAATGGAGGGAGAAAACAGAATACAGACCAATCCGCAGCCATCTGCTCCCTCATCTACATGCTGTTCCTCTGTCTTGTCTATCGATGTGCAATGTATCCATATGTGTGAAGACACCCAGCTCCACTTCTTCAACCCACCTCTGCCTCTAAGCAACTACTTGCCCAATAATTAAGCCATGAGAGAGTTCAGATTTCTTTCCATTGTACACCTGGAAAACTACTATCGTTGAACTCAACTTCCACAATGAAAATTCCACACCCTAATTCAATAATTGCATTACTCTACCCAGCTGAGTTGTACACCACCTCAACAATCTATTTGGCCTAGAGTTGAATGCCTAATCCCTGATTCTGGCCTTCTTTGCATTCCTCTTTTTCCTTTGTCCTCCTTCAGCAATTTTTTTGTTGCTCTTATTCTCTGCGACTTCCCTTCATCGATTTCCTTCCCTCTTCACCTTGAAAAGAATTCTGAAGTTCCATCAGCTTTAGGTCACTTCTCTATGAACTTCCTCTCTTGGTGCTGTAGCCATCTAAGATGGCCATTGGTAACACAAAATGGAAGACTGCAAAGAATGCAGGGAAAAACGGACATAGTAAAGAGCAAACAGCTTGCAGAAGCTTTCAGCATTGAGACACTTGCAAAACCCGGTTTCCCGACAGCTGCAGAGTTCAGGCAGCGCTGTAAATGGGAAAACAGTTTACATACTAATGAGGTGATACCGGGACAATCCCGGGCACAATAGATACACTCAAGTATCAATCGATACTTTCAATAGCGAAGCAGACACGATGGAGCCAGCGAAGCCAGGACAATGAGTCCTAAGAACTGCCCCAGCCATCAAGGAACGGCCCGAGGATAGGGGGGGTTCAAATCATATCGATTGGGAAAAGGCCCAATCGATCCCCAGCAGGTGAGGAAGCCCGCCCCAAGGGGCATGGACCCCCTGGGACCTATAAAAGAGAGGTTCCGCACATGGTTCAGTCTCCTGTCTCCGGCCTCCGACTCCAGCCTCCAGACTCCTGTCTTTTACACCAGCCGTCGAGCAGCAGCCATCGATAAGTAAGTGCCAAACGACGATTGCTACTTGACCCAGGCATTACTTATACCCTTGCCGACCAATAGTGACTTGAAGTTGCAGACCAGAATGGAATGAAGGCCTTGTTCCCTGACCTTGCTGGTTTCTTCTTAGATAAGTATTAGTCGTTTAATGGTAGAAGTAAGTTAGTCTTTAGCGTGTGCATGAGTGTTATTATATTTGTTTTATAATAAACTCTAATTGTTTTGGACTTACTAATTGGTGTATAGCTTTATTGCTTTGAACTTGACCTTGATACTTGTGACGGTGTCTGTTACGGCACCTGGCGACTCCAGAGCATAGAGAGAGAAACAGAGCCAAGTGAGTGTTAAGCACACTTACTCAGAACGAGCAACAGTGCCAACATAAATTGCCTTGGAGTATTTTCTTACTTTCAAAGCTCTATACACGCAAACTCAAGTTGCTCAAGTTGTCAGTTGTTAAAATTGATTAATGAATACGTTGTTACACGTTCACCGGATTCTTTGGAGATAGACGAGGCTCAGCAGATAATGTGGAGCTCCAGTGTGCAGTAAGCAAATAAGCAATCCGATGGTGACAGCCCAAACTGCATCATTAGTCGTCCAGTGCTTACTGTGTATTGTTCCAGATCCACGGTGTACTGTTTTATCATTGGGCTCTTAGAGAACTTACATTTTTTCTCAAAGTAATGTATATCGAGAGGGCAATAAGACAGAGGGTGTTCTGCTTTAGGAGCAAAAATCACAAGATTCTTAAGTGTCCCTAATTTGTTAGTGTGGGTATCATCTGTATGCTATAGCCCTCCTTTTCAGCAGAGTCTATGTTCAGCAGAATAATGAAAGAGAATGGAGGTAAATCTTACTGCTCTATATTGGGTACATAAACCAAGATGCTAAATTCTGCAAGCTTACTCTATTTCCAAGTCAAATATAGTTCTCCTCTCCTAAATGGGACAAGCATTTTGTTGCTTCATTTCATCCAATGCATGAATAATTATTTTTAAAAAACACAAATTAAGTACAATCACTCACCTCCAAATGTGAGGTGAAACTGACTACCCTTGACATCAAGGCAGCATTTGACTGGGTGTGGCATCCATGAACGGTAGCAAAACTGGCGTCAATGGGAATCAGGGGGGAAATCCTCTGCTGGTTGGAGTCAAACCAGGCACAAAGGACGATGGCTGTGGTTGATGGAATTAAGTCAGCTTATCTCCAGGCCATCACTGCGGAAATTCCTCGGGGCAGTGTCCTAGGTTCAACCATCTTCAGCTGCTTCATCAATGAAGTTCCGACCATCACGAAGTCAGAAGCTGGGATTTTCGCTGGGAATTGAACAATGTGCAGCACCACTCGCGACTTCTCAGATACTGAAGTAGTCCATATCCAAATGCAACAAGACCTGGTCAATATCCAGGCTTGGGCTAACAAGTGGCAAGTAACACACATGCTGCCAGGTAATGACCATCTCCAACAAGAAAGAATCAAACCATCACCCCATGACATTCAATGGCATTAGCATTACAAAATTCCCAACTGTCAACATTCTTGGGGCTTACTATTGACCAGACTATTTCCAAAAGGTCCCCCCTTCAACAAATTGCGATAGTTACATGAAATTAGCTCAAAGAGTGAGAGAAAATCCATTGTGGTTGTAATCCAAATGATCATCCTGTTGACTGAGTTTGCGAGAAGAGATTTTTAACCCTTACTGTGTCAGTTCAATTTCTCCTTCATCAAGCTTTTTTCTTCCGCAACACATGTTAACAAATGTGTATGTTCATTTCCAGAAATTTCAGCATTTTCATTATATTATTACCTCCTTTTAAGTTTATGCAAAGTACAGAAAGCTTTTCAAGGTCAGGCACGGATACAGCACCGCCTTTGATGTTTTACACTGAGCCATGATTTCATGATGTGAAAAATTTGTTAACAGTTTTCAGGCACAACGACACCAAACAGATTTCTTTATCCTAATTCAAGTGGAAGTGGCTGCTTTACTTTTCTAGATAAAAGAAAAATACTCATGAAAACATCTGGTGTGAAGGGATGAATCTCAATGGCTCCAATGATGGATTTCAAGTTCCTCAATGCTAAGTGCTGATACACAACTATGCATCAAAACTAAAATGTCTCAAGAAAAGATGCTAGCTCTGATTGTGAGACATCATAGACCAATTCGATGCAATATAATAGTGTATTTCTCACATTATGTTTTGAAGCCGCTTAATAGCAGCATGCTGGAGATTGCCTGCCTACGATCTACAATGCTGCTGAAATGTTTCCGTAAGTGTGCCATGTTCCTTCAGGATGCTACTCGAGTCCAGAGACCGCTGGTGGGTGAACAAAAAAATCCACTAATTCAACTCATGTTTCAAAGCTTGTCAGCCACTTTTTGTGGCAGGAACCTGTTTTGAAGGGAAGTGAAGGAACTCTATCCACATACCAAAAGGAACAGCAACTCTCTGTCCTCCGAGGCAGACCTTGGAAAGGCATAGGCATACTGAGGGCACATATCCTGGACCCCATAGCAACACCCATTTTGTGACAGCAAATGGCTTTTCTCCACAGAATTATGCACTGGAAATAACAGGCTGCGAGTGACTTGGCTCCTTAGTTGAGCCAACAGTGATATACGGCAAATACCCTCAACATTGTGTACTCTGTGTTCACCAGTCAGCAGGAAGCCATCAAGACTGAAACCTGGCCCCAGAAATCATTTTAAGTAAACTCGAACTTTAAAGAATATGCATCTAAGTTCTCTTTATTCTTTCACAGGATGTGACTGCTGTCAAGGCCAACATTTATTTCCCATCCTGAATTGACCTTGAACTGAATGGCTCGGCAGGCTGTTTCAGAGGACAGTTCCGAGTCTATAACATTGCTGTGGGTCTGGAGTCACATACAGGCAAATATGGCAGATTTTCCTTCCCTTCCCTAAACGACATTAGTGAACCAGAAGGGTTTTTACATCAATCTTTGATGGTGAGCATTACTGAAACTAGCTTTATATTCCAGATTTTTTTATTAATCCAATTTAGATTCCATGGGATTTGAACCCATGGACCCCAGGGCATTATCCTGGGCCTTTGGATCACTGTTCCAGTAACAGTACCACTGTGCCACCGTCTTCTCAATTCAAGGGCATAGCCACATAGACTAGGTAAGATTCCTCCAATTCCCTGCTGGAGAAAGCAACGACATTCTTGCATTTCCAAACTACAGTAGGAATATCTTTTGGTCAGGAATGTAGGAGGTTTCATTCTTGTCATTTTGCAGTCTATAAGAGGACAGGAAGATTCTTGACCAGATGTTGCAAAATAGGATATGTAATGAGGTCATAGGAGGTAGCAAGGAGGACAACAACAATAGCTCGCCAACAGATAATGCCCGCGATACATATATTTTCCATTGGTGGCACTGACGGACTTTCCTAAACACTCAGGACTGCAACACGTTGCTATTCTGTCTCTGCTGTTATTTGTTATCTTCTCACTTGAAACAAAAATAAAGATACAAAACGTGAGATTAACATTGGTTACCATGAGCTGCGGTAGAATCTAGCTGTCAGAATGTATCTCGCGGTGAAAGTGATGACAGATGCATTAAATTCCCTGTGAGCTTTTAGTGAGGTGGCTGTGGAAGAGAATGTGAGTGACGGAGCACTTCCACGTGAAGGCTGGCGATGTAAAGAGAACTGTGCTGTCTCATGGGCATTGATGTTCAGCAATTCAAGTATGAATGGAGATTACCAAGTGGCGAACATTGTTATAATGGAATATGCAGTGCACTCTGCTTGCCTTGTGATCTCATTGAATTTCCTGCCCTGTGTTGCCATGCATGAGTTAGTTCCACTGACCCTCATTGCTCTGGCCACTTCCTGTCACTTCTGCAGGGCTGCTTTCCTTCTGTTCCTGGGTTTCAGCTTGCCAAACAATGCCTTTCTCCTCTGCGTGACTTCAGGAAGAAGCATTTCCACAGCTTCACCCGTGAACTTTGGTCTCTGGGCCATCCTTCAAATCTGACAAATATCCTTGAAGAATTGCTGTCTGTTGTGCACGGGGAAACAGTTTCAAATGGCATGGCTCCTTCACACCGCTTCAAATGGCATGGCTCCTTCACACCGCTTCAAATGGCATGGCTCTTTCACACCGCTTCTGATCTTTAAATTCTGCAACAATCTGTGAATTCCTATCCTCAAATGGCACGCTCCCAATGATGACCATTCACATTGCCACCCATTCACAGGCCACCCTGTTCATTGTGGGTGTGAATTTTAATTGGCCGATACTCCGTTCAGGATTTCACCCATAGCAAAATAAATTTGATGCTCATTCCTCATGGTTTCACTTTCTGGACCGCAGTGATTCTTCTCCATAGCAATTCAACACAACTTAATGTCCACCAGATGTGTCTATCAATGTGCAATGCTGATTTGATAACGCAGCTGCCATTTTGAACCTCCAACCAGCACCCTCTTCAGCTCACACAACGGAATAGCTGTTATGAAGCATGTAAAAAAAACCACCAGCGTGAGTGACAGGGATCAGCAGCAACTTACAAGTTAGTTGCTGGTTGATTTATTCTGGCTGTTGCATGTTTTTGGTGCTTTCTATCGTTGATTCAAGTTTCAAGATCCTGCAGGATCTGGTGCGGCCAATACCGATGTACTATTTGCTGATTTCTGAGATTTGGGTTGAATTAGATTGGATTTGTTTATTGTCATGTGTACCGAGGTGCAGTGAAAAGTATTTTTCTGCGAGCAGCTCAACAGATCATTAAGTACATGAAAAGAAAAGGAAATAAAAGAAAATACATAATAGGGCAAATAGGACAAACTAGGGTAAATAGAATTTCACACAAAAGTTACTCCCAGGCAAGTGTCCACTTACGTTATGATCCCAGTTGGTCTTATAACTGGATGGGGAGACTCCAGAATGGAACCCTGGCTCAAAAGACCGACAATGGAATTTTCTGTCGGCAGAATCCTCCGGTCTGCCAGCAGCGCACCCACGCCCGTGGGTTTCCTGATGGTGTGAGGTGGTGGGTAGCATGGTTGCATAAGTGGATAGCACTGTGGCTTCACAGCGCCAGGGTCCCAGGTTCGATTCCCCGCTGGGTCACTGTCTGTGCGGAGTCTGCACATTCTCCCCGTGTCTGCGTGGGTTTCCACCGGGTGCTCCAGTTTCCTCCCCCAGTCCAAATTCGTGCAGGTTAGGTGGATTGGCCATGATAAATTGCCCTTAGTGATCATAATGGTCAGGAGGGGTTATTGGGTTAAGGGGATAGGGTGGAAGTGAGAGTTTAAGTGGGTCGGTGCAGACTCAATGGGCCGAATGGCCTCCTTCTGCACTGTATGTTTTATGTTCTATCCACAATGGAGAACCCCATTGGCCGGCTGCGGGAACGGAGAATCCTGCTGCTGACAGGGAGCACTGAGCCAGAAAACATGGCTGGTAGTTCGGGAAATCCCGCTCCGTAACATTTAAAAAATAATACGTGAAAGAACAGAATCATAGGACCACTAATTAATTTTCACAACAAGAAAAAACATCTATTGAACATGAAAAAACTGGATTGTGACACAATACTTTACTCCCCCCCCCCCCTCAGTTTCACAATTACACACACGTTTTAGGATTAACACGGATTACAAAGTACATCTTAATTTACAATGGTCTCATTAACACAAAGTCCTCTTTAAGCACACACAATGACTGTGGGCAAATACTCGTTTATTGGTACACCGACTGTTTCAGTGCCGCTTCATGTGCTGCTTCATGGACACTGTTGGTTCTACCAATGGCAGATTTGTTCTTGGAACTGAGGAGTGGGCTAAATGATAATGTCACTGGTAAGGCCTCTGCCATGAGAGGAACAGTGTGGTCAGGAAAGGTGCCACCCTGATCAAGAGGGGAAACCCCAAATCCACGGACCTGTCACCAAGTCGCTCCCCGTTACTCCCCCCACCCTGGCAACCACCCCTCAGCAAGAGATACAATTTTTTTTGAACACTTATAAAAACTTTGCTTACCTTTTCTCTCCCTCTCAACATCCATTGCACCGAGTCCCCATTTGGAAATACTTGTAGTCAATCGCGCCAACGTGCTTTTCCCACTGAGAGGAGCGGAGCATTGCTGAGGCATAGTGCATACTGGGTCAAATGTGCTAACTACATTTAAATGTATGGAAAGAACAGTTTTGCATGACCCCACTGGCACGGGGCGCAAACCTCGTTTTCGCCGCCAGGGAGGGACCAGAACATGCACCCGAGTCGGCATTGGGCGCGAACTTCGATTTTTGCTGGATGCCTGATTCTCTGCCTGATTATGATTCGCATTCCTGGCGTTGCAATGCGAAGAATCCAGCCCCTGATCTGCGACCCATGATTGCTCACCAGTTGTTCAGGGTAAAGGAATCTCTTGAAGATTTCACCCAATTTCTCATAAGAACATAAAACAATAAGGGCGGGATTCTCCGGCCCCCGCACCAGGTTGGAGAATCATTGGGGGGGCGACGTGAATCCCGGCTGCCGAATTCTCTGGCACCGGGGTTTTGGCGGGGGCGGGAATCGCGCTGGTCGGGGGCCGCTGGCAGCCGACCCCTGGCGATTCTCCGGCCCATGATGGGCCGAGTGGCCGCCCGTTTTCTGCTGGTCCTGGCGGCGTAAGTCACAACAGGTCTTTACCGGCGGGATCTGGCTCCACAGGCGGCTTGCAGAGTCCTGGGGGGGGGGGGGGGGGGGGGGCGCGGGGGGATCTGGCCCCAGGGTGTGCCCCCACAGTGGCCTGGCCCACGATCGGGGCCCACCGATCCGCGGGCAGGCCTGTGCCATGGGGGCACACTTTCATTCCGCACCGGCCGCTGTCAACCTCCGCCATGGCCGGTGTGGAGAAGAAGCCTCCTGCGCATGCTGGGATGATGCCAGCACACACTGGTGCTCCAGCGCATGCGCTAAATTGCGCCGGCCAGCAGGAGCCCTTCGGCGCCAGTTGCCGTGGCGCCAAGCCCTTCCGTGATTGCTGGCGCGGCGCCAAACACTCCGGTGCCGGCCTAGCCCCTGAAGGTGCTGTGGATTCCGCACCTTCAGGGCGGCCCAATGCAAAGTGGTTCATGCCATTCCTTGACGCCAGAGTGGCTCACCCCGCCGGTTCGCGAAGAATCCCGCCCAAGAACTAGGAGCAGGAGTAGGCCATCTGGCCCCTCGAGCCTGCTCCGCCATTCAATGAGATCATGGCTGATCTTTTGTTCCTTTATTCTTCAAAAAACTATCTATCTTTATCTTAAAAACATTTAATGAAGGAGCCTCAACTGCTTCACTGGGCAAGGATCTCCATAGATTCACAACCCCTTGGGTGAAGAAGTTCCTCCTAAAGTCAGTCCTAAATCTACTTCCCGTTATTTTGAGGCTATGCCCCCTAGTTCTGCTTTCACCCGACAGTGGAAACAACCTGCCCGCATCTATCCTATCTATTCCCTTTATAATTTTATATGTATCTATATGATCCCCCTGCATCCTTCTAAATTCCAACGAGTACAGTCCCAGTCTACACAACCTCCCCTCATAATCCAACCCCTTCAGCTCTGGGATTAAACTAGTGAATCTCCTCTGCACACCCTCCAGCGCCAGTACGTCCTTTCTCAGGTAAGGAGACCAAAACACAATACTCCAGGTGTGGCCTCACTAACACCTTATACAATTGCAGCATAACCTCCCTAGTCTTAAACTCCATCCCTCTAGCAATGAAGGACAAAACTCCATTTGCCTTCTTAACCACCTGTTGCACCTGTAAACCAACATTTTGCGACTCATGCACTAGCACACCCAGGCCTCTCTGCACAGCAGCATGTTTTAATATTTTATCATTTAAATAATAATCCCTTTTGCTGTTATTCCAACTAAAATGGACAACCTCACATTTGTCAACATTGTACTCCATCTGCCAGACCCTAGCCCATTCATTTAACCTATCCAAATCCCTCTGCAGACTTCCGGTATCCTCTGCACATTTTGCTTCACCACTCATCTTAGTGTCGTCTGCAGACTTGGACACATTGCACTTGGTCCCCAACTCCAAATCATCTATATAAATTGTGAACAATTGTGGGCCCAAAACTGATCCCTGAGGGACACCACTAGCTACTGATTGCCAATCAGAGAAACACCTATTAATCCCCACTCTTTGCTTTCTATTAATTAACCAATCCTCTATCCATGCTACTACTTTAACCTTACTGCTATGCATCTTTATCTTATGCAGCAACCTTTTGTGTGGCACCTTGTTAAAAGCTTTCTGGAAATCCAGATATATCACATCCATTGGCTCCTTGTTATCTACCGCGCTGGTAATGTCCTCAAACAATTCCACTAAATTAGTTAGGCACGACCTGCCTTTTATGAACCCATGCTGCGTCTGCCCAATGTGACAATTTCCATCCAGATGCCTTGTTATTTCTTACTTGATGATCGATTCCAGCATCTTTCCTACTACCGAAGTTAAGCTAACTGGCCTATAATTACCCGCTTTATGCCTACCTCCTTTTTTAAACAGTGGTGTCACGTTTGCTAATTTCCAATCTGCCGACCCACCCCAGAGTCCAATGAATTTTGGTAAATTATCACTAGTGCATTTGCAATTTCCCTAGCCATCTCTTTTAGCACCCTGGGATGCATTCCATCAGGCCCAGGAGACTTGTCTACCTTTAGCCCCATTAGCTTGTCCATCACTACCTCCTTAGTGATAACAATATCTCAAGGTCCTCACCTGTCACAGCCTCATTTCCATCAGTCACTGGCATGTTATTTGTGTCTTCCACAGTGAAGACCGACCCAAAAAACCTCAGTTCCTCAGCTATTTCCTCATCTCCCATTATTAAATCTTCCTTCTCATCCTCTGAAGGACCACTTAGCCACTCTTTTTTGTTTTATATATTCGTAGAAACTTTTACTATCTGTTTTTATATTCTGAGCAAGTTTACTCTCATAATCTATCTTACTTTTCTTTATAGCTTTCTTAGTTGCTTTCTGTTGCCCCCTAAAGATTTCCCAGTCCTCTAGTCTCACACTAATCTTTGCCACTTTGTATGCTTTTTCCTTCAATTTGATACTCTCCCTTATTTCCTTAGATATCCACGGGTGATTTTCCCTCTTTCTACCGTCCTTCCTTTTTGTTGGTATAAACCTTCGCTGAGCACTGTAAAAAATCACTTGGAAGGTTCTCCACTGTTCCTCAACTGTTTCACGATAAAGTCTTTGCTCCCAGTCTACCTTAGCTAACTCTTCTCTAATCCCATTGTAATCTCCTTTATTTAAGCACAAAACACTAGTGTTTGATTTTACCTTCTCACCCTCTATCTGTATTTTAAATTCCACCATATTGTGATCACTCCTTCCGAGAGGATCACTAACTATGAGATCATTAATCAATCCTGTCTCATTACACAGGACCAGATCTAGGACCACTTGTTCCCTCGTAGGTTCCATTAGATACTGTTGTAGGAAACTATCGCGGATACATTCTATAAACTCCTCCTCAAGGCTGCCTTGACCAACCTGGTTAAACCAATTGACATGTAGATTAAAATCCCCCATGATAACTGCTGTACGATTTCTACATGCATCAGTTATTTCTTTGTTTATTGCCTGCCCCACCTTAATGTTAAAATTTGGTGGCCTATGGACTACTCCTATAAGTGACTTTTTCGCCTTACTATTCCTGATTTCCATCCAAATGGATTCAACCTTATCCTCCATGGCACCGATGTCATCCCTTACCATTGCTCGGATGTCATCCTTAAATAACAGAGCTACACCACCTCCCTTACCGTCCACTCTGTCCTGCATTCTTTAACCATGTTTCTGTAATGGCCACTAAATCATAGTCATTCACGATGATTTGCGCCATCAACTCATTTACCTTATCCCGAATACTACGAGCATTCAGGTAAAGTACATTTATGTTGGCTTTTATACCTCTGTTCTGAATCTTAACACCTTGATAGGTAAACTCTCCTAAGTTATTTTTCCTCTTAACTTTTCTCCTAATTTTCCTTGTCGTTGAACCCATATCTTCATGTAACAACCTGCCGCGTCGCTTTCCATTCATGTTTTTAATTCCCATTTTATTCCTTTCAGTATGACTGGGCCTATTCATTGAGCTCCCCTCAGTCACTGTACCTTGTACTGTCACCCTTTTTGATTTGTGACTATGGCTTCTCTGCCTTACACTTTCCCCCTTACTGCCTTTTGTTTCTATCCCTGTTTTACTGCCTTCCGACTTCCTGCATCGGTTCCCATCCCCCTGCCACATTAGTTTAAACACTCCCCAAACGCTCTAGCAAATAGCCCCCCGAGGACATCAGTTCCAGTCCTGCCCAGGTGTAATCCGCCCAGTTTGTACAGGTCCCACCTCCCCCAGAACCGGTCCCAATGCCCCAGGAATCTGAAACTCTCCCCCTGACACCATCCCTTCAGCCACGTATTTATCCTATATATCCTGTCATTTCTACTCTGACTAGCACGTGTCACCGGTAGTAATCCTGAGATCACTACCTTCGAGGTCCGATTTCTTAACTTCCTTCCTAGCTCCCTGTATCTGTTTTCGCCAATGACGTTGACTTCATGATGTCAACTTCAGGCCATTTCGTGTGAGCATCGACTAGAATGAGAAACATGTGCCCTTCAAACGGTACAACATAATCGACATGTACCCATTGCCAGGCGTCTTCTGGCCATTCCCACAGGTGCAACGGGGCTAATTGCGGCACGTTCCGCACTTCTGCGCAAGACAAATAGATTCCCTCCTCTCTTCGATTTTGACATCTAGCCTCGGCCACCAATAATAGCTCCTGGCTATTTCCTTTATCCTTGCAATACTACAGTGATCTTCCTGTAATTGGTTTAAGACGCATTTTCTCGATAATGGTGGGATGATGACTCTCATTCCCCAGAGGAGTCAACTTGCCTGTATAGATAACTCAAGTCTTCCGGTGGAATATGGCTTTAACTCAGGGTTTGCTCCTGAAGTCTTTCTTTGGAGGACCATGTCCATGACCTCTGGCAATACTGGATTGTTTCTGGTATGCTTCACCTGTCCTGTGGTTCCAGGAGTGTTGTCAAATTGCTCAAAGGAGAAAATGTTTCCACACGATTGAATAGCGACAAACTATTTGGTAAGTTTAGTTGGGAGAGTCCATTTGCGTTCCCATGAAATGACTGATGATACTTGATCTGTACATGTGTGCTGACAAGAGCAATGCCCATTCTACTCACTGCCAGTGATGGAATTCCGGTGTGAGGTCCAAATATCATCGTGAGTGGACAATGGTCCATCAATAAAGTGAATTTGCTCCCATACAGGAATTGGTAGAACAGTTTTATACCAAAAATAATTCCTTGGGCTTCTTTCTCTATCTGTGCAAAATTGCTTTTGGCTTTATTCAAAGTCCTGGATGCAAAGGCTATAAGAAAGATCAAAATTGGTTGACATTTTGAGGTGCAGTTGCCTAGGTAATAGCTTTGACTTTCAAAGGAAACTTATGTGGTCCCTTGGCATCGATGACACGACACAAGGTATTCAATTGAAGATTGAAAAAATTCAGATTTGACTTTTCTATAATCTACTAATCTCTGGAGTGTGGAGGGATGTTCTTCCTCATTCTTCTCAGTCACCATCCAAGGAACACTGGAATCTGCTGAATCCACTTGAGATTTGGTCCATAGCTTGTTTGAACAATACTGGCATTGAAGTGAAGCCAAATGGTATTCTTTTGTATCAGAATAACCCTTTGTGTGTCAGAATCATCAAGAACATTTGTGAATCCTGATCCACATTCTTTTGAAAATATACTGAGGTCTAGCAAACCCAGTGAATAGGCCATTGATCAGATCAGGGGTAGAGAGCACGGCTCTGCACACAGTACAGGATTAAAAGTGACTTTGAAATCGTCACAAATGTGTACAGATCCATCTTTTTTCATTGTGGGTATGATCACCCACGTAACGGTTCAAGGACTCCCGTTCTGACAAGGCCATTCTAATTCTGTCTCTACCTTAGAGGTCTGATTGCATATGCCTGATTTTCTTCCTTGATCTTCAGCTTTACTGATATGTCCTTCATGCTTCCCATCTCACCGTTGAAGGCAATGGCATGTTTCTTCACGATTTTGAGTAGGTTTGATTCGGAATCTGTAATGAGAATTACCTTGGCCCAATTTAATCTGATCCTTTCCAACCAAGTTCTTCCCATTAGTGATGGATAATTTCCTTTGACCATGTGCAAGAACAAATCTGCCACCTGTCCATTTCATTGTACTGTTACATTAATATGGCCCCTCAACGGAACCACCTCTTCAATGTAGGTTTTTAACTCTATCTGCGAGGGTTGCAGAGCAATTTGTCAGAGCATTTCTTGATAAACAATCTCTGACATCAGCGAGACGGCCACCTGTGTCCACCTCCATCTTCATCGGCTGACTGTCTGGTAATATTGTGACTAAATATCATTTTGTTGCACCAGCAATGACTGGAATGTTTAATGATAGTTCATCTTCGACTGTGAGTCGAGTTCCTTCTCCCATCATGTTTCATGTGGGCACTTTTTCCTTGATTTAGCTTGCCATGTGCTTTATTCAGCCCTTGCCTGAAGTTTGTTTCTTTTTCCAGCAAGCGTGTGCAATGTGGCCCTTTCTGCCACCTTTTCTGCGCCATCAATCTGCTGCTGACTGCCCAGTTTTTGAACACCTATGGCAAGTGTGTGTCTGTGTTTGCGTGCGAGTTTCAGCCAACATCTCGTGGACTTTTGTGCTTGAACTCAACTGTTGAGCTTTTTTAACGACTAATTCCATGGAGACAGCAACTTCCAAAGCTTTCTTTCAGGTCAGGTTGTTTGTGGTTAACAACCGCTTTTGAATAGCTTTGATCCTTAAACCACAGCCTAGTCTATCTCTGATGGTATTGTCTTGCATCTTTGACTTTGTCTATGTATATGTTATGTTTCTGGAACATACCTCTTCATTCACCTGAGGAAGGAGCAGTGCTCCGAAAGCTAGTGTTTGAAACAAACATGTTGGACTTCAACCTGGTGTTGTAAGACTTCTTCCTGGGTATCGTTTAACACATCCCCAAATTTGCAATTCAGCCAGTCTTTTATGGGTAGCTACAAACTGTGTAGCTGATTCACTTTATCCTGTTACGTTTATGAAACTTAAACCTTTCTGCGCTGACTAAAGGTTTTGGTTAATGGTGGCCCTGCAAAATTTCCACTCTATCTTTGGTTTTGTGCCTGGCATTTCTAGCTGTACCAGGCCCCAAAGAAAGTTAAATGTTTCCACCACCTATTATGCTCAGGAATGTTCGGACTTTTATGTCTGCTGCTATCTTAGAATAATAGAATCGCTACAGTACAGAAGGAGCCCATTCAGCTCATCAAGTCTGCACTGACCTTCCACCCCACCTAAGCTCACTTCCCCACCCTATAACTGTAACCCCGCACATTGATCATGGCCAACTCCACATAGACACTCATCCAAGGTTGGAATCCAACCCGAGGCCCTGGCGCTGTGCGACAGCTGTGTTAAACATTATGTCACCATTCCACCTTCTTGTTAACGTGAACACAATTGTTGAATTGTTCTGTAAATGAGCTCCATCGCTCTATATTCTCATGAAAACATCACATGGCACCAAAACCTTGCACCATTTTTCTCTATGGAAGGACTTGCGCGTGCACACTATGATCCACAAATATTTTAACACTGCCTTTCTTCCTTTCTCCCCAAAACACGGCACAACTGGAGCTCAGCCTGTTTCCTTTTGTGTTTTGCAACACCCCCAGCTTTATATTTGTTGTTGCAGGTTACTTGCTTCTCACGGCTACCAAATGTATCGGGCGGATCACGTGGCGGGCTTCTCTCCAAGGTTGTTTCCTTCGGATTTTCCGGTGATCTTTCTGTTCCTCTGGTGGCTGCAACTGTTTGTTGGGCTCCCTGTTCCCAGCTTTCATGTCGGGATGATTTCATTTATTTACTATTTCTCTGGGTGCCTGCAAATGCTGTTTGTCTTTTTGTTTGGGTGCCTACAAGCGCTGTTCGCCAACCTCAACGCCAATTCTTTAGTGCTGGATTCAAGATTGAGCTTTCAGACCTTGGAGGTTCAAGCAAAACATATTGAGAAGATGTTAACACGACAGGCTGCGATGTTAGACTGCCCATCTTCCCTCGCAAACGGTCGATGATGTCATCTCCGATGTTGTCATGCAATTGTTCTGTCAAAGTGGTCCTGCTCAGCGACAAGGCTGCTTGTGAGGAAACACTTAAAACACTATGAATTCACAACAGGGAGCAATTATTTCACCTGAACCTCAGCAGCAACCAAAAATTTGAGACTTCTGTAAAATGGAGGCTGTCACTGAAATCTGCGGCAACCACAACTGCCACTTCAAAGCAAGGTACAAACTGCACTGCCAGTGGCTGCAAAGGTGATTGTGCACCAGGCTCTTTCCATGCTGTCATTTGAGATATTAGCAACGTCTTATAGTTTGTAGTCTTTGCATAGGAGAGGTCTCTGAAGCTCTCTATTCGGAAAGTGGTAATTTTCTTTTATTCTCCCTTGCAGGAGACAAGGGGGCAGGGTGGGAATAAGAGTTTGCAAGGTTTTCAATCCTCCCATGGTGCAGAGTGTCATTGACTGTGTGAAGGTTGCTTTGCAGCTGCCTCAAGGTGACTCTACCAAGTACTAGAACTCCAAAGGATTCCACTCCCCCCACTGAAGCTGTATTCAGCCACCAATGGGTAGTTGTTACGTAGCAAGGTCTATCGGCTGATGATATGGCTCATGACTCGGGTTCTCAATTCTTGCACACGTGGGCAGCAAAGGTAAAGTCAAGTTGCCACAGGCTGCTTTCCCCTTTAAGAGCTGACTGGTGGTAACCTAACCTGAGGGTTACCACACCTCAGGCGAGGGGCAAGGTTGAGAAGGCGGGGCCTAGATGAATAACCTCAGCGGGTACAGGAATTGAACCCGTGAAGCTGGTCTTGCTCTGCATCACAAACCAGCGGTCCTGCCAACTGAGCTAAATTTACAAATGAATTTATGCCATGGCACATACTGTTGCTACCACAGTGTGTCTTAACCCGTATACGGTGGTCAATTGATTGCAAGTCTACTTGTTTAAATCAAACAGTATTTATTCGCATTCATACAATATTAGAGTTACATAATCACATCACCAACATAAGTTACACTATAGAGTACTACAAGTTCATACGCGACCTTGACTTAACTTGAGAGTCACTAGCAAGTACCAGACAGATATTGGCCTTTATCTGTCTCCTGAATCCTGTAGTCCTCAGTGTCTGGTCCTTGGTCTCGTCTGTTTCTGTCTTCCTACGGTTGATAGAGTGATGGTCTTCCTCGTGTTGGGCGGTGAAGGGCACTGTTGTTCTGTTACTGCTGCAGGGAAATATTCTAAAGTGGTGCAACACCTTTTAACCTGCTTGGATTTTGTGCCCTTTTTGGGCGGTCTCTGAGTCATTGTCAATCATTGATCAGGGCTCCATCACCATGATCGATCAAGTCCAATCAGGGGCGGCCACATCGATTTTGGGGTGGGCATTCAGCGGCCATGCCTGCCAGGGTTGGGGGCAGGTAAGACCTTCCAAATAAGGAGTTTAGGTGCCGCTGTGCCTGGTAAACAAGTGCGATTGACAGGATAGTTCTATTGTTCCTGGGATGACCTGGAGATGGCTTTTTTCTTGTGTATTGTAGAGTCTGGGCTGCAGTTTATTCATCAGCGTTTATTGAGCTGCAGCCTGCTTGTTCTTAAACTTGGCCAATTCTCTCAGCATCCTATGCAGGACGCCATCTTAGGTGGCCATTTGACAACAATACCAAATTTAATAATCACGATTGCATATTGCCCTCGTGCCTGCCTTCTTTTGGCTTTGCCTGCCTTTGTGCTCCTATGTAGTGCTATCCCAGTGGCTGCAACATGGCTGGTGGAAGGCTGTTGATGCAGAAAATGCTTCAGATGGCCTTGAAGGACAACAATGAGCAGCTCTGTGCCAAGAAGGGCCTACAGCTGGTTGCACCATCTTGGTAAGAGCAGCAGCAGACAAGGCCGGCTGGCAGGCAACAGCACAAGGGTATTGGCAGAGTGGCTGGCATGGGATCATGAATACTGTCATCCTCGAGACAGCATTTTCCATAGGGTGATGCATCAATAATTCTAACAATATGGAAGACCGTTGTGGTCCTTCAATCTCTTTTGAACAGTGGTGTCCACAGTCAAAATTACAGCAGTCTGACCACATTTGGCAGAAAGCAGACTTGCATTGCTTTAGTCTTAACTTTCATTGCAGCGTTCAGTTTCATTAGAAGCCACTCACACTGCAATAGAAACTGAGGCATTGGTCATCAGTTCATGGAGTTGGCCACCAGTGGTTATAGGTGCCAAGCTCTGCCCAAAGTCCTGTGCCAACTTGGTTCTTGATCCCTCCATGTTCCTCGACATTTCATTCAGGACCCAGTTTTAACCATGTGCAAGTGAATGGGTTTTGAGTGAGTTAAAATTGGGCCCAGAAACTTTCAGGCAGGCTTTCCAACGTAGCAAAAAAAGCATTTTGTTCTGGACACCGATCCACCTACTTCTGTTGCCTGGCCCAACAAAGTCCTCATCTGAGTATTCTGCAGCAGAATGCGTGTGACCTTGTCCTCCACTTGTGTTTGCCTCGGCCCTTGCCCTGGTTGCAGCACACCGATGTTGTACAGCCAGATGGTGACATTTTCCCCCCAAATGGAAAAGTGTTATGTTCTGACTGAATACCAGCATGTTTCTCCCCAGATCTTCTGACACTTGAGGGGAAAAGAAGCAGGGGGGCCAGTTTTGCTCCGGCACGCCCACTATACAGAGATCGGTGGGCTGTCCCCTGGCGGTGCGATTCTCTACTCCCGTCGCTGGTCAATGGGATTTTCCATTGAAGCCACCCCATGCCGCCGGGAAACCTGTGGGTGGGGGTGCACTACCCACGAGAACAGAGAATCCTAATGGCCGGAGACATCTGGCTGGTGTGTTGCTTAGGGAAAAGGCAGACTTATGTAATGTTGCATTCTGCAAGAAAATCTAGGATTAGGTAAAAGATTGGTGTTTAGCTTCCGATTTCACCATCTGGCTTCAGAATTAATTAACAATATTGTCATGGTAGGTGGTACATAGCCAAATAATATAACTATTTTTTAATCAGTCAAATGATATCTCAATTTATACAATATTCCAAAGCAAAGAGAGATATTTTTTAAACACTTCTGCTATTTGTTCAGTCCAATTTACAAACTTGTCAATCACAGCACATTGGAATGTTGTTGTCCTCAGATCATGGGTGGGATTCTCCTCTACCCGGCGGGGCGGGCCGTACTGGTGCCGAGGAGTGGCGTGAACCACTCCGGCGTCGGGCCGCCCGGAAGGTGCAGAATCCTCCGCACCTTCAGGGGCTAGGCCGGCGCCGGCGGGATTGGTGCCGCACCAACTGCCGCCGAAGGGCATCCGCCGGCCAGCACGAGTTGGCGTATGCGCAGGAGCGCCAGCGTGTGCTGGCGTCACCCCAGTGCATTCGGAAGGGGGTTCTTTTCCGTGCCGGCCATGGCGGAGGTTGACAGCAGCCGGCGCGGAGGGAAAGAGTGCACCCACGGCACAGGCCCGCCCGTAGGTCGGTGGGCCCTGATCGTGGGCCAGGCAATCGTGGGGGCACACCCTGGGGTTAAATCCCCCCGTGCCTCCCCTCACGATGACTCTGAAGGCCGCCCGTAGTGCCAGGTCCCGCCAGTACGGACCTGGTTTGATTAATGCCAGCGGGATAGGCCGAAAACGGGCAGCCCATCATGGGGCGGAGAATCGCCGGGGGGGGGCCGTTGCCCTCGGCCGCTGATCGGCGCGGCACAATTCCCGCCCCCGCCAAAACCCCGGCGCCAGAGAATCCGGCAGCCGGCGTTGGGGCGACGGGGCGGGAGTCAAGCCGCTCCCCCAGCAATTGTCCGACCTGGCGGGGGTTCGGAGAATCCTGCCCCATGAATTTAGAGCAGTGTTCTTCAAACTTTATTTCCGGGGACCCATTTTTACCAACTGGCCAACATTCGGGACCCAACCCGGCCGTCTTTCGCGACCCACGCCGGCCGACCTTCGCGACCCACGCCGGCTGACCTGCGCAACCCACCATTTTCTCTTACCTTGTTTGCTGTTGACAAAAATGGAGGAAATGGTTTTGGGTCCCTTTGACCATCTTACACCCTCCTCCAATGGAACTTGTTGGATGAAGGTGAAGCTTTCCGGTGTCGGAAAGTATGGTGTCTCCATCGATACAAAGTTCTGCAATTTTTTCCTGTAAAATTTTATCAAATAAACCCCCCCGAACGTGTAAAAAAAATGAATAAAATAAATGAAAAAAAATTAAATGAATAAAATAAATGAATAAAATGAATAAACCCCCCCAAACTTGTAAAACAAAAAGCTGCGACCGTTTAACAACAAAGTGGCCGCACTGCTCATGCGTGCCCGATCATCGACGCGCATAGTTTTGTGCATGCGCGCGGATGATCTGGCATGCATGTGCACTGTGGCCGCATTTTTTTTACACGTTCACGGCCATTTTGAAGGCTGCTAGCAGCCGCCGTTAGTAACAACAGCCGGCTGCTGTGGCTGTTGCACGCAGATTTGCACGATCGGGAGCGCCGCAACAGACGGCTCCCCGACCCTCCTGACACCCGCCCGCGACCCACCCACGGGTCGCACCCCCGAGTTTGACAATGCCTGTTTTAGAGGACAATCACAAGTCTCCTTTTCAAAATTTATGGATACAGGAATTCCAGCATTATTTAATGGTTATCTGAAACAATTGATACATTGTTTTTAATCAGTGTTTTGCTATTTCTTAATTCTCCTGTTGCAATGTCTGTTAAGGCAAGTGCAGTGTCTTGACTTCTAAGCGTTCAAAACAACTTTGTCCTTTACAGCCGCTGTAATTGAAATTAAAATTAGAGATAAACTTGCTTAGTTTTAGGGTGTTAGTCCTGACTCTCCATGCGAGTATTCTCCGTTGTGATAGAACGGAAAAGTTTCTCAGTGCGGTAGCGAGCAGGAATTGACGGGTGCTTCCCGACGGCCAACCCGGTGAGACCGCCACCGGTATCTAACGCCAATTAGGGCAGGTAGCGATACCACAGATGTTTCACGTCGGAAATGGTTGTTTCGCCAGGACTGTGCCGGACAGCTCTCTGCTAACAGGGGGAGCAGCTCTTAAACTAATCCCAAGCGCCAGACAGCACGTAGCCATGCCACCGCACAGGTCTGCTCCATGATTCGGAGATGTCGAATTGGCCAGACTGTTGGACGCGATGGAGTCCAGACGGGATACCCTGTTTCCCCGAAGGGGTTGGACGGTCAGCCACAGGTCAGCCACTGCCGCCTGGGAGGCATTGGCAGTGGGCGACAGCTCGGGCAGTGTAACCAGGAGAACCGCCACTCAATGTCGCAAGAAGCTACACAACCTCCACCGGCAGCATGGGTGAGTTGGCATTGGCTCCCCGGCACTGGTCCCAACTGCCATCCCCCGGCCACACCACCGTGACCCAGCGGTTGGCACTGCACCCCCCCTCCCCACAGCGCAATACATAATAATCTTTATTAATGTCACAAGTAGGCTTACATTAACACTGCAATGAAGTTACTGGGAAAATCCTGTAGTCGCCTGTTGGGGTACACTGTGGGGGAATTCAGAATGTCCAATTCACCTAACAAACACGTTTTTCGGGACTTGTGGGAGGAAACCGGAGCACCCAGAGGAAACCCACGCAAACACGGGGAGAACATTCAGACTCTGCATAGACAGTGACCCAAGCCGGGTCCCTGGCGTTGTGAATCAACAGTGCTAACCATTGTGCTACCAGGCCGCACATACACTCAGTTATGTAGCGACGTGTTGATGAGGTTTGTTGAAGCCCTATCTAAAAATCATCATTGTTACATTTCTACATGATCACATATGACTGCATACTTCTCCTTATCTCTTTGATTATATATTCAGCAGCCAGTGCTAATGCTACATTATTATATACCTTTCAATTCAATTGAGATGGTTTTTTGACAGATTACAACCCTCACACCAACAAAACCATCAAGCTTTTGAATTCTAGTTGCACAGGGAATCAGCAGACCGTGTGAAAAACTCTTCACAAAACTGATGTTAACTCTGAAATCAATTAGAGAGGATTCAAGAAACTTGATGATCACTCCGAAACATTTTTTTTAAAAAATCATCTTTGTTCATATCAGGGCCAACATAACAATGAACAAACAATCATTCAATAACAAAATACAGTCCCCTTAATTTGACACGTTTTCCCTTTTTCTCCCCAAAGCGCCCCCATCCCCTCCCCTCCTGCCCCCTTCCCCCCTCCCTCCCCCTCTCCCCCTACCCATTGGCAACAAACAGATCCGTAAACAGAGACAAGCCATCCAGAACCCCACCCCAGTCCGAACCCCGAAGGGCAAACCTTTTTTAATAAATATATTTATTCGCTTTTTCAAAAGTTTTTTTAAACATAAATTACATCACACATATTTAACTAACATTTAACAATCCTTTCCTCAGCACGAAAATATTTAATTAACTAACTAACGACCCCCATTTTAGTTGCTGATATGATGTGAGATCTGAACGGACGCCATCTTTTATGAAACCCCTCATCATTTCCTCTTAAACTACATTTAACCTTCTCTAGCCTTAGAAACTCTATTAAATCTCCCAGCCATATTGAGGCACAAGGTGGAGAAACTGACCTTCAATCCAATGGGACCTGCCTCCTTGCCACCAGCGAGGCCCGAAGAGCAAACTTAATCTTCCTCAGTTTCAGGAATTCTGCAACATCCCCAACCATGCTGACACCTTCGGTGGTTCCTCTGACCTCCATACCAATAAAATTTGCCTCTGGGCGATCAACGTGGCGAAGGCCACATGTGCATTTCTGAAGCATTAAAATTAAGACCTACCCAATGGGTAGTTACTTACTGAGTACAAGATATTGGCTGGACTCTCCATTCCTAAACTAGGTGCAGATGCCAACGGAGGATCCCTGTATTATTCCCAATACATCCTCATGCTACCAAACTTTGGGTAAGTACATTGACAATTTTATTTTATTTTAAGACACAGGAGTTTCATTCACAACAATGTAACAAATGTTATCGGAACATATGAACAGAGATAAGCCATTCAGGCTCTTAAGGTTGTTATGTCATTCAATTGGATGATTGGCTGAAACATTTACTCCAAATTCCCATCCTTGATTCTGTAATCCTTACTACACTTACCTTTAATGTCCTTACCATAAGAAATCCATAGTATTATCACGTCTCTGCCCCTGGTCATACTAAACAATGCTGAAAGTGGATGGCAAATTCTGTTGCCTTGGGTCGACAGTGGAAGAACATCGGGGCGAGGGGGTCGGAGAATTGCCCGGGGCCGGCGTCAATCCCCCCCTCCCCCCCCCCCCATGTCCTGAATTCTCCGCCCCCTGAGATTCGGCGGGGGCGGGAATTGCGCCGCGCCGGTCGGCGGGCCCCCCGTGGCAATTCTCCGGCCCGCGATGGGCCGAAGTCCTGCCGCTGACAGGCCTTTCCCAGCGGCGAGGTTTAAACCACCTCTGGTACCGGGGGGAGTGGCAGCGCGGGCGGGCTCCGGGGTCCTGGGAGGGGGCGCGGGGCGATCTGACCCGGGGGGGTGCCCCCACGGTGGCCTGGCCAGCGATTGAGACCCACCGATCGGCGGGCAGGCCTGCACCATGGGGGCACTCTTTTTCTTCCGCCCCACCATGGCCTTCACCATGGCGGGGGCGGAAGAGACCCCCTCCCCTGCGCATGCACCAGTATGACGTCATCAGCCGCTGACGCACTGGCGCATGCGCGGACATTCGCCAGCCGGCGAAGGCTTTTCGGCCCCGGCTGGCGGGGCGCCAAAGGCCGTTCGCGCGGGCTGGCGGAGCGAGAGCCACTCCGAACGCGGGCCTAGCCCCTCAATGTGAGGGCTCGGCCCCTAAAGGTGCGGAGGTGCGGAGTGGTTCACGCCACTCCGTCCTGCTGGGAGCCCCGCCCCGCCGGGTAGGGGAGAATCCCGACCCTGATTCTTGATGCAAAACTTGATGCATATGTAGGAAAAGCAGTTCCCACTTTGGCTAACCCGGGTAACAGGCATGGAAAGACAGCAACTTGACTTTTTGGACTGTCATGCTCCCTATAGAGAAAGACAATTTTTGGAAACATACTCAAGTTTCCAGTCACTGATTAGAAAGATCACAAGACTTACTAATTTCTATTTTTAAGACTTTTGCTGTAATAAACAAGCTAAATGAACAATAAACAAGCTAAACAAGCTGAACAATGTCTAAACACCATATACTAGGCAGGTTTTACTCCAGACTGCAGGAACCTATCCCCATTTAACTTTTAAAATGAACAAAAATCATCCTGCATGAATATACTTTACTTTGTACCTTAATTATGTTGTGTTTGGTCCCTTGTCCTTTATGAAGTAACTCAACAAACACTTCGATATGTCCAAACCAGGATCCTTTTATTGTGTCTTGTGTGGTCAGATACAGAGCATGTTATCATAGAATCATAGAATTTACAATGCAGAAGGAAGCCATTCGGCCCATCGAGTCTGTACCGGCTTGAACAAAGAGAACCCTACTGAAGCCCACATATCTACCCATTCCCTATAACACAGCAACCCCCACTTAACATTTTTTGGACTCTAAGGGCAATTTAGCATGGCCAATCCACCTACCCGCACATCTTTGGACTGTGGGAGGAAACTGGAGCACCCGAAGGAAACCCACGCAAACACGGGGAGAATGTGCAGACTCTGCACAGATAGTGACCCATCCGGGAATCGAACCTGGGACCCTGGAGCTGTGAAGAAACTGTGCTAGCCACTATGCTACCGTGTTATCACGGGGTCTTGCTACTCCTCTGCTTACACCTAGCACTGACCATTCATATGTATGTCAAATTACCCTCTCAATTTTCTTCTGAAGATGTTGGGATGTGTCTCCCTTTATATCTGGGTCCTAGGTCACATGACCTTGGTCTGGAAGCCGCATGATCTGTCTGTACCGTCACTTGCTGGTTGGATATGATATAACTATGATATAGCCCAGTGTTGTTCAAACTTTTCTTCCGGGGATCCATTTTTACCAACCGGCCAACCTCTGGGACCCAACCCAGCCGATCTTCACGACCCATGCCGGCCGACCTTCGCGATCTATGGTGGATAGCCTTCGCGG
The DNA here is from genome assembly GCF_902713615.1 of Scyliorhinus canicula. Taxonomy (NCBI): domain Eukaryota; kingdom Metazoa; phylum Chordata; class Chondrichthyes; order Carcharhiniformes; family Scyliorhinidae; genus Scyliorhinus; species Scyliorhinus canicula. The sequence goes on from NC_052157.1 coordinate 35,424,845, forward strand.
CCCATGCCAGCCGATCTTTGCGACCCACGCCGGCCGACCTTCGTGGCCCATGTTGATTGACCTTCGCGACCCACCATTTTCTCTTACCTTGTTCGCTGCTGACAAAATGGAGAAATCGCAATTGCGCCCAAAGGCAGGTGATGTCAATGTTCGGGGGGGCGTGACCTGCTCTCTGCCTCCCTTCAGAGAAGAAGATTACATAGAATTTTGAAAAAAATCTTCTGCGTCTCCGATTGCGCAAATTCGCGGGCAACAGCCACAGCAGCCTGCTTCTTTTTTACGGGTTCAGGGGGCCGGGGGGGGGGGGGGGTTATTTGATAACATTTTACAGGACAAAAATGCAGAAACTGAAAATGTTTTCATTCTCTAGAAATTGGAGGTTGACCACATTTCACCTCAACATTACAATTAAAAATGTTAAAAAATAAAAGACACTTAAAAATCAATTAATTGATAAAGCGTCCAAATAAGACCTGCAGGCACTTTGTGTTGCAATGTTTAAAAATCAAGATTTAAAAAGTTGACATCTCTTGGTTGAAGTTACAGCTGCGGTGAAACCATCGTTGGATCACTCACCATTCTTGGAGTAAGAGACTTCCACTTTATCAGCATCAAAGTTCAGAAAGCAACCAATCACATCATTCTCCCCGAACTTTTTGCAGCCGGCTTTTAACAATGCTGACTGTGAACGGCCTTCAAAAAGGCTGCGAGCAGATTTTTTAAAATGTGGCCGCACTGCGCATGCGTGCCCGCTCATTGGTGCGCATGTGCAAAACAGCGCATTGGCACTGATGAGCGGGCACACATGCGCAGTGTGGCCACATTTTTTATATATGTTCGTAGCCATTTTGAAGGCCACTTGCAGCCGGCATTATTAGGAGCCGGCTGTTGCGCGCAGATTTGGGCAATCAGGAGCACTGCGATGGACGGCCAATGTATCCGCGACCTTCCTGACACCCGCCCGTGACCACCCACGGGTCGCGCCCCTGACTTTTATATTGCCTGATATAGCCCATAGGCATATCATCACAAATTGGACACGTCATTCTTTTTTTTTTACATATAATTTTTATTGGAATTTTTTACAGAAAATATAAAACATAACGACAAACAATGAAATGCAACAAAATAACCCATAATAACCGTACCACCCCCAGACCGTATCGACGCATGTATCCCATCCCCCACCCCCCCAACCCCAATGAACAACAAAAGAACTTCAAAATAAATTTAAATTAAATAAACAAACATAGTCATCGTCCGCCCCCCCCCCACCTTTTCCCTCCCCACCTTTTCCCTCCCCCACCTTTTCCCTCCCCCACCTTTTCCCTCCCCCTTCCCCCCCTCCCCCCGGGTTGCTGCTGCTACTGTCCCCGTACCCTATCGTTGAGCCAGAAAGTCGAGAAAAGGTTGCCACCGCCTAAAGAACCCTTGTACCGACCCTCTCAGGGCGAATTTGACCTTCTCTAGCTTAATGAAACCCGCCATGTCATAGATCCAGGTCTCCACGCTTGGGGGCCTCGCATCCTTCCATTGTAGCAAGATCCTTCGCCGGGCTACTAGGGACGCAAAGGCCAGCACACCGGCCTCTTTCGCCTCCTGCACTCCCGGCTCCACCCCAACCCCAAAAATCGCGAGTCCCCATCCTGGCTTGACCCTGGATCCCACCACCCTCGACACTGTCCTCGCCACCCCCTTCCAGAACTCCTCCAGCGCCGGGCATGCCCAGAACATATGGGCATGGTTCGCTGGACTCCCTGAGCACCTGACACACCTGTCTTCACCCCCAAAGAACCTACTCATCCTCGTCCCAGTCATGTGGGCCCGGTGCAGCACCTTGAATTGGATGAGGCTAAGCCGCGCACACGAGGAGGAAGAATTAACCCTCTCCAGGGCATCAGCCCATGTCCCGTCTTCGATCTGTTCCCCCAGTTCCCCCTCCCAGGACACGTCATTCTTCAGGAACTAGTTCAAAGCTGTTCTCAGATCCTGGTGGTTTGCTTCCATTTTCCCTTTTTTAGGCAGATAACTTTTAATCCCCAAACTGACTTCCATGGTAAGGGCTAACCTGGAGATTCCATCCTCAAGCCAAAGCTAAGCAAATCTTCCAGCCCTGTTTAAATCTTCACAAACCTGGTTGCTTCAAGTGAACATGAGCTCCCACACACATTCTGTGTGGTGAACAAATAGAGACTGTTTGTCTCTGTCTCTGTAGGCTGCCTTTCACAGATTCTTGCAGTTTGACCTGTTTGTATGACTCAAGGATACCTTAAGAAAAACCCTGTAACATGATGCAACAATGGTTTTCTGTGAACTCCAGCCCGCTCAAAGCCCATCGCCGCTGCAACATGAATTAGGTGAAATACATCCAGGTAGAAATGTTAATTAGCTATCCTTCAGGCTCTAACTCTATTCTATCTTGAAATTAAATAGAAGTTTAAAGTATAATTATTTACCAAAGCTGACACTCCCAACACCTGCCTGTGAGACGCAGCGAACAGTGTACCTAGAGTCATCACAAATGTCTTTACCATTGTCCACAGGTGTGAACATCTTAGAACTACTTTCCAGTCAATCAATCATGGCCTCACTGTCCTCAAGTTACCCAGGATTGTTGTCAAGCAGGATTCATAGAAGGTCACATTACCCCTTCACTACATCATTGAACAGACAATCCAAAAGTAAAACAATCTTACAAATGTCATATTTGCAACATGACCAAGGTGCCGTTCTATGAGATCTGTCCTCTCCGTACACTGCAGTTTGGTTGTGAAACATGGACGAACTACAGTTATCAGGAAGGGAAACTCAGCAGTTTTCAAATAAGAACAGAAAAAGCTGGAAAACCTCATTAGGTCTGGCAGCATCTGGGGCCATAGAGAAACAGAGTTAATGTTTAGAGTCCAAATGGCTCTTCTTCAGAGCTGAAGAGTGGTAGAAAAGTGATGGGTTTTATCCTGTTGAAGAGAGAGGGTGGAACATGGGAAGCAAAATGGAACATCAGGGATAGGTGGGAACTCAGAAGAGATTATCAAAGGTGCCATGGATGCAAGACAAAGGAAACGATGCTGACAGTCTTAAAGACTAGGGCAGCTGCTAATAGTGGTGAGGCATCTGGAGACGGAAGATCAGTCCAACGCTCATGGATCCATTTAAAGGAGGCTTGTAAACATGAAATGAAGGCCCTAACCATTGCTTTTCACGCCTGGGAGACACCAGCCAGCCGAGAGAAATGGTGATGTTACCTATGAACGAGAGTATGCCACCGTGATGATCGGAACAGGAGCCAACACTGAAAACAATCCATAATATTTGATAACTACCTCATCTGTGGTGGAGCCCCCTCTCAGGAGCCCGCCCTTCATGAGCCCTCATCTCATGAGTCCGCCATCAGCAAAATTGCACCTTATGAAACTATCGCAACGGATATGAAGCATGTCCGTCATCATGGATCAAAGGATGCTGACGAATATTCTTACCTAAAAAAAACCATCAACCTCAGTTTGAAAATTTTGGATGAATCTTGCCTTTACATCTTTTGGGGGTGGGGGCAAAAATTCTAGAATTTTGTAACTCTTTGCATGAAGAAATGCTTCCTGGCACTGAACTCTTTAGCTCTAACTTTAAGATTTTGTTCATTGTTCTGGACTTTCCACTTCATCGAACCCCTTAATCATCTTATACAGCTCAATTAGGTCACTCCTTAACATAGTTCATGGAGTGTGAAAATGAATAATATGCAAAAATGCTCGATGGGTGCGCTTCAATTTAATAGGAATGAAGTCCCATAGTGAGTGCGTTTAGCCGCGCAGAGCCAGGAAACACATGGCTATATTGCGGCATTCGCGTTAAATAAGGGGCCTCAGTGGGGAACGCATGGCTGAGGCCGCACATACTCTACACCGCTCGACGGAACTCCTCAGTGTAGCAAAAGATCGGGATGCCATTGGGCCTCTACATGCTATAGGAGGACCCCCTTCTACATGCTATAGGAGGACCCCCCTCTACATGCTATGGGAGGACCCTCCCCCCCACTATGCAGCCCCCCAACATCCACGCAAGGCACCCCTGGCCCGATCGCCTGCACACAGAAAATGCCAGCTTGGCAGTCCCAAACTAGCACCCTGGCAGTGCCAGGGTCCTACCCTGCCCAAAGGGCATGCACCTAGGAGCCTCTTTTCCCCTGAGGGACCCCCATGAGTGCCGTTCCATTTGATCCTCATTTGTGAAGAGCAGTGCTGAACAGCGTGGCCCGAAGTATCGAAGGTAAAGCGGATAAATCCCTATGCCTCCAGGTACCTCGGGAATCTGCACATTAAAGGGAGACTAGCTGTCTCGCTTTAACATGCAGATTTGCAATAAAGTGATCCCGCCCACAATGGGCGGGACTTACATCATAACATCGCACGAGATTATCTTGCGAGGCATTGCGAGCCAGGTAGATCTAGGCAGGCACTCCGGATTTTCTTGGCCACACTCCACCGTAGCGAGACGCTTTTCGATATTTTTGTGTGGATAATCCCTGCTGTGAAAAAAAAGATAATCCCTATAAAGTTTAAGGGTTATTTATAGACGTGATGCTAATTTTGTTTTTATTGTCCCATGCTATCAGAATTACATTAAAAAGCAGTCTCGATTTTCCTGTGGCAGTCAGTGTGGAAGTCAGAAGGACTTCTGAGTCTTTTTAGCAGCAGATAAGGTGACCTTATTTTCTACTGGCGTTGACCTCGCCAATAATGACACATCACTTGCGGGGTAGAATTAGAACCGCTTCCTTTCATTGAAAATCATGATAATGCTGCGCCGTCATTTTAAAACAAAAATACCACTTGTACTCCATACAGAAACCTCAGTGGAGCAGGACTCCAGCTGTGTGTTAAGCAGTATTCACGGGAGGCTGCAAGGAAAAAATATGTAACCAAGCTTAACTTACCGCTCGGGTAGACAGTTGCTTCCTACCACTGGCACTGTGCCAACCTTGGCAAACAGCCCTTTGGATATTTTAATCTGGCGGTTACCACCAGTACAACAAAATGTTTCCAGGCTGAGCCCCTTGACCTTATTTGCAGGCAGTAGCGCACCTGTCAGGAAATTCCGGAAATGAGCAATTGGCATGTGTGAGGAAAAGGCAGGCTTAAACTCAATTTAATTACAATTCGGCCAAGGTGAAGGTATCATTGAATCATTTTGATCCAGGCCAACCCCATTAGCAGCTTTTTTAACCCTTCAGATCATTTGTCACAGACACGGCCTGAACAATTCTCAGGTTGCACCCACTGTTTTCTGCCGCTTTCCAGGGATTCTGCATTTTGGCTGCACCTCAATCTCCATATCCTTGACAACATGCTACCTCTGAATATTGTGATGCATTAGTGACTGGCTTCTGTGCAAAGTAACTCCACGGGTAACCATGATTAATAACTCCATGACTGAAGCTGAGCAGATTATTCATGAACTTTGAAGCACCTTTTATTCCAGAGCACATCTAAAATTTAATTTTAAACACCCCTGCGCTTTTCTTTTTAAATGACATCTCAAGATATAGGAGGCATCCATGGTTCCCAGATTACACTTATGGTATAAATTCATAAATTCAGTTAGTATAGGTCACCACACAAAGTGCTACACAAATAACTCAGTGGTTTATCTTGTACTCTATTTATCCACATTAGTGTGCTATAGCAGCCATGCAGAATAAAAGCTTGTCTACCTGCTGAATGTGACCAGCTGAGGCAGGAAAAACTGATTCTTACATATTACAAGTTTGATTATGTTTGCACAACTGAATATTAATAGAGTGCTAGGGGAGCCTGAAGTCAGGAAAGCAGTTCAGCAGCATCATGCTTGGCTGCGAATGAGTCACTGCATCTTTGCAGCAAATTTAAAATGTCAGTGACAGACCCAGAGATGTAAAGATAAGACAGGCAATTTATTTAAAACACGAGAAACAGTACATGAACATCTCTGCATTTTGAAGACACTTATCGATCGTAGTAGAACAACTTCACCATCTCGGGAGAAAGTTTCTTCAATGTGATAGAGACACTAGATCCTGCAGAAGGCTGGCAATTTTGTATTTTCATGTTAGGGAGTCCATCATATCTTCCCCTCTCTCTTTAAGTGACTTGTGCATCAGTAGCTGTTTCACGGGCCAGTGTTAAAGGTATTTCTGCCTGTTAAGTCCTTTTTAATGAGCAATTAACTTGCAAATTTCTTCAGGATTAACTTCATTTACACATCACACTAATTTCCTCTAATTAAAACTGGAGTTAAAGCCCTAAAGGGAGGAAGACGAGTTTGAGAAATGAACAGAGCTGCAGATAATGTAGTTCACTACATGACAAGATGTCTACTTCAACCAACGTGGGCATACACGCTATGGTCGACACCAAAACACAGCAGCGGGTGAAATCACAGCCCCACTTTTTTTCTGCGATGAGTTTGTATTTCCTGGGTATAAGTGCCACCGAGAGTGGTCTTAATGCCAGGCCTGCATCTGCACACATCACCCTTCCTGTTGCTAGCCGTTAATGCTCATTTGACCTGCCTGCCACCAGCTTCTGGGTTGGAGAGTTTTAGCTATGATGAGAGATTGGACAGACTTTGGTTTGGTTTCCTTGGAGTAGAGGAGACTGAGGGGGGATACATTGAGATGTATAAAATGATGAGGGGCATAGGTAGAGTAGACAGGAAGAAACTTTTGCCTTGGTGGAGTGACCAATGACCAGGGGGCATAGATTTAAGGTAAGAGGCAGGAAGGGTTTAGAGGGGATGTGAGGAAAAACGTTTTCATCCAGTGGGTGGTGGGAGTCTGGAATTCGCTGCCTGAAAGGGTGGTGCAGACAGAGGCCCTCGTAACACTTAAGAGGTATTTAGATGTGCACTTGTGATGCCAAGACGTACAAGGCTATCGGCCAAGTGCTGAAAAACAGGATTAGAATACTTCGGTAGTTGTTTTTGACCGACACAGATGCAATGGGTCGATGGGCTTTTTCCGTGCTGTAGACCTCTATGACTGTAGGACTCTAGCACTGTTGCTTCACAGCGCCAGGGTCTCAGGTTCGATTCCCGGCTTGGGTCACTGTGTGGAGTCTGCACGTTCTCCCTGTGTCTGTGTGGGTTTCCTCTGAGTGCTCCGGTTTCCTCCCATAAGTCCCAAAAGACGTGCTGTGAGATAATTCGGACATTCTGAATCCTCCCTCCGTGTACCCGAACAGGCGCTGGAAATTTACGACTCGGGGATTTTCACAGTAACTTCATTACAGTGTTGATGTAAGCCCACTTGTGACAATAGTAAAGATTATTATTTATTATTATTTACACATATTGCGTTTGGAGGCATAGTCCTGTAAATAGCCACCTGCATCTATCCATTGCAATGCTGCAGGGTCACGGAATTGTTTTTTCATAGCACATCAGCACTGCCCATAATCGCTTCTTGGATTTTGTATCTCAATGTTCAAACCTAATTAATGTCAACATTCCGGAGAGATACTTCAACGTGCCAGCCATGTGCAGAGCTGGAATGCTCCCTTTCCAAATGACATGGATGCTGTTTCCCAGTTAATGACAGCCTACAGGGCAGAGGATTGTCGTGGAATGGCATTAGCATTAGCCCAAGATTGTTAGAAAGGTCTTGATCATCTGGTAATGTGTTTTGCAAGGAAATAATGACTCATCCGACCCTCCTTCATCTTTTTGTATTAATAATAATAATCTTTATTGTCACAATTAGGCTTACATTAACACTGCAATGAAGTTACTGTGAAAATCCCCTCGTCGCCACATTCAGGCATCTGTTCGGGTACACAGATGGATAATTCAGAATGTCCAATTCACCTAACAGCACATCTTTTGGCACTTGTGGGAGGAAACCGGAGCATTTGGAGGAAACCCACGCAGACACGGGGACAACATGCAGGCTCCGCACAGACAGAGACCTAGCCGGGAATTGAACCTGGGACCCTGTCGCTGTTAAGCAACTGTGCTAACCACAGTGCTACTGTGCTGCCATGATGCCCATTTCAGGACCAGAATAAAAGACACGGCCCATGAAGACCAGTGCTCACAATGAGCCTGCACTCGAGCAACAGCAATGGCCTTACTTCAGCCTCCAAATTTTCTCTTTGGCAATCCTTAATTCTCCTGTAGTCCCTTGCTGAACATAGTCATATGCTCTTCATGCCTGCTTTCAGTGGTGTAAACAATGCAGAATGCATTATTGTGGCCTTTCCTTGCAAAAGGGAGCACATACCAAGCACAAAGGCCTTACTATGCATATAGCTGCTGCACTGCAGTACATACAGTGTTTTGCAGTGGAATGCAAACACTACTTTTAACCTTAATCATGTCAAAATTATTACTACTGCAAACATACATTGTTGCCATTGCATTAAATGAGATGGATAAATATCGTCACAAACGCCAGCTTCTGTAAACCTTGCACAGTATCCCAACTTAGAATCATAGAATCAGAATTAAAGTGCAGAAGGAGGCCATTTGGCCCATCAAGTCAGCACCGGCCCTTGGAAAGAGCATCTGACTCAAGTCCACGCATCCACCCTATTCCCATAACCCAGCAACCCCATTTAATCTTTTTGGTCACTAAGGGCAATTTAGCATGGCCAATCCATCTAACCTGCACATCTTTTGGACTGTGGGAGAAAACCGGAGCACCCGGAGGAAGCACACGCAGACACGGGGAGAACATGTGTAGCCATCTGGGATGGCCACTTCCAGAATACAAAATGGATGTTTGTAAAGACTATAGGGAACTATGGACAATGCTAAAAAAAGCAGGCAGGCACAGTGCCTGGATGCAGATTGAGAAGGCAACTCCCAGACGAGACTGAAACTGTAGGTCAATTAGCATATTGATGGCCCATCTCCGGGAACAAAGGAATAACATTCAAGTAACCGATACTGTAGCAGACAGCCCGACGCCAGAAAGACACAAACAAAGCAAGGCCAACGGCCACCTAGGACACGCCCAGCCATCAGGGCACCCACCCCTTTATTGGTCAAGATCAATACGAGTGATCAAGATATGGCCCAATTTATCGTGGACAAGTTCAAGGCCCTTCCAAAAGCGCGCGAAGCCCCTTTAAGTATAAGAAGAAGCCCCTGAGAGAGATTCGCTCTCTTGGACTCGGCTCTCGAAGTGGAGAGACCCATCCACCAGCTGTACCAGAAGCAAGTAAGTCCCAGGTCAACGCTCGCCATCAGATGGATGACCTTAGCTGTCCTCCTGTTACCTCTTCGAACCCAACAGCCTCAGATCCGAACAACGGCCTTGGTCCGCTGACTGAGTGGGCACCCGAAGTGAAGTATAGGCATTAGCGTTAAAGATAGTTTAGTTTGTGGTATTTGTGCAAGAGTAGATATTATTGTGTGTGTAAATAAATAGTATTGACTTTGAACTAACAAACTGGTACATTGGTTCCTTGATCAGTATTCGGGTTTGTACCTTGTGGCGGTATCGAAAGATACCTGGCGACTCTACAGCAAACATAATTAGGATTAAGGGAGGCAACCATATTGACCGCTGTATTTAGAACCAGATAAACAGAGCAACACATGCAGACTCCGCACAGTCAGTAACCCAAGCCGGGACTTGAAGCTGGGAACCTGGAGCTGTGAAGCAGCTGTGATAACCACTGTGCTACCATTATGTCCTGTCAGGGATGGCTTGATCAGAGCAGATAACGGGGACCAGCCTGATCAATTGGGAGTTGCTGTTGCCTCTTTAATACCCCTTTCTTCTGCCAAGAGAAGAATAACTCTCATTGCATGGAAGAAATTTTTGCAAAGTGGAGGACAATTTGGACAACATGACATATATATTACAGAGCACAGCGGAATAAAAAAATCTTGTCAGATGAACTTTAAAGAGTACAGAGACTACTTTTGTCAGTCTTAGCAAAGAATAATGTTTAATCAATCATTTTCATCTGCAAATATTCATGTTTTCCTTGCTCTGACCCAACATTTTTCATTTCACATGCCCTTAATCTTTTTTGTGCCCTACTTCCACCACATTAGTGGATACATTCAGGTATAATAATCATCAGATTAACATGTCTGGCATTGGTGAGGGAAGCTGACGTTCTGGGTTGGGGGGATGTTTTGCCAACAGTGAAGATTGGGTGGCGAGGAGGAGGTGATTGGTCTTCATGAGCTATTTATCCATTGACTAATTTCACTAAAAGTGATTATCTGATCATTCATCTCAGTTATGGAACTTTGTGGTGTGCAGATTTGACTGTTGTGTTTCCTTATATCATAGGTGGGATTCTCCGGTCTCCCAGCCACGTGTTTCTCGGTGGCCCGTTGATGCACTATCAATTACTACAAAGACGAGAGCAGAGAATAATCGAGGCTTTATTGAACTGAGATGTGTGGCCTCCTGCAGCTGCTTCCAGAATGGGAGCAGCTCTGGTGTGCACACACATTTATACACCGCCTACTGGGCGGAGCCAGCAGGCAGGGATTTACCCCTGTACCTCTAGTACAGGAGCCTTACCGTACTATATCTAATATACAGTTACTGTATCTAATATACAGGTGCTACATCTAATATACAGTTAGTGGTGACTACCACACTTGCCGTTTACTGGTGGCGGGATTCTCTCTTTGTGCCATTTGTCAATGGGATTTTTCATTGAAGCCAACCCGCGCAGCCGGAAAACACACAGGCGGGGGTACGCTGCTGACGGGAATGGTTGGAGAATTCTGGTCCATATAAGTGATTTTACTACAGAAATACTTAATTTAAAGCAAAGGACCTGGTACATCCTGAGGACACGTAAATGCAAGTTCTTTCTTACTTTGCAAGATCAGGGGGAACAAAGTAGCCCACTTGATTGGCATCCCTTCCACAAACATTCAGTCCCTCCACCACCACAGTGGCAGCAGTGTGTATCTCTCCACTGCAGGAATTCACCAAGGCTCCGTAGACAACATCTTCCAAACCCACAACCGCTATCACCTAGAAGATCAAGGGCAACAGATGCATGGCAATGCCACCATCTAGAAGTTCCCCTTCGAGCCAACCACCAGCCTGATTTGGAAATATATCGCGTTCCTTCACTGTTGCTGGGTGAACATCCTGGAACTCCCTCCCTAACAGTACTTTAGGTGTATGTACACCACATAGACTGCAGCGGCTCAAGAAGGTAGCTTACCACGGCATCTCAAGGGAAAGGAGAGATGGGAAATGCATGCTGGTCTAGCCAGTGAAGTCCATATCCCTTGAATGAATTTTAAATACTGGTTTCTCAAAAAAATAACCCTGGCCTGGAGAGCTAGAATTGGGATCAAGAAAATGGACAGTCAGTGAATTAGATACCTGTCAGTCTTGCACTTCTGGGTCGTATTTAATGAAGGCAATCGGGGCCTTGCCTGCTTGCCTGCTTGCCTGCTTGCTTGCTTGCCTGCTTGGAGGCAAGAGGGTCACCAGTAATGGCAGGGGCAGAGTCTCACTGGGAACCTTTGACAATGCTATTGGGAGCCATGTTTTTCCACCTTCCTGAAAATTCTGCCGAATTAAACGCCAATCAGGCACTTAACTAGGCAGCGCAGGGCCT